>NC_135581.1:36532500-37782500 GCF_965152235.1 Eretmochelys imbricata | reverse complement strand
GTCCCCTGCCACCTTTGGAGATAACAGGATTTTATGGTAAACTGCTATATTAATTCCAGCTTCTTTGGAAGCAAGACAAAAAAGACAAAATTTGCCTAATGGAGACCACAAAACTAGTGAGGATAAAAGACTGTCATAATTCTACAGCAATGGAAAAAAATTATTGCAGTGTCTTTGTAAACTGCATCAAAATGCTAGAACTTTGGGAGTGACACAGCTTTTTCATGTTTAATACAAAAACTTTTTATACCCACAAGGAGTTTCAATCCTACTTTGTTACTCTGTTCCATACAGCCAGCATGAGAGCTGCACTTCGCATACAACAGAAGAATTGCCTTCAAAGTGCTAAGCTATCACCCTTCTCTTCATCTTTACTTATCCCTTTTCTGACCATATATCTTCTCCTTATCAAATTTGTTTCCAAGCTCTAGGTGTTCCTCAGGGGTGCAGCCATAAATATATATATATTTTAAAGATTTTTAAAAATATATGCACACCCCAGGAGGCAATTTATTATACCTGAGTCAAGGATGAAATAAGTTCCTTGTTATGTTCAGCAACAGTTTTTTGAAGTCCTCTCCAGCAAATATTCTTGCTCTCAGTACATTCAAGAATCTGCTTGTACAGCTGTTTGTTCTGACGATTTACTGGGCCACAAAAAGGGAGGAAAAGAAGATTCAAGCGGAGCTCTTCAGGGACAAGTGATGTCAGGTCTCCATTTAAAACATGGCCTGTTCCTTCAGATTTTCAAACTCCCTCACTAGGGAGGATGCTCTGCATGCACACAGCATAGCATACACATAGGCACATTAACTGAAGTATCATCAAGACTTTGGAAACAGACTCATTTAATTGTCCAAAAAATAAAAATATTCACTGATTGGATATTGATCATATAAATATTTTTATTTCAGTAAGTCCTCTGCTGGGCTCTCCCACTTTATTTCACCTCCACCCAAGGCTTGGCATGGAGCTGACTCACCCTTCTGGTGAAAGAAAGCTAGGTATGGTCAGTCATTACTGTTCATTAGTTGGCTGCTCAAGAGCAAAGCTTCTTTTTCCAAGATTGACTGTGCTTCCTTCACAGAGCTCCCACCAACTGGCCCAGAGAGCAAGGGACTGCGGCTCAAACTGAAATCCTTTCTTGTCTGGTGGTAGTTGGTGCTGTCCCTATACCACTTTGTTGGTTTAAGTTAATCTGTAGACCTTCATCATAGAATTCTCCTCTCAGACTACACTCTGAATGGCCAGTAGCCTGTGATTCACACTCTCTCTCTCTCTCTCTCTGAGTGATGCTGAATCTTTGCACACTGCAGAGGATGGGGATACCAATACTGACCAGGACCTGTGAAACCATCATAACTGGTTTGTGCTATTTAAAAAAAAAAGGGGGGGGGGAATCTCCCCTTTACAAAAAGATTATCCCATGGAATTGCCATGAAGATAAAAGAAATGCAAAGTCTAACTCATTCCATACTGATCATTTGCAAAGGCACCTCCTAAAGGTGTGTATGAGGAAAGGAGCCAGCCCACAGACTGAGTCTGTGGAGTTGTATGCATTATAGGTAGAGCTGTTACATACACTTGATCTAAGGCACTTAGTCTCTTTTCACTATGAACCTATGCATGTTTCCCACAACATGATCCTTTTCCCCTGCTCAGCATCCTTCCACCCCCTAAGATTATACAGGTTTTGGCAACATTTTCATGTTGAAACAAAAACAATAAATGTTCAACGGACTTTCCTAAAAAAAGTTAAAGCGGAATTCCTCTTGGGAAGTTGGGAACATGAGCAAGTTTGTGCCAGACACCTGTGGTGACTCAGAATGGCTGGGAGGATGAAAAGGGGATCCTGCAGAACTTGGGCTTTTCCTGGACGCCTCTGAACGCTTCCTGAAGACCTGGCTGCTCTTTCTGCGGGCATTCTCCCTCACCTCCACGACCTGAGCAGACTTCGCAGCTTACAGAGTGGAAGAGAAAGACAGAAAGAAAAACCATTAAGGCTTCTCATGCACCAGAATTCCATTCTCTAGGGCTACATGGACAATGGAGGGATTAGTATTCCTGCTCCCTTTTTTCAGGCATGGTTTCCCATCCTGGACCCTTATGTAGGTCTGCCTCTCATACCTGCCTGCATGAGCTTCAGTTGTTTCTGTCTCTCCTCCTCCATCTTCTTCTTGTAATCTCCAAACATGGCTCGCATGACCTGACACTTCTTTGCCAGCACAGCCTTGTCACTGCGGAGTGTCTTGATGGCATGGAGAGCTTCTTCAGCTGAATCATTGGAAAGGAGAGACATGCGCACACAGAATATAACTCTCTCCCTTTGCTCTTTCCCTGCATCACTGCTTCTGCCTCCCTTCCCTTCCAACAAGACACTCTCTGGCTTACTCACCCTGTTTTGGAGTGGATTTTTGTGTCTTCAGGCCAAGTTCCAGCTGTTCCACACACCAATCCACTTCCTTCCACAGCTGTTTAACTGACTGCTACATAAAACAGAACACAGAGAGGGGAGGAAATGAAATTGCCCCAAAACTAAAACTGCATCTGTTAGTCAGCAAGGAAAATCAAGGATCTACAGATTTAGGAGTTGAATGTTCATGTTTTCACACCCTCAGAGCTGGCTTCACTTCATATTCCTGAAGCCACTTTATGTCCAGCACCTTCCACCTGATGATCTCAAGCCTTTGCACAAACAGTACTGAAGCCTCCCAACACCTGTATGTGGAAGGTTTGCTTGCCTATGTTTGTCCAGCACTATGGGAGCCTTTGGTCTGACAGCAGTTATACAAACATAAAATAAGTCATTTTCCAGTGGGAAAACTAAGGAAGAGAGAGGTGAAGTGACCTTCCCAAGGTTGCACAGTGAGTGAGTTACAAAACCCAGAAGAGAATCTAGTGTCCTGTCTCCTATTGCCCTGCCCTCCCAGGGATGTGCAAGTGTTAGCTAGTTAATGTCTGTGAAAACAGAAGGAACTATCCAAACACTAAGGCCTGGTCTACACTACAAGTTTAGGTCGAATTTAGCAGCATTATCTCGATTTAACCCTGCACCCGTCCCACACGACAAAGCCCTTTTTTCCGACTTAAAGGGCTCTTAAAATCTATTTCTTTAATCCACCCCCGACGAGGGGATTAGCGCTGAAATCTGCCTTGCCGGGTCAAATTTGGGGTACTGTGGATGCAATTCAACGGTATTGGCCTCTGGGAGCTATCCCAGAGTGCTCAGTTGTGACCGCTCTGGACAGCGCTCTCAACTCAGATGCACTGGCCAGGTATACAGGAAAAGGCCCGCGAACTTTTGGATTTCATTTCCTGTTTGGCCAGCGAGGCGAGCTCATCTGCACAGGTCACCATGCAGAGCTCATCATCACAGGAGACCATGCAGTCCCAGAATCGCCGAAGAGCTCCAGCATGGACCGAAAGGGAGGTACGGGATCTGATTGCTGTACAGGGAGACGAATCCGTGCTGGCAGAACTCCGCTCGAAAAGAAGAAATGCCAAAATATTTGAAAAAATCTCCAATGGCATGAAGGACAGAGGCTATAACAGGGACCTGCAGCAGTGCCACGTGAAAATTAAGGAGCTCAGGCAAGCCTACCAAAAAAACCAGAGGCAAACGGCTGCTCCAGTTCAGAGCCCCAGACATGCCGCTTCTATGATGAGCTGCATGCCATTCTAGGGGGTGCAGCCACCACTACCCCAACCCTGTGCTTTGACTCCATCCAAGGAGTGGGAGGCAACCTGGAAGCAGGTTTTGGGGGTGAAGAAGATGATGATGAGGAGGAGGTTGTAGATAGCTCACAGCAAGGAAGCGGAGAAACTGGTTTCCCCAACAGCCAGGATCTGTTTATCACCCTGGACCCAGTACCCCCCCGAACCCACCCAAGGTGGGCTCCCAGACCCTGAAGATGGAGAAGGGACCTCTAGTGAGTACACCTTTGTAAATATTATACATGGTATAAAAGCAAGCGTGTTTAATGATTCATTTGCCTTGGCATTCGCGGCCAGTTACAGCTACTGGAAAAATCTGTTAACGTGTCTGGGGATGGAGCGGAAATCCTCCAGGGTCATCTCCATAAAGCTTTCCTGGATGTACTCCCAAAGCCTTTGCAAAAGGTTTCTGGGGAGGGCAGCCTTATCCTGTCCTCCATGGTAGGACACTTTACCACGCCAGGCCAGTAGCATGTAGTCGGGAATCATTGCAGAACAAAGCATGGTAGCATATGGCCCTGGTGTTTGCTGGCCTTCAAACAACATCCATTCTTTATCTCTCTGTGTTACCCTCAGGAGAGTGATATCATTCATGGTCACCTGGTTGAAACAGCGTGGTTTTCGTAAGGGGACATTCAGAGGTGCCCATTCCTGCTGGGCTGTTTGCCTGTGGCTGCACAGAAATCTTCCCCGCTGTTAGCCATGCGGTGGGGGGAGGGGGTGAAGCCATCATCCCACAGAATTGGGTGTGTGTGGGGGAGAGGGCTGGGGGGGGGTTAGTTGGGTTTCTGCTGCACGTGAACCTGAAAACCACAGCCCTCCTTTTAAATTGCCAACCCATTTTTAATGGGCAACCCAACGGCTACTTCATATGGGAAATGAGGGCGCTGGTGTTTGAAACCATTCCCACGTTATGAAGCTTAAAGAAGCCAAAAGACTGTGGCTTACCATGGTTGCCTGCAAGCCGAATTCTGCTGCCCAGCCCTGTGTGAGTGATCTCTCACACCAAACCAGCATACCCTCAATAAGAGGCAAAATGCGACCTTGTAATGAAAGCACATGTGCTATGTAACGTTAACAGCAAGGTTTACCGTGAAAGAGTGTTCTATAAAATGTGTCTTTTTAACTACCACTCTCCCCATTTTTTTCCCCTCCACCAGCTGCATATGTTTCTCCTTCCCAGAGGCTAGTGAAGATTAGAAGGCAAAAAAAAAACCACTCGTGATTAAATGTTCTCTGACCTCATGCTGTCCTCCCACACTGACAGAGCACAGCAAAATATGTGGAGGCAGACAATCTCAGAGTGCTGGAAAACACAATATGACCGCGAGGAGAGGTGGTGGGCTGAACATGGTAGGTGGCGTCAGCTTGCTGAAAGAAGGCAGGAGTCAATGCTCAGGCTGCTGGAGGATCAAACTCATGCTCCAGTGTATGGTTGAGCTGCGGGAAAGGCAGCAGGAGCACAGACCACCGCTACAGCCCCTGTGTAACCAACCGCCCTCCTCCCCAAGTTCCACAGCCTCTTCACAGAGACGCCTAAGAATGCGGAGGGGGGGCTCCAGCCACTCCACCCCAGAGGATTGCCCAAGCAACAGAAGGCTGGCATTCAATAAAAGCTTTAAAGTGCTATGTGGCCTTGTCCTTCACTCCTCCACCACCCCACCCGGTGCTTCCCTCCTCCACCACCTCCCCGGGCTACTTGGCAGTTATCTCCCTATTTGTGTGATGAATAAATAAAGAATGCATGAATGTGAAGCAACAATGACTTTATTGCATCTGCAAGCGGTGATCAAAGGGGGGAGGGGAGGGTGCTTAGCTTACAGGAAAGTAGAGTGAATCCGGGGGGGGGGGGGAAGGGGGGTTTCCATCAAGGAGAAACAAACAGAACTTTCACACCGTAGCCTGGCCATTCCTGAAACTGGTTTTCAAAGCTTCTCTGATGTGCACTGCGCCCTCCTGTACTCTTCTAACCGCCCTGGTGTCTGGCTGCACGTAACCAGCGGCCAGGCGATTTGCCTCAACCTCCCACCCCGCCATAAACGTCTCCCCCTTATTCTCATAGATATTGTGGAGCACACAGCAAGCTGTAATAACAGTGGGAATATTGGTTTCGCTGAAGTCTAACCGAGTCAGTAAACTGTGCCAGCGCGCTTTTAAATGTCCAAATGCACATTCTACCACCCTTCTGCACTTGCTCAGCCTATAGTTGAACAGATCCTGACTACTGTCCAGGGTGCCTGTGTATGGCTTCATGAGCCATGGCATTAAGGGGTAGGCTGGGTCCCCAAGGATAACTATAGGCATTTCAACATCCCCAACGGTTATTTTCTGGTCTGGAAAGTAAGTCCCTTGCTGCAGCTGTTCAAACAGACCAGAGTTCCTGAAGATGCGAGCGTCATGTACCTTTCCCGGCCATCCCACACTGATGTTGGTGAAACGTCCCTTGTGATCCACCAGTGCTTGCAGCACCATTGAAAAGTACCCCTTTCGGTTTATGTACTTGCTGCTCCAGTGCCAAGATAGGGATATGGGTTCCGTCTATGGCCCCACCACAGTTAGGGAATCCCATTGCAGCAAAACCATCCACTATGACCTGCACATTTCCCAGACTCACTACCCTTGATAGCAGCAGCTCAGTGATAGTGTTGGCTACTTGCATCACAGCAGCCCCCACAGTAGATTTGCCCACTCCAAATTGATTCCCGACTGACCGGTAGCTGTCTGGCGTTGCAAGCTTCCACAGGGCTATCGCGACTCGCTTGTGAACTGTGAGGGCTGCTCTCATCTTGGTATTCTTGCGCTTCAGGGCAGGGGTAAGCAAGTCACAAAGTTCCATGAAAGTGGCCTTATGCACGCGAAAGTTTCACAGCCACTGGGAATAGTCCCAGACCTGCAACACTATGCGGTCCTACCTATCTGTGCTTGTTTCCCGGGCCCAGAATTGGCGTTCCACGCCATGAACCTGCCCAATTGTCACCATGATGTGCACATTGCAGGGGCCCGTACTTTGTGAAAAGTCTATGTCCATGTCCTCATCACTCTCATCACCACGCTGCAGTCGCCTCCTCCTTGCCTGGTTTCGCTTTTCTTGCAGGTTATGGTTCTGCATATCCTGCTGGATAATGCATGCGGTGTTTACAGTGCTCATAATTGCTGCAGTGATCTGAGCGGGCTCCATGTTCCCAGTGCTATGGCGTATGCGCTGAAAAAAGGCGCAAAATGATTGTCTGCCGTTGCTCTGACAGAGGGAGGGGCGACTGACAACATGGCTTACAGGGTTGGCTTACAGGGAATTAAAATCAACAAAGGGGATGGCTTTGCATCAAGGAGAAACAGAATGGCCCCCTCAAGGCTAGAACTCAAAACCCTGGGTTTAGCAGACTGTTGATTTCACAGAGAGAGGGAGGAAGGGAGGAGAAAATGAATACAAAACAAATCTGGTCTATTTCTTGTTTTGATCCATTTCATCTATCTTTATAGATCTTGCTGGCAGCAAACGGTTCAGTACGACTGCTGGCCATCATCATCTCCTCGGTGCTCGGCAGAAGACGGTGCAGTATGACTGCTGGCCATCGTCGTCTCCTGGCTGCTCATTAGAAGATGGTGCAGTAGGACTGCTGGCAGGACTGAATCTCCATGAGACGAAACTTAAAAGGGAAATGACCTGGCTGAGTCACTCCCATGTTTGCCCAGGTGCCCCGACCAACCGCACCGAGGTCAGCTAAAAGAGCACCCTGGAGTACAGCGACGATGGCTACCAGTCATACTGCACTGCCTGCTGCCAAAAGGCAATGAGCTGCTGCTGTGTAGCAATGCAGTACTGTGTCTGCCAGCACCCAGGAGACATACAGTGACGGTGAGCTGAATGGGTTCCATGCTTGCCGTGGTATGGCGTCTACATGGGTAACCCAGGAAAAAAGGCGCAAAATGATTGTCTGCCCTTGCTTTCACGGAGGGAGGGAGGAAAGGAGGGCCCTGACAATATGTACCCAGAACCACCTGTGACAATGTTTTTGCCCCATCAGGCATTGGGATTTCTACCCAGAATTCAAATGGGCGGCAGAGACTGTGGGAACTGTGGGATAGCTACCCACAGTACAATGCTCCGGAAGTCGACGGTTGCCTAGGTACTGTGGACGCACTCCGCCGACTAAATGCACTAAGAGCATTTGTGTGGGGAGACATACGCTCGACTGTATAAAAACGCTTTCTACAAAACTGACTTCTATAAATTCGACCTAATTTCGTACTGTAGACATAGCCTAAGTGTTATCCAGCATACCCAACAGACTGGATTTAATTCACGGTTACCTAGGAAAGCTACCCACTGGTGCCTTATATACAGTGCCCACCTGAGGGATGGATACCTCAGGAGACAGGTAAAGGGCTGTGGGGCTTTTCACCCCAGGCTGGTCTGGTCTAGGGCAGTAGTTGCTGAGATTCATCTTCTGAGGTGTGTCTGTGCGTCTCAGTCCAGTTCCTAATGGACAGCTGTCCACATCGCACAAACCACTGCAGTTGTCTGTCTCAATAGAGAGGCCAGTAACAGAATGGCCAGAGCTTGAACCCTCCCACCTCACACACACACTCTTGGAGGGGGGCTCTCAAGGTCAGGGTTGAGGCACAGCAGTTGGGTGATGGAGGAACCTCTCACAGCTGTTTCCTGTGTTGCAGCCTTCACATTCCAGCCTTGCTGATCTGGGACCATTCATGAGGCCTAAATTCACTGACATTTTAAAGAAAAACATAACAGAAACTATAGACTTCAGTGCAGCATTAGCAGATGGTAAGGTGTACTTTAATGATCTCTTAAAAACAGGACTCAGAGCAGTTGGTGCCTTCAACCTCTTTCCGTGCCATTATAAATCTAGAGACAAGGACTGGGACGCAGGAGGTCTTCTGGGCTCTGTTCCTGGCTCTGTGACAATCTTGATCTTGGCCAAGTCAGCTAACCTCTCTGTATCTCAATTTCACCATTTGCACAATGAGGATAATACCTACCAGCCAGGGATGCTACAAGGTCTAAATCATTACATGTCTGCAAAGCGCTTGCAGACTCTCAGACATGGTTCTAGGGAAGGGAAAAGTAACATCAACTTGAGCCACCTAGTCCACCCCCACTTGTTAGGTTTCTGGTCACAGTGAAACCCTAATGGGATAAGCAGCAATAAATGGCTATTCATTTCCAGCCTGTGCCACCACACAGATTTAGAAACCCCACACATACATTAACTTTCCCTTCCAACGAAACTATGGAGCCTTAACAGTGAGGTTATGTTTATTAGCCAGAAATTAATTCACATACCTGCATGGTCTTGTCCTGGACGGACAAATCTGTGTCTTCACACCCACTGGCTCCCACCTTCACCTTCTTGCTGACCTCAGCTTCTGCCATCTCCTTCTTACTATCTGATGGTTTCTTTTTCTTCTTCTTCTTCTTCTTCTTGGGCGCTCCAGCTGCTGCTGTCTTCCCTGCCTTCACCTCATCTACAGAAGCAATCTCTGGTTTTGGGGTCTCAAAAATGAGAGCCTCTCTCCCTAATCCTCCACCCACACAGCCCACAACCTCAGGCATATTAGCCTCCAACAGGGTTGAATGCTTCATTGGTCCTGCAGATGCTAAGACATGTGATGTCACATTTTCTGCTACACTCCCCGCTCTTTGGCCTGTAACAACAGACGGCATCATGGGGCCATCTTTATCTGGGATGACAAAATTGAAAGCAAACTTGGGCTCTTGTCCAGTGGTGGAAAAGTTCAACACTCCCCCAGAACTAGAAGATTTGAGTGAACTTACACTGATGGGCCTCTGTTCAGAGCCACCTACCCCCTGGGCCTCTTCCAAAGTTCCATTGGTTGCTTGTGGATCCATCTCAGGAAGTGCAAAGCTGAATTGGAAGCTATTATCAGATGGTGTGAACCAGTTTGTTGCTGTCTCAGAGGTCTGTCCAGATCGCTTCCTATACACCATGCTCCCTGAAGCAGGCGCCTTCCCTTGCTGTATTTGCGCTTTCCCAGGTTTCATGGCTAGAGAGAAGAGGAAGATTTGTGTTTCTTTTACTTCTCTGATTTCTTACCATGTTGGTGCCACATTAGAACAATTCACTTCTATAAGGGACACCCAACCCATGTGAATGCAGAATGCTATTGTATTTTGGTACCAGCAAAGGATTGTGGGCAAAATACTGTAGCAAACTGCCGGCACTACTATGATGGGTCTCGCGATCTCTCTTCTTGGGGGGGGGGGGGTTCAGGGCACCGTTTCGTGCCCCTGAACTGGGGTATTAACTGCCCCACTAGTGTCCTAGAGGAGGGGAGTGGAAAGGGAGGGACCCGGGCCCATCCCCTACTCTGGGTTCCAGCCCAGGGGCCCTAGGGATAGCGGTAAACCACTAGAACTAGCAGTTCCTTCCCCTGGTCTACTTCCCTCTCCTGCCCTTCAGCTTGCGGGGCTTCCTGCCCTCCCTCTGCACAAATCAGTTGTCCCTTTACCTAGCGTCTTGGTCTTCTTAGCCCACCGCAGCACTTCTCCAAACTCTCCTCTGCTTCCCTCCAAACTGCTCTCTGCTCCAACACCAATCCACTCTGCTTCAACTCCTCCTCTTGTCTGATTGAAGCACGGAGTTTTTATCATGTGACTGGCTTCAGGTGCTTTAATTAATTTATAGCAAACTTTCTTCCCTCTACAGGGAATAAGGCTCCCTTCTAACACTCTCCTGTTGCCCTCTGGCCATGCTGTATCACATATCCCCCCCCCCCCCCTTTGCTCAACCATGGGGTTGGGCTACTTCAGACGAGAGGCAGTGCTGTCATGATAGGCCATCAGTATTGCCGTATTGGCTTCCGGCCCTACACTGTACCCGGAAATGGAAGGGCTGCAGGGATAGGAACAACCTAGTCACTCTTGCGTTCTTCTCCTTGTTTCTGTGCATCCACTGGAGTGGGGCGTGGTCTGTTACGAGGGTAAACCGCCGCCCCAGTAGGTAGTAGCGGAGAGTCTCCATAGCCCATTTTACCACCAGACATTCCTTTTCAACGACGGCGTACTTTTGTTCCCTGGGGAGGAGTTTCCGGCTGAGGTACAAGATCGGGTGTTCCTCTTCTCCCACCATCTGCAAAAGGACGACTCCTAGCCCTACCTCAGAGGCATTTGTTTGTAGGATGAATTCCTTCTCGAAGTCTGGAGCTATGAGTACTGGATGGCAGCAAAGGGCTGTCCTTAAATCTGCAAATGCTCCTTCTGCTGCATCAGTCCACTTTACTATCTCGGGGCCCCGAGCCTTTATGAAATCCGTCAATGCTCTTGTGGCAAAATGAGGGATGAATCTCTGATAGTATCCTACCACCCCTAGAAATGCTCTGACCTGCTTTTTGCGGACTGGTCGAGGCCAACCTTGTATTGCCTCCACTTTATTCCATTGGGGTTTCACCAAACTTCTCCCTACTACATACCCAAGGTATCTGGCCTCAGCTAGTCCTATCACGCGCTTGAGAGGGTTGGCAGTGAGGCCGGCCTTCCGCAGGGCGTCTAGCACCGCTTCTACTTTTCCTAGGTGCATTTCCCAGTCAGAGCTATGGATGACTAAGTCATCTAGATAGGCATACTTGGCATGGGGTCGCAGCAATTTGTCCATAAGTCGTTGGAATGTTGCAGGGGCCCCATGGAGTCCAAAAGGGAGGACAGTGTATTGGAACAGGCCATCGGGTGTAGAGAAGGCAGTCTTTTCCCTGGCATTCTTGGCCAGGGGAATTTGCCAATATCTTTTGGTCAGGTCCAGAGTGGTTAGGTACTGGGCCTTGCCTAACTGATCAACTAGCTCGTCAATGCGTGGTATCGGATAGGCATCAAATTGGGATACTTCATTCAACTTCCGGAAGTCATTGCAAAACCTCAGGGTGCCGTCAGGCTTGGGAACTAGGATGATAGGGCTGGATAACTCACTATGGGATTCTTCAATAACCCTGAGTTCCAGCATCTTCTTCACTTCTGTCCTAATTTCTTCCCTTTTAGGTTCCAGTATCCAGTACAGTCTTATCATCACCCTCACTCCAGGCCTGGGGACAATATGATGTTGGACAGTGTCGTACGGGCTGGCTGTGTATAGAACACATCCTGGTTCCGTTGCATCATATCAATGACCTCTGTTCGTTGTTCTGGGGTCAACTCAGGAGTATCTTCACCTGCTCCTGTGGGTCGTCTGTCTGGGATGGAGCTCCCCGAATGACTAGGCACATCTCTCGGTCACGCCAGGGCTTCAGTAAGTTGATGTGGCAGATTTGCTCTGGCCTTCGGCGGTCTGGTTGTCTGACCTTATAGTCCACCTCCCCAATGGCTTCCACTATCTCACATGGTCCATGCCAGCTGGCGAGGAGTTTGCTTTCTGCTGTCGGCACTAGCACCATCACCCGTTCCCCCAACTGAAATCTCCGTATTTTCGCCCGATAGTTGCAGTATGTCCTTGGTCTGTCAGGATCTCCTTAGGGATGCCCACTCTGGCAAAAACCTGGAGTAGTTCTTTTTCTATTGCCTTGGATGTGGGGTTTCTTAAAGGAATGGCTTCTGGATACTGTGTGTTGTAGTCAAGGATGACTAGTACGTTTCGGTGGCCCCATGCCGATCTTTCCAATGGGCCCACTATGTCTATGGCTATCCTCTCGAAAGGGACTTCAATAATAGGCAAAGGTACTAATGGGGCCCGCAAGTGAGATTGGGGGCTATGCAACTGGCATTCAGGACAGGAGGTACAATAGCGCTGGACCTCTGCATGTAATCCTGGCCAATAAAACCTCCTTAGGACTCTATCCAGTGTCTTGTCTACTCCTAGATGTCCCCCAAATAGATGACTGTGATCTAACTCTAGTACTACCCTTGTGGGTTTCTGTGAGACTAAGTTGTTCTACTTCTTCCCCTCGTATTTGTGCTATCCCGTACAACAGATTGCGTTTGAGCACATAATACGGTCTTGGGCCTTTCCTTCCACAGGTACGTCATTTACTTCCACTACCTCCTCCCTCACATTTGCATATAGCGGGTCATTGGCTTGGTCCTGCCCAAAATTCTCATGTGCGGTACCAATCTGACCTAATTCCAGGGGGCCTGTTTCTACTCCGCCCCCTGGGTTGCCTCTACTTGGGCTAGGAACTGCCTCCGAGTCCTCACTGGCCTGAATTATCTCCTGGCCTTCTGAACAGGTTCGTCTACCTACAAGGGAGGTTTTCTGGTTCTCTGCTAGAATCCTGGACCCCAATCTTTTATCTGCCCTCCTTTCCTGCCTAGACTTTTGGGGTTTTCCGGGGGATGAGAATAACTCTGGGACAAATTCGGCAAACATTGGGGTGAGGCTATCTGTAGGTGCCTCCGTCTCAACCCAGAGGTTGCTACCCTCCCCTGGCTCTACTGGGGGGACTAAGCTCTCAAACCCAGGGAAGTCCCTACCAATTAAGACAGGGTAGGGGAGCCTGGGGACCACCCCTGCAGTCACTCTGGTAGTATTCCCCTGGATCACAATCCGTACCGGGATTGTGGGGTAGAAATTTACGGTGCCATGAACGAACGTTACCCCTGTGTTTTTGGCCTGGGTTAGTTGGTCTTGCCCCACCAACTTCCCTGAGACCAGCATGACAACACTCCCGGAATCTATTAATGCTGTGGTCTCAATACCATTCATTTTTATTGATCTTGTATACCCATGCGAGGTCATTGCGACCCCTACCAGGTCGATTAGGCCACATTGCTCCCCATGATCCTCAACATTACATTGCATAGACTCTTCCCTGTTGGGGCACTGGGCTGCTCTTTCAAAAGCCAGGAGGTATGTCTCCACATCATCCTCGTGTGTCATTTTCTGTAGGCAGTGGTGGGCCCGTACGATCTGGGTCCCGTCGCAGTTGTGGTTCAGCTCCATAAGGGCCTTCATCTGGTTCACCAGCTCTTGCAGCAGGGCTCGGTCCTGGGCAGCCTGACTCATCAACAGATGATTAGTCTCCTGCTGCATCCGAGTCGCCTCCTGTTGGGCGGTTGCTTGGACCTGGGTAGCCTCCTGCTGGGCTGTGGTGGCTTGTATTAGGGCCTTGACTTTAGGGATGGCTAACCCTGGTTTAAGTCCCCAGCGCGTAGATCCCACTTCTCACACCACGTGCAGCAAATTGCTGGCACTACTATGAGGGGTCTTGCGCTTTCTCTTCTGGGGGGTGGGGGAAGGCATCGGCGCACCGTTTCTTACCCCTGAACCGGGGTATTAATTGCCCCACTAGTGTCCTAGAAGAGGGGAGTGGAGAGGGAGGGACCCAGGCCAGCCCCCTACTCCGGGTTCCAGCCCAGGGGCCCTAGGGATAGCGGTAAACCACTAGAACTAGCAGTTCCTTCCCCTGGTCTACTTCCCTCTCCCGCCCTTCAGCTTGTGGGGCTTCCTGCCCTCCCTCTGCACAAATCAGGTGTCCCTTTACCTAGGGTCTTGGTCATCTTAGCCCACTGCAGCACTTCTCCAAACTCTCCTTTGCTTCCCTCCAAACTGCTCTCTGCTCCAATGCCAATCCACACTGCTTCAACTCCTCCTCTTGTCTGATTGAAGCAGGGAGATATTATCATGTGACTGGCTTCAGGTGCTTTAATTAATTTATAGCAAACTTTCTTCCCTCTCCAGGGAAGAAGGCTCCCTTCTAGCCATGTCCTGCTGCCCTCTGGCCTGGGCTTTCCTTGCTTTTTGCCCCGCTTTAGTTCCCCCCCCGCGACCGGGCCAGGCGTTTTTTCTTCGTTTTTTTTTGTTGTTGTTGCCATTCGAGTGCTGGTCGGCTGCTAGCTTGCCTGCCAGCCCCCCCACGCCTGCCCTCGGACGCTGCTATTGCTCCAGCTGCAACCCCCGGAGGAGGGGGGCGGGGAGGACTGCCGACCAGCTCCCCGGAGGAGGGGAGTGGACGCCCCCAGATCCAACCGTTTTGCTGTTCATTTGTGGACCCGCGATTACCCATCTTCTTATCTTTGCTTGGCATTTTTGGAATGCTCCACAAAGACCGGGAGAGAAGACAGCTGACAGAGACATCGCCCAGGGAAGCTACAAATCATTGTGGAGGGGGCCGTAAGACTGAGTAACTTTTGAACTGTACTCTCGTGTGGGGGGAGTTTGACTGTGTCTTAACTGCGTTTGTAGGGGCACAGGGGGTGTGGCACGGAGCTGCTCCCCGATCCATCGGTGCCGCCCCCCCCCCCAACACTACTACAACCGTCACGGCCCCTCCCGCCGTCCGTCCCTGCTGGCAACCTGCCATCTGCCTCTAGCCTCAACTGCTTGCTTTGAATTCCATCATCCGGACCAGACACAACAGCTGACCAAATGAGACTCTTTGGATAAACGCGCGTGGGTCCGCGTTCCCCCCCACCCACCCCCGGACTGCCCACCCCACAGTTTGCCCCTATTACCTGACCCCAACTCCTGTTTCCTTCCCCTGTCCAGTCAGACCCATTTGGCCACTCCCTGCCTGCAGCCCAACTGGGAGAAGTGGTTAATCTGCTTCCCCCTCCTCCTTCTGGTGTCTCCCCATCTCATTCCCTGCCATTGTGAGCAGGGAGAGAGGGGTGAGACCCCTCTAACAACCTCTGTTGCCCCTCCCCCACCTACCCCCCTGCCCAACCCCCAAGCGCCCCTCCCCACCACTGCTGCCAAAACACCTGCCACCGCCCCCGCTGGGGCATTGGCAGCCGGAGGCACCAGGGTGACTATTACTGCTGCTACGCCCACCGCCCCCCCCAAATTCTAGGAAAGCCCCCCCCGGTTAGCCGGAAAGGCCAGGGTGCGAAGAAGGGGAAGGGCCCCGCCACAACCACCAAGCCCTCCATGGCAGAGGCTGCCCCCATCGCTGTGGCATCATCATCAACCATGGCATCCCTCCCCGCTGTTCCCTCCACCAGCTCTGCGAGCGTCCCTCCCCCGGCCCCCAGGCGTATGCCCGGGCGGTGGCGGCCCCGGCCCCACCCCCACCTGCCGCTTCGTCATCTCACCCACCCCCCGCCTCCGCTACAATTAATAGCGGCCAGGGCCCCTTTCCCACCATGACCAGGAAGCATGGCGTCCGTTGCCTCCTAGTGCCCGCCTCGCGCCACGTGGAGACATACGTGCAGGCGTTGGCGACGGTGCTAGGACCCACGGCTATTGTGGCAGCCTCCAAAATGTATGGGAAGGTCGTCTTTTTCTTAGCATCGGAGGCTGTCGCCCAGGAGGCGGTGGAGAAGGGCCTGGCGGTGGGGGGGGTGTTTGTCCCCCTGGAGCCGCTAGAAGACCTGGGTGTCCGCCTAGTCCTGACCTCCATCCCTCCTTTTCTACCCAATGCTGCCCTGTTACCCGCTCTCTCCACCCTGGGGAAACCCGTTTCCGTCATCAGTCCTCTCCCGTTGGGCTGCAAGGACCCTGCCCTCCGTCACATCCTTTCGTTCTGCCGGCAAGTGCAGCTTTTACCACCGCCAGCGGCGCATGACGGAGAGGTGCTCGAGGGGTCCTTCCTAGTCCCCTATCAGAGAGCCCGCTATTGGGTCTACTATTCCACAGGAGAGGCCCGGTGCTACCTCTGCCGCTCAGCGGGGCATGTCCAAAGAGACTGCCCCTTGGCCCGGCGGGGAGGGGCACCCGAGACCCCCGAGAAACAGCAGGACATCGGCTCCGTCGTTGCGGATACCCCTGGCCACCCGAGATCTGAAACCACCTCTCTTCCTGCTCGATTCACTGCTGCTCCTGCCTGGGCCCAAGAGACACCTCCCCTACAATGCCCAGACGAGCGAGGGAGCCCCGCCCTTGCTGTTAACAATCCAGCAGAGCCTACGGAGGAGGGTGCAGCAAAGATATTACCGGGCATAGGAGAGAGCCCGCCCCCAGGAGAACCACCCCCCCCATGTTGCCTCACTGTTACCCCCCCGAGCCCCTGAATCACCGCCTCAGCCCCCCGACATGACCCCTGCTAACCAGCCCCCGGACGATGCTATGGAGGGCTGGACCCTAGTCCAGGGAAAGCGAGGCAAGCGGAAGGCCCGAGCTCCGCTGCACCCATCCGATGCGGGGGTCCCCCGGAAGACCAGGAAGGGAGGCACTGACACTGAGTCTTCCACTATGCCCAAGAGAGACATCCATCCGCCGGTGTCAGGAGTGGAAGCCAAAATAGCACTGGAAGGTAAAAATCTCCCCTTCACGGGAGACTCTCCCCTCCGAGACCCCTGAGGAAGCCCCTTCTGCCCGAATATCACCCGAACCCCCCGCGAACCCCAAAGCGACCGTCGTAGCGGCTGCCAGAGGCGAGTCCCCCGGGGTGGCAGAAGACAACCTTTCCTCCCTGTATGAGGAGATCGAGGCCCTAGGTTTGACCCCGGTCACCCACGGAGAGAATGACCTACTACCGGCTGGCCTCGATCTGGGCAACCTTACCCCAGTCCCCCTTTCCCCATGCTCCCTCCCCCAACCGCCTTCCCCGGCGAGCACCCTGCAGAAGGTGGTCCACCACCTGAAGCCATGGCTGCTAAAACCACCACAGAGCCTGCGCCTAGCATCACTGGGAGCCCCCTCCCCATCTCCTTAACCCTCGAATCTGTTCGGGAGGCACCACCTCTCAGCTGCTTGCCTCCCGAAGCCCAGAGCCTCGCCTCTGCCCCCACCCCCACCCGTGTCCCTGCCCAATCCACCTCCTCCTGCAATGCTATTGCTGCCCCGGGGTTATTTCTTTCCCATTTTTTGCGGATCCCCCCCAAGGAGCAGTCTTTGCATTTTCCTGCCGCGACCCATTAGGAGCTGCAATTTTCCCTCCGCCATCCTCTTCTACCCCAAGGCTTGAGATGGACCTAATAACTTTAGCCTGTCAGACGCCCCGTCGGTGGTCTGCACCCTGCCTGCCCGCCTCAGCGGACCACAAGCCTGCACCAAGAGCCCCACCAGGGAATAACCTGGAAATCGCAACCCCACCCCCCCATGAGCTGCGAAAAGCGTTGCGGGAGTTTTTAGAAGACATCCGTGGCTCCCGCAACAGGGTACAGCTAGCTCTCCAGCTATGGGGGGACTTTGATCACATCATCCAGGCCACAAGGGCCCTCTTAAAGGAGGGTAAAGGGAAAGGAAGGCACGGCGCTGCAGCCTACGGGCGGGCCCGCAGCTTCTGTGACGATTTACTCACTTACGGGATGGGTCACGGATTGCTGCGCGACCCGCCGGGGGCTGCAAACACCCCCGCCAACAAGAAACCCACAGCCCACTGCATGATGCCCCTCATTATTGCAACTTTGAACACAAGGGTCTGTAGGATGGCTCTCCGCAGGTCCCAGGTGCTCTCTTACCTTCGGGAAGGGGGGTACTCTGTGGTTTTCCTGCAGGAGACCCATATGGATCCGACCGCCGAGGACAGCTGGCGGCTGGAGTGGGGGGACAGGGTCTACCTCAGCCACTTCAAGATTCGACAAGCTGGAGTGGCAACCCTGTTCTCCCCCAACCTACAGCCCGAGGCGCTAGGGGTCACTGAGGCCGCGCCAGGCCACCTGCTGCATCTCCGAGTCCATATGGAGGGGCTCGTGGTCAACCTCGTCAACATCTATGCCCCGGCAATGAGCCCGAAGCGGCCGCAATTCTATCAGCGGGTGTCCGACTTCCTCAGCACCCTAGATTCTCACAAGTGCTTAGTCCTGGGAGGGGACTTTAACACCACCCTCGAGGAACAGGACCGCTCAGGGGCCGATTCAGCCCAGCCGCTGCAAACATTCTCCGAGAAATAGTTGATTCCCTAGTAGACGTCTGGCGTGACCACCACCCAGATGACACTTCCACGTTCACCTTTGTCTAGGTGGAGGCCCATTGGTCACACCACTCTCGGTTGGACAGTATTTATTTATCCCATTTCCATCTTTCACAGGCCCACTCCTCCGACATTCGGCCAGCCCCATTTTCTGACCATCATCTAGCCACCATAACGGCCTCCCTCCGTGCAGAGAGGCCGGGGCCGGCCTACTGGCACTTTAACAACAGCCTGTTGGAGGATGAGGGCTTCGTGACGTCCTTCTGGGAGTTTTGGCTGGCCTGGTGAGAGCAGCGGCGTGCCTTTCCCTCGGCGCGGCGATGGTGGGATCTAGGGAAGGTGCGCGCCAAGCTCTTCTGCCGTGACTACACCCGGGGCACCAGCCGACGGAGAAATGCAGCGATAGAGCAGTTGGAAAGGGAGGTCTTAGAGATGGAGAGGCATCTGGCCGCCAGCCCCGAGGACCCATTCCTCTGCGGAGTGTGCCGGGAGAAGCGGGAGGAGCTCCGGGCCCTCGAGGACCATCGGGCCCGAGGTGCCTTTGTTCAATCCCGCATCTGCCTCCTTCGGGAGATGGATCGCAGCTCCCGTTTCTTCTATGCCCTGGAGAAAACGAGGGGGGCCAAGAAACACGTCACCTGCCTTCTAGTAGAAGACTGCGCCCCCCTCACGGATCCGGTGGAGATGTGTGGGAGGGCCCGTGACTTCTACATAAGCCTTTTCTCCCCAGATCCGACCAATCCTGGCGCTCGCAGGGTGCTCTGGGAAGAACTCCCCACGGTCAGCGTGGGCGACCGAGACCGACTAGAGCTGCCTCTCACCCTGGCTGAGTTCTCGGAAGCCCTCTGTCGCACGCCCACCAATAAATCTCCGGGCATGGACGGGCTGACCGTGGAGTTCTACCGCGCGTTCTGGGACATTCTTGGCCCAGACCTAGCCACTGTCTGGGCTGAGTCTTTGCAGGGCGGGGTCCTCCCTCTTTCGTGCAGGTGAGCGGTGCTCACCTTGTTGCCAAAGAAGGGGGACCTCTGCAATTTACGAAATTGGCGTCCCATCTCGCTCCTTACCATGGATTACAAAATCGTAGCGAAAGCACTCTCGCTGCGGCTAGGGTCCGTGATGGCGGACGAGATCCACCCAGATCAGACCTATGGTGTCCCGGGTCGCAGCATTTTTGACAACCTATTTCTAGTCCGAGATCTTTTGGAACTCGGCGTAGAGATGGTCTGTCGTTTGCCCTCCTGTCTCTTGATCAGCAGAAGGCGTTCGATAGAGTGGACCATGGGTACCTCCTGGGCACTCTGCAGGCTTTTGGATTCGGACCTCAGTTTGTGAGTTTTCTCCAGGTGCTGTACGCTTCCGCGGAGTGTCTGGTTAGGCTCAACTGGACCCTGACCGAACCGGTCAGCTTCGGCCGAGGAGTACGGCAGGGGTGCCCCCTCTCGGGCCGGCTATATGCTCTGGCGATCGAGCCCTTCCTCTGTCTCCTCCGCAGGAGGTTGACGGGGTTGGTGCTGTGGGAGCCGGAGCTGCAGCTGGTCCTGTCGGCGTACGCCGATGACGTGCTCCTCCTGGTCCAGGACCCGGGGGACTTGGCACAGGTGGAGGCTTGCCAGGCCATCTATTCGGCAGCCTCCTCTGCCCGAGTCAACTGGGTCAAGAGCTCTGGCTTGGCGGTGGGGGACTGGCGGCAGGTGAGCTCCCTCCCACCCGCGCTTCAGACCATCCGGTGGAGCGTGGGCCCACTGCTCTACCTAGGTGTTTACCTTTCTGCCATGCACCATTCTTCACTGGAGAACTGGCAAAATTTAGAAGGCGGGGTGATAGAGCGGCTCCGGAAATGGACGGGGCTACTCCGATGTCTCTCCCTCCAAGGCAGAGCGCTGGTGCTTAACCAACTCGTCCTGTCCACGCTCTGGTCCCGGCTCAACACCCTGGTCCCGGCCCCGGGTTTCCTGACCAACCTCCAGACATCAATTCTAGAGTTCTTTTGGTCAGGAATGCACTGGGCCCCTCTTGGGGTTCTTCATAGAATCATAGAATATCAGGGTTGGAAGGGACCTCAGGAGGTCATCTACTCCAACCCCCTGCTCAAAAGCAGGGCCCATACCCAATTAAATCATCCCAGCCAGGGCTTTGTCAAGCCTGACCTTAAAAACTTCTAAGGAAGGAGATTCCACCGCCTCCCTAGGTAACGCATTCCAGTGTTTCACCACCCTCCTAGTGAAAAAGTTTTTCCTAATATCCAACCTAAACCTCCCCCACTGCAACTTGAGACCATTACTCCTTGTCTTGTCCTCTTCCACCACTGAGAATAGTCTAGAACCATCCTCTCTGGAACTACCTCTCAGGTAGTTGAAAGCAGCTATCAAATCCCCCCTCATTCTTCTCTTCTGCAGACTAAACAATCCCAGTTCCCTCACCCTCTCCTCATAACTCATGTGTTCCAGACCCCTAATCATTTTTGTTGCCCTTCGTTGGACTCTCTCCAATTTATCCACATCCTTCTTGTAGTGTGGGGCCCAAACTGGACACAGTACTCCAGATGAGGCCTCACCAATGTCGAATAGAGGGGGACGATCACGTCCCTCGATCTGCTCGCTATGCCCCTACTTATACATCCCAAAATGCCATTGGCCTGCTTGGCAACAAGGGCACACTGCTGGCTCATATCCAGCTTCTCGTCCACTGTCACCCCTAGGTCCTTTTCTGCAGAACTGCTGCCTAGCCATTCGGTCCCTAGTCTGTAGCTGTGCATTGGGTTCTTCCGTCCTAAGTGCAGGACCCTGCACTTATCCTTATTGAACCTCATCAGATTTCTTTTGGCCCAATCCTCCAATTTGTCTAGGTCCCTCTGTATCCTATCCCTGCCCTCCAGCGTATCTACCACTCCTCCCAGTTTAGTATCATTCGCAAATTTGCTGAGAGTGCAATCCACACCATCCTCCAGATCGTTTATGAAGATATTGAACAAAACCGGCCCCAGGACCGACCCCTGGGGCACTCCACTTGACACCGGCTGCCAACTAGACATGGAGCCATTGATCACTACCCTTTGAGCCCGACAATCTAGCCAACTTTCTACCCACCTTATGGTGCATTCATCCAGCCCATACTTCCTTAACTTGCTGACAAGGATACTGTGGGAGACCGTGTCAAAAGCTTTGCTAAAGTCAAGATACAATACATCCACTGCTTTCCCTTCATCCACAGAACCAGTAATCTCATCATAGAAGGCGATTAGATTAGTCAGGCATGACCTTCCCTTGGTGAATCCATGCTGACTGTTCCTGATCACTTTCCTCTCATGTAAGTGCTTCAGGATTGATTCTTTGAGGACCTGCTCCATGATTTTTCCAGGGACTGAAGTGAGGCTGACTGGCCTGTAGTTCCCAGGATCCTCCTTCTTCCCTTTTTTAAAGATTGGCACTACATTAGCCTTTTTCCAGTCATCCGGGACTTCCCCCGTTCGCCACGAGTTTTCAAAGATAATGGCCAATGGCTCTGCAATCACAGCCACCAGTTCCTTTAGCACTCTCGGATGCAACTCATCCGGCCCCATGGACTTGTGCACGTCCATCTACCCCTGAAGAAAGGAGGGCAGGGCCTGAAGTGTCTGCACACTCAGGTCCATGTCTTCTGCCTCCAGGTCCAGCAGAGGCTCCTTTATAGTGCAGGTAGTTCGACATGGAGCATATTGGCGCACGCCTTCCTGCATTGTTTCCAAGAGCTCCGATACGACCGGCAGCTCTTTTATCTTTGTCAGAGAGGTTTTCCGCGAGACCTCTCTGGGCTGCCCGTCTTCTACCAGGACCTCCTCCGGACCTGGAAACTGTTTTCAACGGCCAGGTCCGTGGCGGCCACCGTGGGAGCAGATCTCCTCACGGAGCCCCTGCTACACAACCCCCAGCTCCGTGTGCAGGCGGCAGAGTCCCGCTCGGTGCGCCAGAGTTTGGTCCTGGCAGAAGTCACGAGAGTCGGAGACCTCCTGGACTACGACCGGGGAGACTGGCTGGATCCCGTGACGCTCGCTCAGCATATGGGGCTCTCCAGACCTCGTACCCCCCGGCGCCTACTTCAGGAGGTGAAGGCCGCCTTTGCACCCGCTGCTCGGGCTTATCTCAACTGAGCCCTGCGCAAGGGCGCACCCCGCCCACCCTCTACCCCAGGCCCACCGGACCTTTCAATTGGGTCCCTACCCCGTAGATCCCAACAAACCCCTCACCCTTTCACTGCAAGCCGGCTGCATGAACTGCAGCCGGTCAGCTTCCAAATCGCGCGATGGAAATATCTATACACACTCATGCTTCACACCCATCACGCCCACACCCTGGTGTCCCGCCCCGATACAAAGTGGTGGGACCTCCTGCCACCTTTGGAGGGTGAGCAACCCCTGTGGGCCAGCCTGTATTCCACCTTGGTCCCGAGGCCCATCAGGGACATTAGTTGGCGGCTCCTTCACGGAGCTGTGAGCACGGGCGTGTTTTTGACATGGTTCACCCCCATCCCGGATACTTGCCCTTTTAGCAACGTGAGGGAAATCCTGGTGCACGTATATTTAGAGTGTGCCAGGCTGCAGCCCCTTTTCCGGCTCCTCACGAATATTTTATTACGCTTTTGGCTACACTTTTCCCCTCATCTTTTTATCTACACACTCCCCATCCATGGCCCCACAAAATCGCGAGATCTCCTGGTTAACCTCCTCCTAGCCCTAGCTAAAACAGCCATTTATAAAACCAGAGAGGGGAGGTTGGCTAAGGAAGCGTCCTGCGATTGTAGGGCCGTTTTCCGATCCTCAGTACATTCACGTATCCGGGCGGAGTTCCTCTGGGCGGCGTCCACCGACTCCTTTGACACCTTCAAGGAGCGGTGGGCGCTGTCCGAGGTTCTCTGCTCGGTGACCCCGTCCGGTTCCCTCCGTCTGACCCTTTGATTGAGGAGAAGAGCAAGAGACCCCAGCCCCAGCCGTTGCCGCTGTGGATACCATCATCACTGTCACCAAGGAGGGGTCCTATCACACGCAGTGTACGTCCCCCTCACCCCCAAACCGCCCACCCCGCAACCGTGCCCATCTTGTCGGGCACTCTCAGGAGAGGAATAATTGGTGACACTGGGCGTGGCATTAGGTAACTCGAGGGGGTGGAAGACCATGAGTGTCGAGGAAGCCCCCCTGCTCTAGGCCCAGGCTAGCCTGAACACTTCTCCCTCCTGAAGGTTGCTGTGTTATACCTTGTGTTTGCTTTTGTTTTGTTGCATAGTTTTGCCTTATCCTTTTTGGTGATTCCTTGTAAGTGTTACACAAATAAAATTCTTTTCTGCTTCAAAAAAAAAAAAAAAAAAACCACACTCTCCTGCTCCCTCTGGCCATGCTGTATCACAATACCCAGTGCAGCAGAACTAACTTTTTCTCCATTTCCATATGGGACTGCCTGACATGCAGCGGGAATGGGGGACTCGGTCCTATTTATTCAGGCCTTGTGCACCACCACCCTCACCAATCTCACACACAGATCCATAATGGATTCTTGGAGGAGTCCCATCTTCTGCTATTTTCATCCTGCTCAGTGCCATGTTAGGCCTTACTCTAGCTGTCACTAATAGGGCTTCCAAAACTATGAACTTCTCCTTAACACTGGACCCCACACCATGGTGATGCCATGAAGTTCAAACAGATACAGCCTTTACTTCATCCTCAAAACCCCCTTCAGTCCTGGGATTACATGTGTTTAAAGGCCCTTCCACTTTAATGGCATCTGGCTGGCCCCTTAAAGAACAGGACGGGGGAAAGGAGGTTTATTCCTCATGGGAATGACTGGACGAGAAGCCTCAAGAAAGGCCATTTGCTAACACCTGGACACCACATCAGAGGGAACCAAATGGTTCTGTAGACTTTAAGGATGGCCCCAGCCTCACCTGCTTTCTCCGTCCTCTTCTGCTCCTCAGCCATCTTCAGTCGGTAATCCCCAAACACGTGGTTCATCACCTGCCGCTTCTTCACAAAGGCAGCCTTGCGGGAGCGCAGGATTTTGAGGACGTGCCGTGTCTCCTCTGCTGCACTCAAGAAACCGACCAACACAAAGACAAGAAACGGGATCACAGTGAGTCCTACGAATCATAGTCAGGGAGGGAAATGATGGCGATTTTTCCCTCGGCCAGGTACTCAGATAGGAGAAAAGTCTCAAAGCGGCAGTACTTACAGACGTGTCCTAATCGCTATTCTTTGACTGCATAAGGACTGGAATGGCTACTGGTTAGGACACTGGGTATTTATACCACATACAGAATTAGTCCCTTATCAGTGGTTCAGAGATAGCTATTTTCAGGATTTTTACAAATGGATGCAATACCATGTAATACTTTTCCAGCGAGCACTCTTATGTGCTTATTGCATATACCTTTCTATTGTACCTGTCCCCATAGTATGTGGGCATCGACTACAGCAGGCGTTCTCAAACTTCACTGCATGGCACCCCTCTTCTGACAACAAAAATTACTTCACAATCTCAGGAGGGGAACCAAAGCCTGAGCCTGCCCAAGCCCCATTGCCCCGGGTGGGGGGCCAAAGCTGAAGCTCAAGGGCTTCAGCCCCAGGCTGGGTGCCTGCAACCTGAGTCCTGCTGCCCAGGGCTGAAGCTCTGGGCCCCAGCAAGTCTAAGCCAGCCCTGGCAACCCCGTTCAAATGGGGTTGTGACCCACTTTGGGGTCCCAAACCACAGTTTGAGAACCGCTGGATTACAGGATACTAGACTTGTATGACCAATAGCATATGAAGCAATGCTTTAATATATAAATGATCAAATCTCATGCTTCTGCATAAACCAATGGCTGCAGCGTTCAGGAAAGAATTTTGTATCCTTATGTGCACCACAACAAAGACAGCCAAATGCCTTACAAGGGAAGTTTCACTTTCCTTTGAACCACTAAGCAGTGGTCACTGGGAGAGGCATGATACAGGGCCTGGTGGATCAACAGATATGAAATCTTGAAACGTTCCGGAATACACCTGAAGCCAGTATTTCAATGTTTCTCTTTTAAGTGATTTCATCTTTTTCCAGGGACAATGCTTAAAAAAAATAAAGCTACAAGCATTTAAGGGGTATCTCTATTGATACTATGCAGCAGCAGTCACTTGAGATTGTGGGATTATACCACAGATAAGTAACAGATACAGAATGTGATAGATCAACGCACCGAGGGGGATAAAACCACTGTCTGAGCTGCAAAGCAGTGTAGGAAGCCTGAAGTAGCTGAAGAATATGTAAGTGGAAGAGTACAACTAAGGGGAAGGGAGGAATGAGGCAAAGGGGCTAAAAGGAAAATGAGGAGAGACGAAACAATGCATAAGGAAGGAGACAGTCCAGGTTACAGGAGTAAGGGCGGATAGGCAGATGGAGTTCAAAGTAGAACAGATGTAAAATAAAGCCAAAATGTTTAATTACATTTCACGTTTAGAATGAATTCCAATTATAATTCAACAGACAGAGAAATTAGAAAGGCTTCTGGGTGAACTGAACCAGCATAGATTTTGATTTTAGCCAGAAATCTTGGGGGGAGGCAGCATACCTTGTTTTGGGGTTGGGTTGAGATGAAGGAGGCCTGTTTCCAGCTGCAAAATACACCACTCCAGCTCATCTTGGAATGTCCCTTGGGGAGCCTGGGATATTGGGAAGTGCACAGATGGGACAATGTTTATTTTTAATGTACGGACGTGTACATAAACCAACCCCACACCCTTGCATCCGACAAAAAATTCCCTGTCCTGAGCTACGATAAGATGATCACAATGGTCCCTTCTGGCCTTAAATTCTATGAATGTTGCATAGGCTGCAAAGCAATGAAGAATAAAAGTACAATGGGCCCAGTATTAATCCAGGCTCAGAGTGAGGGTGGTGGTGGTTTTATGGTTAAATTGTTAAAAGCCTATTGAATGAGGCCCCTGTATCATAGAAATTAGTGACAGAAAAGATGTATTCACTGTCTGTCATCCTGTCCATTTCTATGCCATCAGGATTTTCCCTATAGGATTTTTCTAGTTCGATGCCCTGTTTAATTTAAAGATCCTAAGTGATGGGTTCCCACCAATCCTCTTTGCAAAACAGTCTCCAGTCTAACAGATCTCTTGGTCAAGAAATTATCTCCCTTGTAAAAAGAAGGACTTGGGGCACCTTAGAGACTAACAAACTAACTGCGATGAAGTGAACTGTAGCTCATGAAAGCTTATGCTGAAATAAATTTGTTAGGCTCTAAGGTGCCACAAGTCCTCCTTTTCTTTTTGCGGATACAGACTAACATGGCTGCTACTCTGAAACCTATTTCCCTTGTATAACTTATACCCCATCCCTACCCAATCTCTCTTGGTTGCATTAAATAACTTGCATCTATGTTACAATGTAAAGAGCAAAGTATGTCAAACAAAATCAAACAGATAATTTAAATACATTTGAACATACATAATTAAATTACATTGAACAAACAGAGGACTCACTAAACCCAAAAGATTAAGGCCAAGATTTTCAAAACTGACTAATAATACTAATACTTCAACGGGGCCTGAATTCAAGAGGGCAGGTGCTCATCATTTTCAGAAAATCAGGCTTCTTTAAGGTGTCTCAAGTTGGGCTCCCAAATTCACTAGTCAGTTTTAAAAACTTTGGCCTGGATTCTTTTTCATTATTACTATAAAAGTGGTAGACCTTAGGACTGATTGTCTGCCAAAACTTCTTATATTCCTCAAGAATATACCATAGGTAAAATTAAAATGAAAATAGTTTGTGTATGTTTAAAGATGACAAGTTTAAAGACAAGTTAGAAATTATATTGGTCCCTTTTTAATTTTCTGAAATGTTTTAAATTAGAGTTTAATTTTGCAATCGCATGAAGTTGGGGATCAATACAAACTTTTCTACCTGAATGTAATACTGTTAGCAAAGTGCTGTACTCTGAACAGTATGTTCCATTGCATTTATCATTACAAAAATATGAAAGCTTAAAAAAAGCCATTACAAGTATTAACAGATGGACATATGGTCAGCCTGTTGATATGTGGAGAATTGGGGGGCGCTTTAAGGAGGGGAAACAACGCATGGCAACCTCTCCACAGGGCAGCAGGAAGATGCCTTGAAAGATCAGGGCAGATGGCAGTTTTAATTGTATCAATTAACTTGAGTGCAGAAAACAGAGAAGAGCACACTGAATTTTTACCTCTTCCATTAGGAAAGTTGGCCTTGCTGACATTCAGCTCTGGAATCCTCCTACATCGCTCCTGTTACCTAGAAGCACAAGACAGTAAGTGAGCTTTTGCTTCCTTTATATCATAAGGAGGAATGAAGAAATCCAGAGGCAGCAGAAAGCAGTGATGGAAGCAGCCCTTGACATACTTCAAAAGTAACATTTCAGGAGTGGGAAAGGAGTAAAACCATTCTACCTAGTTGCTTGTTTCAGAAAGCTCCCTATTGTGGGGAATTTCTAAGGGCGGGAGGAAAGAATGGGATCAAAACTAAGGTGGCTACTTTCAATTGGCGCTCCATCTCTGACAGACTCCAGCTTCTTCAGCAACCAATCACTGATGTCATTAGGGGAGGCGGCAGTGTCAGTTGACTGGTTTGCACAGAATGCAAAGTGACTGTTTTTGTCTTTTAATGATCGGCTGCACACCTAATATGGCCAACCAGACTTTTAGCAGCTGGAGCTGCCAGTGTCCCTTTTAGACTGGACGTTCCGGTCGAAAACTGGTCACCTGGCAACCCTATGCTCACAACTGAGGGTCAAAGCCCAACAGAATAAAAGATGCTGCCAGTGGCTGTTGACCCAACCCATCATCATGATTAAGTTATGTCTAGTGCAATAATGTCTCCTACCAAACTCTAAGAGCTTGTATGTTTCTTTACTAACAGATCCCACTGGAACCATATCCACAAAACAACCACCCAGCCCTCCACAAATTCAGTACCCTACTTCTCCTCCCCAAATATTCATGCCCCATTCAACCTACTCAGGGTAAGTCCAGGTTGTAGATACATTTTGTTCTGATAAAAAAAAAAATCAGGGCTCTGTGGAGCAGGGGGAAGAGACTAGAGTTCCACAGCCAAGGAATCCTTACTGAAAGCACACAACCCCCCACTGCAATGGGCTACAATTGAGTATTGCTCAAGTGTGCAAAGTGCTACACAGTAAAGGGTCAACAGCCCACAGCCCAGTTGGCACAACTGGGTACAGAGACCCCTTGGTCTGTTTAATGATGCAAGAGATGAACCAGTAACACTATCAGGTTGGTGATGGCTGTCAAAGCTATAACCTACTCCCTGCCAGCCTCAACCCCATGAGCACCAGGACAGCCACTCTCCCCAACTCCACATACACCCCGTGGGGGGGAAGGGGCGGCTCACTGGGAAAGCTCCCTCAGCTCTGTAGACAGACACTCCAGGGCAGGGCTCAGCACCGGGACAGCCCCCCGAGTTCTGTAGATAGATACGCCCCCCGGGGAGGGGGGTGTCTCAGCACCGAGACAGCCCCCTCAGCTCTGCAGACAGACAGACACCCCGGGGGGGGGTGTGGGGGGAACTCGGCACCGAGACAGCCCCCCTCAGCTCTACAGACAGACACACACACACGGGGGGGGGGGGGGAGCTCGGTACCGGGACAGCCCCCTCAGCTCTACAGAGACAGACAGACACACCCGGGGGAGGGCGCCTGGTACCGGGACAGCCCCCTCAGCTCTACAGACAGACAGACACATACACACCCGGGGGGGGACGGGACGGAGCTCGGCACCGGGACAGCCCCCTCAGCTCTAGACAGACACACACACACACCCGGGGGGGGGGGGGAACGGGACGGAGCTCGGCACCGGGACAGCCCCCTCAGCTCTAGACAGACAGACAGACAGACACACACACACACACCCCCGGGGGGTGGGGGGGACGGAGCTCGGCACCGGGACAGCCCCCTCAGTTCTACAGACAGACAGACAGACACACACCCGGGGAGCGGGGGACGGAGCTCGGCACCGGGACAGCCCCCTCAGCTCTGCAGACAGAGACGGGCGTCCCTTCCCCCAGCCCTGCACACAGACACCCCGAGGCCGGCTCTGCTCCTCACCTGTCGATCTCGGGCGGGGCGGTCCGGTCCGGCCCCAAACTCCTTCCGCCACCGCGCTCCTTTCCCGCAAGTTCCGCCCTGCGCTCTGGCCCGGCGCGCTGCACTGTGCGGGGATTCCCGAGCCGGGGCTGGGCCGGGCGCGGCCTGGAGTGCGCTGGGGAAGATTGGGCTCCTAGGGGGTTACTTACCTGGCGTAAGTTGCAGGTGAGACGCGGGGTGTGTGGATGGGGCTGAGCCAGCGCCTGTGCTGGAGGCCAGCCAGGCAGGGCGTCCGTTGCGCGTGCCCGGGTAAATGGCGGCGTCAAGCAAGAGGAGCGTTTTGTGCAGGGTGTGGGCTGGGGCCCCAGGCCGGGGCTTGCCCGCCACCCACCTGCATGTGCTTCAGCAGCTGGGTCCTATTGACCAAGGTGCGCTCCTTTGTCACCCCTCATTGCATGTATCTCCACTCGGTCCCTACAGCTGGGTAAGGGCACAACAGGCCACAGCTCCCTCCTGGGTGTTACTGGGCTCAAGCGGCTGTGGTATCTGAGCAGCTCCCCACAGGAAAGAGGCATCTCCCTTGTTCCCAGGAGAACTCATTTTAGATGTAGGGGGAAGGTGTGAGCATCTCTGCTTCTAGCTCTGCTCTTGGTGTACTGGGTGTATGTGTTAAACTAGAGCAGTAGTTTCTGTACCCCAAGCACTGAGGAGTGAGAGAGAGAGATCTGGGGCAAGGCTACTTGCCTTGGAGGATAGCAGCAGCATGGTCCTGGTAGCAGGGAACCTTGTCCCCACTCTGCTCCTGTAGTGGGGGCAGGAGGTGGGGAAAAATGGAAGTTCTCTAGGACTGATGCCCCTGCCCAGAATACAGTAGTCCCAACCCTGAGCTGTGTCTAGTGCTTCATGCCTGAAGAACCAAGGGAAAGACCAAACAGCACCAATCCACAGTATAGCAGCAGACTGCCTCGGAACATACTACTCCTAAGAGGGATTCTGTCTCTCCCCTTATTACTAGACCAGTAATAGAGATCAGTGAAAAAACACAGAAGCAGTTTATTGCACACAGATGCACTCTGCTGGATACCACAGCCCAAGTGCACAGCCTCATTTTCCCCTCAGCTGGCAGTAGTTGCTCCTTCCTTCTGCAAAAAGCCTTCTGGAGCAGAAGGATGAGCTGATTTTATTAGCACTGGACCAGGTGAGCACAATTATTAAAGGGAAATCTGTAATAAGAACATTTTATTGGGGATGGTGGGGGGATGAGAAAGTGAAGCAATAATATCTAATTTGAAGCTGGGCAGGCAAACATTAAGCCCCTAAGCCTGCATTTTGCAACTGCTTCAATAAAGAGTATCCCCAGGAGTGCACTGCAGCTACTCAGCTGTTAAAGTTAAGCACATTTAGGAGTGTTTGCAAGACTGAGGCCACTTCAACACTTACCAGTAGATCAGGGGGCTTCTGCAATCATAGAATCATAGAATATCAGGGTTGGAAGGGACCTCAGGAGGTCATCTACTCCAACCCCCTGCTCAAAAGCAGGACCAATCCCCAATTAAATCATCCCAGCCAGGGCTTTGTCAAGCCTGACCTTAAAAACTTCTAAGGAAGGAGATTCCACCACCTCCCTAGGCAACGCATTCCAGTGTTTCACCACCCTCCTAGTGAAAAAGTTTTTCCTAATATCCAACCTAAACCTCCCCCACTGCAACTTGAGACCATTACTCCTTGTCCTGTCCTCTTCTACCACTGAGAATAGTCTAGAATCATCCTCTCTGGAACCACCTCTCAGGTAGTTGAAAGCAGCTATCAAATCCCCCCTCATTCTTCTCTTCTGCAGACTAAACAATCCCAGTTCCCTCACCCTCTCCTCATAACTCATGTGTTCCAGACCCCTAATCATTTTTGTTGCCCTTCGCTGGACTCTTTCCAATTTATCCACATTCTTCTTGTAGTGTGGGGCCCAAAACTGGACACAGTACTCCAGATGAGGCCTCACCAATGTCGAATAGAGGGGGACGATCACGTCCCTCGATCTGTTCGCTATGCCCCTACTTTTACATCCCAAAATGCCATTGGCCTTCTTGGCAACAAGGGCACACTGCTGACTCATATCCAGCTTCTCGTCCACTGTCATCCCTAGGTCCTTTTCCGCAGAACTGCTGCCTAGCCATTCGGTCCCTAGTCTGTAGCTGTGCATTGGGTTCTTCTGTCCTAAGTGCAGGACCCTGCACTTATCCTTATTGAACCTCATCAGATTTCTTTTGGCCCAATCCTCCAATTTGTCTAGGTCCCTCTGTATCCTATCCCTGCCCTCCAGCGTATCTACCACTCCTCCCAGTTTAGTATCATCCGCAAATTTGCCGAGAGTGCAATCCACACCATCCTCCAGATCATTTATGAAGATATTGAACAAAATCGGCCCCAGGACCGACCCCTGGGGCACTCCACTTGACACCGGCTGCCAACTAGACATGGAGCCATTGATCACTACCCGTTGAGCCCGACAATCTAGCCAACTTTCTACCCACCTTATAGTGCATTCATCCAGCCCGTACTTCTTTAACTTGCTGACAAGAATACTGTGGGAGACCGTGTCAAAAGCTTTGCTAAAGTCAAGAAACAATACATCCACTGCTTTCCCTTCGTCCACAGAACCAGTAATCTCAATCAATGCAAGAGGTGTCTATTTAGTGGGTCTAGTGAAGACCTGCTAAATTGATGGGAGAGCGTGCTCTCCGGTGGACTCTGGTACTCCAGATCCCCGAGAAGCACAAGGGAAGTTAGCGGGAGAGCGTCTCCCATCAACACAGTGCAGTGTAGATGCTGCGGTAAGTCGACCTAAGCTACATCAACTTACATAACTGGAGTAGCATAACTTAGGTCAACTTACCACGGTAGTATACAGTATACTGTGACGTTCTGTACCTTGGGGAACATCCAGCACCCTCATGTTCATCCTTATAATATGATTGTGTGGTATCTAATGCAAAGTTTGTCATGTCGGGTGTCTTTGGAAGGCTCATGATGCACTGAGCATTGTTGTTATAGTAATGTTATAAGTTGTAATTTCATGTATATCGTTAATGGACTTAACCTCCATGAATTTATCCAGTTCTCTTTTAAACCCTGTTATAGTCCTAGCCTTCACAACCTCCTCAGGCAAGGAGTTCCACAGGTTGACTGTGCGCTGAGTGAGGAAGAACTTCCTTTTATTTGTTTTAAAGCTGCTGCCCATTAATTTCATTTGGTAGCCCCTAGTTCTCATATTATGGGAACAAGTAAATAACTTTTCCTTATTCACTTTCTCCACACCACTCGTGATTTTATATACCTCTATCACATCCCCCCTTAGTCTCCTCTTTTCCAAGCTGAAAAGTCCTAGCCTGTTTAATCTCTCCTCATATGGAACCTGTTCCAAACCCCTAATCATTTTAATTGCCCTTTTCTGAACCTTTTCTAATGCCAGTATATCTTTTTTGAGATGAGGGGACCACATCTGTACATAGTATTCAAGATGTGGGCGTACCAGGGATTTATATAAGGGCAATAAGATATTCTCCATCTTATTCTCTGTCCCTTTTTTAATGACTCCTAACATCCCGTTTGCTTTTTTGACTGCTGCTGCACACTGCATAGACGTCTTCATTACCACCAAGCGACTGAAGCACTGATCAAAGGGGAAAGCCTGGGTGAAGGGCAATCAGCTAGCCTGTGGTGAGAAACATCTAAGGTTGTAAGGGCTTTGGAAGTGTTAAACTCAGCTTAGAACGTGTTTTGCTTTTATTTCATTTGACCAAATCCGACTTGTTATGCTTTGACATATAATCACTTAATATCTATCTTTGCAGTTAATAAATCTGTTTATTCTACCTGAAGTAGTGCGTTTGGTTTAAAGCCTGTCAGAGACTCCCCTTAGGATAACAAGGCTGGTACATATCAATTTCTTTGTTAAATTGATGAACTCATATAAGCTTGCAGTGTCCAGCAGGCATAACTGGACACTGCAAGACTGAGGTTCCTAGGGTTATGTCTGGGACCAGATATATCGGCTAACGTCATTCGGTTGCACAATCCAAGGAGCTGCTTACATACCAGAGGCTGTGTGAGAACAGCCCAGGAGTGGGGGTTCTCACAACAGAGCAGGGTAAGGCTGGCTCCCAGAGTCAAGGATTGGAGTGACCTAGCAGATCATCAGTCTGGATAACACCAGAGGGGAATGTCACATATTCATAGTGTGATGGGGCAAAGCCAGATGGCTATAGTAAAGTAATGGGAGACATATTAGCCATAGGCTAAACAAATCCCTGTTACCAGGATAAGCAAATGGTAGCTACTCCAGGTCAATGAAGATACCTGGGGCCACTTAACATCTTTCCAGAAGGCAGGAAGGACAACTAGGTTGATTAGGACACCTGAAGCCGATCAGGGGCTGGCTGAAACTAGTTAAAAGCCTCCCAGTTAGTCAGGTTCACCCTCCACCCAAGAGACATAGATATTAAGGTCAGAAGGGACCATTATGATCATCTAGTCTGACCTCCTGCACAACGCAGGCCACAGAATCTCACCCATCCACTCCTGCGAAAACTTCTCACCTATGTCTGAGCTATTGAAGTCCTCAAATCATGGTTTAAAGACTTCAAGGAGCAGAGAATCCTCCAGCAAGTGACTCGTGCCCCATGCTACAGAGGAAGGCGAAAAAGCTCCAGGGCCTCTTCCAATCTGCCCTGGAGGAAAATTCCTTCCTGACCCCAAATATGGTGATCAGCTAAATCCTGAGCATATGGGCAAGATTCACCAGCCAGACATCCAGAAAAGAATTCTCTGTAGTAACTCAGATCCCACCCCATCTAACATCCCATCACAAGCCACTGGGCATATTTGCCAAAATCATGTTATTCCATCATATCATCTCTTCCATAAACTTATCGAGTCTAATCTTAAAGCCAGATAGGTCTTTTGCCCCCACTGCTTCCCTTGGAAGGCTATTCCAAAACTTCACTCCTCTGATGGTAGGAACCTTTGTCTAATTTCAAGTCTAAACTTGAAAAAGAACACCTGGAAACACCTTTGAAACAAAGATTGAACTAGGGGGAAGTGCTGGTCCCAGGCTGGAAGAGGGGATTCCTGCCTGCACATAAAACGTCTATAAACTGCTTGTACTGTAAGGTGGAACCTCCATCCTTAGAGGTTTTGACAAAGCCCTGGCTGGGATGATTTTAGTTGGTGTTGGTCCTGCTTTGAGCAGAGGGTTGGACTAGATGACCTCCTGAGGTCTCTTCCAACCCTAATCTTCTATGATTCTATCTAACAGGGTGAGATATTGTTTGATTCAAATCCTGTGTAGTGTGTAGTGGTCAGTTTGGATGAGCTATTGCCAGCAGGAGAGTGAGTTTGTGTGGGGGGGGGGGGTGGGGAGGGGGTGAGAAAACCTGTATTTGTGCTGGAAATGGCCCACTTTGATTATCATACACCTTTTAAAGAGAGTGGTCACTTTGGATGGGCTATTACCAGCAGGAGAGGGAGTTTGTGTGTGGGGGGGGGCGGAGGGTGAGAACCTGGATTTGTGCTGGAAATGGCCCAACTTGATGATCACTTTAGATAAGCTATTACCAGCAGGAGAGTGGGGTGGGAGGAGGTATTGTTTCATGGTCTCTGTGTATATAATGTCTTCTGCAGTTTCCACAGTATGCATCCGATGAAGTGAGCTGTAGCTCACGAAAGCTCATGCACAAATAAATTGGTTAGTCTCTAAGGTGCCACAAGTACTCCTTTTCTTTTTGCGAATACAGACTAACACGGCTGTTACTCTGAAACCTGTGTAGTGTATATGATTACTTAAACAAAATACAACCTTCTTTGATCTGTTTGCTATCACTTATAATAAATCTATTTTATATTTTACCTAAAAACAGTGTGGTGTGAGTGAAGTGTTTGGAGGAAAATCTCAGCTCAGTTAACAAAGGTTTGTACATATTCCTTTCCACTGAGGGAAGGGCAGACTGGATAATTGTAATCTTTACTAGTCAGGCTTTTTTGGACCAGCGCAGGATGCCAGGGTCCTGGCCTGGGGGTATTTTGGCTGGAGCCAAAACTACTATTGTTAGTTCATGTAGTGGCTGGCCAGAACATTCATGAACACAGCTGGGTGTGGCCCCCGCCTGTGGATGTTTGTGTGAGGGCAAACTTGAAGGGCTTTGCAGCTTATTACAATGGCATTCTGAGAGGGAACCCAGATTGGTAAAATAAAGTGCTCAGCAGTACCCCAGTTCCAGGTTGCACCGGGGGGGCGGGGGGAGAGGAACTGTCACAGTGACCACCACACAGCAACTGACAGTCTGAACACTAGCCTGTTAACATGCCATTTCAGTCTACAACACACTATGTATGTACATAAAAGGGTGGGTATGGGGGAGTTTCAATCATACGTGCATATAGTATCGTTAATTCTCTGCATTGGATAACTGATCCCCCTCATTCTTAAAGTCAGACTATATTTATACTGCAGTTTGAGCACTTGAATCTATAACGTTTATTCAATTAAAAACATTCTCAAAATTAGGGTCTATCAAACTTCTTTGTCCTGACATTTCCTCCAATTTTATACAGAGGCCCCATAGCAGTCAGAAGTGCCAGTGGTGAGGGGTGGAACCCCAAAGTGCTGCACATGCTCGCACACTTGACATCTCCTTCAAATGTTGCAGCCTGGGAGGGCAGAGTATCCGCTGATCTAGGCAGCAGATGTTAGAAATTCTCTGAGGAGACCAGTGATGCCAGCAGGGGTTACATCTACAATGAGGCCTCATTCAGATGTTTTTTCCAGTGAACTTATAAAAAGGTATGGCAAGGAAGAACAAATCTAACTAAAACCCACCAGATTTAAGGTTTCTTTATGAACTTGAAACTTGCTAAGATGCCCCACAGGTTTTTAAGTCCCATCATTGAGATGATTTAGGTCAATCCGACAGACACTGTCTCCTCTACCTATGAGGGGGTGTTTCAGATATGTTTTTCTTGGTGGTAAGTTCATAATCAAGATCAGGTTTAGAATGGAAACTCTCTCTCTCTCCTATAGAGAGGCAGAAAGCTAACTGACACATCAAGTGAAGGTAATTATGAGAATGAGCAGATAAGCAACCATCTAATCCCATGCAGAGCTTCTAGTGAGGATATAAACCCTGAGAGAACCCCGCACCTCAAGATGGAATGGCGTCCAGTTACATCACTGCCATTTTGGATACATTCCCTACAGCAAAAGCATCTCGCCTCATCACTGACACGTAGGGCTTGTCTACTTACATTTTATAGCACTCTAACTTGCTGGCTCAGGGGCGTGAAAAATCACACCCCTGAGCGCAGCAAGTCTGAGCGCTTTAAAGCGCTAGTGTAGACGTGCTCCCAGCATTCTGAGCTAATCCCCTCGTGGAGGTGGATTACCAGGAGTGCTGGGCAAACTCTCTCCCAGCGCTCATGCATGACCATACTCGCACTTCAAAGCGCTGCCGTGGGAGTGTTCCCGTGGGAGCGCTTTGAAGTTTCCAGTGCAGCCATGCCCAAAGAAACTAACAGACCAGCAAGCTGTGTGGAGTCCTCAGGAAGCTCTCCAGCCATATTAGTTTAATACAGATGGGAATATATACTAGAGCCTGTAAGACCCACTTTGCATGTGTATATAGTTCAAGACCAACATTGCTTTCTGTTGCAGAATGAAGTCCATGCACCCAGCAGACAAACTCGCCGCCAAAGCAGCAAGATAGCATGAGGAGCCAGCAGCTCCTGCTTTTCTTGGGTTTGTACACACCCCTGAGGATTCAGCCCAGGAGGAAAGTTGGCGGTGTGGGTCTCACCCCAGGAAGCAACACAAGGCACTAGGGCTGCCCACAGCCTGAGCAAGGCAGTGAGTACTGTGCTTCGGGGTACAGGAAATCAAGGGTGCCACATGAAATCACGGCCCTTGGCTGACAGTGCCAGGTGAAGAAGTCGCCCCTCCACAGGCTCCCAAACAGATTGCAGGCTGTCACCAGAGCTGCTTCAAGGCCACTGGGATTTCTTTAGAAAATGGGCAGATTAACATTAGGAAGTCGACATGCTGGTACTAAGAGGCCCAATGGTGAGAGACAAAGGGCACAGCGAGAGGCCTACCCTGGGAGGTGAAGTTAGCGTTGTGTGTCTGCAGTGATATGCACACAGACCTATGTGGTCACATATAGACACAGAACGCGCATGGAGCAGCTACCCTTTCCTCTACAGCAGGGCTCAAATGCAGTGCTCTGGAGAGGACAAGGAGACAGACAGGCACCTTGTCCTTCAGGTAGCTCCATCATAGAGTGATCCCAGCAGCAGAGCTCCACCCACTCTTGTCTAGCAGAGAGCTGATGAACTCATTGCAGGCAGGGCTGTCAACTGAAAGCAAGGGCTGCCCTGGGACATGCAGCTCTTTGGTACTTTCAAGGGTGACCCAGGAGGAAGAAACACCAAGGTCTTAAAGCATTCTTTGAGAGGGAGAGGACAATGCGGCTGCCAGTGACCACTGAACATGGCACTTGGGGGAGCTGGTAGTTGGCACCAGGGTTGCAGGAGTGCTGCCAGTCCCAGGTGAGTCTCTGGTTTCATATAGTGAAGATGTCTTGACTCCAGACCCGTTCACCTGCGATGTACGTGGCTCGCACGTGTAGGCTGTTGTCCAGCAGCAGGAAATCTGCAGCAGACAGAAGAAGCGGGAATCAGAGGCAGCAGGAGTGGTGCTTAATCTGTTGGGGTTGCCATGGGAAAGGACTGTAGGGGTTACATTTCCTGCTCATGGAGGAGACATTCCAATATCCACAGAGACTGCAGAGGATTTACAGTAAGGCACGTACCCCAACAGTGGTAGAACTGCCCCTACCCAGGCTGGCATCTCCACCATTCTGGGGGTGGCAGTTACATCTTGGGTCTGTACAGGGAGAGCGACCTCCCCTGGTTTACAGGTACCACAGGGATGAGACAGAATGAGAGGAATTGATTCAAATAGAGACAATAGAAATCAAAGGAGCCATTTCCCAATCCAAGTGCCAAGGCCAAGCTTGAGAGGGCATCATGTTACTGAGCCTCAGACAGCCGATCCCAGCCCCAACCTGTATCAGTAAGAAGCACTGTAGGGAATGGTGTAGCAGTCCCAATGGTGAGGGAGCTCATAGGTGTCTCAGCCTCAGCTCCTTCTAGGAGCCACCCCCCTGGGAAATGGTGATGGTGGGCTGGGGAGCTCACAGCTACTCCAGCCCTGGCCTCAGCCACCAGAAGACACGGTGGAGAATGATGAAGTGGCACATCAACCTGCCATCATGCTGATACCTGCATCGTTGTCATAGTTCAGCGTCCCCTTTTGGTGCTCAATTCCCAGGAGCTGGGCAGGGTGGAGGGATGCTGCCTCCAGGGCTGTCTCCACAGTGCATCCTTCGGGGAAGAACAGTGCCTTGTTATGGCAGTTAACAAGCATCCTCTTTCAGGATCCCCCCACTGCTTACCACAGCGGGCAGCCCTTCAGACAAGGTAGGGCTGCTGGAGCAAGGTGCCAGCTGAATCAGGGTCCTGCCAAGATACTGACAGCCATCTCTGTGGGAAACGGAACAGCAGGGGGCTGCTGGCTGCTATCCAGCCACACACTGAAATCCAACACATGCTGGGTCTGCTGTGACTACTAGGCCCATAACATTTACCCCCGTTGTAAGCTCAAATGTACAAAGCATGTGAAAGCTCATAAGACAAAATGCTAACCAACAATTTTTGCCTACTTGGAAATTAACCATGAACAGTAGGTTGAGTTGCCAATAAATGAATTATAAACAAGTGCAAGAGTACCAGACAAAGAAGCTAGGTTAGTCTAAACAGAGACCTGATGGTATGACTCAAGGACTGTGTTGAAATCATCCTTGGTAAAAACAGAAAATGTGGAACCAGAAGTTAATGGACCAAAATTGGTGTGAGGGATATTGGGTCTAGGGGGTAGAGAAAATAATGTGGGGGATGAACTGTGCCACCAGCATTTCCCCTTTTGGGACTTCCTCAAACAAAAGACTTTGAAAAAAACCATCTCTTCTCCCATTCCCCCCCAACCTTGTCTCATCTCATCTTCCCTCACCCCAAGATGGAAGGAGCAGACCAGACTGAGAGACTTTCTTCCAGGCAGAATGCCAGCTGGCCTTGCTCTCAGTTAAGGAATTTTATTTTCACCTGAGTTCTGAAAATCATCACAGCATTATGACACCCAGTCCTTAGCCCACCAGTGGGGATACCTCATTGCCAGCATCGCACAGATGCACAAGATCCTGTTTTGTCTCCCTTCCTTTCATGTTGTTCCCCCCCAATGTCCCCCTTCCTGCCCTATTTCTTATTCTCTTGGCTTTCTATCATCCTGAAATCAGCTGCACTGCATCAGCACAGTGAGATGAGCTGACCAGAGCCTTGCCCCATCTAAGGAGAAAAGACCCAACCAGAGGACATCCCTGATGGGAAAGTGAACCAGGATCTAAGCAACTGGGGCCGTGGTCGACCTGCCAGCCAAAGCATCCATTTAAGACTGACCAACCAGCCAGTATTCCAAAGATGTCAACAAAAGTCTTTGATGTTGCACACCATATGATTTTACAGAAATATGGTTATGAGTGTGAATATAATGCAACTGGAATATGCTTTATGTAAAAGGTCTCTTGTAAGATATTACAAAGCTTATCTACTGAGTCTGTTCATCCTATTTGTATTTATGTATCATTTTTGTATCTAAAAATAGAAACGATGTTAACTCTGAGGTCCTATTGTAATTATGCAAAGTGTGGGACATTAATGGTGGTTTAGAATCTTGATGGCACCCATTGCCTAGGACAATGGGCTGTAGATGGTTTATTTACCTGCAAGCCTACTTGTGGACATGGGGGGCCAGCCTATGGGTAATGAAGAATGAGGTCTTACCATGTCACCTGATACTGAAATCCATCTTAAACCTGGTGCTCTTCCATTTAGAAGGAGGGGTAGGAACCCAGAGAGACAAAGGATTCCCGCCTTGGGCCAAAGCTATAAAAGGGGGTGAAACAGAACAAAGGGGGCTGCAGTCATGAGAAATCCCCCAGCTACCACCTGAGCTGGAACAAGGACTGTACGGGGAAAAGGATTAGGCCAGACTAAGAAGGAGTCAAGTCTGAAGCTTATTGGAACATCTCTGAGGGTGAGATTTTATCTAATCAGTTTCTTGATGAATTAGGCTTAGATTTGCGTGTTTTGTTTTATTTTGCTTGTAACTTACTTTGTTCTGTCTATGACTTATCATAGAATATCAGGGTTTGAAGGGACCTCAGGAGGTCATCTAGTCCAACCCCCTGCTCAAAGCAAGACTGATCTCCAATTAAATCATCCCAGGCAGGGCTTTGTCAAGCCTGACCTTAAAAACTTCTAAGGAAGGAGATTCCACCACCTCCCTAGGCAACGCATTCCAGTGTTTCACCACCCTCCTAGTGAAAAAGTTTTTCCTAATATCCAACCTAAATCTCCCCCACTGCAACTTGAGACCATTACTCCTTGTTCTGTCATCTGCTAGCACTGAGTACAGTCTAGATCCAGCCTCTTTGGAACCCCCTTCCAGGTAGTTGAAAGCAGCTATCAAATCCCCCCTCATTTTTCTCTTCCGTAGACTAAACATCCCCAGTTCCTTCAGCCTCTCCTCATAGGTCATGTGTTCCAGTCCCCTAATCATTTTTGTTGCCCTCCACTGGACTCTTTCCAATTTTTCCACATCCTTCTTATAGTGTGGGGCCCAAAAATGGACACAGTACTCCAGATGAGGCCTCACCAGTGTCAAATAGAGGGGAATGATCACATCCCTCGATCTGCTAGCAATGCCCCTACTCATTCCAAAATGACATTGGCCTTCTTGGCAACAAGGGCACACTGTTGACTCATATCCAGCTTCTCATCCACTATAACCCCCTGGTCCTTTTCTGCAGAACTGCTGCCTAGCCCTTCGGTCCCTAGTCTGTAGCAGTGCATTGGATTCTTCCATCCTAAGTGCAGGACTCTGCACTTGTCCTTGTTGAACCTCATCAGATTTCTTTTGGCCCAATCCTCTAATTCGTCTAGGTCCCTCTGTATCCTATCCCTACCCTCCAGCGTATCTACCTCTCCTCCCAGTTTAGTGGCACCACTTATACTTAATAAAATCACTTTTATTAACCCAGAGTAAGTAATTAATACCTGGGGGAGTAAACAGCTGTGCACCTCTCTCTCTGTGTTATAGAGGGCGGACAATTTAGGAGTTTACCCTGTATAAGCTTTATACAGAGTATAACAGATTTATTTGGGGTTTGGATCCATTGGGAGCTGGGTGTCTGGGTACTAGAGTCAGGAACACTTTTTAAGCCATTTTCAGTTAAGTCTGCAGATTTGGGGCGTGAGGTTCAGACCCTGGGTCTGTGTTGGAGCAGACTGGTGTGTCTGGCTCAACAAGGCCAGGTTCCAGAGGCTCACACTGGCAGAGAAAATGGTCTCAGAGGTAGTCTCAGCATATCAGGTGACAGTCCCAAAGGAGTCTCTGTGACCAAACCTGCCACAGCCTTATGTTCCCCACCTTTTCTGTCCTATCTGACCTCCGCCTCATGTGGGTCTGTCTGTCAGACACAGGAGAAATGAATACACTTTCCAGATCAGGACTGAATGTAAATTTAACCCTTTCCTTTTACTTAAAGAAAGGTTGTTCTGAAAATGAGACTAATTTTTCTCCAAAAGGAGAGCGACTTTAAAGGGTTTGATTAAGCTTGTTTTGTGTAATCACTCAGTTTTAATATAAATGCTTGTTTTTCTTTCTTGTTCCTGATAAATAAACTTTCAGCTTTAGAATGAGTGCTTTTGTATGTTTGCCAAGAAATCTAGTACACCAAGACCCTGGTTGACAGACCCTGGGCCTCTTTGCATCACTCATTTTATGTTGGACAGTGGAACACTTTATCTCTTCTGACCCTTGAAGTTAATACAACAGGCCACAACTCAGCCTGGTAACCCCCTTTGCTCCCTGAAAAGGAGGGTGGAGGAGTGAACAATCATAGAGAGAGATGGACACTTTGCTGAACCACTGAGGACACAAACGTGTATGAGGAAGAGCAACTCAGACACAACTTTTTAATAGTTACTTTTGGATGGTGCTTGCAGGGAAAGGCCCAGAGGGGTTGCAGGAGAGGGATAAGCAGTTGCAGTGTGGCTGGAGGGAGGAAGGGAGGAATCAGAAGTTGTGGACAAGATTATTCACCTTTGGTTCCTTTGTACCTGTGACTACAGAGGAGCTCGCTCATCCTCATTGCAGTAAGAGTAAAGCCTAATCTCTCCCTGGCTGGCACCCAGTGTGGCTCTGCTGACTTGAGGGCTTGGAAAGAATGCCACAGCCAGCCTTGTCTGGGGAGAGGATCTCCCTCCTATGCTCTCTGGATATGTGTAGAGACCTTTGGCCCTAGGAGAGGTGATAACAGCAGGGGGTCCCGTACTCCATCCCAGAGCCTGCAAGCAGAGCAGTAAGTGAGTTGGGCTCACCTGTGGCTTCCAGGAAGTGCCGAACACAGGAGTCCATGGTTGCTACACTGCCACTCAGTGTCTTTGTCCCTGAGCAGGAGAAAAGACAGGAAACTGAGCAGATCCACCTGCCATCTAACAGCAGCGGTCCTCGTGGGGTTACAATCCTATTCCACAAGTGGAATGAATCTGAGGGCTCTCAGCCTCAGCTCCAGAGAAGCCATAGCAGATTTTGGCAATAGGCTGGGGTTGCAGGGGGTGCGACAGGGCAGGACTGAGGAGTATGGTGGGAAGGAGGTTCTGGACTGGAAATCACAGGTTGTTAGAGGTGCATGGCCAGCTCCTGCTCACCCCATGCCTGACTCTGCCCTGTGCTCCTGGCACCTCACTTTCATGGGCACCACAACCCTAGGGGAGGGTTTGGCTTTAATGGGGATGAAGTAGCTGCTATTGTCCCATATAGTGCAAGGAGACCTCCCATAATGGCAGAGCATGTGCCTCATACCAGTGCCCTCTGGCACCATTGTGGCACCATTTGCTCATATTTCCTCCCCAGCCTTTCCCTTCGCAAGGTACCTCATCACTAGGGGGTCAGGATTTCAATCAGCCAACAGCGAGTGAGAGATAGCCAAAGGGCACTCCCTTCTGGGCCAGGCAACAGCGAGCTCCCTCATAGCACTGTCAGCCTTTGCTAGCTCAGCACATGCAGGGCTCACACCTGCTCTGCAGCCAGTGGAGCCATCTGGAAGGCCCAGGGATCTGCCTTAAACACACGTGGCCCTAGGTGGGGGCTGAAGATGACAGGGCTGCGTATGGAGTACTCACCTGCAATGTATGTGTTCAGCCCGTCCACCTCAACCACCTGCTGGCCCAGGGTGTGCCTTCCCGGGGCCAGCCCCATTCCAGCAATGGCGTCTGTCACCAGCACCAGGCCTAAGGGAGACAAGAAGGGGCTACATTAGCTCTAGCCTGCAGCCAAGCTTTGCAGGAGGTTTCTCTCCAGTTCTTTGGCACAAGTCCCAGGCATTTCATTCTGCTGGGAGTGGTAATGGCACCAGTCAGAATGTCTGTGACCCAGCAAGGAGGACTCTCCCGAGAGCACGGTAGCTTCTGGGTGCAGGGCTGACTGTAGCTTAGGAAAGTGGGGAGGGAAAGAAAATTGAGAAGCAGGGAGACGACAGACTGTTTCACAAGACAGCATAAAGTTTTGGGCAGGTCACACAGAGGTTTGGGCTGAAGGACCTGGCTGTGAGCTGGGTAATTCGGAGCTACAAAGAACGTGTAAGTGCAGTAGGGGGTGGGGAGTGACACTGGACTCTACTCGTAAGGGGCCATCAACACACAGGATTCCCTTCCCGCAGCACTGGAGAAGGGTGCAGGGGTGCCCTGGTGCCTGAAGTCCCCTGGTTATCCACAGAACAGGTAGAGCATGGGTCACTCTTCACCTCCCATTGGGCTACCAATCGGCCTCCCCCAAGCTGGGAGGCCGCATTCCCAGGGCAAGAACTTGGGACGTTCTCTGGGCATCTCTCCTGAGATGGTCAACAAGGGGGCAGTTAACCCCACTCTCTATGATGGTGTGCTATGCAGACACCTATTCTTTGAGAGTTGGAGGGAGCCCCAACAGCATGGGCCATACCTCAGAGAGACTCCGGGAGCCTGCTCCTCCCAACACTCCTGACCACAGAACAGCCTTTGGGCAGCTACAGCAACTGCTCACATGGAAACAATAGCAACTAATCATAGTTTTTCAGCTTCTTTTAGCAGGAACGAGGAGGAACCACCAGCACCATGCACAGGCCATACTGGTATGAAACCAGTAACCTAGAGGTGAAAGCTCCCACTATCCAGAGCCAGCCAGGTCCCTGACACACACCATTCTTAAGTGGAAGTAATCCCATCTGGTACCATTTGAAGAGGATGCTGCATGTCAGCTGGGAGAAAAGCAATCCACATGGGCACAGCACTTGGGTTCAGAGGCCTTGTGCTGTCCAGACCAAGGGGATCCCCAGTGATTCACCTTTGGGGTGCGCTCGATGAGCAATTCTCAGAGCCGCAGGGTTGGTGTGGATCCCATCTGATATCATGCCATAGAACACCCTCCGCCTGGCAGGAATCTGGTCACTCGTCAGCAGCCCCACGATCCCAGGGTCGCGATGGTGGAACTGTGCAAAGGGATGAGAAAACAGGTGTGATGACTGCCATGAAGAAACCCACAGGCTGCCAGTGCCAAGTAGGGTGACCAAATGTCCCAATTTTATAGGGACAGTCCTGAAATTTATGGCTTTGTCTTATATAGGCACCTACTGCCCCCCTAACTTCTGTTCTGATTTTTCACACTTGCTGTCTGGTCACCCTGGTGGCCCGGCTAGGGGGTGCTGCCATGGGGTGGCGGGATAGTTCAGTGGTTTGAGCACTGGCCTGCTAAACCCAGGGTTGTGAGTTCAATCCTTGAGGGGGCCATTTAGGGATCTGGGGCAAAAATTGGGGATTGGTCCAGCTTTGAGCAGGGGGTTGGACCAGATGACCTCCTGAGGTTCCTTCCAACCCTGGTATTCTATGAGGGCAGCAGCTGGACGTAGTGACAATGAATAGCCATGCATGGTGATATAATCCACTCAGGGTGGCACTTTATCCCCCACTAGTGGTGGCTGGCCCATGTAAAAAGTTTGATGAGCCTGCTACAGCCTTAGCTAACAGAGCTGGGTCTTCAGCTCAGGCAATAGGGGCTTGTGCGTTTAGACTCAGAGTCACATCCCCCTGCCGACAACCCACCCAGATGCGTGGTAGAGAATAAATGTTCATGGAGGAGAAGACAAGCCAGAGTGAGCCACGGGTCCCCTCGGTTACTTACAGGTAACATGGCATTGAACAGATGGGTGATAAAAGTAGCACCATGCCGGACAGCTTCCTCTGCCTGAGACAGATTAGCTACAGAATGTCCTGTGAATAAAGAGCACCAGGTGACTTCTCTTGCTATTTCCCCCTTTACTCTCTCCATTTACTCCAATAACACCGAGAGGCAAGTGTGCTCAGTCCACAAATCACTAGAAGTTTGCTGGAAATCCATCTATTATCCAATCATGCTACACTCCAGTTCTGACAGCCTCATTCAGAACCCAGCTGGACCATGGAAGTTCCAGTTCCAGTGCTTGAGATTAATTTGGATCCCTACTGCAGCGTACCAGGCACGTAGAGTGCTTGGCTTCCAAGGACTTCAGCAGAAAGACAAGATGGGTGAGGTAATATCTTTTACTGGACCAACTTCTGTTGGTGAGAGAGACAAGCTTTCGAACTTACAAGGAGCTCTTCTTCAGGTTGCAAGGGTGCTGATAAGATGAGACTGCGGGGCTTTGTTACAGTGATGGAATGAGCTTGTTTTTCCCAATGAAGATGAGAACCGTAGTCCTTTCCAGGGGCCTTGAATCCTGCTGGAGGCAGAAATTTGCCCTTCTGGATTTTTCTTTTATACGGCTTGTAGGGCAGCGTTTGCTATGGCTGATTATATACAGATTTACTGGCTCTGTGGATGAGGGGAAAGCGGTGGACACATTGCTAAAGTCAAGGAACAAAGCTTTTGACACGGTCTCCCACAGTATTCTTGCCAGCAAGTTAAAGAAGTATGGGCTGGATGAATGGACTATAAGGTGGATAGAAAGTTGGCTAGATTGTCGGGCTCAATGGGTAGTGACCAATGGCTCCATGTGTAGTTGGCAGCCGGTATCAAGTGGAGTGCCCCAAGGGTCAGTCCTCGGGCTGGTTTTGTTCAATATCTTCATAAATGATCTGGAGGATGGTGTGGATTGCACCCTCAGCAAGTTTGCAGATGACACTAAACTGGGAGGAGAGGTAGATACGCTGGAGGGTAGGGATAGGATACAGAGGTCCCTAGACAAATTAGAGGATCGGGCCGAAAGAAATCTGATGAGCTTCAACAATGACAAGTGCAGAGTCCTGCACTTAGGATGGAAGAATCCCACGCACCGCTACAGACTAGGAACCGAGTGGCTAGCCAGCAGTTTGGCAGAAAAGGACCTAGGAGTTACAGTGGATGAGAAGCTGGATATGAGTCAACAGTGTGCCCTTGTTGCCAAGAAAGCCAATGGCATTTTGGGATGTATATGTAGGGACACTGCCAGCAGATCGAGGGACATGATCGTTCCCCTCTATTCGACATTGGTGAGGCCTCATCTGGAGTACTGTGTCCAGTTTTGGGCCCCACACACAAGCAGGATGTGGAAAAACTGGAAAGAGTCCAGCGGAGGGCAATATTCTATGATTTCATAGAATATCAGGGTTGGAAGTGACTTCAGGAGGTCATCTAAAAGTCCAATCCCCTGCTCAAAGCAGGACCAACCCCAACTAAATCATCCCAGCCAAGACTTTGTCAAGGTGGGCCTCAAAAACCTCTAAGGATGGAGATTCTACCACCTCCCTAGGTAACCCATTCCAGTGCTTCACCACCCTCCTAGTGAAATAGTGTTTCCTAATATTCAACCTAGACCTCCCCCACTGGAACTTGAGACCATTGCTTCTTGTTCTGTCATCTGCCACCACTGAGAACAGCCTAGCTCCATCCTCTTTCGAACCCCCCTTCAGATAGTTGAACACTGCTATCAAATCCCCCCTCACTCTTCTCTTCTGCAGACTAAATAACCCCAGTTCCGTCAGTCTCTCCTCATAAGTCACGTGCCCCAGCCCCCAATCATTTTCGCTGCCCTCCACTGGACTCTCTCCAGTTTGTGCACATCCTTTCTGTAGTGGGGGGGACCAAAACTGGATGCAATACTCCAGGTGTGGCCTCATCAGTGCCAAATAGAGGGGAATAATCACTTCTCTCAATCTGCTGGCAATGCTCCTGCTAATACAGCCCAATATGCTGTTGGCCATCTTGGCAATGAGGGCACACTGCTGACTCATATCCAGCTTCTCGTCCACTGTGATCCCCAGGTCCCAGATCCCCAGCGGTGTATGGGATTCTTCCTTCCTAAGTGCAGGACTCTGCACTTGTCCTTGTTGAACCTCATCAGAAGGCCCAATCCTCCAATTTGTTTAGGTCACTCTGGACCCTATCCCTACCCTCCAGCGTGTCTACCTGTCCCCCCCAGCTTATTGTCATCTGCAAACTTGCAATTAACCCCATCATCCAGATAATTGATAAAGATGTTGAACAAAACCAGCCACAGGACTGATCCCTGGGGCACTCTGCTTGATACCAGCTGCCAACTAGACATTGAGCTGTTAATCACTACCCAGACAATCTAGCCAGCTTTCTATCCACCTTATAGTCCATTCATCCAATCCATACTTCTTTAACTTGCTGGCAAGAATACTGTGGAAGACAGTATCAAAAGCTTTGCTAAAGTCAAGATACATCACATCCACTGCTTTCCCCGTATCTGCAGAGCCAGTTATCTCATCATAGAAGGCAATCAGGTTGGTCAGACATGACTTGCCCTTGGCAAATCCATGCTGACTGTTCCTGATCACCTTCCTCTCCTCCAAGTGCTTCAAAATGGATTCCTTGAGGAGCTGCTCCGTGATTTTGCCAGGGACTGAAGTGAGGCTGACCCATCTGTAGTTCCCGGGGTTCTCTTTTTTCAGTTTTTTAAATGTGGGCACTATATTTACCTTTTTCCAATTGTCCGGAACCTCCCCCGATCGCCACAAATTTTCAAAGATAATGGCCAATGGCTCTGCAATCACATCCCCCAACTCCCTTAGCACCCTTGGATGCATTAGATCTGGACCCATGGACTTCTGCATGTTCAGCTTTTCTAAATAGTCCTTAATCTGTTCTTTCACCACTGAGGGCTGCTCACTTCCTCCCCATACTGTGCTGCCCAGTGCAGCAGTCTGGAAGCAGACCTTGTCTGTGAAGACCGAGGCAAAAAAAAAAAAAGCATTGAGTACTTCAGCTTTTTGCACATCATCTGTCACTAGGTTGCCTCCCCCATTCAGTAAGGATCCCACACTTTTCCTGACTTTGCTGCATAAACCCTTCTTTTGCATGGTTCATCAATTTCAGCCCAAAGAGGAACAATGGGAGTTGGTGGGGTTAAGCTTTTCTATCCTTGATCTCAGCCCCAAAGGAGAGCTTGTGAGGAGACCATGAGCAAAATCCAGCCAGTGCTAAGTTATCAGTGTGTGTGTATGGGGGTGGCGGTGGGGGGAGGGGAAGGATTCTCCGCACACACGGCTTCCACTTTAAAAAAAAAAAAAAAAGGACTGTGCTAAATTTTCCAGAGATTAGTGATGCCTCCATTTTTGGGTGTGTAACTTGAAACACAGTAAAGGCCCTAGTTTTCAGAGGGCAGGTATTTAAGGTGGCTACAACTGGACACTTAAGACTTTTTGTGCAAGGAGAATTCAAACAGGTTAACTTTAGAAGTTGAACCTTTGCATGTGGTTGGCCCTCACTGAGGTCTTAGCTAAGTTTAAGACAAGAAAAGGTCAGGATCATATTCTTCCCTCAAATACAGATGACCCACCCACCCCACTCCTCCATTTTGCTGGAGTCAGAGTTGCTCACTCTTATCAAAGTGGAATTTGGCCCTTATTTACAAGCACTTTGAAACATTAAGACACGCACACCGTCAGATGTGCCCACCCAGTTTAGAGCCATGTTACACAGATGAGTTTTTGTACTTCTGTTTCACTGCAGGGCTCCAGAGCTTTGAAGGACATTGACTCTGCACAGTTGTGGACATGAGGAGTGGAAGCAGAAAGGTTTTCCTTTGAGGTTGGAAAAAAGACAGAGGGAAATCCAATGCAGATAACTTGCACTAATGCACGATTACGGTTACTATTCAAATAGTACATCAGGAAATGCAGATGTTAGGGTTCTCATAGCCATGTTGGCTTGAACACACAGCTTGCATTTTGCACTACAGACAATGGGCCTGATTTGCTAGGGTAACTCCATTAACCTCAATGCACCTGCACTGGCATGAGACCAGTGTGACAAAGCAGAGGATCAGGCCCAGGGCAAGCAATGTGAGCAAACAGATTGGGCCTCTAAGGGACTGCCCAGACCCACCCACATAGCCTTCCAGGCCCTAGCCAGCAGACACCCTTACCCAGCGAGACACAGATGCCCCGTCTGGTAAGTTCCTGGATCACCTCACTGCTCCTCTTCATCTCAGGGGCCAGGGTGACGATCCGGACACAGTCCAGGTACCTGTAGGTGGCAAGCAGGTCCTGGAAAGCTCCCGAATCGAAGGTGCTGAGGTAGTGCTCTGGGTGCGCCCCCTTCTTCTCCTTGCTTATGAAAGGCCCCTCCAGATGGGCACCTGCCCACCAGGGAGGGAAAAAATATCCACAACTGTTTCCCTTTCTTTCCCTGGGGATGAGGACACCCCCACCTCAGCCCAGCCAATCCCCTCTCCCAGCCAGCCCCACCTCAGAATTTACCAATCCTCCTCCCTCTGCAAGCTGGCTCCGAGAATGAAAAGACAGGCAGCTGCAGTGTAAGAGAAAGTCAAGGCTCCTTCGCATCTCCCTGTAACTGTTATCCTGCTCTATCCCCTACCCCAGACTCCTTCCCCTCGCCATCCACTCTTGTCTGGCTTTGCTTGACCTCACCAGTGCTGGCACCTATAATCTTTACTGCCCCAGCCCACACCTCCCCACAGCCCCTTCCTGCTGCCTGTTTCCCACTCTCCTCAACGAGCTTGCCCCAAATGCCAGCAGCTCAATTTTAAGTAGCAAAGCAAGGTCCCTGAGGTGCAGCCTTCCCCAAGGTGCCTCACCCCCAGTTGTCAGGCCGAGATCTCCCCACTCCTCAGAATGATGAAGGCCCTTGGGCTGCTCTCGTCAACATGGCAAGAGAGATGGCATCGCTGCCATCATGGGCAGTCTGCCCTCTCACAGTGACCCACTGCCACACACTGCCTAATTCCAGCAAGGCCGACATGTTGGATGCAGAGCCCAGCGGAGAGGAGTGCAGTAGCAAGTACCATGGGGTGGAACTGAGGGAGGAACATGGCAGCCAGCGTACAGAGATCTCTGGGAGTCCTGGCTAGGCTGCACCTGGCCTTGCACAGGGTAAAAATCTCAACCCCACCCCCACTTCCCTGTGGCACAACACTCCCAGCCACAGTGAATGCTTTCCACAGCAGCTGCTTCTCCTCCCTCCATAGAGGAGTGAGGCCAAGAGGACAGGACCTTGCTGTTCACTTACCCAGGATACCAGCCCCATGAGGCCCTCCATTTCTTACGCTGATCTGAGGAAGAACCTAGAAGGATGGGGATGTGTTAGAAGCCTCACAGACACAGTACCCTGCCTGCATTAGGGCCCCTAGCATAATGCCTGAGTGCCAAAGGGAACTATTTCACCCACTCAGCCCCAGGGCAGTGAGAGAGAGGTAACTACCCCAGCTGGAATCGTAAAAACTAGCCCCAGGGTTAAATGTGCTTTTCTGCTGGGTATGGCCTGGTCAGTTCTCGTAGCGGTGGGGCAGAGTGAAGGACTGGACTTAAGCAGAAAGGGTTAATCTCTGCTGGAGGGGGACACTACTTCAGAACCCACCTTCTTGTGGGCCCATGTACCCCAGCCCCGGTTCTCAAAAGCACCCAAAACAGATCACTGTGGATGACTTGCAATAATACACTGTGCTCTGAGAAAAAGCACGTCCCAAGCCCTGTATAACTTGTCTCATGGGACACTGGGAATATTGCAGCGTCAGCTGCCTAAATGTGCAGACAAGCCATCTGGGTTTAGAACCCAGCTCCTCACACTCCCTCCCCTTCCCAACAGGCAGCTGACATCACAGAGCCCACACATTCCACTTCTGTGGTGAAGCCCCCAAGGCTTAGCCACCTGATCCAGTGGTGCCAGCCCCATTGCCCTGAGTATTTTGGTGCCCTGTGGGGCTCCCCTTACCTTGTGATAGACGGATGGCGGGGAGGTCACCAGGGTTGGGCAGAAAGAGGTCACGCCATGGGAGAGAATCTTCTGACTCACCAGAGAGATCCCTGATTGGACGTCATCCGTGGCCAAGGAGAAATCCACCCCAAAGCCCCCTGCACCATAAAGGAAACAAGGACAGCTGTGCACTCGGGAATGCCAAGTGGTGACATGGCAATTGGCTCTAGAAACCAGGGAGGCCAGCTCTGGAGGCAGGACTGTAAATGGTGCCTAATATAACATGCAATTGAAGATTAGCTTTGAGAATAAAGGGTGTGCTACAAGCCAGCAGGGTGCGGGAGGATTTTGGGTTCCACAGATTATTTAGAAAAGCTGGACAAGCACAAGTCCATGGGGCCGGATGTGCTGCATCCGAGAGTGCTGAAGGAGTTGGCGGATGTGATTGCAGAGCCATTGGCCATTATCTTTGAAAACTCATGGCGATCATGGGAGGTCCCGGACGACTGGAAAAAGGCTAATGTAGTGCCCATCTTTAAAAAAGGGAAGGAGGAGGATCCGGGGAGCTACAGGCCAGTCAGTCTCACCTCAGTCCCTGGAAAAATCTTGGAGCAGGTCCTCAAGAAATCAATTCTGAAGCACTTAAAGGAGAGGAAAGTGATCAGGAACAGTCAGCATGGATTCACCAAGGGCAAGTCATGCCTGACCAAACTGATTGCCTTCTATGATGAGATAAGTGGCTCTGCAGATGAGGGGAAAGCAGTGGTCACGTTTTCCTTGACTTTAGCAAAGCTTTTGACACGGTCTCCCACAGTATTCTTGCCAGCAAGTTAAAGAAGTATGGGCTGGATGAATGGACTATAAGGTCGACAGGAAGCTGGCTAAATTGTCAGGCTCAATGGGTAGTGATCAATGGCTCCATGTCTAGCTGGCAGCCGGTATCAAGTAGAGTGCTCCAAGGGTCGGTCCTGGGTCCGGTTTTGTTCAATATCTTCCTTAATGATCTGGAGGATAATGTGGATTGCACCCTCAGCAAGATTGCAGATGACGCTAAACTAGGAGGAGAGGTAGATACGCTGGAGGGTAGGGATAGGATACAGACGGACCTAGACAAATTAGAGGATTGGGCCAAAAGAAATCTGTTGAGGTTCAACAAGGACAAATGCAGAGTCCTGAACTTAGGATGGAAGAATCCCATGCACCGTTACAGACTAGGGACCAAATGGCTAGGCAGCAGTTCTGCAGAAAAGGAGCTAGGGGTTACAGTGAACGAGAAGCTGGATATGAGTCAACAGTGTGCCATTGTTGCCAAGAAGGCCAACATTTTACATTTTGGGCTGTATAAGCAGGGGCATTACCAGCAGATCGAGGGACATGATCATTCCCCTCTATTTGACATTGATGAGGCCTCATCTGGAGTACTGTATCCTGGTTTGGGCCCCACACTGCAAGAAGGATGTGAAAAAATTGGAAAGCGTCCAGCGGAGGGCAACAAAAATGATTAGGGGACTGGAACACATAACTTATGAGGAGAGGCTGAGGGAACTGGGATTGTTTAGACTGCAGAAGAGAAGAATGAGGGGGGATTTAATAGCTGCTTTCAACTACCTGATAGGGGGTTCCAAAGAGGATGGATCTAGACTGTTCTCAGTGGCAGCAGATGACAGAACGAGGAGTAATGGTCTCAAGTTTCAGTGGGGGAGGTTTAGGTTGGATACTAGGAAAAACATTTTCACTAGGAGGGTGATGAAGCACTGGAATGCGTTACCTAGGGAGGTGGTGGAATCTCCTTCCTTTGAGGTTTTTAAGATCAGGCTTGACAAAGCCCTGGCTGGGATGATTTAGTTGTGGATTGGTCCTGCTTTGAGCATGGGGTTGGACTAGATGACCTCCTGAGGTCCCTTCCAACCCTGATATTCTATGATTCTAAGCCAATATAAAAGGAGATGTGGAGTACCCGATTGCACTATCTGTCCTGGTCACTAATCCCCAATGGCAAGCAGGCAAACCCACCAGAAGGGACCTGACCCATCTATTTCATTCCCCCACACTGCCCCCTAATCTTTCTTAGGTACTTACCTGACCTCTATTCCCACAGTATATGAGCACCTCATGAGCTATTATTCATTTATCCTTACACACACCTGGGAAGCAGGTTAAGACTCTGATCCCATTGTACTGAGGCACAGAGAGGCCCAAGATAATGCAAGAAATCTGTGGTGGAGCAGGGACTTAACTCATGTCTCCCAGGTCCTTGGCTAGTGCCCTAACCACTGGACCATCCTTCCTCTCTGATCCTTTATGCCACACTACACATCGTCCTTCAGATCCCTCCTCAAAACCCAGCCCATTTCCACAATTCTCCCAATGGCGACCCACCCGGCTTTTATACCTCCTAACTTAAAACTCTGTAGTGTACACATGGACTGTCAACAAAAGTTATGCTGCTTTAAACAGACTGCTACTGCCTGCCCAGACTATGCTCCTTGTGTTGGAGGAGCACATCCACACTAGCAGCTCTTGCATTGACACAGAGAGCACTGATGGTAGCTATCCCACTGTGCAACTGGCCACGGGGTGCTTTGGGAAAGGTTTGCAATGCCTCATGGGACAAGTACAGCATCACATGATGCAGGTTTCTCAATCCTATGTTCCATGGGCATCCTACTAGATCGTCAGCCACTTTTCAACTGAAGTGTGTGCGTGGGGGAGGAAGGAGAGCGTGAGAGACAGGGAGAGTTTGGTGAGAGGACAGGGAAGGAGAGACAGAAAGAATGTGTGTTGGGGAAGAGTGTGTCCGCACGCTCTCTCTTAAGTTCAGACAGCAGGCTGAGCAATCATTCCTGGAAGAGGGGACACCATCCCCGCTTCCCATCAGCCCCCGGCTCTGCACAGCAGTCTCTCTCCCTCTTCCACCCCATAGCAGCAGCCTGCTCTGCCTGCCTGTGGTTCTGGGATTCCCTCCGTATTCTCCCACAGCAGCTCTGTGAGCTCTCCAGGCTGAGGAATGTCAAAGCTTCAGAGCTTTGAAAGTGGAGAGGCACATGCCTGTAGGGCAGCCGAGTTCAAAACAGTGAGCAGAGCGGTCACAATGGGCATCGTGGGGTACTGGAGGAGGCTAATTATGTCGACATAATGAATGGCAGCATCTACACTGAGTGTTTGCCACTTTAACTTTGCTGCAAAAAGCTTTATGCCTCTCATTGAGGTGGTTTTATTTTATTGGCAAAACAGCAGAGTTTTGCACCAAAAGTAGCTTTGTAGTGTGTACACCTCCATTGTTTTGTTGGCAAAATCTGCTTTTTGCCGACAAAACTGCAGAGTGTAGACAAGGCCTTAACACAGAGAGCCAGCCAGAGACTGCTAAACTAGAAGCTCTGCAAACCTTATCTGCTGACGCAGCTGACGTCCCAACAAAGTCTGTTTTCAGGAAACAGGTGCACTGTGAGTCAGAGTTCAAAGGGCAGGAGGGGATACGTTTGTGTTGGAACTCATTGGTCTGTTTCTAAATGGCACACGTGGAGCCTGGTTCTCACTCAGATCTGCTCTAGATCAGTTGGAATGCCTTACCATTAATCTGCACATCAATGAATCCGGGGGCGATGATGCTGTCCTTACAATTCAGCTGAATATCAGCAGATCCCTTCTCATCAAAGAACAGCTTCTCTGGGTTAAGGATCTTCCCTTCTCGCACCCACAGATCCTCCCTGACGGAAGAACCACACAGAATAAAAGATGAACAATTCCTCCCAGCAGCAGGGGAGAGGCCTGGACTGCTTTCCACACTATTCAGTCCCCCTTTACCTATTAGCGCATAGACCACCCCAACACAGGGGCTGGTGGTTAACCCACCATGTGCTGTTATGGTCAGCAGGTGGAAGAACCAAATCAAAACCAGGCACTCCCGCCCCAGGGAACTGCATGTGTCACCTCTAGGAAGTTTCCCACATGCCACCCCAACATGAACAATGCCTATACAGTTTCACTGGAAGGGCTGGCATCCTTCCTCTCTCCCTGCAGAGGGAGGATGTAGGAAGAGGTTAGCATGGATCAAATGATTCTAGCAAGAGTCTATGCCTGTTCTGATTGTTACCTAGGTGGCAACCTAAAACATAGTTGAGACCTCTAGGTTTCTGCTACAGGGAACAACTGCAGCTTTACAAAACAGAGGGAAGTTGGGGTATTGTAGGAACCAGCAGCCCTGTGGTTAGTGCTCTTTGCTGCCATGCAAGAGATCTGCATAGGTTCAACTCCCAGGCCTGGTTTTTCCAAAGAGCAGCACTCTGGGGTCCAATATCTTCTATACCTCGCATTCCACGGCATCGGAGGAGCATATTTTGGTATGCAGGCAGCCATCCCAGGGCAAACAGCCCTATCTGCTCACCTTTGCAGCTGGTGACTCCTCAAAATCCGGCAGTTAGTGAACTGGAAGATTGGAGCATCCGAGACAGACTTATTAGACGGCATTGTCGGGGCTTGGAGAAAACACCTGAAACAGGGAAGGGGAATGATGCAGAGGATGGGATACTTCCAGTAACCCTCATAGAAGGACAGACAGAAGAATGAGAAAGGAAGGGTGGTTTGCACACAGGGTTGAGACTCAGGAGACCTGGGGCAGGTTGGTGGAAAATGAGAGAAAGGAGGTGCTGCTTTACAAAGAAAAAAGCAGAATGAGAATACAGTAGAGAGAGGTCAGCCAGATGGGGCAGGGATCATCAGTGAGTTCAGACAGTGCCCAGTGCAATGGGATCCTAACCTTGATTGGGACCAGAGTGTGCTACTATATCACAAATAAATAATTGTGGGGCAAAAATGGAGATAATGTGTTGGAGATGGAAGTAGAAAAAAAAGGGGGGAGGGAAAAGCAAGAAGATAGACAACTTAATTTAGTGAATATCATTTCTTTGTGCTCTTTTGTTTTACTGTACTTCCAGGACCATGATTCTCCAAGCTGCTCCACGGAGACCCTTAAACCTGCAAGGAGCTCTTATGAAGTCAACGAGGCTCTGAGGGGCATGGATCAGCGTTCATGTCATGTTCCCCATCAGTACCCGGCCCGGGTCAGGGAACCTAATGATCCAACCAGTGGAACAAATTCAGTGATGAATCCTGGTCACATGCCACCTGAGGCACATTGCACATATGCTAAGAAGAACGAGGCTCCAAGCAGTGGTTCACCCATATGGAACAGTGGATGGGACAGCTACTCAGAGCCCTTAGGCTGGAGAGAGAAGTATTTGGAGGAAGACAGAAAATAACCTGATCTCTGTCAAACTGCACACAAAATGCTCTGATAGGTGGGGGGTCTGGTTGCTCCAGGGCTCCTTATTTACTTAGAGCATTTCCCCACTGAAAGGTTTCAGGTGTTTGCAACTCCACCAGGACCTTCACAGCTGCAGCTCGGCTCCACTTATCCAGCAGCACAGGAGGATACGGGGACGGGGAGGCAATAAGAGGAGGAATCTTTAGGTCACCAACACACACATTTTGTTTCACATGAGTCTCTGTTTAGAAGCACCCCAAAATCCTGAAGTCCTGCTGACAAACAATTGATCCAGGCTAGTCTTAAAACACCCTTCAATAGTCACACCAAGTTAGAGAGACAAGGAGTCCGGTGGCATCTTAAAGACAAACAGATTTATTAGGGACTGTCCGGTTTGGCCAATGAACATGGCAGAGGGGCATTGCTGGCACATGATGGCATATACAATATTAGCAGACGTGCAGGTGAATGAGCCTCTGATGGTGTGGCTGATGTGGTTGGGTCCTCTGATGGTGTCCCTAGAGTAGATATGGGGACAGAGTAGGCAACGAGGTTTGCTACAGGGATTGGTTCCTGGGTTACTGTTTCTGTGGTGTAGTTGATGGTATTTGCTTCAGGTTGGGGGGCTGTCTGTAAGTGAGAACTGGCCTGCCTCCCAAGGTCTGGGAGAGCGAAGAATCATTTTCCAGGATAGGTTGTAGATCGTTAATGATGTGCTGGAGAGGTTATAGCTGGGGACTGTATGTGATGGCCAGGGGTGTTCTGTTATTTTCTTTGTTGAGCCTGTCCTGCAGTAGGTGATTTATGGGTACCCGTCTCGCTCTGTCAATCTGTTTCCTCACTTCCCCAGGTGGGTATTGTAGTTTTAAGAATGCTTGATAAAGATCTTGTAGGCTTTTGTCTCTGTCTGAGAGATTGGAGCAAATTCAGTTGTAAACTAGGGCTTGGCTGTAGACAATGGATCGTGTGATGTGTCCTGGATGGAAGCTGGAGGCATGTAGATAAGTATAGCTGTCAGTAGGTTTCCGGTATAGGTTGGTGTTTATGTGACCATCACTTATTTGCACTGTAGTGTCCAGAAAGTGGACTGGTCCAGCCTGAGGTTGATGGTGGGGTGGAAATTGTTGAAATCCAGGTGGAATTCTTCAAGGGCCTCCTTCCCGTCCCTCCAGCTTCCATCCAGGACACATCACACAATCCAGACCACAACAGACCTTTTACTAACATGTTACTACCCCTAAGGGATGCTAGAAATAATTAAGTAAGATGCTCCAATTTACGATTCTGTGAACAGGACGTAAAAGCTGACAATGTAACCAAACTGCCCCAAATGCCATGATTTTGAAACACAACATGGTACCACAGGAAAGTCAAGCACAGAGAGTGGAGACAATGAATAGAAGTCATTTGATTTCTTTTCAACTAACCTTAGTTCCTGGGAAGATCAATTTGAGCTCTTCAACCTTTTCAGCTTGTGATACTGCTCCTCTCACTCAGCATCCCATACTGACTTTGGAGGAGGACTGCATTGACAGTCTGCTGGTACCTGTGGAAGAAACTGTTAAGTATAACACAGTGGAAATGAAAGCAGAGAGTCTCTGAGTATCCTACTCCTTGACAGACAGTTAGACCAGACTCCTACTTTAGTAATTGAATAAATTATATTGTATTATGGTACAGTCGAGAGGCCCTCGAAGGCATCAGAGCCACTTTGGGCTAGCACTGACAACACAGAATGAAAGATAGTCCCTGCCCCTTTATTCTCTCCTTCCCCACTCTCCATATTTTTGGGTCCTCCAGGTAGTTTCAGTGGCATTGCAGCAGCTCTTCTTTTCAGAGATACCTCGCTAGGCAGATGAGAGGGGTTATGCAGTCCAGTGCAAGTCCCACTATTGCTGTCCTACTGGGAAAAAAATATCCACCCCCCATATCCAGGTACTGAGAGGGAGACAGTGTCCCTGCAAGGAGCCAGCACAGCGAGAAGGCAGCAGCAGACAGAGCTGGGGGCAGGCACAGAGAGGGTACTGTGGAAGGAGCTCAGGCCATGCTCCCTCGCTGGCACCCCAACGCTCTGGTAGAGTATTGAGGACGCAGAATTAGCAGAAAACGGGGTGGCTGGTGCAGCTCAGCTGAGCTCAAGTCTATCTCCCGGCTCCCTAAGGCCCGTCAGGGCAGGGCAGGGCAGAAGGGGTAGGAAGCTGGAGGGGGAGAATGGAGGTCCTTAAGACAGCTTAGCCCGGGCCCGGTTCTGCGGGTTCTGACCGGGCCGAGGGTGCGGGGGCAGCCCAGCCATGCTACTCCCGGCGCGGGGGCAAGGTCCCCACCTTACCCCTGCGGCTCTGCCCGCTCCTGCTGCAGTAGCGGCTCCCCAACGTCCGGTCAGGTGAGTCTACTCAGCTGATTGGGAAGCGACGGGAAGGCGGGGTTACCCTGAGCACGTGATCGGCTGCCGTCATGGGAAGGGCGAAGTAAAGGAGGGTAGTCAGCTGCTGCCGCCCTCTTAGGGAGGTCGGAAAGCCAAAGGGCTCAGATAGGGAGCTTGACCCTGGGAGCAGGTCTGGCGGGTGAGTTGCTGGGGGGGATGTTTGGGGGACGAGTGGGGCGGGTGGGTAGCGAGGCAGGTTTGGGGGCGGGTCAGTGGGGGGGGGGTAGCTTGCAGGATGGGTAGCTAGGGGCAGGTTTGGAGGGCAGCTTAGCGGGTGAGTTGTGAGCATATCACTGGGGGTGATTTGTGATGGGCTGCCGGTAGGATTCTGCCAGGCGGAGCCAGAGATCCTGAGGGTGGCTAGACCCAGAGGGTTTTGAGGTTACGGGAGATGTGGGGGAGGGAACTTGGATCCATTTGACCCTTTTCTGAGTTTGTGAGCTGGGGTGAGCTCTGCTGCCATGAGAGGAGGTTGTGTTGCCAGTTACAAAAATGCAATGTGAAGCAGGGTATCAAAGTCACATAACTGAAATCAAGCTGCCAGCATGTTGTAATGCAATGCTCCGCTTTTAAAAACATCTTTATTCACTTTTCTCATCTTAGTAGACTAGAATAGGGACAAGCTACCTTTGCCTTTACAAATGCATGTTACCAGGATCTGGAATGGTCCCCTGCCCTCATCTCAAAGTGCTTTGCAAGTAGTCCCTGGTGAGATAGGTATTTTTGTTCCATCAATATAATGATTGGCCAAAAGTCACACAACAAGTCAGTAGGCTTTAATTTTGTACCTCCTCACAGATCCGTGCTACAGCACCAGTCAGTTCACAAATGTAAATACATTATTTGGAATGGCTGCAGTCAGTTCTGTGAAAATTCTCCTCTAACAACCCGTCTATGGCTGCTCAGCTCCTGTGGCGATCAGGCCATGGATACGGGGAGCATTGAATTTGTTTGGTAATTTTGTATTTCCAGGGAGCTGGGGCTATGTGGGGTGGCTATCAGGAGGAGATTTCGCCTGAGGTTGCATGGGCTGTTCGGAGGAATTTCTTTTTAAAAGCTTTTTTGATAGGGGATTACTAGGGCATTGCACACTTCATTACTTCTGTAGGCTGAGCACATTGCATTCCTCCATCCCACCCCACCAGCCTCCTCTATTTCAGGGAACCACCTCCACTCCCTCTCCCATGCAAGGGGCTCTCTGTGACCCCCTTCCCCCATACCATTGTCTTTGACTCCCCCGCTCCTTACTATGCCGGGGCTCGGTATGTTCCCCAGTCCTTCCTCTCCCCATACAGGGGTCCCCCATTCTCCACCCCCACCCCATGTGCCAGGGGTGTGTGTCTCTTTCATACCTTTCTTCCCCTGCAGATCGGAAGGGACGGGCAGATGGTTGGTGCCATCTCTCTTTCTCTTTGCCTCCCCCACTACAGAGCAGGCTTGGGGGGAGGCAGCACGCTTGGATGGAGGAAGGAATGAAGGCTCCTTTACATCTCTCTCCCTCTGGCTCCCCTGACGGCTGAGCATCCAGTTCTTAGCTAGCTCTCCACAGGCAGAGCCAAGAGCAACTTTTTAAGTGAAAACAGCTTTTCCAGTTATGACATTACACCACACCCCAAATTCTTCATAGAAATATTGTTCTGATATGAATATGGCATGACTAAGATATGTTTTATGCAAGAAGGGTCATGTGAGGTATCATTGAAAAGGTTATGATCTACTGAATGTGTTTATCCAATTTGTATGCATGTATCATTTTTGTATCTGAAGCTAGGAATATTGAACATGTATCAGTATTTCAAATGTGCTACTCTGGGTAACACCCATAACTAGCCCTTCAGGTACAACAATGAAAAAGTCAGACAGGGCTGATGGGCCATCAGCATAGACAATGGACTGTGAAAGAGCTTAGTCTTCATGTGGACGCTCCAGACAGCTTGTGAGTAATGGCTGCTATGACCCTGTAGAGACATGTGACTGAGTCACCTGGTACTGGACCCCACCTTGGAATGCCAGTGTTTTTTCACTGGAAGACAAAGGGTTCCTGTCATACACAAAAAGCTATATAAGGCAGGGGAGTGACATCATCGTGGTTGTCCTCTGCCTCCCCACCCAAAAAGATGCTGGGAAACACCTGAAAATAAGAACTGAACTTGGGGGAAAAGAATAGAGCCCAGGCTGGAAGGGTGTCTAGTCTGTGAGTAAGAATACCTGAAGTTTCACGCTGCATGCCAGTGCAGCTGGCTTCCAAGAACCTTTGCAATCTGCCTGAAACAACATTTAGGATAAGTTTCATAGTTTCATAGATACTAAGGTCAGAAGGGACCATTATGATCATCTAGTCTGACCTCCTGCACAATGCAGGCCACAGAATTTCACTCACCCACTCCTGCGAAAAACCTCTCACCTATGTCTGAGCTAATGAAGTCTGTTAGAGGGCTTATTCCTTCACCCACTTACTTCCCTGGTCCTTCTCGCATGAACAGAGAGCAACAATACCCGAAGTCCAAAGGTGCAAACAATTCAATGTTTATTGGGGTGAACTTCCAGCAAGCATGATTCCAGTTTCCTTCCTTAGTATCCTCCTTCCCAGCTCTGACACCACAGAGCCTTACACCTGTGTCCCTGTTCCCATTACTACCCTTAGCCAAACATGATTCCAACTTCCTTACTCCCATTCCCTGTTCCCATTTCCCCGTTTAGCAAAACATGATTCCAATTTTCTTACCCCCATTCCCTGTTTCCATCTCCCTCACCCCCATGCCCATGCCCATGCCCATGCCCACGCCCACCCCCACCCACACCCACACCCAGTCACTTCCTCATTGACTACAGATTATATAGTAAAACTTGAGTTCTGCTTAGCTATACCTTAACCAATCATTTTCCTGAAATTTAACTAACCAATCCTAACATATTGTAACATGATTATGTAACCAATTATATCCCACCACCTTAATTAGTTTACACCCAGCAAAATTAATTATACAGCAGACAGGAACAATCACAGAACCAGACAGAGATTATACAGACAAACAACAGCAAAGTGGGAACTATAATGACAAGACAATACAGAAGTGAGGATTTCACATCCCAGCTATTGATAAGTGAGTTCTTGCCAGACAGGATGCTATCAAACTAAGTTTCCTTTTACATTTTCTAGGCACTTCCCTTTCTCTGGAGGTGATAGGAATACAATCCTGTCCTGATAGTGCCTAACAGCCCAATAGCACCTTATTTCAATGTGACTAGTTTGGAATGTGAGGATGTGACCGTTCGCTTCCCAGCTTATGGCTGCCTCTGCTGCTTAGCCAAAGGCCTGAGCCTAAGCACAGGGCCACAAACTGTCACAGTAAGAGAAGGCCCTTACACTGGCAGACAGTGGTTTTGATTCTTTCTTTTATACCTCTATCACTAGCCAAGTGATAAGAATACACCTAAATTCTTAGAGTATAGGCCTTTACAGACAGGCCTGAATATCTATATCCTAACAAAGTCTTCAAATTGTGGTTTAAAGACTTCAAGTAGCAGAGAATCCTCCAGCAAGTGACCCGTGCCCCATGCTACAGAGGATGAGAAATTACTATTTGTAGCTAATTTCTTTAGTGAATCAAGCTTAGTTTATGTGTTTTGTTTTATTTGCTTAGTAATCTGCTTTGTTTTGTTTGCTATCCCTTATAATCACGTAAAATCTGCCGTTTATAGTTAATACATTTGTTTATTATTAAACCCAGTTTGTGCAATTTCTAACAGGGCGGGGAGGGGGGCAAGAAGTTGTGCATATCTCTTTTCACATTGAGGGAGAGGGCGAACTTTTATGAGCTTGCCCTGTACATAAGACATATTGCACAAGACAATATACCTTAGGGTCTGCACTCCAAGGGAGGTGGGCACCTGAGTGCTGGGGCAAGTCCCTTAAGATGAATCTTCTCAGAGCTAATCTCAGGGTATGTCTACACTATGAAATTAGGTCAATCTTATAGAAGTCGATCTTTAGAAAGCGATTTTATACAGTTGATTATTATGTCCCCACTAAGCACATTAAGTCGGCGGAGTGCATCCTCAATACTGTGGCTAGTATCGACTCATGGAGCGGTGCACTGTGGGTAGCTATCCCACAGTCCCCGCAGTCTCTGCTACCCATTGGAATTTTGGGTTAAGCTCCCAATGCCTGATGGGGCAAAAACATTGTCACGGGTGGTTTTGGGTATATGTCGTCAGTCTCCCCTCCCTCCTTCCGTGAAAGCAATGGCAGACAATCGTTTCACACCTTTTTTCCTGGGTTGCCCATGCAGACATCATAGCACTGTAAGCATGGAGCCCGCTCAGCTCACTGCTGCTGTTGTGAGCATTGTAAACACCTCGCACATTATCCTGCCATATGTGCAGAACCTGCCTAGGAGACACCAGCACAAGGATGATTGTGAGGAGGACATGGACACAGACATTCCTGGAAGCATGGGATGTGGCAGTTGGGACATCATGGCAGCATTGGGGCAGGTTGATACAGTGGAATGCTGATTCTGGGCCCGGCAAACAAGCACAGACTGGTGGGAATGCATAGTGTTCCAGGTATGGGATGATTCCCAGTGGCTGCGAAACTTTCTCATATGTAAGGCCACTTTCCTGGAACTTTGTGAGTTGCTTTCCCACACCCTGACATGCAGGAATACCAAGATGAGAGCTGCCCTGACAGTTGAGAAGTGAGTGGTTGTAGCCTGGTGGAAGCTTGGAATGCCTGACTACTACCGGTGAGTCAGGAATCAATTTGGAGTGGGCAAATCTACTGTGGGGGCTGCTGTGATCCAAGTAGCCAATGCAATCACTGAGCTGCTGCTATCAAGGGTAGTGACTCCGGGAAATGTGCAGGTCATAGTGGATGGCTTTGCTGCAATGGGGTTCTCTAACTGTGGTGGGGTAATAGATGGAATGCATATCCCTATCTTGGCACTGGACCACCTTGCCAACCAGTACATAAACCACAAGGGGTATTTCTCAAGGGTGCTGCAAGCACTGGTGGATCACAAGGAACGTTTCACCAATATCAACAGGGGATGGCCAGGAAAGGAGCATGATACTTGCATCTTTAGGAACTCTGGGCTATTCCAACAGCTGCAAGAAGGGACTTGCTTCCCAGACCAGAAAAATTAACGTTGGGGATGTTGAAATGCCAATAGTTATCCTTGGGGACCCAGCCTACCCCTTGCTCCCATGGCTCATGAAGCTGTACACTGGCAGCCTGGACAGTAGTAAGGAGCTGTTCAACCTCAGGCTGAGCAAGTGCGGAATGGTGGTAGAATGTGTCTTTGGACATTTAAAAGCTCGCTGGCGCAGTTTGCTGACTAGGTTAGACCTCAGTGCAGCCATTATTCCCATTGTTATTGCTGCTTGCTGTGTGCTCTATAATATCTGTGAGAGTAAGGGGGAAGACATTTATGGTGGGGTGGGAGGTTGAGACAAATCACCTGATGGCCAATTTTGAGCAGCCAGACACCAGGGCAATTAGAAGAGCACAGCTAAGTGTGCTACACATCAGAGAGGCTTTGAAAACCAGTTTCATGACTGGCCAGGCTAAGGTGTGACAGTTGTGTGTGTTTCTCCTTGATGCAAACCTGCCCCCTTTGTTGATTTTTAATTCCCTGTAAGCCATCCACCCTCCCCACTTTGATCACAGCTGGCAAAGGAAATAAAGTCACTATTGTTTTGAAACCAGGGGGAGGGACAGCTCAGTGGTTTGAGCATTGGCCTGCTAAACCTAGAGTTGTGAGTTCAATCCTTGAGGGGGCCATTTAGGGATCTAGGGCAAAAATTGGGGATTGGTCTTGTTTTGAGCAGGGGGTTGGACTTGATGACCTCCTGTGGTCCCTTCGAACTCTGATTCTTTATTAATTAAAAAAAAGTGAGATAACTTACAAGGTAGCCCAGTGGGGGTAGGGGAGGAAAGGATAAGGCCACATTGCTTATTGAAGCCACACTACAAAATCAAAGCTGTTTGAATGACAGCCCTCTGTTGCTTGGGCCATCCTGTGGAGTGGAGTGGCTGGGTGCCCGGAGCCTCCCACCCTGCGTTCTTGGGCATCTGGGTGAGGAGGATATGGAACCTGGGGAGGAGGACAAGCGGTTATACAGTGGATGCAGCGGCAGTCTGTGCTCTTGTTGCCTTTCCTGCAGCTCCATCAGATGCCTGAGCATGTCTGTTTGCTCTCCCATTAGCCTCAGCATCGCTTCCTGCCTCTTCTCATCGTGCTCACCTAATGCTTTCCTGGCCTCTGACACTGAATGCCTCAGTGCAGGAGGACTGCACAAGCTCAGAAAACATGTCATTGCGAGTGCGTTTTTTTCACCTTCTAATCTGAGATAACCTCACGGAGGGAGATGATGCGGGAGCATAGAAACATTTGCACCTGCAGGGGAGATAAAAAGGGAGAGTAAAATTTATGAGGATACATTTCTGAGAACAAAAGGGAGACTTTCACAGTAAATCAGGCAATTAACAGCAGACAGCACGTGTGTTTTAAGTACAAGGTCGCATTTTGCCTTTTATATTGAGTGCCTGCCCGTATGGTGACACATTATACACAGCTGGGCAACAGAATTCTGTTTCTAGGCAGCCATGGTAAGCCAAAGGCTATGTGGGGTTGGCTTCTTCTGCCTTCATAACATATGGGAATGGCTTCTGTCCTAATATAAAGGGAAGGGTAACCACCTTTCTGTATACAGAACTATAAAACCCCTCCTCGCTAGAGGAAAAACCCTTTCACCTGTAAAGGGTTAAGGAGGTAAGAACCTCACTGGCACCTGACCAAAATGACCAATGAGAAGACATGTTCCTTTCAAAGCTTGAGTGGGGGGAACAAAGGGTCTGTGTGATGCTTTTGCCAGGAACAGAAAGGAATGCAGCTCAGAACTCCTGTAAAAAGTTAGTAAATAATCTGGCTAGAAATGCGTTAGATTTCCTTTTGTTTAATGGCTGGTAAAATAGGCTGTGCTGAATGGAATGTATATTCCTGTTTGTGTCTTTTTGTAACTTAAGGTTTTGCCTAGAGGGATTCTCTATGTTTGGAATCTGATTACCCTGTAAGGTATTTACCATCCTGATTTTACAGAGGTGATTCTTTTACCTTTTCTTTAATTAAAACTCTTTTAAGAACCTAGTTGTTTTTTCATTGTTCTTAAGATCCAAGGGTTTGGGTCTGTGTTCACTTGTACAAATTGGTGAGGATTTTTATCAAGCCTTCCCCAGGAAAGGGGGGTGTAGGGCTTGGGGGGATATTTTGGGGGAAGACTTCTCCAAGTGGGCTCTTTCCCTGTTCTTTGTTTAACACGCTTGGTGGTGGCAGCATACAGTTCAAGGACAAGGCAAAGTTTGCACCTTGAAGTTTTAACCTAAGCTGGTAAGAATAAGCTTGGGGGTCTTTCATGCAGGTCCCCACATCTCTACCCTAGAGTTCAGAGTGGGAAGGAACCTTGACAGTTTCAAACCACAGCGCCCTCCTTTCCCATAGCAAGCAATGCTGGTTGAGTTTGCCATTTAAAAGGAGGGGCTGCGGTTTTCAGTTGGATGTGCAGCACACTCCTCTCCACACCCCACCATGTGGCTATTCTCTGGGATGATCCCTTTTAGGCAAGCGCAAACAGTCCAGCGTGAACGGGGTCCTTTTACTGTTCCCTTACAAAAATTCTTTCAACCAGGTGACCATGAACAATATCACTCTCCTGATGCTGACACAGAAAGATAAAGACCGAATGTTGCTTGAATGCGACCAAAACCCAGGATCATTCGCTGCCATGCTTTGTGCTACAATGATTCCACACTACTTGCTACTGGCTTGGCATAGTAAAGTGTCCTACCATGGGGGACGACATAAGGCAGCCCTCCTCAGAAAACTTCTGCAAAAGGCTTTCAGAGTCTTTTGGAAACTGGAAAAAGGGCTAATGTAGTGCCCATCTTTAAAAAAATGGAAGGAGGAGGATCCTAGGAACTACAGGCCAGTCAGCCTCACCTCAGTCCCTGGAAAAATCATGGAGCAGGTCCTCAAGGAATCAATTCTGAAGCACTTAGAGGAGAGGAAAGTGATCAGGAACAGTCAGCATGGATTCACCAAGGGCAAGTCATGCCTGACTAATCTAATTGCCTTCTTGACGAGATAACTGGCTCTGCGGATGAGGGGAAAGCGGTGGACGTGTTGTTCCTTGACTTTAGCAAAGCTTTTGACACGGTCTTCCACAGTATTCTTGCCAGCAGGTTAAAGAAGTATGGGCTGGATGAATGGACTATAAGGTGGATAGAAAGTTGGCTAGATTGTCGGCCTCAATGGGTAGTGATCAATGGCACCATGTGTAGTTGGCAGCTGGTATCAAGTAGAGTGCCCCAAGGGTCGGTCCTTGGGCCGGTTTTGTTCCAGATCATTTATGAAGATATTGAGGATGGTGTGGGATTGCACCCTCAGCAAGTTTGCAGATGACACTAAACTGGGAGGAGGTAGACATGCTGAAGGGTAGGGATAGGATACAGAGGGACCTAGACAAGTTAGAGGATTGGGCCAAAAGAAATCTGATGAGGTTCAACAAGGACAAGTGCAGAGTCCTGCACTTAGGATGGAAGAATCCCATGCACCGCTACAGACTAGGGACCGAATGGCTAGACAGCAGTTCTGCAGAAAAGGACCTGGGGTTACAGTGGACGAGAAGCTGGATATGAGTCAGTGTCTCTATCACACTCGGGTGCCTGCGATTCATCCTCTGTCGGTAACTTTGCGAGTAACTCTGCTGCCATGCGCAATGCCCTCACGACAGTCAGGCTTGACAAAGCCCTGGCTGGGATGATTTAGTTGGGGATTGGTCCTGTTTTGAGCAGGGGGGGGTTGGACTAGATGACCTCCTGAGGTCCCTTCCAACCCTGATATTCTATGAGAACCTCCAGGAGAGCTTCATGGAGATGTCCCTGGAGGATTCCTGCTCCATCCCTGGACACGTTAACAGACGTTTCTAGTAGCTGTACTGGCCATGAATGCATCCCAATTCTTCAGGGCAAATCAAACATTAAACATAATTGCTTTTAAACCCTGTACTGTAGTTACAAATGTGCACTCACAGGAGGTAATTCTCCAGCTTCAGGGTCCAGGAACCTGCCTTGGGAGGGTATTGGCTCCAGGGTGAGGAAAAGGTCCTGGCTGCCTGGGAGAACAGATTCTCCACTTGTCTGCTGCGCATTCTCCTTCTCCACAAAATCCTCCTCCCTGTTGTGTGAGACTCCCCCCTTGCAGGTGTCTACAGACAGTGGCGGGGTAGTGGTAGAGTCCTCCCCAGAATGGCATGCAGCTGATCATAGAAGCGGCATGTCTGGGGCTCTGACCTGGAGTGACCGTTTGCCTCCTTTGTCTTTTGGTAGGCTTGCCTGAGTTCCTTAACTTTCACACAGTACTGCTGTGTGTCCCTGTTGTATTCTCTGTCCATTATTCCCTGTGTGATTTTGGCATATATAGATAGCATTTTTTTTTAAATCAGAGTTCGGCCTGCACAGAGTCTTCTTCCCATGCAGCAATAAGATCCAGTGTCTCCCATTTGCTTCATGCTGGAACTCGTTTGCGATTCTGGGACTGCATGGTCACCTGTGCTGCTGAGCTCGCCATGCTGACCAAACAGGAAATGAAATTCAGAATTTCCCCAGGCTTTTCCTGTGTACCTGGCTAGTGCATCGGAGTTCAAAGTGCTGTCCAGAGCAGTCATATTGGAGCACTCTAGGATAGCTCCTGGAGGCCAATACCGTTGAATTGCATCTGCACTACCCCAAATTCGACCCAGCACGGTCAATTTTAGCGCTACTCCCCTTGCCGGGGAGGAGAACAGCAGTCGATTTTAAGAGCCCTTTAGGTCGATGGAACGGGGTTGGTTGTGTAGACGCGTTGCTTATAATATAGACCTAACGTGGCTAAATCCGGCCTAACCTCGTAGTGTCTGTCTTTCTGCAGCTGGGTGTCGCCCTTTCTGTGTGTGTGTGGCAGAGGAGGCTTAAGAACCTGGCTCAGCAAGACAGGTTAAAGGGGACTCAGGCCGGCAGAACAGGCAGGCTCAGTGGTATCTCAGTACATCAGGTGGTACCTTGAAGGGGGGCAACCCATCACATCGGTGTTCCTGATTTTTACCAGAATCAGGAGAGTTCTGCCCACGGGTGCCTAGAACATCCACTGAACATTTTGGATTGATCAGATATGGTTTCAAAAGTTATCATGTTACACCCAGACAAATAGAGAAATGCCATTGGCTTGAGCATTTGGCCAGTTGTCATCAGTATTGTGATAGTGCTGCTATAGAGCCCCAGGCATACTCCGTTGTGCTAGGCACTATACAACTACAGAACAAAAAGCTGTGTGTTTTAGATCATGTAAATGCTTAGAGAGCTGGCTCACTATGCCCACTAATAAACAGAAATAATTCAGTGAAATGTTAGCCCTTTCTTTGTTTATGGATGTGACGGAGTTGGGACTCACCACCACAGCGCTCCTGCTGTTCACTCGGGGAATTAGCTCAGTTCATGCAGAGCGCCCTCTGCAAGTGGTGTCCCGTCCATCTCTCGCCCTAGATTGGTGTCTCGACCCACGTTGCTCCCAGATTGTGGTGTCCTCTTCAGGACACTGCCCTCCAGCAGTGCCCACTGCTCCGGTCTCACCCCCTTCCAGGGGTTTGGTGTTATGAGCAGTCCTTCTCTTTGCCCCAGCCACAATGGCTAACCACACCCCAAAGTCTAACCTTTTTGGCAGAGGTCTGGTGCAGTCCGTGATGACCACTCCAAACAGCCAGGTGGAAGTGCAAGGGGGGGGGGACCCAGGCCCGCCCTCTACTCTGGGTCCTGGCCCAGGGACCCTTTGGTAGCAGCCTTCCTGCCTGCCCTCCTTCTCTCCCTTTGTCCGTCTCTCTCCCTGGGCCGTTTCCCCTTCAGCCCCTTTGCACTGGCTAGGCCATTTTTCTCAGGGCCTGCAGCCCGGCAGGTACTGGGCGGGAGTCCCCTTCTGCTCCCCTCGCCCACCGACTTCCCAGATCCCAATAGGGCTAGTCTCCTCACGCAGGAGACTGTCCTTCACCCTCTGAAGGCCTGGGAGAGACTGCCTGCTCCCTTCCTGGGCAGTCTTTATATAGGGCCTAGCCTAGCCCTGATTGGCTGGCTGTAATACTGGCCCTGATTGGCTCTAACAGGCCCTCCCTGATTGGCTGCTGCCCTGCGCAGCTGCTCTGGTCTGTTATAACCCAATCTGGCATGGGGGTGGGGCACTGCCCCACCACACACCTCCCCCCTTAAGACTATTCTCACGGGGACAGGGGATCCCTATCGCCCCAGCTTCCCTTGCAGCTGGGCCCGCAGGGCATCCCTCTCCTCTCGCAGGCCCTCCACACTCTGGAGCCACCTGCTTCCCTCTTCTAGGGTCTGGGTTCCCACCGTAGACCACCCTGGTTCTACGGGGGTTCCCCTCTCCATTTGGGTCCTCACTGTAGCCCTCCTGGCCCCAGTGTAGGTTTCTTGGTTTAGGCGGGGCCTCTCTGCCCCAATCTCTTTCTCCCTCGTGGCCCCAGTCTTCACCACCCCTTCCCTGGGGCTGGTCTCAGACCAAGCCCTTGTCTCGGACACTTCCCCCTTCCTGCCTTAGGGAGCAGCGTCCCTTTAAGTGGCCCTCTGTGGCAGTGAAACCACCACTTGTGTCTTCCCTTGGCCGCGGCCCTACCACAGCCTGTTTGGGCCCTAGCCCTTCCCTCTGGGCTAGCCCGGGCCTTGGGAGCCCTGCAGGGGCACTCCCTCTTGAAGTCTCCCCACAGACCCAACAAGCTGAAGGCCCCCTTCTTGCCCTCACAGGGGGCACCTTGTCTGGGTGGGGCTCTCTGCCCCCTCCCAGTGGGGATACTCCCTCCTGAAGCGTCCCAGTTGCCCACAGGTGAAACAGTGCTTGAGCCCAGGCCCTAGCCTCCCGCTCTTGGTGCCTGGTCTCTTATAGGGCCTGGGTGCCCACCCCCGCAATAGCCAGAGCAACCCTCTCTGCTGCTTGGCAAGCTGGGACCCCCAATAAAAGTCCAACTTCTCCACCATTTTCTTCTTTCTCTGTTCTGTCCCACAGTCCATGCCCTGCCCCTTGTAGCGGGGCAGACTGCTAGTGCCTGCATTCTCCACCACTTGTAAAGGAGCGGACTCACCCCTGCGGCACCTCCTGCTGGTCGTTGGGAACTAGCTCTTTTCCAGCCTGGAGCACCCTCTGCAGGCTGGCGATCCGCAGAGCTCTGGCCCTTGTATCCCTCACAGACCCCAGTGCCCCTTTCTCTGGGGATCTGCCCCCTGTCAGTACCTGTACACTCTGCCTCTGGGTCTCCCCTTCCTGGGGAACCCCCAACCCACTATCCCCACCTTGCCTCAGTCCAGGCTACTGCTAGTCATCACCAAGCCCCCACTCCCTGGGGCAGACTGCCGTGTAAAGGCCACTCATCGTAGGCAAGGGGGTTCAGACCTGCTGCCTTCCTCTCAGTACCTCTATGGGCCTTGGACCAGGCCCTACAGCCTGGGGAGTTGCCAGCCTGGAGCACGCCTGCTCCTTCCCCAGCACTGCACCACCCTCAGTACCCTGTCAGACAGGCCCTGCTCTCTCCCAGCCTGGAGAGAGACTCCTTGGGACTCTGGCTCACAGCCTTTTTATACAGGCCAGCTGGGGCCTGACTGGGGTGTGGCCCAGCTGCAGCTGCTTCCCCAATCAGCCAGCCCCAGCCACACCGCTCTCCAGGGCTGCTTTTAACCCCTTCTATTTTATAAAACCAGAGAGGGGAGGTTGGCTAATGAAGCGTCCTGCGATTGTAGGGCCATTTTCCAATCCTCAGTACATTCACTTATCCAGGCGGAGTTCCTCTGGGCAGCGTCCATCGACTCCCTTGACGCCTTCGAGGAGCGGTGGGCGCTGTCCGAGGTTCTCTGCTCGGTGACCCCGTCCGGTTCCCTCCGTCTGACCCTTTGATTGAGGGGAAGAGTGAGAGACCCCAGCCCCAGCCGTTGCCGCTGTGGATACCATCATCACTGTCGCCTAGGAGGGGTCCTATAACACGTGGGTGCAATCCCCCCCACCCTCAAACCGCCCACCCTGCACCCGTGCCCATCTTGTCGAGCACTCTCAGGAGAGGAATAATCGGTGACACTGGGCGTGGCACTAGGTAACTCGAGGGGGTGGAAGACCACAAGTGTCGAGGAAGCCCCCCAGCTCTAGGCCACCAGGTAACTCAGGAGGGTGGAAGACCACGAGTGTCGAGGAAGCCCCCCGGCTCAGGGCCCAGGCTAGCCTGAACACTTCTCCCTCCTGAAGGCTGCTGTGTTATACCTTCTGTTTGCTTTTGTTTTGTTGCATAGTTTGCTTTACCCTCTTTGGTGATTCTTTGTAAGTGTTACACAAATAAAATTCTTTTCTGCTAAAAAACAAACAAACAAAAAAAAAACCCCTTCTATTTTAGGAGTAGGGTAGCCACCCCGCTACAATGGAGCAGAGGTAAATATATGATTCCAGAACCTCTAACTTCATTTCTCCAAGAATTTTAGATCTTATTGGAAAAATATTACACCTTTGAAAATCATGTCCACATGTGGTGTCTGGAACTTGAGCAAGGCAAGTTATTTTTCAATATTATTTTTAACCTGACTGTGTCCCTTTAACCTGACTGTGTCCCTTTACCTGAGGTCACACAGTGAGTCAGTGATAGTCTAGAATAGAATCCAGGTGTTCTGACTCTCAATTCTAACTTTTAGTTACCTGCTCTTTTCTCTCCAGTGATTATGATGATAACAGCAAAAGGGCTCACTTTTATAATGTTTTCAGTCTTTCCATTGACTTCAGTGGGAGTTGGAACAGGCCCCAAATATTTCAAACAGATAAATTACAAGCTGGGGACACTTGGGAACATCATCCATATTTCCCTTCAGTTTAAGCAAATGTCCCAAATAGTCCACCTGCTAAATCGTTCGTTTCGTTTATGTTCTTCTTGTCCCTTAATTGATGGCTCCCTGCATGAGATGGTTCCTTTCTTCTCAAGAATTTTTTAATATGTAATTTTTGCTTGTCCATTTGCCTGTTGGTTCACACTCCAACAACACAGCATAGAAAGACAAGTTCCTTAACAAGTTTTGTATTTGGACGGGGCACTGATGCAATCTGCTGTTTAATGAATCACATTGCACACAGATAAATGATAAGGAATTGAATTTTGTGTGTGTAACATCTCAGGCTGGCCAGCAATCTAATTTAGGTAAAGTTTTATACTGCGCTCAGCACCATAATAGCTGACAATAATGTCCTCATCTACACTATGGAAACTACCCCTTGCTGCCAATGGGTGACAGCAGCAGGGCAGCTACAAGTTCAGCCAAGGAAAAGCCATGCTCAGCAGCATGTTGGAAATCCTTAGTTAAGAATTGCTCAGAGCAGGTTTGGAACACAGTTTCTGAGTGTGTGTGCGATACAGGTTGTTCCTGCCCTAATAGGTAGTTAAACCATGTTCAGCGGCACCCATCACTGACCCTTCGGGACTTTTACTGTGGTTTAACCCATTACTGAGCCCAGCTGTTGTCAGTAATGGTTCATTTTCACAGCATGGTCATAAGCTGAAGAAACAGCGCAGCCATTTGGAAGAGAGAAATTGCCATCCACAAATACATTCCAATGCCAGGCTGTTTGCTCAAGAGGGAGAGCGCCTTCTGAAGGTGCAAAATTGTGTGTATGCATAAAAAGGTGAGTGTGGGTTCATACTCTACTATGGGTATGTCTACACTACGGAATAAGGTCGAATTTATAGAAGTCGTTTTTTTAGAAATCGGTTTTATATATTTGAGTGCGTGTGTCCCCATAGAAAATGCTCTAAGTGCATTAAGTGCATTAACTCGGCGGAGTGCTTCCACAGTACCGAGGCTAGAGTCGACTTCCGGAGCGTTGCACTGTGGGTAGCTATCCCACAGTTCCCGCAGTCTCCGCTGCCCATTGGAATTCTGGGTTGAGATCCCAATGCCTGATGGGGCTAAAACATTGTCGCGGGTGGTTCTGGGTACATATCGTCAGGCCCCCGTTCCCTCCCTCCCTCCGTGAAAGCAAGGGCAGACAATCGTTTTGCGCCTTTTTTCCTGAGTTACCTGTGCAGACGCCATACCACGGCAAGCATGGAGCCCGCTCAGGTAACTGTCACCCTATGACTCCTGGGTGCTGGCAGACGCGGTACGGCATTGCTACACAGTAGCAGCAACCCCTAGCCTTGTGGCAGCAGACGGTACAGTACGACTGGTAGCCGTCATCGTCATGTCCGAGGTGCTCCTGGCCACGTCGGCTGGGAGCGCCTGGGCAGACATGGGCGCAGGGACTAAATTTGGAGTGACTTGACCAGGTCATTCTCTTTAGTCCTGCAGTCAGTCCTATTGAACTGTCTTATGGTGAGCGGGCAGGCGATACGGACTGCTAGCAGTCGTACTGTACCATCTTCTGCAAGGCAGGCAAGAGATGAGGATTGCTAGTAGTCGTATTGTACCATCTTCTGCCAGGCAGGCAAGAGATGAGGATGGCTAGCAGTCGTACTGTACCATCTTCTGCCGAGCAGCCATGAGATGTGGATGGCATGCAGTCCTTCTGCACCGTCTGCTGCCAGCCAAAGATGTAAAAGATAGATGGAGTGGATCAAAACAAGAAATAGACCAGATTTGTTTTGTACTTATTTGCCTCCTCCCCTGTCTAGGGGAATCATTCCTCTAGGTCACACTGCAGTCACTCACAGAGAAGGTGCAGCGAGGTAAATCTAGCCATGTATCAATCAGAGGCCAGGCTAACCTCCTTGTTCCAATAAGAACGATAACTTAGGTGCACCATTTCTTATTGGAACCCTCCGTGAAGTCCTGCCTGAAATACTCCTTGATGTAAAGACACCCCCTTTGTTGATTTTAGCTCCCTGAAGCCAACCCTGTAAGCCGTGTCGTCAGTCGCCCCTCCCTCCGTCAGAGCAACGGCAGACAATCGTTCCGCGCCTTTTTTCTGTGCGGACGCCATACCAAGGCAAGCATGGAGGCCGCTCAGCTCACTTTGGCAATTAGGAGCACATTAAACACCACACGCGTTATCCAGCAGCATATGCAGCACCGGAACCTGGCAAAGCGATACCGGGCGAGGAGGCGACGTCAGCGCGGTCACGTGAGTGATCAGGACATGGACACAGATTTCCCTGAAAGCATGGGCCCTGCCAATGCATGCATCATGGTGCTAATGGGGCAGGTTCATGCTGTGGAACGCCGATTCTGGGCTCGGGAAACAAGCACAGACTGGTGAGACCGCATAGTGTTGCAGGTCTGGGACGATTCCCAGTGGCTGCGAAACTTTCGCATGTGTAAGGGCACTTTCATGGAACTTTGTGACTTGCTTTCCCCTGCCCTGAGGCGCATGAATACCAAGATGAGAGCAGCCCTCACAGTTGAGAAGCGAGTGGCGATAGCCCTGTGGAAGCTTGCAACGCCAGACAGCTACCGGTCAGTTGGGAATCAATTTGGAGTGGGCAAATCTACTGTTGGGGCTGCTGTGATGCAAGTAGCCCACGCAATCAAAGATCTGCTGATATCAAGGGTAGTGACCCTGGGAAATGTGCAGGTCATAGTGGATGGCTTTGCTGCAATGGGATTCCCTAACTGTGGTGGGGCCATAGACGGAACCCATATCCCTATCTTGGCACCGGAGCACCAAGCCGCCGAGTACATAAACCGCAAGGGGTACTTTTCGATAGTGCTGCAAGCTCTGGTGGATCACAAGGGACGTTTCACCAACATCAATGTGGGATGGCCGGGAAAGGTGCATGATGCTCGCATCTTCAGGAACTCTGGTCTGTTTCAAAAGCTGCAGGAAGGGACTTTATTCCCAGATCAGAAAATAACTGTTGGGGATGTTGAAATGCCTATATGTATCCTTGGGGACCCAGCCTACCCCTTAATGCCATGGCTCATGAAGCCGTACACAGGCAGCCTGGACAGTAGTCAGGAGCTGTTCAACTACAGGCTGAGCAAGTGCAGAATGGTGGTAGAATGTGCATTTGGACGTTTAAAGGCGCGCTGGCGCAGTTTACTGACTCGCTTAGACCTCAGCGAAACCAATATTCCCACTGTTATTACTGCTTGCTGTGTGCTCCACAATATCTGTGAGAGTAAGGGGGAGACGTTTATGGCGGGGTGGGAGGTTGAGGCAAATCACCTGGCTGCTGGTTACGCGCAGCCAGACACCAGGGCGGTTAGAAGAGCACAGGAGGGCGCGGTACGCATCAGAGAAGCTTTGAAACCCAGTTTCATGACTGGCCAGGCTACGATGTGAAAGTTCTGTTTGTTTCTCCTTGATGAAACCCCCCGCCCCTTGGTTCACTCTACTTCCCTGTAAGCTAACCAACCGCCCCTCCTCCCTTCAATCACCGCTTTCAGAGGCAATAAAGTCATTGTTGCTTCACATTCATGCATTCTTTATTCATTCATCACACAAATAGGGGGATGACTACCAAGGTAGCCCAGGAGGGGTGGTGGAGGAGGGAAGGAAAATGCCACACAGCACTTTAAGCATAGCACTTTAAAAGTTTACAACTTTAAAATTTATTGAATGACAGCCTTCTTTTTTTTGGGCAATCCTCTGTGGTGGAGTGGCTGGTTGGCCGGAGGCCCCCCCACCGCGTTCTTGGGCGTCTGGGTGTGGAGGCTATGGAACTTGGGGAGGAGGGCGGTTGGTTACAGAGGGGCTGCAGTGGCAGTCTGTGCTCCAGCTGCCTTTGCTGCAGCTCAACCATACACTGGAGCATACTGGTTTGGTCCTGCAGCAGCCTCAGCATTGAATCCTGCCTCCTCTCATCACGCTGCCGCCACATTTGAGCTTCAGCCCTGTCTTCAGCCCGCCACTTACTCTCTTCAGCCCGCCACCTCTCCTCCCGGTCATTTTGTGCTTTCCTGCACTCTGACATTATTTGCCTCCACGCATTCGTCTGTGCTCTGTCAGTGTGGGAGGACAGCATGAGCTCGGAGAACATTTCATCGCGAGTGTGTTTTTTTTTTCTTTCTAAGCTTCACTAGCCTCTGGGAAGGAGAAGATCCTGTGATCATTGAAACACATGCAGCTGGTGGAGAAAAAAAAAGGAACAGCGGTATTTAAAAAGACACATTTTATAAAACAGTGGCTACACTCTTTCAGGGTAAACCTTGCTGTTAACATTACATACATAGCACATGTGCTTTCGTTACAAGGTCGCATTTTGCCTCCCCCCACCGCGTGACTACCCCCTCAACCTTCCCCCCTCCCTGTGGCTAACAGCGGGGAACATTTCTGTTTAGCCACAGGCAAACAGCCCAGCAGGAATGGGCTCCTCTGAGTGTCCCCTGAAGAAAAGCACTCTATTTCAACCAGGTGACCATGAATTATATCTCACTCTCCTGAGGATAACACAGAGAGATAAAGAACGGATGTTGTTTGAATGCCAGCAAACATACACTGCAATGCTTTGTTCTACAATGATTCCCGAGTACGTGTTACTGGCCTCGAGTGGTAAAGTGTCCTACCATGAAGGATGCAATAAGGCTGCCCTCTCCAGAAACCTTTTGCAAAGGCATTAGGACTACATCTAGGAGAACCGCGAATGCCAGGGCAAAGTAATCCTTTCACATGCTTGCTTTTAAACCATGTATAGTATTTTCAAAGGTACACTCACCAGAGGTTCCTTCTCCGCTTGCTGGGTCCAGGAGGCAGCCTTGGGTGGGTTCGGGGGGTACTGGCTCCAGGTCCAGGGTGAGAAACAGTTCCTGGCTGTCGGGAAAACCGGTTTCTCGGGAAAACCGGTTTCTCCGCTTGCTTGCTGTGAGCTATCTACAACCTCATCATCATCATCATCTTCTTCGTCCCCAAAACCTGCTTCCGTATTGCCTCCATCTCCATTGAAGGAGTCAAACAACACGGCTGGGGTAGTGGTGGCTGAACCCCCTAAAATGGCATGCAGCTCATCATAGAAGCGGCATGTTTGGGGCTCTGACCCAGAGCGGCCATTCGCCTCTCTGGTTTTCTGGTAGGCTTGCCTCAGCTCCTTCAGTTTCATGCGGCACTGCTTCGGGTCCCTGTTATGGCCTCTGTCCTTCATGCCCTGGGAGATTTTGACAAAGGTTTTGGCATTTCGAAAACTGGAACGGAGTTCTGATAGCACGGATTCCTCTCCCCAAACAGCGATCAGATCCCGTACCTCCCGTTTGGTCCATGCTGGAGCTCTTTTGCGATTCTGGGACTCCATCATGGTCACCTGTGCTGATGAGCTCTGCATGGTCACCTGCAGCTTGCCACGCTGGCCAAACAGGAAATGAGATTCAAAAGTTCGCGGTTCTTTTCCTGTCTACCTGGCCAGTGCATCTGAGTTGAGAGTGCTGTCCAGAGCGGTCACAATGGAGCACTCTGGGATAGCTCCCGGAGTCCAATACAATCGAATTGTGTCCACAGTACCCCAAATTCGAGCCGGCAACGTCGATTTAAGCGCTAATCCACTTGTCAGGGGTGGAGTAAGGAAATCGATTTTAAGAGCCCTTTAAGTTGAAATAAAGGGCTTCATTGTGTGGACGGGTGCAGGTTTACATCGATTTAACGCTGCTAAATTCGACCTAAAGTCCTAGTGTAGACCAGGGCTATGAGATCAAAAGGAAACCTTGGTATATGCAAATAAGTGTGAATAGGCTTGTTCTACCTCCAGAGCCAATTTGGGGAGAACTTCCCAGATTATGGAAGAGAAATTTATTTAAAACGTAAATATTCATTGTTTAAAGATGTTTAAACCGCTGTCAGGAATGGTCTAGATATACTGAATCGTGCCTTGGCGCAGGGGGACAGACTAGCTGTAATCCCTTCCAGCCCTACATTTTAGGATTCTGTTTAATATCCATTGATTAAGGATGTTCTGACTTGATCTGGCATGTTAATAAGGCTTTTTTTGACACCTGCATGACATGAGTTCTAAGAAGAGGATGCAAGCCAAAGGGTGAGTCACTGAACCTGCTGAAGGGTGCATGCATAATAGCTTGAAACTTCCTCCAAGCTGCTGGAAAGAGCAAAGCAGTCTGTGCTTAGATGTAAGACTTTGAATCCTGCCTAACCACTAAGTTGTGACTACAGGATTCAACCTACCTTTGCCCAGTTTCTAGAATATTTGATTCTGCTTAACTTTTATCAGTGTCAATTTTCTATTTTCAATGCCACATTGACTTTATTTGAGAGGATCAGAACTGCCAACTGTTATTGGAAGTTTCTGAAAGACCCAAGATTAATTTATCAGAGGATGCCAATGAGAGAGAAGGATGCTAGCGTGAGAATGGGTCAAAAGCATGGGGGGGCTCATCTCCAAAAGGTACTGATAAAGCTGCGACCTGAATTCTAAACAGTTTGCAATTTGTACGCTCTGGATTGCTCAACAATTCCAAACCAACATGCCAAAGGGATCTCAGCTTCTGATCTCTCATGTACACTCACTCAGGTATCTAAAAGAATAGTCTTAATCCTTAATATCTCGTCTGAAACTGATTTCATGGATGACCCAGGGAATACATCAGTCTGGGACTCATGCTTTCATGGGGTTTCATCTCAGTATGCATGACCCAAAGGGGAAAAGAGGTTTTTTTAGGCAGTAATTATAATTTTTAGCCACTTGGGGTCACCCCTTGTCTCCACAAAAGGAACAGAGGCTGACAGTCAAATTGGCAGCCCCTATGGAGGGAATGGCATAAACATGGCAGCCTGACATGCTGACAAAGAACCAGTCAGCATAGCTGCTTGGCAAGCGAGAATGAGAGGGAGGATTTCAGCCTAAGCTACATGCACCTGGTTACCTCTAGAAAAGATTGGACTTAGCCGACTCTTAACCAAGAGCCTGATCCTTCGAAGTCAATGAGAGTTGCAGATGCTCAGCATTTTGCAGAAGGCATTTTGGACTCCAGGATTGGGACCTATAAGAATAGCTGTACATACTAGATGCAAGGTGTTGCATTATAAAGCTTTCTCAGGGTTTTCTAATGCTTTTATTAATGTTATTTGTCATTTATTATTTCTATTATCATACCGCCCAGGAACCTCAGTCATGGACCAGAAACCTGTTGTGATAGGTGCTGTGAAAACACAGAAAAGCCAGTCCCTGCTCCAAAGAGCTGACAATCTTGGATTTGGAACATCAATACCAAAACCAGCTTGACCTAGAAACTAGACTCATTCAAAAATTTTAAGGACTTCATAGAATCATAGAATATCAGGGTTGGAAGGGACCTCAGGAGATCATCTAGTCCAACCCCCTGCTCAAAGCAGGACCAATCCCCCAATTTTTGCCCCAGTTCCCTAAGTGGCCCCCTCAAGGATTGAACTCACAACCCTGGGTTTAGCAGGCCAATGCTCAAACCACTGAGCTGACTTAATGTCTTTAGCCAAAGACGCACTACTCCTGGGGGAATTCTGTGCCACTGCACAAGTGCAGAATTTATGTCCTCCGCAGATTTCTTTGCTTCCCTATAGAAAAATGACTTTCTGATGGGGAAGCCACAAGAATGGTCATGCAACCCTCCCCAGCAGTATGTTTCGGATGCCAGGGGCAGCTGGCAGAGAGGTAAATCATTGTAGGATAGGGAGCGGGACTGCGGAAGACCTAGCTGGTGGCTTCTACCCTGCGCCAGGCTCAGCTGCTAGTCCCAGCTGGGCTGGGGAGGACGGGATTTCCTCTTCCCCTATCCAGAATCGGTGGCGGGGTCGGACCCACCCCCAGGTTTCTCTCCCAGCTGCAGGAAGCTCTAGAAACTCCCCCCTTTCCTCCATGTTTCCTGCAACCATCACTCCTCAGCTGCAGGGGGAGGGATCCCTGTACAGGGAGCTGCTCCCCCATCCACCCAACCCCCATGCATCCAGACACCCTCATCCCCAGACCCTCCCACCGAGCCTCACCCCCCTGCATTCAGAACCCCCCATGATGAGTCTCACTTCCCCTACACCTGGACCACCCCAAAGAGCCACCCGGATTCCCACCTCACTGAGCCCCAACCAGCTGCACCTGGATCCCCACCCTACTGAGACCACCACACTCAGACCCCCCTGCCAAGCTCTATCCCACCCCCCCACATCCAGACCTCCCGCAGTGAGCCCTAGCTACCTTCACCTGGACCACCTTCACCTGCAAAGTCCCATTACCGTTGCATCCAGAACCCCCCAACAAGGCCCTGTGCACCCAGATCCCCACCAAACCTGGATACTCCACTGAGCAGTCTGCACCCAGATTGCCCCACACAGAACCCTCTCAACCCACAGCTGGCTCCCCCCACACTAAGCCCCTCCACACTTGGATCTTGCCTTGCTGAGCCTGCCTGCCCACACCTAGTGCACCTGGCAAGAAGGGGGAGAGCCCTGGGGTGTTTCTGGGGCAGGCCTGGTTCTTTCATTGTGTCACAGTTGTGTGCAGCCTCACCGCTGAGTCTGTGTCCCAGCAGGGCTGCACAGTGATCTCCCATCTCTGTGCAGCCAGTGGCCTGTGCTCTCCAATGCCATGATGGAGCCTCCACATTTATTTCACAAATAAAATTTGCAGAATTTTAAAATATTGTGTGCAGACATTGATTTTTACAAATTAGAATGTTCTAATGATTTTTTCCTTAAGTAAATTTTCTGACTTTCATCTTAATGATTTCTTGTCTGAAAATTTCCTAAACTTGGGATAAATGTATCAAGGAAGATTACAGGACCCTGCAATGCACAATTATTTATATTAGGTAAATTAGATAGCAGTTAGTCCTATGCATTTCTTAGTCTTTCAACCCAGGCTCTTTACTCCTGAGGGCATTCTGCACCAAAGAATTAAAAATTCTGTGCCAAAAAACCCCAAAATTTTAGCCTGTGAAACAAATACCTGGGGTTTTAAGCTGCAAGCAAGGGCAGCTAGCCCCAAGAATCACCAAAAACTGCTTAAACCATCATTTAGGGTAAGAATTTGCTACTCATATCCAATTTCTTTAGTTTATTTATTTAGTTCTTTCATTTTGTTTATTTGCTAGGTAATCTGCTTTGATCTGTTTGCTATCCCTTATAATTACTTAAAATCTCTTTTGTATTTAATAAACTTGTTTTCATTTTTTCTAAAACCAGTCTGTGGACATTATAACTTGGGGCAGAAGCTGTTGCATATCTCTCTCCACACTGAGGGAGAGGGCAAATGTAATGAGCTTACGCTGTAGTTCTCTGTGAAGCACAAGATGGTATAATGTTGGGTTTACCCTCTAGAGGGGGTGTGTGCCTGAGAAGCTGGTAAGTGCCCTAGCTGTATAAGCCTTCCCATGTAGGGGCTGGTCAGAAAGCCTGACTGCCTTTACAACAGCAAGTTGTGTCCCTGTGTGTATACTGATTGAAAGAGCAAGATTGGAGAATTTAGCAACTTGTCACAGCAATTCAGTGTGAGAGGCTGGTGGGTCAAGGAGGCTCAGTGGTACCCCAGTTCCAGGCAGCACTCTGGGGGGAACCCATCACACCCAGCAGCACTGGAAAACAGAAGTCCCCCTGCCCCCATTCCCCATCTGTGATAAAGCATCAGCCACAGGAACACCTCTGTAACATGATAAAATTAATGGCCATTTGTCTGAATGGGAGTTTTATTTCCTTGCAGCTCATTTTAAGAGCCTTTTTAGCCCAACAAAGGGATCCTGGAAAAAGCACAGGACCTGGTCAGTCACTGACCAAACTTCTATTAAGCTAGTCTCCAGTGAGACCCATGAATAATTTATTTCATTTTCATTTGCCCTTTCCTCCTGGATCTCTAGAGAAGTCAGACACCCGGAAAGAGTTAGAGAGAGGAGGGATAGTCAGCTAAACAAGAACATGGTGTATGTAAGCAGTATCTGACACCCACCATCTCTCAACCTGGCCTAGCCAGAGCCTGGGCTGACTGTTAATGGATGTTTATCACCCCAGATCCATCTGTTCTATTCTCTCTCTCTCTCCTATCTCTGCAGGGGTGACTCATGCTGCTGTACTCAGAGAATAGCTGAAGTATAGGTTCACAGGCAGGTAACCTGCTGTGGTAGAAGGAACTATTTATATCCCCCTTTAAAATTGGGCACTCCAGAGCCTGTGTATTCTTTTCCAAGGGTCGGGGTGGAGTCTCTATCAGACAATTGTTCAATCAAGATGGATGCTTTGCTAAAAGCTCTGCTCTAGGAATTATTCTGGGGCAGTCTCTGGCCTGTGTTATGCAGGAGGTCAGCCTAGATGATCACAATGGTCTCTTCTAGCCTGGGAATCTATGAATCTAACTAAACTCAAACTCCTCAACACCTCATCCAAACCCTGAGTCTACAAGACTTATCCCTGGCAGGTAGGTAGGTCAGCATGCTGATGGGGTAGATTGCTGGAGCCTGTTGGGGGTAAAGGAAAGTGAGAGACTGAACGATCCTATAGTTCTCAATGGTCTAAATCACTAGAGCCATCTGCTGATGCAACACATGAAGGACTTGAACAAGCTTATTCCTGCCTGGGAGTGGTCAGTGACAATCACCACAGCCAGGCAGTTAGAGGAACTGCCCTGGCCAAAATATAAATTCAGAGGCATACCTCTGAACTTGTTTTTCCTACTGCTATTTAACAATTTGTAGGTACACAAAATAAATTACCCTCACCTGGTATCCTCTGCTCTCTAGTCGTATTGATGCATGCATACTTCAATATCAATTACGTACCATGGGAGATGCCTGGCTTTCTAACCCATCTGAGGATCACAGCTATGTTTAGTTACGCAGGAGTCATACTATAGACTTATTATACCTGGTCCTTGTAACCTTTACAAGCTCTTATAAGAAGGTACAACTGAGTCAGAAGCAGTTAAGTTTTAGGACTTCTCTAGACCAGTGCCTTCAGTTTGCTCTGGGGCTTGTTTCATATGCAGCCATTACAGATTAAAGTTACTTCCAGCATTTACTATTGCTATTTCATGTGCAATTTGCTAATATGCTTTCCAATTGTCTAAATACCATCCTGACTGTGTGTATTCCCTGAAGAGCATAAATGTGAAGGATCTTGCACGCATACCCCTAACTACTTTTAGGCCCTCCTCTAACTCTGCCATATGAGCTGTATAAATCTCTAGGATGGCTGCAGGATTTTAATATTTGGAAGATAAAATTTAAGCAGCTTGAAATGAGAAAATTTTTTAAAAAAATTCATCTGATGTTCTGTGCAGAAGGGTGAGAAGAGATGATGCAGTTGTGCTGCTGGAAATGTATAATATAGGTCCTGTGCAACTTTCTGAAGACCATTGGTCCAGCAGCAGTTTGAAGATTAGGACTCTGTCTCTGTGTTCTCACTCGGTCTGTTCAGGCTTCAGAAATGTCAAAGAATTTTTCTTCATGCAATCTGGTGCTCCTAGTAGAATTGTGGCATTTTCCACATTTTTCTTTGCCCCTACAACCTATGTCCAGGTCTACACTACAGAGTTTTGCCAGCACAACTACATTGGTCAGGGTGTGAAATTTGATCTCTGACCAACACAGCTGTGTCAGCAAAAGCCCCTAGTGTAGACAGTTATATTAGCCAAACTGTGCTTGTGCCCATATAACTTACAAGGGGCACGGGGCCGGAACAGACTATGTTAGCAACAGTGCTGCATCCACACTAGGGGTGCTTTGCTGGTATAATATCAGTATTGCTACACTGGCAAAGTGGTCCTAGTATAGATCTGGCCTAAATGTACACTGCAACCAGAGGTGTAATTTGCAGTTTGTGTAGATGCACCTATGCTAGATACTATCTCGCTACCTTTCTGAAAGTAACAGTGAGGATATGGCAGCAAGGACTTCATCCGGCCCCCTGAATTCATAACACTCATTGCTCACTAGCGCTTGAGCCCATGACACTGTGTCCTCATTGCCATTTTTAGCAAGCTAGCTCTCTTACAGCTAGTGCAAGTATACCTACACACACTGCACATTACTCTTCTGTGTGCAGTGTAGATGTATCCAAAGCACACACTTCACCCCAAGAAAGCTGCACAGCTACAAAGCATGTGCCTGTAGTGGAAGACTTGTCCATTCCATGTCTTAAAATCAACAAAGACACTGAAATGAAAGCAACTGGAAGGGAGTCACCCCTAGAGCTGTAGTTATAGGATATCTGGTCAGTTCAATGAATCCAGACACAAGTCAGCTTTTAGCAAAGAACTGATTTAAATAACTGGTAACTTAATCTACACACACTTGATTCCAAGTCAGGAGCAGTTTGTAACAAACAAACATGCCTTTGTGATGAGGCTGTTATTCTTTAGATGAATTAGAGCTTGGTTTTTAAAAGTCCTCTAGTTAGGATGGCAATTCTATTACTCCTTGTAATCCAGTCACCTTCAGTACAAGGAGTCAAATTTTAAATGCAGTAAAAGTTTCTACATTTTTGTAGAAGGCAGGGCCAGTGGTTAGGACTCTAACTTGGGACTTGGGAAACTGGGGTTCAATTCCCTGCTCTACCACAGATTTCCATGTGACCTTGTGCAAATGTCTTCGCCTCTGTGCCTCAATTCTTTCTCCACAATGTGGATAGCAGCACTGCCTTGCCTTACCTCACAGGTGTGTTGTGAGGATAACTACATTGACTGTGCAGTGTTCAGCTACTATAGTGATGGGTCCAGATAAATACCTCAGATAGCTGCTGCTTCTTGAGTAAGCCAGCTGGGAAGCTGCAGCCATCCTTAAAGTATTATGTACACTGGATTCAGAACGTACAGACCCTCAGGGATGGTCCATGTGGGGAATTGTTTGACACAGTAGCTGCATGCATACAAAATCAGGGTTTGAACCAGTACAACTTAATCTGGTTTGTACTGATGCAGCACAGCTACCATGGGTGCACAACACCCACTACAGACAAGCCCTCAAGTGGCAGAGATTCTGCCAGGCTAGCTCAGAGATTCACTTCACAGCTAAGGTAAAAATGTAGGCAATACCACTTATTAGCATCGTAGTGTCCAGGAAGTGGATCTCGTGTGGACTGGTCCAGGCTGAGGTTGATGGTGGAGATCCACTTCCTGGACACTACGATGCTAATAAGCGATGGACATAACCACCACCCTATACTGGAAACCTGACCGCTATTCCTACCTACATGCCTCCAGCTTTCATCCAGACCACACCACACGATCCATTGTCTACAGCCAAGCTCTATGATACAACCGCATTTGCTCCAACCCCTCGAAGACAAAGACAAACACCTACAAGATCTATATCAAGCATTCTTACAACTACAATACCCACCTGCTGAAGTGAAGAAACAGATTGACAGAGCCAGAACAGTACCCGGAAGTCACCTACTACAGGACAGGCCCAACAAAGAAAATAACAGAATGCCACTAGCCATCACCCCCCAAATAAAACCTCTCCAACGCATCAAGGATCTACAACCTATCCTGAAGGATGACCCATCACTCACAGATCTTGGGAGACAGGCCAGTCCTTGCCTACAGACAGCCCCCCAACCTGAAGCAAATACTCACCAGCAACCACACAACACTAACAGAACCACTAACCCAGGAACCTATCCTTGCAACAAAGCCCATTGCCAAACTGTGCCCACATATCTATTCAGGGGACACCATCATAGGGCCTAATCACATCAGCCACACTATTAGAGGCTTGTTCACCTGCACGTCTACCAATGTGCCAGCAATGCCCCTCTGCAATGTACATGAGTCAAACTGGACAGTCTCTACGTAAAAGAATAAGATGGACACAAATCAGACGTCAAGAATTATAACATTCAAAAACCAGTTGGAGAACACTTCAATCTCTTTGGTCACTTGATTACAGACCTAAAAGTTGCAATTCTTCAACAAACAAAAACCAAACAAACAACTTCAAAAACAGACTCCAAGGAGAGAGTGATGAATTGGAATTAATTTGCAAACTGGATACAATTAACTTAGGCTTGAATAGAGACTGGGAGTGGATGGTCATTACACAAAAGTAAAACTATTCCCCCCCCCCCAACTGTTCCTCAGATGTTCTTGTCAACTGCTGGAAATGGCCCACCTTGATCACTACAAAAGGTGCCCCCCCCAACCCCCTGCCCGCTCTCCTGCTGGTAATAGCTCACCTTAAGTGATCACGCTGGTTACAGTGTGTATGGTAACACACATTGTTTCATGTTCTTTATATATATGGATCTCCCCACTGTATTTTCCACTGAATGCATCCGATGAAGTGAGCTGTAGCTCACGAAAGCTTATGCTCAAATAAACTGGTTAGTCTCTAAGGTGCCACAAGTACTCCTTTTCTTTTTGCGAATACAGACTAACATGGCTGTTACTCTGAAACCTGTAGTGCTATAGACTCATTCAAAAAAGCAGGACAGGGACATATTTAGCTTTTTATATATATTCTCATAGCAAAATAACTGATTAAGTATTATATCACTTACAACTGGTTATATTAACACACTTGATTTAACTAATATGCTGCAAAGAGACACAATAAGAGCTCATAAGCCTCAGTCTGACCATCACTGATCTACATTCTTCACCAGCAGAAACAAATTACAAGAGCTTGTCCTTAGGGCAAGTCACAATAAGGAAGTAGCTGAAGACTTTGGCTCAGTCTGAAGAGGTCTCATGTCTATGCTCTTTGAGAAATGCTTCCACAGCATAAGAATATAAGTGTAGCCATACTAGCTCAGACCAAAAGGTCCATGTAGCCCAGTACACAATCTTCAGACAGTGGTCAATGCCTGGTGCCCCAGAGGGAATGAACAGAACAGGCAATCAGCAGCACAGATGGGCAAGCCATTCCTGCCACCCCCACAGAAGCAGTATTAAAAACTCTGAAGTGTACATGCAGCATTAGCCTGATCAGTAAGCTACCTGGTGATATTTCTACATAGCAGGGAGTGAACCATGGATAGTCTGTTTAAGGGATATTGTCTCCCTCTTTAAATGTGTTTTGAGAGCACTCAACCACAGACAATTTTGTTCTCTTGGCATGTACTGTGTTTTATTATCCATTTTTATGTTCAGGTTTACAGCAAAGAAGCTACATTTAAGTAGCTTGCACACTGGGAAAGTAGAGGGATGATGCATCAATTGTTAAGTATTGCTAGTCCTGCACCCTTTCCATTGCAGTTGCACCAAGTACCAATGAAGCTAACAGTAGCACTGTGATAACTGGGTCTTCAGCACACTTAACATCCTGTTAACTCTGACTTAATATGCAGCAGGCTGGAAGGACTGAGTGCATGAAGCATTGCTCTAGCCCAGTGCTTTCAGAGTGCCCAGCCAGTGTAAAGTAGGTCTCTGGCTTAGGTAAGAGCTCATTATCCTTGGTAAGGGGACATACTGCTTCTTTCATGTACAGGCTGTATTTGATGCACTGCAGTATGAACTCGTCCATTACTATATGCTCAACTGTATTGGAATCCTGCCTGCTCCCATGATTCAGACAGAGTATGTATGTGTGGGTTGGGGGGTGTCTAGGAGGTGGAGTGCGATACCACTTATTAGCCACTGTTTCACATGATTTAAAATAAACCACAAGATCTGCTACAGTAGGGTAGTGGAGGAAGTTTTATTTGGAAACATTGTATAACTGCAAAACCCAACACTGGGTGCACGACTGATGCTGGAGCATAAATTTTACTACTGGAAACATGGGAGTGTTGGACATTTGCTGTATAAGTAAAAACAAACAATTCTCACACTCCAATACCAGGACACGACAGCAATCTTTAGCATCAAGTTACATCCAAGAAATTCTCTGCACTTACAATTAACCCCACAGTGTAATAATCTACCTATATATGATTAATATATATAGCATGGGAAATTGAAAATTCTTGCTCCATAATGCATGAACATGTCAAGTCTTTTATAAATAAACATCCAGTGAAGAGAAAAAAAATTACATTTCTAGTTCCTATTTATACATACTCTAATGGCAAATGGGTGGAAACTTGAACATAGGTCATGCCAAGCCCTGAAGCAGGCTTGGGACAGCCCATCCAGTTTAATATTGAATTACACACAGGACAGACAAGTCACTAACATACATTGCGCATTTACAAGAGATCCACTACCAAATTAAGACAACTGTACACATTGTTGAGACCATTTTCATTCTGGAGCTTTTGTTTTAAATGTGATTTTGTTTGTTTAATTCTTTACATCATACTCTGTGGTGTTTACTTTGTGGAAAGGATCAGGGCAACAATGAGGCCATAGAGACCCAAGACTTCAGCGAAGATCAAGATCAGGATCATTCCCACGAATAACCTGGGCTGCTGTGCTGTCCCCCGTACGCCTGCATCACCCACAATGCCAATGGCAAAGCCAGCAGCCAGACCACTGAGGCCCACACTCAAGCCAGCACCCAGTTGAAGGAAGCTCCTGCAGATCAAGGATGAGACAATTAGTGGTGAATGATAGATCTCAAGTTCAAGGGCTGGGTCAAAAAGGTAACTGCCATTTTTCTGTAGAAACAGCACTTCCATCACCACTTTTGAAGGGGGAACCACATCCTCCTAAAGGGACAGATATTCCCTCACAATCTCAGCAGGGAACTTCCCAACTGTACACCTAGCTTTATCTCCCACTACACATGTGGTGTAGTCTTGGAAGAAGACTGATGTTGAACAGAGTTGGGAATCTCATGTTCTCAGGATCAGCAAATGCAGACACCTGACAGGACATCAAGCCCATATACTATCTGGAAGCATGCTTCTGAAAGAGCATTAGTAATTTAGTAGGAAGCAATTCCAAACACTGGCAGCACATGAAGCTATGTAAGAATCAAACGGTTCATTAAACATTCAAGACTCTGGCAACTATAGCTTTGCATAGGTTTTCTAGGCAGTTAATCATTAATGTGTACAGTAAGGAGTCATTCTGGTATTAAGTTCTATTCCAATAGAAGTGTTTGCCATACTATGCTGCACAGCTACAACTTTTGCTCCAAATTGTTTTAATTCCATTTGTCAGGACACCTGGAGTGCCAGCTTCCTCCCAAGAATAAAGGTAGAGCATAATTTCACTTTCTACTGCTGATGGACAGCATTGCACAGTAACTCCTGCATTGTGATGTAGTCCTATTTCTAGAATCAAGGGGTTTAACAGTATCACACTGGACAGTTGAGGAGTGCCAGTCCCTCATTAACTTGCATAGAGATTGTTTAAGCACTCTTAGTTTTGGAAAAAAATTCTAAATCTGTTAGGGCAGAAGAGTTGCCACTTGAAAGGGAGTTGGCAATAAGGACTGCCTTAATTTCAGTATCTGAAGATCCTTCTGCTTCTGTTACCCAGTTAGGATTAAGGCAGATTTTAGTGGTCCTTAATAGGACAGACTTTAGAAAGTTACAGGTGTTACTGCCTTATTAGGGTAGTTTCAGCTCGTCTCAGGAAGCATGGAAGGGATTGGATTTCAGACTGCTCCAGGTGCAAAAAGGCAACTGTTGAGACATTAGCATAGCTAAAGGATTCATTTACCAACATGCTGGCATGCTCTGAAATAAGCAGTAAGTTGAATTATTCACAAACACCTCCCTGGTAACTCTGGTGCATACCAAAGCTCACAAATTGTGTATTTGACCAGCCTAATTAAGTTAGCACACCTTGTAAGGGGTATGGATTTTAAATAGTCTTTGTTTAATCAGGAGCTGTACCATAAACAGGGACTGTTTGTAAAGTTCTTCTCACTGGCTGATGACCCCTTTCTTGAACTGCTTATGGGCCATAGTGGGACAACTTTAAATGCCAGTTTACAGTAATATATGAAGGGAAACAGAATGGCAAGGTTAGACAACCATGTACTGAAGCTCTCCATTTTGCATGATGTACTGAGTTCCTATAGGACAGTGGAAAGTGGATCGGAACTTTGGACCAGATTGTTACAGGATTACAAGCTATTCTATACCTATAAAATGCTCGAAGTACTTTACTGCCCTTATCACCACCGATTCCAAGTACTCCATAATAAGAGGCTTCTCTGCAGTAGTGTTTAAGTGATATCTAGTCATTTGACAAGGGTCAAGAGTTTCAGGTTAACGCTCCCAAACACTGCTATTGACAGGTATAGCAAAAACTTACTTGAATAGTGTGATGCCAGGTGCAAGGGAGTTGGCAATAAGGACTGCCACTACCAGGCCATAGATAGCTATAATACCAGCCATGACAACAGGGATGATTGACTTCATGATCAGTTCAGGCCTCATGACAGACATGGCTGCAATACCTGTGCCACTCTTTGCTGTTCCATAAGCAGCTCCCAAGGCTGGAAAAGAGGAAAACAATGTTAATGGTATCCCTACAATACCATATACACTTACGAGAGCATAGTTTTCTAGGCTATTGTACCCTATTAAGTTAGCATAGGGCTTTGCTAGTAGGTAGGTAAACTGGCACCAGCTTCAGCAAATATTTCCCTCATCTCTCATTTGGTGGGGGAATGCTGAAGTAGGAATGACTTGCCCAAGGTAACATTAAGATTAAACTTCTTCCAAGTTGAGCCTGTTCGGCCCATCACACACTGTAGCTAGGCTAGGAGGCTAGTTAGCCTGATGTCCCAAGAATGTGCTATGTTATCTGGAAACTGCTATTTCCTACATTTAAGATGGTCTAGTTACAGGGCACTGGCACAAACATGGGCATCAGTGTTCTGTTCCCTTTGATTTACGGTTTAATCTAGCACCTCTAGAATTAGGACATCACCATGCCCAGGTTTGAATCTGAATGTCTCCTCCACAATGCATTTAGTCAGGCTACCAGCTTTCACCCCAAGCAATGACAGTGAAGTAAGTCTCCCAGCAACTACAATTGAGCCGATGTTGAATTACCAAGCAGCAGTATGGTCACTGTAACCATAGCACAGTATGGTCATTGAAACCTGATGGTTAAACAGGTTTGGATGAGGTTTCAGTAGAAGGGCATTAGGAAGCAGTTACAGGGTGGTACACATCTATTATAATTACTTAAGTGTGTCTAGGAAGGCATTTAAGTTTAATGCCAGAGGCATACAAAATAAGTATCTGGTGTAGCTTTACAGCTTGAAAACTTTGTAGACACCCTTCCTCTTCAGGATTTTGGACTGCCAATTCATATTTCTCCTTTACAGAGGAATAGCCTTCAGGTGTTTCCACAGTGCATACAACTGAAGAATCCAACTCGCACTGAATCTAGCTGCAGGAAAGTTAACTTAGCTAATTCACATTAGACTATTGCACTCCATTTTAAAACTTGCCCAAGTATGATGATCTGGCTCTCCGCTAAGGGGAAGCCTACTGCAGGTCAGGGTATTATCTGCATTGCCCCATAGACGTGTTCAGAGAACGCCACTACAAGTGTTTACACAGGCTGGGCCAACTGAAGCACAGTTCTGCTTAGAAGTAAGGATTTTTATGGTTTCCTCTTGAAGTACGGAATTGTTATAGAGCAAATGTCTGCAAGAGGAGGTTATTTGTACAGAGGCTTGTAGGAATCCCATGCTGTTTACAAATCAGAAGAACCAGTTGCTGTCTAGTAACTGTTCACTATTTAAATTCCCTGATTCAGGTTGCCTTACATCTCTTCCTTGTCAGGTGCTGACAGCTATTGGTTCTTTTACTGCTGTTCTGTTAAGTGCGAATAGTTATTCAAAAAGATAACTCACAGGGTAATAAGATGCAAATGTGGGACATCATCCTGGTATTCACTTAGTGCCTTGGTAAGTCCATGATTCTGGGTTAGGCCTCCCCACATGCCAGCCACCTTTCAATGGCTTCTTTTGTTGACTCTGACAAACTAACCTAGGAGCTTCTCAGGACATTATTCAGAAGCTCTGTAGTACTGAGATCACAAAAGACTTCAGAGCACTTTTCTACTTTTAGAGAGCTGGTACTTTAGTGAAATTCTTCAGGCTTCAGTGTAGAGGCCGGTTTAGGCAACAGCTATGCTTTAGAGAGTGGTTCAATACTTCCAGAAGACCAATGACTTGTTACATCTTTGTCATTAGAAGCAAGTTCTACTTTATTTTTTATAATATAATTTCTTACAAGTTACAGAAAGGTCAACCGAAGCCTTGGGCTGAATTTATCATGGTAAATTGAGGTATACATGTTGACAAAGGAGTGGTCTTGTTAAAGAACTAGTTTGGAAGAGTCCATGTAGTCTACAGTAATTTGGTTCATACCAACTTTTACAGTCTGTAAGGCATAACCTATAACTTTAAACAATGCCAAGTTTAATTATGTAACATCCAAAAGGAATTGGCCCAACGGTCTAAGTTTGTGCCTTCTACCAGCAAACTCAGGAAGATACTATAGTCCATAAGGGCTGGATACCAAGCTGAAGGCTGGTTAGGAAAACACCAAGCAACTAGATATTATGAACTTGTTCAGCTTTTGCTTCCAAATTCCCCATCACTGCATTTGATGTTCCTGTTTAGCAAGCATCTATACTCCTAGAAGTGCTACCTCTAGATAGCTGTTCTGGGCAGGCTATAAGATGAACTTTGAGTCTTGCTGAGCATTGAGTCCAAGATTTATATACTGTCCTAAAAAAAAATGCTCTAGGAATTTTGGGGAAGTTCTATGGCCTGCATTATAAAGCTTGGGACCATTATGATCCTATAGCAGAAGTGGGCAAACTATGGCCTGTGGGCCACATCTGGCCCACAGGACTGTCCTGCTCAGCCCCTGAGCCCCTCCCCTGCAGCCACACCACTGCGCAGGGAGCACTCTGGGCAGCAGGGCTGTGCGCTCATGCAGGGCAGCACGTCTGGCTCTGGCGTGGCTCCCAGACATGCTGCTCTGAGTGGCATGGTAAGGGGGATTGGATGGGGTGGGGTCCCAGTCAAGGGATAGCGAGTGGGGACCAGGCTGTTTGGGGAGGCACAGCCTTCCCTACCTGGCCCTCCATACAGTTTCACCCCAATTTGGCCCTTGAGCCAAGAAGTTTGCCCACCCCTATCCTATAAGTCTAACTGGCCTTTGAATCTATGATTGTTGGTCCCTGACAGACCCAGACAGCTTCCACTTCTTGCATAAAATACAAATGTTAAGAAGTCAGCAATATTGTAACCATTTCACTTATCACAGACCTCAGACATGTAAATTCTGACCTTCCCCCACCGAGGCATAGTTGTAATAGGTTTTTGCTTCAGACTTCAAACCATAGTTACACCACTAGATTTCTAGTTGGCTTAGGATACAATCTGAGAGCCTTAAAAATGAAGGCATTTCTAGAACCATGCTGTGTTATGATTTTAGGATACATTCTGCCTGCAATGAAAATACTTTGGCCTAGCTATTTTGCAGGAAAACAGAAGGAAGAGAAGCACTGATAGGGAGTCAAAGGTTTCTGTAGTTTCAACCTGCTAACAAGATCAGTTTCCCACATGCCATAATCTTGTAATCACAGAAGCACTAAAGAATCCTCTCATGTGATTATTTAAGCATGCTATTGTTTGAAGTTGTGCTTTTGGAAAGCATGTTTTAGTTATACAGACATGAACTAGTCAGTTTCTTGCTCCTGTAGTTATTAGGTGGAGATAAAGGGTTTAGATTTAGTCAGCCCTTAGTTGGTAGTAGGAACATTCTACACTGGTAGGATGTAGTAAGCTACAAATATTTAGTTTAGTGTATTCAAAACTGGATTCTGATTTTGGCAAGCCTCAGGAGATGGGGCACAACTTTCTGCTGAGACTGAGAACATAAGAACAATGATATTGGGTCAGATCAATAGCCCAGCTAGCCCCAGTATCTGGACAGTGGCCAGTGCCAGGCGCTTCAGAGAGAGTGAACAGAACAAGGCAGTTATCAAGTGATCCATCCCCTAGTCTTAGCTTCTGGACACCAGAGGTTGAGACATGTAGAGCGTAGGATTGTGTCCCTGAGCATCTTGGCTAATAGCCACTGACACATCCTCCATAGACTTAGGATTATAAAAAAACCTAGTTACATTTTTTGCCTTCACAACATCCCCTGGCAATGAGCTCCACAAGTTGACTGCATTGGTTGAAGTACTTCCTTACATTTGTTTTAAGCCTCCTGTTTATTAACCTCAATGGGTGACCTGATTTTTCTATCATGTGAAAGGGTAAATGTTTCCCTGATTTGTTTTCCCACACACCATTTGAGATTATAGATATCATTCCCCCCTTAATCAATTTTCTAAGGGGAACAGTTCTAGTCTTTTTAATCCCTCCTTGTACAAAAGACTTCTATACCCCTAATCATTTGTTGCTCTTCTCTGCACCTTTTGCGATTCTAATATATCTTGAGATTCAAGCATGCCATTCTGGTTGCCCTATTCAGTGTGGGTATACTGTGGATTTATATAGTAGCATAATGATTGTCTTATCTATCCCTTTCCTAGTGGTTCCTAGGATTGTAGTAGCTGTCAAAGCTAACACATTGAGCAGACGTATCACCTGCAAGCTTTGTTTACCCCCTTACGATCACTGTTTAATCTTATCCAGATCTATGAATACGTTGAAAAGTACAGGTCCCAGTACAGCTCCTTGGACAACCCTCTTTTGCTCTCCATTGTGAAAATGGAGCATTTATTCCTACCCTTTGTTTCTTGTCTCTTAACCAGTTACTGAGCTATGAGCCCTTCCTTCTTATTCCATGACAGCTTACTTTGCTTAAGAATGTTTGATGCGGATCTTGTCAAAGGATTTATGACAATCTAAGTACTACAACTGGATCAAAGCTTGCTGAGACCCTCAAAGAATTCCAATAGATTGAGGCATGATTTCCTTTCACAAGTCATGTTGACTCTCCAACATGTTGTGTTCATATATGTCTGATAATGCTGTTTCTTACTAGAGTTTCAACCAGTCTCCCTAGTACTAGAGTTAGACTTACTAGTCTAATTGTCAGGCTTGCCTCTGCAGCCTTTTCAAACACAAACACACAGCAATATATTAGCCAGCCTCCAGTCATCTGGAATAGAAGCTGGTTTAAGTGATAGGTTACATACCCCAGTTAGTAATTCTGCAGTTTCATATTTGAGTTCCTTCAGAACTCTTGGGGGAATTCCACCGGGTCCTAACACCCCTTTATATGGGATGGCAGAAAAGGAATACAAAGGTTGTGCAGATATGCTCATTTGACTGGCAAGCTAGACTTTCCACTGAGTTTCTCAGACATTGTGTGGCTTAAGAATGTGCTGATCTTGTAAAAGTCCAATTATGTTTTCTGCAATGCAGTGCACCAATTCCAGCAGGAAGGCAAAAGTACAGCTTATTCTGGAAAGGAGAAGTTTGGCAGCTCTTAGCTGATTTGTGATCTAAGTTTACTTTGTCTCACTTTTTTACAATTTGAGTATCATGTCACAGAGTGGTCCACCTTTCTGTATGCTGAAAGAATCTGTATGCAAGAGAAACATCCTGGACAGCTTCCAAGTCACTCCGCATCAGCTCAACTGATTCAGAAACAACTAGGACAATTAATTTCTTTGGGGAGGCCAACAAGTGCTTGGACTGCAAGCCAGGGTCAAAGTTTGTCTAACCAGTCATGTCTTTGAACGATTCTGGAGTGGGTCAAAACTAATCCAGAATACAGAACACAAGTGACCAGATTTAGTATGTAAACCAGACCCACCACAAAATACTGCCAGTGGTAATACACTACAGAAGTAAAACTGTACCTGCCACTTGCAAGCCTATGCTTTAATGCTGGAGGACACAAGTTGCCCAAATATCACTCAGTGTACAGCAGCTGTTTCAGGGTGATTAGATCATTGATTTACAACTGCTTAAAAGTGCTTTTTGCAGGCAGACTGACCACCAGGCCTTCACTGGGACAGATTAATGAAATCTGGGGCCCTAGACCTACCAAGAGTCAACTGGTAGCAAAGATATTTTAGAGGTGAGATGCACAGGCACTGACTTTCCAATGCGCTGGAGGGTGTGTGACCCCTGGCTCTACCCACACTTCAACCCTTCCCCCAAGGCCCCACTCTTCCCGCCCCCTCCACGTCCCTGCTCCACCCCCCCAAGCCTCCTGCATGCCACAAAACAGCTGATCATGGCAGGCAGGCAGGCGTGGAGCCAGAGGGGGAGGTGCTGATCTGTGAGGCCTGCCAGTGGGTGCTCCAGCCCCAGAGCACCCATGGTGTCTGTGCCTATGGCGAGATGCAATATTGAAGTTTTTCCCCTCCTACCCATTTGAGATGGAATAACGTCTACCTACACTAGGTATTTCACTGCTTGGTCTGGAGGTAAGAGCCATTAGAGAGAAAGTCTGTATTTTAAAATAATCAGATAACTGTTTCCTGCAGCTGTTTGCAACCCCAGAGTGTTGAACCTAGAAGTGAAAGTAACTACTGTAAACTGTACCTTGTCTTACAGGCACATGACTAGGATTAGGTTTAGAGGAATGGTCAGTTTTCTAGTTCCTTTTTCTACACCTTCCTCCTCCAGTCTTCCCAGGAGATTAAAGTATGAACTCTTCCTGAAACCGAAAAGGAGTTCCTCCTATTGCTGTATGGTAAGTGCATAAAATAGGGGAAGCAAGAACTATATAAAAAAGTTATAAAGACAGAAAAATCTTTCTAACAGTGTTAAGTAGAAGATAACATTGGGGGGGGGGGGAGAGAAGGAGAGCAGTGTTTAATCAGTCTGGCCTGGAGAGACTTTTTGCATCTTCTACAGGAAAGCAGTACTGTAGCTTCTGGGAGGGAGGAAGAATTCACAGTGGACAGCCAAATATGCCTTTCTGGTCCTACAAGTCTGAGGATCTATTTAAAACATTTCCATATTTGATCAGTTTAGCAATGTTTTTCTTCTGGAAGCTAGTTTTGCTAAACAACTTTGTCAACTGCTTAGTTCAGTTCTCATAGCTAACTCATCAGTTGCTGCAGACTTTTTACAGGGCTAAAACTTCAGGGAAGGGTTGGGCAAAACCAGGGTTCTAAAGCAGAACAAGGTAAGTAACAAAGCCACACTGCATTATCCACAATGTGGACACTGGTCAGAGGAATACGGAGAAGTAGAAAGATGTTAGGGTAAAGATTAGAGATACTCAAAATCTAGGGCCCTAGGCATGGCCATGAAGTCATGCAAATCTCAAAATTTTGGCTTTCATTTAATAGCCTTCCAATCTTTGCAGTGAGACTTAATTGATGCAGCAGTGTTTGCAGAGGTCTGCAGATTGATGGAGATGATAGCACTGAAGGAGTGGGGGACAACAACTTGGAATGATTCCAGCAATTGGGGGGGGGTGGAGGAGGAGGAGGAAGGTATTTTTAGTCCGACTTTACAACTTCTGTGACTAGTTAAGAAAAGAAAGCTTCTCAAAAACTTCTGATCCATTACCACTTAAGATCACACAAACATCCCTCTATCTTCAACACCAGGGAAAGTTGCACTTAGGTCTTTTTCAGTCTGTTTAAGCCCTTGATGTGTAACAAGGGCTGATAGTAAAGGTTTCTTTGCAAGAAACCTTAAGTCTGAATCCATATTTATAGCCAGGAAAGTCCTGGCTTAGTTTCACAGACAAGATTAATCCAATATTTAAAAACGATTTCAAGTGATTAAGGGATCTCACTGTGGCTATTACAAGTGCTGTATACTTTTGGGTGGATGAGATACTCAGCTAGGTAGTCGGCTGAGGACCATAGACTGCAGATGGCCACTCTGACTTGAGCAAGTATTCACAGCAAGACCATACTGAAAGCATAAGCAGTATGAAGTGGAATGATTACCTCTGCATTAAGGTTGTACAAACAACCTTAACTAGTTTAAGTTTGAATTGCAGAACTTTGCAGTACTGTTAAAAGATCAGAAGACATTTGATTCTTCACTAACCAGGCAAGTTAGGTCACTATAATGTTAGTTGCATCCTGTGTTAATGCCACATGAAGTTTGAATCTAACCTGAGACTTGAGTCTTTTCACCTGTTCTGCTGAAGACTTCAGTGAATTTATACAGGTAGCCTCTACTGATCTGTGGAAGAGGTTCAATTTTGTAGTGCGAGAAGTAGTCAGTACAGACCACCTGGAAGCATAAGAGACTGAACACCCTGAAGTTCAGCAAGGATGCTCAGATTTAAGATTAGGAGCCAGTCACCACAAATTCCAATTACACAGCCAGACCAGCCATCCCAAACACATTCTACTCACTTGTTCAATTAAGCAACCATTTTGAGAGTTTTAGGTAAAGATATCTAAAGAGACTTAACTTTCAAGATTTCAGGACTCTGACCCCAAAATGCTCCAAGTTTGAAGTGAACTGAAGAGCAATTTCATGGCAGGCAGCCATTGAGAAGTTTTATATTAGATGATCTTATTTAAGAGCTGAAGTCCAGGTTAATGGGTAAATAGGCTACAAACGCTGCAGAGCTATAGTAGCAATGCCATCATTCTCAGAGCTGCAGTTTCTCTCTTCAGTCAGGCTGACTGACTTCTCTCCTGGACAGATTATGGATAGCAACTCAACTTGCAGTGTATAAATATGTGATCAGACTTTGCTACATTAATATCTAATTACGATACTACACAGTTTACTTCTGCTCACCACTAGTCAAGTCTCAAGTGCCTCATTTAATCAGATTAGAAGAAATCCTCATTTCTTTACACATTCTAAAGAAATCTTGAGTGTTTGCAAGAGCAGTGCTAATTAAGATTTCCTCCAAAATAGCTTGTTGAAGGCAAGCACATGCTTATGTTCTTCGATGAAGAGTTTTCATCAGGACTCTGGAATGAAAGCTACGTATGGAACTCAACTGAGGCAAACTTGGATTACAGTTTACATATTGAGACTTAGAGGGAAAGGATCCCACTTCAGATTTGGGTTGTTTTACATCATAAGTGGGTCTAGGAAAGGATTTGGCAGCCAAATGCCTGAATGCTTAGGACAGTATGTAGTCTGCCTGTAAGTAGGTAAGTCTTACAAGTGAAGACAAGGGAAATCAGATCACTGCATTTACTTAAAAAAAAGTTTCTCAAATGTAGCATGAGTCCAACATACTAGTTCTCCCTTGAAGTACTGAGGAAGAAGCAGCCATGTTATTTCTAACTAAGGCTACATTTTAGTCACAGGTATTTTTAGTAAAAGTCATGGACAGGTCACGGGCAGTAAACAAATTCATGGCCCCATATCAGTCTGTAACTTTTACTAAAAACATTGTGACTTGGGGGCTGCCTGGGGACCCTGCAGGTGCTGGCAGCAGTGCATGGCCTGGGATCCCTGCTGGTGCTGGGGTGCACGGGTGGCAGTGCACAGCCCAGGGCCCCTGCTGGTGTTGGGGGGGGGGTTGGTGGGGTTGGCAGGCTCCCTACCTAGCCCTGTGCTGCACCCCCCCCCCCCCCCGCAGCAGCAGAGTTTGGGTGTGGGAGGGGGGAGAGGCAGTCTCTGGCGGTGCTTACCCGAGGGGCTCCCCAGAAGTGGTGATATCCCCCTCACTCAGCTCCTAGGCAGAGGTGTGGCCAGGCAGCTCTGTGCAATAGACTACCTCTGCCCGCAGGTACTGCCCCTGCAGCTCCCATTGGCTGCAGTTCTTGGCCAATGGGAGCTGTGGGGCAGTGCCCTGGACAAAGGCAGTGTGCAGAGCTGCCTGGCCATGCCTCCACCCAGCAGCTGAGTGAGGGGGATGTCATTGTTGCTGCCTCCAGGGAGTCTCCCAGGTAAGTGCCACCCAGAGCCTGCCTCATCCCATCCTGTAACCCAGTCCCCTGACCCCTCCCACATACAAACTCTGCTGCTAGTGGGGGAGGGGGGAAGGTGGAACACGAGGGGACCTAAGACTGCCCCAGCAGTGGCCAGTGCAGAAGTCAGAGTCATGTAATCTGTGACATGAGTTAGAAGTAAGGCTGCAAGTTTGTCACTGAAGTCACAGTAAGCACTCAGTTTGTTTAAAGGCAGTCAAAGACTATCAGGTCAAGCATGATGTGTGAGCAATAGCGTGGGAGAGGTCCTCACTTACCACCCACTCCACCCTCATACACTCCTCTATCCAGTATTTCATCTGCTATTTCTAAGATGTTTGTTCTTAGGATTAAGTTACTGGGGTCTTTACTATGCAGCTATCCTGTAGATACTTCTCCCCATCTGTGATTTAAGCAAGCATGCGCCAGATATAGTCCTACAGAAAAGTGCTTGGGCATATCCTTGCCTTGCTCTGGCTGTTGCCATTATCCTCTCCACTAAATGGAGTGGATAATGAACAAGACAGCAGCAGTTTTGTTCCAAAGCCAGGACATAAGCTAGTGTGGTAAGCCACAATGCCAAGTTGTTCTCTAACTGACCGACTTCAGTAAGTGTTAAAGCAAGACTAGTTGTGATCTTGCAGGATGTCAGGAATATGGCTAATTGCCAGGGATCAAGTAGGTTTAATATTTTTGATTACACATTCTAGTCACATTCCCTGGCACTGAATTAGACAAAGGGCCCTAAGATTTTGAAGCATACTTTGCCAGTTCTAGAGATTTAGAGCAGCAGACAAGTCATCTTGGGTCTGCATTTAGATTGCTTAAGTAATGTTTGGTAATAAGGGTTTGTACTATGCTATGCACATGGAACTCTTTCCAGCAACTGAGTATGTATAGCTGAGTTATCCTAATGACAGTTCTGCCAACAAAGGATGTGCTCCTGGAGGATTTTACAAGCTTCTGTAGAGAAGTATTTCAGGAGATACCAGGCAGGTGCCCAATAGTTCTTTACTCTCAGAGAGCTGCACCATTCTTAGATATGCTAAATATAAGCTAGGCGGCCCTATTCTATAGTAAGGCTATTTACCTTATAAACAAGAAGGTTTGTAAGCAACTAAAAGTATTAAGCAACATGATCAAGTCAAGAACAATCATGCCAAGCCACCCTGATTTCCTTTGACAGGGTACTAGAAGGCAGTGAATAGGGAAGCTGTAGATGCGATACTGATTTTATTAAAGCTTTCACAGTCCCTCATGACAGTCTCAATGTAACTAGGGAAGTATAGTCTAGAAAGATGAGGTTACCATAGGGAAGTTGCAAAACCATACTCAAATGATAGCAAACTATTGATATATAACAGGGCGGTGGGCGGGGAGGGGGTATACCAAGTGCAGTCCTGCAGAGGTCTGTCTTGGATCCAGTATATTCAATAGTCATTAATGACTTGGATAATGGAGTGGAGAGCATGTGTCTAAAAATCTGACGAGGACACTGAGCTTGGAGAGGTTATCATCACTTTGGGGAATAAAATTAGAATTCCAAGTGACCTTGACAAGTCAGAGAATCAGACTGAAATCAACAAGATGAAATTCAATAAAAGCAAGTGGCAAAGTACTACACTTAGAAAAAATAAATAAATGCACAAATACAAAATGGGGGATAACTGCGTAGCATGAAATACTGCAGAACCAGATCTGGGTTTTATGGTGGACTCATTCAACTTGTGATGCACTTGTGTAAGAGGCTATATCATTCTAGGATTTATTTACCCGAGTGGCATATTAAGACATGGAAAGTAACTGTCCTGTTCTACTGAGCACTACAAAGGCCTCAGCTAGAATAGTGCGTCCAGTTCCGGGTGTCCACATTTTTCTTGAAGCACAGCAAACTGGAGACATCCCAGAGAAGAACTACAAAAATTAGAGAAGATTTAGAAAAAACCCTAATCTGTAAAAAGAAAAGGAGTACTTGTGGCACCTTAGAGACTAACCAATTTATTTGAGCATGAGCTTTCGTGAGCTACAGCTCACTTCATCAGATGAAGTGAGCTGTAGCTCACGAAAGCTCATGCTCAAATAAATTGGTTAGTCTCTAAGGTGCCACAAGTACTCCTTTTCTTTTTGCGAATACAGACTAACATGGCTGTTACTCTGAAACCTAATCTGTAAAGGAAGCTTAAAAACTAGCTATGTTTTGTCTCAAGAAAACTGGGGGGGGGGGGGGGAGTAATGATCAGATAAGTCTTCCAATATGTTAATTGATGTCAAAGAGGATAGTGATAAATTGTTCCCTGTGTCCACTGAAGGTAGAAGTAGTAATTAGCTTAGTCTGCAACAAGGGAGATTTTGGTTAAATATTAGGAAAAAAACTTTCTAATTACAAGGATAGTTGTGGAATCCTTATCATTGGAGGTTTTTAACCAGATGGTTACGCAAACTGTTGGGGATGCTCTAGCTTTACCTGGTCATACTTCAGTGCAGGGGACTGAACTAAATGACCTCTTGAGGTCTCTTTCAGCCCTACATTTCTAGGATTCTATGTTGGTGGCAATACTAACTAAAGGTAAGTTCTAATGTGAGCGAGGAAAAATAAAAAACCTAGCCAGGCAGATTCATTGAAATTTACCTATTAAGTGTGATGAAAAAATTCCAAGGCAGTCCATAGGTGCTGTGAATTGACAGTAGTGAAAACCTATTAGGCAGAGAAATTCTGTAAATGGGCCCTTGTTTGATATAAGTTTTGCAGCAATGATAAAAACGAACTAATGTGCACAAGACTAGCCATCTGCTATTTCTGAGATACTAAAGTAGTATTTCCTCCATCAGAAATCTTCCATCTGCTCGCAGCCTAGCAAAAGCATGATCCTGTTTCTAGGACAAATTCAAGAGATTAAGTGAAACTTCATATAGGATTATGGCTTTAAATGATTATCAGGGTTGAAAGTGTTTGAGACTCCTAATAACCCTTAACACAGCAACCCTCCATTGTGAAGTCTCCACTGATGAAAATGCAGAAGCAGACCACTTGGTCTTGACACCATGCCTCTATTTCCTTTTCTGATGTAAGGATGTGCTGTAGGAGTTAGAACACGGAAAGGATTATATAAAATTTGACTACTCAACAGCATCTGACATTTAGCCACGCACACATTTTACCCACTGGAAATAGCTTCCCCCCTCCATTTAAACCACAAGAAATGATTTAGGTCTGATCACAGAGTAAGCAGTCTGAAGATATTCAAATACATGAAGGTCACAGTAGCCTGTCAGATGCTGCTAGTGGCCACCACAGTTATAGCTGACCAAAACAAGCTCTGCTAGCTATTTACTATAATCAAAAGTCAGTGTTCAAACCCAAAACAAAAAGACTGTATGCAATACTGTTTCCACATCAAGCCCGCCAGGACAGAACAAGCCTTGAACAGGTTTGCTAAAAGACAGAAGTCTCTGAAATACAAGCCTCAGAAGAAACAGTACACAAGACTTATTTGAGTTAGAAATGTATGACTTAAAGAGTTGTGTAACATATCAAGTCTACTGCATTAATTGACACTGAGCTCAGATGTTCTTTATGCAGTCTTAAAGCCACTGCCTCCCTCCCCAGAGAGAGTCGGTAGCTTCTCGCCTCTAAAATCAGTTTATTTTGAAACAATTAACACTTAGGCAAGAAGCATTGGAACATACTGTAGTGCTACATACCAGTTAAAAGTGCTACATGACATTGCAGATTTTAATGCTACATTTAAGTCTGCATATTCAGTAACAGATCACATATGAATAAGATATTGCCTCATTTAGTTTACCCTGAATTGACAGCAATGTCAGCAAGACTCAGTTGATAAACCAGCAGTTCAGAAGCAAATATGGAACTAGAAAAGTCACTTTGAATTAGTGACAAATCTATTATAAGTCTGCATAAATGATTGCAGGTTTCCAGAGCCTAGTTTAGGATCGTTCCCTTAAGAGATTGGTAAACTTTTAACAGTAGTATTAATTCGTTAGCTTTAGGACTCATTCATATAAAAGCTTGGTCAGATGTAATAAAAATATTACTAGTTTTCAAAGCAAGTAATCCCTTTAATCTGTTGACAGGACTAGTTCACAGCCAGACAGTGCCTAGTACTCTCCCTCACTTCAGCTGTATATGCTCACACATCAGGAACAGGTTTCAAGACCCAGTGATTATGTAAAAGTGAACAGCTCAATGCCACAATATCATCTTCCTGCAGTAGGTATCTAACCTTCAGAATACTAACATTGGGTATTAACAAGTTACTTGAAGGGTGTTGAGGCATATCTAGTGAACGGAAACTTAAAAGAGAAGCAATTAGAGCAGGGGTGGGCAAACTATGGCCTAGGGGCCGAATCCGGCCCCACCAGCTGTTTTATTCTAGCCCTCGAGCTCCCACTGGGGAGCGGGGGTCTGGGGCTTGCCCCCCTCCAGTGCTTCAGCCAGGGAACAGGGTCAGGGGCTGCACATGCATGCAAGCAGCTGCATGCTTGTCCCCCCTCCCCCCCACACACAGGGGGAGCATGCTGCTGTCCGATTGCATTTGTCAGGTTCCAAATGAGGTGTGTGCTTGACAGGTCAGTTTGTAACTGAGGTTCTACTGTACCACCGCTTGAGGGGGTGGATTTACTAGAGACACAGAACAAAGCCTTCCACCACTGAAGCACTTCAGCAGCATAGGAGCAGTTTTGAGTAGTTTTAGGGGCTCAATTCCTTCCAACTCAACAGAACCACCTACTCTTCCAAAATGGGTGTCAATGGTTTAAAGAGATGTGTCATTGGGTTTTGAAATGGAGCAGAAAGCTTGACTGGGTTTGGCTACCAAGCTGTTAAGACCACCACCTTCTGTTTATTCAAATTCTGTGAAATCCTCTTCACCCCACTTCAGCTTCTTTCCCAAGGAAAGATCACATGCCCATCATTTTCCTCCTCCAGCCTTATAAGCCATCCTCTGGCAGATGAGGGTTAGACAGCCATCTAGAGCTACATTATGCAGGAGTCTGTGTGCAGACTTCTTTCTCTATACCCAAGATTGCAGTACACTGGCTTGACATGACTGTCACTGCTGAGCCAGACAACAGTGTTAAAGATTTGGAGATGACCCACTGGCCTACCCTGCCCTGCAGCAGGCAACTTAAGTCTGTGCTCCAACACTGTCTCAGGAATGACTGAAGAGCAATGCCAACCATCTACATCAGTGGTCTCCAACCTTTTTACACCCAAGATCACCTTTTGAATTTAAGGGTAACCCAGGATCTACCCCACCCTTTCCCCACCCCACTCACTCCATCACTCGCTTTCCCTCACCCACACTGGGCTGAGGGCTCTGGGCTGGATCTGAGGGGTTTGCAGTGTGTCAAGGGCTCTGGAGTGAGCACGGGGCAGAGACGAGGGGTGCAAGCTCTGGGAGGGAGTTTGGGTGCAGGAGGGGGCAAGGAGCTGGTTTAGGGTGCTGGCTCTGGGAGGGCAGCACTTAGCTCCTGCAGCTCCTGGTCGGTGGTGTAGTGTGGCTGCTGCTAAGGCAGGCTGCCTGCCTACCCTGGCCCCACGCCGCTCCCAGAAGAGGCCAATGTAGCCCTGGGAAGGTGGGGCAGCATATGGCTCCGCACACTGCCCCTCTCTGCAAGCACCAACCCCACAGCTCCCATTGGGCACAATGCCCCGTTCCTGGCCAATGGGAGCTGCGGGGTCGGTGATCGCAGAGAGGGGCAGAGGGAGACCCCTGCCCCCATCACTTCCCCAGGGCCATGCTGGCCACTTCAGGAGTGGCATGGGGCCAGGGCAGGCAAGGAGCCGGTCTTAGCGGCAGCTCCACTGAGTCGCTGGAGAGTGTGATCGACTAGTTGATGACCACTGATCTGCATCATAACACTCTACTGCAGAGGATAACATCTATGTGCAGAAGCCCATGAAAGTAGCCAACAGGGGAAACTAAAGGAAGTCTTCTCCTTAATTCAGGGGAGGTAATTATACCCATGAGCACTCAAAAAGGAGACCACCAATGAATTAATAAGGATTTTTCTGTCTACTGCTTGCAAGTGTAGGTCTGACACATTTTGGACTACTTCATACCAAAAGTTCTCCCATCCAGCAAGGCTAATCTTCCACAAGCCTACTGGTACAGCAGAGACCTAGGTGTTTAGCATCCAGATCATGTTGTAGTGTTGGTGACCAAATAAGGAATGAGTTGCTCAGTGTACATTGCAGAAGAGCTGTATCAGATACTTAAGCATTTTTTATTGATCTGAATTTAAATTCAGTTGTACAAAGTTGGGGCATCAGAATTAAATGGCAGCACATGAAATTGAAAAGTTAAAGCTTTGGAACCATTAACAAATTGTCATCATGTGTCAAAATATACACAGTCAATATCCTTAAATTGAAGTGGTAAGTTGTCAAGCAGCATCTCATTTTGGACAAAATTCCATTGATTGAAACTTAGGCATTTGTGTACCCAGTGAAATTGATGTTGGGGGGGGAGGGATAGCTCAGTGGTTTGAGCATTGGCCTGCTAAACCCAGGGTTGAGAGTTCAATCCTTGAGGGGGGCCATATAGGGATCTGGGGCAAAAATTGGGGATTGGTCTTGCTTTGAGCAAGGGGTTGGACTAGATGGCCTCCTGAGGTCCCTTCCAACCCAGATATTCTACGTTTATTAACATTTAACAAAAAAAATTATGCTTGGAAGGATTAGGTTATCTCCCATCTACAAATGGGAGTATAGAGAGGCTTACTAGTTTCTGCTTGTGTAATGATCTTCATTTTAAAAGAGGTTAATTCAGCTGCCTACTTAAGGAATATCTACATATATTTTGAACTAAGCAAGGATGACTTGTGTATATTGTAAGCGTCAGACACTGGAGTAAAAAAAAAATGGCTAGTTAAAGTTGAAGTAGGTAATGTGATGGTTTACATACTATTTGGTCAGTGGCCTTTGCCATATTTACAGTTGTACTTAACAGAACTAAATCTGGACTTTTCAAACACAAGTCAGTATTGCGCCAATGTAATCCTCTGTGTATAGAGTACAATGTGACTGGGTGATTGTACAAGCATGTGAAGGATTCACTGCTTTGAGTTCAGTGGCTGCAGGTGACCAGAGTGGCTTCCTTTAGATTTTCCCATATATGAAGTGAAAGAAGGTTCCATCTGGCTTTTTATTCTACAAAATGAAGAAAGTTCCTAGAAAGTCAGTGTGACAGATTTACTTAATGCCATGATTAACAAATCTAATTCATTAGGACTAAAGACCACATACCCCAGAAGAACTTGTTGGTTAACCAAGGTTTATATTTACACTGACATTCAGAATTTGTCAAAGTTTAGTCTGTCAAGTACTAACAGCCAAAGTTAATCCATATCCAAAAGTGATCTTTAGGTTGGATGGAATTTAGTTACTTGTTAAAGCTAACCATAGCTTCATAAGCCTGAGACAACAATTACTAGTAGTCATATGGGCATCTACAACTGACCCTGTACCCACTAACAGCTCTGGGATCACTCACTAAGTCAGAAACTCACTCAAAATGGTCCTCTTTTCTTGGTATCCAGTGGGTTAGCTCATTAGTCAGATTTACAGTAAGTAGTAAATATTTGCCCTGGTCTTGTGAATTGAAATGGCAAGCTATTGTAGATCAGTCACTTACATGCCCCCTCTTTGCAAGGCTTCCATTAGTCAGAAAGGTGGACACCTATTCAGCCATATGGAAACAGCCCCCTTCCCCATTCATAGCAGCATTGTCCTTACAACACATTTGCTAGGAAAAGCCCTCTTGGGAGAGCACCTGCACCAAGTGCCCTAGCTGGCTCAGGCCATCCGCATTAGGCTCTTTGCTAAGCACAGTTCTTCCTTACCAACCCCCACACCCTCCCTGCAGTCACGTGATCAGCCGGGGGCTCCTCCACCAGCTGAGAGTCTCCCCAGTGACGTCAGCCTCAGACCCTCAGCGTCTCGCCCTGGAGGCCCCTCCCTCCGGAACCTTCCGAGAGCCCACAGTAGCCCGGATGGAGCAGCTGGGCAGGATGGCGGCAGGAGGCGGAGAAAGCGAAGAGCTTCGACAAGGGGGGAGCCGCAGCAAGCCACGGGAACTGCAGGCTCGGCAGGGTCCGCCCCCGCAGTAACATCCCGAAAGCCCAGTGTACGGGCCACCCCCATAGCCGGGGAGCGGCGTCCTGGTGCCTTGCGGTGGAGCCGCTCCTGCCTCCCCAGACATCCCAAGTGTCAGCTGCCCGGCGGGCGGCGCTGCCCCTCGGCGGTCGCAGAGCGCGGCCAAGGAGCCCCAGCCTGGGGCGAGTCCCCCCTCCAGCCCCAAAGCACTGCCAAACAGCAATCCCTCTGCCAGCACCCCCCCGTCCAGCAGCTATCACTCCCCAGGTCCCGGGAACGCGAGCCTCCCCCACAGCCCATCGCGGGGTTAACAGAGCCTGCGCCCCCGCCCGAGGGCCGGAAAGAGCCCCCCACTCCCCCCAGGTAAGGGCGCAGGCACCGCGGGCATCACGCCCCCCGGCGAGGGAAAGCAACCATCGCCCCCAGACCGCCGAGGGCTCGGGAAGGAGCCGGGTGTCTCACCACTGAAGACCATGGCGGCGGAGGCGCCCATCACTGCGAAGAAGGAGGCGTACTCGGGAGCGCTGCCCTCGGACATGGCTGGGCGGTGCTGGGCCGCGGTCGGTACTTGCGCGCTGCGGGGAGCGGACGGTCTCCTTCTGCCTCGAGGCTCCGGCTCCTCCTGAGGCAGTGCTCAGCGACAAAACGGTGGAGACCGCGCTAGGACGGGGTCGGGGCGCAAGCCGATCTACGGGGGGGCAGCAGTGGTAGCGCGGGCGCTCGGCTGGGTCCTTACTGATATGCGCTGTCTGCGGACGCTGCGCTCTAAATACCCAACCTCCGCAGGACAAAATGGCGGTCGCCGACAGGTCACATGACCCGCCCGCCGGAGTTCCCTCCTTCCCCCGCCGCTCGGGGGTCGGACCACTCACAGCCAGGTGGGTTTCACGCCTCACTCATGAACATGCAAACGCCATTCCCCAGCCTACAACACCGTCAAGCACATCATCCCCCGTTACAAACCAAACAGGGTCCCAGCTGTCCGTCTCCAAGCGGCGTGAGGGGGGATCTGAATATCATCCTGCCCTTCTTCCGTGTGCAGATGGTTTAGTCCACTCCCTATACTTCGTTTCCTCCCGGCGCATCGGCCACAGCTGAGCGTGATTCAGCGCACATTAGCATATGGGGCGCGTCCAGCACAGCAGGCACCGCCCCTCTCGGAGCTGTGAGGAGATAAGGCCTGCATGAGTGGCCCGCGGAGCGGGGGCGTTTTTCTTGGGGTTCAGAGAGCGGGGGGAGGGTAATGATCTTCGTAGACCGAGGAAGTGCGTCGCACGGGGCAATTGCCTAGGCCAGCGCCCAGGATCCCCGGGTCTTGGGGACCCAGCCATCCACAGCAGGGTGGGTGCCCTGCTGTTGGTGTGCACCCACCGACTCCAGAGCCCTCCTGGACAGCAGGATGCTCCAGAGGCCTGGGGGTGGGGACTAGAGATGCTGGGCTGGTGAGCTTGTAGAAAAGTGGAGTAAACGCTGTTATTATTACATGTATAGGTGACAGTCTGCTGGGCACCTTATAGTCATAAGACCAGCCAGACAGGGTCAGACCAGTGGTCCATCTAGCTTAGTGTCCTGTCTACAGATAGTGGCCAATGCCAGGTGCCCCAGAGGGAATGAACAGAACAGGTAATCATCAAGTGATCCATCACTTGTCACCCATTCCCAGCTTCTGGGAAGCAAGATGGGGACTGCCCATCCTGGCTAATAGCCCTTGATGGACCTATCGTCCAGTAATTTATCTTGTTCTTTTTTGAATCCTGTTATAGTCTTGGCCTTCACAACATCCTCTGGCAAAGAGTTCCACAGGTTGACGCTGCACTGTGTGAAAAAATACTTCCTTTTGTTTGTTTTAAAATTGCTGCCTATTAATTTAATTTGGTGACCCCTAGCTCTTCTGTTATGAGAAGGAGTAAATAACACATCCTTATTTACTTTCTCCATATCAGTCATGATTTTATAGACCTCTGTCATAACCCCCCTTAGTTATCTCTTTTCCAAGCTGAAATGTCCCAGTCTTCATGGGCTGTGGGTCGCATAGGCTGGGGGAGGCTCTGTCTCATCAAACAGCCAGGGGTGGCCCCACCCCCTGTCACGATTGCTCCCCGTGTGTGGCTCTGGTCCTCCAGCTCCAGATCCCATTGCTCCAGCAAGGGCTGGAGAGGTTGGGGCCGTGTACCACCCACCTTCCTGGTGCTCCAGGGCTGGGGCCATGAACCACCTGTGCTCCAGGGCTGGGAAGGCTGGGGCCATGTGCCATCCTCCCTCCTGCGTTCCAGGACTGTGGGGGTTGGGCTGCATACCTTCCTGGTGTAGGGGAGGCTGGGGCCGTGAACTGCCTGCCTTCTTGATGCTGGGGAGTCTGGGGCTGCGCGCTGCCTGCCCTCCTGTGCTCCAGGCTGGGGCCACGTGCTGCCTGCCCTCCTGGCACTCTTTTGGGGCTGGGGGGCTAGCTGTGGGACTAGGCCGGTGGCTGCCGGGGGGCGGAAGGGGCATAACCTCAGGCAGAAGGGGCAGGGCTGGGGGTTAGCCTCCCCCCAGCTGGCAGTTCACATGCCACCCATGCCAGTTTTATTAATCTGTCCTCATATGGAAGCTGTTCCATACCCCTAATCATTTTTATTGCCCTTTTCTGGACCTTTTCCAATTCTAATATATCTTTTTTGAGATATGTGTACCATGGATTTATATAGAGATATTTTGATATATATAAAATATCAATATGATATTTTCTGTCTTATTATCTATCCCTTTCCTAATGATTCACTTTTCTGACTGCTGTTCCACACTGAGTGGATATTTTCAGAGAACTATCCACAAGGACTCCCAGATCTCTTTCTTGAGTGGTAACACCTAATTTAGACCCCATCATTTTATATGTATAGTTGGGGTTATGTTTTACAATATGCATTACTTTGCATTTATCAACATTGAATTTCATCTGCCATTTCATTGCCCAGCCACCCAGTGGGTCCAGAGGGAAGCCTGATGAGATTACAGTGCCCATAAGGAGCATGCAGACAAAGGATGAATGGGGGTGGGTGTGCATTACAAGGCTTTGCTGACTTTATTTCTTTTGCTTAAACTGGGATGTCCCCATACTCTCTCCTCAGGAGCCTCTGCTCTTTCCACCCCTACTAGTAAGACTAGATAACACCCCACCCCCATTTCCTCCATCCTTACTACTGAGGCTGGATGGTACCTGCACGCTCCCGAAACCCCTATGAATTAAGTTGAGTAACTAAGTCACAGTTGACAGAAAGTGGCCACAAGGGAAAGTCCATCTGGACAGGGATCTGGCTGGGCAAATAAAACTGTACATAGATCCTTCAGAACCAGGGACTGACTCTTTTGTGGGACTCCAAGCAAGAGTGGTCCAAGGAAGGAACTGGTTGGAGAGCTTTGTTCTATTATATTCAGGTGCTTATACTGCCCTCATCACTATAATGTTGTCCCCTATTCCCATCCTGCTAGTGGAGTAGGGAGGAGATCGGGCTGATGGGTGCCACTGTTGATGTGGGAAGGAAATGGGAGTTTCTTCTCCCCAAGAAACACTTCTCTTCACTCCTGACTGGGAATCAGGTATTCTGGGTTGTATTCTTAACTCTGCCACTAACTTTGTATGCAACTCTGGCTATGTCACTTAAGCTATGTCTACACTAGCACTTTTGTTAGTAAAACTTTTGTCAGCTAGGGGTGTGAAAAAAACACCCCAACCAAGAAAAGTTTCACTGACAAAAGTGCAGGTGTGGACAGCAATGTTAGTGGGAGAGTGTCTCCTTCGGACATAGCTACCACTGCTTGTTGGGGGTGGTTTAATTATGCCAGCGGGAGAGCTTCCCTCCCACCCCTCCAGCATAGAGCAGCTACAAGGGAGACCTTACAGCGATGCAGCTGCGGCGGTCAGCTGCGCTGCTGTAAGTTCCATAGTGTAAACATAGCCTTAGCTTCAGTTTCCCTGTCCATGAAATAGGGATAATAATACTCATCTGGCATTTAGAAAAGGAATACTTGTGGCACCTTAGAGACTAACCAATTTCTTTGAGCATAAGCTTTCGTGATCGATGTATCCGATGAAGTGAGCTGTAGCTCACGAAAGCTCATGCTCAAATAAATTGGTTAGTCTCTAAGGTGCCACAAGTACTCCTTTTCTTTTTGCGAATACAGACTAACATGGCTGCTACTCTGAAGTCTGGCATTTCTGCACAAAAGATACCCTTACCCCCACAGGGCTTCTGAGGTGCTCTCAGCTGTCTCTTGGTGGGTGTATTCCTAGTTCTGGATCTGTGCCATGATTTTCCCAGTGCTACCACTGTTTTCAGTCTGTATTCTCCACTGCTGTGGCAGCACTGCTACTGTGTAGCCATCTTTGATTCCCTTTACTTCTGTCCTGACACCTATCTTGCAGTGTCCTACATATTTGTGTCTCAGTCTTTTCCGTTCAGGTTTTAGCCAAGACGGAGTCTGGTGGGTTTTAAACATTTTATTATCACATCACTAAAATGCAGTATAACCCATATTGGGCTAGCTCTTTTGAAAGGAGAGCAGTTCTTCTTTCAAATTGAGAAGTATCATCTTTGTCTGTCATAGTCCTGATGTTCCAAGCAGCAATCCTTAGTACCTTTTTAGTTTTCGACCACATTGAGGATGATCCGCCAGCACGGTAAGCTAGCCAGATTTAATTTGGGCAGGCAATATTTGAGGCACCTTTTCTAGCCCCTTCCCTTAAAAAGGGAGAGCAGTGCAATCCTAAAAAGGTCTGCTCTGTCACCTGGGGTGTTGCCGAGCTTCCTTGCTGCCCTTGGGTCAGGGATGGGAGACCAGTGTCCCAGGCCGCCTGTGTGCAGGCTTGTGGCTACGGCTGCTAGTAATCATCTTCACCTGTTGCTTTGCCACTTCCGCATTCCCACAGGACTTTTGAAGACAAATGTGCATGAATGACGTGTGCGTGAAGTTGATTAAAATGGGAAAGTCATTGCACTGGGACAGTCCCATTCTCCTGGCTGCTGAAGCTTGGCCAGTGACACAAAGGCTGTTACAGCTGGAGGCTTCTTTAGCTGCTGTGGATAGCCATGACTTCTCTAGTGCCCTATCATGCCTTTTGCCCTCCACAATATGGCTTTACAAGTCGTTGGACCAATATATTTTGCCTCGGCTACCAGAATAGTCTTTGTATGTTTGGGAAGGCAATCCCGAAATCACCATCTGTTTCCACACTTTCGGTTACCCTCACATGGTGTAGCCTGCCTGCCAAATCAGTTTAACGGGCTGTGGCCACTGTTGCATACTTACAGCTACTTGGAGCCACAGGTGAGAGCTGGGTGTACAGGGAGGACTGGACCACAGAGGAGAAGAACCCCTGAAGTAGTTCAAATCACTCAAAGGTACTACCTCTCCCATACACCCCTACAATGTAATTAACACACACCCTCTCAGCCAGCTTGCAGAGTAATTGATGCATGATTTAACAACAATCCTGAATCCCTACAAAATTATACAGCAATACAGTAGAGCCTGAAATATTATTTTATTTCATTGAATCAAAATGCATGAATAAAGTTTTAAAATTACTCTAATTCTGGTCAGCTTGTAGCTGTTTATCATCATTCATTTCATTTATTAACATTGCACAGTCCATCATATCTCCAGTCCAACCCTTAAATAACAGCATTAAAAGAAATTCTCTTGTCTACCAGTTGTCGTGCTGCTGCTGCCCACCTTTTTGAACCTCACAGTGAAGGTGGGGACAGAGCTTAGATCCTCCTGCTCCAAAAATCCAGGCTTCATGAGGAATCACTCATAGCTATTAACAGTGTGGGGCCTATAGCACACAGCTGAGCAGCTCTGATTCTGATGAGAAGCAGGCTGTGATATGCACTCTCGCTAACCAGTTCCTTCTGGGCCTGATCTAAAATCCATTTAAATCAATCAAAACAATGGAACTTGGATCAGGCCCCATCATAGTATTCTATTTCTCCACTAACACTCCATGCAACAAAATGGTTGAAAAATATACAGTAAGGGGAAAGAGACTATATAAGGACACATAACCAAGGGCTACATGGTGCTCTGCCAGAGAACCACACTTAATATGGAAATAGGTTTCAGAGTAGCAGCTGTGTTAGTCTGTATTCGCAAAAAGAAAAGGAGGACTTGTGGCACCTTGGCGACTAACAAATTTATTTGAGCATAAGCTTTCGTGAGCTACGGCTCACTTCGTTGGATGCAAGTGAGCTGTAGCTCACGAAAGCCTATACTCAAATAAATTTGTTAAGTCTCTAAGGTGCCACAAGTACTCCTTTTCAATATGGAAGATGTTGCAGCCAGCTTCAATTATGTACATACAGCCACAGAGCCTATGGGTTCCAGCATGCAGTGCTGCATCTTAATTTAATCATCCTTTCTCCCAGATCTAGGTGGAGCATTGCATGCTTGGATCTGTAGTTTATTATTAATTGTTATTATTGTTCCCAAAGGTCTCAATTGGGATCCGGACTCCATTGTATGAGGCAGCAAACACATATGTAGACAAGCAGAGCTTAAGGATATTTAACCTGTAGAGTAATTTATCTAGGGAAGTGGTGGATTTTCCATCACATGGGGTCTTTAAATCAAGACTGGGTATCTTTCTAAAACATATGCCCCAGCTCAAACAGTGGTTGTGGTCTTGATTCAGGAATTGCTGGGTGAGGTTCTGTAGCCTGTGTTCTGCAGGAGGTCAGGCTAGATGATCAAAGCAGTCCTCCTGGACTTAAAATCTATGAATCTTATAGTCTAATTAGAAATGAGGCACAATAAGTGAGCGTGGCAAACAAAAGGAGGGCAGGGATGCGGGTGGTGGAGATAGGAAGATACAATCACAAAGATTGGGTATGTGCACAACTCCATATTTCCCAATCATCTGAAAGTTGAAAATATATCAATAAAATTGGCTCTTCCAGACTGTTGCATTACTTGAACATCCTTCATTGGCTGATCTCATGTAGGCATCATGGAGAGGGTAGTTCTGAAGGAGGGGAGGGGAGAGGCCTTACAAATTCATTCAGGAAATGTGTTTCATATATAAGGAGCATTTTGGAAGAAAGCACAGAGTCAGTTAAGGGATAAGCAGGCAAATGTGTGTACAAGGCTGGCATTCTTAATGGCACAAAGGGCATGTAGTCAATGCAACAAGAACCAAGAAGGGATGAGTAGGGACCAACAGAATTGTGAAGGGTCTTCAGTTTGATGCAGATGGGAAACCAATGGAAAGTGTCAAAGATGGGGTCACATTGGAGCAAAAGACTGTGAAGATGACCTTAGCAGTTGCATTTTGAATGGATGGGGGATGGGACAGTGTGTGTGTAAGGGAGGCCAGAGAGGATGAGGTTGCAATAGTCAAGATGGGAGACGCTGAGGATATGGACTAGAGTTTTTGTGGTGTGGACAGAAAGAAGAGGCTACATTTTTAAAATTTGTGTAGGATGCTGCGGAAAGCTTTGGACATAGACTGGAAGTGTGGGCCAAGGGAGAGGGAGGCCTTGTCAGACATGATTCCCTAGGTTAAGAGCCTGAGTGACCAGGAAGTGTTGTCAATGGTGAAGTAAGCATGCAGGGAGAGAGGCTTCAGGAGAACAGATAAAGAGTTCAGGTCTGACCATGATAAGTTTAAATTGCTGATGAGGCATCCAGGAGGTATCAGAGAAACAGGCTAAGATATGGAGTTGGATGGCGGAAGATAGGTCATGAGTGGAAAGGTGGATTTCCAAGTCATCAGCATAAAAACAGCATATAAAGCTGTGTGAGTGGATGAGATCTCCAAAGAGAGGATGTATAGCAAGAAGAGCAGGCCGCCAGGGATGAAGCCCTGTGGGCTACACAGAGCATGGGAGAGGAGTGTGTGATGGGTTGGATCACAGAAACCCCCTTGGGGCTGCCAACTGATGTGCCAAGACTACTTCTGTCCCTGCTTTCCCTGCCAGCTTGGGACACCAGAGCCCTGCCTGGCCGTGCCAGACACACTTGCCGGCCACAAACACAGACCCAGGTCTGAACCACGTCCCACAATCTGCAAGCTTAATTGAAAGCAGCTTAAGAAGTGTTCCTGTCTTTAACACTCAGATGCCCAACTCCCAGTGGGGTCCAAACCCCAAATAAATCCATTTTACCCTGTATAAAGCTTACACAGGGTAAACTCATAAATTGTTCACCATCTATAACACTGATAGAAAGATAAGCACAGTTGCTTCCCCCCCCCCCAGTATTAATACATACTCTGGGTTAATTAATAAGTAAAAAGTGATTTTATTAAATACAGAAAGTAGGATTTAAGTGGTTCCAAGTAATAGCAGACAGAACAAAGTGAATTACCAAGCAAAATAAAATGAACATGCAAGTCTATGCCTAATATAGTAAGAGAACACAATACAGATAAAACCTCACCCTCAGAGTTGTTCCAGTAAGCTTCCTTTTACAGACTAGTCTCCTTCTAGTCTGGGTACAGCAATCACTCACACTCCCTGTGGCTACTATCCTTTGTTCCAGTTTCTTTCAGATATCCTTTGGGGTGGAGCTGCTATCTCTTGGGCCAGCTGAAGACAAAATGGAGGGGTCTCCCATGGGCTTAAATAGACTTTTTCTTGTGGGTGGAGACCCCTTCCTCTCTCCTATGCAAAGTCCAGCTCCAAGATGGAGTTTTGGAGTCACATGAGCAAGTCATATGTCCATGCATGACTCAGTTTTTACAGGCAGCAGCCATTGCTCACATGCTATCTTGAATGTCTCCAGGAAGACTTCTTATGGGGATTGGAGCCTTCCAAGATCCGTTGTTCGTTAAGTTTGACAGGGTTCAGAGTAACAGCCGTGTTAGTCTGTATTCGCAAAAAGAAAAGGAGTACTTGTGGCACCTTAGAGACTAACCAATTTATTTGAGCATAAGCTTTCGTGAGCTACAGCTCACTTCATCGGATGCACACGAAAGCTCACAAAAGCTTATGCTCATATAAATTTGTTAGTCTCTAAGGTGCCACAAGTACTCCTTTTCTTTTTGTTCGTTAAGTGTTTCTTGATTGGGCACTTAATTTGCACATTCCTTTCTCAAGAAGCTGACCAAATGCTTTACTAAGGCTACTTAAAAATCAAGCAAGTACACAGCCAATATTCATAACTTTGAATACAAAAATAATACATGCATACAAATAGGATGAAGGTATCAGTAGATCATAACCTTTACAGAGATATGTTACATGGCATATGTAGCATCAAACATATTCCAGTTATGTCATATGTACATTAATACGCATATTTCCGTAAAGCCTTATGGGGTGCAACGTCACAGAGTGGACCCACTAAAAGATTCAGAGGGAACAGCCACAGAGGTAGGAGGAGAACCAAAAGGGCAGCATCACGAAAGCTGAGGGAAGGCAAGATTTTGAGGAGAGTTTGTGGATAGTGTCAAAAGCAGCTGAGGAGTCTAGGCGTACGGTGTAGAGGCTGAGATTTGGCTATAAGCAGGTCTCCAGAAACCTTGGAAAAAGCAATTTTAATGGAGTGAGGAGGGCAGTGGGTGCATGCAGTGGGTTCTGAGGTGAAGCGGGAGAGGGAGATAGGGTGGTATCTGGACAGGTAGATGGGATCAGGGGTGGGTTTGGCGAGGATAGAGATGCCAGAGTGTGTTTGTGCTGTGAGGAGAAGGAAACAGAAGGTTTGGCTGTTTGGGCTCCAAAAGGCTGTATTTGGCCCATGGCCTGTATTTAGGAGGTCAAAGAGATTATGAGGGATTGGGGTTCCTGCCTGGTGTCTTAGCCCTATGGATATGAGTAGTGGCTAATCCATTGGCTGCTCCTCCACTGCTTTCCAGACAAACTGCCAAATTATTATTGCAAGTTCTAACAGCATGGACATCAGCATGGTTCTGTCCCATCAAGGCATTGCCATGCTCTAGCTGCCCCAGAAAGAGGTAACACAGAGCAAAGCTTCATGGAGTACATGGGATGTAGAGTCTCCTCAGAACTGCAGCGGTGGTGAGAGAAAACTGCAGGGAGACAGACAGGGGAGTAGAAGGGAATGGGGACCAGGGGCTCATTTAGAGCCCTCCCAAAACAGAGCTTGCAGGTGGAGAGGTTAGGGGTTCACCATGGTCAGATTTGCCCTTGTGTAAACTCCAGAAAACCACTTCCTAACTGTAATCAAACTGTAATCAAAGCAAATGGGATGTGTCCATTCTGAACTCATTTTTCCAGGGATTAAGCTGAAGGGGAAGAGGCGATTTGGGAGGCAGTAATATAAGCGGTGATTCTGCCATTTCAATTCTTGGATTGTGAGGCAAGAACAAATTCCAGCCACACCATTAATGAAGGCACCTGTTACCATTGCAGTGTGGCATGGGTGTGGATTGATGCTGGAACAGGTTCTCGACTGCACAGTTGTCCTTGTTTTATTCATTGTTCACCATTGGTGATGCACATTCCTTGAGACAAGGACTCCTGTGGAGTCCTGCCGTGTTCCCTACATATTTACAACATTTTTCAGCTAAGGCCCAGATTCAGCAAAGCATGCCAGTATGTGCTTAAGTCCAGTGGGAAGTGCTTAAAATTAAGCATGTGCTCAAGTGCCTTGTTACCTTGAGGCCTTAGTTAGTCACACGAAATCATACTACAAAGTGTTCATATATTATACTAATGCTACAGTGTGATTTTCAAAGGCTCCACAGTCAATATCAAATCCAAACCAGCACTCAAGGCACTTCTCACTGGGGTTATTTTCCTGCCAAATTTCAGCTTTCCACCCCAGCTGACCTGATGCATGAGCTGTTTTTACATGTCACAGTTGACACTTTTATAATGGGAAAACTACTCTGTTTTTTTCACAGGGACTTCGGAGAGTTAGGCTGAGTTCCCGACTCTACCATACACTCTCTCTGTGATTTTGTGCTAGTCACTTCATATCTCTGGGTTTCAGTTCCCCTGCTGTAAAATGGGGATAATAGTTACAGCCAGTCAGGAATGTACAGACTAAATATTTTTTCATCAGAAAATGCAGATTTCTTGAAACAAATATTTTGTGGGAAAAGGTTGGGTCAGACACATTTTTTGATGGACAATTTTTGATTCCCCCCCCACCCCAATTGTCAAAATGATTTATTTTGACATTTTAAGAATGAAAAAATTCTGGTTTTCCATTTGAACATTTAATTTGTTCCATTTGAACATTTCATTTGGACATTTAAAGCCACTTATAGTAAAAATAAAAATAAATGTTTTGATTGCCCTGAATCAAATGTTTTTGGATTTTTGGCTCAGTAATATTTTTGAGATTTGTAATTTTTGTCCCAGTTTGGGACAGAAAAAAACCCTTTGAAATCTTGAAAATTTTCATGTGACAGGAAAACCTTTTCCTGCCCAGCTTTAATAGTAATATTTTCTTCTTTCACCCTTTATCTGTCTTGTCCTTTCAGATCGTGCGCTCTCTGTCTCTCGCTATGTGTATGAACAGTGCCCAGTCCAATGGGACCCTGAGGTGCCTCTAGGCAATACTGTAATAAATAAATAAATACAAATTATAGTTTAACCACTTTCCCAAAAGCTTCATCCTCAAGCAGAGACCAAGTCTGGCTAACTTCAGCCTTAGAGGCAAAAGTTTCTGAAAATCTAGTCCAATAAAAGACAGGTTTCAGAGTAGCAGCCATGTTAGTCTGTATTCGCAAAAAGAAAAGGAGTACTTGTGGCACCTTAGAGACTAACCAATTTATTTGAGCATAAGCTTTCGTGAGCTACAGCTCACTTCATAGGATGCTTATGCTCAAATAAATTGGTTAGTCTCTAAGGTGCCACAAGTACTCCTTTTCTTTTTCCAATAAAAGAGGGGACTAGAATGAAAATGCTTATGCAAATTTAGCTACAGCAGTCGTGGTTGCTAGCACAATAATAAGACACTCTGTTATAAGGCCTGCACTGAGCCTGAGCAATTCTCTTTATTTTCAGCTCCAGTCACTATCCTGCATTTAATATTCCTAGTAACATAGGCCACTCTTGGAACTTGTAGTGACTGCGTAATACATTCCCTGGCTGATCTTTGCAAAGATTCTGTAAGCAACCCAAGTGGGAGAGGGAATGAGACTGGAAAGAATGAGGAAGGAAGCTCTGGGGCATGTGCGTGAAGTGAAAAGCACAGAAGATTTCTTATATTACAGATTTGGCTATGTCGTTCTGGGCTTTGACTGTGTTCATACATGTGGGAAGAACCCAGCACCAGGTGTGTGCAGAATAGACAGCAGCTGGAGACAGTATGGTCTAATAGAAAGCACACTGGATTAGGACTCAGTTCTATTTGCTGTGCCACTGATCTTCTGGGTGACCTTGGGCAAGTCTCTTTCCCATCCCACCTTTTGTCTGTTTTGTCTATTTAGATTGTAATCTCTTTGGGACAAGGGCTGCTTCTCACTCTATGCTGTATCATGCTTAGCACAAGGGGGCCCTGATATCAGTTTTTTGGAGGGCCCTCTAGGTGCTGTTGTAATACAATAAATAGTAAGGATCCAGAAGTGAGTTCTCTTGCAGAATGGAGACCAGGAAGGAGGATAGTGATACCATGGGCTATTTTGCTCTGGTGGTATGGACCCTCCTCTCACCAGTATCCACAGCTAGGTTGTCCTCTACCATGGCAGGTCTCAATCTGAAGACTGGTTCAACTGTTACCCACACAGGATATCATTTACTTCCATTCCTCTTCTACCAAATGGGGCACAATTGTCACGGAGGTGAGGGAAGAGACACACAAACATGCAGTGAAGGAGAGTAATGCTAACTGCACCCTATCATCCACACACAACATGGTGTGCAGGCTGCATTGCATATGGTAAGCACTCCTGCTCCAGGGGCCAATGTGAAAGTACTTGAAGCGCTACTCATTTATGGCTGATTTCCAGGCTACAGTGGGTGTGGCGCGTGGCAGGAGGGCATAGGCCATGTCAGCATGGAGTTTGGACTGATGAAAGAGGTCCCCTGTCTGGCTATCTGTGAGCTGATTGACTATCAGTGCAGGCATCACATTAAGCCCAGTTTAAGATGGTGGGGCACAGGACTATGGAGGCATAGGAGAGATGGCCAGCTTGCAATGGGTGCCAATGAACCTGGTAGCCACATAAGACCATAATCATAGTGTTACTGTTAGAAAAGACTTATTTATTAATGATTTTTATTATTATGGTAGCTCCTGGAGGCTCCAGCTGAGATTTCTGGGTGAGAGACAGTGCTTGCCCTGAACAGCTTACTAGCTAAATAGGCAAAACAGACACAGGATGAGGTGGAAACAGGCAGAGAGCTGGTGTGACTTGCCTTTGATCACACAGCAGGTCAGTAGCAGAATGAATGGGTGAAGGCCCTAGACATGAAGCTCCAATTTCACACATGCCACAAATATTTCTCTGCCAATGTTAGTGTACAGGTCACAAGTTAAACAAGTTTCTCTGGGTATGAGCCACTGTTCTTTCTGAAAACTGGTCTGGATGTGAGTAAAGGAGAGATCCTGTCTCTCTGACAGCAAAGTGTTCATGTGTGTGCATGTGTGAGCGCAGGGAGAGTGAGTAACTTTTTCCTCTTTCAAAGTTCTGACCCAGTGTAATAGTGGGGAAAGGTGCTAGCCTATTTAATTCCTGAAGCAAGAGAAGGCCTGTCTGCTCAGATGAGAGAGGACCCACATAGCCTAGGACTTAAGTGATTACAGGGGCCAAAGAATGAAAAAATGGGGATGGTGCCTGTTATGGGGTCCCTGGGGTGCAGCCTTGACTGTGGGACTGCTGAGCCCTCTGTCCCACCAACCTGGGCTGCCTCTCACATGGTAATGCTGATGTCAAGCTACAAACTTCTGGTGTGTACTGCACTTACAGAGACATCCACAGGCAGGGACACACCCAACTGTGTTCCATGAACTATCTCCTAGCTACTCATGAACCATCCATAGGGAGGCTCCAGCCAATTCCCCCCAGCTCCAGCACTACACCGCAGAATTGTACCATCTTACACTGCTCCAGGCTCCCCAGGGCAGTGCAAGTTCATTAGTTTGTCACTCCTTCAGTGTAGAGTAGACACACGTTAGCCTTTGTAAACTGAGCTGAGATTTCCCAAGCACTTCAACCAAAACACACTGTTTTAGGTAAAATATAAATCAGGTTTATTGATTAGAGAAAGATAGATTTTAAGTGATAGGCATAAAGGTCAGAGTTAGTTACCTTAAGAAAACAAAAAGTAAATACACAGTCTAAGTTCTACAAGCTAAGCAGGATTTGAATTAAGCAGTGTCTCACTCTGACAGAAGGCACAAGCAGGTTACAGTTCCTCAGTGCAAAGACTGGACTTCCTTTGCAGCCTGGGACCAATCTCCCCAGATCCAAGTCTTTGTACAGACGATCTTCCAGGTGTTAAGATGGCGGAGTAATGGGAAGGGAGGAGAGAGGCCAACTGATGATGTCATTTCCCCTCTTTTATACTTTCTTCCAGCTTGCTCCTTGCTATGACATGGAGCTCAGGCAGCCTCCATTGGACAGACAGTTGGGAGTGTGGATTCCCTTTTAATGGGCCATCAGCACATGTCTGGTTGGCCCTTTGTTGCCACTAAAAGGCTGGCTGTGGGCGTCTCCCAACCTCACAGCATATGTCAGTAACACCCACAAAGCAATACCTCATAACTCCACATAGTGGGACCAGACAGCAAATGTGAAAAATCAGGATGGGGGTGGGGGGTAATAGGAGCCTATATAAGAAAAAGACCCAAAAATCGGGACTGTTCCTATAAAATGGGGACATCTGGTCACCCTAACTCCACATATGACGACAGCACATACAATCCAACAGGATATTACTGTTCAACAGATCAAGACTTTTAAAATAATACCTCACAAGGCATGCATTGTACAACACATAAAATAATAATAATATCATAGTGGGAAATACAGGGGTTCCAGGGTGCTACTTTGAGGTACAGAGTGTCACAGTGCCATATTGCCAGTCCTGGAGACTGAAGGCCTCTTTCTAGCTACAGAACAGGTACGGTATGGGCAGCAGCAGTGCAAGCTTCTCCCCTAGAGGGACCATGTTAAGGGGGTGAAAAGATAGCCCAGGCTCCACTCCATACTCTCCTGGTTCCTCCATACTCTCCTTGGTAGCATGCTTGTAATAAGATTTTCTTTTCTGTGATGTGGACATGTATCCAATGGGAATGGGAGTGATGTAATTAAGTTCATTTCACAGAGGCCACTGAAAAGCACAAAATGGCAGTGACCAAAGGCTCTTGTCTCAGACGAGGAGGCGAAGTGAAGAGGTGACTATATATGAATGGTGATTAACGGGAAAGGGCACAGAAACCTTTGCACAATAAAACTTTCGTAATCCCCCAAAAGCTTAATCTCTGATTCCTCTTTGCTTGTGTCTCAAGAGTATGGAGATGATTGCAGCAGCTTACTGCAGCCAGCTGTTCCAACTGTCAGGGTGAAGCAGTACACGCAGTGCTTAATTTGTGCAGGGGATGAGCCCCGACTCCTCTAGGTTTAGTAGTTCAGAGCCCCAGCACCTCTTGGCTTGCTGCATCAGTTATCAATGTAAAAAAAATTGCTTGAGCCCCAGCACCTAACTTCTTGATCCCTGACCTCTTTCGTTGCACTGAGCACATGAGACTGTTAATATTCATGCTATTAAGGGATTTTCCCAAAGCCTGGAGAAATAAGGAAACAGCTAAGAAATGTTTTCATTGTCCTCAACACTATACAAAAGAGGTTAATTGTGAGTAAGCTAACATATTAATCACCGAAAGCAAAAAAAAGGCTAGCACTTCACTTTGCAAAGCTCATACTATCTCCAGGGAAGTCAGGAATATTATTTATAGCTGGATCCAGTTGTATAAATTGCTTGGAGCTAAACAGAAAAAATATAATCTTTAGCTGGAATCATAGTATAGGAGGGCTCTTAAGGTATCACGTCCTCCCTTTCAGTGATTAAAGAGAACCCAGATTCATAGGGCCAAATTCTGTCCTTTTTATACCCTGGCCATAGGTCTAACTCTAATCTCATTTAGAAAGATGTAAATCAGGAGTGACTCCACTGAAGTCAATAGATATATACTGAGGTCAGAATTAGAGCCATCAACTTTAGTTACAGGGCCAGTTCCTCAGCAGGTGTAAATCAGTTTAACTCCACTGACTTACAGAGAACTGCACTGATTTTCACCAGCTGAGGATCTGACCTTCCCAGGCTGGATTATACACTAGTTTCCTTTGTCTTCCCTCTCTCCAGGAAGATACAAACATTCCCCAACTTTGTTTGTCCCTTGGGCCAAATCCTGGGTCCAGCCATGGCCTGAGGAAATGGACTGTGTCCTACAGGACTCAGCAGGGCTCTGTGGATGGAATCTTCTCCACAGGCTACTAAGAGCCCTCTAGCTCCTGGGCTTTCACCTCCATGGAGGAGAATGGCTGGTGAAGCCCACTGCTGAGGTGCAGGGAGAGCCATGGAGCACATCACGCAGGGGCTACAGACCACTGGCCTCACTCCCTGTCCCTGGCAAAACAGAGCCACATTGATCCATGCTGGTCAGGGCCCTGCATTGCCAGGGCTGGAGGGCATGGGTAGGATTAGCCCCATTCCACTTCCAATATGGTTTACTTTAGTGTCTTTACCTGTGCCGAAACCCAAATGCTGAGCAACCCAGAGGCCACACTGGCAGCTTGCCAGGAAGGACAAGCATGCATGTCATTTGCATGTAATAGAGCAGATTGAAACCATCTTCCTGTCTCAGCCTCAGCCCTGGGAGATGAAAGGTCCCATCAGCATGCAGCATTCCTGGCCTGGACATGCCGATCCAGACGGAGCATTGTATGCTTTGACCCTGTAGGGTTGGGTTTTCAAAAGAAAGGGTTAGGTCAACACTACAGGAGCTGGGTTAGGCTGAGTGCCTTGGAAAATCCCACCCTAAGAGTATGTCTACACTGCAATAAAAGACCCATGGCACAGATGCAGCTGGCTTGGGTCAGCTGACTTGGGTTCGGGCTGCAGGGCTATAAAATCGCAGTGTAGAGGTTCAGGCTCAGGCGGGAGCCTGAGCTCTTACTCTGAGACCTTCCCACCACACGGGGTGTCAGAGCCTGGGCTCCAGCCCCAGTCTGATCATCTATACTGCACATTTTCGCACCCCAGCCTGAGCCCCGTGAGCACAAGCCAGCTGTCCCAGGCTCTGAGGCTTGGTGCTGCAGATCTTTTATTGCAATGTAGATGTACCCTTGATCTCTGTTGGCTGCAGCTCTACTTGAAGAAGGAATGTGGTGGTATTATGGAGCTCCATGAGCCACCCCAAAGTAAGCAAGGTTTCCTTGCTTATTCCTGCATCCACTGAAATCAATGGGAACTTGGCCATTTACGTCAGCAGGTACATGACAGGGCCCTTTGTTTCAAAGTTGATATGTAGCAGCAGGCCAAGTCCTACAAGTCCTTATGTGTTGCTTCTTTGAATTATCCACCACCCATGGCGGTCAGGATTTGTAGGACCAAGGCCAGAAATTGGTTAATCCTGCGGCTGGCATTTTTCCCTGTATAAAGGAACTTTAGTGACCCGAGTACTAACAAAGCCCTCTGTTATGTGTACACACTCTGTGATGTGTGCACACTGGAAATGTGTGTGTATGATATAACTAGGGTGGAATGTAAGTCTCTGGGTTAGAACTGATAGAAAAAAGAACAGGAGGACTTGTGGCACCTTAGAGACTAACAAATTTATTTGAGCATAAGCTTTTGTGGGCTACAGCCCACTTCATCAGATGCACAGAATGGAACATATAGTAAGAATATATATATACACATCCAGAGAACATGAAAAAGTGGAAGTTGCCATACCAACTCTAAGAGGCTAATTAAGATGAGCTATTAACAGCAGGGGAGAAAAAAAACTTTTGTAGTGATAATGAAGATGGCCCATTTCAGACAGTTGACAAGAAGGTGTGAGGATACTTAACCTGGGGAAATAGATTCAATTTGTGTAATGACCCAAAAAGAAAAGGAGTACTTGTGGCATCTTAGAGACTAACAAATTTATTTGAGCATAAGCTTTCGTGAGCTACAACTCACTTGCATCTGATGAAGTGAGCTGTAGCTCACGAAAGCTTATGCTCATATAAATTTGTTAGTCTCTAAGGTGCCACAAGTACTCCTTTTCTTTTTGCGAATACAGACTAACATGGCTGCTACTCTGAAACCTGTAATGACCCAGCCACTCCCAGTCTCTGTTCAAACCCAAGTTAATGGTATCTAGTTTGCAAATTAATTCCAGTTCAGCAGTTACACAATTACACTTGTTAGCGAGGGGGAAGGGACCCCGTGTAAAACTATTTTCTTCCTCTTAACAAAAAAAAGACAATGGAATTCAAGATGATGGTGCAACATCAAGGGTGAGCATTTAAACAGCTGGAAGACAGAATCCAAAATTATAGTTCCCACAGCAACTGTAACTCAGCTAAATTGCAGCTTGAGGCATATATTTAACAGCATTTGTGCTGAATATGCACGAGGTAAGGGGGGGGATGAACTACGTTTGCTCTGGGGACTATAACTTTAATTTTCTGGCTTTGTGCATTTAATTGCATTAACACAGATGTGTGTGTGTGTATTGCCATATTAAATGTGGAATGGAGAGCAAATGCAGCCACAGACACACCCGTCTCACTAGCAACAGCACAGTGATCCTCAGATGACAGCAGTTTAACAGCTCTGTCACTGAATATGAAAAGCCATCCATCTGATAGTGATGGATTTACAGTGGTTGCTGGGGAAAAACGGAAGCAGAAATCTGTGCTCTCCATCAGCCAGACATGCAGAAGTAGGAAGAAAAGGGTCCATGAAGGAGGCTGGATGAAATGTGATGCTGCTGCTCCTGGCAGAGTAAAATAAAATTCATGTATTCCTGATTTTGTGAATGGTGTGGCCAGTGAGCAAGCCAACCCCATTTAGGGACCAGCTCGCAATATCACAATGAGAAGAAAAGTGTAGAGCCCTGCCCAGTGACCACCAGCAATTAGTGCATGTGTTCAAAATAAATGATTGGGAAGAAGACAGGCACTTACTGCTAAGATCAGGACGGAAAACATCCTTACTCGGCCCAACAGGGCTCTTGTTTTGATTCACAGAGGCAACTGTGTGTGTGATAGTCCAGGATTTTGTACACGATCCCTGTCACAGGCTGCTCCCCAGCAAGTGTGATTGTTAAAGGGCATTTAAAGGTTATCAGTTCCTTCATTAAGGCAAGGAATCAACCGCAGGGAGAGGAGAGGGCAATGGGACAGGCTGGGTACAGATGGGATTTCTGGCAGACACAGGCTCCAGGTGCACCCAGGCCCTTTGTGGAGTTTTATTTTTAAATGACCCTGCAGGAGCCAAAGAAATATGCATATTTATCATAATTGAGAGCTCATGTCTAGTGGCTCTTTCCACAAAACGGGCAGGCGTGACAAACACTTACTTTTTTCTTCTAGTAAATAGGATCATAGAGTGAGGCAGACTATGGGCTAGTGCACTCAGCAGGGGGCTGAGAGTCAGGAGTCCTAGGGTGTATGCTGCCACTGACTTGCTGTATGTCCTTAGGCAAGTTTCTCCATCTGTAAAATGGGGTTCATTTTGCCTACCCAGCTGGGTAAAGTGGATGCATCAGCTATTAAACCAGTCTTATGAAGTCAGGGTGGCAGAACCATACCAGGCCATCCTTACTTCTGCACTGCTGCGGGCGGCCGCTCTGCCTTCAGAGCTGGGCTCCCGGCCAGCAGCCGCCGCTCTCCAGCCACCCAGCTCTGAAGGCAGCACCTCCAGCAGCAGCACGGAAATAAGGGTAGCAGTACCACAACCCCTGCCTACAATAACCTTGCGTCCTCCACCCGCCCCCCCCCCAATTTCTTTTTGGGTCAGGACCCCCTACAATTACAACAGTATGAATTTTCAGATTTAAATAGCTGAAATCATGACATTTATTATTTTAAAAATCCTATGATTGTGAAATTGACCAAAATGGACTGTGAATTTGGTAGGGCCCTACCTATGATCATAGCCAAAAGAGCTATGATTTTTCTTAGGTAGTGGGGTGTATTACCTGCCTGTCTGAGTATCTGTATTTGTAGCAAACCCGTATTACACTGAAGAATTTTTGAAAGATTTTTCCCCTCCTCCATATCCCTCTGGTCTTATTGGATAGAATGATTTTAGGTCCCAGAGAGCTTTGAAGGACTGTGGAATGGTGGGTGGGGAAGAAGAGACAGTCCATGGTGGTGTTTCTATAGTCAGTGCCAGAAGACCTGCCCAGGCACGTGGGGGTGTGTCATAAAAATAAAGGGAAGGGTAACCACCTTTCTAGTATACAGTGCTATAAAATCCCACCTGGCCAGAGACAAAATCCTTTCACCTGTAAAGGGTTAAGAAGCTAAAATAACCTCGCTGCACCTGACCAAAATGACCAATGAGGAGACAAGATTCTTTAAAATTGGGAGGGGGGGAACAAAGGGTTAGTCTGTCTGTGTGACGCTTTTGCTGGGAACAGATCAGGAATGCAGTCTCAGAATTCAGTTAGTTAGTAAGTAATCTAGCTAGAAATGCGTTAGATTTCCTTTTGTTTAATGGCTGGTAAAATAAGCTGTGCTGGATGGAACGTATATTCCTGTTTGTGTCTTTTTTGTAACTTAAGGTTTTGCCTAGAGGGATTCTCTGTGTTTTGAATCTGATTACCCTGTAAGGTATTTACCATCCTGATTTTACAGAGGTGATTCTTTTACCTTTTCTTTAATTAAAATTCTTCTTTTAAGAACCTGATTGATTTTTCATTGTTCTTAAGATCCAAGGGTTTGGGTCTGTGTTCACCTGTACAAATTGGTGAGGATTTTTATCAAGCCTTCCCCAGGAAAGGGGGTGTAGGGCTTGGGGGGATATTTTGGGGGAAGATTTCTCCAAGTGGGCTCTTTCCCTGTTTTGTTTAACACGCTTGGTGGTGGCAGCATACAGTTCAAGAACAAGGCAAAGTTTGTACCTTGGGGAAGTTTTTAACCTGAGCTGGTAAAAATAAGCTTAGGGGGTCTTTCATGTGGGTCCCCACATCAGTACCCTAGAGTTCAGACTGGGGCAGAAACCTTGACAGGGTGGCAGAGAGAAGCCCACTGCTACCCCATGGGCTTGCCCAACTATTCATCCTGTTCAATTTCCTCACACAGAGGACAAATGATACTTATGCTGATTCTTGTGCTTGGCAAGGAAGAGGCTCTGGCTTAGAAAAGCCCATTGCTGAAATTAGATGAGGTGGACTAGGAGGGAATTCTTTGATACCATTACACAGTATATATTAAATAACAGGCAAGTTTGTATCAGAGTTAGAAGAAGAGCCTGTCCCTTGGGACTCAGAGAAGGGTGCATGAGTTAACTAAAAATAGGGTTACCATACATCCAGGTTTTCCCAGACACAGCCTCTTTTTTGATCCTCTGCCCTCGGTCCAGACGGATTTTTCAAATACCAGGCAATGTCCAGAATTTTTGCAGAGCAGTTGTTGCAGCTCAGAAAAAGCTTCAATTGGTCCATTTCCGCATCCGCAGCTGATTGGTCCAGTCCCTTACAGCCACAGCTACTGGATGCTGCCCACCCAAGCCGCGGCTCCCAGCCTTGAGGTGCGGAGTCTCGCACAGAGGCACTGACTGATGGCTGTTGTTGTGTACTGGGTTTGCACCAGTCACCCTGCCACTGTGACAGGGAGCGACACTGCCCACCTCACCTTCAGTGAGTACCCCCGCTTCAGATATCCCCTCCAGCATCCCTCATATATTCCTCCCAGTATGCACACTCCTCCAGCAGCCCCCAGGTACTCCTTGCAGCATCCCCAACTGTACCCCACTCCAGCTCCCCCCTCCAGCAGTGTCCTCTTTTTGGGAACCTAAAATATGGTAACCCTAACTAAAAACAGAGTCAGAGGAATACATAAACTGCAGAAGCTCCATTGACATCAATGGAGTGAAACCAGTTTACACCAGCGGAGGATCTGGCCCATATCCTGACTGTGGTGAGAGGAAGGCACAGTTGGCAATCTTGGATTCAACTCCCCACCCTTCTCAGCAAGCACATCCCGTAAATACTGTACATCCAGCAAGGTCACTTCCTCCTTCCTGTGCCCCATGCACAGCCTCTCGGAAAGCACATGACTCTAGAGTCATGGGTTGAGGTTAGAAAGGCAATTTTTCCTCTAGGGGAGCCACATATTCCTCTGAGGATGGAGACTTCAGAATCTCAGATCACTGGTGATTGTCACTCAGGGAACCACACCTTAATTAGCCTAGGGCTTATATATCTCCTCTCGACCACTCTCCCACCTAGTTTTGGCCCTTTGACCCCCAAGCCTCAGGGGGAGTCTGTTCCTTTCCCTGCTGTCCCACCCTTGTCTTCCCCTGCCCTCCCGTCATCGCCCTCGTCCCCTGCCTCTGACCTGGCCAGCTAGCCCCCTTCTTCGGGGAGCTGGGAGCTTGTATGAGGGAGGCGCTGTAAGTGGGGAGCGTGGGCCTAGCACCCCCCCTCTTGTTACTGAGGGGGAAGGGACCCCGTGTAAAACTATGAAGGGGGTTGCTGGTGCTGGGATTTCCATTGAGTCCCCTGCTGATGTTCATAGTTTGGAGTCAGCCGAGGTTGCTGCAGCCACGGCGGCAGGTAGTACCGCCTCTCTGATGGAGTCCCTCCCTGAGGGGGTCTTGGGGAGTGCCCCTGCTGCCTCTTTGCCTTCTGTGCCCCCTGTAGGCGCCAAAGTGTCTACTGCCCTGGCTGCTGTCAAGGGGGACCCTGTAGGAGCGAGTGGGGACTTTGCCTCTATTTTTGACCCTTACCACCGAGGGGGGCGGATGCCCCCCTGTTAGAGGGCCTCTGTCAGGGCAATTGCAATCTGTCAGCCCCACCTATCCTTTCTCCCCTGCCTCAGGTGGTTGCCCCTGTTTTGGCCTTTGTAATGCCCTGGGACCTGACCATCTGCCCGGCCGCGGTTGGTAATCTGGCTGACACCGCTGTGCCCAGTGTGGCAACGGCTGACACCAAGCGGCTGGGCTCTGAGCCCACAGGTGCCCTTCCATCTAAGATGGGGTGGTAGCCTGTGCCCCCCTCTTCTCCCACCAGTGCTGTAATCATGGGTGGTTCATTTAGCGAGGCACCTGACTCTAGCGCTGTGGGGGCATCCCAGTTCCTTGCTGCCCTTTCAACCACCGTGCCATATCGAGAGGCGTTGTGTCCTGGTGGCTTTCCCACTCGGGTCCTCGATTTTGTTCCTGTCCCCTGCCCTAAGTCTGTTCCTGTCCCTGACCCCGTTCCAGCCCCTGCTACTGTCCTTAACCTTTTCTCCTTCCCTTCTCCTGTTGCTGCCGCCCCCAGGGTTGCCTCATTTTCCTTTTATGAGGGCCCCCGGGAGGCGGTTTTTGTTTTTTCCTCTCCTGGCCCATCGGGAGCTGCAGTTCTCCCTCCGCCACTGTCCCTAGTGCCGAGTGCTGAGTTGGATGGCGCCGCAGCGGGGATCTGATCCCTGCTTGCCTGTCTCGATAGGCCACGGGGATGGTAGGGGGGCCCAATTGGGAGACACTCCGGGGTCTGTGATGCCAGTCCCCACCGTGCAGAGGAACAAGCTGCACTGTTTCTTGGAGGACACTCATGGCTCCACGAACAGAGTGCATCTCGCTCTTCAGCTCTGGGGCGATCTCCATCTTGCTCTCCAGACTGTGAGGGCCATTTTGGAAGAGGGCAAAGGGACCAGGAAGCGGGACGCTGAGGCTTACCAACAGACCCGCTGCTTCTATGACGCCTTGATGGCTTTTGGGGTTAGCACCCCTGCCCACAAGGATCATCCCCAGCCCTCCTTATGCTGCTGTCCATCTTTGCCACTTTGAACACCCAGGGCTGTAAGGTGGGTCTCCATGCACTTACAGCCTGAGGTGCTGGGGATCACCGAGGTCGTGCCAGGTCACCTGCTGCACCTCTGGGCTTGGGTGGAAGGGCCCAGAACATCTATGTCTATGCCCTGATATCCAGCCCGGAGCGAGTGCGTTTCTTCCAGCAGGTGTCAGCCTTCTTTGGTTCTTTGGATCCTCGTGAGTGCCTGGTCCTGGGCGGAGATTTCAACTGCACCCTGGAGGAGTGGGACCGCATGAGGATTGAGCTGAGCCTGGCCGCCGCAGATGTCTTCAGGGAGATTGTAGCTCATCACTCCCTGGTGGATGTCTGGCGCGACCACCTGGACGATGTCTCTCCGTTTACTTTTGTCTGGGTGGAGAAACAATGATCGAGCCACTCCCAGTTGGATCGCATTTATTTTTCTCGCTGTCATCTTTCACAGGCCCACTCCTCCAGCGTTTGGCCAGCCATGTTCTCAGACCACCATTTGGTCTGCTGTGGGAGGAAAAGGGGCAAAAAAGTACATCCTCTGCCTCTTGGTGGAGGACGGCGCCCCCTCACGGATCCGGTGGAGATGCGTGAGAGGGCCTGGGCCTTCCACACTGGCCTTTTCTCCCCAGATCCAACTGACACCGATGCCTGCGGAGTGCTTTGGGACGAACTCCCGACGGTCAGCACAGGCGACCGGGACCAGCTGGAGCTGCCTCTCACTCTGGCCAAGTTCTTGGAAGCTCGCCATCTCATGCCCACCAATAAATCTCCAGGTACGGACGGGCTGACTGGAGTTCTACCACGTGTTTTGGGACGTCCTTGGCCCGGACCTTGTCACTGTCTGGGCCGAGTCTCTGGAGGGTGGGGTCCTCCCTCTGTCATGCAGGCGAGCCTCTGCGATCGCTGGAATTGGCATCCCTTCCCACTCCTCAGCATGGACTATAAGGCCATGGCAAAGGCCATCTTGCTGCAGCTGCAGTTTGTGCTGGTGGATGTGGTCCATCCTGACCAGACCTACACTGTCCCGGCCCGTACCATCTTTGATAATCTTTATCTGGTCCGGGATCTCGTGGAGTTTGGGTGTAGGGATGGTCTGTCGTTCGCCCTCCTATCATTGGATCAGGAGAAGGCATTCAACCGGATGGACCACGGGTATCTCCTGGGCACTCTGCAGGCATTCGGCTTTGGGTCCCGGTTTGTGGGGTTTCTCCAGGTGCTGTACACCTCCACAGAGTGTTTGGTCAGGCTTAACTGGACCCTGACCGCACCTGTCAGCTTCGGGTGAGGAGTGCGTCAAGGATGTCTTCTGTCGGATCAGCTGTATACTCTGGTCATTGAGCCCTTCCTCCTTCTCCTTCGTAAGAGGTTGACAGGGTTGGTGCTGTGTGAGCTGGAGGTGCGGCTGGTCCTGGCAGCGTATGCTGACGATGTGCTCCTCATGGTCCAGGACTCAGATGATCTGGTGTGGGTGGAGGCTTGCCAAGCTGTTTATTCAGCGGCCTCCTCCGCCCGGGTCAACTGAGTCAAGAGCTCTGGCCTGGTGGTCAGGGACAGGTGGTGGGCAAGCTCCCTCCCACCCGCATTTCAGGCCATCTGGTGGAGCGTGGGTCCGCTGCTCTATCTTGGTGTTTACCTTTCTGCCACACATCCATTTCAGCCAGAGAACTGGGCACGATTTAAAGGGCGGGGTGACTGGGCGGTTGCAGGACTGGACAGGACTGCTTTGGTGCCTCTCCCTCCAGGGGAGAGCGTTGGTGCTTAACCAACTGGTCCTGTCCATGCTCTGGCACTGGTTCAACACCCTGTCCCCGCCTCCGGTGTCCCTGGCCAATCTCCAGAGGTTGGTTCTGGAGGTTTTTTGGCCAGGACTGTACTGGGTCTCTGCGGGGGTTCTCGATCTTCCCCTGGAGGAGGGAGGACAAGGCCTGATGTGCATGCACACACAGGTCCATGTCTTCTGCCTCCAGGCCCTGCAGAGACTCCTTTATGGTGTAGGTGGCTCGGCGTGGAGTGTATTGGCGCACGCCTTCCATCGGCCCCCTGCCCTGTGAGCCTTCCTGGCCTCCCACTCCTTGTACCCCAAGCCTCTGCGTGCTATGCAGCTGGTTCATTTCTGAACCGCACCAAGAGACCATCTATACGCGCTCATTTGCACACGCTTCATTATCCCACCCTCATGTCCTGCCCAGATACCAAATGACGGGACCTTTTACCAGCAGTGGAGGGTGGGGAACCCTGGTGGGCCAGTTTATATTCCATCTTGGTCCCATGGCCCACCGGGGATATCAGCTGGCGGCTCCTTCGTGGAGCCATGATCACGGGCGTGTACTTGGTGCAGTTCACCTCTGTCCCTGAAACTTGTCGCTTTTGTAGCGTGAGGGAGACCCTGGCACATGCGTACCTTCAGTGCCCCGGGCTGCAGCCCCTCTTCCAGCTCCTCCAGCTCTTCCAGCTCCTCCTCTTATTGAGGTTCTGGCTGCACTTTTCCCCGCATTTATTTATGCACACCTGACTCAAGGCACCAGAAAGTCGCGGGTCCACCTCATCGACCTCCTCCTAGCCATGGCCAGGGAGAGGAGGTTGGCAGAGTGGGGTCCCTGTGACTGTGGGGCTGTCTTTCATTCTTTTACCCATCTCTCTCTGTGAGTTGTCTCCAGGTGCTGTATGCTTCCGCGGGGTATTTGGTCAGGCTCAACTGGACCCTGACCGAACCTGTCAGTTTCGGGTGAGGAGTGTGTCAAGGCTGCCCACTGTCAGGCCAGCTGTATACTGTGGCCATTGAGCCCTTTCTCCATCTCCTCCAAAAGAGGCGCCTCATCCCAGGCCCTCCGGATCTCTTCATTGGGCCCCTGCCCCGTGAGCCCTCAAGACCCCAGCCCCTTTGTACCCTGTGTCGGCTGCACTATTTGCAGCCAGTTCATTTCTGAACTGTTCCATGGGACCATCTCTACATGCTCATGCTCCACACTTTTCATTTCCCCACCCTCGTGTCCCACCTTGATACCAAGCGGCGGGACCTTTTACCAGCTACAGAGGGTGAGGGACCCTGGTGCGCCAGCCTGCATTCCACCTTGGTTCCACTGCCCACCAGGTAATACACCAGAAGGTAGGGATAGGATACAGAGGGACCTAGACAAATTAGAGGATTGGGCCAAAAGAAATCTGATGAGGTTCAACAAGGAAAAGTGCAGAGTTCTGCACTTAGGACAGAAGAACCCCATGCACTACTACAGAATAGGGACTGAGCAGCTAGGCAGCAGTTCTGCAGAAAAGGACCTAGGGTTACAATGGACGAGAAGCTGGATATGATTCAACAGTGTGCCCTTGTTGCCAAGAAGGCCAATGACATTTTGGGCTGTATAAGTAGGAGCATTGCCAGCTGATCGAGAGGCATGATCTTTCCCCTCTATTTGGCATTGATGAGGCCTCACCTAGAGTACTGTGTCCAGTTTTGGACCCCACACTACAAGAAGGATGTGGAAAAATTCAAAAGCATCCAGCGGGAGCGCAACAAAAGTGATTAGGGGGGTGGAGCACATGATTTATGAGTAGAGGCTGAGGGAACTGGGATTATTTAGTCTGCAGAAAAGAAGAATGAGGGGGGATTTGATAGCTGCTTTCAACTACCTGAAAGGGGGTTCCAAAGAGGATGGATCTAGACTGTTCTCAGTGGTAGCAGATGACAGAAGAGGAGTAATGGTCTCAAGTTCCAGTGGGGGAGGTTTAGGTTCGATATTAAGAAAAACTTTCACTAGGAGGGTGGTGAAGCACAGGAATGCGTTACCTAGGGAGGTGGTGGAATCTCCTTCCTTAGAAGTTTTTAAGGTCAGGCTTGACAAAGCCCTGGCTGGGATGATTTAGTTGGGGATTAGTCCTGCTTTGAGCAGGGGGTTGGACTAGATTAGCTCCTGAGGTCCCTTCCAACCCTTATATTCTATGATTAGTTGGCGGCTCCTCCATGGAGCCGTGAGCATGGGCGTGTACCTGGCTCTGTTCAACCCTCTTCCCGATGCCTGCCCTTTTTGCAGTATGAGAGAGATCCTAGCGCAAGTCTGTTTGCAGTGTCCCAGGTTGCAGCCGCTCTTCTGGCTCCTCCAGAACCTCTTGTTGAGGTTCTGGCTGCACTTTTCCCCTCACCTTTTTATATATACACACCCCATTCATGGCCCCACGAAGTTGTGGGACCACCTTGTCAACCTCCTCCTAGCCATGACCAAAATGGCCATTTATAACACGAGGGAGAGGAGGTTGGCTTGAGGGGGGGGGCCTGTGACTGTGGGACCTGTTTTCATTCTTTCGTCTGTTCGTGCATCCAGGCAGAATTCCTCTGGGCGGCGTCCGCTGGCTCCTTGTATGCTTTTGTGGAGCAGTGGGCACTGTGCGGGGTTCTCTGCTCAGTGTCCCCTTCCAGTTCCCTAGTTTTGGCCCTTTGACCCCCACACCTGTCCTGTTTTTTCTTCTTCATTGTCCCACGGTTCTAGTTGAGTTCCAGGCTCAGTAGCTCCTCCCCAGGCTGGCTTATGCCCACCCACTTCTCAGCACCCAATAGGACCACTCTCCCAGGCCTTGCTGTATTACAGTCCACACTGGTGCTTAACTTAAATAATCCTCTCACTCCCTTGTACTTATCCCTCCGATGTATTTATAGAGAGCAATCATATCTCCCCTCAACCTTCTTTTGATTAGGCTAAACAAGCCAAGCTCTTTGATTCTCCTTTCATAAGGTAGATTTTCCATTCCTCAGATCATCCTCGTAGCCCTTCTCTGCACCTGTTCTAATTTGCATTCATCTTTCTTAAACATGGGATACAAGAATTGCATGCAGTATTCCAGATGAGGTTGTACCAGTGCATTGTATAATAGTATTAACCCTTCCCTGTCTCTACTGGAAATACCTCTCCTGATACATCCTAAGAGTGCATTCGCCTTTTTCACAGCTGCATCACACTGACAGTGTCACGGGGCGCAGACTCACCAGTGGTGCCTCCTGCTGGTTATCCTTGGGAATTAGCGTTCCAGCCTCCAGAGCGCCCTCTTCAGGCCAGTGTCTTGCCTTGCTGCTGGCTCCCATGTCCCTCCCAGGACCCCGGTGCCCCTTTCACTGGGTGCTGCCTCCTGTCAGTACCCCCACTTCTGGGTCTCCCCCTCCCAGGGGAACACCCTACCTCACCTCAGTCATAGGCTCCTGCCAGTCACCAGCTAGCCCCCGTGCCCTGGGGCAGACTGCAGTATGAGTCACTCATCACCGGCAAGGTTGGGTTTGGACCTGCTGCCTCTGCCTACCTGTGGCTGCCCCTGAAACCCGCCATACCTAATAGACCTTACCAGGCCCGCAGCCTGGGACTTTCCTAGGCTAGAGCTCCCCGGCTCCCTTGGCCTTTCCCCGGCCCTGCTCCAAACTAGGTCCTGCTCAGCACCTTACAGCCAGGCCCTTCTCCCTCTAGAGGTGGAGGGAGAATCTCCCTGGGCTTTTGGCTCACAGCCTTTATAGAGCCAGCTGGACCCTGATTGGGGCGTGGTCCCCATCTGAGGCTTCTTCCCCAATCAGCCCCACTGCCTTCCTTCTACAACAGCCCTCTCTCAGGGCTGTTTTAAATCCCTCTGGGCCCGAGTGGGAGTCCAACCCACTACAGACGGCTTATAGTCATCCTGTGATCAACAAATACACCCAGGTCTTTCTCCTTCTCTGTCACTTCCAACTGATAAGTCCTAGCTTTTGCACTATTACATTTCATCCCATTTCTATTACTCCAGTTTACAAGGTCATCCAGATCTTCTCGCATGATATTCTGGTCCTCCTCCATATTGGCAATACGTCCCAACTTTGTGTCATCCGCAAATTTTATTAGCACACACTCACTTTTTGTGCCAACGTCAGTAATAAAAATGTTAAATAAGACTGGTCCCAAAACCTATCCCTGAGGAACTCCACTAGTAACCTCCCTCCAGCCTGACAGTTCAACTTTCAGTATGGCCCATAGTAGTTGTCCCTTTAACCAATTCTTTCAATTCTTATATTAATCCCCACCTTCTCCAATTTAACTAATAATTTCCCATGTAGAACTGTATCAAATGCCTTACTGAAGTCCAGGTAGATTAGAACTACTGCATTTCTTTTGTCTAAGAAATCAGTTATCTTCTTAAAGAAGGAGATCAGATTGGTCTTGCACAATCTACCTTTTGTAAAACCCTGTTGTAGTTTATTCCAATTACCATTCATCTCTATATCCTTAACTACTTTCTGTTTCAAAATTTGTTCCAAGACCTGGCATACAATTGAGGTCAAACTAACAGGCTTGTAGTTTCCTGGATCACCTTTTCCCCCTTTTCGTAAAAATAGGAATTATCTTAGCAATTCTCCAGTCATAAGGTACAATCCACCAGTTTACAGATGCATTAAAAATCCTTGCTGTTGGGCTTGCAATTTCATGTGCTGGTTCCTTTAATATTCTAGGATGGAGATTATCCAGGCCCCCCGATTTAGTCCCATTAAACTGTTGGAGTTTGACTTCCATTTCATATGTGGTAATTTCTACTCCCATATCCTTGTTGCCATTAGCTACCGTGCCACTACCCCTCAGATCTTCATTAGCTTCATTAAAAACTGAGGCAAAGTATTTGTTTAGGTGTTGGGCCATGCCTAATTATCTTTAATGTCCACCCCATCCTCAGTGCTTAGTGGTCCCACTTCTTCTTTCCTTGTTTTCTTCTTATTTATATGGCTGTAGAACCTTTTACTATTGGTTTTAATTCCCTTTGCAGGTCCAACTCTGCTTGGCTTTTGGCAGTTTTCACTTTATTCCTACACTTCCTGACCCCCAAAAGGTAGCTTTCCTTGCTGATCCTTCCCAACTTCCATTCCTTGTAGGCTTTCTGCTTTCTCTTAATCACCTCTCTGAGATGCTTGTTCATCCAGTTTGGTCTGCAACCCTTCCCTATGAATTTCCTCCCCTTGCTTGGGATGCAGGCTTCAGAGAGCTTCTACAACTTTGACTTAAAGTTGATTCCAAGCCTCCTCCACATTCAGATCCCAGAATGGCCCATTTCCCCATAGTCTACGCACTGAGGACCCTCCCTGATATGTTTAGAGTAGCAGCCGTGTTAGTCTGTGTCCGCAAAAAGAACAGGAGTACTTGTGGCACCTTAGAGACTAACAAATTTATTAGAGCATGAGTTTTCGTGGGCTACAGCTCACTTCATCGGATGCATAGAATGGAACATATAGTAAGAAGATATATATATATATACATACAGAGAAGGTGGAAGTTGGCATACAAACTGTAAGAGGCTAATTAATATGTTCATAAGGTAAAGGAATTGTAAAAGCAGAGGTGGCCTCAAACATATATGAAAGCAGAAATGAGACCAGAGTGCAAGTGATGGCTTAGCTTTGGAGTTAAGTCCCCTGGCCTCAGTGTCCTCAGACCATCACATTCCATTAGAGAGGGGTTTGATCGTGGAATGTGCTCGTTGTGCTGACTTGTGGGAAGCAGTGTAAGGCTGCCTTAATGCAGGGATCTGGCCCCTGATGTTAAATTGGCAGTGTCCCCTTAATCCATATGTGGCCTCTCCAGTGGGACCTTCTTGACTCTGTTCAGCACAAAAGGGATAATTAGTTGTGGGGAAACTCCCACAGCTGGACTGGAGAGGGACCCAGTAACTCTTCCAGGACAGAAGTGCGTGGGGCGCTGGATTTTTGCTCCAGTGAAGAATAGCTATGCTGTCACGACCCAGAGAGAGACACTTTTGAAGAAGCTAATCTTAGAAACAAGGGAATCCAAACTTCTCGCCTACCCTCTGTTGGAAGTGGGCGGATGTGGCTTTTTAATGAATTCTAACTAACATTTAGATCTTTAAAGCACTAGATATAATCAGGGCTACGTATTGTTAGTATTTTAATGGTTTTTTTAATAGATCTTGGCCTCCACTCTCCTGGCTGGCAGAGGAGAGCTCATTGCAGATCCAGAGGGTGGGGATGCCATGCTGTTTTTAAGCTATAACTATTAGACCACACTCCCTTAACAGAACACTGGGAAGTAGTTTTAGCTCAAAATGTAGGCTTTGTATGAGGTGGATTTGACAGCCATTGGCAGGAACTGAAATATCTTCATGCTAAAAAACTCAGGGAAAGCAGATGGTATTTTTTAATCATCCCCCGCAGCGTTTGCAATCCAACAATTGCAGCCGTGTGCTAGTGCATCAAATCGGGAGAACTAAAACCTCAGTTTCCTTGTAGGACATGTCCTGTTTCTGAAGAGCTGTGTGCAGTCCTTGCTGTCCATTGATCATGCCAAAGAAAACTGCTGTCGTTCTGCTTCAGATTGTACCAGACTGATAGACTGTTCTGTGACACCTTTCTCCTGCCTGCTCTGTCTCAGCTCTCTAGATCAAATTGCCAGGATATCAGTTTGTAAATTAAATGCAACAGAGCCAGCTCTTCCCCTCCCACCAACAGTCATGAGATGTAGATATTTATTTTCTGCCATTATGATTTTCAATCTCTCCAGCTTTTGGACCATTACTGGAGAATTTTGTTACCCTCCTACGGATTAGCAATTTGTTCTCTCAGTCTCTTCATGGGTGTTGAAGCTCAGCTCAGATTCTTCTACTTTGTTGCTCCAGGCTACGTGAACACTGATGATAACAGTATGAATTCCTAACTCTTATGAATCATAGGACTGGAAGGGACCTCGAGAGGTCATCTAGTCCAGTCCCCTGCACTCATGGCAGGACTAAGTATTACCTAGACCATCCTTGACAGGTGTTTGTTTAACCTGCTCTTAAAAATCTTCAATGATGGGGATTCTACAACCTCCCTGGGCAATTAATTCCAGTGCTTAACCGCTCTGACAGTTAGGACGTTTCTGCGCAGTAAAGCAGCTTTCTGCGCTGTAACTCCTGAGGTGTACACACGGCCAAGCCACTTAGGGCGCAGAAACTGCACAGTTGTAGCGCTTTAAAAACCCACCCTGACGAGAGGCGTAGAGTTTTCTGTGCCGGGGCTACAGTGCTGCGGTGCCAGTGTAGACACCGTGGTGATTACAGCTCTGTGATTGGCCTCTGGGAGGTGTCCCACAATGCCTGTTCTCACCTCTCTGGCCATCGGTTCGAACTCTACTGCCCTGCCCTCAGGTGACCAACCGTCAGCCCCACCCCGTACATTCCTTTGAAAATTTGAAAGTCCCCTTCCTGTTTGCTCGGTGATGCATGCAGTGGTCTCAGTGCATCTTTCCAGGTGGCCATGCCCGCTCCATGCAGCAGGAGATTCCCCTCTTGGAGCAATGCCGAGCTGCTGGACCTCATCGGCTTTTGGGGAGAGAGGAAGCTTTGCACTCCAGCTGTCGGAATTATGATACCTACAGACAGATTTCTAGATGCATGATAGAAAGGGGCCATGACCAGGACACATGGCAGCGCAGGGTCAAAGTGAAGGAGCTGTGGAATGCCTACCACAAGGTGCGGGAGGCAAACCACCGCTCTGGTGCTGTGCCCACGAGCTGCCGGTTCTACAAAGAGCTGGACGCGATAGTCGGTGGTGACCCCACTTCCACTGCGAAGACCACTGTGGCTATATCAGTGGCTCGCGTGCCAGTCGAGAGTGGACCAAGCCAGGAGGAGGAAATCTTGGACAAGGATGTAGAGGGGGAGGGGGACCCAGAGGCAGAGGATGACTCAGAGGCCACAGATGCACGCCCCCAGGAGCTCTTTTCTTCCCTGGAGGAGGATAGCTAGTCACAGCTGTCAGATGTTGGCAAAGTGCAAACAGGAGAGGTTGCAGAAAGCAGGCTTGTCTCCCACCACATGCCTAGTCTGAGCAGTGGAACACGCTGTTGATTGACTCCCTCACTTCATGGGAATCTTCCTCAGAGATCTCCAGGAAACTCTCGTGGAGATACTGGGCAATCCACTGCTGCAGGTTCTTTGGCAGATCTGCTTTGTTTCTTGTCCCATTAACGGTAACTTTCCCATGCCACTGTGCCATCCCAGGGGGGTGGGGTGGGGGACACAACCATTGCTGCACACAGGCGAGCCGCATTCCTATGCCAGGGCAGAAGCTGCAGGCTTGGAGAAGACCCTCCTTTGATTCCCTGCTCATCCTCAGCAATGGGATATCTTCCATAATGATCACATCCTGTGGAAAGGGTGGGGACAGGAATGATTACCAGGCCTCCCCTACAGTGCCGGCTCTCCCCAAGAGCCACATGCCCAGTGTGCCAGCAGGGTCCGGGAAGAGTGATTTACCCTGCCCTTGTGGCTGCTCACTATTTTGGGGGTCTTGTGGCTCATGTGTGCTTGCCATGGGTCAGCAAGCTAGTGACGGGTGTGTGAGTACTGACTGTGTTTTAAATCACTGAAATAGCGTTGTCTGTGTTGCAAACAATACTGCTTCTGTAAAATGTTGCATTTAAACTTCACAGAGACGACCTTGGGAGCCCAGCCTCCCTCTTTGTTATCGGCGGCTGAATGGCTGCGCAGAATTAGAAAGCGGCCAAGAAGAACTAAGGAGGACTTTCTGCGTGATGTTATGATGCACTCAGCTGCCGAGAAACAGGAATTGAAGGAGTGGCGGGACAGTGAGAAGAGGGACTGAAAGGAGAACGTGGCATGCCAGAATGAATCCACGGAATGGCTCTTAAAGATTATGGAGCACCAAGCAGACACACTCCAGGCGATACTAGCTCTTCAAACCAAGCAGCGCCACGCTCGCCCTCCCTTGCAGCCGCTCTCGCAAAACTTTTTCCCATATGCCTCCCAGACACTGCCAACACACTCTGATCAACCTCCTGGCTCCAGTCTATATCTGCAGCATTCCGCTCCTCCCCCTCACTGTCCAGCACTGTGGACTCCCACTACCCACTGCACTCAACACTCATTCCTCTGCAGTTTGGCCCTGCTGAAGTACAGCACCTGTTGCATTGTACTCCAAAGGAGAAGGTTGGATATGATCCCTGGACATACACAAATCTTTAGCCATCCCAGGACCCCTCCTCCTCCTGGGACCTTCCCTTCCTCTATCCCCCTCCCTGCTGTTGGGTTTTTTTTAGTTTGACTCTCTCCTCCGGTTGCTGTCTTTTAATAAAATAATTGTGATTGTTTGAAAGCAATCTTTATTCTACTAATTGAAAGCAAACAGAGCACTATAAAGCAACATACAATTATGTTAACCCCCCTTATTGCATCATGTACACCAATCACCTCCTAGCATTACAAGCACTGCAATCCCGAGCATAGCAACAAATATTAGTGGATTTCAGTTTCAAATTGCTGCCTCAAGGCATCCCTGATCCTTATGGCCCTGTGCTGTGCCCCTCTAATAGACCTGGTCTCTGGCTGTTCAAATGCAGCCTCCAGGTACTGAGTCTCTGTGGTCCAGCCCTGAGTGAAGCTTTCACCCTTCCCTTCACAAATATTATGGAGCGTATAGCACATGGCTATAAGAATAGGAATAATGTCATTGTCCAGGTCCAGCTTCCCACAGAGGCAGCACCAGAGGGCCTTTAAATGGCCAAAAGCACACGCAACGGACATTCTGCACTTGCTCAGCCTGTTGTTGAACCGCTCCTTGCTGCTGTCAAGTTGCCCTATGTATGGCTTCACAAGCCACGGCATTAAGGGGTAGGCAGGGTCTCCCAGGATCACAATGGGCATTTCGACTTTCCCTACAGTGATCTTCTGGTCTGGGAAGAAAGTCCCTGCTTGTAGCTTCTTGAACAGGCCAGTGTTCCGAAAGATGAGTGTGTCATGCACCATTACAGACCAGCCTGAGTTAATGTCTGTGAAACGCCCACAGTGATCCCTAGCACCTGGAGAACCATTGAGAAATACCCCTTGCAATTAATGTACTTGGTGGCTAGGTGCATGCCATCTATCACCCCTCCGCAGTTAGGGAAGCCCATTTGTGCAAAGCCATCCACAATGTCACACACGTTGCCCAGAGTCACGGTCTTTCGGAGCAGGATGCGATTAATGGCCCTGCACACTTCCGTCAACATGAGTCCAACTGTAGACTTTCCTACTCCGAACTGATTAGCGACTGATTGGTAGCAGTCTGGAGTAGCCAGCTTCCACAGTGCGATCACCACACGCTTCTCCAACAGCAGAGCAACTTTCATTCTTGTGTCCTTGCACCACAGGGCTGGGGCAAGCACATCACATAGTCCCATGAATGTGGATTTCCTCATCTGAAATTTCTGTAGCCGCTGCTCGTCATCCCAGAGGTGCATCACGATGTGATCCCACCACTCAGTGCTTGTTTCCTAAGCCCAGAAGCAATCTCATGTCGCAGCTACTACGCGTGGCGAGATCAATGTCGCACTCCTCTTGCCTTTGTAGTATAAGGAATAACTCCACTGCCACTTGTGATGTGTTAGTCAGAGCGAGCAGCATACTGGTCAACAGTTTGGGATCCATTCCTGCAGCTCGAAAGAGGCAGGGCAGGGCACGCAGTACACAAGCCATTGAAAGATGGTGCCAAATGCGGATGGAAGCACAGGGATTTCTGGAATGTGAAGCAATGCATCATGGGTCATTGGGATAGGATGCCCCACGACCCCCTCCTCTTTCCCACAACTCTTAGTGGCAGAAGAGAAAGAGGTGCTCTGTGGGATAGCTTCCCAGAGTGCACTGCTCCGAATACCGCTGCAAGTTGAACACGCTATTGCGCAGGCAGCTGACAGTGTGAACACTCAACAGCAGTTTTCCTTCAGCTCTCGCTGAGCGGCGCTGTAACTGCCGGCGCTGTAACTTTGCCAGTGTAGATGTGCCCTTTGGAAGTTTTTCCTAATGTCCAACCTAAACCTCCCTTGCTGCAGTTTAAGCCCATTGCTTCTTGTCCAATCCTCAGAGGTTAACGAGAACATTTTTTCTCCCTCCTCCTTGTAACAAACTTTTATGTACTTTAAAACTGTTCTCATGTCCCCATTCGGTCTTCTCTTCTCCAGACTAAACAAACCCAATTTTTTCAGTCTTCCCTCATAGGTCTTGATGAAGTGTTTTTCACGCATAGATCTCACAGCACTTTACAAAGCAGGTCAGTATCACTATTTCTGTTTTATAGATAGGGGGAAATGAGGAAATGAATGACCTCCCCAAGGTCAAACAGCCAATCTGTGGTAGAGCCAAGGTTCGCAATATCCTGCACCCCAGTCCACCGCCTTAGCCACTAGGCCACGCTGACTAACTCTCCAAAACAAACAAACAAACAAACAAACAAACAAACAAACAAACAAAAAACCCACAACAAAAAACCCACAACAAAAATCTTAATTCTGTGGCATTCTTTGTAATACATGGAGCTTATGGACCATCTGCCCTTCCTAACCTGGCAGCTCCGCACACATGCTCACACTGCTAGGTTCTCAACAACACTTCATTCAGGACTGCAGGGAGGGTTCTGGGGGTCTGTGATGGTTGGTTCATGGACCATTGCTAGAGAACCTTGGATCAACATTGTCCATTTTCTCCTTCAACAAGGTCTACATTATCGCAGCCTTTATGATCCCCCATGGTGTCTGTTGGCAAGAGCTAGGGGTCTGGTGACGACATACAGGATGGCAATGAGTGGGATTTTGAGGATGGAAAAAACAAGCACATTTTCCATGTAAATATGCAGGTTTGCCTGCACTTCAAGTGATTCCCCTAGCACAATGCCAGAAAATAAGTTTTATACCAACATTTTAGGGCCCTATTCTTTAATCAAACGGAATGGGCTCTCAGGAGAAACTCACATCTGCTTATCTAGGCTGTCTTTTGCTAAACAGCTTTCTCAGCCACATGCCAGCTTTTACCTGGGCTATTCCCTCCTGCCCATGCAGATCTCTCATTGATGCCACTGGGAGTTCTGCACATGCAGGGAGAGCAGGAAATCAGCATTCATAGCCGCTGTGCAGATCTGAGAGGAGGATTTTTGCGTACAATGTTTCTCATTGAAAGGAATTTTCAGCTTGACGTTGGCATGGGACCAGTCATCACATTATATGAATGACTGTGAATTAGAATGCTGGGGCTCTGAGTTTTATGGAATCATTCCAAACACACACAGCATGTTAAACATAAAATCTCAAAGAAAACTCAGCAAGTGGCTGTTCCCCAGCCAGGGCTGGGACTTTCTGTTCCCCTTTCACAGCAGAAAAAGAAATGATCATGAAAAGAAATATTGTGCAAAGTTTACTTCCTGGGATGGTGTTTCATGTTCCGACCTTTCACTGTCTCTCATTTATTCTTTCACATGCCCCGGGCTCATTAGATCGCATCTCTAAGCTTCCAAAGAGAAGCATTGATGCTTTCAGCCATGATTGGGCCCAGCCTCTGAAGATCCTATCATTAAACCTGCCTAGAAAAAAATAGAACACTGCTTTGTACGTCAGATCCACCCCCTGCTGCTTCTAGGTTCCTCCACACACCAGAGAAGGGCACTGTACCTGAAGGTGTGATTCCCACACAGGGCCCTCACTGCAGTGGGATCTGTGACCCTCCCTCCCCGAGAGCACCAGTGGAGAAGAGCAACTGGGATCTCTGCTGTCAGAGGTTGCCTCTCCCTTCATTTGCAGAGAGAGGAACTGGTGAAGAACGCCTTGTCTATTGCTAGGTTGCGGGTGAGGGGAAATAGAGATGAGTCAGATCCGGATTAGGTTTGGGGTCTTCTAAACTCTTGCAAACCAGCCTTGCAGCTGATAGAGCGAGACTGCTGCCATCGTGAGTGGTGGAGATCTTATAGGATTAGCTGGTCTTACAAAATCGTTGCGCCATATCTGATTTGGATCTGGAAAGAGGCCCTGTCGGTTTTAGGATACAACAAGGACCCAGTCACAGGGGTGGCGTCAGCTCTTGGTGTTGGTATTGGACACTCCCTATCTCTGCAATCCAATTCGGGGCAGAAGGGTGGAAACATTTGCAAGATTGTTTTTTTTTCTTCAAATGATCAAGGAAAAAATATAGACGAGAACTGCCTGTGCAAGAGTTTCCTCTTCCCCACCCCCATCCTTACCCCTGCTGAGCACAACTAATCATATAACCAGTTTGGCTTTGCTGAAAGTGGCCATTAAGGCTATTCAAAGATTTTCCTTCTCAGATCTCACCACACAAGGGAATCTTACCTATTCACACAACAGACATGAAAAGGATGTTTCTGTGAACATGCTGAGATGGCTGAAGCCAAGCTAAGCATGAAACACATGTCTGCAGGTCAGGGAGGAGAATGGCTGTTTGTTTGGTAATATTTTTGTTTCCATTTTCTTAAAAGTTACTCTTCATTATTTGCATTCCAGCAGCCTCTCCTGGCCTCAGCCAAGGTAAAGGCCCCATTATGCTAGGTGCTGTACAAACTAATAGGAGGAGACAGTGCCTGCCCTGAAGAGCTTACTATCTAAATAGCCAAGTGAGACAGCATAGGAGAAAGGAAAGATTATTATCCCCATTTTACAGATGGGGTCCCAAGGCATAGGGAGATCCCACCACCTGTCTACAGTCACAGAAGGAATGTGTGCCAGAGCCAGGATTTGAACTCCCAACTCCCATTCCTGTGCCGTAACAAAAAGCCCGATGAATTTCATACTGGTGAAAGACGCAGCAATGGCAGACGATGCAGCAGTACACAAACCATTGAAAGAACGGTTGAAAGAGGCAGCAATGGCAGACTATATTTTAGACTCAGCAGGGGCAGGCTTTGGTAGGCCAGAAGTGACGCCAGTGCTGCCCACAACCACATGTATCCACTATCTGCTGCTAATACAGGCTGGGTGTCTTTGGGAGGGAGCCCGTCTCTGATTTAGGGAGCAAGTTACAAGAGCAATACTGTCACAGCCTCCATCTGTTTTCCTGCCCTGTTATCTGCATTCTGTTCCTTCTCTTTCCTGAACCTCTGTCTTCAGTTACAGGAGTTTGATCCACTTTTGCAAGCAGGGTCTTGTGCAAATGCAATGCACCCAAAGTTTCCTACATTATTATCATAAATAAAGAGTACCGTTTCACTAAGGGTTTAGCATAAGTGTTGTATAGACAATAATATGCCAGGCCTTGCAGCCCATGATCCAGGCTTCAGCAAACTGCTGGATCTGGAGTCCTTTTGAACAGTAGCTCACAATAAAGAGGAAGGGTGGTCTAGTGTTTAAGGCACTAACTCAGGACCTGGGTTCAAGTTCCTGTTCGGTCACAGACTTCTTGTGCATTCTCAGGCAAGTCACTTAGCCTCTCTGTGCCTCAGTTTTCCACTTGTACAATAGGTATAATAGCCCTCCTCTGCCAGGTGTGAAGATAAATATACTAAAGATTGTGAGGTGTTCAGCTACCATGGTGATTGTGCCAGATAAGACAACCTCATTGTGGGTTGCAACCCGCCAAACATCCTCCTGGGACTGTGTGCATCCCACAAACCTTGCAGGATGGAAGAGGGACTTTTTTCTCTTGCCTCTGATTCACCCTGCCAGCTGAGTCTGGCAGTGCTTCCCTGCTGCTGCACCCCTCAACAGCTGTTGGGCAGTGCGGGGGAGGGCTGCTGCACGTTGCACCCTGAGAATGGAATCCTGTTCCCTCTCCTTCCTTTTCTGCATCCCCTCAACATGGGGTATCAGCCCAGATATAACCCCCAAAGGGTCCCTGATGACCCCAGGGGGTATGATCCACAGTTTGGGAAGCCCTGCCCTACAAGAAGGACAGGTACCCATCTGCTGGTTTTGGCTGGCAGGCTCCTTCCTGATCTAAGGCCCCTTTAGGTGCAGGAGAACTCCAGCCATCCCTGATGTTGGCTGGCCAGGAATGTCTCGAGTTTATGGCTCCTTTACTCAGGGAGGAGATTAATCATCTTAAGAGAGAACCAGCAGAGAATGACAAGGCTCAGAAAAGAGGGCTGAAGACAGCCATGGGTTTGCTTATGATAAAGAATTATACAGGCTAGTATTCTTCAGCCTAGGAAGAAGAGTAGGAGGGGACTTGAAGGAGGTATATGCATTTATAGGGCGTAAGTGGAAACTTATCTGTTCCTCTTTTAAACATGCACCATAATACAAGAACAAGGAAGACATTGGGGCAGTAACTGTGCTGCAGACAAAAGGAAATGTGCTTTCTGCAATGACAGAGTCAGCCTGTGAAAGTCACTGGCTTGATTTCAAAAAGACCTGGATGAAGTTATGGTCATTTGTAACAGTTGCAGCTGTGGCAGCTCAGACAATGACATGGGGAAATGAAATGCTTTCAAGGTACAATGCTGCTTTGCACAACAGCCTCCATCTCAAGATCTCCAAGTGCTTCACACACATTAATACATTCAGCCTCACAATCACCCCAGAGAGGAAGGGAAGGATCCTTATCCCTGCTTCACAGATGGGAAAATAAAGGCACAGAGAGGGTGAAGGGGTTTGTCCAGAACCAGGAATATAATCCAGGTCTCCTGACTTCTAGTTCTTTATTCTCACCTCTAGGGCCTGGACCAAGCTTCCTGCCATAAACTCACCTTCTATGGATACGCAAAAAGAAAAGGAGTACTTGTGGCACCTTGGAAACGAACAAATTTATTTGCGCATAAGCTTTCGTGAGCTACAGCTCACTTCATCGGATGCTGTAGCTCACGAAAGCTTATGCTCAAATAAATTTGTTAGTCTCTAAGATGCCACAAGTACTCCTTTTCTTTTTGCGAATACAGACTAACACGGCTGCTACTCTGAAACCTTCCATGGATAGAAACTGAAGGGACTTACAGACTTGAGAGCAGTGAGTCTGTTTCAAGTTTATCAGCCACAATGGCACAAAGACCAGAACAGGGCTGGCCTTACCATGAGGCGAACTGATGCGGCTACCTCAGGTGCCAGACTGGGGTGGGGGTGGGGGGCACCACTAGGACCCAGAGTGTAGAAAATTGTGTCCGCTGCTGGTGCATACGTATTCTCTCTGCTCTAGATGCACAGAGATGGTGGAGTGCTGTGCTGGAGGAAGGAGGGCACAAGAGACATAACAGGCAGGCAGGAGAAAAGGTGAGAGGGAATAACAGAAAGCAGCAGGAGCTGCAGGGAGAGAGAGGAGGGGGAGCCTCTTATGTACCTTTCTACCACCCCCAGGAGCATGGACTGATTAACACCAGCTTCTCAGGGAGCTTCCTGTTGCTTCCCTGAACCCACTTGAGGAGAACAGGCAGTCATGTGAGATATTGATGCAAGTGATTTAGGTGAGGAACTGAAAGCCCTTTCAAGATACATTTCAGCAGGATCAACTCCAAAGGCTGTTCTGGAATATATGTGCACAAATAAGATGACCACCCTCTTTCCAAATGCTTTTGTTGCTCTGCGCATACTTCTAACACTTCTTGTAACAGTTGCCAGTGGAGAACGCAGCTTCTCCAAGCTGAAGTTAATAAAAACACATCTACGCTCCACAATGACACAGGAGAGGCTGGTCGGCCTTGCAACCATCTCAATAGAGCATGAGCTGGCCCAGGCTGTGGACCTTCAGGAAGCAGTTCAAATCTTTGCAACCAAGAAGATGCAGAAAGCACCACTTTGATTATTCAAACAGATAAAAACGCAAGTGTTTACTATGCAGACTAGAAAAGTTACATTTGCTGTTCAGGCGTTTGAAAGTTAAGTGTTACTTAAAATTTTTGAATAAGGCATTTTAAGATGTTCTTCTTTATTAGGGTAGGTAGCAGAGCAGTACCATGAGAGGAGTAGAACAGGAAGAAGGCAGAATTGAGATCTTTCAAAGTTTTGGCCCAAGCGAGGAGGCATGGGGGCGTCATTTGAGCTCCCTGCCTCAGGTGCCAAAATGTTGTGGGCCTGCCCTGGACCAGAAGCCACTGGAAATGTCTGCACTAGAGCTCTCACTGGTGGAAATTTTTGTGTGAACATCACGAGTGTATGGCCTCTGAGAGGAGCTCCCAGAGACCGTAGTGTAGGACTGATATGGGATCGTTGACTGCTTAAAAAACAATTAGTAAAGATCTGTGCTATAGACCATCTACTAGCTTGGTTTTAGGCATCTCAGGTCAATTCAGCTTTGGTTTTTCCCACTTCACATAGTTTGTGAGTCTAGGGGCTTGTCTACATGGCAAGTTACTACACTGCAAGCCAGGTGTGAATCTGTAGTGCATCAGGTAGGCTGCACTCTGCACTGTACCCAGTATCTGCATGGGACGCTATTGCTGAGCAAGCTGGTGTGGGGAAGATTCACACCCTGGCTTGCAATGCAGTAACTTGCTGTGTAGACCTAAATAGTTTGGTCCCCTTTGCTCAGAGATGCATTCCTAGAGCCTCTCCCCCTATAGCACAGCTTGCTATAAGCAGAATGAACAGAGAACAGCTTGGGGGAAAAGATGCACATGTCCCATGGTCTATATTAAGAATGTGTTGCTTCTTCCTGAAGGACAGTTTTTTCCAATCAGCTGACCCAGTCAGGATCACATGGGAGTAGCCTGATTGTCAGCAAATATCTCATCATTATTTAATAATGCCTTGGCTCTCTATATAAATAAAGGCAATGGGGTTCTACCCATTCCCATGTGACTGACTACAGACTCCCAGTTCACAGCCTTTCCTGAAGAGATCCTGATAACTCCCTGAAGTTGCTGAGGAATTTCCTGCTTGATCAGGGACAAGTTCTCCTCCCAGTTATGCTGGTGCTGTTCTACTGGAGCTGATGGTGTAACTGGGAAAGCACGCTGGCCCACTGTAGAAAGCAGACTCTGGACATAATATTCTGTGCCATGGTGTAATGAGCCCAGGTTGAAATTATGGTACTATTATTAACAGCAATAGCACCCACTCCATCCTAGTGCTTTCCAGGCACTCAGGAAGGGTGGGTCTGCTCTGGGCAGTTTACAGTCTATCTCAATCTTGTATTTGTCCCCAGCTGGCAGAGAGCTAATGCATCCAGAATCCTCTGCTAGTGCAGATGGGCTACAGAGAGACACCCATCCTTGCCTCCCCAGCAAGGAATTGGGGCAGGACCCTCTGCATTATTTAATAAATGGGGGGGCAGGTGTCTCTGGGGGAGAGTATGGCAGAAGTTCAATACTCTCTCTGGCACAGAGGGGATAGGGAGGAAGGGAGAGATAATTAAAGAAAATGGGAAAAGGGGCCAGGTGTACTAGGAAAATTTACACAAGGAGACCATTTCAATCAGTAGGGCTGTTACTGTAGAAGTTCAGCATGGGGCACGGTGATGGATTTGAGCAGGGAATGGAGGAAAATGCCAGCTGGAAGAAAGGCGTGTAGTAAACCAACAGAAGGGCAGAGGGCTTAGCATTTGTCTCTGGGACAATGACACACAGGGGCATTATACAGGCAGTGGAGAGCAACGGAGGTTGGAATCAGGCATTGGATCACATTTGCTTCAGCCGTCCTTGTTCTACAGCTGTTTGCTGAATACATGGAGACATGTAGGAGCTGATTGTAGCTCCCATCCTAACTGTGGCCCCAAAGACACACACACATCATGACATTCACCCTGGTGCAGAGAGCCAGCACAAAGCGCTCCACCTCTGTCCCACTGAAGCCCTTATGCTGTGATTGTGCAATGAGCTCAGCTCTGGGGCTTCACTGAGCTGCCCCAAATCTCCCCTCACTCACTTGCAAAGAGAGGTGTCCTGTGTGATGGATGGGGAGCTCTGCAATAACAGCTGGACACTGGAATTTGACCTGGTTATTGGGATGTTTAGCGTATGACTGTATTGGGGTTCAGTGTGAAAAAACAAGCTGGAAGGGAAGAATAGCTCAAGATATGCCACTCCTCAGCAAACACTTGAGGCAAACAATGGCAGAGCCATAGGCCTGAGGAGCTGACTTGTCCTCCGGCTGAGCCATCCAAAATGGTTTTAACAAACAGGGCCAAAATCCAGGAACAAAGGAACTGGCTGATTTAAAGGAGAGCTGGTCAGGACAACCAGACTGACACAGGAATCCTGGCATGTCTGAAGATGTTGGGCCAGCCTGGTCTTCCACCAGGAGCTAGCAAAGAGTTAGTTAAGAGAGACATAGGTGTGACTGGTTTCAGAGTAACAGCCATGTTAGTCTGTATTCGCAAAAAGAAAAGGAGTACTTGTGGCACCTTAGAGACTAACCAATTTATTTGAGCATAAGCTTTCGTGAGCTACAGCTCACATCATCGGATGCATGCTGTGGAAAATACAGAAGATGTTCTTATACATACAAACCATGAAAAAATGGGTGTTTACCACTACAAAAGGTTTTCTCTCCCCCCACCCCACTCTCCTGCTGGTAATAGCTTATCTAAAGTGATCACTCTCCTTACAATGTGTATGATAATCAAGTTGGGAGAGTGTAAGGAGAGTGATCATTTTTGATAAGCTATTATCAGCAGGAGAGTGGGGTGGGGGGAGAGAAAACCTTTTGTAGTGGTAAACACCCATTTTTTCATGGTTTGTATGTATAAGAACATCTTCTGTATTTTCCACAGCATGCATCCGATGAAGTGAGCTGTAGCTCACGAAAGCTCATGCTCAAATAAATTGGTTAGTCTCTAAGGTGCCACAAGTACTCCTTTTCTTTATAGGTGTGACTGTTTGTTGTTTTAAAGCCTTTTTTCCCTCTTATGCCGTCTTTCTACTATGAGAACAATCGCCACTCTATTTTAAGAAGGCTGTTTGGTCATTATATTCACTACTGGTCACAAACTCCCAAAGGGAGCAACTACACGTGATGAACCAGTAAGCCCCGTGGGTACGCAGGACACTGTAGCCCCCAGGCCTGGTCTTGAACAGTAGTGGCTGGGTGTGTAGTACAGACCCTGCGTGCCCAGCTAGCATGGGTATGAATAGCAGTGTAGATGGTGAGGCATGGCTTAGGTGAGTAGAGCAGAGAGCCCTACATACCTGAGCCCCCCAACATGCCCAAGCAGTGTCTCTCATGTCCACACTAGTATGTTTAGAGGGGTAGGGTCCCACTGCCTGCCCAATGCCATAGCCCTTCCCCACAGCAATGAAATGCTCTAGCAGCAGGGACAGGCTCTGGCAGGGTAGGGTGCAAGGTGCATTTAGATTCTTTCCCTGCTGCCTTTCCCCTGCCGGCGCCTTTCACTGCTGCTTGTAGTTACATACTGGAGCGACAACTGTGGATACAGCCTGCTTTCACTGTGGTGTGTAGTTACACGTGCAGTGCCTGTACTCTACATGCTGCCATGAGTATAGACAAGAGCTAAGAGGGAAAACTGTGGGATTCCACCCCAGGAGAGGTAAAGGCATGAGAATTGAGTGTGCATTCAGAGAGACCAGAATGGGACAGAGACACGCCCAGCCCTATGACCATGACAGTCTACATGACATTGGGATGCTTTGGGGTTCAACCCAGACAGATAAGGGGCTGTGTCACCATCTGCCATGTAACCCTGGCTGCCTCTTTCCTATGCAGCTTTGGTTCAGAGCCTGGATATCAAGAGCCTGCTTACAGCACCCTGACCTCATCCTGGTTTCCACCAGCCAGCTTACTTCTTGCAGGGTCACAATAAACTTTCCAGGCCTGAATTTTCCCCCAACTGTCTTCCCTCGAGTGTTGAGTTCACTGATCCAAAAGAGATACCCTAACAGGCTGCTGTGTGCTATCTGGGCTTAACACACCCTTCCCTTCAACCATCGCTTGCTTACACTAAAAGTAAAACAAGTTTAGTAACAAATGGACACTAGCATAAGTGATACAAAGTGGAAGGAATAAGGATAGAAATGGTTACAAACAAACACAAGTGAAAATATGCTACTAAGACGGAAAGTCAATTTAACAAACTGCATGGTTTTGTTCATAGAAGGTGTCGCACCATAGTCATTCTTCCTGCACAACTGGCTAGTCCTTAGCCAGAATCCAAAACAGAGGTCAAAGCGCTTGGTTTTTCTGCCTCCCTGGGTGAAGGATAACTCAGGGGTTCTCTCCCACTTCTTTTTATAATCCAGTAAACCGCTGAAATGTATTTGAAAAGTAAGCCCAAAGTTTCTCTCTTCTGCTGTAGTGCAGAGGCCATGCTATCTTCTCCCCATTGGTTAGCTTGGTTTACCTTACATGTAAATGAACCTTCATCGTCTCTGCCAGATGACCAAACTGATCAGACAAGCAAATTCATATTCCTTTGTCTAAGGCAGACTGGACTTATGCATTGCTTGCCAAACAGTTTAAGAACATACTTCTAGCATATTTATAATTCTGGACACACCCTGTACAGACACAATGATTTTTGGGACCAGCATGTTACCTTTTAGTATGATACCTACATGATGCTTTTTAGAGACAGATTATGACAACGGTGTGTTAGGTGTAGTGAGTATGTTAGGCCTCACAAGAGTTGCTGTCAGAGCAGTGAACCACCAATGGGCCTGTGTGTCATAATCACATGTGGGAAGGGTTGCCTTTATAAGACAATCTTTCTGTTAAGATGTGGTCCATGCCATGAAGCAGTCTGAGAACCTCTGTCAAACTTTGGTCCTTTCTTGGTTTCCTGTTGAAGGAAGGCTGTCAGTGTGACTTGGAGAGGGGACAGTTTGCCAAAAGAGAGGTGCTTTACTGCAGATAAGCTAAGAAATTAAGATCTAGTTTTCTAGTTTGTCTGTTTCTTCCTCATGCCCCTTGCACAAATCAGTGCTTCTCATCCTTGCCCTGAATGTTATTGCTCTTTGGTGTGGTATGCATCTTTTGCTGGGCTCAGAGTGCATTTACTTTTACTGTATCAGAGGGGTAGCCACATTAGTCTGGATCTGTAAAAGTGGCAAAGAGTCCTGTGGCACCTTATAGACTAACATACGTATTGGAGCATAAGCATTCGTGGGTGAATACCCACTTTGTCGGATACATCAGATGAAGTGGGTATTCATCCACGAACGCTTATGTTCCAATACGTCTGCTAGTCTGTAAGGTGCCACAGGACTCTGCCACTTTTACTGAGATTTCATGTCCCTTTGCTTTTTAAAAGCTCAGAGGCAATTGAGTGGGTCATCATTATTTCTGAATTGCATGAGCACTGACATCAAAAAGTGTTTCTGGGAGTCACCATTGCTGTCAACCTCCCACTCCCACTTCAGAGGTGCAGGTTCATCAGTTAGCAGGAAACTAATTAAATATCAAGCTCCACATACATCCTCTGCCTCTAAAACCAGTTTAAAGAGAGGAGGGGAACTGGCTGGCATTGGGTGTTCCGTGTTTTTTATCCCTTCTGCTTTGTGTACAAGGAAAGCAGAGATCCAGACCCTGCCAGTAGGTTCTGGCTAGATTGACGAGGACAGGTCATGCTCCATCATTCAGGACAAAAATCTCCTTCTTGAAACTTGTGTAGTCTAATTGTTATCTGTCCAAGATCTTGCCTCTCCTTCCTTGCAGAGTTGCTGAGAAAGAACTCACCCAAATAGCTCAACACCACAGCTCAGGAATAGTGGACATTGACTGGAGGCTGCCCTGACTAGTGGCCAGTGAGAGGGCTCAGATAAAATGTCCACTCTCATTGGCTAGCAGAGCAGTGCAAGTCCCCTCACAGCTGCAAGAATGCTTCTGGTTGGAGGGGGTTCTACCTCAGCACAAAGCAGCACCAAAGGACCCAGAGGGTTTAAAAGACAGCCCAAAATACAGCTACTAGCCCTGCCTGAAAAAATAACCAGACCTTTGCTTGGGAAACTTGCACACCTGATTTTGACCCACCCGACCTACGGGCTCTGTTAAACACATGCTAACCCAGCTTCCCCTCCCAGTCAGTTATTCCCCTGTGGCTTCCACGTCTGCAATTCCAAAACTCTGTATATAGTTAGTGTCTCCTAGGGAGGGGATGATGTTCTAAAGGGCTGAGTATTGCTTGGACTAAGCTTTGCCTTGTGGCCCTAAAACTGCTCCCCCTCTCTCCAGAGACCCTTTACAGTGTTGGGGAAACAATCATAAGCCTTCACTTCTGTTTGTACAGCATGTTAGGGGGTGGGTTTGACTGAAAGTGAGGTTACGGTCTAGATGGAGGCCAGTACATTTCCTATTCAATACTGCACACCTTGCCCCCAGTGAATTTAAAATGTCATTGAGTTAAAGGGGCCATTAAATAAGGTATAAGTGAAGTTTCACTAACTAGTGAAGCATGACAAAGACACTCAACAGATAGCTGCATTGGAGTAGTGTGCATCAGCTCTGTCAGCCACACACCCTTTGCTAGCTTCCCCACGGATCAAGATAAAACAACTATACAAGCAAAAAGCTGCCCTTGTGAGTGAATCCCTGGGAAGGGACTATGGTTATTGGCAAGGGTATTTTTCTTACTAACAACCAATTAGCTGCCCTATCAGTCTAGGCACAATACAACATAGCACTAGACTGTGAGTCCAAGGTCAGGTACCACCTCTTGCACCTGTGCACACAGGTAAAGGGGATGGAGGGGGAGGCATGTTGCAGAGGAGTAAAAAGGGCATCTTGGTGTCTGGGGGAGAGGGAGAATCTTCCCAACTCTATCACCCTGTCCTCTAAATCATGCCAGTTCTCCAGTGGAGAGGGATGCGTGGCAGAAAGGTAAACACTGAGATAGAGCAGTGGACCCGCGCTCCACCTGATGGCCTGAAGTGCGGGTGGGAGGGAGCTCGTCTTCTTCTTAGCATCGGAGGCCACCACCCAGGTGGCGATGGAGAACGGACTGGCAGTGCGGGGCACATTCGTCCCCCTGGAACTGCTAGAGCACCTGGGCGTCCGTCTGGTCCTGAGCTCTGTCCCTCCCTTTCTTCCCAATGCCACCCTGTTACCCACCCTCTCTACCCTGGGGAAACCCATCTCCGTTGTTAGCCCTCTCCCGCTGGGCTGCAAAGACCCTGCCCTCTGTCACATCCTCTCGTTCTGCTGGCAGGTGCAGCTTCAACTGCCACTGGCGGCGCGTGACGGAGAAGCGCTCGAGGGGTCATTCTTGGTCCCCTACCAGGGGGCCCATTACTGGGTGCACTACTCCACCGGGGAGGCCCGGTGCTACCTCTGCCGGGCGATGGGGCACGTCCCGAGGGACTGCCCCTTGGCCCGGCACAGAGGTGCATCCGGGACCCCCGAGCCCCAGCAGGGCACCGGCCCCGTCATTGCCGGCGCCCCGGCTTCCCAGTGCCCGAAGCCACCCCTCCTCCTTCCCAGTCCACCACTGTTCCCGCTCGGGCTCAAGGGGCACCTCCCCCACTATGCTCAGACGAGCGGGAGAGCCCTGCCTCTGCTGCTTGCAGTCTGGTGGGGCCTGTGGAGGAGGGTGTGGCAGGGATACCGCCGGGCATGGGAGAGGGCCTGCCCCAGGGGGAATCTTCCCTCCCTCGTGATGCCCCACCATTACCCCCCGAGTCCCTGAGCCATCGCCTCTGCCCCCTGACATGACCCCTGCTAGCCAGCCCCCCGGATGAACACTGGAATGCGTTGCCTAGGGAGGTGGTGGAATCTCCTTCCTTGGAAGTTTTTAAGGTCAGGCTTGACAAAGCCCTGGCTGGGATGATTTAACTGGGAATTGGTCCTGCTTCGAGCAGGGGGTTGGACTAGATGACCTTCAGGGGTCCCTTCCAACCCTGATATTCTATGATTCTATGATGCCATGGAGGGCTGGGCCCTAGTACAGGGGAAGCGGGGCAAATGGAAGGCTTGAGCTCCACTCCTTCCACCCGATGCGGAGGCCTCCCCCGAAGACCAGGAAGGGGGGCACCGATGCCAAGCCTTCCAGTTTGCCCACGGGTGTGTTACATCCACCGGTGCCTGCTGAGGAAGACGTGGCAGCACCGCAAGGTAGTATCTCCCCTCCACAGGTGTCCCTCCCCTCCAAGGCCCCCGAGGGAGCCCCGCCTGCCCCGGTACCATATGAAGCCCCTGTGAGCCCCGAGGCGACCTTCGCTTTGGGTGCTGGTAGGGAGAACCCTGGGGTGGTGGAAAGCGATCTTCCATCCATATATGAGGAGATCGAGGCCCTGGGTCTGACCCTGGTCACCCAGGGGGAGGACGACCCTTTGCCAGCGGGCCTCTATCTGGGCGACCTCACTCCAGTCCCCCTTTCCCCATGCTCCCTCCCCCTGACCATTGCTTCCGCTCCAGCCTCCGAGGAGCCCCTGGACTCGTCCATCAACCCGGCCGCAGAAGGCACCCCGCTGATGGCTGCTGAGCCTGTTCAGGCAATGGCCAGTGCCATGCAGCCGGGACCTGAGCCACCAGGGGCATCCCTCTTTGGTGTGGAGCCATCAACCTCCTTCCCGGTCGGGGGCTCTACAGAAGACAGTCCACCTCCTGATGCTGTGGCTGCCAACCCCACCATAGAGCCTGCGCTCGGCATTGCTGAGTGCCCTCTCCCCACCCCCCAAACCCTTGAGCCTGACGGGGAGGTGCCACCACCCAGACTTTCACCTCTGTCCCTGCCCTTGTCCTTGATCCCAACCCTACCCTCTCCCTATCCCCTCCACTTCGCTCAATGTTATTGCCGCCCCGGGGCTGTCTCCTTCCCTTTTCCAGCAAATGACCCCCAGGGAGTGGCCTTTGTGTTTCCCTGTCCCAACCCTCTAGGTGCTGCTATCTTCCCTCTGCCGCCCACTATTGCCCCAGGGTTTGAGACAGGCTGCGTGGCACCAGCCCATCGGGCGCCCTGTCGGGGGTCTGCACCTTGCCTGCCCATCTCGGTGGGCCACAGGGCTGTGCCAGGGGCCCTGTCATGGGATGACCAGGAGACAGTAACCCCACCCCTCCAAGTGCTGCAAGAGGAGCTGTGGGAGTTTTTAGAAGACGTCCATGGCTCCCGCACAAGGTACAGCTTGCTCTGCAGCAATGGGGGGACTTTCATCAGATCCTCTGGGCCGCAAGGGCCCTTATGGGGGAGGGTAAAAAGACCGGGAAGCAGGCCGCCGCAGACTACTAGCTGGTCCGCGGCTTCTATGACTCGTTACTCACCTACGGGGTAGGTCACGGTTTGCTGCATGGCCCAATGGGGGCCGCGAGTGTCCCTACTGGCGAGGATCCCCCCCAGCCCTCCTCATGGCACCCATCATCATCGCACCATTGAACACCCGGGGCTGTAGGATGGGTCTCTGCAGGTCCCAGGTGCTCTCCTTTCTTCAGGGGGCGGTACTCTGTGGTTTTCCTGCAGGAGACCCATACGAATCTGGCAGCCGAAGACAGCTGGCAGCTGGACTGGGGGGACAGGGTGTCCTTTAGCCATCTCACAGTTCATATAGCTGGAGTGGGGACCCTGTTGGCCTATGGACCGAGGTGCTGGGGGTCGCCAAGGCTGTGCCGGGCCACCTGCTGCACCTCTGGGTCTGTATGGAGGGGCTCGTGGTCAACCTCGTTAACGTCTCTGCCCTGACATTGGGCCCGGAGTGGCTGCGATTCTATCAGTAGGCGTTTACCTTCCTCAGCACCTTGGATCTTCACGAGTGCCTGGTCCTGGGCGGGGACTTTAACACCACCCTCGAGGAGCTGGACCACTCGGGGACCGAGCAGTGCCGGACCGCCGCAGACGTCCTCCGGGAGATAGTCGAACATCACTCCCTGGTGGACGTCTCGCGCGACCACCACCAGGATGACATTTCAACTTTCAACGCGCCACTCCTGGTTGGACCACATTTATTTATCACGCTTCCACCTTTCATGAGCCCACTCCTCCAGCATCCGGCTGGCCCCATTTTTTGACCATCATTTAGCCACCGTGACGGCCTCCCTCTGTGCGGAGAGGCCGGGGCCGGCCTATTGGCATTTCAGCAACGGCTTGTTAGAGGATGTGGGTTTTGTGATGTCCTTACAGGAGTTCTGGCTGGTCTGGTGAGGGCCTTTCCCTCAGCGCAGCAGCGTGCCTTTCCCTCAGCGCAGCGGTGGTGGGACCTGGGGAAGGTGCATGCCCGGCTGTTCTGCTGTAACTACACCCAGGGCGCCAGTTGACGGAGGGATGCGGCGATAGAGCAGTTGGAACAGGAGGTTTTAGAGCTGGAGAGGCATCTGGCCACCAGCCCAGAGGATCCGCCCCTCTGCAGAGCGTGCCGGGAGAAGCGGGAGGAGCTCCGGGCCCTCGAGGACCATCGGGCCAAGGGTGCCTTTGTTCGATACTGCATCCACCTCCTTTGGGAGATGGATCGCGGCTCCCACTTCTTCTACGCCCTGGAGAAAAAGAGGGGGACCAAGAAACATGTCACCCGCCTTCTGGCAGAAGACGGCACCCCCCTCACGGATCCGGTGGAGATGTGCGGGAGAGCGAAAATCTTCTATGCAAGCCTTTTCTCCCCGGATCCGACCGATCCTAATGCTTGCAGAGTGCTCTGGGAGGAGCTCCCTATGGTCAGCACGGGCGACTGAGACCGGCGAGAGCTGCCTCTCACTCTGGCTGAGTTCTCAGAAGCCCTCTGTCGCACGCCCACCAATAAATCTCCAGGCATGGATGGGGTGACCGTGGAGTTCTACCGCGTGTTCTGGGATGTCCTCAGCCCAGACCTAGTCACTGTCTGGGCCGAGTCTTTGCAGAGCGGGGTCCTCCCTCTTTCGTGCAGGCGAGCCGTGCTTGCCTTATTGCCAAAGAAGGGGGACCTCCAAGATTTACGAAATTGGTATCCCATCTCGCTCCTCAGCATGGACTACAAAGTCGTAGCAAAAGCCATCTCGCTGCGGCTAGGGTCCGTGCTGGTGGACGTGGTCCACCCAGACCAGACCTACACCGTCCCCGGGCCACAGCATCTTTGACAACCTACATCTGGTCCAGGACCATTTGAAACTTGGGTATAGGGATGGTCTGTTGTTCACCCTCCTGTCCTTGGATCAGGAGAAGGCGTTTGACAGGGTGGATCACGGGTATCTCCTGAGCACTCTGTGAGAGTTTGGCTTCGGATCCCAGTTTGTGGATTTTCTCCTGGTGCTGTACGCCTCCACAGAGTGTGTGGTCAGGCTCAACTGGACCCTGACCGAACCAGTCAGCTTCGGGCGAGGAGTATGGCAGGGGTGCCCCCTCTTGGGCCAGCTGTATGCTCTGGCGATCAAGCCCTTTCTCTGTCTCCTCCGCAGGAGGTTGACGGGGTTGGTGTTGCGGGAGCCAGAGCTGCGGCTGGTCGTGTCGGCATACGCTGATGATGTGCTCCTCTTGGTCCAGGACCTGGGCGACTTGGCGCGGGTGGAGGCTTGCCAGGCCATTTATTCGGCAGCCTCCTCCGCCCGGGTCAAGAGCTCTGGCCTGGTGGTCGGGGACGGCTGGCAGGTGAGCTCCCTCCCACCCGCGCTTCAAGCCATCCGATGGAGCGCGGGTCCGCTGCTCTATCTCGGCGTTTACCTTTCTGCCATGCATCCCTCTCCACCAGAGAACTGGCATGATTTAGAGGGCAGGGTGATAGAGTGGCTCCGGAAACGGACAGGACTACTCTGATGCCTCTCCCTTCGAGGGAGAGCACTGGTGCTTAATCAGCTAGTCCTGCCCATGCTCTGGTACCAGCTCAACACCCTAGTTCCGGCCCCGGGTTTCCTGGCCAACCTCCGGACATTGATTGTGCAGTTCTTTTGGTTAGGACTGCACTGGGTCCCTGCAGGGGTTCTCCATCTACCCCTGGAGGAGGGAGGGCAGGCCCTGAAGTTTCTGCACACTCAAGTCCATGTCTTCCGCCTCCAGGCCCTGCAGAGGCTCTTTTATGGTGCAGGTAGTCCGGCGTGGAGCATACTGGTGCACGCCTTCCTGCACCACTTCCGAGGGCTGCGATACGAGTGGCAGCTCCTTTATCTCCATCTGAGAGGTCTTCCGCGAGACCTCTCCAGGCTGCCGGTCTTTTACCAGGACATCCTACGGACCTGGAAACTGCTTTCAACGACCAGGTCCATGGTGGCCACCGAAGGGGCAGATCTCCTCACGGAGCCCCTGCTACACAACCCCCAGCTTTGCGTGCAGGTGGTGGAGTCCCCCTTGGTGCACCAAAGGTTGGTCCTGGGAGAAATCACAAGAGTCGGAGACCTCCTGGACTACGACCGGGGAGACTGGCTGGATCCCCTGATGCTTGCTCAGCGCGTGGGGCTCTCCAGACCTCGTACTCACTGGCACGTACTTCAGGAGGTGAGAGCCGCTTTACCGCCCACTGCTCGGGTTTACCTCGACCTCCTGCCCCTCCCACCCTCCACCCCAGGCTCGCCATACGTTTTCATTGGGCCCCTGCCCTGTGGACCCAACCAACCCCTCCCCCCCTTCACCGTGAACAAGCTTCACGAGCTGCAGCCAGTCTGCTTCCAGACTGCGCTAAGGAAACATCTATACACTCTTGTGCGCCACACCCTTCATGCCCTCATCCTCGTGTCCCGCCCCGATACAAAATGGCGGGAACTTCTGCCACCTTTGGAGGGCGAGGAGCCCCAGTGGGCCAGCCTATATTCCACATTGGTCCCGAGGCCTGCCAGAGATATCAGTTGGTGGCTCCTTCACCCCTACCCCAGACACCTGCCCCTTTTGAGGCGTAAGGGAAACCCTGGCACACATATATTTGGAGTGTGCCAGGCTGCAGCCCCTATTCTGGCTCCTCATGAATATTTTATTATGTTTTTGGTTGCACTTTACCCCTCACCTTCTTCTTTATGCACTCCCTATCCGTGACCCCACAAAGTCATGGGATCTCCTGGTCAACCTCCTCCTGGCCCTACCTAAAATGGCCATCTATAAAACCAGAGTGAGGAGGTTGGCCGATGGAGTCTCCTGTGACTGTGTGGCCTATTTCCAATCCTCCATGTGTTCACGTATGTGGGCAGAGTTCCTCTGGACGGCATCCACTGACTCCCTTGATGCCTTTGAGGAGCAGTGGACACAGTCTGGGGTTCTCTGCTCAGTGTCCCCATCCGGTTCCCTTCGTTTGACCCTTTGACCAAACTCCTGTCCCTGTTATTTCATTAGTTGTCCCCCGGATTTATTTGGTGTCCAGGTCCTGTGGATCCCGCTCTTAGGTGGGCGGGGGGGAACTTTAGCAGTGGATCCCAATAGGATCACTCTCCTGTAGCCATCTGGCCTGACCCTGTCACACCTGATATTCTATGATTCTATGAAAACAATGAGCTCAGCGATCATTCCTATTGCAGAGAAGCACTGTAAGCATTACACAGTCAGTAGAGCATCAGGGGTATTGAACGAGGGCCTGGTCTACACTACACAGCGTTGTTAGTAAAAGGCAGCTTTTTCAGCAAAACAGTGGAGGTGTACACACTGCAATGCCATTTTTGGTGACAAAACTTTTCAGTTTTGGCAACAAAATAAAACCATCTCGACGACAGACATACAGCTTTTTGTGCAAAAGTTTTGTCAACAAAGTGCCAGTGTAGCCACCGTGCTTGATTTTATCGCTTTAATTGGCCTCCGGAAGGTGTCCCACAATGCCCATCCTGACCGTTCTGGTCAGAAATTCTAACTCTGCTGCCCTGCAGCCAGGTAAACAACCTTCCGCCTCTCCCCTTTTAAAGCCCCAGGAATTTTTGAAATTCTACTTCCTGTTTGCTCGGTGTAGAGAACTCACTTTGCATCTTCCCAGCTGACCAAGGCGGCTCCATGCAGCAGATGCTCTCCAGCTTGGACCACTGCAGAGCTCTTGGATCTGCTCAGTATTTGGGGAGAGGAAGCTGTGCAGTCCCAGCTGCACTCCAGCCAGAGGAATTTCAATACCTACAGGCAGATTTCTCAAGGCTTGTGTGAAAAGGGCTATGATCAGGACACGGTGCAGTGCAGAGAAAAGGAGCTGCAGAAGGTCTACCAGAAGGCAAGGGAGGCCAACCATCGCTCTAGTGCTGTGCTGAAGACCTGCTGTTTCTATAAGGAATTGGATGCTATCCTCGGCAGTGACTCCACCTCCATTGCCAAAAGCCCTGTGCATACTTCAGCAGGGCTGGAGCTGGTGGAAAGCAAACATAACTCAGAGACCGAAGTCCTTGACAAAGAGGTAGAGTTAGGGGATGATGTGGAGGCCATGGCAGGATTGCCTGGTGGTGTGTCCAGTCAAGAGCTGTTCTCCACTCCAGGGGTGTCTACCCAGTCTTGGCAGTTGCACTCTGGCAAGCGAGAAGCAGGAGAGGATACCCCTGGTACATGGTTTTGCTTTGTGAAGTGCAGAGGTGGGTTGAAGGCGTAGAAATGTACAAGGCTGGCTGTGTTTCTGTGTGTTGGACATTTCCCTGTGCGGGTAACCAGTACGAGATTTTACAGGAATCCTACAGAGAGATCTCTAGGAAACTTTCCTGGAGGTACTTGGCAATCCTCTACTGAAGGGTCGGGTCTCTGGCAGAGCTGCTTTGTTCCTTCCCTTATTGAAAGAAACTTTACCACACCATTCTGCAATCACTTGTGCAGGGACCAAAGCAGCACACAGTTGAGCAGCATAGGGACAGGGTTGGAAGTGAAAATGCATCCTTGCTTACTCTCAGGAGTGACATAGCTGCTACAATGACCCCCGCCTGTGGAAAAGGGTGGGAAAATTTAGAATATTGTCCCACTGCCCCGCAATGCTTTCATATTGCTTTTCTCCCCATGTAGAATGCCTCCCGCCTTGAGGTAAACTCACCATGCTTGGGGTGTTCGCTGACATGTGTGCTTGTCAAGGGTCAGTGAGAAAGTGAATGGTATGTTATTAGAGGTGTTTTTTACTGTACTGTTTCAATGCTGTGTATGTACTTAATCATACTTCTGTGTATTGTTCCTTGTGATTCTGCAGATGTGGCCTTCAGAGACACCCTCTACACACTGTGGGAGCACCTCTTCCAGCTAAGAAAATGCCTGAGTCAGAGCAAGGAGGACATGTTCTGGGAGCTGCTGCAATACTCAGATGCAGAAAAGAGGGAACACATGGAATGAAGGGAAATTGAAAGGCAAGACAGAAAAGAAAATGAGGCCTTTGTTAAGAATGCCACTGAGAGGATGATTAAAGTTATGGAGGAGCAAACTCAAATGCTGAAGTCCCTCATAACATTCTAGACTGAGCAGATCTGTGCCCGCTCTCCCCTTCAGCACATTCAGAACTCTTTCCCATGTGACCCCCCCAAACTTGATGCATTCCTTTCTCCTTTCCAGGACTTCTCGCTTTCCTGTTCACTCCACCCCCATGGACACCTTTTCAAATGATAGCTGGACTTACGCACAGCTCTGAAAGTGAGCCCTTTCCTGGTACCTCAAGCATATGCATGTGTGTGGTGATGCAATAAAAGCAGTTTTTGAATGATAAGTAATCTTTATTTGTTTCCTACAAATTGTGATAGCAGGTGGCAGAAAGACATACACAAGCAGTTTAATCATTTGCTTACTGGAATCCTAGATCACAAAAATCACAAGTGCTTCCTAGCAAAATTTGATTTCATTAAGCACTGCAGTCCCAAGCATAGTAATATAAAATACTGGTTTTCATTTTCAAAGTGTTGCCTCAAAACCTCCTTGATTTGAATTGACCCCTGTTGTGCCCCTCTAATAGCTCTGGTATCTGTCTGCTCAAAATCAGCAGCCAGGTGGTCTGTCTCAGCAATCCACCCCTGAGCAAAGTTTTCACCCTTACCTTCATAAATATTGTGCAATATACAACATGCAGCTATGACCACAGAAATATTAGCCTAACTGAGGTCTAACCTGTCATAAAAGCATTGCCAGCATGCCTTTAATCTGCCAAACACACATTTCAGGGTCATCCTGAACCTATTCAGCCTATTGTTGAAGTGCTCCCTACTGCTATCCAGGTTTCCTATGCAAGCCATGGAATTCATGAGCCATGGAATTAAGGGGTATGTCAGGTCTCCCAGGATCACTATGGGCATTTCAACATCCCCGACTTTAATCTTCTGGTTTGGAAAGAAAGTCCCTGCTTCCAGCTTTCTGTACAGGCCGGTGTTCCTGAAGATGCGTGCATCATGCATGTTCCTGGACCACCCCGCATTGACATCAGTGAAACGCCTACAGTGATCCACAAGTGCCTGCAACACCATGGAGAATTACCCCTTCCTATTGATGTACTCCGTTGCAAGGTGGTCCGATGCCAAAATTGCAATGTGTGTGCCATCTACCACCCCTCCACAGTTCGGGAAGCCCATTTCTAAAAAGCCATCCACTATTTCATGCACATTTCCCAGAGTCACGGTCCTTCATAGCAGGATGTGATTATTGGTCCTGAACACTTGCATTAAAGCGGCCCCAACGGTTGCCTTCCCGACTTCAAACTGATTCGCAACCGACCAGTAGCAATCTGGAGTTGCCAGCTTCCACACAGTGATTGCCAAGTGCTTCTCCACCAAGAGGGCAGCTCTCATTTTGGTGTCCTTGTGCCGCAGTGCTCGGGCAAGCTCCACAGAGTTTCAGGAAGGTGGCTTTCCTCATTTGAAAGTTCTGTAGCCACTGCTCATCATCCTATACCTGCATGATGATATGATCCCACCGCTCAGTGCTAGTTTCCCAAGCCCAAAAGTGACAGTCCACCATGTGCAGCTGTTCTATGAATCCAAAAAGTAATCTAATGTTGCTCTTATTCATGTCAGACAGCATATCAGGCAACCGTGAATACTGTTGAGTTAGGAATGTCATAATTAACTGCACTGCCATCTGTGATGTGTTAATGAGAGTTAGAAATGGAGAGCAATGCAGGATCCATCCTTTCACATAGAGAAGACAGGGCAAACAGAAAACAAGGACCGTTGAAAATGCAGGAAATTGAAGATGGAAAAACATGGAATGCTGGGATGGAAAGCAATGCATCATGGGACATTGAGCCCGGACCCATGATGTGCTGCAATCCACTCTGCCTTCCCACAAGACCTAGCCACAGAAGGTGGTAAACTGAAGTGTGGGATAGCTTCTCACGGTGCACTGCTCTCACTGTCGATGCTAGTGCCCCAAGTGTGGACACGCTCTGCCGACAGAAGGAGCATAGTATGAACATGCAATACCGATTTGCTTATAGTGCTTTTTGATCGTTGACAAAACTTTTACTGACAAAACTCTGTAGTGTAGACAAGGCCTAGGATGCAGGGATGAGACACAATGCTAATGTTGGGAATGGCATTGGAGCTTGGGTGTTAGTGAGAACTCACAGCTCCCCCAATGCCTCTCTCAGTGGGCCAGTATCCACTCCCGCCACTGTTAGTATCTATAATTGTCAGGGTAGCTGCAGCCTGGAAAGCTTTTGTGGGTTCTGTGATATGGGGAATAAGTGATTAATAGACACCCTGTTGTCTGAATCATCTCAGAGTCAGCTGACTGCCATGATTTAAATTGACAGAGGCAATCTTTCTAGCGAAGGAACGAACCACACACTCCTTTACTGTGTTTAGTGTGCTGTAGCATTGCTCCTGACAAACACTCTGAAGTTACAGTGGCTCTGCTAAGGAACACAAGGGAGCACACATCAGCTCCAGCTCTTATCCAGCAGGAGGCAGTGTGAAGGTTGGTAAGTAGCACTGATTGTGCTACAGTCCACAATTACTCCAGGCTCCCCCCTAGGAGTAATTCTTGGGAATCGGGTAGGACAGCTGGGTCTGGAGCAATTCTGATGCTCAGTTGGCAAGAGCAAATGGGACAAATGCCCAGTTTTGGAAAAAGAAAAAAGAAAAAAAAAAAGGACAGGGCTTAAAAAGGGGACTGTCCCAGCCAACACGGAACGTATGGTCATCCTACTTTTTAAAGATCTCGTCAGTTGGGTCAGATATCATTATTACCTGAATTACAAGCGTGAAGATCTCTTAAAAGAAGCAGGTAATCAGAGTCTGACTTTAAAGCGCACTATACTCTCTCTTCAGGCAAAGTGTTTGCTACATGGAGTTAACACCCTGAAATGCACGCACGCAGCAGTGATAAGGAAGTACGGAGTCCCCTGTTCCACTGTCTTCGAATGGCTCCTCCTCCTATACATTTTTAGTGTGGGGGAGAGGCTGTTTCTCTTTAAAACACATCTGAGGATGAAGCCGGTATAAGGAAGAGCTTTTGTGGGCTCCGTGATATGGGGAATAAGTGATTAATATACTCCCTGTTGTCTGAATCACCTCAGAGTCAGCCGATTGCCATGACTCAAATTGACAGAGGCGATCTTTCAATGAAGGAACAAACCACACTATCCTTTACTATGTGTTGGGTGTGCTGTAACATTGCTCCTATCTAACACTCTGAAGTTACGGTGTCTCTGTTGAGGAGTCACACGCATCTGGAGTACTGTATCCAATTTTGGGCCCCACACTACAAGAAGGATGTGGAAAAATTGGGAGAAGTCCAGCAGAAGGCAACAAAAATGATTAGGGGGCTGGAGCACATGATTTATGAGCAGAGGCGGAGGGAATTTGGGGGGGAAGGGATAGCTCAGTGGTTTGAGCATTGGCCTGCTAAACCCAGAGTTTTGAGTTCAATCCTTGAGGGGGTCATTTAGGGATCTGGGGCAAAAATTGGGGATGGTTCCTGCTTTGAGCAGGGGGTTGGACTAGATGACCTCCTGCAGTCCCTTCCAACTCTGATATTCTATGATTCTATGAACTGGGATTATTTAGTCTGCAGAAGAGAAGAATGAGGGGGGATTTGATAGCTGCTTTCAACTACCTGAAAGGGGGTTCCAAAGAGGATGGAGCTAGACTGTTCTCAGTGGTACCAGATGATAGAACAAGGAGTAATGGTTTCAAGCTGCAGTGGGGGAGTGTGACTGTGCGAGACTCACCCCTGCGGTGCCTCCTGCTGGTATCTCAGGGCATTAGCTCTTCCAGCCTCCAGAGCGCCCTCTCGTGGCCGGTGTCTCGCTGCTGCTGGCCCCCATGTCCCTCCTGGACCCCAGTGCCCTTTTCCCTGGGATGCTGCCCCCTGGCAGTGCCCCCACAGTCTCTGGGTCTCCCCCTCCCAGGGGAACTCCCAACCCCCTATTCCCACCTCGCCTCAATCTTTGGGCAACTACCAGTCACCATCTAGCCCCCGTTCACTGGGGCAGACTGCAGTATATAAGCCACTCATCACCAGCAAGGGGGGTTTGGACCTGCTGCGTCTGCCTACCCATGGACTGCGCCCTGCAACCCCAATACCCCTTTTGACCTTCCACTAGGCCTGCAGCCTAGGGGGTTTCCAGGCTGGAGCTCCCCAGCTCCTCTGGCCTTCCCCCAGCCCTGCTCTACCTTAGGTACCCAGGTACGCTCCCCACCAGCCAGGCCTTTCTCCCTCTAAAGGCAGAGAGAGAGAGAGACTCTGCTCCTGGCCCACTGCCCTCTTATAAGGGCCAGCTGAGTGCTGATTGGGGCATGGCCACAGCTGAGGCTGCTTCCCCCCCATCAGCCTGGGAGCTGCTTGCCCCCAGCCACAGCCCTCTCCTGGGCTGTTTTAAGCCCCTCAGGGCAGGAGCAGGGTGACCACCCCACTACAGGGAGGTTGAGGTTGGATATTAGGAAAAACTTTTTCACTAGAAGGGTGGTGAAGCATTGGAATGGGTTACCTAGGGAGGTGGTGGAATTTCCTTCGTCAGAGGTTTTTAAGATCAGGCTTGACAAAGCCCTGGCTGGGATGATTTAGTTGGGGATTGGTCCTGCTTTGAGCAGGTGGTTGGACTAGATGACCTGAGGTCCCGTCCAACCCTAATATTCTATATTGTATAACTTCCCAACTGTGTAAATTTCAGTGACCATGACAAGATCACCCAGGCAGGTGCTGAGTAAATGGCTCCGCCTACTCCTGCCAATGGATCTCAAAACCTGACCTGAGACATGCCAGCGATTTTTGTCCTGGGGTCTCCCTTGAGCAGAGTCTGACAAACATGTCCATTTTGCAGTATGGGTGGGCCATGCTGAGGTTAAACTCATTCCACTTGTGATCTAAACAGGATTCCAATGCAGATGTCCAGTAAGTTCAGTTCATTACCACACTGCATAGCCAGACCTCAGGTGAGTATAAGTAGAGATTTACAAGCCTGCATCTCACAGTGGTGGAATGAGACACGTTTGATGCATTTTGTATGCTGTAGCAACTAGTTCCAGGGAGAAGGGGTTAACACATGAGAGGACAAGGACAGGTCTTTGCTACAGAGGCCATTGTGCAGCAGCCGTGAGAGGCTGACCTACAGGAGAAATGCACTGTACCTGAGCAGCAGCCAGCAGGGAAGCACTGCCATCAGCTCCTTCTGCCAAGTTGATCAAAATGACACTGGTACTGGCTGGACGAGAGCAGACCCAGCTCTGAAGGTTTGGAGTTTGATTTGTTTATGGTGTGGAGGGCCCAAGTACACATAGGAAGGAAGAACACCGTGATCCCAGGCACACTGGGCTGCTGTCTGGCTTCATGAAGTCAGCTTCACCACCCCACCCCACTCACGTGAGAGAGCAAGTCAGGGCCAGTTGGAATTACCCTCTTGTTCTCTAGCAGGGAGGAGAGGGAGGAGTGGCGGGTGCTGTTAAGCTTGAGAGGATGATTCAGACAGAGAAAATGAGCAGGAAAAGCCAAGAAGAAGAGAGCAGCAGTGCCATGAACTGCACCTAGCACCACTAGTGTTTACACTTTCAAGGACCAGGTACTGGAATATGAGGAAGCCCCTGTGGCTAAGCCTTGTTTAGATTGTAATAGCACTACAGTTCCACCAGTAGTAGCCAGGGTGGGAGCGCCAGCACACATCAGGTGCTAGCCTGCGTCACGGACCTGCTCTGGCCGAGTTCAGGTGGCATGGCACATCTGCTGCCTTGGCTAGGCTAGGGCTCCCACACTGGGTTAGCCATGATGGGACTTATCCAGGAAAAGGACTAGTGTACAGACAGCGTTGGAGCCTTGTCTACATTAGCAGAACTAACCCGAGCAATGGGCACTGAGCAGTTTGGTCCTGGGTTACATTTGCAATTAGTGTTCAGAGCTGGTTCAAATTTCTCCCACTGAGGACATCAGTTGTCAGCAACCAGTAATTCTGCACATGAAGCCAAGGTCCTAGAGTCCTGGTTGGCACCGCTGTGAGGAAGTGCAGACTAATGCACCCAGTTCAGCCCTCTGCATGGTTTGAAAACTTGCTAAGAGCCAGCTGCAGGGGGAAGAAACAAGCAAAGAACTGTCAACAGCCACCCACCTGCTAGCTCACCTAGAAAAGATACGGAGAGGGAGTGAGCTCTGGAATGGGACTAAAACCCCGGCTGGGATGTGTACAAAGGCAAACAGCTTTTCTGCCGCCCTTTAGAAGAGCCTACCATAACCCTTGATTTGCCAGTGGGAAGATTAGTTTTTGTTAGCTGATATTATGAAATGGTGCCAGAATCAATGTCCTACCGCTGTGTGTGACAGAGCTCGCAGCTTCCAAGGACAGTGGGTGTGGGGTGGACGAAGGTGGGTACAACTAGCATGAAATCTGCATGTGCCCTTCTAAAAGCTATCCTGTTACTGCACATCCAACCTAACACAGAGGACCTCTTGTCTCTTCAGGAGAGCTCGTTCATCTCCATTATACTCAGTTACATGTTAGCATTCCTTGGAGACATCACACTTGCCTTCCACAGCACAGGGCTTCTTCCATGAACCCCTACAGGCACAGGCAAGTACAGATCCATCATAGGAGAGCGAACTTCCAATTTCTGACACTACCAGTCAAGCATGCAACCTCCTCCCAGCTCCCAAACAGTACAGCTTTAACTCTTACAGCTACTTGCACATAAAGCTCTGTAGCACTCTCAGTTGCTCCAAAGCCCAAGATTAGACTTTCTGGGCAAGTTGACCCCAGGTCACTGATCTGTAAAAGCCCCAGCCCTAAAGGACTTTAGGTTTGGGACATTTCCTGCTACCCAGCACTAGCTTCTTGTGATACCAGAATGACACTTACCTCCTTAGCTAACCTCAGAGAAACCCCTATTCCTACTGAGACCTCATTAGCCACTGATACATTTACAGTAGCATTACTGTTTACTAAATAGGGCTTTTTGGCTAGTAGAAGCAGTTTTTCTTTTAGCTGGTATCTGTCACAGGTAACTTGCTCATCTAATTTGAGATCAGCTGAAGAGTAGCCTCTAGTGGCCAGACCCTACCTTTACAGTAAACATTCTCCATAGCATTCTTACTCATCGCTGAACAGAGATAGGCAGGAGCAGGGCGCTACAGAGACGCTTGTTTCAGTGATCCCTTACAGTCAGACAGTCCCACTCCTGCTCTTCACAATACATTTAAAGTGCAGCTTTACTCTAAGAAATGACTGTGTAAAAATGGCACTCTAAGGCTCCATGCTGTCTCTAATCGCTATATAAAATGCACTGTGAGCACTGTTTTTTCTAACTGCCAGCTCCAGAGACTCACCCTTAGTTCAGAGTTTCAAGTGAGCTTTCTCTGTCTCATGCATCAGCACCAGTGACTGGAGGTTCTGCAAGCCAAATTATGTCATAAGTGACACCGGTGCAAAACACTATCCAGTGATTCCAGTTGCACCTGTGCAAACAGACTGAAGACTAAAAGCTCTAGATGGCACTGATTGAGAACAATCTGAAGACAATGGGGCTGCCCAGGTGTTAATGAGGGCACAATGTGTTGTGTAGATCATCACTTAGTGGTGATGACACGAGATACTCAGAGGGCAGCTGGACTCAAACCTCATCCAGGAAATGTAACTGAACTGGCAACTGGTGCTGAACACTGTTTAACCACAAGTGCAGCCAAGGATAAACCACCTGGAAAGAGGGAGAGGAAGGATGGTCTTGTGATTAACACGCCTGACTGGGACTTGGGAGATCTGGGCTCAATTCTCTGCTCTGCCACAGACTCCCTATGTGACTTGGCCAAGTCACTTAATCTCTGTCCCTCAGTTTCCAATCTGTTAAATGGAGACACCAACTCTTCCTTGTAGCTTTTGAAGGTGGTTATGTCTCATGATGCAGAGCAAGTGCCTACTACAAAATCTGGCTTTAGAACGAGAAATCTGTACCAGACAGCTTTGCTGAAAGCGTAAAGCCAACAGCTTGTATGTTTAAATTTTATTTTAATACTTCAACACAAATTCTGTGCAGTCACATAAACATTCAACACTGACATGAATGGAGGGCATAGTTACATGACCTGGAAAGTCACAATTAGACAGCACTGCAATCACCTGGAGAAAAATGTCACTCAGGATATAATTTGCATTCATATCACCTACAAACAGACTGGTACAAAATTCATCTCAAACCAAGAGTTGGCTAAGAAGACAGAGCTGTTATCACACAGTGATGAGACTGTATCTGAGCCCTCTATGCATTTTGTGCCTGGGGCGGGATTCCAGATGTGGATTGCAGCAGCTAACTTTTCCCTCTGCCCCAGCTTCAGGTGAGGTCTTGGTCCCTGCCCATTTGTGATATCAGAGCATAGCTCTGATGACACAAAGGCAGTGTAAACTCAGATTCCCCAGGATTTAAAACCAAAAATAGAAAGAGGTGAATCAGTAGGTACTGTTTTCAAACATACCAATGCTGGGATTAGCAGCTGATTTGATATGCAAGAAAATTATTTTTTGGGGGCTAAAAGATACTTCTGCTGATATAAGTTTAACCCTTTCAGTAACATTCAGTCTATATTCTCCACAGAAGAGAATGTAACCCTCAAGGAGGCTCCTTGTCTGTCACCTCTCTGGTGAGGGACAGAAGATGGAAGGTGACTATCACAAAAAGTGCATGATTATCAGAGAGCAATTAGCTTTCCAGAGACACAGCCACCCTGGGTAGCGTAACTGTTGGTTTCTGTGCTGTAAGTAGGTCAGAGGCTATTTACAGTGAGTTCAGCCCATTTTCAGATGCCTAGGGGAGGTGGGTGGTTGTTCTAGTCTTCTCTGGCCTTCCCCATCCCCAGAAAGCGTCTGTCTAATAGAAAGTTACAACTCAGAAATGGGTTCCCAGGAAGCTAGAGATGCTCTTAAAGAGCAGCGGCTACATCTCAACAGCCAGAACCGTAGCTCCACACCAACAGCATAAATCGAAGGGCACTGATAACACACAATACCACCACCAAAGGGACATGTCGTCAAAGGCTGTTCAGAGTTACAGTAAAGTAACTCATCATACTACACCCTTCCCAGCTGGAGCCCTGATCTCTGAGAAGCCACCCACTCTAGCAGTCTTCTCAAAAACTGGTCTATGTACCCAACCCCAAGAGTTCTGCATGTAACATATACAACACCGCTCACTGATTTACATGAACCTGGATGGATTTCTCTTTAACATCAATTTTTAATCACAGACAGAAGATGCATCTTTGCCACTGGAGAGGAAGGGACAGGTCCTCAGCTCATAGCACCACAGCTCTGAGCTGCCTTAGGCTCACAAAGAAATATTATACACAAACATTTACATATAAAAGGAGCATTAGTTTTTATGGAATAACTACAAAAGGAGAATACAAAAGACAGCTTTGTATAATACAATTCCTCTTGCATGTTTGTTGTGGCTTCTTGGTCAGGTTGGGTTATCCCGGTGCCGGACCTGCATACACTAAATTGGTCTTCTGGGATTTTATTTCTCAAGTACTCACCCTAATGAGATCTTTTAGCACCACATCCTGGTTAAAAAAACTGCTTCTGCAATACATTCCTCCTAAGAGTCCTATGAACACAGATGGCAGTCAGTAGAGGTGTCACTAGTTTCCCCACCCACCTGGGCAAGGGGAGAAGTTACTTCTAGCACAGCTTCACTGACTCGTCATCCATTGCTTCCAGAAGTGGGATTCAGGCAGTGGAACCCTTTTGCACACGGAACATCCTGTAACATCAATTCCCCTTCCCTGCAACTTCCCCTCCCCCAATTACCCTGGTGAGGTAGTGTTTGTTCCAAGTCTAAGAGTATCCTCCCCTTCTCTCAAATTGCAAGGCTTATGCCTAGACATGGACTGCCTCATGAGAAGCTACTCACCAGACTCCCATTACCCAATGTGGTGAGCTCCTTTAAGAAGGAAGTGAAGACTCTGCTATGGTCACCTGCAGAAACAGGATAACAGGCCATCTGCATAGGTTGTGTGAAGTGTGATCCCCAGCCCAGGCAGACATTTGCACTTGCTCAGCTCCAGTGCATGTGCTAAAAATAGCAGTGTGAACACTGTGGGAGAGGTGACGGCTCGGGGTAGCCACTCAAATCCAAGCCTGCCCGAGCCCGCAGGTCTGAACCTGGGGTAGATAGCCTGACCTGCAGCCACAACATCCACACTGTTATTATCAGTGCACTAGATTGAGCTGAGCTACCCCAAGTCTGTCTACTTGTGCTGGAAATCACCTCCCAGCTGCAGCGTAGAAATACCCTCGGGACTTCTTTGTGGGCCCTCCATGGTGGAAGCATTAAGGGCATCTGCTACTTGTACACAACGCAATCCTGGCAAAGGTCAAAACTGAGTTTTCATTGCTGCTAAGAGGCAGATGCCCAAATGCCAGTGACTTTCAGTAGGATTTGGGTGCCTACCTCCCAGAGGGTTCTTTGAAAAACCAGCCTAGTATTCTAAAGCTGAGTTTGCTGTTGTCTTCTATTCAAGCAGTTTTCTGGGGTTACATTTCCACCCTAGCAGTCTCGGGGGAGGATTCTGTAGATGCTATTTGAGGAGTGGGGCAGGAGTGGGAGAGGTTGGGGAAGGCAAGAAAACCAGAATGTCTCTGGATGTGTTTTGCAGACAGACTTAAGAATTGCTTGAATGTGAAAGTCTCCCACTCTTGCCAACCCAGAGCTCAAGGGACAAGTGATATTTTAATTACATGAAAATTACGGCTAAGAACAAACTGTACACAAGCTGGAAGAATGAGGCAGAGGGGAGAACATATTTGAGAGCCCCCCCTCCCCCCAAGGTACTCAGTGCATTTTCTGAATGAATCCTTTGCCCAAGGAAATTGATAAGATGCCATTAAGCACCAAAAGGGGATGGGAAGTGGGAGGGGGCACAGTCCAGGCTCTTTGGGGAGGCACAGCCTTTCACACCCGGCCCTCCACACAGTTTTGGAACCCTGATGTGGACATCAGGCCAAAAATATTGCCCACCCCTGATCTAGGGCCAGAACCCTGCCTGGAATGGGGAATTAGCTCCTCAGACCAGTTATGTTATAAGCCATCTGGGATGGAAACTCCTGCTGACTGATCTTAAGGGGGCACTGAAATGAACTGTTTTTTACTAGCTGAGCCAGTTGCTAATACTGACATTTAAGAACCTGAATGGTGCAACTATGGGGGTGAACATGCGCCCTAAGGCTAGTGCACACTATCACTTGGAAGATAAAAGGGTCTTAGTTCAATCAATTCAAATCTGGAAACTGATCTTTTAAGCAGAGGCAAACTTCATTCACCTCCCATGTGCTTCCACCATGTGCTGAACACAATATTGCAAAGTCCACAGCATGTCAGACGGTATGGGCTGTCAGTCAATGGCATCTATACTCACAGGCACAGGGAGGCCTTTTCAAGGTGAGCAGCAAAACAAGCTGGAACCAAAGCTGCTTAAGATTCTAACAGAATATTTGTTCAGATTTAACACTGACAAATGCATATTTTTCAGCCAGAATATGAGAGTCTGCTCCTGCAGCCATTACTCAGTAAGGTCAGGGCCCAGGATTCTGGGTTAGCCACATGACAGCTGCCCTCTCCAAACACATTCGACGCACTGCAAGGATACACAGGGCAAGGACAATGAGTGCTTGTGGCGTTACTAGCTCTTGCAGGAGTAAGTGATGTTGCTCTGCACCAACAAGAGAAAGATTCTGATTACAAACAGACTGTTTGATGTTCATCTATCATTTTAAAAGGGTGCATCCACAATCCGTTACTGACCTGGGTTCTTATGGAAGGGCTTCCAACAATGGCATCACAAGAAGCTGTTCATCTTCCAGGCTAACCTTTGCCAGTGGGTTCTTGAGAGGCAGTGCCCTGCCAAAGTCACACAACTGTCTGCCAGTCCCTTTAGATGTGGCCCGGGCAAGTAAGTCTTAGCCAGCCTCATCTGAGCCAGTGGATTCTGAGGAGATCTTGGCCAGCCTAGTTAAGAGTTGGGCCACTGATTTTTCACTGCATATTTTGATCTCCCTTTATAAAAGAAATGCACCTTAAAAAAAGGTAATATTCAAGATTCTCTATTTTAATGCAATTGGTGTCACTATATACCTGGTGAGGAAACAGTGCTCTCTCTTCCCTCCATCTGGCTGCAGAACTCCCCCTCACTAGTGATCACTCTGCTGAAGTACTCAGAGGAATCTCTCTAACACGTGCTCACACTGATCCTCCGTTGAGATGCACAGACTAAGCCAGGAAAGGACAAGTCTCAAAACTGGACTGCTAACTTCGTGTGTCAAGCGATGGGAAATCATTTCCAGTCACGAAGCGTGTCTGCGGAGAAATGCTGCCAGAACTGTCAGGCAAGAAGAAAGGACTATTTAACCTGTCCAACTTATACCATGAGGCATTACTGGCAAAGCATGGCTGCATTTTACACTGAGAGAGCACTAGTCTCTCCAGTCAATAGGCAGATTCAAGTGCTATAGAAACAGCAACCCCTAGAGCCTGTCTGGGGAACTAGTACATTCCCAGACACAAGACTGAATTGATAGATGAGATCATTTTCTATCTCTGTAGGTACTCTCCCCTCCGCCCACCCTTATCTGCTTCTCTTTGGAGAAGGCATTGTGTTTCTGCATCCAATTGCTAATTTTCTGCCTGGCCTGTTATCACTACTGGTGCAAAATCTCATGTCAGCTACCAGGAACCATGAAGAAGGGGAAGAGTTTGTGCCCTGCATATAGCCTGTTGGCTTTTAGCTGCCTGAGTCGTGAGTCATAATATTACAATTGGAAGTCATGATTCTGATATGTAATAGGAATGTAAACAGAAAGTCAGCCTTTGAGGAAGTGCTTTCCCAGACTGGATGCTTCCTACAGAGGGGCAGACTTTGTAAGCAGATTAAGAACACTAGCTTTCAGATGTGGGGAAAGACAACTATTAGTCTTTGTTCCTTTCAGAAGCTTTGCTGACTTGCTCAGGAAAGGGTGCTGAAAATGGATACATGGATCTGCCTGATGGGTGGACCCATATGCAAAGTCTACTTATAGAAAGCCATTGATTTCATAAACCAATATTCTGTGTCAAATATTTTATAAACCAATATTCTTCCCCTGCAAGTGGCAAACTGATGTCATTGGCACAAGCCAGGCATTGTACAAGCCACACACAGCTCTGCCAATATACCTGCATCCTGATGAGCAACACGCTGCTGTTTCAGTCCTGGCCTCAGAGACTGATTGCATATGGATACACATCCACTCAGGACTAGAATGAGATACCCACATTTCCACTTGTTACTTAAATCAGGATTTGAACCCAGTTTGCCAGAGGTAAAAGGAATTAACCAGATGCACCACCTAGCACTTTACATGTTACATATAAGGAGAAACAGTAAACAACTAAGCCCTGCATTTAGCATGCTCCTTAATAGCTAAGCTAGGAGCCTAGTGGAATTTTTGTGCTAGCTTGGCTTTTGCATTAGTATTTGTCTTGAGAATTTTGAGATGTTTGACAGGCTCATTGTTTTGATGATGGTTATCGCCTCAGGCATTCATGGTGTCCTTGAAGCCCCACACCTCCATGGCAGAGATCTGGAAGCTTTCAGAGCACAGTGGCTGATTATTGAAAGTATTGCAGTGGCTGGTTCTCCCATGGTTCAGGTCTGCATCAAGGTAGAGGGCCTGGCCATCACCACCTCCTACAGAGAAAGGAAGAACAAAAATGTTACATTGCTTTTGTGTTTCTCAGGATGTGAAACTTACAGCTACACAGAGAAGGGGTCTGATGGCCTTTACCTCCAGGGACAGCTGGAATATAGGAAGACCCACCACGATGTTCAGCTGCTGTCTTTTAGAACGAAGGACACTTGTTTCTATGCATGGATTCTAATGAAGCTAGCAGAACTGCAAGTGACCATTTTGGCAAATTCATGGAAGACAACCCAGGCAGAAAGAAAAGGAGTACTTGTGGCACCTACTCCTGTTCTTTTTGTGGATACAAACTAGCATGACTGCTACTCTGAACCCAGGCAGACTGACTCCACACCTGCTTGACTTCATTGATTTTTTTATTTTCATGTTTTTAAAAAAGAAGGCTCCAGTAAGTTACTAACTGGTTATCTGAACTTGAATTAAACAGAACAAGTGACAAATCAAGATAGAATCCCTCGGACAACTTAATGAGCAATATCAAACTGGGGAGCGGGACAAAGCAGGGTACTAAAAGGGACTGGTACAATCTTCTAGATCATTGTAAAAGATATCCCAAAGTTTACTGCATGTTGATCAGATCTGTGAGAGACCAGACTGACAGAATATTGCACAGATCTTAGAGGGACAAGAAATTCAGTTAAATTAATTTAGACCAATGAAAAACATACTTGTTGGGATGGAGATGACAAAGACTCCCAGTCAAAACAAAATGAAGGGTGTTGTCTGAAGAGCAGTTACACAAGAAAGGCAGTTAGATAAGGCAAAACACACTTGAGGGGTCACTCCAGTGGAAATCCTGTTCTGTGTCAGAGACCGGACTAGACAGTAATTCCCACATACAAATCTGATGCACTAAGATGGATGTAACTAGTACCGCCTCCCTTAATAACAGAACTTTGTGATGAGCCACAATACACCATCACTGGTCTCCAGTTGTCATGTGCTCTCTAGCTTTCAACTCAGCTCGTGTTGTATTGTGAGCTGGTTGAGTTTGGAGCAGCCCACCCCACAGTGGACTATAATGCACATTACTAAATAGGAATCAGTAGGCACTAGATATTAAAGCTGAAGTCTTGATCTGGTAACCATCAGACTAGATGCTCTCAAAGCAGGTCTCTTTCAACCCTGTTATCAGACTTTAGTAGATGCACTTTAAAACTGTGGCTGTCAGAAAAACTGTTCTGGGGAAAACTTCTCAGTACATAACTGTTGCCTGCATTTCCAATCATAACTGACTACTTTATTAGCCAATAGGCTTTTGCCACAGTTAGCAGCACTGTAGACGCACTCCAGTTGCAGCAGAGCAAGCTGCTGTATTGTAGTTCACCTCGTGCTTCAACACCAGTTCATTGCCAGCTAAGTCCATATTCCAGAATTATTCGCAATCACGTGTGCAGCAGACCATAGGTGAAGCTGTGCCTGCAGCATCTAGTCCTTACAATGTTTTCTCTTTACAAGTGCGATATCCAAGTTTTGATACAAAATTTGGCAGAGCAGGATGTTTTCACAGTCACTTTTCTCATTCTAGCTACAGTAGGAATGACATAAATGCTAAAAACAGCTTGATTGATTTTTTGCTGCGATAGGCAGGAAGACTGGCAGGATAATTGCATGGATCCTGCACAGACTTACCTATGATGATGCATTCATTGCTGCCAGCCATGAACATGGAAGCAGTTTTGGAAGGCAAGTTGAAGTGACGAGCAGCTAGGAAGGGGGAAAGACGATCCGAGGAGTCCGAGGGGATGCTGCTGGAGGACAGGACAGTGGAAACCTGCGTGGACTTAGCCCCTGGCTCAGAAGCAGTCACGGCCAGTTCGGGGTGCTTGATTATCACCCACTCATAGCGTTCCACTTCTGGCTGCAACTAGGTGAGAGGAGAAGAGAAGACAGCCAGGAATCAATTGGTGAGCATCCATTCCACTGAGGGTTCTGAATACGAAGCAGCCCTGGAGCTGCTCAGACACTGCCAGTACCGCTGGTGAGTGATTCAGACTAACCCTTTGGCATAATGGACAGGAATGGTGCCAGAAAGACCTCTGCCTTGTAGAGGATTGAGAATAAGACTTGGTAATACGTGGTGGTTTCTGAATTACCTTACTACATATGGCATGCATCCACGCCCAGGTCTTGTGAGAATCATTCTGTACTCAGGAGAAAGGCCCTCCCCATAAAATTGAATAGGAAATCTCCTACCCTTTCATAAGGAATTCCATAGACTTTAAGGCCAGAAGGGCATGGGCTGGATCACAAGCTTGTCAGCCCATATATTCCACTCTAAATGGAAAAGGGGTGTTACTGATTAGCTATTAAAATCCAGTCATCTCCATTCAATATTGAGGCAAAACTGCGATTACTACTTACCCTGAATACAAAGCACTCTCCAGTCCCAAAGAAACTCAGTTTATTCCCTCCTCGCCTGCGCTCGCTCCAGTCAGTTGACAAATAAGCGCCACAGACCTAGAGCAAAGGTCACAGTCAGGAGGCTTGTCACCAGTTACTACTAATAAGAAACAGGGTATTTTAAATTCACTGATACCAAAAGGTTTTGGAGCCCACAACTCAAGGTCTAATGTAGTTTAATGTTGAAAGTCTCAAGATCAGTGGATTAAGAGGGCACAAGTAATTTAGACCTAAAGCTAGATCTAGATTCTGATCAGCTAGGGAATGGCCTGCAGATTCTAAATTTTAAAAATTATTTTACATCCACCACTTCTGAGAGGAAGGATGGTCCAGTGGATAGGGTGCTAGCCCTGAACTCTGGAGAACAAGGGTCAATTCCCTGCTCTGCCACAGACTTCCTGTGTGACTCACTTAGCCTCTCTGTGCCCCAGTTCCCAATCTGTACAATGGAGATAATAACCCAGCCTAGCCCCACAGGGATGTTGTGAGGTGCTCAGATACTATGGTGATGGTGGGTGGGCATGTAAGTACCACAGGAAGAAGCATCACAGACAGACCTAGTAACAAGAAAATGAAATTGTGGTAGCCAAATAGCCACTTCCTTGTTTTGGTACCAAAAGCATCAACACTCATATCAGAGACATGAGACTGTTGACTATGCAGCAGCTGCGAACAGGCAATAATCCCAGAGAACTACAAGCATGTCTGCTGCCTTCAACAATCTCGTCCACACTAGCAAGATTTCCCACTGCCAACAATGGGCATCAGGGACAGGTGCAGATGAATTGGTGCTGAGCCCAGTTTAACCTCTAAGATAGCCCAGGACATACACCACTCTAGACTGTCAGAAAGCCTGGTTTCACACATTCAGCACAATTCATGCTAGGTTAGGCATGCAGTTACATCTCCTACAGTACCTACTGGTGCTGGAACCCTTTTAGTAGTGGGGGTGCTGACAGCCAGCCCCCTTACCCCTGTCCACACACCCCTAGCTAGGGCTGAGAGCAGTACCGTGTTTCTGGGAGGGGGAGACCCAGACAGGGGTAAGGGGGTAAAGACTGGGGGCAGGCATGGGGCCTGCAGCCAGGACCCCGCATGCGGGGCCAGCAGCAGAGCCCCAGCTGCGGGGCCAGCGGTCAGGACCATGGGAGCAGAGCCTGGGAGCTGGGGGTGTGGGGGGGTGAGGGGCTCCAGGCACGCGGCCAGCACCACATGAGCAGAGGCCCAGATGCAGAGCCCTGGGAGCACGGCCAGTGGCCAGGACCCAAGCCCCAGACGCAGGGCTAGGGAGCGGAGTCCATGGCACGAGGCCCCAGGTGTGGGGCCCTGGTGCGGAGCCCCAGACACGGAGCCCCAGGCACAGGGCCAGCGCCTGGGACCCTGCAGCACCCCCCACATGCCTAGTTCCCGTGCCTATGTCAGCACCAGCAGAACTTCTCCCACTGCTGACACCCATTAGCAATGAGTAGCTTTGCTAGCATAGAAAAGGCTAGGAGATAACAAAAAGGTGGCCTGATACTGGAATTTGCTCCACTAGAAGCAAGAAAAAAAAACAACACAATATCTGAAGGGAAGAGCAGAAATTAGTAAATTATTTTTTCAAGCTTCTAAGAGGCAATTATAAACATGGAAAGTAAAAAACAGAAAATAGACAGTGTTCTTTTAGACTGTTAACATTTCTCCCCTTCCTTCCTCTTCTTCCTTATTTTCTAAGGGATCATACAACAGATCATTATTTGCTCTCTTCATGAAGAGGCCAGCAGCAGCTGCACAACTAGAGTTAATAGCACTCTATAGGCCAAGAGGCAAATAAAGTTTACGATGGCAGATGCACTCTTTCCCCTTCCTCTGGATACCATGGGCACATCAGCCACTTACCTAGCCACTGTGGCCTGAGGATTAGAATCATAGAATATCAGGGTTGGAAGGGACCCCTGAAGGTCATCTAGTCCAACCCCCTGCTCGAAGCAGGACCAATTCCCAGTTAAATCATCCCAGCCAGGGCTTTGTCAAGCCTGACCTTAAAAACTTCCAAGGAAGGAGATTCCACCACCTCCCTAGGCAACGCATTCCAGTGTTTCACCACCCTCTTAGTGAAAAAGTTTTTCCTAATATCCAATCTAAACCTCCCCCGCTGCAACTTGAGGCCATTATTCCTCGTTCTGTCATCTGCTACCATTGAGAACAGTCTAGAGCCATCCTCTTTGGAACCCCCTTTCAGGTAGTTGAAAGCAGCTATCAAATCCCCCCTCATTCTTCTCTTCTGCAGGCTAAACAATCCCAGCTCCCTCAGCCTCTCCTCATAAGTCATGTGTTCTAGACCCCTAATCATTTTTGTTGCCCTTCGCTGGACTCTCTCCAATTTATCCACATCCTTCTTGTAGTGTGGGGCCCAAAACTGGACACAGTACTCCAGATGAGGCCTCACCAATGTGCCAACAATGGGCCAAATTCTGCTTTAATTTACTTGCATACAAACCCAATGAACCCAATGAAACTGACCCCTGCAGGCTGCAATGGCACTATATGTGAGCAACAAAGCACAATGAGGCCTCCACTGCTGCAGGAGTTTGGTGTAGCCACCCAGCAAGGACATAACCAGAGAGAGAAACGCACAGGCTGCCTGCAGCAGGAGCTGAATATTGCAATGGAATTTTAAAAGCCACACAGTATTTAGCAGCAGGCCCTCACTCTCTGTCACCAGAGGACCTCTATTCCTGTGCAGTGGCTCATCTCAGAGCTCTAAGAAATTTCACTGCTATTGTGCATTTGGTTTTATCACAACCACAGGATTAGCACTAATTTTTTTTTTGGTGTAATAGGAAATCCAGTACTGCTTTCCCTTTTGAGCACTGCTACTGTACCAGGTTATCCTTAACCAAAAGGAAAATGCCTTCTCTGGATCACGAATGTCCAGTTCAGCACAATCCCACAGGCTCTCACTTCAGTCCTCATCCTAGCAGGGCATGTACATAATAAAATGGATGTCAGGGGTCTCTGTGGAAGTTACTGCAATCTGGTACCATTGCCACCATTACATATGGACTACAACAAAGGGGATGCCAGACCTGGACCCCGCTTAAAGTATTTAATCTGGTATAAAGTTTACTGGAGGTCCCTCATGGCTAGTGAACACCACACCGAGTACCTAAGTCAAAAGCATATGGCCATAAGAAATGAATTTCTACACCATCCCCTTTTTCATTGTTTCATAAATTGTGTAGGGCAGGATGGATTTTAGGCAATCAGGTGGTATGTGGCATCATCATTTCCTCAGTTACCTTTTACCCTACTTACCTCTTTGGCTGTTGTCTTGATCACAAGGAGAGTTGGTTCATGTCCTTCGCTGTGAGAATAGAACCTGGTATGTGAAGAGATGGCTCCTTAAGCAAACATCGCACTGCTTACATTAACTGTTGTATGTGACCTGCAGTGCCCGCACTACCTTCCAGCCTAAGATTTGTTTGCTGGCATGAGGTACAATGATTGCTCGGCACTGACTGCACCACTGCCAGGGTCTCCAATAATACAAGGCAGAGGATAGCAGCAACCTGAAAAAGACTACGGGCCTGATTCTCCACTGCCTTGCTCCTTGCAGAGACACCTGAGCAGAGAGGGGGGAAGACACTACCGAATCGGAAGAGCATCATTTTACAACCATTTTGCGCAGGGGTAAATGGCTATGCAAGGTACCAGACAGCAGAGAATCAGGTCGTGTGTGTTGGTGTCATGGTGCATGAAGACTTTGCTGCCTCCACAGGCAAATGCTGAGGCTCATTCCTCTCACTGATGTCTGTCACTCTCACAGGCACTCTGTGCTGGGGCAGAAGATGAAGGAACCCACTTATTTGTTTCTCTTGGTAATTCACTCTTGGTAGCTTCACCTCCCATCCCATTTATTTGTCATTTCTGTGAACAATACAGGATCAGATCAAGGATAATGCCTTTCATCTGATGACAAGTTATTGCTATAACAAATTCACTTGTCTTGGGAACAGAGCAAGACTGACATATTTTGACTGTTAATTTTTAGGCTGTACCATTTTAACACATTTCAGGGATAAAAGCAACTTCACAGAAGACAGCTGGGGAAAGTGGTTTTTGCTAGGCTATGTCTCATCCTGCATATTTTTAAGTGTCTCTTTCCTTTTGCAGCAACCTCTGCTTATTGTTATCATGTGAAATGAGAAGCTTTCAGAGACCCAGTGTGCATTGGTCTGAAGGGACTTTCGGGCTCATCTATCAAGGGATTCATTCCAATGAAGTGAGCTGTAGTTCACGAAAGCTTATGCTCAAATAAATTTGTTAGTCTCTAAGATGCCACAAGTACTCCTTTTCTTTTTGCGAATACAGACTAACATGGCTGCTACTCTGAAACCTGTAAGAGCTTTGTGAGTGACTGGTCATCATCAAACCAGCCAGCCACAGCAGTTAAAATTTCACACTAACAGGCTTAACATGATTTAAATATTTTCATTAGGGACATGGATAATGAGTGGAGAGTGGGGCTTATACAATTCGCAGATGATACCAAGCTGAGAGGGGTGGGAAACTCACAGATTAACTCATGATGCCCATGGAGCCTGTGCCCAGGGCCCACAGCCAATTTGGGGGCACTGCAGGAGCATCGTAACCTGTGTAGAACCTGTAACAGAACTATGGCCCTGCCCCTTGCTCCTCCTGTTCCCCCTTGAGGTGGTGTCCCCTGGCCAGTCTAGAAGCCGAAGCTGGGCCATGGTAAGAGCTGCCCAGGGAGCCTAGGCTGCGGTGGGGAGCCCCAGACCCTCCGCCTGCCCTGGGGGGGGTGTCGGGGTGCCCGAGAGCAACCCCTGGCCCTTGTCCCTGCCCCCCAAGGGCCCCAATAAATGTTAATCCACCTTTGGGTGGGAAGCATGTTGGAGGATAGGATTGGAATTCAAAACAACCTTATGAAATTAGATATTTGGTCTGAGATCATAGAACTGGAAGGGACCTCGAGAGATCATCTAGTCCAGGCTCCTGCACTCAAGGCAGGACTAAGTATTATCAACAAGATGAAATTCAATAAAGAGAAGTACAAAGTACTACACTTAGGAAGGGAAAAAAAAAGCAAATGTACGACTACAAAATGGGGAATCATTGGCTAGGAGATAGTATTGCTGAAAAGGATCTGGGGGATATAGTGGATCACAACTGAATACAAGTCAACAACGTGATACAGCTGGGAAAACAGCTAATATTATCCTGGGTTGTATTAACATGAGTGTTGTATATAAGATATGGGAGGTAATTGTCCCACTCTACTTGGCAGGGATGAGGCCTCAGCTGGAGTGCTGTCTCCAGTTCTGGGCACTACACTTTTGGAAAGATGGGGACAAATTGAAGAGAGTCGACAGGAGAGGAACAAAACTAATAAAAGGTTTAGAAAACCTGACTCATGAGGAAAGGTTAAAAACCTGGGCATGTTTAGTCTTAAGAAGAGAAGACTGAGGAGGACTGATAAGAGTCTTCACATATGTTAAGGGCTATTCTAAAGAGGACAGTGATCAATTGTTCTCCATTTCCACTGAAGCTAGAACAGGAAGTAAATTGGCTTAATCTGAAGCAAGGGAGATTTAAATTAAATATTAGGAAGAATATCTAACTACAAGCATACTTAAGCTCTGGAACAGGCCTCCAAGGCAGTGTGTGGAATCCCCATCATTGGAGATTTTTAAAAACAGGTTGGACAAACACCTGTCAGCGTTGGTCTATCAAGGGAGACTATGCTAGGCTGGGGAAGACACTTAAGGAAATAGAGGCTCAGGTGATCTTTAGTGGGATTCTGCCTCTTCCTAGAGAAGGGCAACAAAGGTGTGACAAGATTATGACTATCAACAGATGGCTTAGGCAGCGGTGCTATAAGGAGGGCTTTGGGATGTATGGCCACTGGGAGGTGTTCATGGACAGAGAACAGTTCTCTCGGGATGGACTTCATCTGAGTAGGGAAGGAAATAGACTTCTAGAATGGAGGCTGGCACAACTGATTAAGAGAGCTTTAAACTAGGAATTTGGGGGAGATGTCCAGGTAATCTCCATGCCGGATTTTAGCATTGAGAGGGAAGAAAACAAAGTAAGAAAGGATACAGCTGTGGGTAGGAGAATGGACATAAGGAAGGAAGGGCAGTGTGGATACCAGTCTAATAGGTTATACTGGCTGTAAGATGACCGTGCCTAATCGGGTACAGAATGTGAGCGAGGCCAAACAGCAAAAATTAAAATGTTTGTACACCAATGCAAGGAGCCTAGGTAACAAAATGGAGGAACTAGAGCTACTGGTGCAGGAAGTGAAACCAGATATTATAGGGATAGCAGAAACATGGTGGAATAGTAGTCATGACTGGACTACAGGTATTGAAGGGTATGTGCTGTTTAGGAAAGACAGAAACAAAGGTAAAAGTGGTGGCGCAGCATTGTATATCAATGATGAGGTAGAATGTAAAGAAATAAGAAGCGATGGAATGGATAAGACAGAGTCCGTCTGGGCAAAAATCACATTGGGGAAGAAAACTACTAGAGCTTCCCCTGTGATAGTGCTTGGGGTGTGCTATAGACCACTGGGATCTAATTTGGATATGGATAGAACCCTCTTTAATGTTTTTAATGAAGTAAATACTAATGGAAACTGCGTGATCATGGGAGACTTTAACTTCCCAGATATAGACTGGAGGACAAGTGCTAGTAATAATAATAGGGCTCAGATTTTCCTGGATGTGATAGCTGATGGATTCTTTCATCAAGTAGTTGCTGAACCAATTAGAGAGGATGTCATTTTAGATTTGGTTTTGGTGAGCAGTGAGGATCTCATAGAAGAAATGGTTGTAGGGGACAATCTTGGTTCAAGCGATCATGAGCTAATTCAGTTCAAACTGAACGGAAGGATAAACAAAACTAAACCTGCGACTAGGTTTTTGATTTCAAAAGGGCTGACTTTCAAAAATTAAGGAGATTAGTTAGGGAAGTGGATTGGACTGAAGAATTTATGGATCTAAAGGGAGAGGAGGCCTGGGATTACTTTAAATCAAAGCTGCAGAAGCTATCGGAAGCCTGCATCCCAAGAAAGGGGAAAAAATTCATAGGCAGGACTTGTAGACCAAGCTGGATGAGCAAGCATCTCAGAGAGGTGATTAAGAAAAAGCAGAAAGCATACAGGGAGTGGAAGATGGGAGGGACAAGCAAAGAAAGCTACCTCATTGAGGTCAGAACATGTAAGGATAAAGTGAGACAGGCTAAAAGTCAAGTAGATTTGAACCTTGCAAAGGGAATTAAAACCAATAGTAAAAGGTTCTATAGCCATATAAATAAGAAGAAAACAAAGAAAGAAGAAGTGGGACCGCTAAATACTGAGGATGGAGTGGAGGTTAAGGATGATCTAGGCATGGCCCAATATCTAAACAAATACTTTGCCTCAGTCTTTAATAAAGCTAAAGAGGATCTTAGGGATAATGGTTGCATGACAAATGGCAGTGAGGATATGGAGGTAGATATTACCATATCTGAGGTAGAAGCGAAACTCAAACAGCTTAATGGGACTAAATTGGGGGGCCCAGATAATCTTCATCCAAGAATATTAAAGGAATTGGCACATGAAGTTGCAAGCCCATTAGCAAGAATTTTTAGTGAATCTGTAAACTCAGGGGTTGTACCGTATGATTGGAGAATTGCTAACATAGTTCCTATTTTTAAGAAAGGAAAAAAAAGTGATCCGGGTAACTACAGGCCTGTTAGTTTGACATCTGTAGTATGTAAGGTCTTGGAAAAAATTTTGAAGGAGAAAGTAGTTAAGGACATTGAGGTCAATGGTAAATGGGACAAAATACAACATGGTTTTACAAAAGGTAGATCGTGCCAAACCAACCTGATCTCCTTCTTTGAGAAAGTAACAGATTTTTTAGACAAAGGAAATGCAGTGGATCTAATTTACCTAGATTTCAGTAAGGCGTTTGATACTGTGCCACATGGGGAATTATTAGTTAAATTGGAAAAGATGGGGATCAATATGAAAATTGAAAGGTGGATAAGGAATTGGTTAACAGGGAGATTACAGTGGGTCCTACTGAAAGGTGAACTGTCAGGCTGGAGGGAGGTTACCAGTGGAGTTCCTCAGGCATCAGTTTTGGGACCAATCTTAATCTTTTTATTACTGACCTCGGCACAAAAAGTGGGAGCGTGCTAATAAAGTTTGCGGATGATACAAAGCTGGGAGGTATTGCCAATTTAGAGAGAGACCGGGATATCATACAGGAAGATTTGGATGACCTTGTAAACTGGAGTAATAGTAATAGGATGAAATTTAATAGTGAGAAGTGTAAGGTTATGCATTTAGGGATTAATAACAGGAATTTTAGTTATAAGCTAGGGATGCATCAATTAGAAGTAACGGAGGAGGAGAAGGACCTTGGAGTATTGGTTGATCATAGGATGACTATGAGCCTCCAACATGATATGGCCGTGAAAAAAGTTAATGCGGTCTTGGGATGCACCAGGCGAGGTATTTCCAGTCGAGATAAGGAGGTTTTAGTGCCGTTATACAAGGCACTGGTGAGACCTCACCTGGAATACTGTGTGCAGTTCTGGTCTCCCATGTTTAAAAAGGATGAATTCAAACTGGAACAGGTACAGAGAAGGGCTACTAGGATGATCTGAGGAATGGAAAACCTGTCTTATGAAAGGAGATTCAAGGAGCTTGGCTTGTTTAGGCTAACCAAAAGAAGGTTGAGGGGAGATATGATTGCTTTCTATAAATATATCAGAGGGATAAATACCGGAGCGGAAGAGGAATTATTTAAACTCAGTACCAATGTGGACACAAGAACAAATGGATATAAACTGGTCGTCGGGAAGTTTAGACTTGAAATTAGACAAATAACCATCAGAGGAGTGAAGTTTTGGAATAACCTTCCAAGGGAAGCAGTGGGGACAAAAGACCTATCTGGCTTTAAGATTAAACTTGATAAGTTTATGGAGGAGATGATATGATGGGATAACATGATTTTGACAATTAACTGATCTTTAAATATTCATGGTAAATAGGCACAATGGCCTGTGATGGGATGTTAGGTGGGGTGGGGATCAGAGTTACTACAGAGAATTCTTTCCTGGATATCTGGCTAGTGAATCTTGCCCATATGCTCAGGGTTTAGGTGATCGCCATATTTGGGGTCGGGAAGGAATTTTCCTTCAGGGCAGATTGGAAGAGGCCCTGGAGATTTTTTGCCTTCCTCTCTAGCATGGGGCACGGGTCACTTGCTGGAGGATTCTCTGCTCCTTGAAGTCTTTAAACCATGATTTGAGGACTTCAATAGCTCAGACATAGGTGAGAGGTTTATCGCAGGAGTGGGTGGGTGAGATTCTGTGGCCTGCACTGTGCAGGAGGTCAGACTAGATGATCATAATGGTCCCTTCTGTCCTTAATATCTATGAATCTAGGTTTCCTTGGTCCTGCCTCTGTGCAGGGGGCTGGACTCTATGAGATCTCGAGGTCCCTTCCAGACTGACATTTCTATGATTCTAGGAATTAACTACAATTCCTATGGTTAGCACTCAAACAGGGGAAATTCAGGACTAGCACTCACACTGAGGGCTTGTCTTTACTACAAGGGTAAGCCAATCTAAGTTACGCTACTCCAGCTACGAGAATAACGTAGCTGGGGTCGACGTAGCTTAGGTTTGACTTACCATAGTGTCTTCATGGCGCTGAGGCGACAGGAGATGCTCTCCAGTCAACTTCCCTTACTCTTCTCAGACAGCTGGAGTACCGGGGTCGAGTGGTCTTACTGGGTCTTCATTAGACCTGCTAAATTGATCCCTGCTGCATCGATTGCAGCAGCATTGATCTCCCCGGTAGTGGAGTCCAGCCCTAACTGGAGGCAGGACCATAGCCTCTAATTTTGGAAGCTATCCTTGTGCTAACTGTAACTGAGATGGGGGAGGAGAGATTCAGACTTCCCTGGCACTTGCAATCGGTCACTCCCATAATAGTCTTTGGATGCACATTTTGGTGAGCCATGCTTTGGATGAGGATTTCTGTACCCAGTTAGCATTGTTTGGCTGTTCTTTTCTCCTTGTACAATAGGAAAGACTAGGTTACCTGTTTAGGCTGCAGCCATGCTCCAAGGTGGTGAAAAGCAGTAGGGGCTGGCAAAGTCCAAAGCGCTCTGGGATCCAGGACCAGATGTCTCTCATCTCTTTCACGCTGACAATTTCGGACTTGAAGTTCTCAGCATGCACTGCCAAGTGCACGTTCTGTCTATGAAACATGGGAGACACCGTTGAGAGAGAGAAGATAATCTCACAAACACCACACAAAGGGGACAGCTGAACGTGAGAACATGCCTAAGTGGAAATGCCTCGGTGGGTACCCTGCTCTCTGAAGCTTCAGGCCACGAGGTGAGGACAGCATGGTTTGATGGAGGAAAGAAACACTGCTGCCGTTTGGTGGAATCCATAATTATTAGTGGCTTTACTGGAGAGAACTTTGCAGCTCTTACTCAGCCATGCTATCAATGGCTGGTGCAGAGGAGCTAAATGTTTGAATGAACAGGGGACTATCAGGACCTTAAAAAAAACAAATTCAGTTAGATTTGCAACTCAAGGATAGCCCCACTAGTACCAGCACGAGAGAGATGCACCCCACAGGGGAGAAAATACAGTAGGTCCACACAAATATTCTGGCACTTCCTGGTCTCTCGAGTCCTGTTTGTATTTGTGGAATTTGAGAATTCCTGCAAATATCCCAGTCACACAAGAGTTGCATAGATATCAGAGTTGCCATCCCCCACAATTTTATCATGAGTCTCATGATATTTGGTTTCAGAGTAACAGCCGTGTTAGTCTGTATTCGCAAAAAGAAATGGAGTACTTGTGGCACCTTAGAGACTAACCAATTTATTAGAGCATGAGCTTTCGTGAGCTACAGCTCGCAGTGAGCTGTAGCTCACGAAAGCTCATGCTCTAATAAATTGGTTAGTCTCTAAGGTGCCACAAGTACTCCATTTCTTTTTATGATATTTGGTGTTTTTGGAAAGCCCTGGCTTCTGAAGTCATTGGATTATTGAGAATCTCTGCTTTTGTTAAAAAAGAGTTTTGCATCCTCATGGTTGCAGAGATAAGCTTGAAAACATGATCCGAGTGCACCCTATACGCTCAGAAACCAAAGTAAAAGATCCCAAATGTATTATTTTTTAAAATCTCGTGATTTTAAAATCCAATCTCTTGAGTTGTGGGGGGCTGACTCATGATTTGTGAACCCTTGGGATTGGCAATACAAGGATCAATACATTTACCCATCCTTTATTATTCTGGGTTAAAAGGAGGAATCAATCCACTCAAACCCATGATAACAGAAGATTTAAAAAGTGTTATTGCATCTGCATCTGATGGTGAAGCCAGTTATCAGTACAAGTGCCACAGCCAAGTACATCTGGTGGAAGAGACACAAGGGCTCAAACAAGGTGCTAAAGGATCAGATCACAATCAGCTGAACCAAGCTCTGGAGAATCAATTCTGCATTCCACGAGGGTATACTGAGTGTGGGAAAGGGTCCCAAGTGTTTGATAGGTTTTACAGTATTTTTATTTCAGCCACTGTTGGTTTAGTTCTTTTCTTTCCCCCACAACTTCACAGAATGCAGAGAGGACCTCATAAATAATGCACTGAGTATGTTAGTGTAGCTAGGAGCTCCCTATAGTGTGAGAAATGCTGTATCACTTTATGAAGATTTCTACTTGGGAGTCCTGAGTAGTCACTCATGCACTTGCAGCACACCTTAGTAACTGCTTGCTAAAGACAGATTGGGAGCTGCCCAAAGTTACCAATCCTGTGTCATGTACTATAGCAAGTAGGGCATCTCTAAGCTGCCCCGCCGTCAGCATTCCTAATGGGGAGCCCGAACATGTGTTGGTTTAGGCACAAGTCATTTTATGAAGCTCACTAACCTTCCGATAGAAATGTTGATTGAGGCTTACCACTTGCATGGCAGCCCTGAATTCTCATCTAACCATCAGTGAACTTAGGGCATGGCTACACTTGCAGATGTAGAGCGTTGTGAGTCAAACCAGCCCTCGGAGACCGCTGCAGGGAAAGCGCTGCAGTGTGTTCACACTATCAGCTGCAAGTGCACTGGTGTGGCCACATTTGCAGCACTTGCAATGGCATTGGGAGCGGTGCATTATTGGCTGCTATCCCACAGAGCACCTCTTCCCATTCTGGTGCTGTGGCTTGTGGGAAGTCGGTACGGGGCATTCTGGGTCCTGTCCCAATGCCCCATGATGCACCACTTCGCATCCCAGCAATCCCTGTGCTTCCGTCCACATTTGGCACCATCTTTCAACTTTTTTTTGTACGGCGTGCTCTGTCTTCCCTTTCAGTCTATGGAAATGGATCCTGAAGTGCTGAGGAGTATGCTGATGGGTCTCGCCAGCATGTCCCAAAAGGCAGTTGAGTTACTCCTTAAGCTACAAGCTGACAATGAGGAGTCCGATGATGTTGACTTGCATAACGCACATGACACGAGATTGCTTGGGGCATTCACGGACATGCTCACCGCAGTAGAACACTGCTTTTGGGCTTGGGAAACAAGCATTGAGTGGTGGGATCACATCGTCATGCAAGTCTGGGATGACGAGCAGTGACTGCAGAACTTTCAGATGAGAAAAGCCACTTTCATGGGACTGTGTGCTGAGCTCGACCCCACACCCTGCGGCACAAGGACATGAGATTGAGAGCTGCCCTGACAGTGGAGAAGAGGGTGGCTATTACAGTCTGGAAACTGGCAACTCCAGACAGCTACCAATCGGTTGCTAACCAGTTTGGAGTCGGAAAGTCAACCACTGGAATCGTGTTGATGCAAGTTTGTAGGGCCATTAATTGCATGCTGCTCAGAAGAACCGTGACTCTGGGTAACGTGCATGACATTGTGGCTGGTTTTGCACAAATGGGTTTCCCTAACTACAGAGGGGCGATAGATGGGACGCATATTCCAATTCTGGCACCAGCCCACCTAGCCTCCGAGTACGTTAATTGGAAGGGGTATTTCTCTATGGTTCTCCAGGCACTTGTGGATCACAGCGGGTGTTTCACTGACATTAATGCAGACTGGTTCGGAAAGGTGCATGTCACATGCATCTTTCGGAACACAGGCCTGTTCAGGAAGCTGCAAGTCGGGACTTTCTTCCCAGACCAGAAGATCACTGCAGGGGAAATCAAAATGCCCATTGTGATCCCTGGAGACCCCACTTACCCTTTAATGCCATGGCTCATGAAACCCTGCACAGGGAGCCTCGACAGCAGCAAGGAGTGGTTCAACAACAGGCTGAGTTGGTGCAGAATGACTATGGAGTGTGCTTTTGGACATTTAAAGGGCCGCTGGCGCTGTCTGTATGGGAAGCTGGATCTGGCCGATGACATCATCCCCATGGTTACATCCGCGTGCTGTACCCTCCATAACATTTGTGAAGGGAAGGGTGAAAGATTCACTCAGCATGGACCTCGGAGGTTTAACACCTGGAGGCTGAATTTGAACAGCCAGAGAGCAGGGCTATTAGAGGGGCTTAGCGCAGGGCTGCAAGGATTAGGAATGCCTTGAGGGGACAATTTGAGGCTGAAAGCCACCAGTAACGTTTGGTGCCCTGCATGGGAGTGAAGTGCAGTGGTTCCAATGTTAGTAGGAATCTGTGTTTGCTACACTGACTTGCAGTGCCTGTTTCTTTCCTGGGCTAAGGTATCTTTTACTTAATGCAATAATAAAGAATGTTTTCAAAGCCAAAAAATACATTTATTGAAAAGAAAATTCATTTATTGGAAAGATACACAATTGCTTAGGAAACAGAAAGGCCAAAGGGGTGGGGTGGGGAACAGTACAATCACAGATTTGCGTATGTCCTGTTATCATACTCAGCCTTCCTGTCTGGAGTGCTGTGCAATAAGTGCTGCACTTCAGGATGGCTATACTGCATGGTGATGGGGGGTTGAGTGCAGTGGGTAAAGATCGTAGTTTGCAGGACTGGGTGGTAAAGCTATAGGTGTTGGCGGCAGCTGGTGGCGATCACAACCCGGATGTTGGGGAAAGTGGGTTGGAGGTGACATGGGAGCATAAGGGAAAGAGTTTTGCGACAAGGGCTGCAGGGCGGGGCGGGCACAGAAGTGCTCCCCCTGCATTGCTACGAGCGCTTGTATCGAGTCCGCTTGGTGCTCCATGATGCTTAGCAGCCGCTCCATGCTTTGGTGCCGGCGATTCACATTCTGCTGGCAGATCCTCCTTTCACTCGCCCGCCACTCCTGCATTTTTTGATTTTCATTAAGGGACTGCTGCATTACTTCATACAGCATGTCCTCTTTGATTCTACGTGGCTGCTTCCTAACTCTTTGGAATCTTCTGGTCGCTGATAACAAGGATGGCTGAGATCTCAAGGTTGTATCTGTAAAGCCAAAATGCAACACTTAACAGAGGCAGCATTATTCACAACAGACAGAGCAATGATTCGACTGTACTTAAAGTAGACAAGCACAGTCTACACAATAGCAGAAATTGTCTGCCCCAAAGCGAGCGCACATAACCCACAGGAGCCCCAAAATGGTGAGTAAGTACAGGGGCAAGGGGGACTGATTGTTTCACGGCCGTACTGTCCTCTGGGGTTCTGTGCCTTGGGGAGAGCCAACAGCTGCAGGGGGCCCCTATATGGAACACTGTTCCCACATTTTCCACAGGATGAGTTTGTCCTGGGAGATATCTCGCTGCTGAGGGTGACCTGGGAAGCAAGGGAGGGTCTTCTACTACAATGCGGCTTCCGCTCTGGCCCATATACAGCTTGCCTGTGTGTAGCAATGTTCCTCCCCCGCCATGGCACAGTGGCGTGGATATATTAGCCTTACTGGGACAAGGCGCACAGTAGCTCTGCCAAGGAACCTGCACAAGCGGATTGCCCAGCTTCTACATGAGACCTTTGAAGACATCACTGAGCCCGATTACCATGACGTGAGGGAGCACATCAACCCCCTATTCCACTGCTAGGCATGCATGCAGCCCTAACTCTCCTTGCCCCAAGAGCCCGCAATGAACTTCCTTCCCAAAATAAAAGCCGCTTACCAGGCATCTCCTCTGGCATTTGTTCTTCCCCAAGCACCGAACGGTACAACTGGCTACCTTCCTCCTGACTGCATGCATCTAGGGATGTCGGGCTGTCCCCCTCCTCCTCAGCACCCTCGCTCCCGCTTTCCTTCTCCTCCTGCCTCGTTGAACTGGGCTCTGAAGTGTCCAGGGTGGTCGTCGGAGTGGAGGTGGGGTCTCCCCCAAGTATTGCGTCCAGCCCTTTGTAGAAATAGCAGGTCACGGGCACAGCACCGGAGTGGCAGTTTGCCTCGTGGGCTTTGTGGTAGGCATTCCGCAGCTCCTTCACTTTAACCCTGCACTGCAGTGCGTCCTGGCCATGGCCCCTTTCCATCATATCCCTTGATATTTGCCCAAAGGTATCGTAATTCCTACGGCTGGAGCACAGATGGGACTGGACAGCTTCCTCCCCGCAAACACGGATGAGGTCCAGCACATCGCCATTGCTCCATACTGGGGATCGCCTGGTGTGTGTGGAGGCACGCTCATCTGGAAAGATTCGCCGGGAGCACTCCATGCCTTGCTGAGCAAACCGGAAGGGTATTTTCAAAATTCCCAGAGAATTTAAAGGGCAGGTCTGACTGTTGGACACCTGAAGGCAGGGCAGGAGAGTTCAAAGTCATGACCAGAGTGGCTAGAACAGGCATTGTGGGACACGTCTGGAGGCCGATCAGAGCGCATTAATAGACCAGGGTGTCCACACTGGCGCTGCGGCACTCCAGCCAGGGCGCATCAAGCGTTATGCTTCTCATCGAGGTGGATTACAAGGAGTGCTCCAGCCACGGAGTCCGGGCGCTCTATGTGCCTTGCCAGTGTGGAAGTGTCATGAGTTAGAGCGCCCGGTACTGCATTAATGTACTCTAACTCGCCAGTGTAGCCATACCCTTAGATAGACCCCATTAGGGTGGATTTGATTTAAATCATTAGTCAGGAAGACTTGATTTAATCATGGATTTCTACATAAAAGTGCATTCTTGGTGGTGGTTATAACCTTCATACATATTCTTCACAACTCAGAGATAGATGTAGGTTTCAATTTTAGAAGGTACACACTATATATCTTTTAAGTGATTTATTTTGAAAAAAAATTTTCAGACTAGTTTTACAGCTATATCAGAAAATGAATGAATGATTGGTTATTTCATTTATCAAAGATAATTAAAGCAGATATTTATGAAATCATTGGGAGGTGAATTATCTCCAATTCAACAGGTTAATCATTAATATTTGGAGGATTTTCTTGCCATGCTGTATTAGGAGGAGAACATCACCAGACAGACATTTAAATTGTTTTATTTAACTAAAACAACAACATTATGTATTCTGGATTTTCTTTTCCCCAACAGCAAACATATATTTTAACAAAACAAGCATATGAATTTCCGAATTTAGTTAAACATTCATGTTTTTAAAAATATGGGTTTTTTGTTAAAAATAATTTTAACTAAAATAGTTAAATGACATTTTTAAAAAAATCAACAAAAATTAATTTGACTAGGTCAGCCAGGTCAACATGAGAAACTTAAAATATTGGCTTCTTCAGCTAACTCAGTCATCTTCACCTTCATTTTCCTGTTTGTTCATAATCTGGAAAAGAAAAACAAGCTTTCCTGCTTTTTCAGGTCCCAAACGATTTCTCGATTTGGAATGAATTAGTCCAAAGGAAGAAAATATTCTTTCTACACCAGCTAAAGAAGCTACTGCCGTTAAAAGTGAGATTATCACTTCAAGAGTCTCTGAATCCAAGTGCCTTAGTGACTTCCACCAGCTCACTGGTGTGACTTTCTTTAAAACATCATCAGCAAACATATATTTCTTGAATGGTTCACCCTTAGCTCTGAAGTTTATTATAGTTGGCATTATGGAGGGATGATTGCTGGATGATTGCCAGCAAGTTAAAGTATGAATTGGATGAATGGACTATAAGGTGGATAGAAAACTGGCTACATTGTCAGGCTCAACAGGTAGTGATCAACAGCTCGATGTCAAGCAGAGTGCCCCAAGGGTTAGTCCTGGGGCCAGTTTTGTTCAACATCTTCATTAATGATCTGGATGATGGGAAATTGCACCCTCAGCAAGTTCAAAGATGACACTAAACTGTGGGGAGAGGTAGACACGATGGAGGGTCCAGAGTGACCTAGACAAATTGGAGGATTGGGCCAAAAGAAATCTGATGAGGTTCAACAAGGACAAGGGCAGAGTCCTGCACTTAGGAAGAAAGAATCCCACGCACCGCTACAGGCTGGGGACCGACTGGCTAAGCAGCAGTTCAACAGAAAAGGACCTGGGGATTACAGTGGACAAGAAGCTGGATATGAATCCGCAGTATGCCCTTCTTGCCAAGGCCAATAGCATATTGGTTTGTATTAGTGGGAGCATTGCTAGCAAATCGAGGGAAGTGATTATTCCCCTCTGTTTGGCACTGGTGAGGCCACACCTGGAGTATTGCGTCCAGTTTTGGTCCCCCCACTACAGAAGGCATGTGGACAAATTGGAGAGAGTCCAGCAGAGATCAATGAAAATGATTGGGGCTGGGGCACATGACTTACGAGGAGAGGCTGAGGGAGCTGGGGTTATTTAGTCTGCAGAAGAAAAGAATGGGGGGGATTTGATAGCAGCCTTCAATTACCTGAAGGGGGGTTCCAAAGAGGATGGAGCTAGGCTGTTCTCAGTGGTGGCAGATGACAGAACAAGAAGCAATGGTCTCAAGTTGCAGTGGCGGAGGTCTAGGTTGGCTATTAAGAAACACTAGGAGGGTGGTGAAGCACTGGAATGGGTTACCTAGGGAGCTGCTGGAATCTCCATCCTTTTAAGGCCCGGCTTGACAAAGCCTCGGCTGGGATGATTTAGTTGGTGTTGGTCCTGCTTTGAGCAGGATATTGGACTAGATGACCTCCTGAGGTCTCTTCCAACCCCAATATTTTAGGATTCTATGTCTATGTCATAGCCAACTCCTCTTCTTCAGCAGTTAAGGTTTGACCCTGGTACCGAGTATTGAGAATATTTGCGAGATAATGAGCTGGAGATAGTGCTTTTCCCATTCGTTTTTTTAATGCTTGTAATTTAACTCTGTCATTGCATATTTCTCTTCTTAAGATCTCACTCAGTTCCTTCCAAATTTCAACAGCGTCAGCAATAAAACAGCTGTTTCCCTGCATTTTGTTCAAGGCTACAGAAATAGGCTTCATGATACTCAGCATGTGTTCAACATTTCTCTTAAGCCCAATGTTGAGAACTTTGGCTGTGACAGTGCCATCTATTTTTTTTTTCACGATTTAGTTCACAAACTGTCATCAGATTAGGCCAGTTCTTAATCTAGTGCTCAAAACAGTCCACTACAGAGTTCCATCGCACATCCTGTGGGAGAGTTAGCTTGGTTCCTCCCACTTTTTTCAGAGCAGCTGCTGCAAAGTGGTTGTTATGGAAGTATTTTGCCATTTCAACAACATTAGCTTTTATTTCTGGAACACTGAAGTCTTTGGCTAGAAGGTGAATCAAATGAGCACTGCAACCATATGTTATTAGCTTGGGACTCTCTTCTAAATAATTTCTTTCATCTTGGATACATTTGCAGCATTGTCTGTGACCAAGCTGCGTACTAGACATTTGAATTTTTTTTCCACAGTTTGTTATAGCTTTTACTGCTACTTCTTGGAAGTATTCTGCTGTGTGTGCATTTCCTGATGTATCAATTGTTTCTGTAAGCAAAACATTCCCTTCTTCTGTTGTCACACAAGCACATACAACAGAATCATTGTGGGCATTGCTCCACCCATCAAGACTCAGGTTAACAATTTTACCCTGTAGACCTTTTGCACGCTGCTGAATTTCTCTTTCATATACTTTATCCAGCAATTTGCCTGCGAAATCTGCTCTGTTGGGTGGACTGTATCCTGGTCTTAATGACTGAACCATGTGAATGAAGTGTGGGTTCTCAATCATACGGAAAGGAGCATAAACAAACCGGGCAACATTTTCATCAATTACCTCTTTTTGTAATCTGCTGGTTCTTATCACAAACTTATCTATGGTTGTTTCTGGATGATGGAGATTCTTTTTTTCTTTTGCTACAGGTGATATACTATGGCTATGTGACATACATGATGTGACTGAAACACTATCATTGGCAGATAACTGAAAGTATAGAAAATGATGGTGATCTGAAAGGTGGAGAGTCTTCAGAATCCTGTATGTTGAGGATAGATTCTCCTAAACAAAATAAGTCAATGCAGTTATTTAATTACCATACTGCTCATTTAGTATTACTCATTGCATTCACTGACACTCAGTACTACTTTAAAGGTGAAATTGTAAAAGGAAGATCTGCCTATTTCAGCTATTTATTTATTTTTAATCACAACTGCATCTGAAATGTTAGTACCATAGAGTAACAACTATATTTTTTGGCCAAACATGAGAATTCAAGAATAGTTCAGAAGGAAGACAGGCAGTCCTTAAGGAAGAAGTATGAAATAAAAAAGTTTACCAACCTGAAGATCCTGTGTGTTCAGACATGTTCCTTTCATCATCTTCAACACAGCTTTCTTCTGAGAACGAACACTTCTCATGATGATGTTTCTTTTGGGCAACGAGGCTTTACATTTCTTTGTTGCACTGTTTGCATTTTGCACGCATGCCTGTCTTACCCACAAGTAGAGGGGTATTTCGTTATTTAATTAAAATGTTCCCAAACTGGGTCTCTTTTACAGCCTGCTGCCATTATAGGTTCTCTCTTCTAGTGAGAGAATGGTATGGTAGGTCTCAAATCAATGAAGGCTACACTCAGAAAGACCTCAAAGCTTCTGGAATATGCTGCTCAAACAGTTTCACTTTTGTTTCTACTGCCTGTCCCTCCCTTCTCACATTTATCTCCAGACTTCTTCTCCTTGTCCAGATCTATTCCGCCCCCAACAATCTTCTATTCATTGAACTTTTTGAAACTTTGCACTTTTAGAGAGGTAAGGGATTGAATCTGTGTACACAAATTTGCAGAGGGACAGTAGGGTTGAGGTCTGTTATTTCTCACCTCAATATAGTATTTATTTTAAAACATTTTTGATGTTAACAAGCATGTTATCTCTAGAGACACAAATCCACAGTTTGAGAACTGCAAAACTAAGCATCTCTGATGGTATTTTCTAGACTGAGCACTGAGTCCCATTGGGTAGATAGAAAGATTAACCTAAATAATCTATACAGAAGCCCCTGGAACTCCAGAGATTGGGTCCCTAATCCATGAACTCTTGGAACTCATTTACAAAACTTTTCTTAAACATTACATGAATATATTGTCTCATACTATAGAATTAGAATTTATAATTCCTATTCCATGATGAGATAGTTTTAATTAAGATACATTATAGCTCAAATAGATCTTTAGAGAAAATGCTTTTTGAGGAAAAAAACCTATCCAAAAAATCTGATTTAAATAAAAAATCCAATTTTTATTTTTAAAAAATATAATTGATTTTTAGCCACCCTGGACACCATCACCACAGTACTTGAGTGGCTCACAATTATTAATGGATTTTCTCCTTGCAATACCCCTGTTAAGGTAGGCAAAAAACCCACTTCTTCAGAAGTGCACCTGAAGAAGTGGGTTTTTTACCCACAAAAACCTATGCCCAAATAAATCTGTTAGTCTTTAAGGTGCCACCGGACGCCTCGTTGTTTTTGTGGATACAGACTAACATGGCTACCCCTCTGATACCTGTAAGGTAGGGAAGTATTATGTCCATTCTATAGATAGGAGACAGAGGCACAAGAAAGACTGACCTGTCAAAGGTCAAAAAGGAAATCTGTGTTTGCACCAGGAACTGAATCTAGATCTCTGAAACATCTGTCCACTGACACAGCCTTCTGACTTTACCTACCCTGCAATTAAAAAATGATGGCATCATGGAAGAGAATTGGATAAGTCCTCCATATCCTTCCACAGGTAGCAGAAATTCCTGCTTGCAATACATAAGCATTAAACAGCTTTCTCCACACTCAGGGAAAACTCAAAAATCATTGAAGACTATTGATTGGTTTGTGACAGTACTCCTGGGGAAAAATCGTGGTGAATAGGCTAAGAGTTAGTATGAAGCCCCACACTAAACACTGCTACTCTCACAATTATAGTTATCCATTTAGACCTATGATTCCCTACCTACCACCAAAGGATTGTGAATGTTAAAGAGGGTGCATTGGTGTCTTCTCTATTCCCTTTCCTGGTTATCCTCTACTGTTCTGGGAGAAGCCACCCATCTCCCCAGACTCCAGTCTGATCCTGTGTCCTGCTAGCATTCTTGTTTAACCCTCAATCTTAGCAGCCACTTTGCTTTCCTACAGCTTTTCTCTTAAAGCTTGCAGTGTTTGTATGTACTCCATATTCACCCATCCACCTTATCTCTTGCAAAAGTCCCCAAATGGCCATCATCAGATTTGAAAAAGAAGATTATGCAAAGCATGGAATCTTTGACTCTTGACAATCACCCTTCATCATTTTCCATTTATTGACAGGACACAAACACTAGACTGCAACATTACTGAAGGATTTGGACAAAAGGAGGTGGATCAGAAACTTTAGAAAACAACGACTAACAAGCACTGATGGAATGGAAGGCCAGAAGAGCTAAATTTGTATTTTAGTAATAGCAAAAGTGATACTTTAAAATGCCTGCAAGAGTGGGGCAGGCACCTTTAAAAGTAAAGGTAAAATAAAATGAACAGTTCAGATAGGCTGGGTAGGAGTGGGGGACTCTGGCACGTGTGTTGCTGAAAATAGAATCTATAAGTTAGTACACCACACTGTGACGGGTTCCCTCCAGGGTGCCACCTGGAACTGGGGTACCACTGAGCCCTCTGACATACCCAGTTGCAGTTACATGTAGTCTCTCTAACTACCAGCTTCCCAACCTGGGACCCCAGAGCAGTACTGTTCTGCCCTGGTCAAATCTGGCCAGTATATGGGTTTAATACCTCGTCCACCTCTCTCTCAATGTGAAGAGAACAATGAACACTTGTGGTAACCAAGCAGAGATTTTCCACAACCACTCCAGTCAAAGCTCACTGGTTTAGAATAAAACAAAAACAAGTTTATTAATTACAAAAGATAGATTTTAAGTGATTATAATTAGGGCTCCGTATCTGTCATGCAGCTCGTGGAAGTCATGGGTTACGTGACTTTCCGAGAGCTCCATGATTTCTGCAGGGGCCTGGATGGCTGATCCCAAAGTCGGCTAGAGCAGCTGCCCGGGGCATGGCCCTAGGCAGCCATCCCCAGCTGGCCTGAGCAGCCATGGGGCGAGACCCCAGGCAGCCGTCCCTGGCCGGCTGGAGTAGCCGCGCAGGGTGTGGCCCCAGGCAGACGCCCCCCAGCTGACCGGAGCAGCTGCAGGGCACAGTCCTGGACAGCGCCCCCCACCCCCCAACACCCTTCCTCAGCAGCAGCCCCCCCCACGGCCCTCCAGCGCCGCGCCACCCCACCCACAAGATTTAATCACAGGTAATTTTAGTGTAAGTCATGGACAGGTCACAGGCCGTGAATTTTTGTTTATTGCCCGTGACCTGTCCACGACTTTTACTAAAAATACCCATGACTAAATCATAGCCTTAATTATAAAGGATAGCAAATGGATCAAAGCAGATTAGTAGGATTCCCATCCTGTCTTAAAGAGACAGTTTCCATAAATATATCAGGAACAGCATTTTGCAAAAGTGGGACCTGGATTGGGGTACCTTCTGTCACCCATCTATCTCTATTCCCAAGCGATTAGTTGTGTGACTGCTCCCCTCCAGGAGATCAGTTACACAGCTCCCTCTTAAAGCCTCAAGCACAGATTGCGTGCCTGGGAGCACAGAAGCTGGAACAGCTGTTCTATTCTGAGCAAATCCCACCACGTAATTAGTGAGGAGACATTCCTGTACTCCTATCAATTCTCTCTGAGCTTCCTTCTCTGGGCCCCCTCTAAGACACACACCTCTGTGCTATCTAGAGTGGGATCTATCCCCTGTCCAACTGTGATGAGCTCACAGCAAACAGCTTGAACAGATCTTTCACTGATAGGCGCCGCATACACCTCTCTCTGAGTTGAGTTTACCCCCAGCTACACAATACATGGAACAATCACCCACCTCAGTGGTCTCTAGGATTCTATCACCCTTCTCTGGGCTTTCCTCTAGGACACATCTTCCTATGCACCATAGAGTGAGGTTTGTCTCTCGCTTAGCTGCAACCTGCTGGCAGCCAGCAACCTGGACAGTTTTCTCACTTACAGGCAATACATTTCCCTCCCCATCTGGAGGAGATGCTGCCTTTAGCTACCAGGCAGCAGGAGCTGGTCTCAACTACACCTGTCCCTGGAAGCATAGAGTTTTCCACTGCTACAGAGGAATTAAAGAGACACTCTTCCATTCCTCCAGTAGTTCCTTTCCCTCTGGGGTTCCAGCATAAAATTTCTCCTTGACAGCTACATGGAAGAAATCATTCCCCAGGAACAAAAGCAATCTGGTTATCATTTACCACAGCCACAGACAATACAGCTTCCAAATCCTCAGTTTTTATATGCACTTTAGCCAAAGCCACAAGGATTTTGTAATCTCCCACTAATAAAAGCTCTGCCATCTGCCCTGACGGTAAGTCACTTTCCTTCACAATACTTCTAACCACAGAAATTTCTGTGCCTGTGTCTTCCCACCCCAGGTGTTCTTTGCCATTTATGCTGACAGACTTTATGTGCTTCATGCCTGGCTGGGCAGTGGCTATTTTTACAAACCTTGTATGATAAGTGGTAATTGCCTGAGATGCCTCTGTCCTCAGGGTAGCAGCATTTTCATGAGTTGCTTGCTGCCTGTTCCCAGGGCATTTATTCCTCGAGTGCTCAGTGGAATTACAGTGATAGCACCTTTTGGGCTCCTCTGTTTTTACAGGCGATTTGGGACAAGAACTAGAGGAATAGATTTGGGGAGGTGAGCGCCCAGCCTCCCATCCACCCTCCTTCTTCTCAGGGGTAAAATGGGAACCCTGCTTCTCACAAGGTTTAAACCCCTCTGTCTGTAGTTTTTTTGCAACAGATGCTTGAATTTGCTCAAATTGATCAGCCAGAGTAGCCATCTCCTCCACAATTTACCTTTTTGTCCCATAAACACGGTTTCACATCACCTCTCCCGATACTCAGGAAATGTTCCTGAGCAACAAGATCACATATTCCTCCAAAGCTTATAACACCTTTTCCCTTTACCCACTTATCCATCAGATCTTTCATCTAGTTTACATATGTCACATTACTCATCCCAACAACCCTCTTAAAGCTTCAAAATTTTACTCTATATGTTTCAGTGTAATCTGAATCTGTTTTAAAACCATTTCCTTGAATTTACCATAATCTGAAGCCTCTAGAGATGCTGGCATCTTATTTAATATATCCAGAGCTCTCCCAGACAACTTTGCAACCAAAGTGGGTATCTTTTGGTCCTCAGGAATCTCATGAAGTACCCACAGCCTCTTGAAGGTGATGAAATATTCAACAATGTCCCGTCTTGCGGTATGCAGGACACAACTGTTCCCATTTGTGGATTTTTTGAGCGGTGGGTCTCACTGGAGAAGCAGAACCAGAACCCCCGCACACCAGAAAGTCCAGTTGATGCATTCCTTCTCCTCCATGGCTAATTTCTGGCTTCAATTTCTTTGTCAGTCTCTATCTTTTTCAGTTCTAAGGCTCTCTAGTGTGCAGCTTCCTGCCTGGCATTCTCTGCTTCTATGGCTCTTCGGTATGCAGCTTCTTGCACATCAATTTCCATCTGTTTTAATTCCATAAGTCTTTTGTGTTCTTTTCCCCTCTCTTCTGCCTGCAATCTACACAGCTCCAGCTTCTTACTAGTTTCACTTTTGCTCATTTTCCTGCTTTCCTGACCCTACTTCCCTTTCCCGAAAAAAAGCAAACAGAAAATAACAAACTGAGAACCTCTTTAACCGATCTCTAGTCACCACACTTAAAATCACCACCGGTGTATGAAGGGCAAATCTCACTCAGGATAACAAGCTATGCATTTAATTCTGTACAACTATACCACTGTGACAGGCTCCCCCCGGGGTGCCACCTGGAACTGGGGTACCACTGAGCCCTCTGACTCACCAACTTGGGCTCCCTCTTAATACTGTGCTGCTCTCCAGCCTGCACTTTCACCAGCATTCATACAGGCAGGGAAACACCCAGGTGAAGTTACGCGTAGTCTCTTTTTTTTTTTGCCTCTGTTTTCACTAACAAGGTCAGCTCCCAGACTGCTACGCTGGGCATCACAAAATGGGGAAGAGATGGCCAGCCCTCTGTGGAGATAGAGGTGGTTAGGGACTATTTAGAAAAGCTGGACGTGCACAAGTCCATGGGGCCGGACGAGTTGCATCCGAGAGTGCTGAAGGAATTGGCGGCTGTGATTGCAGAGCCATTGGCCATTATCTTTGAAAACTCGTGGCGAACCGGGGAAGTCCCGGATGACTGGAAAAAGGCTAATGTAGTGCCAATCTTTAAAAAAGGGAAGAAGGAGGATCCTGGGAACTACAGGCCAGTCAGCCTCACCTCAGTCCCTGGAAAAATCATGGAGCAGGTCCTCAAAGAATCAATCTTGAAGTACTTGCATGAAAGGAAAGTGATCAGGAACAGCCAGCATGGATTCACCAAGGGAAGGTCATGCCTGACTAATCTAATCGCCTTTTATCATGAGATTACTGGTTCTGTGGATGAAGGGAAAGCAGTGGATGTATTGTTTCTTGACTTTAGCAAAGCTTTTGACACGGTCTCCCACAGTATTCTTGTCAGCAAGTTAAGGAAGTATGGGCTGGATGAATGCACTATAGGGTGGGTAGAAAGCTGGCTAGATTGTCGGGCTCAACGGGTAGTGATCAATGGCTCCATGTCTAGTTGGCAGCCGGTGTCAAGTGGAGTGCCCCAGGGGTCGGTCCTGGGGCCGGTTTTGTTCAATATCTTCATAAATGATCTGGAGGATGGTGTGGATTGCACTCTCAGCAAATTTGCGGACGATACTAAACTGGGAGGAGTGGTAGATACGCTGGAGGGGAGGGATAGGATACAGAAGGACCTAGACAAATTGGAGGATTGGGCCAAAAGAAATCTGATGAGGTTCAATAAGGATAAGTGCAGGGTCCTGCACTTAGGACGGAAGAATCCAATGCACCGCTACAGACTAGGGACCGAATGGCTAGGCAGCAGTTCTGCGGAAAAGGACCTAGGGGTGACAGTGGACGAGAAGCTGGATATGAGTCAGCAGTGTGCCCTTGTTGCCAAGAAGGCCAATGGCATTTTGGGATGTATACGTAGGGGCATAGCGAGCAGATCGAGGGACGTGATCGTCCCCCTCTATTCGACATTGGTGAGGCCTCATCTGGAGTACTGTGTCCAGTTTTGGGCCCCACACTACAAGAAGGATGTGGATAAATTGGAGAGAGTCCAGCGAAGGGCAACAAAAATGATTAGGGGTCTAGAACACATGACTTATGAGGAGAGGCTGAGGGAGCTGGGATTGTTTAGCCTGCAGAAGAGAAGAATGAGGGGGGATTTGATAGCTGCTTTCAACTACCTGAAAGGGGGTTCCAAAGAGGATGGCTCTAGACTGTTCTCAATGGTAGCAGATGACAGAACGAGGAGTAATGGCCTCAAGTTGCAGTGGGGGAGGTTTAGATTGGATATTAGGAAAAACTTTTTCACTAAGAGGGTGGTGAAACACTGGAATGCGTTGCCTAGGGAGGTGGTGGAATCTCCTTCCTTGGAAGTTTTTAAGGTCAGGCTTGACAAAGCCCTGGCTGGGATGATTTAACTGGGAATTGGTCCTGCTTCGAGCAGGGGGTTGGACTAGATGACCTTCAGGGGTCCCTTCCAACCCTGATATTCTATGATTCTATGATTCTCTAACCATCAGCTTCCCAGCCTAGGACCCCAGAGCAGTACTGTCCTGCCCTGGTCAAATCTGGCCAGTATATGGGTTTAATACCCGGTCCGCCTCTCCCTCAATGTGAAGAGAACAAGCACTCTAGTCAAAACGCACTGGTGTAGATTAAAACAAAACAAGTGTCCTTACTACAGAAGATAGACTCGAAGTGATTATAAGGAATAGCAAACAGATCAAAGCAGATTACCTGGCAAATAAACAAAAAATACAAACTAAACTTAATATACAAAATAGATTGGATATGAATTAGCAGATTCTCACCCTGAGAAATGATACAAGCAGGCTGGAGATTCTTAAAGGACAAGATGCACTTGCTTTACAGTTTGGAATCCCCAGGTGTTTTATACACAGGCTAGAAATCCCGTGAGCCTGGGTCCAGCACTTCCCCCAGTTCAGTCTTTGTTTCTCAGGTGTTTCCAGCAGTCCTCTTGTGTGGGGAGTGAAGAACCCCTGAGGATGTCACTCCCTGCCTTATATAGCTTTTGCATATGGTGGGAACCCTTTGTTCCAAAGCTTGGTTCCTGGACCAGTCTGTGGAAAAATACTGATATCCCAAAATGGAGTCCAGCATCGTGTGGCCTGGTCACATGTCCTTCTAGAGTCATAGCAGCCATCGCTCACAGGCTGTCTGTAGTGTTCTCAGGAAGGCTCACCACCGGGGAGATAAGCTTCTCCTAAGGCCTATTGTTCTCCCTAATGGCTCATTGCCCTGAGTAGTCCCTTCCCAACCAGCTATCTAGACTGAAAGGATCTTGCATGTGGGCATTACCCAGGTGTAACTACATCTGAAATACAGATACATAGTCAATATTCATAAATTCAGACACAAAAATGATACATACATAAAAATAGGATAATCATACTCAGCAAATCATAACTTTTCCAATGACATCTCACATGACCTGTCTTGCATAAAATGCATAATAATTATGTCATAATCATAATAATATCACTATGAAGAATATGGGATGCAGTGTCTCACACACACACACACACACACCACTCAAAGAAGTATGCGTTCTGAGTTAGTACTGCACCATTAGAAGAAGTCTCTCATTGTTATCTAGGAAGAACCAGTAGTTTATTGAGCAAACCTATTGAAGATGAATTAGCCATGCAATTGTAATAGCCATTAGTTGGAGCTCACACTGCAAAGCTGTAGCCATTTACCAATTAAAGATTTCTATCTTTCATTAGTGTTCTTTTTATCCTTCACATTAGTTTGTTTACTGGAATCTGCATTGCAATTTTCTATTTAATGTGTTTAAAATACATCCCATGCATGGAAAGAAGGACTCTTACTTCTTAATTACCATACCAAAAGTGTAGCATACTCTAATATTTACAAATTTGTTTGCTTATTTACTGTTTTGGTGAGAATGTGGGTTCTCATACAGATTCATCACTAAAACTGAAGTGCTTCAAGGCCACCAAAGCTCAGCAAGATCAAGCTAGCTTTCATTTCATGTATCAGCAACAGCCAGTGCAGATACTTTGAATCGTTATGTTCATTAATTGCTTGAAATATATACAAAGTGTAAGTAGCCACTGAATCACCTTTTCTATTTCTCAAGATCTTGAATTGGGTCTGAAATCTCCCAGGACCTGTGCAAGTTTTTAAATCTATGACTTTTTCAAAATCTTCCAGAACCTGGACGCAGATGAAAGTGTACTAAGTGACTCAGCACCTAGTGTAGGCATGGACAAGTCATGTTTTAAAATGTTTACCCTGCTAGGATTAACCATGACCACATAGCGTGTTTTTAAACATGAATGTCTATGACCTTTCTAAGAGGAAAACCAGGTTTATTATGTAAATTATGACAGATTAGTTTAGTTTTATTACTTGTATTGCAGTAGCCCCGGTCAGGGCTAGGCATGGTACAAACACGTTCAGTTAACACATTTTCTAACATGGCGCATTTTTTCCAGTGCAGACAAGGTCTAAGGAGTCCAATCATCAACACTAGAATTTCCATCCCAAGAAGATGACCCACATTTATGAATGAAATCTAGGCCTCCTGTGTGGCTGTGCAGTGCAGAACAATAATGCTAGATCAGTGGAATGGTCTCATGAACTCTCATTTGAACACCTTTATAGGTTACTTTGAACTAGTTTTGCAAGAGCATATTCAGGAACTATTTACCTTGCTGTTTGTTGCTGCAATCAGCACTGCTGCTACTGCCCCAGCATGGCAGGGATGACACACAGCCTTTAAAAAAGCAGCGAAGCAAAGACAGAAGAAATGAGCAAAGCACAAACATTCAAAGTTTTTTAACCTACCTTTTAGGCGATGAAACACTGCAAACAGGAGGAGTGCAGCGGATATGGAATTGACAGAAGGAGAACGCACAAGGAGAAAGACATAAAAAAAAGACAGGAAAAGAGATCAGTGATTTCCTACATCCCAGCAAAATGCATGGAAGGCGCCTAAGGAGAAACACAGAATAAGGTTTGAATCAAACAATGCCCAAAAAAGGAAAAAGAGGAGGACAGGTTAACAATATTCCTCATTTAGCATCAGTTCTCCTGTTCTCCCGTCAACCTTCAGTCCGTTTCCTTCCTGCTGTGTTGTCAAATCTATCAGGATGTTAGGGGAACAATTCATATCCGCTGCGTGGCTCACTCACTATCAAACAAGTTTGGATAAGGGAAAGTGAGTTCTCTCAAAGACTGGAGAGAAAGCTTCTGTTGCACCTACTTTTGCCTACCTAATGTCCTGCATCAAACCTACTCTACGGTCTCTCTTTGAGAGATCATCAGAGATTATGGTATGTTCCAGCAAACGGCACAGAAAGGGTGATAACTTTTCATTAGCCAGTGACTCTGCTTGTTGCTTTCACCTGGTGATGACAGTACTGAACCTTGCTTGGAAGAAATCTAAGACTGCACCTTTGTTGTTCTGGGCTGGCTATTGAGAAATCATTTCTTAGTGTGTTAGGGAGTGAAGAAGCCAGGAGCTGCTACTCAGCTCTCTCTCTCTCTCTCTGATCATACACATTGACTGTCTTAACTCTTTTGCCCTTCCCCAACAGGGAGGAAACCAGTGATATACCAGACTGTCACATACTCAGTGCTTCCAATGTGGTGCATCAAAAACAGTGGTCTGGAGGCCCTGGTAACTACTAAAGCTTCCCTGTTCAAAGTTTCTAACCAACACTCCAGTAGACAGAAGCCTTGAAAGGTATGCTTGGATTGCCTGACAAGGGAAGGTGCTGACTCTTTAGAGGTCTGACCAACATGAAGAAGCCACACATCAAGGTCTGCAGGAGAAATACAGAAAGGATGTTAATAGGATGTAGGATACGGAGAACAAGCAGCTAGAGAGAAAATCTGCCTTATGAAGAGATGAACAGCTGCATATAAGAGCACCATCAAGGCTTGTGTTATTTCATAGGCCAACATATGACATAAGAACATACCAACAGCCATACTGGGTGAGACCAAAAAAGTCCATCTAGCCCAATACCCTGTCTTCCGACAGTGGCCAATGCCAAGTGCCGCAGAGGGAATGAACAGAACAGGCAATCATCAAGTGACCCATCCCCTGTCGCCCATTCCCAGCTTCTGGCTAACAGAGGGTAGGGACATCATCCCCGGCTAATAGCCATTGATGGACCTATCCTCCATGAACTTATCTAGATCTTTTTTGAACTCTGTTATAGTCTTGGCCTTCACAACATCCTCTGGCAAAGAGTTCCACAGGCTGACTGTGCGTGGTGTGAAAAAATACTTCCTTATGTTTGTTTTAAACCTGCTGCCTATTAACTTTGCTGGGTGACCCCTAATTCTTGTGTTATGAGAAGGAGTACATAGCACTTCCTTATTTACTCTCTCTATACCAGTCATGATTTTATAGACCACAGTCATACCCTCCCACCCTCAGTTGTCTCTTTTCCAAACTGAAAAGTCCCAGTCTTATTAATCTCTCCTCATACGGAAGTCGCTCCATACCTGTAATCATTTTTGTTGCCCTTCTCTGAACCCTTTCCAATTCCAATATATCTTTTTTGAGATGCGGTGATCACATCTGCACGCAGTATTCAAGATGTGGGCATACCATGGATTTATAGAGAGGCAATATGATATTTTTTGTCTTATTATCTATCCCTTTCTTAAGGATTCCCAACATTCTGTTTGGTTTTTTCACTGATGTTGCACATTGAGTGGATGTTTTCAGAGAACTATCCACAATGACTCAAAGATTTCTTTCTTGAGTAGTAACAGCTAATTTAGACCCCATTGTTTTATATGTATAGTTGGGATTATGTTTTCCAATGTGCATTACTTTGCATTTATTAACATTAAATTTCATCTGCCATTTGCTGCCCAGTCACCCAGTTCTGAGAGATCTTTTCGTAGCTCTTCGCAGTCTGCCTGCGATATAACTATCTTGAGTAGTTTTGTATTATCTGCAAATTTTGACACCTCACTGTTTACCCCTTTTTCCAGATCATTTATGAATATGTTTAATAGGAGAGGTCCCAGTACAGACCTCTGGCAGACACCACTATTTACCTCTCTCCATTCTGAAAACTGACCATTTATACCTACCTTTTGTTACCTATCTTTGAATCAGTTACCAATCCATGAGAGGACCTTCCCTCTTATCCCACGACAGCTTACTTTGCTTAAGAGCCTTTGGTGAGGGACCTTGTCAAAGACTTTCTGAAAATCTAAGTATATTATATCCACTGGATCCCCCATGTCCACATGCCTGTTGTCCCCGCAAAGAATTCTAGAAGATTAGTGAGGCATGCCTTTACAAAAAACATGTTGACTCTTCCCCAACAAACTATGTTCATCTATATGTCTGACAATATTGTTCTTTCCTATAGTTTCAACCAGTTTGCCCAGTACTGAAGTCAGGCTTACTAGCCTGTAATTGCTGGGATTCACCTTTGGAGCTCTTTTGAAAAATTGGCATCACATTAGCTGGATAGCAGGATTCCAGGCATTTGGTACAGAAGCTGATTTAAATGATAGGTTACAGACTACAGTTAGTAGTTCTGCAATTTCACATTTGAGTTCCTTTAGAACTCTTGGGTGAATACCATCTGGCCCTGGTGACTTATTACTGTTTAATTTATCAATTTGTTCCAAAACCTCCTCTCATGACACCTCAATCTGGGACAGTTCCTCAGATTTGTCACCTAAAAAGAATGGCTCAGATTTGGGAATCTCCCTCACATCCTCTGCCGTGAAGGCTGATGCAGAGAATTCGTTTAGTTTCTCCGCAATGGCCTTATCATCCTTGAGTTCTCCTTTAGCATACTGATCGTCCAGTGGTCCCACTGGTTGTTTAGCAGGCTTCCTGATTCTGATGTTCTTAATTGTTTTGCTATTACTTTGAGTCTTTGGTGAGGTGTTCATCAAATTCTTGTTTGTCCTTCCTAATTATATTTTTACACTTCATTTGCCAGAATTTATGCTCCTTTCTATTTTCCAATAAAATGTTTCAGTAATCACAAATACAGGTCCTTCAAGGGTACTGATTCAAACTCACTGTTCTACATAAGTGGCTGTGAGAAGATACATTAGTTATGTGTACCTCCTGATCCCACAATTTAGAAGAAGAGCGTGGAAGAGCATCTCTCTGGATTACACCATTCCAGATACTATGCTCACAGGTTTCCATGGAGAGTTTTCCTTGTGACGGATAGAAGGGCTAGTTAAGCTATTGCTGAACTCTCCAAACTTTAGATTTGGAAAAAAACAGCATTTAGTAGACATTTCCTCCAAACTGTTGGCCTTGGGAGGAAAATGTTACTGTGTCTGTAGAATTTCAGGATCTGTTTAAAGTTTATCTAAATATGCTTTTATTTCATACACCACTTACCCAAGTCTTATCTTGTTGGGTTTAATATAAATATATAAAACATTGAGATAGCTGCCTAGAAAAGTGAGGCATGAAGCTGTACTCCCAGGAATTCTTTGTTGCACCTGTTGTATATGCACGAGGCGCTTTCTCAGATAAGTAAGCTGGTACTGTTCTGTATTTTTTTCACCATTCTGAAGCAGCGTATCATATAGTCTAGCCTGGTTAGATAGATATCTGATCAGTTTGCAAGTTTCCTGGTTGCCTCTTTCCCGTACCTGATGACAAAGCATGTTCTATAGGTTCATCTTTTGTCCCAGCCTATAGCCATTCTGTCTGTGACTGGTTTATTTCAAATCACTCAGGTGCACATCTGATTACAAATGTCTACCACTAAACAGATTAAGACTCTACCTGTGAACCTTACAAAGTGTCCTTGTATTTGTATAAGAGGCTTTTTGACTGTAAAGCTCCTTTTCAAATATCACTTGTAAATAAAGGTCTATTACAGTTTAATTACTCTCAGCTCTACTGAAAGAAAGAAAAACTAAATATGGCTCAGCTGCACTATTAAGCAGAACATTCCCACTTTCAGATACTCTTTGCTTCTGTTATAATACATTGGTGTTCAATGCTGCAATTTCAAACATACATTGAAATCACAATTTACATAAAAATCACAGTAAAAAACCTAATTTTCACATTTGTTTAGGTGCTGTCCCTCCCAATATAACTTTGTTCTCGGACTGCTTTTTTTGGTTCACTGTGTTTTAGCTTAAAAAAGCCAGAAAAACTTGCACATCTTAATATTTGTAGTGAACATCTGACTACGTCAATAGTTAGAAGTTTGCTCCTGTAGTAGCAAACTGTCAAAATTGCTTCATTTCAGTAATGGCATAACAGATAGATTATATGTCTTGTTAGTATTTCAGCAACATTCAGACAATTTAGTACACAGATGGAAGCCAGGTTTACATGACTACATTTGGGGCTGCAGCTATGTCCCCAGGAGAATGACTCCTCTGGGATAAAGATAACATGACGTGCTACCAGAGCATTCAGCCTCCTAACCGACCTTGCAGAGCTGGCTGTCCCCTTCACTAGAGAGAAAGAGCCTGTTGGGCAGGGCTAAGTAAATAGAGCATCCGGGGGCCTTACCTCTTCTGTTTGACTGTGATGCCTTTCTGCTGAAGGGCCTTCTCATTGGCCATATGCAGAAGCTGGATCTCCTTCCGGGAAAAAAGCCGTATGGCAAAGGCTTTCTCCAGCAGCTTCTCAGGAGACACTGACTTGGCAATGTCCCTAACAAAAGCTCGAATGTCTTGCTGCACATTGTCCGACTCCATGGGTTGCCCTGCTCTCACTTTGTGGAAGACTTTGAGAAGTGCTAGTGCAATCCGATAGAGCACCTTGTAGCCCTCCACCAGGAACACATCGAAGACCCGAGCAACATACACCAAGGGCAGCTCTCCAAAGAGCCACCGCTGCCAGTCAGAGTACACCTCCAGCACGTCCTCAGACACTGCCACCATCAGCTTGTGTGCTGCCTGGCAGTACTTGTTAACCAGGTCACCAAAGGTCATACAGGAGGACTCGAATGCCAGGAATGTCTGATCAATGAGCCGCTTGGATGGATCATTGCAAGCAAGGATGCGACAAACCATCTCAAAGCACTCTGCCTCATCCCTGCTGTAGTGGAGGAGCAGAGCCACCACAGAAGGCAGCGCTGGGCAGAATGATATGTCAGGGAACTGATTTGCGATGCAACAGATTATCTTCCTGACTGCCCCAATGCCCTCAGCATTCAAACAGTAATTGGGAACCAGACTATTATCCACAAACTCTGGCAATGGGAGGGTGCCAGTGTTACGCTTGCCAACGATCTTCACAACAATATCCCGGTACACATTTGCATCTGGTGTCACTGTGCGGCATGGGATGTTGCCAATTAGCTTCAAGTATACTTTGGCTCTCAAAGAGTGGTTCTTGGCCCAAAAGCCCTGTCGGGCAAGCTGTTTGAACTCCTGGAAATCTGTGCAGATTAGCTCTTTTGAGTCCTGGGTCTGGATGGTGGCATCCATCTTGTCCCAATCCACAAAGCAACTATATTCATCCATGGCTGCGGAGAATGTTTTTGCAGAAAGACAGAAGAGTAAAGACCTTATCTGGCCATTAGGGGACTTGTACTTTTTCCTGGAAGAGAAAGAAAAGAATGTTTAGTGGTTTCTCATAACAGACCATTTCCCATCCTCTTCAGGACAAAGAAATTCAGGTTGCTCTGTGTTGCTGTGAAGCTGCTTCCCATTGCAAGCAAGTTCCCAGATGCAGATTTTTGTTTACAATATTTTATTCCATTTTCACACCACAGCATGTTGTTAATCCACATTTAACTAGTACATTCAAATTCAGCCCAAGTGTAGATTCTAAACACATTCCAACGTGCAGTTTCCCTAGAACAGCTGTTCTGGATAGAGACTTCTCTGCACATTTGCACAAGCTCAAGTTATGGTTGCATTAACTGTGTAATGAAGAAGATGCTATCATCCCAATGATTCAAAGGCAGCCATTGTGATGTGTTGTCTAGTACCAGCCTCTCCCCCTTGATCTTAGTGCAAGGTGAAGATTACCTGGACTGCAAGCACCTAGTGTAACGCACTGGCCTGTGGGGTCGTGAGCTTTCATACAGAGACTTGTATGATCAAGTCACCCTCTAGTGGCTGTCCCACAAAGAGACCACCTATTATCAGCACCAGAAGATCTCCTTTAAAAACACAGATCTTTGCCACATGAGCCAGAGCTGAGAGATCATGGGTCTAGGCCCCAACTCCTCAGGGAGGGCACATATGCATGCGTTATCTAGTAATTAAAATTGTGGCCTAAGGCAACTGGACTTGTTACATTTGCCAGGGACAGTCATTGTACCTCTCCATAGTAAAGCACAATGTACAGCTATGATGCTGCACAGCAATGTTAATAAATAAGAGTAAAGATTATCAGTGTTCCAGAAAACAAAAAACTCCCCGCTCCATAAATCAGAGTGTTTTGGGAAATTAACATTTACAGGCAAGTTCACTCTCAACAATAAGTAGCATTAAAAATATTTTGAAATGCCTAAGATAGATATCTTGCCCATGAAAGCTATTCTTTCCCCCATTAAAGGGAAGCAAAAACTTTTCCCTACTCAAGGCAAACATGTTTGCCAATATTCAACCAGTGCTAGCTAGAACAACAATAACTCTGATCCAAATAGCTCTAGATCCTACTTGAATATCATCTGGATATCTTGGAACTGTGTCAACTTTTAAAAGAAAGGAGTTACTTTTGAAAGTAAAGCATGATAAAACAAGTAAAAGCCTCTCTAAAAGATTCTTAGTAAAGGTTTAGTTCAAAAATATATTTTCTCATTTTGAAATCTGCTTCTGCTTTTTGTATTAAAAATATCAATTTTGGGAGGAAAAAAAGACACTGCTTAAGAGTGTGGATTATGCCACCCTCTGTTCTCAGTCCCATCGTTCTGTTCTGATTCTGAGACCAATTTTCAGTGTGTGGTCGAATTGGGTGGGGCCATGTTCCCACCCCTATTCAAACAGGCAGAATTTCTTTCAACATTTGGGAAGGATGAATAATAGAGGTTTGAGTTCTCCTGTGAATTTCTAATTTGGGGTTTCCACCAGCTTATTCCTGGGGGATGACTATAGTATACTGGTCCATTGCAGTGTGAAGTTCATCAGTTACTAGGAGTTCCAGAACAAAGTAATAATACTTTGTACTTCTCTATCACCTTCCAACCAAGGACCCCAGAAAGATGTATGAACATTAATTAACAGGGTGGATTTGATTTAAATCACTAGTCAGGAAGACTCGATTTTATGTTTTTTACATAAAAGTGTATTCTTGTTGGTTGTTATAACCTTCATACATATTCTTCACAACTCAGAGATAGATAGATGTAGGTTTCATTTTTAGAAGGTACACACTATACATTTTTAAACAGTGATTTATTTTGAAAACTTTTCAGATTCATTTTTCTGATATAGCTGTAAAACTAATGATTGTTTGGTTATTTCATTTACCAAAGGTAACTGAAGAAGATATTTATGAAGTCATTGGGAGGTGAACTATCTCCAGTTCAACAGGTTAACCATTAATATTTGGAGGATTTTCTTGCCATGCTGTATTAGGAGGAGAACATCACAAGACAGATATTTAAAATGTTTTAGTAAACTAAAACAACAAAATTAAGTATTCTGGATTTTTTTTCTTCAACAACAAACAAGCATATGTCCCTTGCATCTCACATTTATCTACAGATTTCTTCTCCTTGTCCAGATCTATTCTTCCCCCAACAATCTTTTATTCATTGAACTTTCTAAAAGCGCAAAGTTTCAAAGAGAGGTAAGGGATTGACTGTGTACACAAATTTGCAGAGGGACAAGAGGGTTGAGGTTGGTTATTTCTCACCTCTATATATTATTTATTTATTTTAAAACATTTTTGCTGTTAACAAGCATGTTATCTCTGGAGAGACATATCCATAGTTTGAGAATTGCAAAACTAAGCATCTCTGATGGTACACCTTTACCCCGATATAACGCGCGTTCGCATACAACATGGTAAAGCTCCGACACGCTGCTCTGAGCAGCACGTTAAGGGTGCCGGGCTGGCTGGGCAGTTGGATAAGGGGTAGAGGGTCTCAGGGGCGGTCAGGGGCTCCGCGTCCCCAAGATCTGGAAGGCAGCAGCTGTGGGGGGGCATTTTGGGGGGCTCCACAGTCCCAGAGTGGCCCGGGGGATTAGCAGGGGGCTGGGAGCAGCCCACTCCGCTTCCCTTGCCCCGGCCCCAGCTGTGTCGCTCGGGGGAGGGTGCTTGGGGGAAGGGATCCCCCCCCCACTCACCAGCAGTGGCGGAAGCGGAGCAGCCTGGCACCAGCCCGCTCCACTCCGCCAGCTCCCAGCCGCGGCCTCTGCTTCCCGCCACAGGTGAGTTCAGGGGGCATCCTTTCCCCAACCTCCCCACACTCACCAGCGGTGGGAAATGGAGCTCTGCAGCTGGGAGGTGGCAGAGTGAAGCGGGCTGGGGCCATATTGCTCTGCTTCCCGCCACTACCAGTGAGTGCCTGTCAGGGGGCGGGGGGTGTGGATAGGGGTCGGAGCAGTCAGGGGACAGGGGGTTGGGTACGGGGTGGGGTCCTGGGGGTGAGTAGGGATGGGGGTCTCTGGAGGGGGTGGTCAGGGAACAAGGAACGGATTGGGGGGGGAAGCAAGTTCGATATAACACGGTCTCACCTATAACGCTGTGAGATTTTTTTGTCTCCCAAGGACCGCGTTATATCGGGGTAGAGGTAGCTCTTCTAGACTGAGCACTGAGTCCCGTTGGGTAGGTAGAAAGATTAACCTAAATAATCTATACAGAAGCCCCTGGAACCCCAAAGATTGGGTCCCTAATCCAGGATCTCTTGGAACTCACTTACAAAACTTTTCTTAAACATTACATGAATACATTGTCTCATACTATAGAATTAGAATTTATAATCCCTATTCCATGATGAGATATCTTTGAACTATAATGTATCTTTAGATCGATTTTTTCCCCAAAGAAGTATTTTATCAAAAAAATCTGATTCCCTGCTCCCAGCCAGTGGGAGCTGCAGGGGGTGATGCCTACAGGCGAGGGCAGCACACGGAGCCCTCTGCCCTCCTGCAGGGGCCACAGGGACGTGTGCCGGCCACTTCCGGGAGCGGCGTAGAGCCTGCGGCGCCACTGGGGTGGCAATCCCAGGGGCCGGATCCAAAGTCTTGACGGGCCAGATCTGGCCTGCGGGCCGTAGTTTGCCCACCCCGATCTAGAGTCATAGACCTTTACCTGCTCCACCAGTTCTTCTCCCATCCTACAAATCCAGTGTGGTGACAATCCTAGCTTGGGAAACTCTGGGGCAGAGCCCTGATGGCAAAAGAGCCCCAATCAGATCATTGCTAAGGAGGCTTTTCCAGGAAGGATAACACACGTCTGAACAAAACCATCAGTCTGTAGGTCATTAACATTAGCAAAGGGGTACTGTCAAGCCTGTCCAAAGCATGACCAGCTCACTGAAACAAAATTCTTCAATGCAGTGGTGCCCAGCCAAGTACCTGTGCTGGAACCGGTACCTGAAGCCTCTGTAAGTGACATTCTAGGTTTTTCCCCTGCATCTTAATGAGCCATGGTGCATTGCCACTGCATGTCCTACATTCAAAAAGGCATATTTTATTCTGCCATGGAACTTGGGCTGTTCCAAATTCCAGTCTCAGGAGGTCACAAGCAGGGTATGGATTAGCCCAGAGCTATGGCAGAACAGCTTTCATATAACCACACAGGAGGCATCTCCGTGTCAGAAACTCCGACTCTCAACAACTGCAGCTTTTCTGTACTACCCATCTCTTCCTACTGCTTCCATGTGAAAGGAAGGGGATGGGATCCAGCAGTTGGGGGCAATTCAAAGTAGACTTGGTGGAGAAGAAGGGTGGTGGGGGATTGATGTTCCACCAAGATATAGTGGGGACTGGCTTTAGAGTCCCAGACACACCTCCTGGCAGCCACAAATCTTCCCTCCTGCCACAGCAACCCTGGAGAACCTGACACTCCAACCTAGGAAACTAGTTGGAACTATAGTATAAGACAATGTCCTGAACACCAAAGAACCGGAATGCTTGATACCAGTGAGGACAGGAAAATACGAAGGGTCATAATTTTTTTCTCCTGTCCATACCATAATGATATTCAACCCAGAAAAGAGTGACACAGCCCAATGTGCAGACAGAAACACAAGCCACCTGAGTATTGAATGGAAGAGGAGTACCTGGAAAGCAGTAATGCCAAGAGACACCTATGGATGGTAGCAGACAGCAAACTAGCATTATGGCAAGTGACACCAAAAAAAGCTAATTCTGGGCTGAATATGCAGAAACATGTCATGGAGCCAATAATCCTGATTCATAAAGATTTGACAAGATTGCACCTAGAATACTGTATTAAGTTCTGGGTATCTCAGCAACAGAAAGAGATGGGGTTTAGAAAATAATAAAACTGATAAAGGGGGTAAAGGGAGAAAAGATGAGAAAAGATTAAAAAACTATTCACAGTTTGTTTAAGGGGAGACAATTGTCTCAATTGTGTTTAGAGACTGTGTATGTCAAGAAGGGATAGAATTATTTAGCATGCATCAAGGGCGTACAAGTAGGAGAACAGAATGAAATTAAGAAAAGGATTTTTTTTTGCTGACTCTCAGAAGAGGTTCCTGAGTGAGATCTATTACACAATAAAATAGTCAAAGGGAAGTAATGGAAACTCTGTCAACTACTCTGTCAGGATTATCTGCCCTTGCAATGGCATGGACTAGAGGCTTTTCTAGGGTTAGCTTCTACTATTAAACCGTATAAATAAGACCGAATGAAGAAATCTTATATCCTAAAACCATGCACTGAATGTGGATAGCCTCCAAATTGCCATGTTTTCCGACAATTGACTAGGGGAGAACTGGACAGATCTTTGTCATTAATTAGTTCTGCCACATTTCCTATTCCATGAACAGAATTATCTTTATCTGCTTCCTCTTGTGTGCTTGTCATTTGGGCTACTTTCCTTCCACTATCTTTCTTAAAAACTACATTGAAAGAGACTGTTCTCTCTATACCAACAGAAGAGGTTACTGCAGACAAAAAGAAGATTTTTCCACTGAAACTGTGCACCAAAAATTAAAACGGTTGGGCCAGCAACTGAAGAGGCTCAGCCTTCTATGCTCTTTTGGGAATAAGACGTCAACTGAAATGCACAAGGATATTGATGAATGATTAGCAGATACCCATGGCATAGTAGCACTACCCTTTTCCGCAGAAGTTATTAAAAGAGAAGAGGAGATTTTAACCCAGGTATGCTGGCCAATTCTAATGTGGGTGATCATATTCTGCCTTCTTAGACCTCCCCTCAGATGTTCAACTATAGAAGTTATTCTTCTCTTTTCCTTTAAAAGGTGTTGTGTAATATTATTATAGCTTAATGGTTGTCACATTCTACCCTGCAAATGGCTGCATTTCAATACGATTCCTGTAGCTTACAGTCTCTGTAAAACACTTGGGTCTTGGTCCCAATTCAGCAAATTGCCATTTATCTGACTATAATCTTAACCTATTTCATCAAATTGTAATATATGAAGAATCCGAATAAAATGTACAGTAATTAATCTAACACTTTCACCACTTGAATAGGACTCAAGAATTCTTTGACTGTTACCTGTGATAATTATTTTTTTCCGCTCCTAAAGAAAAGTTAAGTGGCAAAATATTGATTTGAATAATCTTGAGTTAAATCAATCTGTCACTTTAAGGAGACTCTGCCAGGTTAAAGATATTTGTTGGTAATAAATAAAAGGTAAGAGCATTTTTTAAATATTTTAGATTATAAAATCTACAAATTTTAAGCACTAATTTTTTGCATCATCATCAGTCCAGATACTGAACACTGTCTAGTCAGGTGTAATTTTTGCTTATAGCTTATTTCAAGTCAGTTTTACTTTCTGACACTTTGGAACTGGCAAGAATTGAAATATCTGAGTTACATCACTGTAGGAGAACGTTTAAAAATCAAGAAAACACACCTGCGTTCAGTGAATTTTTTAAAAATCATTTAAAAAATTTATCTCCAGTGTTTTTATTGTTTAAAAACTAAATAATCTTATGTTGACCTGATACTGCCTCTTTTAATAAGCCTGACATGCTAAGAGTCACTTGGATAACTTTGTTCCTTATGACAGGTTTCAGAGTAACAGCCGTGTTAGTCTGTATTCGCAAAAAGAAAAGGAGTACTTGTGGCACCTTAGAGACTAACCAATTTATTTGAGCATGAGCTTTCGTGAGCTACAGCTAGCTCACGAAAGCTCATGCTCAAATAAATTGGTTAGTCTCTAAGGTGCCACAAGTACTCCTTTTCTTTTTGTTCCTTATGTTTAAAGATCTTGTCAATTCCCTATTAACTGGTTGGTGATAAAGTAGGGAAGTTTGCCAAAGCTGACACTTCACCTACATTTTGCATACTTGTGACATAACAATGAACCATGGTTCTGAAATCAACATTATTCATCTAAAGTAGCAAAAGTTTCACTGGCTTAACTTGCGAGGGATAGCTCAGTGGTTTGAGCATTGGCCTACTTAACCTAGGGGTTGTGAGTTCAATCCTTGAGGGGTAGCCCTTAGGGATGGGGCAAAAAGTGGGGATTGGTCCTGCTTTGAGCAGGGGGTTGGACTAGATGACCTCCTGAGGTCCCTTCCAACCCTGATATTCTATGGTTCTATGACAATTACCTCCTTTCCCCAAACATCTTCAAGGATCTACAACCTATCCTGAAGGACGATCCCTCACTCTCACAGAGCTTGGGAGACAGGCCAATCCTCACTTACAGACAGCCCCCGAACCTGAAGCAAATACTCACCAGCAACTACTCACCACACAACAAAACACTAATCCAGGAACCTATCCCTGCAATAAAACCCGTTGCCAACTCTGTTCGCGTATCTATTCAAGGGACACCATCATAGGACCTAACCACATCAGCCACACCATCAGGGGCTTGTTCACCTGTACATCTACCAATGTGATATATGCCATCATAGAATATCAGGGTTGGAAGGGACCTCAGGAGCTCATCTAGTCCAATCCCCTGCTCAAAGCAGGACCTAATCCCCAACTAAATCATCCCAGCCAGGGCTTTGTCAAGCATGACCTCAAAAACCTTTAAGGAAGAAGATGTGACAGCAATGCCCCTCTGCCACGTACATTGGCCAAACCGGACAATCTCTATGCAAAAGAATAAATGGACACAAATCAGATGTCAAGAATTATAACATTCAAAAACCAGTAGGAGAACATTTCAATCTTCATGGACACTCAATAACAGACTTGAAAGTGGCAATTCTTCAACAAAAAACCTTCAAAAACAGACTCCAACAAGAAACTGCAGAACTGAAATTAATTTGCAAACTGGACACCATCAAATTAGCCCTGAATAAAGACTGGGAGTGGATGGGTCACTACAAAAACTAATTTCCCCCTACTGTTACTCACACTTTCTTGTCAACCGTTTGAAATGGGCCACCCTATTTACATTGGCCCGATTACCACTACAAAAGTGATTTTTCCTCCCTTAGTATTCTACTATTGAGAATAGCCCACTTCCACTTTAACTGAATTGTCTCGTTAGCACTAACCCCCATTTGGTAAGGCAACTCCCATCTTTTCTTCATGTACTGTGTATATATACACCTGCCTACTGTTTTTTTCTACTCCATGCATCTGATAAAGTGGGGTTTAGACCATGAAATAAATTTGTCAGTCTCTAAGGCGCCACAAGTACTTCTTGTTGATCTTGCATATAGCTACCCTGATTTGTACTCCAGAGGTATTGGCAGACAACTGTCATCAAACTATAAAAATATATGCTGCAATTTAAACATGTTATACAACATGTTAACAGAAAACAGATGGTCTATTTTCCCCTCCATATAAAGACCACTAGCTAACCTCCTGATGCTGCAATGCAGAGCCATTCCCACACTCTTGCTGGTTTCACATTTAGTTGTTTCCTTATCACTTGCTGCAGCATTACTAACCTCTGTCTCCTTTGCATCCCTAGTACACTCATATTTGAGTAGAGTTTACATGTACAGATTATCACATCTACTGCTTCAAAAGTGATTGGCTATTAATTCTCCCCACCCCCAATTAAAAATAAAATAAAAAACCTCCCCCCAACTTTGAGTAGACATAACTTCACATTCTCCAAGAGCACTGAGCCATAACTGAGATGTTGATGTTGTATACACCAAGGGGTCTGTGACTTAAAAGGGAATACAGTAATTTCCTATTGGTACAAAAATACTGTAGAATAAATGAAGGTCAGCTAATACACACTTGTGCTCTTACTCCCTGTGTTCAATCTCTCTTCCAGCTTCTTCTCTACCCCCATGTGGCAGGGCGCTGCTAGGAAAGCCCCGAATCAGCTCCTGCTATCCCGGCCTCCAATCAGGGGGAATGGATTGGGGCTGGGTAAATAGTCAGTGCTTGCCTGGGAACTGCCTGCATCTGCCAGCCTCATTAGCAGGAGCTAAAAGGCTGGGAGGAAGCGGAAGGGAGGTGGAGACAAGGAGGGAAAGGGCAGGCTCAGAGGGAGGAAAGAGCCTACTAGTCTGTTGCTGGTCAGGCCTGTGAGAGGCCAAGCCATGTAAATGGCCTGTAAATAGTGGGAAACTGGTGGTGGGAACGGACACAAAATAGAGAGTACGGGTGTTGCACCAGTTTGGAGCGTCTTTGAGTCTTTAAGGAGTGGGGCCAAGGAGCTGAATCCAACGGGGCGAGGCGTGCACCCCATTATACCCCTACATTTGTAGCAGCTGACTTAATAAATAATACTCCTACTATATTAATTTGGAAACAAGACAGGGACAATAGAAATCAACATACCCTAATAGAAGAGGATTTTCTTTAGTGAACAAGAGATACCTACAACTTTTGCTAGCTTCCCTAAGTATGCAGATATTTGCACCACAGGGAAAACTGAACATACCATGCTAACACTGGAATCAATTTCTATCCACTAGGATGCAATTAGTCCAGTTAATCTAAGAGATTTATTAGAAATGCTTTCTTTCAAGAGCAATGCACTGAGTTCAATGGATTGCCTTAATGAGGTTAAATGCAATTCGATCTCCCTACGAATTGCCCCAGGCTTTGTGTACAGCAGCACCAGCTCTCTCATGGCTTAAATTGGGCTTTTGAGCCAGCTTCATGAGCATAGATCTGAGTAATACCCTAGTACTAATTTATCCAGAGCCACGGAGAACTGGGTGATTGCTTTCTGCTCTAGCTTCCCTTATACCTTGGGGACAAAGTTCTATAAGATCTGGAGGTCCACCATGAACTAAAATTGCTACACTCCATGTCTCACTTTTACAGCTGGAAAAGAGTGCTCAGTAGGATGAGCTGGTTCATGAGTCTTAACCAGGTCCCTTGGAACAGCATGCATGGCTGCACATAGAATCATAGACTATCAGGGCTGGAAGGGACCTCAGGAGGTCATCTAGTCCAACCCCTGCTCAAAGCAGGGCCAATCCCCAATTTCTGCCCCAGATCCCTAAATGGCCCCCCTCAAGGATTGAACTCACAACCTTGGGTTTAGCAGGCCAATGCTCAAACCATTGAGCTATCCCTCCCCTCATGAAGGATAGTGACAGAAAACAGGCATTAGGACCCTATACTTCAATTATTAAGGCTGCATTAATGGCATCTTAATGTGATCCAATCTATAATGCATTTAATTACCATCAAATGCACATGAACAGCAGGAGTTAAGTCTCCAGTGGTCCAGAGAGATAACTGGCGCTAGAGATTTCTTAAAGGAAACTAGATTTCTTTCTTAGAAAGTGTAGGGTCATTTCCAGAATCTCTCAAACTGATGAAGCACAGATGAGCTAAATATACTGTCAAACTGTACATAGAACATGTTCCAAACATAAAGGATTCCAAATGTTCTTGATTCTTAAAACCAGAATCTGCACATAATTTCTGATGCAAGCAATTACATTTACAACAAATGTAAAGTAATGCACACTGGCAGGGAAAATTAAAGCTATTCATATACCTTATGGGGTTCTAAATTAACCATATCAACTCAAGAAATGGACTGGGGAGTCACTGCAGATAGCTGAATAGCGAGCTCCACTCAATGTGCAGTGGAAATCAAAAAAGAAAACAATGTTAGGTTGCATAAAGAATGGGACAGTAAACAATACTGAGAATATTATAATGCCATTATGTAAATCAGTGGTGTGGTCTCATCCGAATACTGTGTGCAGTACTGGTCACCCCATCTCAAACAGGATATTGTAGAACTAGAGGGAATCCACAGAAAGGCAATAAGAATGACCAAGAGCCTGGAAAAACTCCTTTTCAGTCTTTCTTCACAAAGATTGGGATTGTTGTTACTTTAGAAAGAAGACAAAGAAGGGACATGAGAGAAGTATGTCAAATAATGAACTGTGCAGAAAAGGTGGATTAGGATCTTACTGTTCTGTTTGCTCTGTATCTTAAGACAAGAACAAGGGACAGTAAATGAAATTGAAAAAGGAAAACATTTTTCCACTGAATGCATCCTATGAAGTGAGCTGTAACTCATGAAAGCTTATGCTCAAATAAATCTGTTAGTCTCTAAGGTGCCACAAGTCCTCCTTTGCTTTTTTTGAAACAGGAGTGAAATTCAAAACTAATGACAGTGTGTAATTAAATGGTGGAACTCTGCCACATGAAATGGTTGAGGCCAAGAATTTTAAAAGATTCAAAAAGGGACCGGGTGTTTATACAAGTAACAAGAATAATCAGAGTTATAATTAATAATGATAAAAATTTTGTGGAAGGGCTTCAGAGCTTAAGTCAACCTACAACTATTAGAGACCATGTGTGTGTGTGTGTAGGAGGCAGGTGGGAATTACCCCATATGTGCCTATTGCAGGATTCCCACACATTTCTCTGAAGAATCTGGTGCTAGCCACTCCTAGAGATGGGACACTGAGATAGATGGACCATGGGTCTAATCTAGTCTGGCAGATGTTCCTACCCAGAGTTTTATTTTTGCATCTGAAAAACACCCCTACATTCACAGGCACAATAACTCAGTGAAAGTGCTCTGGACTGCTACACAGGTGATTGCTACTGCAGTCCCAGATTTGCCCTCATTTCCTGGGAATGACGGCACAACAAAGGTAGCCTCAAATAAATGTTCTCTGTTGCTAACTACTGGAAAGGTTGCCAAACAAGTAGCACCACTGAGGAGCTTCTTGGTCAGGACAGTGACCATAATACAAGGACTTGAGGTTGAAAAGAAGAGGGATTTCAAGTGTCAAAAATATTTTCAAAATTGTTCTAAGTAGGTTACACTAAAAAAATAGTATGAATTTGATTGACACTTTGTTATAATTTAATACAGTGAACACAAAACAGTACACAATTGTTTTATTCTTTTAGGTTACAGCGGCTGTGAGCTATGGAGCTGTAACACACTGGCAGCAGTTGGAGCACCTCTTTCTAATGAGTAGGCCACACTGGATGACAGCCTTCTATTGCTATCTGCCAATAGAGTTACTCCTTTAGCTCAGGTGGGGTCTGTACTGTGATATTAAGGGTTCCGGTTTCCAACTCTACTGAAAACCTGCATGTGTATAGGATTGTTCGAGCAGCTCAGTTAATTTGCACCCTGGGTCGCAGGTTTAGTCTTTGTCTAACAGCTTTTCAAGCATTGTTCTTCATTACAAAGGATCACAAAGCACTTTCTAAACAATACACAGACATCACTCACCAAACACTGAGATACAGCCACCGCTCAGGTAGAATGAGGCAGGCATTTTGTACCAACAACCTTTTTTTTTTTTTTTTTTTAAAAGGAAGGAAAGAGCAAAAAATAACTTCTGAGGTCAGAGAGAAGAGGAGTCAAGCTGTAATTTTGCCAGAAAACAAGAGTTAATGGTTCTATTCTTGCTGGGAGTCCCATTACTAATGAGATAGATGGACGCTGCTATAATATCAGCATCTACTAATCACTGAGGACGGTTAGCACAGTTAATGAACTTCACAGCTGTAGCTAAACCATTCCAAATGTGCATGTTTGATGCCAAAGTTGAACCACTGAACTCATGGAAGTTGCTGGGCAGTTACCTAGGGGCAACTTTGCTGAGGTGGCATTTCCAATTTTTGTCTGCAGATGTAGGGAATACTTTCTTCTATGTGACTAGTTCCAATTTCAGAAAGCCATTAGGAGTAGGAAAGCTAAACTTCCTGCTCCAAGAAATGAATACAAAAGCAGCAGATGAAAATATTCCATTCATAAAATCACTATCTACCAAACAGAAAAGGAGTACTTGTGGCACCTTAGAGACTAACCAATTTATTTGAGCATAAGCTTTCGTGAGCTACAGGTCACTGCATCGCATGCATAAAAGTGGAAAATGCAGTGAGGATGTTTTTATGCTGGTACTATTACCAGCAGGAGAATGGGGTGGGGGGGAGAGAAAACCTTTTGAAGTGATAAAAACACCCAATTTTTCATGGTCTGTGTGTATAAAAACATCCTCACTGCATTTTCCACTTTTATGCATCCGATGCAGTAAGCTGTAGCTCACGAAAGCTTATGCTCAAATAAATTGGTTAGTCTCTAAGGTGCCACAAGTACTCCTTTTCTTTTTGCGAATACAGACTAACACGGCTGCTACTCTGAAACCTATCTACCAAACCAAGAGGAATCAGTGAATTATAATAATCTTTTCAGTTCTCCCATTAAGTGAAAGCACTGAGATTTAGAGAATACCAGCATTCCCTTCAGTCAATGCTTTAAAACTTGTTTAGTAATATTTAATACTATTTAAGCATAGAATCAAAAGGTGGAAAATACTCAAATCATCTAGTCCATCCCAACTTTGACAAAGGAGAATCTCCAGGTTACTCTGTAATGTCCAGAGAAATGAGGCTTTCACAACTTTCCTTGAGAGGCTGCCAAAAGTAGAGGTCAGTAAATTTTTTCTAATCTGTAGCCCAAATTTTCCCTTCCTTAATTTTGCACATTTACTCCCTTATGTCATGCTCAACTGCCCTTTCCCTCCTTGGTGTTCCCAGACAGGTATGTCTTCATCAGCTAAGCAATACCTATTCAGGCTTTAATGTTTCCTTACCACAGAGTCAGTGTCTTCAATCTTTAAAATAATTTTATTTCTTTCCCAAACACCTCTAGTTTGTCTACATCTTTCTGACATTGAAATGCCCAGAAAGGAATATTGTATTCTAGATGCAGTAGAGCTTAACTGTCTGCACAAAGCTATATGATGTAATGGCATATTCATCTTGAAATAAAAATGAATAATTTTACAACTGTATCGTATAGCAAGCTCATCTTCAATTTCCTCTCCACTATCATCCTTAGGTCTCCTTTTCCATTACTAATTTTAAAAACATTTCCTATTAAAATGTCTGCACTTTGGTTTAGTCTCCCATAAGATATATTGCTTGCATTTGTCTCTCTCTTTCTATTTTCTGTTCTCACTGATGTTCATGCCACCATGTTTTACTATTATCTGCAAATTTAGATTATGACCAGCATAGAGACAACAGCAGCTTCATTATGACCAGCATAGAGACAAGAAAAGGAGTACTTGTGGCACCTTAGAGACTAACCAATTTATTTGAGCATAAGTTTTCGTGAGCTACAGCTCACTTCATCGGATGCATTCAGTGGAAAATACAGTGAGGAGATTTATATACAAACAGAACATGAAAAAATGGGTGTTATCATACACACTGTAAGGAGAGTGATCACTTAAGATGAGCTATTACCAGCAGGAGAGCTGGGGTGGGGGGTAAGAAAACCTTTTGTAGTGATAATCAAGGTGGGCCATTTCCAGCAGTTAACAAGAACGTCTGAGGAACAGTGGGGGGACAACAGTAGCTGATAGCATCAGTCGAAGCTTGTAGAGAATTTTTACAAAGTGGGGAAGATTAATAGATAATGGGCATACACTACTAAAACCCAGGAGAGAGCATAACACTAAACAATTAAGGTAAATCAGAGGCATCTGAAAAGAAATGATAAAGTGACTCAGTTCTGAGTGCCTGCAGACAATGTCTAGAGACACCACTGTGTGCATTAGCATTGTGCCCACATTAATAATAGTGTTGTATCAGTGCATACCTATCAGCTCTGTTCTTCCCACTAATTAATATACAGATGGAAGTGCAGTAAATAGTACCAGTACACACAAGCCCTTTAGTGATAAATCTGTAGAAAAGGCAGCACTGGTACAACCACTCACATACACCTGACCTCTACGCAGTCCAAATCCCAAGGCATACAACCCCCCTATAAACATACTCAGTATGACACCAATATGATAAGTGAGTTCCACAAGTAACTGGAATCCCCTGCCTCTACACTCCACATCAACACCAACAGCTCCTGGAATCCATTCTGCAGGTTCGCAAAGGAGAAAATTAGAGCTGCTTTAAGGGATTTGGCCCAGACCACAGCTTTCAAGACGGTCTCACCCACTTTTTCTACAAGCTTCGTGCTAAGCCACAATAGACAGCCCTTTGATCTTCCAGTATCATAAGGTAGGATCTTTTTGATGCAATTTACACTTCAAGAGTATTAGTTAAATGTGCACCAGACTGGGATATCAGGCCCAAGAGCTCTGGGCTGCTGAGCTGCCCCAGTCACTCACTATTCAGACACAATGCAAGCCAAAAAAAAAAAAAGTTTATTAACCAAACAAACCTTTCATTTTCCTGCCTTGCCCCATTACAAACATTGAAGAATACATGCCTGCATGATAAACTAAAAGGCAAACTCAGTGCTGTGTAAAGTGGCAAGTTAAGACTCTTACACACAAATTCCTTGAGAACTATTTATGCCCCCTCACTAACAGGCAAAGGTGTCTAACTTGGTACAATTTACAAGCCAGAGAGACGAAAGAGGGCGTAAACTAGTGCGTCTCTTGCTGCACTCCTTTTGCAACCCCTTCAAAATATGAGCTACATCAGCTTAAACTAGCTTCTAGCCAGTGGGCCAAATTCAGAGAGTTACAAGCTGATCAAGTGGATGCAAGCCACAAATTAGGCCTTGACTATATTAAAAATTACACAGATTTAACTAAAAGTGTGTTTTTAAATGGATTTAATTAAACCAGTACAAAACATACCTGTGTGGATGCTTAAATCAATTAAAACAGTTAATAAACTAGATCAGTGTAAGCCAGGTTTAAAAATCGATTTAAGAGTGAATCAACTGAGCCAAATCGATTTTAAAACAATGTGTGTATAGATAAGGCATTAATCTAAAAAGGTAGATGGTATTTAAATTGGTGCAACATCCAGTCCCATCCACTTGTAAAAATATTCAAATTTTGTCAGCTTAGACTACCTAATTGTTCTCTTTATTTGGCCCTAAATTTCCACAAGATTTCTTGGTGAAAAGCAAAGATGATTTACATTATAGGAGCGCACACACTTAAAAAATTAAAGTTGTCATTATATAAACACTTTATAAACCCAAGTCTATTTCCTCCTCTCTCACCCTCTGTGATGTTATTGACATGAACTGTGACCGTATAGATCATTGTTGCAACCAAGATCCTGTAGTGGCCCCAAATCTTGTACAAAGGAGGTCAAGTAAGGTGTCTATGAAAAGGTTTTGATTTTCTGATTATGATTATGCTATGTGGATGAATGTATCATCTTTGTATTTAAAGTTATAAGTATTGGCTCTATACCGTCTGTATTTCAAACTTGTGCTATGCTTCTGGGTGACATCCCAGACAATTTGGCATCAGCACTGCCTAGCCTGCTTGATGGCCCATTAAGGACCATCAGCTATACAACTGACCCATTGAGAGAAGGCAGATACACCTTGTGACTCAGCAAGGCATGCAGGGACATGCCTATGGAGGGAACTCTAAGGCTTTCAAGCCATGTGCCAGGCAGCTTGCCTTTGAAACAAAGGAAGCACAGGCCACATGGGAAGAGACTATAAAAGGCAGCTGCATCTTCTCCATTTTGTCTTCAATACTGTTTCTTACCTCTGGAGGAACTTTGCTACAAACTGAAGCTCTGAACAATGGACTGAATGACCCATCCAAGCTGTGGATGTACTCCAGAGACTTTACTTAAGCCAGCAGTTTATTCCATCACTGCTACAAGCCTGAACCAAGAACTTTGCCATTACTGTATGTAATTAATTCCATTTAACCAATTTTGGCTAACCCATCTATATTTCTTTCTTTTTATGAATAAACCTTTAGATTTTAGATTTAAAAGGATTGGCAACAGCGTGATCTGTGGGTAAGATCTGACTTGAATATTGGTCTGGGGCTTGGTCCTTTGGGATCAGGAGAACCTTTTTTCTTTTACTGGGGTATTGGTTTTCATAACCATCCATCCCCATAAAGAGTGGTGCTGGTGGTGATACAAGGGAACTGGAGTATCTGAGGGAATTGCTTGTACAACTTCTGGTTAGCCAGTGGGGTAAAACCAAAGTCCTCTCTGTTTGGCTGGGTTTGGTATGCCTTAATAGTAAAGGACCTCCAGCCTTGGGCTGTGACTGCCCTTTTCTAAGCAATTAGTCCTGAATCGATACTCTCAGTAGTGTCCCGCCAAAGGCCACTTCATTACACCCTCCCACCCCTCCAAAGTAACAAAACCTAACATGAGATTCTTTGCTAGGTTGCTCAGAAGGGCATCCTTATCGAGGACATCTATACCATAGAATTAATGGATAATCCCTTTCCTGAAAAAGCTAATTCCCAATAGCAAGTGTCACCAAAAAAATAACAAAGGATGATCTCTTCACTTTGGAGGACAGCCAGGCACTGGCAAAGAGCCAATATGGCAAATATAGTTTCTCCTTTCATTGTAATTTCAAGCAGCTTGCCAACAATTGTACACAAACACCTTTCAGGCAATAAACTGCTACACTTCAGTGTTTTCTTCTCTAGTCTTTCCAAAGTTCTGCCCCACTGGTGAAGCTGGAGAGTAGGAACATTCAACAACAGTGTGAGCAAAAAGGTTGCAAAATGTTCAACACAGAAATCCTTCACCACAAATGGCACCTTTTTTGTCAGCCCCCTCAGAAAGAGGTATGTCTCAATACAAAAAAAGTGAACTTTTTACAGCAAGATACCTACCTTGATGTAAAATCCTAGTGGAGACAAGGAACTATAGTTTTTGCCCTTGCCTGCTTATGTCAAGGTTAACTCCATGCAGGTTGGGGTTGACCTCAACAGTTTACCGAGAAGTAAACTGTCTGTGCCTTGTCTCCAGTGTGATCTCATATTCAGAGAGCTATCGTGATTGAAAACGCAGTGTTTGCAGCACAAATTATTAGACTATGGGTTGAACCAAAATTGGACTGAATTACCTTCTTACCCCTAAAATTTGTCCCTGCACATGAGGGTTGAGGCACATTGGCTGAGTAGCATGGAGAAGTCTGCATTGATGTTGCCTCTAGTTTGAGGTACCGAGTGGATGGGGGACCTGGTTCAAAGACTGTGTAACTGGCACTGTTAAACACTAAATGTACAGTTTTAAAAGATGTGGTTTATTCCAAATACCTGCACCTCCTGGCTTCAATCACCTATAAAGAATAACTGCTATCCAGAATAATTGCACTTGAAGTATATGAAAGCATGAATGAGCAAATATGAAATTCCCATAAATACAGTATTGTAGTTAATTACTTGCTGTTCCTATCGCTTAGATTGAAATAAGTAGCTCATCTTGTTATTCATATGAGCACGTTCATCATACGTATCAAGGTGCAATACATACACGGTGCAATTTGTGGTATCTAAATAATGCAGCTTTAGCGGATGTCCTTTTATTATGGACTGTCCCTGGACTCTTCTCTCCTATTTTGGCCTTAATATTAACATAGCAACTTTGTAGAATCCATAACATTACATATAAAGCTTACAGGCAACGTGAGGACATCTTTCTTCCTTACTTGGGATTGCATAGAGAAGCATTTTTTTCATAGGTGACAGATACTCTAGAAAACTGGCTCTGACGTTTGTAATATTTCTCTTTTTAGATTTTGTGCTACCAGTTCCTGGAACCAGAAGAAACGTGTACTAGACTCTGCTACGTGGCTTCAGATCAGCAAATCTGTTGTAGCTTGATGTGCCACTCCTGGCACCCTGTGCAGTGTATAGAAAGCTATCACTAACAACAACTCTGCTATACCCATATTCAGCTATGTCCAATCTAAAGTCTGATGGGTTGAGAAATAAAGAAACCCTTCTTCAGAAACACCACAAAGACCTGCTTTAGTGGGAACTGATGAGGCAAGACACTATCAGAGCAGATATTTACAGCCTATGAGTCGGAGAACAATTCAATCTCTTTGGTCACTCAATTACAGACCTAAAAGTTGCAATTCTTCAACTTCAAAAACAGACTCCAACGAGAGACTGCTGAATTGGAAGGTTTCAGAGTAACAGCCGTGTTAGTCTGTATTCACAAAAAGAAAAAGAGTACTTGTGGCACCTTAGAGACTAACCAATTTATCTGAGCATAAGCTTTCATGAGCTACAGCTCACTTCATCGGATGCATACCGTGGAAAATACAGAAGATGTTTTTATACACACAGACCATGAATTGGAATTAATTTGCAAACTGGATACAATTAACTTAGGCTTGAATAAAGACTGGGAGTGGATGGGTCATTACACAAAGTAAAACACTCTCCCCCCTCCCGTTCCTCAGACGTTCTTGTCAACTGCTGGAAATGGCCCACCTTGATTATCACTGCAAAAGGTTTCTCCCCCACCCCCATTCTCCTGCTGGTAACAGCTCACCTTAAGTGATCACTCTCCTTACAGTGTGTATGGTAACACCCATTGTTTCATGTTCTCTATGTATATAAATCTCCCCACTGTATTTTCCACAGTATGCATCCGATGAAGTGAGCTGTAGCTCACGAAAGCTTATGCTCAAATAAATTTGTTAGTCTCTAAGGTGCCACAAGTACTCCTTTTCTTTGAGTTAAATCAGTGGTTCTCAAAGCGGCGCGGGGCCAAGGGACGTGCTGGCCGCCCTTCCCGCAGCCCCCTTTGGCCCGCAGCCCCCTTTGGCCAGTGGGAGCCGCGATCGGCTGAACCTGCGGACGCGGCAGGTAAACAAACTGGTCAGGGGCTTTCCCTGAACAAGCGGCGGACTGGCTTTGAGAACCACTGAGTTAAATCATTCTTCAGTTTGTATGTTTTCTAGGAAACCCACTAACAGGATGATCCACAACACTATTGTTTTAGTCTATGAAATCTCTTCTTCCAAGGACAGTGGTTTTGAATGGTGATGAGCATTTTACAGCATGTTTCTAGAGCTCAGCTATTTTTCTAACTACCCTGGGAAAACTCAACAATTATGCCTATTGGTTTAAGCAGCAGAGAGCCAGGAGAACAACAGACATGAAATTGCAAAGTCCAACAGCATGAAACCTGCAGATAGCCCTCATGTGTCTGAGCAAGTAGTTCAAAACATTAGTTATCTCCATGGCTGGACATCACCAGCACATGCTTTGATCAATACATGTGATCCAAGCAAGTCAATCATTAATATAACACAATCAGCAACATCCATTTTTATATTACTGTGGTCATATGATCAGTTCAGGCAAGTCCAAAAAAATTGCATGACTGTAGACTAGCAATTCCTTATTCAAACAGTAAATGTACCACCACCAAGAAGGTGGGAAACTGTTGGGCAAATGGATCAGGATATTATAAAGGAACTTACCAGTAAAATAAGATCTCAGTGAATGAAAACCCTGCTAGGCCTGACTTTGGAAATTTAGGATTTCACCTGCCTAAAGGAATGAAAGGATCCCTGCCTTGCGGTCATTAAGTCTCAGTCTGCATACGGAGGGCTGAGTATGGAGGCTGCAGACAGGGCTGCATATGGAGAATAAACTGCTCTTCATCTTCCTTCAGGGCACTAATTTCTGCAAGTTATTTACTTTAAATGTTCGGTATTTGGGGAACTTTAACATTTCCTAAAGCTTGTTGTTTTTTTTTTTTTTAGTTTGTTAGTTTTCTGCCCTAGGTTATGAACCAGTGTGACACTCTGTACCTCAAATAGCACCCTGCAACCCCATGTTCACCACAGTGATATGATTAGGATATGCTTTGTGCAGGTACCATTTCAGAGGTCATGATCTGTTGAACATTACTATCCTATTGAATTATATGTGTGACCGTTGTATTTGAAGTTATCAAGTTTTGCTGTGTGTGTGTTATTGAAATATGCTGTGCATCTGGGAGATGCCCACAGCTGGCCTTTTGGTGGCAAAAAAGGAGCAACTAACATCCCCTTACACACAACTAGATATTGTGCAAAATGTTTATCAGTGAAACAGTCCTGAAATATCACTGCCAGTACTTAATTGGTAACTCATCATTTGAATCAGCCTCTATTAAATATAAACTCACATGGTGTTTTGAAGACACACTGTTATAACCGAGGAGCTAGGAATCAAACCCATAAACTTCAAACCTACCATCTGAAGTTAGAGGCTTTCAGGTTAATTATTGGAGCCTGGGATTATTTTTAGTCCCACTTTGTGTGCACAGTTGCAGAATCAATATGGAGTTTTTACTGGATTTAAAACAAATATGTTAAAAAATTAACAAGCACACATCAATGTTGTTTACACAAGCAGTTCCCATAATCTACAGGATAATGGAAATTTTAATCCAACAGCAAACAGTCCGCTGCATTAAACCCCAGTCACATGAATAAAAAACAAACAGAGATAGGTATTTCAAATTTAAATCCATGCTTGTCACTTGTGTTTCCAAAACAACCACTCAGTAACCACTAACAATTCAGCTTGCTTATGGTGTCAACATCCATGCCAACTGATAGAGGCAGCAGCCAGCACTGCCTGAGCATATGTCTTCCAGATACCACAGAGGCTCCCCAACCTTCCCTATCTTTCCCCAGCTACTCAAAGTTTCCCCACCCCTTGCCCAACTAAAACCTCCAGGCCCCTGTCCTACTATCTGAGACTAAAGGCCTTTCTTCAGTCCCCTTCCACTCTCCCCAACAGCTGAGTGCATCCCACTTTTCAACATACCATTCCCCATCTTCCTGTGCCCCCTGTATACCATGGCACTAGCCACACTGCCATCCCAAGCAGCACCTCTAAACCCACTGAACCCCACTGCTACACTCCAACCCCTGTGCACTTAGATGCACCCCCCCGTCTGCTCACACACCCCAAGCTGTACCCCAACTCCCATAATGCATTTCACTACTCCCACAAGGTGCACCCCTGCCCCATACAGGACCCCCAACCCCATAACACTCATATCACATCCCTCCTACTCCTTAATACTACACCCCATCCCATCAACCCCAAGATGTACCCCACTGCTCCCCCAGGCTCCAACTCCACCCCATCACAACCCCCATGCTACACCACAGAAGCGATGCTGCACCCCACTACTCCCCCGCCCAATCACAGCCCTCCATGGTACCCTATAGCCCCCAATGCTGCACCCCACCCACATCACAGCCCACCATGGTACCCCATAGCCCCAAATGCTGGCCCCACTGCTCTCCCACCCCATCACAGCCCTCCATGGTACCCCATAGTTCCCAATGCTGCACCCCCGCAGCCTGGGCCGGGAGTCGCTAGCCACCTCCCGGGCCCGCTCCTCAACCCTTCCTGGAGGCTGAGCCCCGCCACGCTCCCTTACCCTACTCTACCCGGCCCGGCCCGGCCCGGCCCGACCCGGCCCAACCCTGCGCCGCCTCCGCCGCCTGCTCGGGTATCAGCCGCTCCCCACGGCCTAACAGGCCGGCGCAGGCGCACACGCGGGCTCCCACTCAGAGCCAAGGCGCAGGAGCCAGACACGATCGCCTTCCACCCTGAAGACGATACAGCAGGCGCATGCGCAAGCGGATGAACTGCTTTACCTCCGCCTTGGGCGGGCCGCCACTAGGAATATTTTGCCTATGCGCAGTAGCGGCAGGAGCAAGGTGCGAGTGTGAGCCTAGGGCTATACACAGAGAGGGCCCCCGTGACCCCACCCACGCTGACCCCCATGCTCACCCAAGGCTCTGAGTCCTAGGGTCGGGTTGGTGCTGTCCTCCCAGCTCCAAGGGCCCTGGGGAGTGAGAAATGTCTCCCGTAGAGCTGGACAAAACGTGCTCCACTGCGGAGCGAGAGGTTGGCCTCAGGGCCAGGGAGCAGCACGGCAGTACAGACCCAGTGCGTTGTGGGGGTGCTCAGCTTCCTCTGAGGCACTGGGTTTTGCATGCTGCAAGAGGCGGAGTTCTGGGCATGATGGGCCACTTGTCTCAGCTGCTAGCACGTTCCATGCCCCGAACCTTTAAGACACAGAAGTGGCTGCATCTTGGAGTGGGGCTGTAAGGAGCTCTCTGGGTACTGTGCAAAGTGGCCAGGGCAGCAGGCTGGAAATCAGAAACTCCTGGGTCTGTTCAGGGCTGTAAATACCAATGGAAACTGTGTGATCATGGGAGACTTTAACTTCCCAGATATAAACTGGAGGATGCGTGCTAGTAATAATAATAGGGCTCAGATTTTCCTAGATGGGATAGCTGATGGATTCATTCACCAAGTAGTTGCTGAACCAGCTAGAGGGGATGCCATTTTAGATTTGGTTTTGGTGAGTAGTGAAGATCTCATAGAAGACATGGTTGTAGGGGACAATCTTGGTTCAAGTGATCATCAGCTAATGCCGTTCAAATGGAAGGATTAACAAAAATAAATCTGCAACTAGGGTTTTTGATTTCAAAAGGGCTGACTTTCAAAAATTAAGGAAATGAGGGAAGTGGATTGGTCTGAAGAACGTATGGATCTAAAGGCAGAGGAGGCCTGGGATTACTTTAAATCAAAGCTGCAGTAGCTATCGGACCATCACAAGAAAGGGGAAAAAATTCATAGGCAGGACTTGTAGACCAAGCTGGATGAGCAAGCATCTCAGAGAGGTGATTAAAAAAAAGCAAAAAGCATACAGGGAGTGGAAGATGGGAGGGACAAGCAAAGAAAGCTACCTCATTGAGGTCAGAACATGTAGGGATAAAGTGAGACAGGCTAAAAGTCAAGTAGAGTTGAACCTTGCAAAGGGAATTAAAACCAATAGTAAAAGGTTCTATAGCCATATAAATAAGAAGAAAACAAAGAAAGAAGAAGTGGGACCGCTAAATACTGAGGATGGAGTGGAGGTTAAGGATAATCTAGGCATGGCCCAATATCTAAACAAATACTTTGCCTCAGTCTTTAATAAGGCTAAAGAGGATCTTAGGGATAATGGTAGCATGACAAATGGGAATGGGGATATGGAGGTAGATATTACCATATCTGAGGTAGAAGCGAAACTCAAACATCTTAATGGGACTAAATTGGGGGGCCCAGATAATCTTCATCCAAGAATATTGAAGTGGCACATGAAATTGCAAGCCCATTAGCAAGAATTTTTAATGAATCTGTAAACCTAGGGGTTGTACCATATGATTGGAGAATTGCTAACAGTTCCTATTTTTAAGAAAGGGAAAAAAGGTGATCTGGGTAACTACAGGCCTGTTAGTTTGACATCTGTAGTATGCAAGGTCTTGGAAAAATTTTTGAAAGAGAAAGTAGTTAAGGACATTGAGGTCAATGGTAAATGGGACAAAATACAACATGGTTTTACAAAAGGTAGATCGTGCCAAACCAACCTGATCTCCTTCTTTGAGAATACAGTAACAGATTTTTTAGACAAAGGAAATGCAGTGGATCTAATTTACCTAGATTTCAGTAAGGCGTTTGATACTGTGCCACATGGGGAATTATTAGTTAAATTGGAAAAGATGGGGATCAATATGAAAATTGAAAGGTGGATAAGGAATTGGTTAACAGGGAGACTACAGTGGGTCCTACTGAAAGGTGAACTGACAGGCTCGAGGGAGGTTACCAGTGGAGTTCCTCAGGCATCAGTTTTGGGACCAATCTTATTTAATCTTTTTATTACTGACCTCGGCACAAAATGTGGGAGTGTGCTAATAAAGTGTGTGGATGATACAAAGCTTGGAGGTATTGCCAATGTAGAGAAGGACCGGGATATCATACAGGAAGATTTGGATGACCTTGTAAACTGGAGTAATAGTAATAGGATGAAATTTAATAGTGAGAAGTGTAAGGTTATGCATTTAGGGATTAAAAACAAGAATTTTAGTTATGAGATGGGGACACATCAATTAGAAGTAACGGAGGAGGAGAAGGACCTTGGAGTATTGGTTGATCACAGGATGACTATGAGCCGCCAATGTGATGTGGCCGTGAAAAAAGCTAATGCGGTCTTGGGATGCATCAGGTGAGGTATTTTCAGTTGAGATAAGGAGGTTTTAGTGCCGTTATACAAGGCACTGGTGAGACCTCACCTGGAATACTGTGTGCAGTTCTGGTCTCCCATGTTTAAGAAGGTTTCAGAGTAACAGCCGTGTTAGTCTGTATTCGCAAAAGAAAAGGAGTACTTGTGGCACCTTAGAGATTAACCAATTTATCTGAGCATGAGCTTTCGTGAGCTACAGCTCACTTCATCGGATGCATCGGATCCGATGAAGTGAGCTGTAGCTCACGAAAGCTCATGCTCAAATAAATTGATTAGTCTCTAAGGTGCCACAAGTACTCCTTTTCTTTTGCATGTTTAAGAAGGATGAATTCAAACTGGAACAAGTACAGAGGAGGGCTACTAGGATGATCCGAGGAATGGAAAACCTGTCTTATGAAAGGAGACTCAAGGAGGTTGGCTTGTTTAGCCTAACCAAAAGAAGGTTGAGGGGAGGTATGATTGTTCTCTATAAATATATCAAAGGGATAAATACTGGAGAGGGAGAGGAATTATTTAAGCTCAGTACCAATGTGGACACAAGAACAAATGGATATAAACTGGTCGTCGGGAAGTTTAGACTTGAAATTAGACAAAGGTTTCTAACCATCAGAGGAGTGAAGTTTTGGAATAGCCTTCCAAAAGAAGCAGGGGGGGGCAAAAGACCTATCTGGCTTTAAGATTAAACTTGATAAATTTATGGAGGAAATGGTATGATGGGATAACATGATTTTGGTAATTAATTGATCTTTAACTATTCCTGGTAAATAGGCCCAATGGCCTGTGATGGGATGTTAGATGGGGTGGGATCTGAGTTACTACAGAAAATTCTTTCCTGAGTATCTGGCTGGTGAATCTTGCCCATATGCTCAGGGTTTAGGTGATCGCCATATTTGGTGTCGGGAAGGAATTTTCCTCCAGGGCAGATTGGAAGAGGCCCTGGAGGTTTTTCGCCTTCCTCTGTGGCATGGGGCACGGGTCACTTGCTGGAGGATTCTCTGCTTCTTGAAGTCTTTAAACCATGATTTGAGGACTTCAATAGCTCAGACATAGGTGAGAGGTTTTTCGCAGGAGTGGGTGGGTGAGATTCTGTGGCCTGCATTGTGCAGGAGGTTGGATTAGATGATCATAATGGTCCATAATGGTCCACCTTCTGACCTTAGTATCTATGATTCGCTGTGTGAGTTTTGGTAAATCATCTGATAGCTCTGGTCCCCAGTTTCCCCATCTGTAAAATTGAGATCATGCTATTTACCAAGGTCCAGTGGTTAGGGCACGTGCCTACCGCTTGTTCTGCCACAGACTTTTTACATGACCGTGGGTAAAACAATTAGCCTTTTTGGGTCTCATTTCCTGATCGTATAATGGGCATAATAGCAGTGCCTTGTTTCGCAGGGGTGTCGTGAGCATAAATACATTGAAGGTTGTGAAGTGCTTTGAGAGCTGATGAAAAGAGCTATATGAGAGCTAGGCATTATGATTAAGGCTACGTTTTAGTCATGGGTATTTTTAGTAAAAGTCATGGACAGGTCATGGGCAGTAAACAAAAATTCACTTGTACTATATACCCCTAATTAAAACTTGGGCCGGGGGGCTGCGGGTGCTCTGGGGGAGTGATCCGGGGGTGCAGCGGGTGCATGGGGGTGGAGGCGGGCGGCAGCGCGCAGCCTGGGACCCCTGCTAGTGCTGGGTGGTGTGGGCAGTGGCGTCTGACCCAGGACCCCCTCTGGTGATGAGACGGGACCGGGTGGCAGCGTGCAGCCCAGGATCTTCTCTGGTGCTGGGGGCGGGGGAAGGTTGTCAAGACTGACAGGCTCCCTACCTGGCTCCGCATGTTCCTGCAGCTCCTAGAGGGAGGGAAGGCCAGGGGGGCTCCATGTGCTACCCCCCGCCAGAAGCTTTAGCGCCGCAGCTCCCGTTGGCCGGGAACTGCAGCCAATGGGAGCTGCAGAGGTTGCGCGCAGAGCCCCCGGCCCCTCCGCCTAGGAGCTGCAGGGACATGCCGGCCACTTCAGGGGAGCCCCCCGAGGTAAGCACCACTCTGCACCCTAATCCCTTGCTCCAGCCCCTCCCACAACCAAATTGCCCCAGCAGTGCCCGGTGTGGCTGGCCCAGGGGCTGCCTTTGATCTGCTCGGGCAGCCCCAGAGCCAGCCACACTGGCCACTGCAGAGGTCACGGAAAGTCAAGGAATCCGTGACCTCCGTGACAGACATGCAGCCTTAATTATGATTTTGTCAGATGAAAAGTACTATATAAGTACAGAATATAATTATCACTGTAGATCTGGATAGCTTGCTACTCAGTAACAAAGTCAATGTCTTTTAGCAAAACTTGAAGTGGCCAGGACTGAAACCAAGGAAGAAAGGAAGAACTTCTGTAATGTTTATTTTGTTTTATTTTATTTGGCAACAAAGCTCTCTGTTCAAAACTGGGTAAGTAACCAGCACACTAAAGATTAGTAAATACAAATGAATCAGAGTAGCAGCTGTGTTAGTCTGTATCCGCAAAAAGAAAAGGAGTACTTGTGGCACCTTAGAGACTAACAGATTTATTTGAGCATAAGCTTTCGTACACAGCTCACTTCAAATAAATTTGTTAATCTCTAAGGTGCCACAAGTACTCCTTTTCTTTTCACAAATGAATCAGCGACTAATAAAGCACTATTAATCTTTTATACAGCACCCTATATCTGTACAATTTTGTGATGTGTTGGTAAGTCCCTGTGTAATGAGGTGGTGTGGTGCCCCACCACCCTGCCGAGGGAAGAACCTCCCCAGACACCAAAGTGGGCAGAGCCAGTGCGTCCTGCACCCACCCCCCAGAGGTCAAGACGCAGGACAGGAAGTAGAAAAGCCCAACCCCAGAGCTCAGTTGGGCGACAGTAGCCAGAGAGGCCAGATACCCGGGGCCTGGCTCTAGCTTGGGAGACCCCGGCACGCTGCAGCCGACCCGAGGACCGGCCAGACCGGCCAATGCCTGACACTGACCGACGCCCAGAGGCGCTGTCGAGCCTACCCCTTGCCAGCTACCCGGAGGAGCCCATGGTGGTGGAACCCTCCAAGGAGACCACCCTGACCCAGGTACCCTTCGAGGGGGAGTCTGGAAGTAGCCCAGGGGCAGCCGACTCCAGTCAGTGTGTTGCGGCCGGGATCCCCACTGACACAGCAGTGGGTCTTTGGCTGCTGCTAGGGCCCCGGGCTGGGACACAGTGGAGTGGGTGGGCCTGTGTCCCCCCCTGCCACCCACCTCGCGGGTGGCAGTCTCCCCATCCCCGTGGTTGCTAAAGCTAGGAGCCTGGGCTTATATTGAACTGTTTGGCTCAGCCTCTGCCTGAGGGCTTGAGCCCCTGACTGTTTGTCTGCTGCCCCGCTCTGACCCAGGGCCTGGGCTTATATTGAACTGCTTGTGGTACACAGCCTGAAGGTCTGGGCCATAGACTGGGTATTCCCCAACCCAGCAGAGAGTGTAGTGAGGCGGTGTGGTGCCCCACCACCCCGCCAAGGGATGAGCCCCAGCTGAGTTCCCTTACACCCTGCCTAACAGAGCCCTGTCCTAAAAGGTTTGCAATCTAACTGCACAGATAAGAAACACAGTGGAAGAGAACATCAGAAAAAAATACACAGAGCAGGGGGTTGCTGTTGCAGTTGAATGCTACATGGAATGGGTGGGGTTTTAGGAGTTCCTAGTATTTGTGATATCCACCCAAATGCAACTGGACAGTAAAGTGAAACAAGATAGAAGTTACAGGATCCTCAACACCCAGAAATGAATGGATTTAGCCGTGCATGGAGGTTCACAAACACTGCCACAATAGTCCATCTCAGCTATCCTGTCTCTTGACAGTTGGAAGAGGATGTCATAATCCCACTCCATTTCTTTTTGGAAAGAGTGCCAGAGATCCCCTCTGTGACTGAAATTAAAAAGTAAACTTGTTAATGTGTGGATGCTTTTGGAGTTGCTTGAGACTCACTGAGTACTGCTGTGGGAAGCTGCAAAAGTGTGTCATTTAAGCGTGTGATAGGGCCATTTTCAGAAGCTATAGTGAAAAATCATTAATTGATCAAAGCATTTTGCTGATCTTTTTCCAATGCTGGTGGTAAAAATATATAATTTACTATAATTATATATTCATTTCTTGTGTGTCACACAGAGCACTTACACACATGGAAAGAGATGCATTCCCTGCCCCAGAGTGAGGAAAAATGAAGGGAGTATCAAGGAAAGAGAATTAAGAAAAGTGTAGCAGGAAAGGGAGAGGAAACAGGAAGATACAAAGTCGAAGATGGAGGTCAGAGTGAAGTTATGTACAGTGCTTGACAGTGAGAGGCCATGTTTCAGTCTCCTAGGTCAGGATTCTGCCTGCTGAAGCATTCTGTATATATCCTCAACTTTCTCTCTCTACTTATCAGATGTTGGGTCTGCGAAAGATATGCTTGATTAGGCACCCAATAATGGATGACGCTTTTGCGGTACTGGCTTCAAGCTCTTTCTCAATTTCACAACAGAGCTGATGTTGGTGAAATCACTGACAATCTCAACTGGGTAGTTCCCTGCTAAGTTGCTAGAGTCTTCAGCATGTTTTAAATCACCAACTAAAAGAATTTTGGTGAGGAAGGGCAGTGCTATTATCTCCATTGTACACAGGGGGAACTGAGGCACAGGGACACTAAGTGTTGAACCTGCTGTGGCTCTTTTCTCAGGGGTCCGACAGCATTGGGAGTGGCAAGGAAAGAGGGAATAGACTTTGAGATAGGGCATGAACCCTGGTGCAATTTCTAGTGGAGTCAGAGCCCTAATTAACATTTTGCCAGGGAGTCGTCATTTTCTCATTATGCTTTTTTTGCCACTTAGGAATGGAGGTGATCTGGCTCTTTAAAGGTGCATGCAGCTGGTACCCTGACAGTTCACCTGCTTGCTTGGAAACCCTCAGGACATGGAGCTCCCATTGACTTCAGTGGGGGTTCTGTATACAAACAGCTTGCAGAATGTTGCACTGGAAGTACTACACAAATGTTCTCTCTCTACCTGAGAGGAAGGATGGTTCAGTAGTCAGTGGCTAGCCTGGGACCTGGGTTCAACTCCCTGCTCCGCCACAGAATTCCTGTGTGACCTTGGACAATCACTTAGCTTCTTTGTTCACCATCCATAAAGTGTTGATAATAGCACTGCCCTTCCTCACAGGGATGTTTTGTGGATAACTACATTAAAGACTGTGAGGTGCCTGGATTCTATGGTGATGGGGGGCCAGAGAAGAACCTTAGATATTTCCCTGAAGTCTTGACATGGAGGTACCTGAATACCTCTCAGGAACGGGAATAACACCACTATCTCTCTTGAGTCCTTCCCTACTGGATGATGGCCTCATTGGTGATGGCCTCATCTGGAGTACTGTGTCCAGTTTTGGGCCCCACACTACAAGAAGGATGTGGATAAATTGGAGAGTCTCCAGCGAAGGGCAACAAAAATTATTAGGGGTCTAGAACACATGACTTATGAGGAGAGGCTGAGGGAGCTGGGATTGTTTAGCCTGCAGAAGAGAAGAATGAGGGGGGATTTGATAGCTGCTTTCAGCTACCTGAAAGGGGGTTCCAAAGAGGATGGCTCTAGACTGTTCTCAATGGTTGCAGATGACAGAACGAGGAGTAATGGTCTCAAGTTGCAGTGGGGGAGGTTTAGATTGGATATTAGGAAAAACTTTTTCACTAAGAGGGTGGTGAAACACTGGAATGCGTTACCTAGGGAGGTGGTAGAATCTCCTTCCTTAGAGGTTTTTAAGGTCAGGCTTGACAAAGCCCTGGCTGGGATGATTTAACTGGGAATTGGTCCTGCTTCGAGCAGGAGGTTGGACTAGATGACCTTCAGGGGTCCCTTCCAACCCTGATATTCTATGATTCTATGGTTTCATTGTTGCAGTGGACCATAGCTGATGTGGTCATGGAGAGAAGGATAGAGACACAGTCCTTCAGGGAGGTAAGGCCAATCTCAAGCAACTCTCTGCAAATCAGGACTTGGATTATTACCAGTGCAGACATTGGAGCAGTGGGGTGAGATGGTAGGTCCAAACAGTATTCTAGGGCTAGCAGAGGTTGGCAAATGCTGTTGCAGGGAAATAGCTGACAGCTTGCTGAGTGAAGGCAGCATAGAAGAGGTGGGTTTTGACTGTGCTTTTAAAAGATGAGGGAACTAGATGTTCCAGGACCCATGGGACTTTTCACCACTAGCTCACCAGGTAGAGCTCCGGTCTAGGTCAGAACATAGTTTGGCAGTAATGGCTAAAAGCAGATAACATCTGACAGTGGTTTGGTGACCAATGGAAAATCAGGTTGGGGATCTAAGACTAGATCCTAGTGGATAAGTGTCTGAATCACAAAAAATTGCCACCATAGTTGGGTCCCTGGTTAGCAGCTTTGTGGAAGCCAAGGGATGAGTGGACCACGGAGACTCAACTGTCCTCTAAGGTCAGGAGTAATGTATGTTGGCCCCAGGGGACAGTGGGGGATGTTTGCAGTGCCACTGCCTTTTCTATGGATAAATGAAGGATTTAAGCACTAGAAAGGTCACATGGTACATGTAAAAATTTGGTCCAGATGGTAGCTGCAATGAAATCAGTCCTTGGCAGAGGTGAATAGAGAGTTGTTGTGGGTGGGGAGAGTGAGTGGAAATGGCAGAGTAGATGGAGTGAGTTGGGATATAGAGAGAGTTGGCAACAGAGTGGTAAATGGGTTTTGAAGCTGAGCATGGGTGATGCACCAGCAGAGATCTTCCAGGCTGGGCGGTCTGGACATATCTGTGTATGAGGGGCAGACAGCATGCTGCAGTGCTCTGTACAGATTAGAGTGTGCCCCGGTTTGTGACTGAGCGCCTGGGGGAGCAGCAGTTTGTACAAAGCTAAAGACAATTAGCCAGTCTCTGTAGCGTTACAGAAAGCATTGCCTATATGGACTGCAGGCTCTGAAACAAGCAATGCTGCATGCACAGAACTCTCCTTTAACTGGAAGGCAGAAAAATCTGGGGAAGTGTGACCCCCTGTGGGTAAAAACGGGAACTGCCATGTGGATAAGTGGACACATTTTTCATAGTGTGTGCCACATCTTAATAGAGAACTTGTCTTGTGGGCTGCCTTCACTCTACTCTGTCATAGCACAGCACCTATCTTCTCCTTGGTTATTGGATAACATCCATGTGTCAATTTCAGCAAGAACTTCCATGCAAAAATTAGGAAAGCAGGTGTGTATTTTTCACTTCTTTTAATACAGTTTTTAGTAGCTAAACACAAGGAGGGACCATTGCCATGTGGCCAGCCAACCAGCTAGCTCTTCGTGGATAACTAGCAAGTGCTCCATGGATCACAGTTTGGGAGCTGCTATTCTAGGTCGGTCGGCCATATTTCCTTATACTGAGGCTAGGATTGCATTGCTTGTGTTTCCCATCCCCATTCACTTTATTTACTTCTTGCTATCTTCTTCCTCCCTAGGTATGATGCTATCTGCCTTTCGTCCTGGGGATTCGGTGCTAGTTCAGTATGCACTCTAAGACCCTTTGTGCCACGTGCTCCTCCTGGCATACACATGGGTACTCACTGTTAGTGTCATTGTTTAGTGACCTCTAGCTTGGATGACCACAGTGAGCCTGTGATGCTACTTGGAGCCATTCCCTCTCCTCAGGGCTACACCAACCCAATCTTTGCCTTGCAGGTTGACAACAGATGCACACCAGCCCCTGAGTCCCTTCAAAGTGTCCCCATGTTGTAGCCAGCCCCTGATCACTGGATAACCACAGAAATCCCAGTTAGATGGGTTCCCCCTGGGGTGCCACCTGGAACTGGGGTATCACTGAGCCCTCTGACCCACCAGCCTGGGCTCCCTCTCACACTGTGCTGCTGTGAGAAGCTGCAGACCCGTTCCCGGTCCTACACTTCCACCAGCATTCACTCAGGTAGGGACACACCCAGCTGCAGTTACACACAGGCTTTGACCAGCCACTGCATGAACCAACAATAAAGAGGCTACAGCCAAAATAACTGCCAGCTTCCCAGCCTAGGACCCCAGAGCAATACTGTCCTGCCTTAGGCCAAACCCCAACCAGTATGAATTTATTATCCAATTCGCCTCCCCCTCAATGTGGAGAAGAAATGCAACAGCCCCTACTCCTTGAGCTAAGATTGCCATGCACTTCACTCCAAACTTACTGGTTTAGGTTAAAACATAAAATAAATTTATTAATTACAAAAAGATAGATTTTAAGTGTTTATAAGTGATAGCAAACAGATCAAAGCAGATTATCTAGTAAATAAAGAAAAATGCAAACTAACTAGAAAGATAGACTATGAATTAGCAAATTCTCCTTGTGGCTGATGATACAAGCAGGCTTGCAGATTCTTAAGGAATAAGCTGCATTTGCTTTGCAGCTTAGAATCTGCACCCCCCTTCCAAGTCTTTTTTTTTTTTTTTGGAGCTTCTCTTAGGTGTTCCATTGTGGGGGAGTGAAGAATAACCAGTGATTTTGCTCCCTGCCTTATATAGCTCTAGCATATGGTGGGAAACCTTTGTTCCAACCTCAGTTCCCAGACCAGCTTGTGGAAAAACACCAGCACCCCAAAGTGGAGTCCTGTGACCTGGTCACTTGCCCTTGCAAAGTCATAGCAGCCATTACTTACAGGCTGGCTGAAACCTCCACAGGAAGGTTAAGCTATTCCACAGCACATTGTCTTTGTTGATAAGCCATTAGCACCATCTGGCTTCTTCACTGTTGTACCTGAAAGGCTGGCTGTGGGTGTTTTCCAGAGTAAGCCCGTTTGAAATACAGATCTATAGTCAATATTTATAACTTCAGGTACAAAAATGATACATGCATACAAATAGGATAATCCTATTCAGCAAATCATAACTTTTTCAATGACATGTCACATGACCTGTCTTTTACAAAATGCATCATAATATCACTATGAAGAATATGGGGTGCAGTGTCATACCTCCCCCCCCCTTAGGTTACTTCCAGAGAGTTAGGAATTGACTAATGGGGAGGCATGAGTTAGGTTTTGGCTATATCACTCCCAAGTGCTACCAAACATTGTAGTGTCAGCCACAGGTGTTCCTGTAAAGTTCTGTGTTTCTTTTTCCAGGTTGCCTGAAAACGTTCTTTTGTGTACCATTGTGAACAGAAGGCAGATATCAATCTCTTTTAGAGTGTAGATGTCTTGGCATTTAGCCACCAATGGCATGAGGCGATGTGCCGTAGTTTCCCCTTCCACTAGGTTTGTTAGGGTTTCCCTGCTGTGCCAAGCTCTAGGCCTGTTTACAGGTATTAGCTGAGAAGCAGTATCCTTATAGGGCTTCCTTGATACCGCTCCTAGCAAGTTCATAACCTTTTCCCAAAAATCATGCAGGTTCCATCTTTTCAAAGTATTTACCACCAGTACAAAATTCTTTGTCATAACCGACAAACTGCATATTCTAAAACTTAACAGTACTAGCAAATTCATGACAGGGAGGTGTTTCCAAGTATTTTTATCATACCATGCCTTTGGTTTAGACAGTTTGGTTTGTTTAATACTTATTGTGTTTTTCAACTCCTCCCTGAACCATAGCTTGTATTCACATACTGGTCTTTCTTCCTCTTTAGTGTTTTCTCCAGTGTCCCCTTCAGTAAAGGTTATTAGTTTATGTATGTCTTTGGGGTTTTGGTGAGGTAAGGGTGTGAGGGGACCTTGCATGTTGGCTTGTCCTCCATGGAGCTACATTTGATCTCCAGGGCTATGCCCATTGAGAAAATTCACCCCCACCCAGGGTTTCATTGTAATTTTCACTCCTAGCACTAGACTTTTCCCACCCCCTTTTCCTAGAGAGCTGTGATCTTTCAGCAGGTTTTCCTTAGCTGCTTGCTGTATCTTACCGGCCGGGGAAATTGCTTCCTCCTCCCCTTTCTCAGGTGGGTCATTAGCATTTTCACTGACACACAAGTCTTTAGCAGGATTTTCATACTGTCTTAAAGAGATAGAGTTAGTTTCCACAAGTACATCAGGAACAGCATTTTGCAAAAGTGAGACCTGGATTGGGGTATCCTCTATCACACCTCTCTATTCCCAAGAGGTCAGTTGTGTGACTGCTCCTCTCCTGGAGGTTAGTTACACAGTTTCCTCTTGAAACCTGAGCCACAGGGTGTGTGTGTGAGATGTTACACCCCATATTCTTCATAAAAATATGGTTCTGATATGCATGTGGCATAACTAAGATATATTTTATGCAAGATGGCTCATGTAAGGTATCATTGGAAAGGTTACGATTTACTGAATGTGATTATCCAATTTGTATGAATGTTTCATTTCTGTATCTAAAGTTAGGAATATTGACTATATAACCATTACAACTGGGTTGTGTTTTTGGGAGACACCCACCAGAAAACAGTCCATCAGCCTTAATGGGCCATTAGGAAGAAACAACAAGACTGACCATACTAATCTCTCTCCTTCCAGAGAGTTGTCCTGGGACATAGCTGTGATACTACCATGTCAGATAGTGTTTAGTACCAGGTGACAGGACCATCTTCAACTTCTAGTCATTTTCTGCTAACAAGGGGGGGAGGTAAAGTTTGGGAATCAAAAGGCTTTCCACATTATGTAAATTCTATTTAATGCTGGGAAGGCAGGCATTCCTGGCTCTCCATTTTGCCTGCCTGCCCAAGAAGAGAGATGGCTAAAAACACCTGAAAGGAAGCGAAGGCAAGGGGGGTGGGGAGTCCAGACTGAGATGGGGTCCTGTCTGTAAAGAGAAGAGATAACTGGAACTATAGAAACTGCATCCTGCCTAATTCAACATCTAGGGTGAGAAATTACATTTTGTGACCTGTTTCTTTAGTGAATCAAGCTTAGTTTGCATGTTTTGTTTTATTTGCTTAGTAATCTGCTTTGTTATGTTTCATAGAATCATAGAATATCAGGGTTGGAAGGGACCTCAGGAGGTCATCTAGTCCAACCCCCTGCTCAAAGCAGGACCAATCCCCAATTAAATCATCCCAGCCAGGGCTTTGTCAAGCCTAACTTTAAAAACTTCTAAGGAAGGAGATTCTACCATCTCCCTAGGTAACGCATTCCATTGTTTCACCACCCTCCTAGTGAAAAAGTTTTTCCTAATATCCAACCTAAACCTCCCCCACTGCAACTTGAGACCATTACTCCTTGTCCTGTCCTCTTCTAACACTGAGAATAGTCTAGAACCATCCTCTCTGGAACCACCTCTCAGGTAGTTGAAAGCAGCTATCAAATCCCCCCTCATTCTTCTCTTCTGCAGACTAAACAATCCCAGTTCCCTCAGCCTCTCCTCATAAGTCATGTGTTCCAGACTCCTAATCATTTTTGTTGCCCTTCGCTGGACTCTCTCCAATTTATCCACATCCTTCTTGTAGTGTGGGGCCCAAAACTGGACACAGTACTCCAGATGAGGCCTCACCAATGTCGAATAGAGGGGGACGATCACATCCCTCGATCTGCTCGCTATGCCCCTACTTATACATCCCAAAATGCCATTGGCCTTCTTGGCAACAAGGGCACACTGCTGACTCATATCCAGCTTCTCGTCCACTGTCACCCCTAGGTCCTTTTCCGCAGAACTGCTGCCTAGCCATTCGGTCCCTAGTCTGTAGCTGTGCATTGGGTTCTTCCGTCCTAAGTGCAGGACCCTGCACTTATCCTTATTGAACCTCATCAGATTTCTTTTGGCCCAATCCTCCAATTTGTCTAGGTCCCTCTGTATCCTATCCCTGCCATCCAGCGTATCTACCACTCCTCCCAGTTTGGTATCATCCGCAAATTTGCTGAAAGTGCAATCCACACCATCCTCCAGATCATTTATGAAGATATTGAACAAAACCGGCCCCAGGACCGACCCCTGGGGCACTCCACTTGACACCGGCTGCCAACTAGACATGGAGCCATTGATCACTACCCGTTGAGCCCGACAATCTAGCCAACTTTCTACCCACCTTATAGTGCATTCATCCAGCCCATACTTCTTTAACTTGCTGACAAGAATACTGTGGGAGATAGTGTCAAAAGCTTTGCTAAAGTCAAGAAACAATACATCCACTGCTTTCCCTTCATCCACAGAACCAGTAATCTCATCATAGAAGGCGATTAGATTAGTCAGGCATGACCTTCTCTTGGTGAATCCATGCTGACTGTTCCTGATCACTTTCCTCTCATGTAAGTGTTTCAGGATTGATTCTTTGAGGACCTGCTCCATGATTTTTCCGGGGATAGCTGTTTGCTATCCTTATCACTTAAAATCTGCTTTTTATAGTTAATAAAATTGTTTTGTTTTATTAAACCCAGTTTGTGCAATTTCTAACTTGAGGGTGGGGGGGCAAGAAGCTGTGCATATCTCTTTTCACATTGAGGGAGAGAGCGAATTTTTGTGAGCTTGCGCTGTACAGATCTTTCTACACAGTGCGAGACAATAGACCTTAGGGTCTGTGCTCCAAGGGAGGTGGGCACCTGAGTGCTGGGGCAAGTCCCTTAAGGTGAGTCTTCCCAGAGCTGATCTGAGTGTCTCTGTCTTTCTGCAGCTGGGTACGGCCCTGCCTGTGTGTGTGTGGGTGTGCTAGAGGAGGCTTGAGAGCCTGGCTCAGCAAGACCAGGTAAAGGGGGCCTAGGCTGGTGGAACAGGTGGGCTCAGTGGTATCCTAGTAAATCAGGTGGCACCTTAAAGAAGGGCAACCTGTCACAAGGTGCCTAGCTGCACAGAAGCTGAGCCAGCGGTTCTGTCCTAGGCAACCCCCACCCATGTAACCAGTGAGGAGACGTTCCTGTACTCCCACTAATTCTCAGCTTCCTCTAATGGGCCCCACTCAAAGAGACACACCTCTGTGCTCTCTGGAGTAGGGTCTATCCCCTGTCCAGCTGTGATGAGCTAACAGTCTGAACAGTTTTTTCACTGGCAAGCACTACACCCTCCTCCCTCTCTGAGTTGGGTTTGCTTCCAGCTACAGAGTAAATAGAACCTTCACCCACCTCAGTAGTCTGTACGATTCCATCACTCTCCTCTGACTTCCCTCTAGGACATCTCCCTATGCACCCTAGAGTGAGGTCTGTCCCTGGCTTAGCTGCAACCTTCTGGCAGTCAGCAACCTGAACAGTTTTCTTACTGGCAGGTCTTACATTCTCCTCCCTTCCAGGGGAAATGCTGCCTTTAGCTACCGGGTGGGAGTTGGTCTCAACCACATCCACACCTGGAAGCATACAGTTTCCTACTGCTGCAGAGGAATTAAAGAGACAATCTCCCATTCCTTAAACAGTGTCTGAGACTTTACCATTTTCCTCTGGGGTTTCAGCATGAGATTCCTTATTGCTACAGGCAGACCCCTTGACAGCCTGAGCTACATGGGGGAAAAGATCATTCCCCAGCAATAAATCTATCAGGTAATTATCCATTACTGCTGAAAATAATACAGTTTCCAAATTCTCAGTTTCTAGATACACTTTAGCCAAAGGCACAAGGATTTTCTATCCTCCTACTAATAAGAGCTCTGCCACCTGTCCTGGCAGTATGTCACTTTCCTGTACAATGTTTCTCCTAACCACAGAAATTTCTACCCCTGTGCCTTCCCACCCCAGATGTTCTCTGCCATTAATCCTGATAGCCTTTATGTGCTTCATGCCTGGCTGGGCAGAGGCTACTTTTACAAACCTTGTATGATAAGCTGTAATTGCCTAAAATGCCTCTGTGCTCAGGGTAGCAGCATTTCCATGAGTTATTTGCTGCCAGCCTGTTCACTCCCAGCACAGGGCATTTATTCCTCAGGTGCTCTGTGGAATTACAGTGATAGCATCTTCTGGGCTCCTCTGTTTTTACAGGAAATTTGGGATGAGGACTAGAAGAATGGTTCTGAGGAGATGAATGCCCAGCCTCCCATCCATCCTCCTTCCCAGGGGTAAAATGGGAACCCACCAGATTTAAACCCCTCTGTCTGTGGTTTCACAAAAAGAAAAGGACTCCTTGTGGCACCTTAGAGACTAACCAATTTATTTGAGCATGAGCTTTCGTGAGCTACAGCTCACTTCATCAGATGCATACCATGGAAACTGCAGCAGACTTTATATATACACAGAGAATATGAAACAATACCTCCTCCCACCCCACTGTCCTGCTGGTAATAGCTTATCTAAAGTGAGCATCAGGTTAGGCCATTTCCAGCACAAATCCAGGTTTTCTCACCCTCCATCCCTCCACACAAATTCACTCTCCTGCTGGTGATAGCCCATCCAAAGTGACAACTCTTTACACAATGTGCATGATAATGAAGTTAGGCCATTTCCTGCACAAATCCAGGTTCTCTCACTCCCTCACCCCCCTCCAAAAATCCACCCCCATACACACACAGACTCACTCTCCTGCTGGTAATAGCTCATCCAAACTGACCACTCTCCAAGTTTAAAACCAAGTTAAACCAGAACATCTGGGGGAGGGGGTAGGAAAAAACAAGAGGAAATAGGCTACCTTGCATAATGACTTAGCCACTCCCAGTCTCTATTTAAGCCTAAATTAATAGTATCCAATTTGCAAATGAATTCCAATTCAGCAGTTTCTCGCTGGAGTCTGGATTTGAAGTTTCTTTGTTTTAAGATAGCGACTTTCATGTCTGTGATTGCGTGACCAGAGAGATTGAAGTGTTCTCCGACTGGTTTATGAATGTTATAATTCTTGACATCTGATTTGTGTCCATTTATTCTTTTACGTAGAGACTGTCCAGTTTGACCAATGTACATGGCAGAGGGGCATTGCTGGCACATGATGGCATAAATCACATTGGTGGATGTGCAGGTGAACGAGCCTCTGATAGTGTGGCTGATGTTATTAGGCCCTGTGATGGTGTCCCCTGAATAGATATGTGGGCACAATTGGCAACGGGCTTTGTTGCAAGGATAAGTTCCTGGGTTAGTGGTTCTGTTGTGTGGTATGTGGTTGTTGGTGAGTATTTGCTTCAGGTTGCGGGGCTGTCTGTAGGCAAGGACTGGCCTGTCTCCCAAGATTTGTGAGAGTGTTGGGTCATCCTTTAGGATAGGTTGTAGATCCTTAATAATGCGTTGGAGGGGTTTTAGTTGGGGGCTGAAGGTGACGGCTAGTGGAGTTCTGTTATTTTCTTTGTTAGGCCTGTCCTGTAGTAGGTAACTTCTGGGAACTCTTCTGGCTCTATCAATCTGTTTCTTTACTTCCGCAGGTGGGTATTGTAGTTGTAAGAAAGCTTGACAGAGATCTTGTAGGTGTTTCTCTCTGTCTGAGGGGTTGGAGCAAATGCAGTTGTATCGCAGAGCTTGGCTGTAGACGATGGATCGTGTGGTGTGGTCAGGGTGAAAGCTGGAGGCATGCAGGTAGGAATAGCGGTCAGTAGGTTTCCGGTATAGGGTGGTGTTTATGTGACCATTGTTTATTAGCACTGTAGTGTCCAGGAAGTGGATCTCTTGTGTGGACTGGACCAGGCTGAGGTTGGTGGTGGGATGGAAATTGTTGAAATCATGGTGGAATTCTTCAAGGGCTTCTTTTCCATGGGTCCAGATGATGAAGATGTCATCAATATAGCGCAAGTAGAGTAGGGGCTTTAGGGGACGAGAGCTGAGGAAGCGTTGTTCTAAATCAGCCATAAAAATGTTGGCATACTGTGGGGCCATGCGGGTACCCATAGCAGTGCCGCTGATCTGAAGGTATACATTGTCCCCAAATGTGAAATAGTTATGGGTAAGGACAAAGTCACAAAGTTCAGCCACCAGGTTAGCCGTGACATTATCGGGGATAGTGTTCCTGACGGCTTGTAGTCCATCTTTGTGTGGAATCCTGGCCACTATGGATGTAGAAGCCCTCTACACCAACATTCCACACAAAGATGGACTACAAGCCGTCAGGAACACTATCCCCGATAATGTCGGAAACCTACTGACCGCTATTCCTACCTGCATGCCTCCAGCTTTCACCCTGACCACACCACACGATCCATCGTCTACAGCCAAGCTCTGCGATACAACCGCATTTGCTCCAACCCCTCAGACAGAGAGAAACACCTACAAGATCTCTGTCAAGCTTTCTTACAACTACAATACCCACCTGCGGAAGTAAAGAAACAGATTGATAGAGCCAGAAGAGTTCCCAGAAGTTACCTACTACAGGACAGGCCTAACAAAGAAAATAACGGAACTCCACTAGCCGTCACCTTCAGCCCCCAACTAAAACCCCTCCAACGCATTATTAAGGATCTACAACCTATCCTAAAGGATGACCCAACACTCTCACAAATCTTGGGAGACAGGCCAGTCCTTGCCTACAGACAGCCCCGCAACCTGAAGCAAATACTCACCAACAACCACATACCACACAACAGAACCACTAACCCAGGAACTTATCCTTGCAACAAAGCCCGTTGCCAATTGTGCCCACATATCTATTCAGGGGACACCATCACAGGGCCTAATAACATCAGCCACACTATCAGAGGCTCGTTCACCTGCACATCCACCAATGTGATTTATGCCATCATGTGCCAGCAATGCCCCTCTGCCATGTACATTGGTCAAACTGGACAGTCTCTACGTAAAAGAATAAATGGACACAAATCAGATGTCAAGAATTATAACATTCATAAACCAGTCGGAGAACACTTCAATCTCTCTGGTCACGCAATCACAGACATGAAGGTCGCTATCTTAAAACAAAGAAACTTCAAACCCAGACTCCAGCGAGAAACTGCTGAATTGGAATTCATTTGCAAATTGGATACTATTAATTTAGGCTTAAATAGAGACTGGGAGTGGCTAAGTCATTATGCAAGGTAGCCTATTTCCTCTTGTTTTTTCCTACCCCCTCCCCCAGATGTTCTGGTTTAACTTGGTTTTAAACTTGGAGAGTGGTCAGTTTGGATGAGCTATTACCAGCAGGAGAGTGAGTCTGTGTGTGTATGGGGGTGGATTTTTGGAGGGGGGTGAGGGAGTGAGAGAACCTGGATTTGTGCAGGAAATGGCCTAACTTCATTATCATGCACATTGTGTAAAGAGTTGTCACTTTGGATGGGCTATCACCAGCAGGAGAGTGAATTTGTGTGGGGGGATGGAGGGTGAGAAAACCTGGATTTGTGCTGGAAATGGCCTAACCTGATACTCACTTTAGATAAGCTATTACCAGCAGGACAGTGGGGTGGGAGGAGGTATTGTTTCATATTCTCTGTGTATATATAAAGTCTGCTGCAGTTTCCACGGTATGCATCTGATGAAGTGAGCTGTAGCTCACGAAAGCTCATGCTCAAATAAATTGGTTAGTCTCTAAGGTGCCACAAGGACTCCTTTTCTTTTTGCAAATACAGACTAACACGGCTGTTACTCTGAAACCTGTCTGTGGTTTGTTTGCAATAGATGCTTGAGTTTGCTCAAATTGATCAGCTAAGGTAGCCATCTCCTCCACAATTTTTACTTTTTTGTCCCATAAACAGTGTTTCACATCATCTCTCCCTTTACTCAGGAAATGTTCTTGAGCAACAAGGTCACACATTCCTTCAAAGCTTGTAACATCTTTTCCCTTTATCCACTTTTCCATCAAATCTTTCATCTGGTTTACATATGCCACTGCCACATTACTCATCCCAGCACCGCTCTTAAGACTTCTAAATTTTACTCTATATGTTTCAGGTGTAATCTGAAACTGTTTTAAAACCATTTCCTTGAACTTTCCATAATTTGAAGCATCTCCAATTGGCATCTTATTGAATATATCCAGAGCTCTCCCAGACATCTTTGCAACCAAAGTGGGCATCTTCCGCTCCTCAGGAATTTTATGAAGTATACACAGCCTTTCAAAGGTGATTAAAACATTCAGCAATATCCCCTGTCTCGCTGTATGCAGGACACAACTGTTCCCATTTGTGAATTTTTGGAGAGGTGGGACTCACTGGTGCATGGGGTTCTGTTTCTGCTTCTCTAAGAAGTCCAGTTGGTATTTCCTTTCTCTTTCTTTCTCCTGCATTTCTTTGGCTTGCAGTTCCATGGCTCTTTGGTGTGCAGCCTCTTGTCTTGCATTCTCTGTCTCAATTTCTAGCTGTTTTAATCCATAAGTCTCCTGTTCTTTTCCCCTCTCTTCTGCCTGTAAATTTCACTTTCACTCATTCTGCTGCTTTTCTGTCCCTAGTTAGCTTTCCTGAAATAAGCAAACAGAAATTAACAAGCTGGTAACCTCTTTGACTGATCTCAAGCCACCACACTTAAAATCTCACTTAAAATCACCACCAGTTTATGAAGTGCAAATCTCACTCAGAACAACAAGCTGTGCATTTAATCTGGTTAGAGTATGCCACTGTGACAGGTTCCCCCCGAGGGTGCCACCTGGGACTGGGGTATCACTGAACCCTCTGACTCACCAGCCTGAGCTCCCTCTCACACTGTGCTGCTGTAAGAAGCTGCGGACCCGCTCCGGGTCCTACACTTCCACCAGCATTCACACAGGTAGGGACACACCCAGCTGCAGTTACATGCATGCTTTCTGACCAGCCACTGCATGAACCAACAATAAAGAGGCTACAGCCAAAATAACCACCAGCTTCCCAGCCTAGGAACCCAGAGCTGTACCGTCCTGCCCTGGTCTAAACCCCGACCAGTATGAATTTATTATCCAGTTCGCCTCCCCCTCAATGTGGAGAGGAAATGCAACAGCCCCTACCCCTTGAGCTAAGATTGCCATGCACTTCACTCCCAATGTACTGGTTTAGATTAAAACATAAAATAAGTTTATTACAAAAAGATAAATTTTAAATGATAGCAAACAGATCAAAGCAGATTACCTAGTAAGTAAATAAAATACAAACTAAGCCTAAGATACTAGAAAGATATGAATGAGAAAATTCTCATCTGGGCTGATGATACAAGCGGGCTTGCAGATTCTTAAGGGACAAGCTGCATTTGCTTTCCAGCTTGTGATCCGCACTCCCATTCCAAGTCCTTTTCTTCTGGAGCTTCTCTTAGGTGTTCTGTTTTGGGGGAATGAAGAACCGATGATGTAACTCCCTGCCTTATATAGCTCTAGCATATGGCGGGAACCCTTTGTTCCAACCTTGGTTCCCAGACCAGCTTGTGAAAAACTCCCCGCACCCCAAAATGGAGTCCAGAGTTATGTGGCCTGGTCACATGCCCTTGCAAAGTCATAGCAGCCATTACTTGGGCCTTATCTACAGTATAAAGTTTTGTTGACAAAGGTGATGTCGACACTCAAAGATTGGCATAATGAAAATCGGAACGTCATGTTCACATTCGCTCTCTCTGTTGGCAGAGTGTGTCCACAGTTGGGGTACTACCGTTGACAGTGTGCGCAATGCACTGTGGGTACCTATCCAACAGTTCAGCTCGACACCTTCTGTTGCTAGGTGTTGTAGGAAGGTGGAATGGATTGCAGCACATCTTGGGACTGGGCTCAATGTCCCAATGATGCATTGCTTTCTGTCCCAGCACTCCATGAGCTTTCAACTTTCTTTCACAGCATTTTTCAACGTCCCTTTTTTGCTGTGCATCCCAGCATCTTTATGAGAAGGGATGGATCCCACACTGCTCTCCTATGCTCTGTTAACTGTCATGACATCGCAGATGGCAGTACAGTTAATTGTGAAGTTCCCTAACTGAAGAAGACTCCCAGTCGTCTGACATGCTGTGTGATATGGATAGGAGCAACTTTAGATTGCTTTTGGCATTCGCAGAACAGCTGCATAGGGTAGACCGTTGCTTTGGGCTTGGGAAATGAATGGTGGGATTGTATCATCATGCAGGTGTGGGATGATGAGCAGTGGCTACAGAATTTTCGGATGTGGAAAGCCACCTTTCTGGAATTGTGTGTGGAGCTCGTCCCAGCACTGTGGTGCAAGGACACCAGATTGAGAGCTGCCCTATTAGTAGAGAAGCATGTTGCAATCGCTGTGTGGAAGCTGGTGACTCCAGACTGCTGGTCGTGAATCAATTTGGAGTTGGGAAGTTGACAGTTGGGGCTGCATTAGAATCATAGAATATCAGGGTTGGAAGGGACCTCAGGAGGTCATCTAGTCCAACCCCCTGCTCAAAAGCAGGACCAATCCCCAATTAAATCATCCCAGCCAGGGCTTTGTCAAGCCTGACCTTAAAAACTTCTAAGGAAGGAGATTCCACCACCTCCCTAGGCAACGCATTCCAGTGTTTCACCACCCTCCTAGTGAAAAAGTTTCTCCTAATATCCAATCTAAACCTCCCACACTGCAACTTGAGACCATTACTCCTTGTCCTGTCATCTTCTACCACTGAGAATAGTCTAGAATCATCCTCTCTGGAACCACCTCTCAGGTAGTTGAAAGCAGCTATCAAATCCCCCCTCATTCTTCTCTTCTGCAGACTAAACAATCCCAGTTCCCTCAGCCTCTCCTCATAAGTCATGTGTTCCAGACCCCAAATCATTTTTGTTGCCCTTCACTGGACTCTTTCCAATTTATCCTTCTTGTAGTGTGGGGCCCAAAACTGGACACAGTACTCCAGATGAGGCCTCACCAATGTCGAATAGAGAACACTTGAATTAATGCAAGTGTGTAGGGCAATTAATTGCATCCGGCTATGAAGGACCGTGACTTTGGGAAATGTGCATGAAATAGTGAACGGCTTTGCAGAAATGGGTTTCCCTAACTGTGGAGGGGTGACAGATGGCACACACATTCCAATTTTGGCAGCAGATCACCTTGCGACGGAGTACATCAATAGGAAGGGGTATTTCTCCATGGTGATTCAGGTGCTTGTGGATCACTGTAGGCGTTTCACTGACATCAATGTGGGGTGGTCCGCGAAGGTGCATGATGCACGTATCTTCAGGAACTCTGTCCTATATAGAAAGCTACAAGTGGGGACTTTCTTTCCAAACCAGAAGATTAAAGTGGGGATGTTGAAATGACCATAGTGATCCTGGGAGACCTGGCGTACCTCTTACAGCTATGGCTCATGAAACCTTACATGGAAAACCTGGACAGCAGTAAGGAGTGGTTCAACAACAGGCTGAATAGGTGCTGGATGACAGTTGAATGTGCCTTGGCAGATTAAAGGTGCACTGGTGATGCCTTTATGGCAGGTTAGACCTTAATGAGGATAATATTCCCATGGTCATAACCACGTGTTGTACATTGCATAATCTGTGTGAAGCTAAGGGTGAAAGGTTTACTCAGGGGTGGAGAGTTGAGGCAGACCACTTGGCTGCTGATTTTGAGCAGCCAGATACCAGCTATCAGAGGACCCCAGAGGAGGGCAATTCAAATCAGGGAGGCTTTGAGGCAACAGTTTGAAAATGAGAACCAGTAATGAATATGTCTGTGATTGATGCTGCAATGTTACATTACATATAATTTTCCTATGAAGTGATAGTGACATTTGGGGCCTTACATTCCAGCAAGCAAATGAATAAACTGCCTGTGTATGTATTGGTAGTGCCTGCTATCTCAATTTGTAGAAAACAAATAAAGATGAGTTACCATTCAAAAACTTTGTTTTTATTGCACAAGAAACAACACACATGCACATGCTTGGTGAGAAAGGAGGAACCAGGGAAGGGCAGACTTTCAGAGCTCTCTCTGGGCCCAGCTATTGTGAAAGTTGTGCGAGGGGGTGGAGTGAAGGGGAAACCAAGAAGTCCTGGAAAGTGGAAAGGACTGTGCATGCGAAGTTGTTGGGGGGGGGGGGAGGGGATGGAAAAGAGTTCTGAATGTGCTGCAGGGGAGCATGGACATGGATCTGCTCAGTATGCAGCATTATTAAGGACTTCAGCATCTGCGTTTGCTCCTCGATTACTGTAATCATCCACTCAGTAGCGTCCTTAACAAACTTCTGATTCTCTCTTCTGCACTGCCTTTCAGCTTCCCAGCACTCATGTTCCCTTTTCTCTGCGTTGGAGCAGTGCAGTACCTCCCAGAACATGTCTTCTTTGCTGCGTCTTGGACACTTTCTTATCTGGTGGAGTCGCTCGGCCTCTGTGTGGAGCATTCCTGAAGGCCACATCTGCCAAAGCACAAGGGACAATGCACAGAAGCAAGATTGTTTAATTCATGCACAATGTTGAAACATTTCAGTTAAATACACCTTTTGCAACATAGCAATCACTTTCTCACTGACCCTTGGCAAGCACACATCTCTGTGAACACTCAAAGCATGGTGAGTGTTGGTGCGGGAAGGGCACTCCACATGGGGAAAAGAGTATGCACTCTGCAAGGGTCGTGGTGCAGCCAACTAGGAAAAAAATTCTAAAATTCTCCCACATTTTTCCCCAGGTGGGGGTCATTGTAGCAGATATCTCACTGGTAAGAGTAAGCAGGGAAACAAGGGTACTCCATGCTTGTGGGTTCTGCCCTGTGTGCTGCTTTGGTCCCTGCACACGCAATTGCCGAATGGCACAGGAGAGTTTCCTGCAATGGGGAAAGGAACAAAGCTGCTCTGCCATGGAACTTTTGGCAGAGGATTACCTAGTACCTCCAGGAAACTTTCCTGGAGATCTCTCTGGAGGACTCCTGTGAGATCTCGGCATGCATCAACATCCTGTTCCGCCATACCAATTAGCTACACAGGGAAATGTCCAGCTCACAGAAACACAGCCAACCTTCCACATTTCCATATGCTGAACCCACATCCGCACTACACAAACCACAGCCACTTACCAGGAGTCTCCTCTCCTGCTTCTTGCTCGCTGGAGAGCAACTGCTGAGACTGGCTAGACACCTCTGGAGTGGAGAACAGTTCCTGGCTGCCTGCCCCACCGGGCGACCCCGCTGGGAGTGCCACGTCATTGTCTAACTTCACCTCTTCATCAATGACTTTGTTCTTTGGGTTAGGTCCTCTTTCTGCCACCTCCAAGCCTGCCGAAGTATCCATGGGGCTCTTGGCGGTGGAGGTGGGGTCACCACCGAGGATAGAGTCCAGCTCCTTATAGAACCGGCAGGTCTTAGGTCCAGCACCGGAGCATTGGTTTGCCTCCCTCACCTTATGGTACACCTGCCTCAGCTCCTTTATCTTCGCTCTGCATTGCAGCATGTCCCGATCATAGCTCTTTTCGCACAAGCCTCAAGAAATGTGCCCATAGGTATCCCAATTCTTATGACTCAAGCACAGCTGGGACTGCACAGCCTCCTCTCCCCACATACTGAACAGATCCAACAGCTCTGTAGTGGTGGAAACGGGAGAGCGTTTGCTGTGATGACACACAATGGTCACCTGGGAAGATGCGATGAGACCTCTCCACGCCAAGCCAGCAGGAAATGGAATTTCAAAAATTCCTGGGGCTTCTAAGGGGGAGTGGCGGATAGTTGTTTACCTGGCTGCGGGGCAGCGGAACTCAAACCGCTGACCAGAGCGGTCACAATGGGCATTGTGGGACACCTCCTGGAGGCCGATGAAATGAAGTGTGGTGTCTGCACTGGTACTTTGTCAGCAAAAATTTAGAGGAAAATGACTTATGTTTCTCATTGGGGTGATTGTATTTTGTCACCAAAATGGGGCATTTTTGCTGACAAAAGTTGCATCGCAGTGTGTATGCATTTTACTATTTTGTCGACAAAAGGCAGCTTTTGTCAACAAAACTTTGTAGTGTAGAGAAGGCCTTACAGGCTGGCTGAAATGTCCACAGGAAGGTTACGCTATTCCACAGCCCATTGTCTTTGTTGATGAGCCATTAGCACCATCTGGCTTCTTCACTCTTGTACTGTTGTACCTGAAAGGCTGGCTTTGGGTGTTTTCCAGGATCAGCCCATTTGAAATACAGATCCATAGTTAATATTTATAACTTCAGGTACAAAAATGATACATGCATACAAATAGGATAATCATATTCAGCAAATCATAACTTTTTCAATGACATGTCATAGGACCCATCTTGTACAAAATGCGTTATAGTTATGCCATAATCATATCATAATATCACTATGAAGAATATGGGGTTCAGTGTCACATCCAGAATCTGTTTCCCAAGGTGCAGTGTACCATCGTTTACCAGTTTCACCTTAAACCACTGCTCTTGTATCACACACAGCACCTGAGTTCAATTATAAAACAAAAATGAAATGTTTTTAAGAAAGAACAGAGATTCAAATAAAAGCCAGTGAGAGAGACGGAAAGAAATGATTACATACTAAAAAAAATCATAACATGCAGTCTAGAAACTAATGTAACTAACGAGGTAACCTCCAGGTCTGGTCTACACTATTCACTTATGTTGACATGTGTTGACCTAGCTGCGGAAGTGTCTTCTCTTAAACTTGGCTCCTGCCGACGTACGTGCCTCTCTCCACCAATTTAGTAACACCACCTCGTCGACCGGCATAGAGTCACAGTTGATTAGGTCAATGCAGTGTCAATGTAGACATTGACTGTTAGTGGCTTTCAGGAGCTGTCCCACAATGCCCCACACTGACAATACAATCGGTACAAGTGCTCTTGGTGAGGACGTGCATCACCGACACAAGGAACAAGTCTGCACACACACACACATTTAATAATTGCGGTGACTCTATGCTAACATAAGTTATGTTGACATAATTTTGTAGTGTAGACATGGCCTCAGTCTAAAGAAGTTTTCCTCACCCAATGTCCTTCCAGCGTATTTCAGCCAGGTTAGGCTTTGATCTTCCTCTCATGAAGCATGCAACACTGCAGCTTGCCTCCTCCTGAATGATACAGCCTAGTCTCTCTGCCTACAGTTATAGCCCAAAGTTTCATTGTTTTTAGTGGTAAATGGGGCTTCCCCACCCCACTGATTCACTTCTTCCTGTACATTTCCTCTCTTCAGAGATTTCATAATCCTTCATTAGCATTTGGCTCAGACTGTAAATGGGTGCCCATTGTGAACCCAGCCAATAGTCAATGTACATGTCAACAGATAGGTGGATAAACATAGCATGGAAAATCCTGCTTTTCACCTTTCCAGGTGATCAACTTCCAAGTTGCATACCTTATTAACGTGATTTTCAGCATAGATGCGTATCTCCTTATACAGTTTCTGTCCATACATTTCATAATTATTAGGATGATATAGCCTTTCGTTAGAGACTTTACATGTCACCCTTTGGTGAACTGTTATGTATACATCAGACCCTGGGCAACCCTGTAACCCCTGTGTACCACCTCTGTGCCCTTTGCAAGTTGGCATTAAGAGGTTCCTGGGTCACAGCACTTTACAATGAGCCTAATCTTACAGACCATTGAGAAGTTGCAGCTGGCATGGAATGTCGCTGCCCATCAGTTTGGTGATGCTCGCATATTACACCAACTATCCACTTTGCTTCCGGATGCAATTCCAGGTGTTGATATTGATTTGGAGAGGCCCATGTGATTGGGTCCTGTCAGCTCGAGAGTCCACTATTCCATGAGGTTCAGTCTGATCAGCTGAGGTCTTTTGCGGCACTCTTGTTAACAGCCCTTAGATTAGAATATCAGAGATGTGGAAGGAAAGTATTCTTGGGTGGGGGTGAGGGGCTCACACTTTGGAATTTGCCTCCCACGGTGGAATGGAAGTTTTCTGACCTTCACGGTCTCCTGTAAATTCTGTCTGTTTTTTCAAGGTTTTGCCTGACTGGGTGATTTTGAGGTAGTTAGGTTTATTCCAAGGGGCAGGAGTACTGTACATGCATCCAGAAACCATATGATGGTCACATTCTATACATCAGAATAAATAAATACCACTTGAGTAATGCTGTGGATGCTCTTTAAAAGCACCCTAGTCTCCACTAAAACCCTGTATGCCTTGCCATCAACCCAAACCTTTCAGATCTGTGAACATGACAACACTTGCTTTCCCCCAGAATGACCAGGTGCTTATTCAAGGATAAGATGATTTTGCCAGACAAAGCCAACCTCTTTGGAAATATCACTGAGTGTTTTTCCTGTGTTAAAAGCTCAGTTTCACTAGCAAGGCTGTATGGCATCACAGTAACGACCAGCAGGGTGTAGTGCAAGTCAGGCTGGAGGTGCATTCACGATGGACCAGAAACAGACCAGCCAGGAGTCACCTAGATTACAACTGAGATGCAAGAGCAAGCTAGTGCAATGCCAGTCTGCACCCTGTGGTCTCAGTCTCTTGCTTTCTTAAGAGTTAAAATGTTCTGAATTTATCAAAGAACTAGAACAATCCAGGGTAAAGTTCCTAGATGGGTCCCGAATGGACAGTACTTACGGCTATCCAAATACAATGATCAGGCCACATTGATTGGCCAGACCTAGCATTGGAGTTCCACAGCATCAACCTCCATGGCACTAAGCTGCTCTCTGAACTGGCTGTGTTCTCATCTAGCACAAACCAATTACTGTTTCCAAAAGGTGTGAAACAGCAACCGGTCAAATGTAGGCTCCATGGGGGCCCTGACCTGGGCTCCAGTTCCCTCCCAGCCTCTCACATCTGTGCTTGGGAGTGAATTGCCACTCTGTACCAGAGCCACCCCCTCCTCCACACACTCTGTTTTCATTAACGTGCTTTCTTGGGCTAAGGATAGTTCTCATTTCCAGCTGAACAAACATGTACATGTTACATTTACCATGGCATGTAAAACCCAGCTCAGTGCTAATAGGCATCCCTCCCCCGCCCCATTGCCACCTTTGTGCAGTTGGCGGGACAAAAAAGTGGCCTTATTACCTGGCTTATTATCGGCACGGGACTGTAATTTATGGAGTATGCTTGGTAAAGTGCCATGTCGAAAACATTTACGGCCCACTTACAGTCCCTCAGGGTGGTGGGGAGGGAGAAGGGCTTAGGAGAGGAAAGCAGTTGTTCCACCCTTAGAAAATGCTGCAGACCCTGAGAGCTTCGTCTCCTCTCCCACAGCAAAGTTCTGAAACCCCATTGGAATGGCAATCTCAGCAGCCTCCCATCGCACCTTTGTACGGCCTAGAGGCAGCAGTAGGTAGGGGTGGGCTGCATTGAAGAGTTGGTTGAGGATGGTGGCTCCCTCGGTGTATACATTTGTGGGTGCCCAAAAGTCTCTTACAATGTGGTCTGCATGGTGGGAAAAGATTGCCCCCTGGGCACCTCCCCTCTGACTGGTGATTGCACGGGCCACCTCCCTTTCCATTTGCATTGGCATCACATATGCTGACAATTCCAGAAATTGCCTGCATGGCAACGGGGTATTAGGTCTTTGTAACTAACTGTCTTCACTGTGTTAAATGTTAATCACTTTGAGCCTGATTCCTTATTGCCTTGCACCTTATGCAGTCATTACACAAGTGCAAAGGGAGGGAAAAACACAGTTAATTGGATTTGATAGCACTTAGCACCTAGTTTATACTGGTGTCACTGACAGCACAAAAAGCACAGCAACAGAGAATCAGAGCCACTATCTACTTTTGCTCTTAATGTCATCTCCCTGCTCACATCTGTTCCATTCCCCCCTCTCCTACTGCTCCCTGGCACCTATTTCTCTGTTGTCTCCTCTCCCCAGCCAACCAGTCCTTTTCTCCCCCTGCTTCCCTGAACATAGTGCTGGCCTGATTCCATTCTTCCCTGTATGCTTGGACATTCTGTTCTTGCTGGTGCATGGTAGCTCCAGCCTCATTGGTGACGCTGGTCCCTGAGTTTGTGGCTTCTGTGTCTTCTCCCTCCTCCCATTTATGTAGGAGTGGCTCCTAGAGGAGGCCTCTAGACTGGCTCATCCTTGAAGAGCATGGAGGCCTGTAGAAGCACCATCCTGGAAACAAGGAGGAGAGACAGCACCATGTAAGCAGCTGTCTCTCTGCAGATCCCCTGTTTGGGAACTGAGGCATTATTCCAGCTTAGCCTCCCTACATCTCTCAGACTTGCTTACAGAAATGTAACCTACACCCTCTCTTAACATTACTTTGGATTTGGCTGGCAAGTACGTTGGGGATGGAAGGGGTGAGCAAATCTTTGTAGCCTCACAGCAGATGGCCTTGACTCTGGACTTGTTCAGTGGACAGAGATTCGATGCATGCAAGGAAAAACACACACATTAGTACTTACTGTTCCATGGAAGAGATCTGTGGATAAATGAGGCGGCATTGCCCAGGCCAGAGGTATGCTGAGTGTTTCACAGAAATGGAGAAGAGCCCTTCTGGACCAGTCCTGCTGGCCCTCTGCCCTTTCCCACATTTCTTCCAAGAGGTCCATAAATCCCACTTCCTGTTCTCTTTGTACGTTGTTCATCAATCGTCAACTCTTCAGAGAGAGAGATCCTTGTCTGTAAAGTATCTTGGCCATGATTGTGGCTTTATTCATGGTAACCTCTTAGATCACCTAGTCCGCTGCCAGGGGCCAGAGCAGGGCTGCTTGCTGAGTGGCCTCCACTGAGATCCAGATTGTTACATTTGCTTGTGGAGGGTGTCACAGTTCAAGGCAGCAGCACCTGTGTTTCCCCATAGTGGCTCAGCAGGGCACCCACGCTTGGCTTCTGGCTCCCTAGCCATTGCCTCTTTTGGGTGGAGGAGACATGCGTATCTCTTTCTGACCAGGGTATTTTCAGGCTGCACAACTCCCTCATTATACTGTTAACTCACCAGCAAAGTCAGACTGCACAAGTGGGCCTGCTTGCTTTTTCTTCAGAGACTAATAACAGTGTAACTGCCCACAGTTAACCTACCACACAGGTCTTTCTGTGCAAGCTTATTTATTCTTCGGGTAAAAGCACTACAGAGAAAATAGTAAAACCAATAAAAGAACCTACGTGGATGCTAATAAGCTTATCATAGATCACCCCAACTCCAACATCGACTCTGACAGAATCCTTCAAACCCTACAAAGGGGTCTCTTTGATAAGTTCATAACAGCCTCAGCTCAGAGTCAGAACCCAAGTACTCATGAAAAGTTTAGACTATACTTTAGGGATCTTTGATCTGGAGTTTCCAGGAGCAGAGAATGAGTAGACAATGAATTTTTCTTCCCAAGGCATAGCTTCAAATGGCCTCCCAAGTACCTCCTAGGAAACCCACTTCACACGTATTGTCCAAAACAGAAAAGGAGTACTTGTGGCACCTTAGAGACTAACAAATTTATTTGAGCAAAAGCTTTCGTGAGCTACAGCTCACTTCATCAGATGCATAACATGGTGCTACTCTGAAAATTGTCCAAAACAGTTCTGTGAAGTTCCTAACATGTACGTTAGTCATGTTCCTGGCAAAGTTACATCCAATCCTACAATAACATATAAAATTGCTTTTTAATACAATGGACCCCAAAGGTATTAAACTTAATTCAGTAACATTTAAGTGAATTCAATAGATTTTATCCAGGATATTGCAGGAAATTACCATCTGTCACAGAGGGCCTCTTGTAGCTGCTAGTTATTTCAGGTTGTTTGGATGGTAGGCACCTGTCTTGTCCAGCTGCCCCAACTCAAGGGTGAGGGGCTGGGAGTAGTGCATTGTTGTCTGAGGCATCCAGCATCTTCAGGAAGAGATGGGAGAAAAGCTTTGCCTGAATGTCTCCACTGACAGGGAGCATTTGTTGGGGTTGCAGAATGAGTAGTGGTGGGACCTGCTCAGCTGGTGGGATGGTAGCACTGACTCAGTACTTGGAAGGGATTCAGCACGGGAGCAAGCCAGGGAATCCTCAGGGGTGGGGGGGGGGGGATTCAAAGACAAGAATGATTGGCACTGGCTTTAGACAGGTGTCCTCTCATTCTAGGCTGCTTGGACCAACCAGCCCCTTGATTCTCAGACATAGGGCTTGATCCTGCAGCACAAAGGTAGGTGTGAAGTGTTGAGCAAGACAGAAAGGGCAGGATCTTCAGCCTCCATTAATGAAAATGTGGTTGTATGGCCACCAAGTTACTGCTGTCCAGTGGCAGTAGTGAGACCACCAGTGATGGGCATCTCAGCAGAGTGAGCCCGTCTTCTGAGACATGCCCATTCTCCACCCACCACACTCCCCTCCTTTCCTCTCCAGAGCAGAGTATAGAAGCAGCCAGTTAAGGTTTGGGATTTGCATATTTGCAACACCCACATGTAGCCTCTGCTTATGTGCTTCTGCTAGAGCACTGCACATTCCTTGTTGGTTGCCATGCAAAGGCCTTCAAGCTCAGACCCTCAGGAACACGGTGACATGAGTAATACAATGAACATAACATAAGAACATAAGAACGGCCATACTGGATCAGCTCAATGGTCCATCTAGCCCAGTATCCTGTCTGCCGACAGTGGCCAATGCCAGGTGCTTCAAAGGTAATGAACAAAACAGGCAATGACTGAGTGAGCCATCCTCTGTTGTCCATTCCCAGCTTCTGGCAAACAGAGGCTAGGGACACCATCCCTGCCTATCCTGGCTAATAGCCATTGATAAACCTATCCTCCATGAATTTATCTAGTTCTTTTTTGAATCCTGTTATAGTCTTGGCCTTCACAACATCCTCTGGCAATGAGTTCCACAGGCTGATTGTGCGTTGTGTGAAGAAATGCTTCCTTTTGATTGTTTTAAACCTGCTGCCTATTCATTTCATTGGGTGACCCCAAGTTCTTGTGTTATGAGGAGTAAATAACTCTGCCTTATTTACTTTCTCCACACCTGTAATGATTTTATAAATCTGTATCATATCCTCCCTTAGTCATCTCTTTTCCAAGATGAAAAGTCCCAGTCTTATTAATCTCTCCTCATATGGAAGCTGTTCCATACCCCTAATAGTTTTTGTTGCACTTTTCTGTACCTTTTTCAATTCCAATATATCTTTTTTTGATATGGGGTGATCAGATCTGCACGCAGTATTCAAGATGTGGGTGTACCATAGATTTATATAGAGGTGTGACGGGGTTTAACTCACCACCGCTGGCGCCTCCTGCTGGTCGCTCCGGGAATTAGCTCTCAACTGTTGCAGAGAGCCCTTGACGCATGGTGTCGGGCCCATCATTTGCTCTGCTGCCCTGGGACCTGCATTGCTCCCTGCTCAGCGACATCCTCTTCAGGGCAGTTCTCGTCTGCTTCAGGACACTGTCCTCCGGCAGTGCCCACTGCTTCAGCCTCACCCCTTTCTGGGGGGTGTGTGTTGTTAACAGCAGTCCTTCTGTCCGCACCTGCCTCGGTGGCCAATCGCAACCCTGTAGTCTAGCCCCATCTCTCAGGGCAAATTGCAGTCTGTCTCGGCCCCTCTCCTCAATGGCCAGGTGCAGTGCAAAGGGGGAAAGTGGGGGACCCAGGCCCGCCCGCTACTTTGGGTCCTGACCCAGGGACCCTCTTTCTGCCCTTCTTCCTTCCCCTCTTGCCTGCTCAGTTTCCCTGGGCCCCTTCCCCTTTGGCCCTATGCACCTTCCTGACCCTTTGCAGCAGGGCTGCAGTAATGAGCTAGAGCCCCTATCTGCTCCCCCAAGCCTGCCCAGCACTGCTCTCTTCAAGGTGCTGCTCCTTTCATCAGGAGCCAGACCTTCTCCCTTGTTGACCAGGGAGTGACCACCTTCTCCCTAGCTGGGCAGCCTTTATATAGGATCTAGCCCGGTCCTGATTGGCTGCCCCTTCCCCCACCCTGATTGGCTCTCCCCAGGCCTTCACTGATTGGCTGCTGCTACGCGCAGCCCCTCTGGCCTGGTTCAGCCCTTTTTCTCAGGGCGTGGGGCTCCGCCCCACCACGAGAGGCAATGTGATATTTTCTGTCTTATTATCGTCCCTTTCTTAATGATTCCCAAAATTCTGTTCTCTCTTTTGACTAACGCTGCACATTGAGTGGATGTTTTCAGAGGACTATTCACAATGACTCCAAGATCTCTTTCTTGTGGTAACAGCTAATTTATACCCCATCGTTTTATATGTATATTTGGGATTATGTTTTCCAATGTGCATTACTTTGCATTTATCAACAGTGAATTTCATCTGCCATTTTGTTGCCCAGTCACCCAGTTTTGTGAAATCTCATTGTAACTCTTCACAGTCTGCTTTGGACTTAGCTATCTTGAGTAGTTTTGTATCATCTGCAAATTTTGCCACCTCACTGTTTACTCCTTTATACAGATCATTTATGAATTTGTTGAACAATACTGGTTCCAGTACAGACCCCTTGGGGTCACCACTATTTACCTCTCTCCAGTCTGGAAATGGACCTTTGTTTCCTATCTTTTAACCTGCTACAGATCCGTGAGAGGACCTTCCCTCTTACCCCATAGTAGCTTACTTTGCTTTAGAGTCTTTGGCGAGGGGCCTTGTCAAAGGCTTTCTGAAAATCTTAGTACACTACGTCCGCTGGATCACTCTTGTCCACAGGTTTAGATTAAGACATAAGATAACTAAGCTACATTTTAGGGCCTCACAATATGAGGGGCCCCTAAAAAAGAAAAACTGACTCCATTTCAAATTTTATCAAAATTTTATCAAAATAGGTTGATAAATAAAGGCGATATGGGAAAAAGAAGATTCTCTCTAAATATAGACTTTTTCATTCAAATATGACAAAAATATACACATCTTGCGACACAAATACCCTTACCGTACCCTTACCCTTCACTAATTGTTCATTATTGACATGCGAGAGGCCAGGGCTGAGAAAAAACCAATAATTTCACTTGTAAAATTAGTATTTCTATGAGTAAGTCTGCTATCAGTCTCTTATGGCAGAGTTTTGTTGGGCAGCTGCGACTGGTAAAATTCTGACTGTGCATTCACAACGTATTTAAATAAATAAATAATCTCACTGCCGATAAAATCGGGAAAAATGTGAGGTTGGAGACTGCAGTGTCGTGAAGCAATCCTGCCACGCTCATACTTGTATGGGACTTGTCCTATGAGTGACGTCATGTATAGCATCCCCCTTGGCAGGTAATAGCCGGAAGGCCTCCATCTTTTGTTTATGGTCCAGCAAGCTCAGTTGTATAGTGCCTTTGTGTTTTTCTTCATTTTCTTAAGTGTTAGTGTGTTCTTTCTTCTTTTGATCTGTACATATGTACTAAAATTGTGTATTTTAGTGTGCGTGCTGCTTTCTGCTTCATGCGCTATCCATGCTTCACATGATTGAGTTTGCAGGTGATTGTCTTATGGACTTGGTTTGAGTGGATCTTGAGGAGGATAAATTTGTGTTGGCTTCCTCTGTCAGTATTTTGAGTACTTGGTGAGAAAGTTATTTGAAACTATGTGATTTATAGGCTATTAAGGCCTATAATATTTATTATATTTGCTTAAATATAGGTTAGTTTTTCTTACTTTCTCAATGCCTGTCTAGAGAGTACCAGTCTTTTTTCTGGTAAATTCTTTCTTTCTTTTTTGCACATATAGTTTGTTGTCACTCTGTGTGTCCAAGGTGTTTACTTGAGATTAATTAGTGGTCCTGGGGGAGACAGAGGATAGAGAGGCGAACGTGAAGAGAGATACCAAGTGTCAGAAGGGTAGCCATGTTAGTCTGTATCCACAAAAACTACAAGGAGTCCGGTGGCACCTTAAAGACTAACAGATTTATTTGGGCATAAGCTATTGTGGGTAAAAAACCATGATAGGGCGGGTTTTTTACCCACGAAAGCTTATGCCCAAATAAATCTGTTAGTCTATGAAGAGAGATGTCTGCCTAGAAAATGCTTCAAGAAAAGCTATCTGCCCTAAGCATTCTGTGCATTGAAAGTGACAAATGCCATAGCTCATCATTTGAGGACATTATCAATGACTTTGCTCTCCAAAAATCATAAAAGAAAATGTAAATTTCAGTGTTAAAATTGATGTGATGTGCAAACAGACATACTGCAGGTTGTACTGCTTCCATTAAGTAAGCTGGTCTGTGTAACTGTAACTGCTTTTGTGTTGCTGTAGATATAAAGTTTTCATATCTACTAAGAAATCATAGATGAAAATATATTAATTTGAAACTATTTTATAATGCAAACAGCCATATTGCAAGATGTGTTTTAGTTAGATTCTTATTCTATTTTTACAACTTCACCTTTGTATATATGCAAATATAAAGCTTTCATGTTTATATATTCAATGTCCTTTCTGTGAAAATAATACATTACTTTTTTTTATTCTATGGGACCTCTTACACTTGACATAGTTTAGGGCCTCAGAATGTCATAATCCAGCCCTGCTTGTCCACATACTTGTTGACTCCCTCAAAAAATTTTAATAGATTGGCAAAACATGATTTCCCTTTACAAAAACCATGTTGACTCTTCTCCAACAAATCATGTTCATCTATGTGTCTGTTCTTTACTATAGTTTCAACAAATTTGCCTGGCACTGAAGTTAGTCTTACTGGCCTGTAATTGTCAGAGTCGCCTCTGGAGCCTTTGTAAAAAATTGACAGGTTTCAGAGTAACAGCTGTGTTAGTCTGTATTCGTAAAAAGAAAAGGAGTACTTGTGGCACCTTAGAGACTAACCAATTTATTTGAGCATAAGCTTTCGTGAGCTACAGCTCACTTGCAGTTTCCACGGTATGCATCTGATGAAGGGAGCTGTAGCTCACGAAAGCTCATGCTCAAATAAATTGGTTAGTCTCTAAGGTGCCACAAGTACTCCTTTTCTTTTTGTGAATACAGACTAACACGGCTGTTACTCTGAAACCGCTCAAATAAATTGGTTAGTCTCTAAGGTGCCACAAATACTCCTTTTCTTTTTGTAAAAAATTGGTGTCACAGTAGCTATCCTCCAGTCATTTGGTACAGAAGCTGATTTAAATGATAGGTTACATACCACAGTTAGCAGTTCTACAATTTCACATTTGAGTTCCTTCAGAACTCTTGGATGATACCATCTGCGCCTGGTGAGTTATTACTGTTTAATTTATCAGTTTGTTCCAAAACCTCCTCTAATCTGGGAAAGAATGACTCAGGTTTGGGAATCTCCCTCACATCCTCAGCTGTGAAGACTGATGCAAAGAATTCATTTAGTTTCTCTGCAATGGCCTTATTGTTCTTGAGTGCTCCTTTAGCATCTCATTTGTCCAGTGGCGATGTACAGCGATAGAGTGGGGACCGGCTCATAGTGAATTCCAAACCCCCTCAACAGTACAGGGGAAGCAAAGTCCCCAAATGCCTCTGTGCATCCCAAAGGTTAGATTTCATTTTGGGTTACACCGAAACCTCTGCTTAGTGTGAAACTGTTCAGTGGAAAACCCCCACACCATACCTGCCTTGAGAGGGTTCACTATATGTGCACCTGATACAAGTCAAAACGTGGGATTGACTTTCCTCTCTGCCTGTTTAGCTTTCGGCATGCGTAACTGTACTCTGGCAGGCAGGGTGAATTTAATTCTCCAAGGTTGTTAAACAGATCATTTCCCTCTTTAAAGAAAGGGAGGGTTGGGGGCACTCAATCAACCAGCAGCCAGCCCTGCCCATGCAGAGTCCCAACTTTCTCCTTCCCCACTCCCAGGTTCTCCGTGACGTTAGACATGTGGAGCTGGATCTGTATGAAAGCAAACACACATCTGGCAGTTCCTTCAGTTAATTGGGCAATTATTCATCCTGCTCTTGCTGGAAGCAGCTTGCCATTACTGGGCCAAAACCAACAACAACAGAGTGTGGGTTTTCTCCTCCCCCTGGCTTCCGTCCTCTTAAAATATGTAGGCATGGAATTGAGGGGCCAGGGGGGTGAGGAGAAAGAGGAGGGGCCCACTTCAGGCTGCTGATCATGGTGACTGAGACAAATATCTTTTTCAGCATGACAGACAAGTGTCTCCGGCAGCTGAAGAACACAGGCATGGGTTTCCCCTGTGGCATGCAGGGGAAGGAGGCAAAGCCATGGAATGCCAGGAGAATCAAAGTCAACTTGTTTGGGGTTTTATGGGGCAACTTGGCAGGCTACAGCATTGGGGAAGGCTGGGTAGGCCCAACCGGGCTGTGTAACATTGCCATATATAAGTTGCCATGATTGCCCATAGTCCACCTGAGCAAGAGTGTGAAATCCCTCATCCACCTTCTTCACCCCTGGGTCCCCCTCTTTCTCCATGCCTAGCTTCCCCCATCCTAGTTTGGTGACATGATCCTCTAGACAGAAGGACCTCCTCTGAAGCAGGGATTCATGGTGCTTTAGAGTTCACCCCAGTTCTTGTTGATATAAGCTGAAACACTTTCTTTGAATTTTGGTTGTTGGGTTTAGTATGTGGGTGTCGGGTGGTGTTGGTGGCCTTAAACTCTATGACTGCATGATATCGTGGTTTTATCTACCTCCCTTCTCATCTCAAAACTCTCATGTCCTGGGGCACTCCACCATTGCATATTGTTGGGATGGAGTCATGTCTGGAGGCCATTTGCACTGGAACAGAGAGTGATTGCTCATTTGAGTGCTCTGCCCTTTCCCTGATTACTGCATAGGCTTACAGGAAACTTGATCTTTTCCACAAAACCCCCACTGGTTTCACCCACTGGTAGAAAAACTGGCCTCCTCCTCTAGAATTGACCCTACCTTTGCTGGATTTCAATTCTGCACCTAACATGTCTGTTTCCCCCTTTGATTGAAAACAGATCTCTGTTGCTCTAAGATATTGTGCAAAACCATGGAAGAGTCTGAAGTGTAAGCAGCATCAGTGTAATTAAAGACAGTGTAATTGCTTCCAAGCAAGCTGCTTCAAATCCAGAATTGGAGGTGAATGAGTGGAGGGTTCTACTTTTTCCTTCATTCCTTGCCTCCTTCTCTCTTTCCTGATTCAGCTCTTCTCTTCAAGAATCATGGTGTAATTTACTCAAGGTTTCTTTCAGACTAATGAGAATCAGACAGACAGTTTGCACTGTTCAAAGATACAACAAAGGATTTATGTAGCCAGGCAGACAGATTTCACAATGATAACACAACCAGCAGGGTTGTTGAAGGGCCTTTGAACAGGTAATCTAATGCAAACAGTTGATCAGGGCACCTGAAACAGAATCGGTTACACATTACTGATTAGTGATTCCAGCCAGCAACAGATCAATGACTGCTATTTTCTTAAAAAGAAAAGGAGGACTTGTGGCACCTTAGAGACTAACAAATTTGTTAGGTTTCAGAGTAACAGCCGTGTTAGTCTGTATTCGCAAAAAGAAAAGGAGTACTTGTGGCACCTTAGAGACTAACCAGTTTATTTGAGCATAAGCTTTCGTGAGCTACAGCTCACTTCATCGGATGCATACTGTGGAAATGCATCCGATGAAGTGAGCTGTTGCTCACGAAAGCTTATGCTCAAATAAACTGGTTAGTCTCTAAGGTGCCACAAGTCCTCCTTTTCTTTCTGCGGATACAGACTAACACGGCGGCTACTCTGAAACCTGCTATTTTCTTGTAGGTTGCATGTAGTAGGGTAGCACGTGTGAATTGCTGAGTGAGACAGTGGCCGTCTTGTGCTTCACAGCACCTGGCACAGCATTTCCAAGAAAATTTCTGGAAGTGAAGGGTGGTGATGGAGCAGACTACGTTCTGGGGGACACTGGCACTGGGCTATCCCACCCCTCTGGGTTTCCCTTTATGTGCTGTGCTGAGAGCCAAAAACTCCCATCGATTTCCCTGGAAGTTGAGGGCACTCAATACTGTGCAGAACTAGGCTGTGAAGCAGGTACTACAGTTCAAGGGTTGGTGAAATGGGCTAGCCCACATTTTGAAAGGCGGTCAAAGTGCTGAGCATTCAGCAGCTCATAAAGATCACGCAAGTCACTTGAGTTTCTCCAATTTGTAAAGTGTGTTGGGGTAAAAGTAGTCCTACAAAGGCAAGCAATTGAGTAGTTAAATCATGTTTATACAGTGCTTGATGGTGAAAAGTTCTATTTCTATCTAAGATACATATACGGCCCCCAGTAATGTAGTGTTTGAGTACCTTACAACACCCCTGTGAGCAGGGCTGGCCTTACCATGAGGCAAACTCGGCCGCCTCAGGTGCCAGACTGTGGGGGAGGGGGGCGCCACACTGTGGCAGCTCAGACAATGACATGGGGAAATGAAATGCTTTCAAGGTACAATGCTGCTTTGCACAGCAGCCTCCATCTCAAGATCTCCAAGTGCTTCACACACATTAATACATTCAGCCTCACAACCACCCCAGAGAGGAAGGGAAGGATCCTTATCCCTGCTTCACAGATGGGAAAACAAAGGCACAGAGAGGGTGAAGGGGTTTGTCCAGAACCAGGAATATAATCCAGGTTTCCTGACTTCTAGTTCTTTACTCTCACCTCTAGGGCCTGGACCAAGCTTCCTGCCATAAACTCACCTTCCATGGATAGAAACTGAAGGGACTTACAGACTTGACAGCAGTGAGTCTGTTTCAAGTTTATCAGCCACAACGGCACAAAGACCAGAACAGGGCTGGCCTTACCATGAGGCGAACTGAGGCGGCCGCCTCAGGTGCCAGACTGGGGAGGGGGGGCACCACTAGGACCCAGAGTGTAGAAAATTGTGTCCGCTGCTGGTGCATACGTATTCTCTTTGCTCTAGATGCACAGAGATGGTGGAGTGCTGTGCTGGAGGAAGGAGGGCACAAGAGACATAACAGGTAGGCAGGAGAAAAGGTGAGAGGGAATAACAGAAAGCAGCAGGAGCTGCAGGGAGAGAGAGGAGGGGAAGCCTCTTATGTACCTTTCTACCACCCCCAGGAGCATGGACTGATTAACACCAGCTTCATAGGGAGCTTCCTGTTTCCTGCTGCTTCCCTGAACCCACTTGAGGAGAACAAGCTGTCATGTGCGATATTGATGTGAGTGATTTAGGTGAGGAACCGAAAGCCCTTTCAAGATACATTTCAGCAGGATCAACTCCAAAGGCTGTTCTGGAATATATGTGCACAAATAAGATGACCACCCTCTTTCCAAATGCTTTTGTTGCTCTGCGCATACTTCTAACACTTCTTGTAACAATTGCCAGTGGAGAACGCAGCTTCTCCAAGCTGAAGTTAATAAAAACACATCTACGCTCCATAATGACACAGGAGAGGCTGGTCGGCCTTGCAACCATCTCAGTAGAGCATGAGCTGGCCCGGGTTGTGGTCCTTCAGGAAGCAGTTCAAATCTTTGCAACAAAGAAGACGGAAAGCACCACTTTGATTATTCAAACAGATAAAAACGCAAGTGTTTACTATGCAGACTAGAAAAGTTACATTTGCTGTTCAGGCGTTTGAAAGTTAAGTGTTACTTAAAATTTTTGAACAAGGCATTTTAAGATGTTCTTCTTTATTAGGGTAGGTAGCAGAGCAGTACCATGAGAGGAATAGAACAGGAAGAAGGCAGAATTGAGATCTTTCAAAGTTTTGGCCCAAGCGAGGGGGCATGGGGGCATCATTTGAGCTCCCCGCCTCAGGCGCGAAAATGTTGTGGGCCAGCCCTGCCTGTGAGATAGGGAAGTATTATTCCTAGTTTTACCAATGTGGGAGAACTGAGGTAAAGAGAGACAAAACGAAGTGATTTTATCAAGATCAAACACAGGGATAAGAGACCCACAGCAGGGCCCCTGTTGGCTTGCATCAGCTGACTTGGGCTAAAAATGGCTGTGTAGAGGTTTGGGCTCAAGCGCCACCCTGAGCTCTGAGGCTCTCCACTCTCCCAGGGTACCAGAGCTCATGCTCTAGCCACTACGTAGTCACTTTTCAGCCTCAGAGCCTGAGTCTTGTATACCCAAGTCAGATGACTTGCACCAGCCATGGCTTTTTTTTTTTTTAAATCTCTCTGTAGGCAGAGCCTCAGAGAGCAGGGAATTGAGCCTTGGACTCCAAAATTTCAGACTAGCACCCTAACCACTTGACCATCCTTCTTCTTTGATAACTACTGTTAATTGCACCCATTGGAGATTTAATAAAGGAAAGCAACAGTCACTGATGACTGAGTTAAAATGGAAAGAAAGCAATCCAGAGTAAAAGTCTTCACCTAGTGTCAGCCTGCAGAAATGGGAGCAATATGAGATGAGTTCACTTCAGAATTAGAAGACCTCCTAGTTAGAAAGCCCAGGTGACAAAGCCTAAAAGCAAAACTTGTCTCATCTGTTTTTCAGCAGTTAATTCATTAGCAAGAGGCTAACTGGAGAAGTCACCCAAACAGTAGGAGATGAAGATGAAAAGCCTCAGAAAATGTGGACAAAGCCAGGAGAACAAATGAAAACACAAGTGGCCTGAGGCTTAATGAGGAGTGGTTCTGAGCTGGATCTACCATTCGGTTCTGAGGGGATGATTAGACCCACAAATCACTTAGAGAGAACAACAAGAAACGCAGGATTTGAATCTGGAAGACGTACAACCTGGGCATTTAAATTAAACAACTGAGAACCAGGCCTGGCAGGGTGCCTCCAGCTCTCACTGAAGTCATTGGACAGACTCCCGTTGCCATCAATGAGAGCTGAATTGGGACCCTTGCGAAGATGTATTGAACACAGACAAACCCAACAAAATCAAACCAGATGATGCAGCCCACTCAGCGCAACCACAGGGAGCTTGTTACGAAACCTTTTAACAAGGCAGTTACTGTGAAATAGCCATCCCCAACCCAGACTAAAAAGGCTCAAGGGGAGGACAGAGACATGGGAGACGATCCAGGGTGTAGAGCACTTTCAAGACAGAGGGAAACAATATAGGGTGGGAATTGTTTGTACTACAGGGATCCGATTAGTCGTGTTGCTTAATGCATTGCTTAAAGGGGCTCAGATCATAGAATCATAGAATATCAGGGTTGGAAGGGACCTCAGGAGGTCATCTAGTCCAACCCTCTGCTCAAAGCAGGACCAATCCCCAACTAAATCATCCCAACCAGGGCTTTGTCAAGCCTGACCTTAAAAACCTCTAAGGTTTGTCAATTTAACAAAGAAATTGATATGTATCAGGCTTGTTATGCCAAGGGGAGCCTCTGACACACTTCAAACCAAACACATTGCTTCACCACCCTCCTAGTGAAAAAGTTTTTCCTAATATCCAACTTAAACCTCCTGCACTGCAACTTGAGACTATTACTCCTCGTTCTGTCATCTGGTACCACTGAGAATGGGTTACCTAGGGTTGTGTCTCGGACCGGAGATATTGGCTAGTGTCATTTGGTTGCCCAATCCAAAGAGCAGCTTACATGCCAGTGGCTGTGTGTGAACAGCCCAGGAGTGGGGGTTCTCACAGTGGAGCAGGGTAAGGCTGGCTCCCAGAGTCAAGGACTGGAATGACCTAGCAGATCACCGATCCAGGTAACACCAGGGGAGAACATCACAGTAGGTTCTTTGGAAAGGTGGAAAGAATAGGATTGGCTGAACAAGCCCATGCTCTAGAAGTAGGAATTTCTCTTTGCCCTCACTGCCCAAATAACTGGGCATTACCATTTGTCTGTCAGCTGGGGGCTCTGGGCCGTACCATAATGCAAATAACAGTAACAATGAATAATGGCAGGCTAGTGAGAGGGGAAAATGGTCGGTCTGATTTTCCAAGTTACTCATACTCATAGACTTTAAGATCAGAAGGGACCATTGTGATCATCTAGTCTGACCTCCTGCACATTGCAGACCACAGAAGCTTGACAACCCACTCCTGCAATAGACCCATATCCTCTGGCTGAGTTACTGACAGACACACCTCTGCAGAGATGTACTATGAACTCTGTCTTCATGCTAGCTATGTTCATTGACTGGTACATCCTGGTTCTAATCATTCTGGAAATACCACAAGAACAGCTTCTCTCATAGTATTTTTTTAAGGAATAGATAAAACTCTCGTATTTGGATTGGATAATAATTAACAGAAGTGGTCAGGTACCAGACAAATATTGATTGCAATATCTATAAAGATTGTTGAACACTGGAGGGGGAGAAAAGTTGCTTCTCTAATAAATTATTTTGGAAAATGGCAACATTTGAAAAATATCTTCAATAAACAGTATTCAACCACGTCTGATATTCAAGAATTCTGTCACTCAAGATGTTTTTGGACCTGGACACACACCCATCCCTTGAACTCCCGTCCCTATTATAAATAATATCCAGATGAAAACATCTACCTCTCCTTGGGCCTGTATGAAATTAGTCATCTTTTTTTGAAGCCAAATTTTCTCTACCCAATCACTCTAAGGATCAGGGAGTCTGGGCTGGCCACAGACCCATTTCTACAAATTCTGTAATTGTTAGAAAGGCCAGCATTGAAATCCCTAATTGCTATCTCTACGCCCTTAGAGTAAGGGGAGATCACTGAAAGACCTGTTAGAGAGCTTAACCTTCACGCCTTATCCCCTGAAACCCAGAGAAGGAAGCTTGTGGGGGCAGTAGGGTAGCTGCTAAGGCATTCTTTACTCCCCTCAGGCTGTTGAGCACTCTCTGTTCTAGCTGGAGTTGATGGAAACTGTGGGTGTTCCACAGCTGTGGCAATCATGCCCCTGTTCTACCATCTTGGAGGAAGAAGAGAGAAAGAGCCAAGGAGGAGTGAAAAGAGGAGCAGTGGAGACTCCAGCCCTGTGGAAAGGGTATTTCTCGTCAGTTACAGATAGAGACCTGGATTCTCATCCCAAACTAGTGTAACTGCATTGACTTCAGAGGAGCTACTTCTGCTTTACAGTTCTGGGAAAACAGAGTCATGCCCAGAGAGTCTTGCCTCCAGGGAATTCTGACTTGGGCATCCGTGCTGTGGCAGGAAAGAGAGGATAGGTCCAAATAACCTGGTTTAAGGCAGGAAAACTACAGCCAAACTTAATGGAAAGACAGCCAGGAGGTGGAGATAGAAGAGGGCCTGTTTCTTTTGCTGTTAAGATGCTCCCAGATGGAATTTACTTCTTAGACATTTTGTATGGGGAATTATCCCCCACCCAGTGCCCACACTAGCCTGGGATTCAGCTCTACCTTCATTTAATTCTAGATCAGCTAGAGTAGTAGTGGCCAGCCTGCCAGCCAACAGCTCCCACCTAGCAAGAGGGCTGTGCTGGTGAAAATTTCCCAAAGCCCTGATCTCCATTGGTGTAAATAGGCACAGCTCATTGACTTCAGTGGGGCTAAGATTTCAATCTGGGCATGTTGGGGTGTGAGAAGCTGGGAAAAAAGGGGCCCCCTCCTTTGAAAAACATGTTATTAAAGATTTCAGGCTATAACAGAGATGTTCTAGAAATACAGGGTAGCCACAGCGATGGGTGGGGGGTGAGAGCAATGGATGATCCTTGAGCACCTATATTGCACACACTAAACTGCAGAGATCCCCTATAGAATTGTTTGCATGCCATTGCTCCATGCATTTCAGGGCAGATGGTTCTGCTTTATCATTCCACCTGCTTTGCATTTTTGACTCTGGCCTTGTTTGCTTTCAGTGGTGTTTCAGACTGTGCCTTCTTTCTACAGAGATGCTGGAAATGAGCTCACCTCCCAAGGCAAACAGCTTCAGGGGGCGTGTGGCTGTGGGGAGGAGAGGTCAGTGTGGAGACTCTCTCCTCCCCCAGAAAAGTCTGTGGAGAAATGGTGCATCTTGGCAGTTAATGGTAAAGAAACACAGCATGGGGAGGAACGCAGCCTCTAAGGGTGACTCATAACTCTCAGTACCACCCTCCTAGACTATTCAGTAGCACAGCTGTAAACAACTTCTTAGAGTGAGCCAGCATCTGGGATAATTAGCTCCCTTAAATCCTGGTACCCACTCTTCCCTCATTCAGAGAGTGCTGTCTAAGGGGGCAGGTTATTGCTTATTCACGAGCAGCACTGATTTTCCTCTCCCACCCTCTCTGCTTACCATTGCTCCTGCCTTGACATCTAGATTCCATCCCCCATCCCTCCACATCCACTGACATTCCCTACCCTTGGAATCAATTTCAGTATATTTATTGGCCTGACAGCGTGAAGCGGTAAATGTTGCCAAAGTCAATGCATCAAGTGTCTGTCTAGGACAGGACTGGGCTGCCTACTCTGTGTCTCCTGAGCTCCCAAGTCTATTTACTTTTCTCTCACCTGGTATTAGAAAAACATTAAACTTTTATTAATTTCCCCCTCTTCCCATTAGCAGATGAAGTGCAGGAATGGACAAATGAGTCACTTTAAAGCAGATTGAGATTTCTTACGATTTTGCTATTAATACTTTAAGAAAGCTGGGGAAAAGGACCAGGAAATTGTTACAGTGAAACCTGTTTTAAAGGACCTGAAAATTATCAGCTTTTTTGTTATTAAGGGCTGAGGGCATTGTGTGGATTATGTGTGCGTATTCTTCTGGCTGGTTTCTTTGGACAAAAACTTGCCTCTGTTGTATAGGTTTCACTGTACTTGGTCTGTCAGTTTTTTGAGAGATTAGTAATCTCTTCCTGGGTTTGATGATAGTGTCACAAATTAGAATCAGACACATTTTCTGAGATACAAAAGCAGAGGTGGACACGGCCAACTCCATAGTGACTAAGAGCATTGCAGAGGTCTTGAGAAAAATGCTTCTTGGGCTGGATCCTTTGCATGTGCAAATTGGTGTTGTGGTATTGAAGTTAGTGGATTAGTCCTGATTTACAGTAGCTGTGGATCTGGCCCAAGACTATAGAGTCTGGCATGTGTGGCTCTCAAAGGATTTTCCAAAGCAGGGTATTGTCATTGCAGATGGGGAAACAGAGGCACAGAGATTTACACCAGTGGGAGGGCACAATTTATACACTTTGGGACAGGGAAAATGTCTTATTCTAGTGTCCCAATTCTATTACGTGGGTGCTCCTCCCACAATGGGAATTGCACCCAGGTAGGTGAGAACATGTATGTTTATATAGTGCCCTTTATGGTGCACATATATGATTTGTAATAATAATGACAATAATTCCATGGACGTGCTCCTCAATCCTATTTGCTGTAAATCCAAAAATAGGAGTGAGGAAAGGAGTCAGGATCCTCAGGTGGTGTCAACGGGCATTGTCACTGGAGCTATGCTGATTTACCCCAGTTGAGGAGCTGACCCAGGAAAACAGTGTTTGGTGCAGAAACAAACAAATGCACAACATCTGTGACGAATAATCCAAAGCATCCACATCTGTTATCGCCCACACTCGTAAGACTTATCCCACCTGGATTTCTCACATCAGTGCTTTCAAAGCCAGCGCAGTCGATACACACAAACTGAGATTCAACATTGCTGACACTGAATAAAAGACTTGAAAGCCTCTGTCTGGGTAGTGACCCACTCTTTCCTCATAAATCACCAAGAAGCATAAAAAAGCCATTTTGCGAAAGAGTGGGAAATGAAACTGTGAGTAACAACTTACGGGGACTGCCAGAGGGTCACCTCCTTGACAGTCACCTCCAGACAGTAACCCTAAGCTATATGCAGCAGAATTTCTCAGTACTGATCAGGGTCCCTGCTCATGCTCAGCTCTCCACCCAAAGCAAGCCTCTGGGCTCCTGCAGCCGCTGTTACCAAGGCCCTAATGACCTACCCCCCACTCCCTCTTCCGCTCCCTTCCCAGCAGTCTTGCCATATCCAGTGTTCAAAAATTATGACATACAAAAATAATACACTTTCATCTTCATTTATTTGCCCTGTGGCTTTTGAGTCTTTAGGGTGCACTCACGTGACATTTACAAGCTTTCTTTGCAGCTTTGAAAGCTAGAAACTTACTTTTTTAGTGAAAGCTGAAATTCTCCTGCAATCACGTAAATGTAGGAGCTGGGGCTTCAAGAAAAATATCAAAAATTGCAAGAGTTGGCAACACTGTGAACATATCTTGTAGGTGTGATTTCTCTGTGAAGTCACCTACCAGCTGAGTGCTCCACTCTCCTAGCACCCATTTTCTTGCACTGCTCCCATGCCTTTCGGAGGACAGGGCTACGCCTGAGTAACAGTCAGGGGAATTAGTGACATTTCTGTTATTTTATTGGTTCTGTTGGCAACCTGCTTTAGGAACTCTGGTGCTCTGGCTCTCAGTGATACCAACAGATGTGTGTACACAAAGGTACATGAACATTGTCCAACACTTATGCACACTCCCCTACCCCCACACATGCACTACACATACACACACGCTCCTGCCCCCATGCATGCACTATGCATGTGCACACATCCCTACCCCCAGGCATGCACTAAACGTGTGCACATCCACCCACATGCATGCTCTATACCCATCTATAAGCATGCACTAGATGCCCATGTGCATGCTCTATGCACATGCACACCCACCCACACGTATGCAGTATGAACATGAACACTCACCCAAATGCATACATTACGCACATTCATACACCCACGCACATGTATGCTCTGTGCATGTGCACATATCCACACACGCACAGAATTCAATATCTTCCACATTTGGACTTCTCCTTTCTGGCTATGGGTCGAGGACACCAGCTCCAGCCAATTAGTCCAGAGGTTCCTCTCTACCAGCCACATGGTTGACTCAGACTCTTCACACTGAGGCTGTTACTTACGCACCTGACACAACCCACCTCACCAAACGTTTGGCCTTTGCTACCAAAACTCATTTGATGAGTGCTTGGCATTTTGCTGCATCGAGCTGTTAACGTATGATGGATGAAGCTGTCCTGGGCTGTCTGCTCCATGCTAAGTGCCCTTTTCCGGATCAGTTATGACCTGTAGTGGGAGGGTGTGTGTGGTCTGGCAGAGAGGTGATTCCAGGCATGTCACAGGGAGTGAGTATGCTGGCTAGGTGGGGTCATAGGCCATGTTTTTTATTTTTGCAGAGCACCATTCACCCTTTTGGTGCCACATAACCATTAAATAAGTATCATTATTATTATTATAGCCATGGAACTGGCAGAACATTGCAGGTATCCCCCAGGATGGCTCTTTGTCTCCCTCTAGCGGCTGGGCCACTTGTAGAAATTTATGAATCTGCTACTACCTTCAACGCTGTTAACATGGTCTTTTAGCTCTAGGAGTAGTGGTATGTGCTTTTGGATCCCGAGGTCCTGGGTGCAGTCCCTGCAGATGGATCCCTCTAGATATAGACATCCCAAAATGTCTTCAGGTTTGAAGCAGTGTCATGGCACAACATTCTAAAATCACGAGATGTGCTCAGTTTGTTAGTTTTTTTGTGCCCCGGTCCCGCTAAGGTGAGAGTTGGTGCAGCAGCTGGCAGGGCAACCTCTGGTTCAGCTGCTGCTGCTGAATGTTAAAATGATCTTGTATGTCAGAGAGGGTGTACACTAGGCAAAGTGAGTGACTGGCAGTAATTGCAGAGGTGTCCCTTGAAAGCTATCTGGTTACACGGAAAGCTCCCTTGCTGGATTAGTTACGACCCCTTCGACTGGCCTGTTAAGAAGTGTTCATGAGTCCCTGAGTGGCTGGCTGGAAACTGGGCTGACAGGGTCATGGGCAGGTTGTGTGATGATGTCATGGCTTGGCAGACTGTTGCTAGGCTACAAGATATACACGGTTTCCAAAGCACTTGGGGTTGGACTTGAGGCACACCTAGAAGTACAGGCAATCTGATGGAAACCAGGAGGACTGATCCTCTTCTCACTCACAATGGGGCAAACCGGGGGATGAGTCCAGTGAAGATGGTGGAGTTACACTGGTATCAGACTGTTATAACTGAGATCAGATGGATGGCCTTGGGGGCCAATGTACCTGGGTGCCTGAAGATGCAGATAGGTGCCCGGCTCTCATGGAAAGACTTGAATAAATCTCTTTAGGGGCCTAATCTGGCCCTGTGTGTTTAACTAGCCTGGAGGAGATGAGTCCATCTCTGCCAAAATCTGCATGTAATTAACAAGGACACAAGGGAGGGATGCGGACACGAGACAGGGGAAGAGAGGAACAAGGGGTGGGGGGAATAAACCCTCCTGCTTCAGGGCATGAGCCAATCTATGCTTATTGGGGGTCAGGAGGGAACTTTCCCTGGGAGCAGGTTATCACAGGACTGTTGCTGCCGGAAGGGTTTCTTGCATCTTCCTCTGCAGCAGTTTGTCCTGGCCACTGTCAGAGACAACTGCAGTACACAGGCCACTGGATGATCCAGTCGGGCAACCCCTAATGATCTTATGGTAGGGAAATGAGGGTGGAAGATAATAGGGACATGGTATGGGGGCAGCAGCCTTGTTGGTGAAAGGCAACATGGCCCAGATCCACATTCTGCCCTTGGGAAGAGGAATCTCCCTGCAGCCAGCTAAGCCATTTTACGGCTGTCTAATTGAAGTGCTTTGTAGAGCTGGCTTTCTTTGTAAAATAGGGGTCCGGATCCTCAGCTGGTGAAAATCGGTATTGCTTAAGTAAAGTCAACATCAGTACACCAGGCTGCTCTCATGTACCCCAGGGTTGGGATGTGCAGAGAACTACGTCCAGAATCAGGGAGATGCAGCCACTTTCTTTGTGTCCCTGCTCCCAAGCAGAGAATGTGGCTTAGTCAGATCAAGTGACTTGCAAAGGCCACCTAGAGGCAGAGTAAGAATTAAAACTCATTTTCTCCTGGCTCCTATCCCTGTGCTCAACCCACTAGACTATATTCTCAAAGGTTACCCTATGCCAATGGCCTAGTTAAGCTGCAGGAAAACTTTATTATGTAGTGAATATACTGGGTCTTACAGGGAAGTATTTAGCTCTTGTGCCAATTGCCCTGCAGCCCTGGTGCATTGAACTGTAATCCTTGTATCCATGTTGCAGTGTATTCCTGGAATGGCTGTACTGTCTTGATTGATACTGAACTCCTTTCTCTGAAATTGTATACAGCTATATGGGCCACAGGTGTGTGACTTCCACAGTGCAGCTCGCCCCTTTAGACAGCACTGCCTCAGGGGAGCTGAGGGAGCCATGCCTAGAGGAGAGAATGGGCCCAAATCATGCGGCAATGTGCCACAGCAGAGAAATGCCATTTTCTGTTGAACTGACTCAAAACAAACATTCTGGGTCAGTTTAACAAGCTGAAATGTTTTGTTCCAGGCTAAACCAAACTAACATAACTTTTTTGTTTTGATTTTCCTACAGAAATTAAAAAAAAAAAAAAGTCAAAATTGCCATTTACCTACAGAAAATGTTGATTTTTCAGACACTGCATTTTCCATTGTTGTATCACCCTGATGGAGAACTCCTGCCCAGTTCTCCCCATAGTCTTTCAGGCAAGATGGCCACAAATGGTGTCAGTTTTATTCCATGCCTGTGCACTGGAAGGTAGCCTGGGACTCATTTAAGTTGCAGATGATTGAGATGCGAGATGTAAGAACATGCCCAAAGGAGCCTCTTTGAGCTTAAACCACATGCATCATGTCACCTGTGAAGAGGTCAGTGGGTGCAAGGGCAGTCTAGGCATCACAGAGGGGGAGAAAAAAACATCAGCCACACTATCAGAAGCTCGTTCACCTGCACATCCACCAATGTGATATATGCCATCATGTGCCAGCAATGCCCCTCTGCCATGTACATTGGTCAAACCGGACAGTCTCTATGTAAAAGAATAAATGGACACAAATCAGACGTCAAGAATTATAACATTCATAAACCAGTCGGAGAACACTTCAATCTCTCTGGTCACGTGATTACAGACATGAAAGTTGCGATATTACAAGAAAAAAACTTCAAATCCAGACTCCAGCGAGAGACTGCTGAATTGGAATTCATTTGCAAATTGGATACAATTAACTTGGGCTTGAATAGAGACTGGGAGTGGCTAAGTCATTATGCAAGGTAACCTATTTCCCAACAAACAGCTCCAAGATTCAGAGCACATGGTTATCTGCCTCTTGCCTGCATATTCCATCCAAGTCTGGAGAGAAGGATTTGGCGGGGTTGGTTGTTGCAGTTTTCAATACATGGGAAACAGTCGCAGGTTTGTTGGCTTGGGCTTCTCCTTTGCAAAGCTCAGACCACCCTTAGGGGTCAATCTCAGCCGTGCGGAACACAATGCCATCCACAGCCTCAGAAACAACTCTGACATCATAATCAAAAAGGCTGACAAAGGAGGTGCTGTTGTCATCATGAATAGGTCAGAATATGAACAAGAGGCTGCTCGGCAGCTCTCCAACACCACTTTCTACAAGCCATTACCCTCTGATCCCACAGAGAGTTACCAAAAGAAACTACAGCATTTGCTCAAGAAACTCCCTGAAAAAGCACAAGATCAAATCCGCACAGACACACCCCTGGAACCCCGACCTGGGATATTCTATCTACTACCCAAGATCCATAAACCTGGAAATCCTGGGCGCCCTATCATCTCAGGCATTGGCACCCTGACAGCAGGATTGTCTGGCTATGTAGACTCCCTCCTCAGGCCCTACGCTACCAGCACTCCCAGCTACCTTCGAGACACCACTGACTTCCTGAGGAAACTACAATCCATCGGTGATCTTCCTGATAACACCATCCTGGCCACTATGGATGTAGAAGCCCTCTGCACCAACATTCCACACAAAGATGGACTACAAGCCATCAAGAACACTATCCCCGATAATGTCACGGCTAACCTGGTGGCTGAACTTTGTGACTTTGTCCTTACCCATAACTATTTTACATTTGGGGACGATGTATACCTTCAAATCAGCGGCACTGCTATGGGTACCCGCATGGCCCCACAGTATGCCAACATTTTTATGGCTGACTTAGAACAACGCTTCCTCAGGTCTCGTCCCCTAAAGCCCCTACTCTACTTGCGCTATATTGATGACATCTTCATCATCTGGACCCATGGAAAAGAAGCCCTTGAGGAATTCCACCATGATTTCAACAATTTCCATCCCACCATCAACCTCAGCCTGATCCAGTCCACACAAGAGATCCACTTCCTGGACACTACAGTGCTAATAAACAATGGTCACATAAACACCACCCTATACCGGAAACCTACTGACCGCTATTCCTACCTACATGCCTCCAGCTTTCACCCTGACCACACCACACGATCCATCGTCTACAGCCAAGCTCTGCGATACAGCCACATTTGCTCCAACCCTCAGACACAGACAAACACCTACAAGATCTCTGTCAAGCTTTCTTACAACTACAATACCCACCTGCGGAAGTGAAGAAACAGATTGACAGAGCCAGAAGAGTTCCCAGAAGTTACCTACTACAGGTCAGGCCTAACAAAGAAAATAACAGAACGCCACTAGCCGTCACCTTCAGCCCCCAACTAAAACCCCTTCAACGCATTATTAAGGATCTACAACCTATCCTGAAGGATGACCCAACACTCTCACAAATCTTGGGAGACAGGCCAGTCCTTGCCTACAGACAGCCCCGCAACCTGAAGCAAATACTCACCAGCAACCACATACCACACAACAGAACCACTAACCCAGGAACCTATCCTTGCAACAAAGCCCGTTGCCAACTGTGCCCACATATCTATTCAGGGGACACCATCACAGGGCCTAATAACATCAGCCACACTATCAGAGGCTCGTTCGCCTGCACATCCACCAATGTGATATATGCCATCATGTGCCAGCAATGCCCCTCTGCCATGTACATTGGGCAAACCGGACAGTCTCTATGTAAAAGAATAAATGGACACAAATCAGACGTCAAGAATTATAACATTCATAAACCAGTCGGAGAACACTTCAATCTCTCTGGTCACGCGATTATAGACATGAAAGTTGCGATATTACAAGAAAAAAACTTCAAATCCAGACTCCAGCGAGAGACTGCTGAATTGGAATTCATTTGCAAATTGGATACAATTAACTTGGGCTTGAATAGAGACTGGGAGTGGCTAAGTCATTATGCAAGGTAACCTATTTCCCCTTGTTTTTTCCTACCCCCCCTCCTCAGACGTTCTTGTTAAACCCTGGATTTGTGCTGGAAATGGCCCACCTTGATTATCATACACATTGTAAGGAGAGTGGTCACTTTAGATAAGCTATTACCAGCAGGAGAGTGGGTTTGTGTGTGTGTGCGTGTGTGTGTGGGGGGGGGGGGGGGCGGGCAAAAACCTGGATTTGTGCTGGAAATGGCCCAGCTTGATTATCATACACATTGAAAGGAGAGTGATCACTTTAGATAAGCTATTACCAGCAGGAGAGTGGGGTGGGGGGAGGTATTTTTTCATGCTTTATGTGTATAAAAAGATCTTCTACACTTTCCACAGTATGCATCCGATGAAGTGAGCTGTAGCTCACGAAAGCTTATGCTCAAATAAATTGATTAGTCGCTAAGGTGCCACAAGTACTCCTTTTCTTTTTGCGAATACAGACTAACACGGCTGTTACTCTGAATCCTATTCAGGCAGCAGCTCTAGAATATTAGCAGGCTATAGACACGCCCTATTTAAAACACTGGTGATTAGCATGGCAAAGCCCATTGACACCAAGGAAGGAAAGGCTGTGTCTGCAAATGAAACACACCTCCCAGGTGACCCACTTCTGGCAGGGCTCAGACTCAGACCTCTGAGCTGGGTACAGGCTTGGCCTATGGGTGGCTGTAAACCATCACATAGGCCACCATTTTAAGTAAGGGCCTTTGGGTGTATGGGTGCTCAGCCTGAAACACCTGGGGCCCAATTTTAAGAGGTGCTTGTAACGTGTCACTCCATATTCTTTATGAAAATATGCTTATGATATGAATATGACATAACTGAGATGTACTTTATGCAAGATGGGTCTTGTAAGGTGTCATAAATATAAAGGGAAAGGTAACAACCTTTATGAATGCAGTAACATAAAATCCCTCCTGGCCAGAGGTACAGAAACATTTTACCTGTAAGGGGTTAAGAAGCTCAAGTGGGTAGAAAGTTGGCTAGATTGTCGGGCTCAACGGGTAGTGATCAATGGCTCCATGTCTAGCTGGCAGCCGGTGTCAAGTGGAGTGCCCCAGGGGTCGGTCCTGGGGCCGGTTTTGTTCAATATCTTCATAAATGATCTGGAGGATGGTGTGGATTGCACTCTCAGCAAATTTGTGGATGATACTAAACTGGGAGGAGTGGTAGATACGCTGGAGGGCAGGGATAGGATATAGAGGGACCTAGACAAATTGGAGGATTGGGCCAAAAGAAATCTGATGAGGTTCAATAAGGATAAGTGCAGGGTCCTGCACTTAGGACAGAAGAACCCAATGCACCGCTACAGACTAGGGACCGAATGGCTAGGCAGCAGTTCTGCGGAAAAGGACCTAGGGGTGACAGTGGACGAGAAGCTGGATATGAGTCAGCAGTGTGCCCTTGTTGCCAAGAAGGCCAATGGCATTTTGGGATGTATAAGTAGGGGCATAGCGAGCAGATCGAGGGACGTGATTGTCCCCTCTATTCAACATTGGTGAGGCCTCATCTGGAGTACTGTGTCCAGTTTTGGGCCCCACACTACAAGAAGGATGTGGATAAATTGGAGAGAGTCCAGCGAAGGGCAACAAAAATGATTAGGGGTCTGGAACACATGACTTATGAGGAGAGGCTGAGGGAACTGGGATTGTTTAGTCTGCAGAAAAGAAGAATGAGGGGGGATTTGATAGCTGCTTTCAACTACCTGAGAGGTGGTTCCAGAGAGGATGGTTCTAGACTATTCTCAGTGGTAGAAGAGGACAGGACAAGGAGTAATGGTCTCAAGTTGCAGTGGGGGAGGTTTAGGTTGGATATTAGGAAAAACTTTTTCACTAGGAGGGTGGTGAAACACTGGAATGCGTTACCTAGGGAGGTGGTTGAATCTCCTTCCTTAGAAGTTTTTAAGGTCAGGCTTGACAAAGCCCTGGCTGGGATGATTTAATTGGGGATTGGTCCTGCTTTGAGCAGGGGGTTGGACTAGGTGACCTCCTGAGGTCCCTTCCAACCCTGATATTCTATGATTCTATGAAATAACCTGGTTGGCACCTGACCAAAAGGACCAATAAGGAAAGAAGATACTTTCAAATCTGGGGTGGGGTGGGAGAGGTTTTGTTTGTGCTCTCTTCGTTGTTCCCTCTTGGGACAAAGAGAGAGACCAAGCAAGTAACCCAGCTCCTAAAAAGGTCCTGAAATGATACATCTAAAATTACAGAAATTGTAAGTAATAGCAAGGATTATCGTTTGTTTTTGCTTGTGAATTTTCCCTATTCTAAGAGGGAGGTTTATTCCTGTTTTTGTACCTTTGAAGTTGAGCGTAGAGGGGAATCCTCTGTGTTTTAAATCTTTTATTATCCTGTAAAGTTACCTTCCATCCTGATTTTGCAGGTGTGATTCTTTTACTTTTTTCTTTTTAATAAAATTATTCTTTTAAGAACCTGATTAATTTTTAGTGTCCTAAAAATCCAAGGGTTTGGTCTGTGCTCACTTTGTTAACCTATTGGTTAGTATATTATTCTCAAGCCTCCCCAGGAAAGGGGGTGAAGCAGTTTGGGGGATATTCTGGGGAAATAGGGACTCCAAGTGGTCTTTTTCTTTAATCTTGTCTAAATCGCTTGGTGGTGGCAGCAGTACCATCCAAGGACAAGGAAAGGATTTGTGCCTTGGAGAAGTTTTTAACCTAAGCTGGTATTTATAAGCTTAGGGGGTCTTTCATGTGGGTCCCCACATCTGTACCCCAGAGTTCAGAGTGAGGAGGAAACCCTGACATAAGGTATCATTGGAAAGGTTATAATTTACTGAATGTGATTATCCAATTTGTATGCCTGTATCATTTCTGTATCTGAAGTTAGGAATATTGACTATGTATCTGTATTTCAACTATGCTACTTTGGGTAATGCCCACTGCTAACACTTCAGGTACAACAATGGAAAAGCCAGACAGGGTGGATGACCCTCTGGCGAGGATGGTGGACTGTGAAAAGGCTTAGCCTTCCTGTGGACATGCCTTACTGCCACTGACTCATGGACGCTGTGATGCTACAGAGTCAGGTGGTCTTATCACTTGATACTAAACATTACCTGGGACTTCTTGTAACTTTCTACTGGAAGGGAAGGGGGATAAAGTTTGGGAAACAAAGGATTCCTGCCTTATGTAAATCCTATTTAAGGGTGGGGAGGAAGGCAAACAGGACTCCTTCTTTCCATGGCCTGACTGCCCAAGAAGAAAGACTGCTAAAGTCACCTGAAGGGAAGGCAAGGGGGGAGTCCAGACTGAGACAGGTATCCAGTCTGAAAAGGAATATACCTGGAACTCTGAACCACAGAAACTTTGCAACCTGCCTAAAATAACATTTAGGGTGAGAATTTACATTTTGTAACCTGTTTCTTAAATATATTGAGCTTAGCTTGTGTATATTGCATATATTGATCTTAGCTTGTGTTTATTTGCTCAGTAATCTGCTTTGTTCAATCTGTTATCTCTTATATTCACTTAAAATTCACCTTTTGTAGTTAATAAGGTTATTTCTTGGAGGGAATGTTGACTTTGAAAAGGATGCAGAAAGAGGGCCCCTGAGCAGTATACCATCTCTTCAAGAAGAGAAGAAGCTGCAGGCCATGTGGGAACAGCAGGGGAAGTGGGCAGGTGGGCGCATGCAACTGACTTGCTCTGAAACAAGTCCCAGGCAGCTCTCTGTCTCTCTCCCGCCTGCACCTGGATAGATAAAGGCAGTATACCCTGCATGTTTGGGTTGGGCAGCGAGAGTGTCAGAGGAAGTTGGAGGCATCTGGCACTGTACATAAGAACATAAGAGCAGCCATATTGGGTCAGACCAATGGTCCATCTAGTCAGGTATCCCGTCTGCTGACAGTGACCAATGCCAGGTGCCCCAGAGGGGATGAACAGAACAGGTAATCATCAAGTGATCCATCCCCTGTTGCCCATTCCCAGCTTCTGACAAACAGAGGCTAGGGACATCACTCCTGCCCATCCTGGCTAATAGCCATTGATAAACCTATCCTCCATGAACTTATCTAGTTCTTTTTTGTACCCTGTTATAGTCTTGGCCTTCACAACATCTTCTGGCAATGAGTTCCACAGGTTGACTGTACATTGTGTGAAGAAATACTTCCTTTTGTTTGTTTTAAATCTGCTGCCTATTAATTTCATTTGTTGACCCCTAGTTCTTATGTTATGAGAAGGAGTAAATAACATTTCCTTATTTACTTTCTCTACACCAGTCATGATTTTATAGACCTCTTTATCATCTCCCCCCTTATCCGTCTCTTTTCTAAGATGAAAAGTCCCAGTCTTTTTAATCTCTCCTCATACGGAAGCTGTTCCATACCCCTAATAATTTTTTTGCCCTTTTCTGTATCTTTTCCAATTCCAATATATCATTTTTGAGATGGGGTGACAAGATCTGCACGCAGTATTCAAGATGTAGGCGTACCATGGATTTATATAGAGGCAATATGATATTTTCTGTCTTATTATCCATCCCTTTCTTAATGATTCCCAGCATTCTGTTAGCTTTTTTGACTGCCGCTGCACATGGAGTGGATATTTTCACAGAACAATAAGTCCCAGAACTCTTCCTTGAGTGGTAACAGCTAATTTATAGCCCATCATTTTATATGTATAGTTGGGATTATGTTTTCCAATGTGCATTACTTTGCATTTATCAACATTAAATTTCATCTGCCATTTTGTTGCCCAGTCACTCAGTTTTGTAAGATCCCTTTGTAACTCTTTGCAGTCTGTTTTGGACTTAATTATCTTGAGTAGTTTTGTATCATCTGCAAATTTTGCCACCTCACTGTTTACCCCCTTTTCCAGTTTATTTATGAATATATTGAATAGGACTGATCCCAGTACAGACCCCGGAGGGACCCCGCTATTTACCTCTCTCCATTCTGAAAACTGACCATTTTTCCTACCATTTGTTTCCTGTCTTTTAATCCAGTTACTGATCCACCTTCCTTCTTATTCCATGACAGCTTACTTTCTTAAGAGCAGGCAGGGGCAGATTAGGGTTTTGATGGTCCCCTGGGCCAGAACAAGTGGGGCCTCCTCCCCTCCCCACCTTTCTGCCTGCAGTCCCCCTCTTCCCCCAGCACTCCTCCCAGGGAGTAGGGTTGGGGAGCAGCTGGAGCACTGGGTGGGTGGAGCTGGGCAAGCCCCTGTGCCACAACCCCACTCCCTGGCTGCAGTGCCGGGAGGGTGGGTGGAGTGAGCCAAGCCCCACACCCTGACCCTGCTCCTTGGCAGGAGCACCAGGCAGGTGGTGGGTTAGGAAGCCCATTTTTCCAGGGGCCCCCCAATTGGCTGAGGCCCCAAGGCATGGGCCCCATTGGCCCAGTGGCTAATCCACCACTGGCTCCATTTCCTTGGCTCCAGCCATGGCCCCTGTGTTGAACCAACAGAAGGAATGTTGTAGTACTGCAAAGCTTCTGGAATGGATCTGAGAATAGGTCCTCTCCCATTTAAATCTGGGGACTGTCAGCTCTAGCACCTCAGCTAATGTCAACTGCTGGATGAGAGTGAAAGGCGAAAGTGATCACTAAGGTATCCAGGGCCCAAGCACTAAGGGCTTTAAATGTAACCCTTCTGCCAGGCCAAGTTGATAGCAGCAAGGGCCAGGTTCAGTACACAGGGGTTCCCTCTCATCAAAGCAAATGCAAAACTGGCTCGAGCCTCCACCCAGTTACCTGGGAAAATCTTACACCCCCCCCCGGGCACCTCAAAGAGGCAATACTTCCCCTCTCGCAAGCACAGAGTCTCGGTGTAGCAGAGAATCTTTAATAACATGAGGTAAACGACATCAGCATTAAACTGGGGAAACACCACAACTAGTGTTCATTAACCAAACCATGAGCAAAGACCCACCCCAGCTAATTGGGCCACATCCTTTCCCTCGGGTTCTTGAGTCCCAGAACCCAAACGTCTCTTGAGTCCAGCAATCCACAAATCATCCAAAGTCCAAAAAGTCCAGCCCCAGAGTTCAAAAGTTCATCTGCAGAGTGTTACTCCCCAGTCTGGCTAAAAATGTGCCTGTGGGGGGGCGGGGGGGGAAGAGGTAAGGGGCACCTTACCTGACCTGAAACTGACTGCCCCACAGGGCTCCACTCTGCACAGCTCGGCGTCTCACGAATGCTCCGCCGTCTCACAAACGGCGCCACTCTGCACAGCTCAGCTCGCCATCTCACAAACGCTCCGCCAGCCTATCCACAAACAGCACCACTGCACTCTAGATCTTCCGGCTCCCCATTACTTGACACAGCACTCAGTGATTTCAGCTCATAGTAGGGGGAGCCTTAGTGCTGGTGCACCAAAAGGCCAAAGTGAATTCAGCACAATACCTGTAGCAAGACTCTTAATAGACCCAAAATTAGCTCTGACATTCCACCATAGAGAGAGAGACAGAGGTACAATTGGTGTTTCAGGCCCTCATAAAGCAGCCCACACCACCATGTACTAATACCTGTCTCAAGCCTCTCTCAATTCACAGAGTTTTGGAACCCATGTCCCTTGCCTAGCGAGTGCTACTTAGTTGATGGTGAGTCCCTCCATCATAACAAAAGGCCAAGTACAGTTCCATGCACAGTTCCCATAATCAGGGTAATAACAATTTATTCTTCCTGCCCCAATAACAGAGACACTGGGGATCCCAAAACAGCCAAAGTGACCATTTGGGCAGCTATGGCCTCATTCTAGGCGGGGTGGGTGAGCCTATGCAAATGATATCAGCCCCTGAAGTTCTTTTCCACAATTTGCCACACCTCACCACCAGATGTCAGGGTGGAGCTCATCCTGACTCTGCTTACATCAAGATCAAACCCAACAGCTTGATTTGCAGTTGGAAATGAACTGGAAGCCAGCACCACCTCTGGAGAGTAGGGGCCATGTGCTGCCTGCGAGGAGCACTGCTCAATGAGCAGCCCACTGCAATCCATGCTAGCCTGGTGTGAATCTTCCAGCATGGCCTGCTAATTCCTGCATTTCTGCTTTCCCAATTCCTGTGTGGCCCTGGGCGTCTCCCAGGTAGTGCAGTGTGAAACAATGGGTGCATGTTCTGAGTCCTGGAGGGATGTGTGTTTGTGTCTGCTCTAGGGATCCCCTCCCAATGGTACAAAAGGGCGCATGGGCTGTGGAAGAGTCAACATATATATACATAATCCCAACTAATATATACATAATCCTAACTATACACACACGCACACACACACACACACACATTAATTGCCCACTTCATCTATATATTGTGACAGAGTCTGGACAGATGGCTACAGGAGAGTGATCCTATTGGGATCCAGGAAATGGGCAGGCAAAGCCCACCCACTGCTAAAGGATCCCCCCCTCCCACAGCCTAAGAGGGGGATCCACAGGACCTGGAAACCAAATGAATATGGGGGACAACTAATAAAATAACAAGGACAGGAGTGTGGTCAAAGGGTCAAACGAAGGAAACCGGATGGGAACACCGAGCAGAGAACCCGGACAGCGCCCACTGCTCCTCAAAGGTGTCAAGGGAGTCAGTGGACTCCGCCCGGATACATGAATGGATGGAGGATTGGAAATATATATGTGTGCCAGGGTTTCCCTCACGCCGCAAAAGGGGCAAACCGTGCCAAGTACGTGCCTGTGCTCATGGCTCCATGAAGGAGACATGAGCTGATATCCCTGGCGGGCCTCGGGACCAAGGTGGAATATAGGCTGGCCCACTGTGGCTCCTCACCCTCCAGAGGTGGCAGGAGGTCCTGCCATTTTGTATCGGGGCGGGACACGAGGGTGAGGACATGAAGGGTGTGGAGCATGAGGGTGTATAGATGTTTCCTTGGTGCGGTCTGGAAGCAGACTGGCTACAGCTCATGCAGCCAGCTCATGGTGAAGGGGCCGGGGGGTGGGGGGGGCTCGGTTGGGTCCATGGGGTAGGGGCCCGATGAAAAGGTCTGGAGGGCCTGGGGTTGAGGGTGGGCGGGACATGCCCTTGTGCAGGATCTGGTCAAGGTAAACCCGAGCAGCAGGTGGCAAAGAGGCCCTCACCTCCTGAAATACGCGCCAGAGAGTACGAGGTCTGGAGAGCCCCATGCACTGAGCGAGCATCAGGGATCCAGCCAGTCTCCCCAGTTGTAGTCCAGGAGGTTTCCAACTCTTGTGACTTCTGCCAGGACCAACCTCTGGTGCACCGAGGGGGACTCTGCCACCTGCACGTGGAGCTGGGGGTTGTGTAGCAGGGGCTCTGCGAGGAGATCTGCCCCCACAGTGGCCGCCACGGACCTGGTCATTGAAAGCAGCTTCCAGGTCTGGAGGAGGCTCTGGTAGAAGACCGGCAGCCCAGAGAGGTCTCGCGGAAGACCTCTCAGGTGGAGATAAAGGAGCTGCCGGTCGTATCGGAGCCCTCGGAAGTGGCGCAGGAAGGTGTGCGCCAGTATGCTCCACGCCGGATTACCTGCACCATAAAGGAGACTCTGCAGGGCCTGGAGGTGGAAGACATGAACCTGAGTGTGTAGACACTTCAGGCCCTGCCCTCCATCCTCCAGGGATAGATGGAGAACCCCTGCAGAGACCCAGTGAAGTCCTGACCAGAAGAACTCCAGAATCGATGTCTGGAGGTTGGCCAGGAAACTCGGGGCTGGGACCAGAGTGTTGAGCCAGTACCAGAGCATGGACAGGACTAGTTGATTAAGCACCAGCACTCTCCCTCAAAGGGAGAGGCATCAGAATAGTTCTGTCCATTTCCGGAGCTGCTCTATCACCCTGCCCTCTAAATCATGCCAGTTCTCCGGCGGAGACGGGTGCGTGGCAGAAAGCTAAACGCTGAGATAGAGCAGCGGATCTGTGCTCCACCAGATGGCCTGAAGCGTGGGTGGACAGGAGCTCGCCTGCCACCCGTCCCTGACCACCAGGCCAGAGCTCTTGACCCAGTTGACCCGGGCAGAGGAGGCTGCCTAATAGATGGCCTGGCAAGCCTCCACCCGCACTAAGTCATCAGGGTCCTGGACCATGAGGAGCACATCGTCGGCGTATGCTGACAGAACCAGTCGCAGCTCCGGCTCCCGCAGCACCAACCCCATCAACCTCCTATGGAGGAGACAGAGGAAGGGCTCAATTGCCAGAGCGTACAGCTGGCCCAAGAGGGGGCACCCCTGCTGTACTCCTCGCCTGAAGCTAACCGGATCGGTCAGGGTCCAGTTGAGCCTGACCAGACACTCTGCGGAGGCGTACAACACCCAGAGAAAACCCACAAACTGGGGTCTGAAGCCAAACACTTGCAGAGTGCTGAGGAGATACCCATGGTCCACTCTGTCGAATGCCTTCTCCTGATCCAAGGACAAGAGGGCAAACGACAGACCATCCCTACACCCGAGTTCCAAGAGGTCCCGGACCAGATACAGGTTGTCAAGGATGGTGCAGCCTGGGACGGTGTAGGTCTGGTCTGGGTGGATCACGTCCACCAGCACAGACCCTAGCCGCAGCAAGATGGCTTTCGCTACGACTTTGTAATCCAAGCTGAGGAGAGAGACGGGACATCAATTTCATAAATCGCGGAAGTCCCCCTTCTTCGGCAATAAGGTGAGCATGGCTCGCCTGCATGAAAGAGGGAGGACCCTGCTCTGCAAAGACCCGGCCCAGACGGTGACTAGGTCTGGGCCGAGGACGTCCCAGAACACGCGGTAGAACTTCATGGTCAGCCCGTCTATGCCCGGAGATTTATTGGTGGGCATGCGGTGCAGGGCTTCCAAGAACTTGTCCAGAGTGAGAGGCAGCTCTAGCCAGTCTCGGTCACCCATGCTGACCATTGGGAGTTCATCCCAGAGCACTCTGCAAGTGTTAGGATCAGTCGGATCCGGGGAGAAAAGTCTTGCGTAGAAGGCCCTGGCCCTCCCGCAATCTCCACTGGATCTGTGAGGGGGGTGCCGTCCTCTGCCAGAAGGCAGGTGACATGCTTCTTGGCCCCCCTCCTTTTCTCCAGGGCGTAGAAGAAGCGGGAGCCGCAATCCATTTCCCGAAGGAGACAGATGTGGGATCGAACAAAGGCGCCCTGGGCCCGATGGTCTTCGAGGGCCCGGAGCTCCTCCTGTTTCTCCCGGCATGCTCCACAGAGGGGTGGATCCTCAGGGCTGGCAGCCAGATGCCTCTCCAGCTCTAAGACCTCCATCAGAGGTTGACAGGGTTGGTGCTGTGAGAGCTGGAGCTGCGGCTGGTCCTGTCTGTGTACGCCTAAGACGTGCTCCTAGTGGACAGCGAGCTCCCTCCCACCCACGCTTCAGGCCATCTGGTGGAGCATGAGTCTGCTGCTCTATCTTGGTGTTTATGTTTCTGCCGCACATCTGTCTCCGCCGGAGAACTAGCACGGTTTAGAGGGCAGGGTGACAGAGTGGCTCTAGAAATGGACAGGGAGGAAGGGCGCTGGTGCTCAATTAACTAGTTCTGTCCATGCTCTGGTACCAGCTCAACACCCTGGTCCCAGCCCAGGATTCCTGGCCAAACTCCGACATTGATTCTGGATTTCTTTTGGCCAGGAATGCACTGGGTCTCTGCAGGGGTCCTCCACCTGCCCCTGGAGGAGGGAAGGCAGGGCCTGAAGTGCCTACGCACTCAGGTTCATGTCTTCCACCTCCAGGCCCTGCAGAGGCTCCTTTATGGTGCAGGTAGTCTGACGTGGAGAGTATTGGCATACGCCTTCCTGCGCCGCTTCTGAGGGCTCCAATATGACCGGTAGCTCCTTTATCTCCATCCAAGAGGTCTTACGCGAGACCTCTCTAGGCTGCCGGTCTTCTACCAGGACCTCCTCCAGACCTGAAAACTGGTCCATGGCAGGTTGCAGCCCCTATTCTGGCTCCTCTTAAATATCATGTTTGTGGTTGCACTTTTCCCCTCACCTTATCTATGCACTCCCTATCCATGGCCCCACGAAGTCATGGGACCTCCTTGTCAACCTCCTTCTAGCCCTGGCCAAAATGGCCATCTACAAGACCAGGGAGAGGAGGTTGGCAGACGGGGTCTCCTGTGATTATGGGGCCTATTTCCGCTTCTATGTCCACTCATGCATCCGGGCGGAGTTCTTCTAGGTGGCGTCCCCGTCTCCCTTGACACCTTCAAGGAGCAGTGGGCGCTGTCTGGGGTTCTCTGCTCAGTGTCCCCATCAGGTTCCCTTCGTTTAGCCCTCTGACCTCACTCCTGTCCCTGTTCTATCTTTAGTTGTCCCCCATATTCACTTGGAATCCCAGACCTGTGGTTACTCCCCTTCGGCGGTGGGGAGGTCCTTTAGTAGTGGGCTCATTCTCCTGTAGCCCTCTGGCCTGGAGGGAGGCAGGAGAGACAGGGCTGCTGCTCCTGATGCTGCTGGTGCTGCTGTTAGGCCCTGGGCTCTCCCTGCTGCTACTGCCACTGTTGCTGCTCCAGCTGCGTCCCTTCTCTGCTACCTGGTTGCTGGCCGGCTGCTTGACCCCCCCACCCTTGGGTGCTGCTACTGCTCCAACTACAGCCCCTTGGGGGAGGGCTGCTGGCCTGCTCCCCAGAGGGGGGAATGAGGGATCCCAGCCCCAGCCGTTACTGTTGCAGATACCACCACCGCCACCTGTGAGGGGTCCTTTCTGTCTGCCTGGACCACCAGACTGCCTGCTGGAGCTGTTGCTGTGGTTGCTGCTGGGGAGCTGCTGGGACCCCGAGAAGGAAAAGAAGAGGACCATCTGCTGCTGGGGAAGCACACAGAGACTCTGTAGACCACTGTGGAGGGGGCTCTCAAAGACTGAGTAACTTTTGAACTGTGCTCTTGTGGTGGGGGTTTTGACTGTGTTTGTGGGGACACAGGGGGCGTGGTGTGGAGCCTGCCCCCATGGTCTATCCATGTCCTCCACCAACCCCCCCCCTCCACCATCGCTGCCCCCTCCACCACCCCAGTGGACACTTACCATCTGCCTCAAACTCCTGCCTCTGGGGCTTAGCTGCTCCCCTGGCTTGCCACGCTCTTTCACCACCTTTTGGGCCTGAAGTAGCAGACAGCCCACATTGACTTTTTGTGCAACCGCACTAGGGCGCACGTTCCCCCCCTCCTTGGACTGCCCATCCCACAGCTTTGCCCCTTGCTATCTGCCCCATTTGCCCCTTGCAGCCTTTTGCTCCCCCTTTGCCCCAGCCCCCCTTACTAGTTTCAGTTTGTTTGCTTGCCCTTTTCCCTGTGCAGCCTTTGTTTGTCTGCCCTGCCCCAGCCTCTGAAGCTAGCCCTTGATTTCTCTGCCCCATTCCCAACCAGCTTGTCTCCCTCCCCCTGTGGTTCCCACCTACCCTGATTAGCCCCTTGCTCAATGCTGCCATGCCCCCTTCCATGCACTTGTGCCCCTCCCCATTTTAGTTTGAACCCCCTTTACTGCACCCCCCAATGCTGTTGTATTCCCCCCTCCCCTAGTGCAGCTAGAGGAGCTGGAATCCCACCCCATGTCGGTGACCAACCCCTAGCCCTTGATTGTACCCCCGTCCAGCCCACCCCTTTTGGCACCCTCCTCCCCTGCCTGCAGCCTAGCGGGGAGGAGTGGTCGACCTGCTTCCCCTTTCCCCTCCTCTTTCTGGTGTCTTCCCTTCCCTCCCTGCTCAGTATAGTGGGGGACAAGGCGAGTGGGGCCCCTCCAGAAGACCCTGCCGCCCCTCCCCCACCTGCCGTCCCGTTGCCCCTCTGAGCCTCTACCTCCGCTGCTGCAGCTGAACCACCTGCTGCTGCCCCCGCTGGGGCACCGGCAGTGGCGGACACCGGGATGACCTCCGCTGCTGCCACGTCCCTCGCCCCCTCCGACTCTGGGGAAGTCCCCTCAGCCGGCGGGAAGGGCCAGGGTAAAAAAAAGGGTAAGGGCCCCACTAAAAAGATCAAGCCCTCCATGGCAGGGGCTGCCCCCACTGCTGCGGCCCTGTCATTGGCCGCAGTGTCCCTCCTCGCTTTTCCCTCCACTTGCTCTGCAGGTGCGCCTCCCCTGGTGCCCAGGGCGTATGCCCAGGTGGCAGCAGCCCCCCCGCCTGCCGCTACGTCATCTCTCCCGCCCACCGCCTCCGCTTCCATCTATAGTGGCCGGGGCCCCTTCCCGACCTTGAACACCCAGGGCTGTAGGATGGGTCTCTGCAGGTCCCAGGTGCTCTCCTTCCTTCGGGGGGTGGGGGGTACTCTGTGGTTTTCCTGCAGGAGACCCATACCGATCTGGCCGCAGTTCCAACTGCTCTATCGCCACATCCCTCCATCGGCTGGCGCCCCAGGTGTAGTTGCAGCAGAAGAGCCGGACGCGCACCTTCCCCACGTCCCACCACCGCCACGCCGAGGCAAAGGCACGCCGCTGCCCTTGCCAGGCCAGCCAGTACTCCCGGAAGGATGCCACGAAGCCCACATGCTCCAACAAGCTGTTGTTGAAATGCCAATAGGCTGGCACCGCCCTCTCCGCACAGAGAGAGGCTGTCACGGTGGCTAAATGATGATCAGAGAATGGGGCCGGCCGGATGCTGGAAGAGTGGGTTACAGTGGGCGAGAAGCTGGATATGAGTCAACAGTGTGCCATTGTTGCCAAGAAGGCCAACGGCATTTTGGGATGTATAGGTAGGGGCATTGCCAGCATATCGAGGGACGTGATCGTTCCCCTCTATTCGACATTGGTGAGGCCTCATCTGGAGTACTGTGTCCAGTTTTGGGCCCCACACTACAAGAAGGATGTGGAAAAATTGGAAAGCGTCCAGCGGAGGACAACAAAAATGATTAGGGGACTGGAACACATGACTTATGAGGAGAGGCTGAGGGAACTGCGATTGTTTAGTCTGCAGAAGAGAAGAATGAGGGGGGATTTGATAGCTGCTTTCAACTACCTGAAAGGGGGTTCCAAAGAGGATGGATCTAGACTGTTCTCAGTGGTAGCAGATGACAGAACAAGGAGTAATGGTCTCAAGTTGCAGTGGGAGAGGTTTAGGTTGGATATTAGGAAAAACTTTTTCACTAGGAGGGTGGTGAAACACTGGAATAGGTTACCTAGGGAGGTGGTGGAATCTCATTCCTTAGAAGTTTTTAAGGTCAGGCTTGAGAAAGCCCTGGCTGGGATGATTTAGTTGGGGATTGGTCCTGGTTTGAGCAGAGAGTTGGACGAGATGACCTCCTGAGGTCCCTTCCAACCCTGATATTCTATGATTCTATGAGTGGGCCTGTGAAGGGTGGAAATGTGATAAATAAATGCGGTCCAACTGCGAGTGGCACGACTGATGGGCCTCCACCTGGACAAAGATGAACGTCGAGATGTTGTCCAGGTGGTGGTCGCACCAGACGTCCACCAGGGAGTGATGTTTGACTATCTCCCGGAGGATGTCCGCGGCGGCTGGGCACTGCTCGGTCCCTGAGCAGTCCGCTCCTGGAGGGTGGTGTTAAAGTCCCCACCCAGGACCAGGGACTCGCAAGGATCCAAGGAGTCGAGGAAGGTGGACACCTGCTGATCGAATCGCAGCCGCTCCGGGCCCGATGTCAGGGCAGAGACATTAATGAGGTTGACCCAATCCCCTCTCCCAGCTTGGAACCCCCTCCCACACCCAAACTCCCTCATGGAGCCTGCACCCCACAACGCCTCCCATGCCCCAACCCTCTGCCCCAGCCCTGAGCCCCCTCCCACACCCCAAACCCTTCATCCCCAGCTCCACCCCAGAGCCTGCACCCCCAGCCGGAGGCCCCCTTCCCACACCCTCACCCTCCATGACCCCTCCATGCGGACCCAGAGGTGTAGCAGGCAGTCCGGCACAGCCTCGGGGACCCTCAGCACCTCGGGCCATAGGCTGGGGGAGAAGAGGCTGCAGCTCACTGCAAGCTATCTTTGGCGGCCGGATCCGTATGGGTCTCCTGCAGGAAAACTATAGAGTACCCCCCTTCCTGAAGGAAGAAGAGCACCTGGCACCTGCAGAGACCCATCCTACAGCTCTGGGTGTTCAATGTTGCAAAGATGATGGGTGCCATGAGGAGGGCTGGGGGGGGATCCTTGCCGGCAGGGATGCTCACGGCCCCTATTGGGCCGTGCAGCAAACTGTGACCTACCCTGTAGGTGAGCAAGGAGTCATGGAAGCCGTGGAACCGCTGGTAGGCTGCAGCAGCCTGCTTCCCGGTCCTTTTACCCTCCTGCACGAGGGCCCTCGCAGCCCGGAGGATTTGATGAAAATCCCCCCATTGCTGGAGAGTGAGCTGCACCTTATTGTGGGAGCTACCGACATCTTCGAGAAACTCCCGCAGCTCTTCTCGCAGCGTATGCGGGGGGGTGTCACTGGCCCCCGGCTGTCCTCCGGCTCTATGGCGGTTGTGAAAGCCACGGCATCAGGAGGTGGACAATCTCCAGTGCGGCCCCCGCCTGGGAAAAAGGTTGGTTGCCCTGCACCAAGGAATACCCCGGTGACTCAGGTCCTGGCCGCGTGGCGCTGACCGTCGCCTCAATAGGCTCAGTGGCTGTCAGCGCAGGGCCACCTGCACCCAGGCAGATGGGAGAGTCCAGGGGACCCTCGGAGGTGGGAGCGGAAGCAGCAGTTGGGGGGGGGAGCATGGGGAAAGGGGGGCTGGGGTGAGGTCACCCAGATGGAGGCCCGCTGGCAGAGAGTCATCCTCCCCCTGGGTGACCGGGGACAGACCCAGGGCCTCGATCTCCTCATAGATGGAGGGGAGATCACCTCCCACCACCATGGGTCTTCCCTGCCACTGCCCGAGGTGACGGTCACCTTGGGGCTCGCTGGGGCCTTAGGTTGCAAGGGGGCAGGAGGGGCTCCATTGGGGGCCTCTGCGAGAAGGCACTCCAGTGGAGGAGCGGTGCTAGCCTCTGGTGCTGCCACGTCTTCCCCAGCAAGCACCGGTGAATGGAATCCTCTCTGGGGCAAAGCAGAAGGCTCGGTGTTGGCGGCCCCTTCCTGGTCTTCTGGGGGACCTCCACATCTGACAGCAGGAGCGGAGCTCAAGCCTACCGCTTGCCTCGCTTCCCCTGTACTAGGCGCCCGCAAACCTGGTGGAAGGAGCAGTGGGGAGGGACCCTGTGGCCGGTGGGGGGCAGCCCCTCCCACGGGGGGCCTGGTCTTTTTGGCAGGGCCCTTCCCCTTCTCTCTGCCCTGGCCTTTCCCGCCTGCTGGGGAGGGCTCCCCCAGAATCGGAGGAGGCAAGGGATGTGGCAGCAGCGGAGTTCACCCCATTGCCCGCCGCTGCCGGTGCCCCTGCGGGGGTCATAGCAGGTGGTTCGGTAGCGGCGGTTGAGGGAGAGGCTAGGGAGGGTGATGCGGGGGGCAGGTGAGGGAGGGCCGACGGGGTCCACCCAAGGGGTCCCACCCACCATAATGAGCGGGGAGGGAGGGGAAAACACCAGAGAGAGGAGGGGAAAGGGGAAGTAGGTCAACCACTCCTCCCCGCTAGGCTGCAGGCAGGGGAGGAGGGCGCAAAAAGGGGAAGGCTGGATTCAGGGGCTATTAATGACTTGTTGGGGGGTGGAGGGTAGGGGAAGTCAGCAACTCAGGGTGGGATTCCGGCTCCTCTAGCTGCATTAGGGAAGTGGGGGATATAACAGCATGGGGGGGGGGTGCAGTGAAACAGGGGCAAACTCAAACAGGGGAGGGGCACAAGCGCATGGGAGGGGGCATGGGTGCACAAGGGGAGGGGCTAATCAGGGCAAGGGGGGGTCACAGAGGGAGGGGAACAACCAGGCTGGGAGTTGGGCAGAGGAACCAAGGGGCTAGCTTTAGGGCTGGGGAGGGACAAACAAACAAAAACTGGAGAGGGAAAAGGGCGTGGCAGGCAAACAAACTGGAGCTAGCAAGGGGCTGGAGCAAAAAGGTGGTGGGGGGGAAGCAAGGACTGCAAGGGGAGAGGGGGAAACTGCTGTAGTGGTGGTGGGGGAACAGTCCAGGGCGGGGGCACGTGTGCTTGCAAAAGAAGAGTCAGTTTGGACTGGCTGCTGCTTCAGGCCCAAATGGTGATAAAAGGGGGTGGCAATCCAAGGGAGCAATTAAGTCCTCAAGGCAGGAGCTGAGGCAGATGGTAAGCAGCCAGTGGGGGTGGTGGAGGGGGCAACGGTGGTGGTGGGGGGACACAGACGGGCCAGGCTCCCCACCACACCCGCTATGTACCCACAAACACAGTCAAAATCCCCACCACAAGAACACAGTTTGAAAGTTACTCTGTCCTAGAGGCCCCCTCCATGGTGGTCTGCAGAGTCTTCTGCGCACTCCCCCCAGCAGCAAATCATAGAATCATAGAATATCAGGGTTGGAAGGGACCTCAGGAGGTCATCTAGTCCAACCCCCTGCTCAAAAGCAGGACCCATACCCAATTAAATCATCCCAGCCAGGGCTTTGTCAAGCCTGACCTTAAAAACTTCTAAGGAAGGAGATTCCACCACCTCCCTAGGCAACACATTCCAGTGTTTCACCACCCTCCTAGTGAAAAAGTTTTTCCTAATATCCAACCTAAACCTCCTCCACTGCAACTTGAGACCATTACTCCTTGTTCTGTCCTCTTCCACCACTGAGAATAGTCTAGAACCATCCTCCCTGGAACTACCTCTCAGGTAGTTGAAAGCAGCTATCAAATCCCCCCTCATTCTTCTCTTCTGCAGACTAAACAATCCCAGTTCCCTCAGCCTCTCCTCATAAGTCATGTGTTCCAGACCCCTAATCACTTTTGTTGCCCTTCGCTGGACTCTCTCCAATTTTTCCACATCCTTCTTGTAGTGTGGGGCCCAAAACTGAACACAGTACTCCAGATGAGGCCTCACCAATGTCGAATAGAGGGGGACAATCACGTCCCTCGATCTGCTCGCTATGCCCCTACTTAAACATCCCAAAATGCCATTGGCCTTCTTGGCAACAAGGGCACACTGCTGGCTCATATCCAGCTTCTCGTCCACTGTCACCCCTAGGTCCTTTTCCGCAGAACTGCTGCCTAGCCATTCGGTCCCTAGTCTGTAGCTGTGCATTGAGTTCTTCCGTCCTAAGTGCAGGACCCTGCACTTATCCTTATTGAACCTCATCAGATTTCTTTTGGCCCAATCCTCCAATTTGTCTAGGTCCCTCTGTATCCTATCCCTGCCCTCCAGCGTATCTACCGCTCCTCCCAGTTTAGTATCATCTGCAAATTTGCTGAGAGTGCAATCCACACCATCCTCCAGATCATTTATGAAGATATTGAACAAAACCAGCCCCAGGACCGACTCCTGGGGCACTCCACTTGACACCGGCTGCCAACTAGACATGGAGCCATTGATCACTACCCGTTGAGCCCGACAATCTAGCCAACTTTCTACCCACCTTATAGTGCATTCATCCAGCCCATACTTCCTTAACTTGCTGACAAGAATACTGTGGGAGACCGTGTCAAAAGCTTTGCTAAAGTCAAGATACAATACATCCACTGCTTTCCCTTCATCCACAGAACCAGTAATCTCATCATAGAAGGTGATTAGATTAGTCAGGCATGACCTTCCCTTGGTGAATCCATGCTGACTGTTCCTGATCACTTTCCTCTCATGTAAGTGCTTCAGGATTGATTCTTTGAGGACCTGCTCCATGATTTTTCCAGGGACTGAGGTGAGGCTTATTGGCCTGTAGTTCCCAGGATCCTCCTTCTTCCCTTTTTTAAAGATTGGCACTACATTAGCCTTTTTCCAGTCATCCGGGACTTCCCCCGTTCGCCACGAGTTTTCAAAGATAATGGCCAATGGCTCTGCAATCACAGCTGCCAGTTCCTTTAGCACTCTCGGATGCAACTCATCTGGCCCCATGGACTTGTGCACGTCCAGTTTTTCTAAATAGTCCCTAACCACCTCTTTCTCCACAGAGGGCTGGCCATCTATTCCCCATGTTGTGATGCCCAACACAGCAGTCTGGGAGCTGTGCTGCCAGATCCTCTTCATGGTCCTCTTCATCCTCCTGCATGAGGCTCCAGCAGCTCCTGGGCTGTAAACACTGCAGCAGTAGCTCCAGCGACTCCAGGTGGCAGTCTGGCAGCCAGGCAAGCAGGAAGGACCCTCTCAGGTGATGGTGGTGTCCACGGCAGCAGCTGAGGCTGGAGCAGGGGTCCCTCACTCCCCTCCTCCGGGGAGCAGGCCAGCAGTCCCCCCACCCCACCCCACGCCAAGGGGCTGCAGCAGGAGCAGCAGCAACCAAGGGTTGGGGAGCATCCACCAGCCGGCCAGCAACCAGGTAGCACAGAAGGGGGGGAGAGGGTGTCTGGCCCAGCCAGGGGAGCAGCTGGAGCAGCAGCAGCCCCCTATCTCCTTCCTCCCCCCAGGCCAGAGGGCTACAGGAGAGTGACTGAAGGGAGAGCTATTAACCCCAGATTAAGCAGGTCTCTGTTCCCTGGGTAAGGTAACAGGAGCAGTTTCAGAACAATCAGGAACTTGCTGGAACCTATTAAGGCAGGCAGACTAATTAGGACGCCTGGAGCCAAATAAGAAGCAACTAGAATCAATTAAGACAGGCTGGCTAATCAGGGCACCTGGTTTAAAAAAGACCTCACTTCAGTTAGTGAGGGGCTTGTGAGGAGTTGGGAGTGAGTGAGAGGCACCCAAGGAGCTGAGAATGGGAGGGTGTATTGCTGGAGGAGTGAGGAGTGCAAGCATTATCAGGAGGAAGGTCCTGCAGTGAGGATAAAGAAGGTGTTGGGAGGAGGCCATGGGGAAGTAGCCCAGGGAGTTGTAGCTGTCACACAGCTGTTACAGGAGACACCATAGACAGCTGCAATGCACAGGGCCCTGGGCTGGAACCCGGAGAAGAGGGCGGGCCTGGGTTCCCTCAACTCCCTATTTGACACAAGAGGAGTAGACCTGGACCATGAGTCCCACCAGAGGGGAAGGTCTCTAGCCTGTTCCCCAACCCACTAGGTGGGTCAGCAGAGACTGAGGAGATTGTTCTCCTCCCTTTCCCCATGCTGGCCAGCGATGTGGTTAGCTGAGTGAACAGCAGGCTTGTGCCACTAACAAAAGGAGCCAAAGTGAGGACTGCCGTGAACCTCTGAGGCGAGCAAATCCGCCAATAAGTGCAGGCTTCACCAAGGCAGAGGAGGAACTTTGTCAAAATACATCATATATAGCATATGAATTACACTTATTTTATATACCACACACATCTAATTTATGATTTTATAAAATACAAAAATACATTTTTGATTTGACCTCTTCCCTTTAACTGGAAGAACCTTAAGATGCTCAGATATATGTGAACATTGTGATATGTTCTTACTAGTCATTATATTCCATTATATTTTATATTTATATTTTGTTGCCCATGTTGAAAGAGATGCCAAAAGCAAACAAACATCACATATTTTGAAAAGTAAATCAGATTTTTTAAATGTCCTTGGGCTGAATTCATTAGAACGGCAACACATCTGGGCATGTTTGATTTTTCCAAAATTGGTGACTTTGAACCTGACTGACAGCATCTTGCTGAGCTTTGCCAGTCACTTCCTGTGGATGAACAGGAGAGGGTGCTGTTCCTCTTCCTGGAGAATGACCCAGGGTGCCTGGGCTCAGCCTTGCCTGTGGTCTGTCAGTAACTGAGGAGGAAGCCTGTGACTTCTTGAAGCAGATGTGATTCCGTCTTGACTGCAGCCAGTTGGAAAATGGAGGGGGAAAATGTGCATTTCCGTGCTTTTCGGTGGAATTTTCCGACCAGCTCAGCCATGGCAGCAGGTGAGACTTGCACATGCCAGACAGTCTTGTTTTCACAGGATCCTGTGTGTTTCCACCTTCTCTTGCTGCCTTTCATCCTCCCCAAATCTCCATGGCAATTATTATAGGGCTGCAGTAGGACCAACAGGGGCCTGCTGTGCTATGCGCTTGCACGGATACATGCTCCCAGCCCCTAAGGGCTTACAATCTGCATGGACGAGGTGGGAGAAAGCTGCTTACCCCATTTTAGCAGCAAGGAGCTGATGCTTGGAGAGATTAAGTAACTTGCAGAGGTCACACACCGCCTCTGTGGCAGAGCAGGGAATGAACCCTGGGTCTCCTGAGTGCTAAGCATAGGGATAGCCAGCCTAGGCACCTGCAGGCTTCTCTTTGAGGCTCTCCAGGTCTCTATCTCTCTCGTGCTCCCTATTTCTGCCCCTTTCTGTTTCACTCAGAGGCCTGGGACCTTGTTCTCCGGACTACTGGTGAAGTCAGTGGAAGTTACCTGTATCCTGACAAGGGAGAATCTGGTCCCAGGGTGTGTATTTCTTTCATCCATTCCTCCTCTCTTGTCTCCTGCTATGTCTACACTGCAGCTGCAGTGAGCCTCCCAGCCTGGGTAGGCAGATTCATAGCAGGGCTAAACACAGCTGTGTGCTGTTCTGGCTTGGGTGGAGACACAGCTACTGTGCTCAGACCAGGGACCGGGTGGGATCTGAGCTGCCACTAAAGTTCAAGTAGCCACAAGGTTATTTTTAGCACGCTAGCTCAAGCCCAGCTAGCATGAGTCTGTCTTCCCCGGGCTGGGAGGCTCGCTGCCAGCTGCAGTGTAGGCAGACCCTGTCTGTCTGTGTCTGCACCTGTCTGTCTCTCCATTGCCTTTCCTGTCCCTCATGTGCCCCTTTCCTTTTCTCCAGCAGGCTGTGCCCTGTTGGGAGGCCAGGTGGTACAGAAGGTTTGACCCAGCTCTGTCCAGATCTTGAAATCAAGAACCCCAGCTCAGGATGCTCTGCCACTGCCCTGCCCTTTGCCCTTGGCCAGATCCCTTCACCACTAGGTGTGTCCTGAGTTATAGAACAGGGATACTTCCACTTCTGTGTGCAACACAGGAGGAAAAGTGTTAGCCAGTCTGTGTGAGAGGAAGCCCGCTTTGCCATGTGACAGTCTAGAATTTCAGCTCTAGTTTCTACAAACAACCTTACTGCTACCCCCTCCACCCTGACCTCCCTACACCTACTCCCAGAGACACCCATCCAGCCACACACCAGGCCTTTCACCATATTTCTATTAGCCACATACCCCCAATAGAACATCTCAGAAGGCACTCTGAAATTTCCCAGAAGCCCCTGCTTCAGGGAGTTGTGCCTGGTACTACTGGATTGGTACCGAGAATGCAATGCAGCCACAAGGTAGTCGGCATGGACACAGGGTAAAACTGCACCTGCAACAGCAATGCTGGTATGGACATACTGCTCCAGGGGTGCTTCTGCCAGGGGTGACCCACCAGTTCAGTTACTAATGGCTCAGCTCCCTGGTGTGGATGTTGCATGGTAGTAACAGCACTCAGCTCTCACTGAAGTCCAGGGCACTCAGCACTTTTCAGGATAAGGCCCATTGTTGCACACCCTTTGGGCCAGCCCCCAGCTAACTCACCCGCATGGCTGTGCACAACCCTCGATCCAGGCCAAAGGGGGTCTTGTACAAATCTGAGCACGGGTCTCTGGGGGAAGGGAATAAGATGAGCTCCCGTGACTCCAGGGAGACGCAGTAGCTGAGTCTGTGCTGGAATTTGAGATCTGAGGCAAGAACTGGTTTCGTGATGCTGGGGAGGGCGGTTGGTCTGGGAGGAGCTTGGAAGAACGGGGCTGCTCAATACTATGGAAGGAAAATGGAACAGGTGAAGTTTAAATCTCTTCTGGCATCTTCAGGGTAATTAATGCTTCTCCTGGAGAGGGTCAAATTGCAGCCTGGACAGCAACTGGCATTCAGCTCAGAGAAGGCTGCTGGCACAAAGCACACCACTGACATGGGTCTCAGCTTTTAGGAGAACTGGGTTTAAACCCTGTTTTCCTCTTATGTGTAAGTGACAGGTAGGTACAGCTCCCTAACCATCTGGGAGGCAGGTACTGTCCCATCCCCCCATGTTAGAGATGGGGAAACAGGCACAGAGAGGGGACAAGGCCACAGAACGAGTCAGTGGGAGAACTGGGAATAAAGTTGTCTGCTTTAATCACTAAACCATACTGGTCACCGGGGAGGCAGGATGAGGACCATGACCTTGTCTCTTGCCTGTTTCAGCAATTTCCAAATCGCCAGGGCTGCTAAAGCCACTGATGCTGGTTCCATGGAATAAGTTTATATTTTAAATTGCTACATACAGTAACAGGAGGCTGGCTTTGAAAAAAAATCAAATCCCAAGAAGTACAGCAACTAGGTTACTCTAGCTGGGGTTGATCCCCAGCATAGAAGCTCCAAGGGCTGGGGGATAGGGTACGGAGCTGGACAAGCCATTTAATATCTTGTGGCCTCAGTGTAAAAGATCCTGCAGAGGTGTGAACTGGGATAGCTTCAATGCATTTCATGGGTTAAGGCCCGCAGTCTCCAGCTGAAAGAGGCCTCTGGGGAGGTGGAATGTAAAGGTGGGGTTGGGAGGTGCCATAGGACCATAGCTTTATATCTCACCAGTAGAAGAATGGGGATCCTTCTAGACCACTCTGATTCTCTCCCCAGGACTCCCTGGAGGTAGTTGTGAAGGAGGTGTAAACAGATTACTCTCTCCACCAGGAAATCTTCTCATCAGCCCAGGACTCTGCAGCTCCATGATCATCTTCTTCTTCCTATGCCACTTCAGCTGAGCATATGGTTTTGGTAGCAGCTTATCACAGAGCAGCCATCTCTGTTTTCAATGCACAAACCCAGCCAAGCTGTACATGCTTCTTGTTTGTTTGTTTCAATTTCATTTTCCACAGGCAGCAGGGAGAAGATGATTCCACAGTGACCACAGGGATGAAACCTAACCACCCCAGCCATGCTGCATGCAGGATGGGGCCAGCCAAGACAGCTGCAGTGGCAAGAGGCAGCAGCCATAACAAAAAGACTGTTTGTTTACCCTGGGCCACTAGCACACTCGCAGAGGAGACCAGGGGCACGTGCCAAGCCACAGTGTCTGGCAAGTAAACCACTAGAGTAAGGAGCACACAGGAATTGGAATCTGTCTTCTCCAGAGCAAGGCAGTCGGTGCATGAGCGAGGCTGCGTCTCAGAGGAGAGACAGCTCCTGGCATTGGAACAGAAGTGTGTCAGAGTCCCTGGTCTAAAGGCTGCTTCTGTTTGGGTTTCCACATGCTGGGCTGGAGTCAGGGCTCACTTACACCAGCAGGACCCAGCTGACTCTCTGGTGGTGCTGCCCTGGGGGTGGTGATTAGAATCAGGCCCACGGGCTCCCATGATTTACGAGGGTGTGTTTCCCCTCTGTGATGCTATCCAGACCCACTGGCGGACCCATGGGGGTAAACCCAGCGGTGAATGGCTGAAGGGGCCCAGTTTTCAAATGTGGGTGGTAAAGGAGGACCTAGGAGTCCTGCCTTTGGGTGCTTAGCCCATCGTGTAGGCTAATGCTACTCAGTGGGTGTAGGGTGTGTCTATACTGCTAGCTGTTTGTGAGTGGAGCATGTGACGACACCGTACCCCCACAGTCCATTTGCACAGCCTTAAATGCATGCCTGGGGTAGTAGATTCCAAGGTGGAGAGTTCATCTGGCACATGTGGGCAGATGCATGGCTTGAGCAGTGACCTGTCCCTTGTTGTCCATGTTGAAGTGTGGTGATAGCAAAAGCACAGGTACATGGGCTCAAGCATAGATAGTCCTCCACAGCTTTTCCCACAATTCCCTGTCCCTGTATCTTCTGGGGCTTCTCCATACAAACTTCCCATGTGCCCTCTATGTGCTGGCAGCTACCTTGGCATTTAACCCTTTATTTCCCACACACTCCACTCTCTTGTCATTCTCTGACATGCATGCTGCTAGTGGGCCAGAGTAGCAGTGGGTGAACCTCTGGCAGGAGTACGCGCAGGGGCAGGATTTTCACGAGAGCCCTGAAAAGCTGGGAGGTGGTGGGCATGCGGCGGATTGAGCACCTCAGACAGTTGGGCTGCAAAGCCATGCATACAAACCACAAATCTGGCAGTGAGCCCTCTCTGTGATCCTGCTACGTGGAACTTGAGCAGGCACTTGGCACTACCCAAGCCCAGAGCCCACCATCACCCAAGGTGTCAGCCTGAATCTGACCTGTCTGATGATCAGGTCCAGCGAGTGACACCATGGTGGAGTCCCAGAAACAGGGTCAGACCATGGACCTGGAAGCTCAGGGTCAGCCTATTCATCTGGCTGGGTCAGTGGGTGTCCTGGGGCTATTTTCCAAGGATCTGCTTGGGGATGAAGCTTGGAGAGATTCCTGGCCAAGGATCTGATCCCAGCCTGGTAGGTGCCACCCACTGTGTCTGTCATTGTACTGGGGGGAACTGGATCTGTAAAATGGAGGGATTTCCAGGTTATGGCCAATGGAATTATTGTCATGGAGGACATGCCATGTGTTGTGGGCGATTAGCTTTGATTTAAGGTGGAAGCCACGTCATTCTCTTGGCCTGTCCTCCTTCCCTCCCTGCCCTGGATCACATGTGATCCAGAACAGGTGTTGAGCAGAGACAGAGAGAGAGAGACCTAGTACCCGTCCCTTAAAATGCCCTTTGCTCTTTGAAAAGGAATAACTGGCTCCCAAGCTGGCTGAATCCTCAGGAGGTAAATCCCCTAAATCTCCCCTTGGCCTTTTGGTCTGGTTGAGAACAGATGGACTGAAGATCCCAAATGCTGGATTTGGCCATCTTATGTGCCCAGTGAGTCCCTAATGGGGACCCCTGTGCCAATTATAACAACACTGGGCATATAGTGCCCTCTGCCAAGGAGTTGCTAAAGGCCGGGCATTGAGTTAGGGGCCCATATCTCCGGGTTGGAGACACGTCTGCGCTCCTTGTTTAACCAAATTCCCCTCTGACCCTTTCCAGGGAGGGGCAGGCCAGTGAGGCCAGGGTTAGTGCTGGGAGTCAACTGGGGCAACAATGTGAGAATTCCAGGATTCATTGACTCTGGAGGCTGAATTACTCTTGAGCTCCAGGTCAAGGCCCCAATGCCCCTGAAGGTCAGGGCTGCCTCTGTGTCCTGCTGGGGGGGGGATAGGATGAAGTGCCCACGATTATGGAGCAAAGAGGCGTGCTGATCTCTGGGTGCTCTGCTGTGCACCAGAGCCCTTGGCTGTGATCGTTCGTGCCCCAGACCGGCGCGAGAGCATTGGTAGACCCCTGGAAGGCTAAACATTTCTCTAGGGGTCCAAGTCCATGATAGCTCTGCCAGTGAGGCCAGGCATGAGAGCAATGGAGAAGTGGCTGGCAATATGCAGAATGGCCTAGTGGGTCTGTGAGGGGGTATAACTGAGGTAGGATGCATGGAGATAGGTCTGGAGAGATCTCCCTGCTACCCTCCACAGGGACTTGGGTGTGAGAAAGTAACAGCAAGGGAATAGGCTACCCCTGCGCTCACTTGGGATCCTCTTGGAAGGCCAGCTCCTCTCCCAGCTCACTCCTTTCCCTGAGGGTGCAGTCACATAAGGGGCAGGAGACTGAAGTGGCTTCAATGCTGTGGGCTGCTGCTGTTGGTTACATCCTCCCCTGTCTTTGTGCAGACTGGGCCTTCCTGAGGACACCCCCTCCTCTCTCCCAAGGTTGGCTCTCTTGGCCTGGGGCGTTGGTGTCATCTGCAAATATGATACTGGTTGAATTTGTACCACCTGGCAAAGAAAGATGAGTGGGCGGCTGCCATGCATGGGTCAGGGAGAGGCTTGAAGTGCAGGGTAACTGGTGGAAGAAGCTTCTAGGAACTCCTGGAAAGCCCTGGACTGCGCTACAACCAACATGGCGCCTCACTGCTTGTTGACTAAAATGCTTCACTGCTGGGGCAGGGGGGGGTGCCACAGCCCCTCTGGAAATGCCCCATGAATGACAACCACTAGGCTGCTACACAGCTCCTGCTACACCTCTTCATAGGCTGGCCCCTGATGGGATCACATGCCTTGCCTCTGTACGATGCACAGCAATAACAACAATGCACCCCCTGCCACCTCCTCACCACCCCCGCCAGCCCTGGAGCACTGTCATCCTGACCCGTGCACCAAATTCACCTGGCTGGGGAACTCAACGGGCATTGCTGGGACGATGCCAGGGCTGAATTCATCCCAGGCCAGGGAGAATGTACTGTGTGGAACCCAGTCGCTGCTTGGCATACAGCAGAGGTCTCACAAATGCCCATCTATGTGCAAATCTCCAGCATGTCGGTTCATCTACCCATAGTGCTTGACAGCTGGCCCAGCTGATCCTGGCAGTCTACTTACAAATTGGTATTAGTGGCACTAATAAAGCGGTTAATGTTGTGACTAGAAACCCACCTTATTTCTAGTCACCAGGGATTCCTGCAGAAGTACAACAGACCATTGTAACTCTCCCCTTCAAGGCTGTGTCCTACTTGCCTCGAAGACAGATGAAGCACTTCATGCATTCTATGCATTAAAAGATTCTAGGGCACTGTTGAAATCCCTAGGCCCATGTACACGCCTAACAAAACAAAGATCAGTCACCAGTCAGTTAAGGGCTTAATTGCCAGGGAAGCTATTTCTTGTCTCTATCAGGCTGCTATTATTATTGGATGTATTATCTGTATTACCACAGTGCCTAGGAGCCCCAGCTATGGAGCAGGACCCCACTGTATCAGGCGCTGTACAAACCCAGAACTGAAAGATGGTCCTTGCCTCAAGAAGCTCAGAATCTTGCCAAGCTGGAGCATCAGCTGCTATCACCAATTCAGCCCTGTCCCTACAATGCACATCTCCTGAGGGTCATAGAGTCATAGATTATAAGGCCAGAAGGAACTACTATGATCATACAAGGGCCCTCCTGTACAACACAGGCCACAGAGCTTCCCTGAATTAATTAATTCCCAGCACATCTGTTAGAAAAACTCCCAATCTTGATTTTAAAATTGCCAGTGATAGAGAATCCACCACAACCCTAGGTAAATTGTTTTAATGATTAATTATGCTCACTGTGAAAAATGGGCACCTTATTTCTGGTATCTTCCTATCTTCCACCAGGCGCCATCTGCCATAAGTAGCGTCTTCTGCATGCCACCTCCCAGTGCTGGACTGGTGGCTTGGACAAAGGGGGCTGCAGCGAGGTAACGCTGGGTGCACCATCACAGGAATGGCTTCTGGCTTGCACAGATGTGATTGTAGTAGTATGAAAAGTGCTGTGATGCTTCCCTGACAGTCAGCAGGTATCTCTGTATAATAGATGACTCCACAGCTTGGAACAGCTCTACAGACAAGCCAGCCTGCCTTATTTTATTTTGTAAATTAACAGCCAGAAACTGCCTCACCTGGGTCCCCGGCCAGCTGGCATTGCATGTGGAGGCTGAGACAAGCTATGCCATACTTTAATTACACTGATTAATTTCAGAATACCAGCTTCAGCACCGCATCAGGCAAAGCGGAGGAGGTCATGGGAACTGGTAACACAAATGAATTGTTGTACTGTCCTCTCACCTCATCTGCTGCCAGGGCACCCGCCCCTGCTGATCTGGCCCCATGCTCATTAGCTCTCTGGTGTCATCTCAGCTGATCAGATGCTTTTGGTGTGCAGCACTTTGCTGGGACCCTGGTGCTGGGACAGGACTGGATTCAAGTCAGAACATGAAGGGGGAGGTGCTGGGGGAAGTGAGGGGCTGTGATCCATGAAATCAAGGCCCAGATCCACCGAGGTATTTAGGCTCTAAACCTTGTTTGTGGAGTTGGGTCAGAAAGTCTAACAGTACCCTGTCCTTCCATAGGAGGATCTCAAAGCACACCCTGACCATTAGTCCTCATGACCACTCTGGGAAACTGAGGCACTGAGGGGCAACATGACTTGCCTGTGGTCACACAGTAAGTCAATGCCAGAGCTGGGCAACTGCCACTCAGATCTCCTGATTGCCTGTTCTGTACTTGCAACACCCTTTTGATGGGCAAGCAGAGGCTGTGGGTGCTGGGGCATGCTGGGCTCAGTGGCATTGCAGGAACAGGTCTTTGCCATGGGGTGGGAGGGGGCTCATTACAAGCCACAGTCACAGGCAGAGAGCTGCATTGCAGCAATAGGCAGGAGACAGGTGGATTACTGAGGGAGAAACTTGGGATGCTGGGGTTCAAGGGCTCCCCACAAACTTCCTTGGTGACTTCAGGTAAGCCGCTTAGCCTGTCTGCACCTCAGTTCCCCATCTGTACAATGGGATAGCAGCTTTGCCCTACCTCCTAGGGGTGTGTGAGGATAAACGCATTAAGGATGGTGAGGGGCTCAGATGCTTTGGCTGTGCAGGCCAGAGACATAGTGTAAGAACATAAGAATGGCTATACTGAGTCAGACCAAAGGTCCATCTAGCCCAGAATCTTGTCTTCTGACAGTGGCCAATGCCAGGTGCCCCGGAGGAAGTGAACAAGTAATCATCAAGTGATCCATTCCCTGTTGCCCATTCCCAGCTTCTGGCAAACAGAAGCTAGGACACCATCCCTGCCCATCCTGACTAATAGCCATTGATGGACCTATCCTCCATTAATTTATCTCGTTCTTTTATGAACCCTGTCATAGTCTTGGCCTTCACAACATCCTCTGGCAAGGAGTTCCACATTGTGCATTGTGTGAAGAAATATTTCCTTTTGTTTGTTTTAAATCTGCTGCCTATTAATTTCATTTGATGACCCCTAGTTCTTGTGTTATGAGAAGGAGAGAGGGAGGTTAATGGCCATTTGGGATCCCTGCATAAGAAACACTCATGCAGTGTAATATCTTGTTCCCCATCCTGTGGTCCCAGGGGGATTTCCCACCTGACCCATTGGAGATGGTGAGTAACAACAGTACAAAACTCTGGCAGCAGCACAGGGGTGACACTGTCCTCTTACTGAATTCACCAGGGACATGTAGGGCTAGATCATGCCTTTAGCCCAGCCCTAGCCAAGGAGTGACATGCCCTGTGTTGCCTCAAAAGTAGCTCTGGAGGACAGTGTTCCTCACAGATGCCCCTTGGTGAAAGGATCCATGGCCTGCTACTGTTTTGCTCTGGGAGGTGGAGGGACAGTACTGTGCTCACAATGGCAGATTAGGGGGGGCCTGGAAAAATTGGGGGGGCCTGGAATTGCGGGGGCCTGGAAAAATGGGAGCCCTCACACCCAACCCACTCTGCCCGCCCGATGCTCCTGCCTGGGAGTAGGGCAAGCCCTGTGCGCGACTCCACTCCTCGGCAGGAGCGCAGGGGGATTGCAGGCGGAAGGGGTAGGGAGGGCCCCCACTTGCTCGTGTGCAGGGCCCCCACAAAAGCTTAATCCATCTCTGTGTGCTCCAAGACAGGGCCCCCAGCACACTGGTCTCCCCAGCTCAGCAGCACTAGCCAGGAGGAGTGGAGAGGGACCCATGATTTCATACATGCCCCCCACTGCCTACACACCTGCTTTGGGAGGGGATGGGCCTTCTGCCAAGGTGAAAGCAGCCCACATGTGGGGGCAGGGGAGAGCTTCTTATTTCTTCTTACTCCCTAGCACTATCATGCAATCGGAGTCCCTCAGTAACTACAGCAAAACTGGCTTGTTAAGCAGTCCCAGCGCTACTGGGAGGGCAAAGGGGGTGTCTGACCTCCCCAGATGTTTGTCAAGGGGCCCAAGTTATTGTCAGGAAGGCCAAAATAAGTACAGATTTATCCTGTATTAAGAGCAAATTAGAGAATCATCATCCTTTCTAGAAATGATAAATCTCAGGAAACTACTGACCCAGATTTTACCTATTTAAATGCTTAAACTCCAGGATTTTCCAGGAGTCTAAGTAGCCCCTGGACTCCTGGAAGATTGTTTGTTTTCCAAATAGCCACATCCAGGCCCCCCAAAATACCCACGTCCCCTCCAATAATGGGACCCTAGAACTGGTCCTGTTGTTCAGGGCTCCCCGCTGCATGGCACTTCCCTTGTTTGACAGAAAAATGGCTGAAGCAGTTCTGAAGGGATAGAACAATGCTACTTAGGGTTGCCGGGTGTCAGTTTTCTACCGGAACGCCTGGTCGAAAAGGGACCCTGGTGGTTTCGGTCAGCACTGCTGACTGGGCTGTTAAAAGTCTGGTCAGCAGTGCTGTGGGTCTCAGGCAGGCTAGTCCCTATCTGTCCTGGCTCCGCGCTGCAGCCCAGAAGTGGCCAGCATGTCCAGCTCCTAGATGGGGGCTGTAACGTTTCCCTCTAGTGTTATCTGGATCGGTGACCTGCTAGGTCACTCCAATCCTTGACTCTGGGAGCCAGCCTTACCCTGCTTTGCTGTGAGAATCCCCACTCCTAGGCTGTTCACGTACAGTCTCTGGCATGTAAGCTGCTCCTTGGATTGTGCAACCAAATGACACTAGCCAATATCTCCAGTCCCAGACACAACTCTAGGAACCTCCATCTTTCGGTGTCCACTTATGCCCGCTGGACGCTGCAAGCTTATATGACTTTGTCAATTTAACAAAGAAATTGATATGTACCAGGCTTGTTATCCCAAGGGGAGTCTCTGACATGCTTCAAACCAAACACACTGCTTCAGGGAGAATAAACAAATTTATTAATTGCAAAGATAGATTTTAAGTGATTATAAATCAAAGCATAACAAGTCAGATTTGGTCAAATGAAATAAAAGCAAAACACATTCTAAGCTGATCTTAGAAAGCCCTTACAAACTTAGATTCTTCTACCACAAGCTGGCTGGTTGCCCTTTAGCCAGGCTCTCCCCTTTGATCAGCGCTTCATTTGCTTGGTGGTGATGTCTGCAGATGGAGGTGGAAGAGAGAGGAAGAGCATGGCAAACGTCTTTTCCTCCTAACTTTGCTCCCCCCGCTTTCAGAGTCAGGTGAGCATTATCTCATCGCAGCCCCAATCTGACAATAGGAAGGGGGGTGACTCACTCGAGAGTCCAACAGATCCTTTGTTGTTGCCTAGGCCAGTGCCCTTTGTTCCTGTGAGGTCGGGCTGGGTTTGTCCCATACCTGCCCTGATGAGGTGTGAACTCTCTGCTCTTGGAGAGTTTTTTCCTGGACTTGCTTTAAGCCATGAGGGCACATTTTCAGCCTCATAACTATATACATGAAATTACAACCTATAACATTACTATAACATTACTGTAACAATGATTACTACAACATTACCATAACAACAATGCTCAGTACATCATGAGCGTTCCGAAGACACCCGACACAACAAACTAGATACCACACAATCATATTATAAGGATGAACATGGGGGTATAGGGTGTTCCCACGAGAATGGCATAGGAGGGCCAGGGGGACCATGGCCAATGGGAGCTGGGGAAGCAGTGCCTGCAGGTGAGAGCAGCGTGCGGAGCCTCTTGTCCCCCACACCTAGGAGCTGAACCTGCTGGCTGCTTCCGGGGCAGAGCGCAGAGTCAGGACAGGCAGGGAGCCTGACTTAGCCCTGCTGTGCCACTGACTGGGAGCCGCCCGAGGTAAGCCCGTGCTCCAACCCTGAGCTCCAATCCCCTGTCCCAGCCCTGAACCCCCCATACACAAATCCCCCTCCCGCACCCCAAACCCCTCTTCCCCAACCCTACCCCAGAGCCTGCACCCCCAGCCCAGAGCCTGTACCCGCTCCTGCACCCCAACCCCCTGCCTCAACCTGCAGCCCCCTCCTGCACTCTGAATCCCTCAGCCAGCCCCCTCCTGCACCCCAAGTCCCTCATCCCCAGCCCTACCCCAGAGCCTGCACCTTCAGCCGGAGCCCTCACCCCCTCCCACACCCCAACTCCCTGCCCCAAGCCGGAGCCCACTCTCGCACCCTGAACCCCTGATTTCTGGCCCCACCCCAGAGCCTGCACCCCCAGTTAGAGCCCTTACCACCTCCAGCACCCCAACCCTCTGCCCCAGCCCAGTGAAAGTGAGTGGGGGGAGGAGAGCCAGCCACTGAGGGAGGAGGAATGTGGGGAATGGGGCCTTAGGGCAGGGGCGGGGCAGGGACAGGGCTAGGGTGTTCAGTTTGGTGTGATTAGAAAGTTGGCAACCCTAGTGCTGCTAGGAAGTTTAGGGAGCCCAAAGCACAATCATCATCCCAGCCAATGCTACCTGAAACGTAGGAGACCTAGCTTCAAGTTCCTGCTCTGTGACAAACTCCCTAGGTGGCCTCGGGCAAGTCACTTGGCCCAGATCCTCAAAGGTGTTTAGGCTCCTATCTCCCATTGATTTCCATGACCTCTGAAGGTGATTGTGGTGTGATTGTGGTGTTGGGTGATGGCAATTGCCTGAGTACCTTGGAGGCTTTAAGCCTCGGTCACTCTGTGCCTCAGTTCCCTATCTGTAAAATAGGGAGACCGATGCTTTCCTGCCTCACAGGGGCGTGAGGGTAAATATACTAAAGATGGTGAAGTGCTGAGATGCTGTGGGGATGGGGCCCAGATCAGTACACATCTAGGGGAAATTGCTGGGACACAGAGGCCCTTTGATGGGTCACTACTCTGCAGCAGCAATTACAAGGCAGAGGCCCACCCAAGGGTGCCAGCTGGCAAAGGGTTCTCTACTAAGGTGTGAGCAACTCCTACCAAGCCTGACAAGTTCACTACACCTAACACACTGCTGACAGAGACTTCTCCCTGAATAGTGTCTTGTAAGGTAGCAAAGGAAAGGTGGTAACACAATGGTCCCTAATATCATTGCGAGATGTAGGGATGATATTTAAGTAGCTGGGTATATGTATTTGTTATGGGCATTCACTCCACACCAGCCCTGAAGGGGTTAAGATGGCTAGGTAGGCTGATTAACCCTGTTTGCTGCACCTGGAGGAGGAACCATGGAGCAATGAGGACTAATTAAAGGATGAAGCTTACCTGGGCAGGAACAGGTGGGGGTTGTTTAGAACCATGGAGCTGAGGGCAGAACGGGGTTGCAGGGAGGAGGTTTGCAGTCCCTCTCCCTGAGGCTAGGGAGAGCATGGAATTTGGCTCAGGGGAAAGGGTGTACCGGGTGGAGAAGGAGCCTGATAGATGTAACATAGGAAGCAGCCCAGGGAATCAGTAGCAAGGTATGGGATAGTGCAGACCTTAGCTGCTGGTTGTAGGGGCTCTGAGCTGGAACCCGGAGAACAGGATGGACCAGGGTTCCCCTACTAGTCACTGGGGAATTGGAAAACTGTCTGGGACAGCTGGTATAGAAAGACTTTGATACACACGCCGCCAGAAGGGGAACACTACAGTGACCTGGCCAGAGGGCCAAGCCAGGAAGAGGGAGCAGTCGAGTTCTGATAGAAAGAGGTGGAGTGAGCCCCCACAGGAAGGGCATTGTAGGAACAGGCCTTTGCTAATCCCCAGCTGTGGCCACATGGAGCACTCCATGACAGTACTGAAAATCTATTTTAGAGTCTGTCTCCCAAGCAGGGTTGGCAAACAGGGTTTTCCAGACAAGGGATGTATATATTCACCTATCTGCCTAGGCTCATATGTAGATTAAGTGTTGTAAGTCAACATAATGGAAACCCATTTTGCATATGGTGCCAACATCAGTGCATGAAGACAACTTGAAGCCAGCACACCAGGAAAAGAACCATGGAAGTTGTCCTGTCTCTGGGGTGCAAAGGCTATGAACTTTGGGGATATAAGTAGAAGGCAAAAAGGGCACCATTTTATCCTTCACTGAGTGTAACTGGGTTAAAAAAAAATTAGATAAGTCCATGGAGGACAGGTCCGTCAATGGCTATGTGATGGTGTGGACTAGGCCCTGAGGGCCCCTGCTGGAGCCTGACACACCCCATCCCAGAAAAGACAATAGAAAGGTCTTACAAGCTGCCTAGAGCAACCATGTGGGAAACAGCCAATCAGGGCCCAGAAAGCTAGTATAAGAGCTTCAGGGCCAGAGCAAGTTCAGCTCCTTGCTAAGCCCTGAGGTAGGGATGAAGAATGTGCTGGAGCCACAGGGAAGTGGCCCAGGAAACTGTAGCAGCAACACAGTTTATATAAAGGGATATGCTGAACGGCAGCTATCTATCGAGTGCCTGGGATTGGACCTGGAGTAGAGGTTTGCTTTGCTTTTATCACACAGACAGACTGTGTGTGACTCGGCCGGAGTCACCGAAGACCCACCACAAACAGGCAGAGAGAGAATGCAGGCACATGCTTTCAGCCAGGGGCCACTCATGAGAGATGAGTACAACCCCATTATAGGCTATTAGCCAACAAGGTCAGGGTGTCCCTAAGCCTCTGACTGCCAGGTGCTGGGAGTGGATGACAGGGGATGGATCACTTGATAATTGCTCTGTTCTGTTAATTCCCTTTGGCCACTGTCAGAGACAGGATACTGGGCTAGATGGACCATTGGTCTGACCCAGTATGGTTTTTCTTATGAGGAAGCAAAAGGGACAGTGGTTTTTGCATTCATGAGAGGGGGATCCTAGCCCTGTTGGATGGAGATGCTGGGAGATTGCTTTAGATGATGTTAGTGTGGAAGAAAACAGAGTCTTCACTCTTAGGTTGGTTGCAGCAAGTCAGAGACAGTCTTTATTCTCTAGCAATTGTAAGGAGGGAGAGAGTACACACGGACAGGGATTCCCCCTTCCTCGGCAGGTCTCTCAAAAGATAAACAATTTGGGCAAGAATTTATACCTTTTGCTACAGACAATAATGATCAACAGCTGCATTTTGTTTATACATATTCCTTCCTGATATCTTACTTTTGTCAGCAGTTCCTGCTACAGTCTGCGTGCCATTCGTATCTTAAAGCAAGGTCCCTTGTAGTTTTCCCATCTGCCTCGCACAAACCCCACTTCTACAAATCTCACATTATTAGGGTTAAGGTTGGCCTGTTTCTTGCTCTGTCTCTTAACCAAACTAAAATAACTGCACACAAATCCTCTTTTTCCTTTCACACTTCCACAATCCCCCCTTTTGTGCTTCCAGCACAACTATCCTTCTTAAACCTCCATTTTCATGAAACCTTGTATTTCTGATTCTAGATCAAATGGTTCAGCTTCTTGGATTTTTATTGAATGCAACGACAATGCATGATTAGTATGAACTTGGAAGGTGTTATTATTATTAGGTCTTTAAAAGAGCAATAACATAATCCTAAAATGAACAACAATAAAAGCATTAACATTCCCACTGTAATAATATAATGGGGTTGTTATATAGCCTTAGACACAAAACAGAATACATCATAATTAGTACATAGACACTATGTAGACTGTATAAAAGGCATACTTTTCAATTTGATATATATTTTGGAGCATATGAATTTGCCCTTGTAATTCAGAGATTTTCTGGACCTCTGGTAGGAGTGAAAGCAAATTTTGGAACCAGTCAGATACCAAGTCAGTCCAGTTAAAAGGTATCTGAAACCTAGGGGCTGATTGTAGAATTCTATCCGCAGGCCAATAAATAATATAATTGCCTGCAGCAGTGGTGAGATTAAAATATATGTCTTGTAAAGTGGTGGCCTTAACATGCACACAGCTGTCATTAGCTTGGAAAAGCAGGTATCCTGTCAGGGTAGTTCCTTGTCCCATACCCTCCCAACAACCATTGTCATGAACAGTGACAACTTCCCCTGGCTTCAGTTTACATACACACTGAAACTGTGGGGGTTCTAATGGCCAGAGTGTCTATTGACTCCCTGTCCCTATCCAAATGTTGGGTGTTATTCGAGGAGCACTGACTATAAATCGGTTAGGCATACCAGGTAGTTTAATTTCCCAAATGTCTCGGTGAATTATCCAGTCCTACATGCATCCTCCCCACGGACCTGGCAGGATTCGGTATGTGGGAGCCCACACCCCTCCAACCGGCTCGTATGGTTGGAAAGAGCACTGTGAGTGTCTGCACTTCCACCCAGAAAATCTCCAAGTATGTCTCCATGGCCACAGATCGGATGGCATTCCTGAAGTGTCTGTAAGGGCAGTGGGCCAAGCCTGATGCTCTAGATCACTCCGAATGGCCATGAGCTGGTCAGTCAGGAAATCCTAAATTTCTGAACATGCCAGATCCCACTGCAATGCCTTCCCAGCCTCAGTGATATTCAATACCATCTCTATCAACAGCTTCTGGGTCATTGAGCTAAGGGCAAAATAACATATAATTTACCAACCCCAGCCTGTACCTGCGTTAACTGTACTCCAGTAATAAGACCTGTGGCTTTTTCCAACTGTCCTAATTTCTCTTCATGTTGTTGGCCTTTATAAATATTCAGATTGCTGCTGCTCTATTGGCACCATCCCATAGGGATCACTAAGGTGTGACGGTCTTGGCCATTGGGTTTCATCAGAGAATATGGTATTATCTGTATTAGGGTGTGTTACGGGGTGGTAGTGGTAGTGAGGATAATGGCGGGGGCAGTGGTCATGGCAGCAAGGCGCCCTTGGTATTTGTCATCTGTACGCCAGTTAGGGAGGGCTATACATGCTGAAGGTACTTACCAAAAGCACAGAGCCCAGTCCCCAGAATAAACCCAAACCACTACTCAATACCACAGTCCGAAGCGCGGTTCCCACAAGTTCCTCCCTGCCAGGTTACGATGCTCTGTCTCTTCCACCGGGGCCAATTTTTAATGTCTTTTGTAATTAAGAATCCCTGGACTTTGGCGGTTTCAGTGGAACAAACATACTTTCTTCTTTCCTGGAACAGTCGTGGTTCAGCATCATACACGGGAGAAGTTACCAGCACGTCACCCTGTAATAACTGGGTTCCTCCAGCAGAAGGTGAATGTATGGTGGTTCTGTTAGTGGACAAGGGAGAGGTTACCAGCATTTCACCTTGTCCTTTTCTCCTGCTGTCCAGAAGGAGGAAAAGAAGTACCAGAAGGAGGAACAGGCTGATCAGCAGTCAGAGGGTCATCTCGAGGTAGAGGGGCCTTCTTGCAGTGAGAAGCATGGGTCCAGGCAGTCAGTCCTTGGCACTTCACAGTGGTGTTGATAGTTAACAGGACTTGGTAAGGGCCTTTCCAACGTGGGATCAGGGCAGTCTTTCGCTGATGGACCTTTATGTAGACCCAGTCTCCTGGTTCCAGTGAGTGGCAGGGTTGCTCGGGATCCTTTGGTAGTGCTTCTTTCACCTGTGTATAAAAAGACCTGACACATTTCATTACTGCCTGGCAGCAATGACGCATTGTATCATCCATCAAATGGATGTCCACCTGGGCAAGGGCCAGAGGAGGCGCTGCTGGAAGTTGTATCAGGTGCCCTGTCAGGACTTCATGAGGGCTAAGCCCAGTCTTTCGGTTCGGAGTGGCCCTCACGTATTCATCAATGCTAATGGGAGGGCATCTGGCCACTTTAAGTTTGTCTCAGCACAGATCTTAGCCAGTTCATTTTTCAAAATCCTATTTTGACGATCCACTGTCCCAGCAGACTGCTGGTGGTTGGGGCAGGGAGGTTGTGTTGGATCTGCAAAGCTGCACATATTTCTTCTACAATCTATCCAATAAAATGAGTTTCACAATCACTGTTGATACTCACAGGTATGCCAAACCTTGAAATAAAATCCTTAAGCAAAATTTTCACAACAGACTTGACATCTGCCCTTCTGCAAGGGAAGGCCTCAACCCAGTTTGAAAATACATCAACTAAAACTAACACATACTCATAATTACAACATTTAGACATTTGAATAAAATCAATCTGAATATTTACAAAAGGTCCCCAGGGAGGGGGATGTGCTGCTTTTCTAGCTTTAACTGCTTTACCAACATTATGCTGTAGGCAGATCGTACATTGTTGGCAGTAGTGCTGAGCTACAGAGGAAAAATCCAGTGCAAACCAGTCTCATTTAATACAGCAACCATCCCCCCCCTTTGCTTATGTGCGCCACTCCGTGGTGCTTGCGAGCCTAATAGGGCAAGAGCACCCTTGGCACAACCAGGCGTCCTTCTGGGAAGTGCCAAAGGTGATCAGGATGTAAAGTGTACCCAGCAACACTCCAAGAACATTTTTTGGCTTTCAGTTGGTATCAGCTTTTCCTGTTTTTCTGAAAAACAAAGAGAGCATGTTTCTACCCCCTTGGGGTTGGCAGATTATTGCTTAAAATATTCCTTTCTTTACAAATACCCTTGCTGATTGCAGGTAAAACTGAGGAATTACCCCCCTATTTTCCTGTATTTGTTTTATAGGCAGGTCAGGTTTCAATGGCTTTCATCTTTTAACTTAGGTGATTTGCATTAACACAAATGCTTTCGGCTTGCTTTTGATTCAAAGTTATCAGTCGCTTAGAGACTCTGTCTCAAAAGGTCACAATTAACTTTTAACTTTTAACTCCTGCTTTCAAAACACACAATGATTTGAAAAGGAAAACACAACCTATTGTGGCTCCCCTTCGGCAAAGTAACTGTTTGATTACACAGAGTCACCTTAAGGCTTAGTGTGGGGCACGGTCTTCCTCTCTTTTACTACAGGTTTTATTTGCTATTTGTTACCAAAAACAGATTTAAAATCTTTTCCCATTCTGCTGGCTTTGACTGCCCTGCTGCAGCCACATCTTTGGTCTTTATTCAAAAACATTTTAAATTTTGTAAAGCATTAAGTTACCTTAAGGGTTAAATGCTAAATACCAAAAATTAAACAACACTAGTTTTCTGTGTCTGGCAAAGGTATTTCTCAGTTTTGCAACTTAAACAACACCAATTCATCTCAAACTTATAAAACAAAGATTGTACACACCAGGAGTGTTCTTTTAGCAAATTCGACTAACTTATTCATAGTCAAATGATTCCACTTAAATAACCTCTTTGCCTGGATTATTTACAGACATTCATTTGGAAAAGGGCCGATTTTTCCTTCAGAATGGCTGCAAAGAAACCAAAAATTCTTTTTCTTGAGCATTTTTACAAATTTCAACTGATAATTCCCTCCAGCAACTACAGAGTTAACTTCTCACTTCCTTTCCTTAAATCACTTGCTTGTTTTCCAAAACAGCACCCCAATCAACTCAGATTTTACCATTCCAGTTATTATTCCGGGATTGAAATTTCCCATGCCTGTAATTACTTCTTTCCTTCCACTATGCCCTCAGAGTTTCCAGCCTGTTTTCCAGTCTCTCTGTCTGTTGCCTGCCTGCTTGCCTGGTCCCGATCCTCTTTTTCTCATTGAATCGTCCCTTTCCGTGGGCACAGGCTTTATTCCACTACCAATAAAGCAAGGAGGGTCGTCTTCTCAACTAACCCCCACCCTTCTTGGTCCCTTTCCTTCAACAATATCACTCACAAGGCTACCTGAGTCCTCTCCAGTGAGGCTTGCCACCTAGACAGTACGCACGGTCAATTGGCGTTTTAACTGTTCAATTTTCTCTAGCTGTCAGGTACACATCTCTTCCCTTTTCCCCAACTCCTCTTATTGCCCGGTCCTTCTATGACCTGGGGTAGACCCATCTGCAACCTTTTTTTCTTTTCATACTCACAAACACACTGCCCGGGCTGGCCAGGCCTGGGGGTAGAAGAGACAGAGAGAGAGAGAAAGAGAGTGGATGGGAGGTTATCCTGTGCACAGGTTGTCCAGAGGTAAGCTGCAAAAGATCTCCAACTTGCTTCTGCTCTTGGGTTTTTTTCCCGCCCTGGGGTCTCTTGGGGCATCCCTTTCAGAGACCTTTGCTCAGTATTCTAGTCCACACCAGCTGCCTGTGGCTTCTTCAGTGTCCCCAAACCACCCTGGCTCAAAGGCAGACTGTTGGGTCTTACTGGGAGGCCAACCTTTGCAAATGTAATCTCAGTCCTGTAACTTGTGTTGCCTTTGTTTGCCTCTGTCTATATTTTCCACAGCATGCAGAGCAAGGCAGACTGTGTTGATTCTTGACCTTGAATGCAGAGCAGCTTTCTCTTTATCTTTAGGCCAAGCTGAATTTTCAAATTAACCCATTCCTTTCCCTCCTTGCTTCAGCCTTAACTAATTGGGGATATAAAGGAGCCGAGAGGGTTGATGAAGTGGTTTGGGTAGGGAGCCATCCGGATGCTTTACATTTAATTTTCAAATCCTGTACTTGAGTTTTTAATTTTTCCTGGGAGTCCTTTAGACCCTGCACTCAAGACTCATGGAGTCTCTTTGTAGCTTCCTCCCACCAATAGACAAATTGCTCCCACTGTATATCAGAGGCTTTTGGTGATGTAAAAGTTCATAGAATCATAGAATATCAGGGTTGGAAGGTACCTCAGGAGGTCATCTAGTCCAACCCCCTGCTCAAAGCAGGACCAATCCCCAACTAAATCATCCCAGCCAGGGCTTTCTCAAGCCTGACCTTAAAAACTTCTAAGGAAGAAGATTCCACCACCTCCCTAGGTAACTGATTCCAGTGTTTCACGACCCTCCTAGTGAAAAAGTTTTTCCTAATATCCAACCTAAACCTCTCCCACTGCAACTTGAGACCATTACTCCTCGTTCTGTCTTCTGCTACCACTGAGAACAGTCTAGATCCATCCTCTTTGGAACCCCCTTTCAGGTAGTTGAAAGCAGCTATCAAATCCCCCCTCATTCTTCTCTTCTACAGACTAAACAATCCCAGTTTCCTAAGCCTCTCCTCATAAGTCATGTGTTCCAGTCCCCTAATCATTTTTGTTGCCCTCCGCTGGACTCTTTCCAATTTTTCCACATCCTTCTTGTAGTGCGGGGCCCAAAACTGGACACAGTACTCCAGATGAGGCCTCACCAATGTCGAATAGAGGGGAACGATCACGTCCCTCAATCTGCTGGCAGTGCCCCTACTTATATATCCCAAAATGCCATTGACCTTCTTGGCAACAAGGGCACACTGTTGACTCATATCCAGCTTCTTGTCCACTGTAACCCCTAGGTCCTTTTCTGCAGAACTGCTGTCGAGTCATTTGATCCCTAGTCTGTAGCGGTGCATGGGATTCTTCCGTCCTAAGTCCAGGACTCTGCACTTGTCCTTGTTGAACCTCATCAGATTTCTTTTGGCCCAATCCTCTAATTTGTCTAGGGCCCTTTGTATCGTATTCCTACCCTCCAGCATATCTACCTCTCCTCCCAGTTTAGTGTCGGCTGCAAATTTGCTGAGGATGCAATCCACACCATCCTCCAGATCATTTGTTAAGATATTGAACAAAACCGGCCCGAGGACTGACCCTTGGGGCACTCCACTTGATACCGGCTTCCAACTAGACATGGAGCCATTGATCACTACCCGTTGAGCCCGACAATCTAGCCAACTTTCTATCCATCTTATAGTCCATTCATCCAGCCCATACTTCTTTCACTTGCTGGCAAGAATACTGTGGGATACCCTATCAAAAGCTTTGCTAAAGTCGAGGAACAACATGTCCACTGCTTTCCCCTCATCCACAGAGCCAGTTATCTCATCATAGAAGGCAATTAGATTAGTCAGGCATGACTTGCCCTTGGTGAATCCATGCTGACTGTTCCTGATCACTTTCCTCTCCTCTAAGTGCTTCAGAATTGATTCCTTGAGGACCTGCTCCATGATTTTTCCAGGGACTGAGGTTAGGCTGACTGGCCTGTAGTTCCCAGGATCCTCCTTCTTCCCTTTTTTAAAGATGGGCATTACATTAGCCTTTTTCCAGTCATCCGGGACTTCCCCCGATCGCCATGAGTTTTCAAAGATAATGGCCAATGGCTCTGCAATCACAGCCGCCAACTCCTTTAGCACTCTCGGATGCAGCGCATCCGGCCCCATGGACTTGTGCTCATCCAGCTTTTCTAAATAGTCCCGAACCACTTCTCTCTCCACAGAGGGCTGGTCACCTCCTCCCCATGCTGTGCTGCCCAGTGCAGCAGTCTGGGAGCTGACCTTGTTCGTGAAGACAGAGGCAAAAAAAGCATTGAGTGCATTAGCTTTTTCCACATCCTCTGTCACTAGGTTGCCTCCCTCATTCAGTAAGGGGCCCACACTTTCCTTGGTTCCTCTGAGATACATGATTTTATCTAAATTGAAGGTACGTTCTAGTGGGAATTGTTTAGATGGATCATCATGCGGGTAAAAATTCCAATTTCCTAAATACCTGCAGGTTCTAGGACCATTAAGCACGTACATGTAGTACACAGGGGTGCCCTTTGGTGGTGCAGGGGAATTCTTAGACTGTCCCCCACCCATTTTCCAATCTCAGAGGGGAGTGCCTTGTCCACTCAGCAGCTCATCCCCTGTCGACTCGGCGGCTCATAAGCTAGGGAAGATTTCCACACATTACAGAGAGGGCACCCTGTCTGCTAAATCAGCAGCTCATGAACTAAAGAAAATCCTCACTCTCTCACATCCCAAGGAAAGGGTCCACTGGGTCACGGATTTCACTGACTAGTGGCTTAAGTCCGGACCTTGTCAGCGGCTCATGAATAAGAAAAAAATGTGTATCCGCTGGGTCAAAAGATTCAGCTGACCCCCCTTGCTTTAAGAACTCCCACATAGGGTAGCCCTGGTGTGGCTGGAGTCAGCTTAAGTCTTAGACCTGGTCAGCGGCTCATATCCCCCTTTATTCATTCATACACACACATTCATATACACACACATTCATTCCCCATATCTAGATGCATCTCATTTACAATAACCTTAATGCTTTATGTCCAGACTTAATATAACCTTCTCTTATTTGAGGCAGTAAAAACCCCTCAGCATTGATGCATCAACCTTTTTGGGGGGAGGCAAAACTATTCCTCAGTACTGCATATAACTAATCTTGTTGAGGGTGGCAAACTAAGTCCTCAGTACCACTTCAAACTAACCTTATTGAGGGCAGCAAACAGTTCATCAGTACCACTTTGCATCTGATCTTGCTGCACATCAATAAGTTGGGATGGCGTAAGCCCCAAAGGGACAGACGGCCCTACGGGCAGTCCTCCTCCAATACCCCAATAGAGATTTCAAAAGGTCTCCTACCTCTATTGTGGTGCCGTGGTGTTTGAAGGGGAATGGTCCGCAGCAGCTACCGCTGTCTCACCAGGCATTGCCATCCAAGTCATGGCACCAAATTGTGGAAGAAAACAGAGTCTTCACTCTTAGGTTGGTTGCAGCAAGTCAGAGACAGTCTTTATTCTCTAGCAATTGCAAAGAGGGAGACAGTGAACATGGACAGGGATTCCCCCTTCCTCGGCAGGTCTCTCAAAAGATAAATAATTTGGGCAAGAATTTATACCTTTTGTTACAGACAATAATGATCAACAGCTGCATTTTGTTTATACATATTCCTTCCTGATATCTTACTTTTGTCAGCAGTTCCTGCTACAGTCTGCATTCCATTCATATCTTAAAGCAAGGTCCCTTGTAGTTTTCCCATCTGCCTCACACAAACCCCGCTTCTACAAATCTCGCATTATTAGGGTTAAGGTTGGCCTGTTTCTTGCTCTGTCTCTTAACCAAACTAAAATAACTGCACACAAATCCTCTTTTTCCTTTCACACTTCCACAATAGCCAAGAGTTTTAGCCTGTTAAAGTGGAGTTTAGACTCTAGGAAGCATGTTATACCTTTTGTTTTATATGTAACCATTTTCGTTACCATCATTATCCTAATTCATGATCTCTTAAAACTCAGCCTTTGGTAATAAACTTATAAATATATCTCAGTGCTGTGATGGTACATAAGAGCTGACTCTCAGTTGAATCAAACAGGCTTGTGGGTACACTGTGCCCTTGGCAATAGCAAACCTGGTACCTTCTTAGTGTCCAGTGACAGGGTCTGAGTACACAGGGTAGCACTTTCAGGGGCCTTGGGTGCACCTACTGTTAACCTGCAAGGCAGAGTAAGGGCTGGCAGTGCCCCGAGGAAATTGTTTGGGTGACTAACAGGCTGGTGGGTCAGGGGGCTGACACCCAGTTAAGCACCAACAAGTCTGCCTCTCTCTGGAGGCAGGGAGGTAACAAGGGGACACAGCCCTGGACACTGTAAAAAAGTGTCACTGTCTCCCATGCAAGTACAGAGGACATGTACTGCTTAGCTTACGAGAGCACAAAGCAGCTGCACTATGGCTGTACGAACACGGGGAGAGAAAGCGTAATCTGATGCATCCCCTGGCCACATGCAAGCAAAGACTCTGACTAGTGATGTTTGGGCTTTGTGGCGTGACCTGGCAAGGTTGTGGCAGGAACAGGCCTTTGCCATGGGGAAGGGGAGGGCCTGTCACAGTCCACAGTCACAGACAGAAAGATGCATTTCAGCAGCAGAAAGAAGACTAGGGGCTGGGACACTGGGGGCCGGGGCGGGCGGAAGGCTGGGAGCCTTTCCAAAGTGATACTGAGCTGACACAGGGTGGTAAGGGCTGCTTACTGTATGCTTGTTATCAGAGCTGCCAAGCTCACAGCTGCTGGTGGCCCTGTTCCCTAGCAGAGAACACTTTGACACAGCACAGTTTAATTCAGCCCATTGTAATTTTCTCTGCAGGACCATGTTTGTGGAGCTTTTCTGCTCATTACAGTGGGGACATCTGTCTGCAATTCCCAGCTGCAGGTCCCCCGGCATTGCTTCCAACATGCTGTGTCACGAGCCACCAGAGTGGGTGCTTGCCCTGCCATCCATCTTTTTCCCCCGACCCATCTCAGGCCCAGAACGCTGCTTGTGTGCCATGATCCTGCCCTGTAGCGGAGCCAGCAAATTATTAATGCATGTGTGAAATGTGAAGACTCTTTGCATGGATTGCCTACAGCTGGGAACTGCGAAGAGAGGGGAGAAAGAAAGAAAGTAAAAACTGGAAAGATCCTTGTTAAGAAAGTTCCCAGTACCCTGCAACAATGGCCAATGCCCAGCAGTGTCACTGGTGCCAGCTGAAGGTTTGGCCCATTACTGTTGAGCCCTGGAGTATTGCAACAGTAGGCTCCTAGGTCAGACGGGAGGACCATTTGGCCATCTGGAAGAAGAGACCTAGGCCTTCTGCTTTTCCCTTCTTGGTAACAAGCCTGAAAGGGAATTTTTCTGCATGAGGTGGGGAGTAGGGAGAAGAGCCTCAGTGGAAATAGAGCGATGCTGAGGGAGGCAGTGTGGCCAAGTAGTGAGGATACGAGAAAAGGAGTGAGGAGTCTTGGGTTCTCATCCCAGCTCTACTACTGACTCACTGGGTGAGCTGGGGCAGGTCCCCTCCCTGCTCTGTGGCTCAGCTCCCCATCAGTAAAAGAGCATGGGGGCTGCTGCTGCTGGTTACTAGCTTTTGTAAAGCTGGGTGAGAGCTGTGGACACGACGCATTCTAGGAAGTGAGAATGAGACATGCTGGTGGAGGAGGCAGCTCTGATGTTGTGCTGACTCTCCCGGCTCCGTGTGAGAACGGCTTTGTGCAATGAAGGAGCTGAGATACTCAGCCCCTCTACCCGGCACCCCCTCCCAGCCTCACAATGGCAGCGCTTCCAGCGGAGCTGAGGGAGCTGGAGCAGACCAAGCAGTGTTTTCCCAGGAATTGAAATTAGGTGAGGTGTTTGAATTTACAGGGGGGCGGTCAGGGCCGATGAGGGATGAGACCGTGAAGGTGAAGGTGGGCTGTATGGCACCATAGTAAAAAACTGAAAAATGTTTCATGACCATTTTATTAGATTTAACTCATGTTTTAAAATCATCACACAACTTAAAGTTGGCTACTCAAGCCTTCTATGAAGCACTACATCTACATTCTTCTTGGTTTCTTGTTATTATTTTGCACAACTTTGTTAATGAACTTCTTGAATGCAATGCGTTCATCTTTGGTGGCTTCTTGTGTGTCCAGTACTTCCATTCCTTCAGTTGATATGCTCATTAGTTCATTCAAGTGATCAGGCAGAAGGCGACTTCTTTCAGAACACAAAATTCTATTCAATGATGAAAAAGAACACTCAACTGTAGCTGTTGTGACTGGGAGTAGCAAGAGATGAATTCCTACTTCTTTCATCCCAGGAAACATAGCATAAAGATTGGGTCGAGCCAATAGTAATGATAAAAAAGAAGTTGAAGTCAAATCTTCATTCATTTGTCATATGATATTCCACTCTGTGTTCAAATTCTCTATTCTGTCCTGAGCACATGGCAGCCCCATTGCTGGTAGCACCTCACTCCACTCAACGTAAAAGCTACGTAGAGGTTGAGTGGAATCTAGAAGTCGCTGTTGTAGATTTTTAAGAATCAAGTCTGTGTACTTTTTCAGTTGTCTTAACAAACACTTCTTGTCCTCTTCACTTAAGGATTCAAGATTCAGTATAAATGCCTTCATTAGTCAACTTCTTGACTGAAGTCTTTGCTTCTTCCAGTACTTTTTCAGTGGATCCAAATGTAGCTTCTGGACAAGCTTTGCTGGACAAAGATCTACTACTGTTGTAGCACATGCCTGGGTGGCATTGTTTAATGACCCAAGTGGTTTCAACAGTAGACTTACAAGAGAGAGAATGGCAATAGTCTTTTCTGAACGTAGTAGCAAAAGTAATCCACCAGCCTCACTACTTAGATCCATCCCATCTTGGTAGATACTTTCCAAAGCCAGTAATAATGTCTGGAGAAATTTTAAGACAACAGCCAAGGATTGCTCATGAGAAAGCCAGAGGGTTTTCCCAGGTTGGACTAATTTGAACTTCAGTCCCAGTGTATCTTCTATATTTTCCAAGATATTCAGTCTTTTTGGACTCTTGCTGAAAAAGAAGAGTATAATGAAGACATTAAATCTGTAGCTTTTTAAATGTCTTTTGAAGAGTCTGCAGCTCATACTAGTGCTAGTTGGAGTAGATGGCCTCTGCAGTGTGTATAGGAGAGATTAGGGTTACACTTTTCTCTGAGCAAAGCTTGTACTCCACCATGTCTTCCAGAGAAGTTTGCAGCTCCATCAAATGCACAAGCAGCCATCTGTTTGGGGTCCAACTGACAAGCATTTAACACTTCTAAGATGTGGGTTGTCACAGATGCAGCCGATGTGTCTTCTGTAACTTGAACATCTAGAAATGCATCTACTGGCATACCACTGACGTCAAGATAACACACACAATGACTTAATACTTGATGCCCATTTGCATTGGTGCATTCATCAGCCGGTTAGGCAAATTTTTTGAATGTGGTGAGAGAGGTCTTCACTTTTTCAACTGTTGTGTCTTTCACCGTTGCACCACATGCTTCTAGCCTGTCAGTTGAGTTTCTTGCAGAAAGATAGTGAGCATTTGCTGGTCTTGTTCGGAACCAGTATTCAACTTCAGGATGAACAAGTGACAATGCACTTAACATTGGCCTCCAGTCTGTAGTTTGTGGTATCTCTTGCCTAAATAGAAAGTATGATGCCACGGCCATGTTTGTTCACATGAACTGTGTTGTGTCTCCAGCATTCTTAACAGCCTCAATAACACTCGCTGGTGTTGTCCTTGGTCAGTGGAGACTCAGAGTTCAGAGGTGCTTTCACATGAGTTCACCTCCCAGGTGGGGAGCAAGAAGGCACCTTGCTTGTTCCTCCAGCTGCTCGCTGTTCGCTCTGGACACTGTTGTTCGTTGTGCCACCGTTCACTCCATTGATCTGTTGCCAGTGGCCCTGCTCCATCACCTTCTGCTGCCACCTGCCACTGTGACCTCTGTGAGTTGGTCTCTTGAGGTTTCACTCAGCTCTCAGTGATTTCAGCTGAGCTCTTAGTGGGAGAACTTCGCTGCTAGTGCAGACTGGGCCGTCTCTTCCACAGAAACACTGTCCCACAGCAGGTCTCAGCACTTAGACCGGATTATCAGTAATTTCAACTGTAGTGGTCACTTAACAAAACAAAAGATTCTCTATGGAGACTAGTCAGCTCTGTCTTTAAACAGAGGAGAGGGGCAGGTCAAATAGTATTTGTGACTCAGGCAGACCATCAAGCAAAACACCTGTTCCCACCCTTTGTCTTGATGCCCTCTATCAGCAGAGGCTAAGTACAGTTCTACTGCCCTTGACTCAGACAATAAGAATAACAACATTTAATTCCCCCCACTCCCCCCGCATTCAAGTGATTTGTAACCCAACCCCAGCCAAAATCTATCACTTGGGCAACATGGCTCTGTTTGCTGGATACCTAGGTAGATTAGGTGTGAGTGTAAATACAATCTGGTCCTGAAGCCTTTCCCCCCAGCCCCCAGCTCATCACTAGCTGTCCGGAGTGCTCCTTTAGACTTTGCTTACAAACAATAATCTGAAATTATTCGATTGGCCAACATCACCAAAATGAATGCACTGACATTGTCATAAAAACAACAGCTGTATAAGGAAGCTAGTCTATGTTCATACTTTTCAAATCTATTATACTTTTTCAGATACACGTATTTTATCATACACTGTATATGCTTTTAAAGTGTGTATTAATGTTTCAATTTCAATTCAAATTTCCAAACAATCACTAAATTGGCAACACTGCATGTAACTAGTTCACAAAACTGTGTGTGTGTGTGTGGGGGGGTGTTGGGGAAATTCGGGGGGGCGGGGGTGTGTGTGTAGGGAAATCCCTGAGACCAAGCCAGGTGTTGGTGATTCTCTGAGCAGGCCTCTCACAGCCTCCCTTTCCCATCAAAGAGGCTCTCCGGAAGACTGGGGCAAAGGGACTCCAGGCAGCCATTTTGGGTGAGAAGAGTTGCACACCCGTGTCCCTGATCTGATCCAAAATGCTGCCTTGGAAGGGAGCTGGGACCCAGATGGATGCAAACTCCTTTGCAGTCAGTCTCTATGATGTGCCAGACTGGTATGCTGGGTCCAGGCCCCATGGCCACTGGGGGAGTTGGGCGCTGATGTCAATCCAGACCCAAATGTTGCTGTTTGGGCCCACCCCCTCATCCAGGGGTTTAGCTAGGAATTGCCCTGTGTGTATGCAGGGGTGTTGAGATGTATCCCTATGAGCAGCCTGCCTGTGTGTGTCTACAGGCCTACATTGGGGTGCCACCTGTCCAAGTTTCCCAGGATTGTCTTGTTTTTGAGGAAGCTATCCTGGATGAAATTGTACACAGGTCCCATTTTTTGTACCTCGCAGGTGGCAGCCCTAGCCTAGGCGTAGAGGCAGGGACACACAGCTGTTTAGCTGTGTATATGCAGGGCTAACGCAGACCGAAACAAAAGAGGAAGCACCCAGTGCCCCAGGCAAGAAGGAAGGGGAGCATCTAACCCAAGTCAGGAAGGGGTTCATGACCATTCCCCTTCTCTCTGTGTTTCCCCTTGTGAGCATAGATGGTAGGGGTGTGGTTGTGTATAGATGGATGGGAATCCTTAGGATTTGAGTGGATACATGTTCAAATCGATTCCAAAGGGGAACCAATATGTCCCTAATCCCGATTTCCCCTTCCTCCAGAGTCACACCTGGAAACAAGGAGTCACAGTATTCCTGCAAGCAGCATTTCCTGTGCCAATTCTGTGCACAGTGCCACCGAGCCGTCGGACGTCGTGCCCTGGGGTGGCTTTGGCATTTCCCATGCAGTGAGCAGGTGTCCGAGTCAGAGACGGTTCTGAAGTCCTTCCCTGGGAACACTTGGACGCCCGAGCTGTCTCTGAGCTCATCAGGTGGAGCTGATGCCATGTCAGCACATAAGAACGCCAGATCCCTACAACTAAAATGTTCTGTTTGCAGCAGAGAGTTAGAAAACAAACCAGATCTTCCAAATCAAATGGGACTTGTTGACCTGAGCGCTGGGAAATGCTGCCAAGATGCTGTTGGGAGTTAAAGTCCAAGCAAACATTTGTTTAATCCCCTCCCATGCTCCTTTGCAGGGTCAACACGCTCAAAACAAAGACTCTAAGGGCCAATTCCCAATCCCTTTTCCATTCCGCCTCCCTATGGATGTGTCAGTGCAGGCTGGCACAGGACACCTTGGGCAGCCCGTTGTAGCTGTCCCCAAATCAATCAGGCAACCACTGCTAAGCCAGAGAGTGAACACCGTGGGGCTGATTTTCCCCATTGCCCCATGTGGGTTTCAGTGACCACCATATGCTTAAGGAGCATGCAAGAGCTGTGCTTTATTCTGAGCCCAATTCCAACTGGCTGTGCACAATGACAAGAGGAAACTCTTTGGGTGTGGCTGCATTGCAGCTGGAGAGCAGACAACACGTACTCACTTCGACGGAGCTACTGTGCTAAAAACAGCCATGTGGGTGGGGCTAGTCACCCCAAATACAATCCCATCTGAGACCATAGGTATGGGGCTACCACCCTCCCACCCCTCCCTCCACCATGGCTACACAGCTATTTTTAGTATGTTAGCTGGATCAAAGATAGTGCGCCCATGTCTACCTGATCTGGAAATTACACTTCCAACTCCTGTGCAGACAAACCTTCAGTCTGGGAAGCTCAGACCTTAAAGGCAAAATCCCTGACACTACACCCCGCACAGAGTCCAATTATACACCGCAGGGCAGAGGGAGTTGAAATGGGATGTAAAAGGCTCCCAGTTGGGTTAGTAGCATTTCACATACACTTTGCACTGGTGTAAATGAGTGCAGGAGGTACAAGGCAATGGAGAACCAAGCCCAAGATCTCTTCCCTCCCGACTTTAATTCTAGAGGGTGCCCCTTGGTCTAGGGTTGCCAACTTTGTAATTGCACAAAACCGAACACCCTTGCCCTGCCCCTGCCCTGCTCCTTCCCAGAGGCCCTTCCCCCCATTGACTCCATCCCCCTCCCTCTGTTTCTCCCTGTCCCCCACCCTGAGTCGCTCATTTTCACTGGACTGGGCAAGGGGGTTGGGGTGTGAGAGGTGGTGAGGGCACTGGCTGGGGGCACAGGCACAGGGGTGGGGCCAGTGATGAGAGGTTTGCAGTGCAGGAGGGGGCTCTGGACTGGGGCAAGGGGTTGGGGCGCAGGAGGGGGTACAGGCTCTGGGCTGGGGGTGTGGCCTCTGGGGTGGGGTGGGGGATGAGGGCTTTGGGGTGCAGGAGGGGCCTCCGGGCTGAGGGATGGGGTGTGGTGGAGGGGAGGGCTCTGGCTAGGGGTATGGTCTCTGGAGTGGGGCTAGGGATGAGGGGTTTTGGGTGCGGGAGGGGGTCTGGGCTGGGGCCGAGGAGTTTGGAGTGTGGGAGGGGGCTTTGGGCTGAGGCAGTGGGTTGGGTGTGAAAAAGGGTATGGGCTCTGGGCTGGGGGAGTGTGCTCCAGGGCAGAGCCAGAAATGAGGGGTTCAGGGTGCAGGAGGGGGCTCCAAGCTGGGGAAGGGGGTTGGGGCATGGGAGGAGGTTTGGGGTGCAGGCTCCAAGAGTGAGTTTGGGTGCAGGAGGGGGCTCTAGGATGGGGTAGGAAGTTGGGGTGTGGGGGGTGAGGGATCTAGCTGGGGGTGTGGGCTCTGGGGTGGGTCCAGGAATGAGAGGTTTGGGGTGCAGGATGCTGGGGCCAAGGGGTTTGGAGTGCAGGGGGTTGGGGCGCAGAAGGGGGTTCAGGGTGCAGGCTCCGGGCTTACTTCAGGCAGCTCCTGGAAGCGGCGACATATAGAATCATAGAATCATAGAATATCAAGGTTGGAAGGGACCTCAGGAGGTCATCTAGTCCAACCCCCTGCTCAAAGCAGGACCAATCCCCAATTTTTGCCCCAGATCCCTAAATGGCCCCCTCAAGGGTTGAACTCACAACCCTGGATTTAGCAGGCCAATGCTCAAACCACTGAGCTATCCCTTGGCTCCTAGGTGCAGGGGCAGCCAGTGGGCTCTGCACTGTGCGCACTGCCTCTGCCCGCAGGTGCTGCCCCACAGCTTCCATTGGCTGTGGCCCCCCCTGGCTGTCCCTCCACCTCTGAGATGAGGGACATGTCACCGTTTCCAGGGAGCTGCGTGGAGCCATGTCGAGAGTCTACCAGCCCCACGCCAACCGGACTGTTAACAGCCCAGTCAGCAGGTGCTGACTGGAGCCATCATGGTCCCTTTTCGACCGGGTTTTCATGTAAAAAAATGGACATCTGGCACCTACCTTGGTCCCATCTTCACATTTTCCTCTCTACAAGCCTTCTCACAATAGACCATCCAGTTGCTGAGGCGGGGGAGTGAGAGATGGGGGAGCAGGGAGTCTAGCAGAATTGGGAGCTCACAGTCTCACTTTTCTTGATATGGCCCATCTACATAGGTCTAAGTCCCATTCAGATCTGGCTTTACTTGTTACTGTGCAGCAAAGGAGGCAAAATCCTCAGCACAATTCCAGCTGTCCGAGACTACTGGAGCCAGGCCAGGAAGCGGAAGTGTCCCCGGCAGACCACAGCTGTTGCCTGCCCAGTTCTCACACAGGACTCTACCGGCTGCTGCTTTGCCAGCTTCATCACCCTGATTTACCCATGGGCAGCCAACCTGTGGGGAGGAGCAAAGGTGAATAAGCGAAATAGCTCCCAGGCAGCCCTGGAAGGTATCAGATAAATGGAGAAGTGAAATCTATGAGTCTGGTCGACCCCACTGCCAGAGGTCCTCATGGCTGGCTGTTCTCTGTCCCTGGGCATTGATGGTGGCATTGATGGTGGAAGGGAACGGGCATTCCGGGGGCCCTCTGCCTTCCCCTTCCCAAAGGTGGCCTAGCAATACAGTACTCTAGGGCCCAGAGCCACAGAGTTATTTTGGGGCCTCGCTTGCATTGAAATCAATGGAAGTGAGGAACCTAAATAGCTCTGTGGATCTGGGCCTATCTCCTGTCTTTGTAGAAAATGCTGGGAGGGAGGGGGGAAGAATCCCAATTAGGAGAGCACTATGTGTGATATTGGGGATTGTACCTTTAAGGGCTGAGCTGGTTGTGTTGGGGCAGGGCTGTGTTGCAGGGAGGGAGGGCTCCCTCTTTCCCCAGTGTGTATGCACACACCCCACAGGCTCTGCTGCTGGATCTGTGGTGACAGGAGAACTGAACCACCACGAATAACACCCATTCCCTGCAATGCCAAGTGACGTGGAATGAAAGGGAGACCTGCAAGGGCCCTGTGTCCAGCTGCCCTAGCCCTGGAGAAGAGAGTGGAATGGTGACTTTGAGTCCTACCTCCTACTTGTCTCCTCTGTCCATACCTCAGGTCATCTTTCACCCTGGACTCACCCTCTGGGGTATGCACATCTGCCTATCACCATCACTGGCCTGCCTTTTGCCTTTGTGGAAGTATAACATTGTATAAGTATAACACTGTATAAGGGGACATGCTGGATACATTGTATATGAGAGGGCATGCCAAAACATGTTACAAAGTATCTGAGGGAGCACACGTAGGGACAGTTAGCTTTTGAATGGAGAAGCAATTAAGATAGAGCCAGCACGTCTAAGAAGCAGGCATCAGAATGGAAGGTGTGAAGGGCAATTAGTTAAGTTAACTGGAAGCTGTTAAAGGAGATTGTTAAGGGTGGCAGGTAATTGAAGATACGTGACTGGTCTCAGGGATCTCGAAGGGTGGTGACTAAAATCTTTTTCTTCTTTTGTCTGTAACTTCTCTGTAACTTGTTCTCCAAAAACTGTATAAATTAAGAGACACAAGCCCCACTCGGGGGGCTCACTTCTAAATGTATTAGCAGAGCAGCTTTGCTAATAAAACAGAGTGGTCTGATAAATTGTGAGTCTGAGTCAAACTTTGACACCTTGCCTATTGAAATTCCCTCATCTGTGCATCCCTGAGGCCCAGCTCTCCAGACTTCAACATGTGCAGAATGCTGCTGCCTGCCCCTTCAGGTGCATGAGGAACAGCGGTGACATTATCTCAGGCCTCAGAGAGCTAGTGACAAACCCCAGCAGGGACTTGCTTTGTCCAACTTCACAGACCAAGGTCTATCTCACTTACACCAGAGTAAGAATCAGAATCAGGCTCCTTAGCTCTAGGGCTCCTCCCACCTCTACATACATTTCCACGGCTGCTACAAGGGCCTGCCTAGTCTGACACATCCATCCAGTCAATCCTCAGCACTTTTCCTTCTTTGCCTATAACCTTAATTGAATTGTAGTGCTGAGCTCTTTCAATAGAACTGAAAGCACATAAGTACCATAAGCGTGGATTGAAGCACAGAGAGATGAAGTGAGAGTCTCAAGGCTGCATTGCAAGTCAGCGGCAGAGCTAGGATTAGCACTCAAGCCCCTGATTCCGAGTGCAGAGCCCTATTCCCAGATCACCCTGTTGGCCCCCTCCATTAATCATTATGTAACTCTGTAAAGAGTCTGGAATATAGTTGCTCTACAAACGTGCATTGCATAGTATTGTCTGTCTCTATTTGATCCTTGTCTCTTGATCACTAGAACCACTAGAGAGGAAAACATCCTCAGATGAAATTGAAGCAGCTGGTACAAGACTCAGCAGTGTCTGGCAAATGTAGAATCCAATCAAAAATAATTATGGAACATGAAAAAAAAAATCAAAGAGTTTGTGAAAGACAGAAGACAACATCCCAGACTGACAACATCCCAGACAGACAGAAACCCTGACAGTCACTCCCCTCAGGAACAGGAAGAGGGAAACATAAGGAGCCATTTATTTTAAATAAACTATAAAGTACAACAAATGCATGTAAGAAATGAAAAGTTGGACTGAATCCAAAGAGTCTTGAACAAACATGTCTGATTGAATCTGGCAATTTTTTTTTTTTTTTGGTGTGTGTGTGTTAAAGTTAATCAGGGGAGCCCAGAGTAAGATATAGCATAATCCTGGAAAATTAAAACCAGATCAAATTAAAAACTAAGACAAAAATCTGGAGGAGCCCCAAGAATTGCGATAAGATCAATCAAAATGTGGGAGTGAAAGCAAAGAACTTTCTGTCCTGCTTGTCGCAAGGGGGGTAAAAGGAGTGATTGCTGCTTGTTGGGAATTGTTTGCTGTTAGAGACAGGGGGAGGGCCATTTTTAACATAGTTTTTTTTATTTTTAATTGTAGAAATAACTGCTAGAGGAATTGCTAATGAGTTACAGAGAACTCCACTTCAAGATTGATACACTAGAGGGTAGGGATAAGGTCCAGAGTGACCTAGATAAATTGGAGGATTGGGCCAAAAGAAATCTGATGAGATTCAACAAGGACAAAAGCAGAGTCCTGCACTTAGGAAAGAAGAATCCCATGCAATGCTACAGGCTGGGGACCGACTAGCTAAGCAGCAGTTCTGCAGAAAAGGACCTGGGGATTACAGTGGACAAGAAGCTGGATATGAGTCAGCAGTATGCCCTTGTTGCCAAGAAGGTCAATGGCATATTGGTCTGTACTAGTAGGAGCATTGCCAGCAGATCAGAGAAGTGGTTATTCCCCTCTATTCGGCACTCGTGAGGCCACACCTGGAGTATTATGTCCAGTTTTGGTCCCCCCACTACAGAAGGGATGTGGACAAATTGGAGAGAGTCCAGCGGAGGGCAACAAAAATTGTTAGGGGGCTAGGGCACATGACTTACGAGGAAAGGCTGAGGGAACTGGGGTTATTTAGTCTGCAGAAGAGAAGAGTGAGGGGGGATTTGATAGCAGCCATCAAATACCTGAAGGGGGGTTCCAAAGAGGATGGAGCTAGACTGTTCTCAGTGGTAGCAGATGACAGAACAAGAAGCAATGGTTTCAAGTTGCAGTGGGGGAGGTCTAGGTTGGATATTAGGAAACACTATTTCACGAGGAGGGTGGTGAAGCACTGGAATGGGTTACCTAGGGAGGTGGTGAAATCTCCATCCTTAGACGTTTTTAAGGCCCAGCTTGACAAAGCCCTGGCTGGGATGATTTAGTTGGTGTTGGTCCTGCTTTGAGCAGGGGATTGGACTAGATTACCTCCTGATGTCTCTTCCAATCCTAATATTCTATGATTCTGCCATTCTAAGGTCATCAGCTCTAATCTGGTCTAGGTTGGAAACATCCCAAATTTGTTAAATAGGAAAATAGACATCACCAGACTAGAACAGGCCTATGGTCCATCTGGTCTAGGGTCCTGTCTCTTACAATGACCAGTGGCCTCTGTGAAATGAGCTGGTGGACCCATTCCACATGTCCACAACTCAGAAACTTCCACCAAAGCTGGTGTCCTTGGTGTTGCTGTTTTATCAGAAAAAACAAGAACAGAATGTGACTGAGCTACTTATCTCTTTGCCCTTAGAGGTAGATCCTTCAAGCCAGGGTTTGAGGCATGTTGGCAAGAGGCTCAGAGAAGTTCTCACTGTTCTTGCTTGTGCTGGACCTAGACAGTGGACACAGGTGCTGGAACTAATGGTACAGGGGGTGCAGCAGCACCACCTGGTTTGAAGTGGTTTCCATCACATAAAGGGTTTACAGTTTGGTTCAATGGCTCTTAGCACCCCCACTATACACATTGTTCCAGCACCCCTGACAGAGGATAAAGAGAAGACTTCAGTCCTTGGAGCTGTCCTGCTGGAACTAAAAATAAGAAATGATTCCTTGTAGGGCTTTTGACTAATCACAGTTAACTCACGAGATTAACTCAAGAAAATTAATCACAATTAATCGCAGTTTTAATTGCACTGTTAAACAATAGAATACCAATTGAAATATTTTAAATATTTTGAATGTTTTTCTACCTTTTCCTATATATGGTATTCTGTGTTGTAATTGAAATCAAAGTGTATATTATTTTTAATTACAAATATTTGCACTGTAAAAATGATAAACAAAAGAAATAGTATTTTTCAATTCCTCTCATACAAGTACTGTAGTACAATTTCTTTATTGTGAAAGTGCAACTCACAAATGTAGTTTTTTTTGTTACATAACTGCACTCAAAAACAAAACAATGTAAATTTTCAGAGCCTACAAGTCCACTCAGTCCTACTTTTTGTTCAGCCAATCACTAAGGCAAACAAGTTTGTTCACATTTACAGGAAATAATGCTGCCCTCTTCTTATTTACAATGTCACCAGTAAGTGAGAACAGGCATTTGCATGGCACTTTTGTTGCTGGCATTGCAAGGTATTTATGTGCCAGATATGCTAAACATCCATATGTCCCTTCATGCTTCGGCCACCATTCCAGAGGACATGCTTCCATGCTGATGAAAACTTGTTAAAAAAAAATGTGTTAATTAAATTTGTGACTGAACTCCTTGGGGGAGAACTGTATGACCACTGTTCTGTTTTACCTGCATTCTGCCATATAGTTCATGTTATAGCAGTGTCGGATGATGACCCAGCACATGTTGTTCATTTTAAGAACACTTTCACTGCAGATTTGACAAAATGCAAAGAAGGTACCAATGTGAGATTTCTAAAGATAGCTACAGCACTTGACCCAAGGTTTAAGAATTGGAAGTGCCTTCCAAAATCTGAGAGGGATGAGGTGTGGAGCATGCTTTCAGAAGTCTGATAAGAGCAACACTCCAATGTGGAAACTACAAAACCTGAACCACCAAAAAAGAAAATCAACCTTCTGCTGGTGGCATCTGACTCAGATAATGAAAATGAACATGCTTCAGTCCTCACCATTTTGGATTGTTATTGAGCAGAACCCATCATCAGCATGGACGCATGTCCCCTGAAATGGTGGTTGAATCATGAAGGGACATATGAATCTTTAGCGCATCTGGCATGTAAATATGTTTCGTTGCTGGCTACAACAGTGCCATGAGAATGCCTGTTCTCACTTTCAGGTGACATTGTAAACAAGAAGCGGGCAGCATTATCGCCTGCAAATGTAAACAAACTTGTTTGTCTGAGCGATTGGCTGAACAAGAAATAGGACTGAGTGGACTTGCAGGCTCTAAAGTTTTACTTTGTTTTATTTTTGGATGAAGTTTTTTCTGTACCTAATTCTACATTTGTAAATTCAATTTGCATGATAACAAGATTGCACTACAGTACTTGTATTAGGTGAATTGAAAAATACTATTTCTTTTGTTTTTTTACACTGCAAATACTTGTAATCAAAATTAAATATAAAGTGAACACTGCATACTTTGTATTCTGTGTTGTAATTGAAATCAATATATTTGAAAATGTAGGAAACATCCACTAATATTTAAATAAATGGTATTCTATTATTGTTTAACAGTGCGATTAATTGCGCGATTACTATTTTAAATCACTTGACAGCCCTAATTCCTTGACATCATCTCAGACAGCTGTGCAGCTCTTCGAGAAAACTGAGCCCTCAGTAATATGGGGTGGGGAGAACTGTACCAGGAAAGTCTCCTTTCAATCATTAAACATGTAGTCACAATGTTTGTATGCAAAGACAAGGGACCAGAGAGACACTGGCAGATTCTAAAAGGAAACCTCTATCTTCATGCAGTGGGCAGTCACCAGTAACAAATGCTATGACTGCAACTAGGCAAAGCCAGCCAGTCTGGTCTGGATATGCCAACTCCACTCCTTTGGAGGAGGGGGTTAATTCTAGCTGATTGTCCCAGGTAAGGCTGCTTTTCCCAAGGACACTGGAGGAAGAACAACCCCAGAGGAGCCCTTTTCAGAATAAATACATATAGGGCCATATCCTAAGCTAGTGCAAATTGGCATGGCACCAGTGACTTCAGCAGAGCTATGCCAATCAGAGGATCTGGCCCATAGACTTAACTAGTTGCTCACGTATGGCAGAAAATAGTGGCTCAATAGCGAATGAGCTGGAGACGGCTCCTAGTGGTAACTGTGACAGGATGAGCTGGCCCTTAATGGTGGCTGGGGCTCCACTGCACCTGTGCCAGACTTCACTCAACTCCCCAGGTGGTGGGCATGAGAGCAGGAGCTGGGAGCAGATCTGTGAGCTGGCTGAAGATGGCAGAGCAGTTAGGAAAGGGCCAGTGAGGAGGCCAAGGTTGGTTGCGTAGGATGAATGGGGATTGTTGGGGATTATGGGGCAGACAGCCCAGTTGTTCAGGGTCCCAGGGCTGGGAGCCTAGAGTAGAGAGGGTGAGTGTGGGTTCCCCCTGTGCTGCCACCTTATGAGGTGTTAACATGCTTTGCTGGGGGAGGAAGGGATGTACTGGTACCCACGAGTGTAGGAAGCTGGGTCCAGGAGAAGAGCTACAAAGTCTTGTGGAAGACGAGAGACCCTTGAGAGGAAGGCCTGTGCCTGGCGTGAGTCTGGGTGGGAGGCTGAATTTGGTGTTTGATTGCTTCCACTCTGGAAGGGGGTGGACAGCCTGTGGCTAAGTCTCAACAGAAGTCACTGCAGTGACTTACAAAGTGCTGGCTGTTAGAGAGCTTATTCCTTCACTCTCGCACGTCCCTGGTCCTTCTCGCATGAACAGAGAGCAACTATACCCAAAGTCCGAAGGTGCAAACAATTCAATGTTTATTGGGGTGAACTTCCAGCAAGCTTAAATCCAAGTTCCTTTTTCCTTATTTTAGAATCACAACTTACTTCCTGTTTGCCCCAATTCATATAGTAATATTCTTAGCTACACCTTAATCAATCATTCTACTGAAATTTACCTAACCAATCCTAACATATTGTAACATGATTAGCTAACCAAATTATATCCCACCACCTTAATTAGTTTACACCCAGCAAAATTAATTATACAGCAGACAGAAACAATCACAGAACCAGACAGAGACCATGCAAATAAACAATAGCAAAGTGGGAACTATAATGACAAAACAACACAGAAGTGAGGATTTCACAACTACAACTATAAAGACATAAGGGTTTCCCAGCTGTGTCTATGGATAAGTGAGTTCTTACCAGACAGAAAACTATCAAACTAAATTTCCTTTTACATCTTGTAGGCTCTTCCCTTTCTCTGGAGGTGATAGATCGGATCACCTTGCTAACAGCCCCATATTGACTAGTTTGGAATGTGAGGATGTGACCGTTCGCTTCCCAGCTTATGGCTGCCTCTGCTGCTTAGCCAAAGGCATTGGCCTAAGAACAGGGCCTCAGACTGTGACAGTGAGAGAAGGCCCTTACACAGATTCTTTCTTGTATACCTCTATTACTAGCTAAATGATAAACATATACCTAAATTCTAAGTATAGGCCTTTACAGGCAGGCCTGAATATCTATATCCTAACAATGGCAGCTGGTGTCTCTCCATCTGAGAGGGAAACTGAGGCAGTGTCTGGGCTCAAAGCCAAACTGGGTAGCTCCTAGTTACAGTAATCATATCTAAGAAATCAGGCACAAGGAGTATGTGCCTGTGTCAGGGGATCACAAGCAAGGCCTTTGCCAACAGCAGAAGGCTGTAGAGAAGAAGCCACACATGGAGATTCCTAGAACCCAGGTGGAGTCTGGGCTCAGATACTTCTTGCTGCTCCTGGAGCTCTGACAGGATTAAATACCAAGCATCTTCTCTGAGGGAGTGTTTCTGGATGGGCAACAGCTGCTCCCGTCCAATGTGAGTCTGCAAGTCAGACCAGACACGTGAGTAGAGACAAAAATGTTAAACCAGCAGTTCAGTTTTCCCCGGGGGAGGGTTTCTACACCGGCCTGAGGCATAACAGGCCAGATCCTCAGCTGAGGTAAATCAGCATAACTCCACTGATGCTAAAAGGCTGGTTTTGTTCAACATCTTTATTAATGATCTGGATGGTGGGATGAATTTTACACTCAGCAAGTTTGCAGATGACACTAAACTGTGGGGAGAGGTATGTTGGAGGGTAAGGATAGGGTCCAGAGTGACCTAGACAAATTGGAGGATTGGGCCAAAAGAAATCTGATGAGGTTCAACAAGGACAAGGGCAGAGTCCTGCACTTAGGAAAGAAGAATGCCGTGCACTGCTACGGGCTGGGGACCGACTGGCTAAGCAGCAGAAAAGGACCTGGGGATTACAGTGGATGAGAAGCTGGATATGAGTCAGCAGTGTGCCCTTGTTGCCAAGAAGGTCAACGGCATATTGGTCTATATTGGTAGAAGCATTGCCAGCAGATCAAGGGAAGTGATTATTCCCCTCTATTCAGCACTGGTGAGGCCACACCTGGAGTATTATGTCCAGTTTTGGTCCCCCCACTGCAGAAGGGATGTGGACAAATTGGAGAGAGTCCAGCGGAGGGCAACAAAAATTATTAGGGGGCTGGGGCACATGACTTACGCGGAGAGGCTGAGGGAACTGGGGTTATTTAGTCTGCAGAAGAGAAGAGTGAGGGGGGGATTTGATAGCAGCCGTCAAATACCTGAAGGGGGGTTCCAAAGAGGATGGAGCTAGGCTGTTCTTAGTGGTGGCAGATGACAGAACAAGGAGCAATGGTCTCAAGTTGCAGTGGGGGAGCTCTAGGTTGGATATTAGGAAACACTATTTCACGAGCAGGGTGGTGAAGCAGTGGAATGGGTTTCCTAGGGAGGTGGTGGAATCTCCATCCTTAGAGGTTTTTAAGGCCCAGTTTGACAAAGCCTTGACTGGGATGATTTAGTTGGGGATTGCTCCTGCTTTGAGCAGCGGGTTGGACTAGATGAGCTCCAGATGTCTCTTCCAACCCTAATCTTCTATGATTCTAAGAGATAGTGGAGTGACTAAAACCACTAATTCTGAGCCCCTTTACACCACTGTTATCCTGGGGTAACTCCAGGCATCTCATTTTTTGTTAGGAGATCAGACTCAGGCTGTGCTCTTAATTATTTAACTAAAATACAATAAAATTGCTCTTTGTTACTTTGCCGTCTGTGCCTAATGTGATCCATTCTTTTGTTGTATTCCCAGTATCTTGAAAATTACCCTAGTTTTGCAATTCTATTTGGAAGGATCCTTACTAGACGCACTTCAGCTCACTCTTCTAGCTTGTCTAGACCTGTACCGCCGGCCACGAGCACTGTTCAGGAATGGCAGGTATTCTGTGACTGGGGACGTGGCCAACAGCTTATGTGTAGCTCAGTGCTGACCCTGTTCTCCAGTTTTCACTCCCACTGATGTCATTGGAAGCTCTCCTTAGGGAAGGGCTTGAGGCTTAGGGCAAATCTAGCCCCCTGCTCTGCACACAGGGCCTCTCCCCTGCTTTGCTGTGCTGAGGGAGAGCAGGAGATGAGGTGGGACCAGTGGATACTGTGACAGGTTGGATCACAGAAACCCCTTGGGACTGCCAACTGATGTGCCAAGACTACTTCTGCCCCTGATTTCCCTGCCAGCTTGGGCCTCCAGAACCCTGCCTGGATTTGTCAGACATGCTTGCCCATCACAAACACAGACCCAGGTCTGAACCATGTCCCACAAACTGCAAGATTAACTGAAAGCAGCTTAAGAAATGTTCCTATCTTTAGCACTCAGATGCCCAACTCCCAATGGGGTCAAAACCCCAAATTAAGCTTATACAGGGTAAACTCATAAATTGTTTGCCCTCTATAACACTGATAGAGAGATATGTGCTGCTGTTTGCCCCCCCCCCAGGTATTAATGCGTACTCTAGGTTAGATAATAAGTAAAAAGTGATTTTATTAAATATAGACAGTAGGATTTAAGCGGTTCCAAGTAGTAACAGACAGAACAAAGTAAATTACCAAGCAAAATAAAATAAAACATGCAAGTTTATGCCTAATACAGTAAGAAAACTGAATACAGATAAAATCTCACCCTCAGAGGTGTTCCAGTAAGCTTCCTTCTACAGACTAGTCTCCTTCTAGTCTGGGTCCAGCAATCACTCACACCCCCTATAGTTACTGTCCTTTGTTCCAGTTTCTTTCAGGTATCCTTTGGGGTGGAGCTGCTATCTCTTGAGCCAGCTGACGACAAAATGGAGGGGTCTCCCATGGGCTTAAATAGACTTCCTCTTATGGGTGGAGACCCCCTCCTCTCTCCTATGCGAAGTCCAGCTCCAAGATGGAGTTTTGGAGTCACATGAGCAAGTCATATGTCCATGCATAACTCAGTTTTTACAGGCAGCAGCCATTGCCCACATGCTATCTTGAATGTCTCCAGGAAGACTTCTTATGTGGATTGGAGCCTTCCAAGATCCATTGTTCATTAAGTGTTTCGTGACTGGGCACTTAATTTGCACATTCCTTTCTCAAGAAGCTGACCAAATGCTTTACTAAGGCTACTTAAAAATCAAGCAAGTACACAGCCAATATTCATAACTTCGAATACAAAAATGATACATACATACAAATAGGATGAATAGATTCAGTAGATCATAACCTTCACAGAGATATGTTACACAGCATATATAGCATAAAACATATTCCAGTTGTATCATATATACATTCATAAGCATATTTCCATAAAGCCTTATGGGGTACACCATCGCAGGTACGTTGCTGTACAGATGCACTAGTCACTACCTTTGAGAGAAAGGATGGCCCAGTGGTTAAGGGACTAACCTAGGACTAGGGAGACTGAAGTTCAAATCCCTACTCTTCCCCGGGCTTTCTGGGTGACCACGGGCAAATCACTTAGCCTCTGTGCCTCAGTTTCCTGATCTGTGGCACTGCCTTACCACACAGGGGTGTTGTGTGGCTCAGCAGGTTGAAGACTGTGAGGTGTTCAAATACTACAGGGCAGGGAGCCAGAGAATTACATAAGACAGAGCCCCTCCCAGAGGATAAAGAGCCTGAGGGTTGCAGACACAGACCCTCTCTGCCAGGGGGTGGGGAACAGGGTCACTGTGCCTCAGTGGGTCACAGCTGAGAACACCAGATTCAGGAGAAACAACTGAGAAATGAGGCAGATTCACCCCAAACTGGTGGTTATTCTTTCCTAAAATATACCAAACCAGCAACAAAAGTAAACTTCTGTCTCACCATACTGGTCAACAAGAAGTCAGAAATGCCACATCCTTAGGTATCCCAGCTCTTATTTCACTACCCAGACACCAGACTTAATGATAAGTGGTTATTGAAAACTAATTTAATCAAACAAAGGGTTCTTCTAATCCCAAGAGATCAGCCACAGAGCCAGCTCAATATATAACTCAGATCTTACTCAATAATCATACTGTTGCCAATCCCTTAGTAGCTAATATCTAGCAGTTTATTTATAAGAGAAAAGAAAGAGGAGAGAGCTAAAATGGTCAAGGAAAACAAATACATACACTCATTGCAAAGTTCTTGTATCAGATTTGTAGCAGTGATGGGATAAATTGCTGGCTTGTAAAGTTTCTGATCACTTCCAAAAGATTGGAAGGTCCTCAGTTCATTGGCCGTAATGCTCCTGTTAGTGTAAGTCCATAGTCCAGAGATCAGAGCAGAAAAGAGGCAAAATGGAGATGCTTCCAGGTTCTTTTATACTTTCTCCCATGTGGAGGGAGGGAATGTTCTCAGTCTTAGTCTGTGGAAAATTACAGATGTACAAGATGGAGTCCAGGGTCACATGAGCTAGTCACATGCCCTTGCATGCTTCGATGAGCCATAGAAGCAGCCATTACCCATATTCTGACTGAAACATCCTCAGGAAGGCCAATCTGGTGGGGATAAGCTTCTTCTATGGCCCATTGTGTTCATTAATGGGCCATCAACAATGTGCTGGCTAGACTGGATGCAAACTACCTTGTGGGCATTACCCCAGGAGCAAACACATTTGAAATACAGGTACATAGTCAATATTCGTAACTTCAGATTCAAAAATGATACATGCATATAAACAGGATAATCATATTTGATAGACTGTAACTTTTCTATTGATACCTTACTTGACATACTTCATACAAGATTTGTTGCAATTATATAAGAACAATCTGTTTGGTTATATTTCAGTCATAAAACATCACAGAGGGTTTCTTCCCTTTGGGCCTTCTGCAAAGTTCACCAGTGCATGGCCTAGTACTTGATGTGTGCTGTGTGCTCATCCTAAGTCAGGGCATTAGCAGAGTCATCCTGATCCTCTCACACGTGTAAGTGTCAGAGAAGGGAATCCCAGAGATCAGCAGCTCTCCTTGAAATTAGTGTCTGCTGTAATCCCACTGGTGTCACGCCAAGGATGAGTTGGGATCCAGGAGTACAATAACAAGTGCATTTCCAACACCATAAGCATCCTTAACATAAAGGACACAATCACAAATCGGCTGGACCCAGCAGTGCGATTCCCAGTTACAGCCCCTAAGACAGCGGTCCCCAACCTTTCTTGTGCAAATAGCATATTACTATTCCCAGAAGACTGTGGCGGGCGCCGGACACCCCGTCACCGAAATGCTGCTGCCGAGAAGCAGTAGCAGCAAGAAGCGCTGCCGCCGAAATGCCGCCGGGAAACGGCAACGCTTCTCGGCGGCATTTCGACAGCGGGGTGTCCTGCGGGCGCACAAAAATGGCCCGACGGCACCGCACTGGGGACCCCTGCCCTAAGAAAACCTGTCCCACAGGGCTCCTCACCCCAACGTGAACATCCATGCCCTTCCCCTGCCAAACTCCTGAGGGAGGAGATAGGGTGTGTGGCCTGCTCTGAAGATCACCTCAGCTGGGCTAGCTTGGACTAAAGTTCCAAAGCCAGGGCCCTTCCCAAACAATGCGCTGCCCTCAGCCCCTGGTGCCTGGGAGGGGCAGGAGGGTGAGCTTGCGGCTAAGATAGTGGGTTTGGACGAGCTGATTTCATTTCTCAGCTCTACCATAAACATCCTGTGTGAGCTTGAGCAAGTCCCCAGTCTCACTGTTCCCATTTTGTAAAACCAGTATAATACAGCCCTACCTCAAAGGGTCATTGTGAGGCCAAATGGATTTCTAAGCCAGAGGGGGTCGGATGCTATGGGGATAAGGCAGCATGGCCCCTAGAGAGAGAGAGATCCAGCCTCAGGCACCTCACCACAGGCTATCAGATAGGACATTTCCAAGACATCAGGAACACTTTAAACACCCACATGACAGTAGACAACCAATGCTGATCATAGATAGTGGGTCTCATATGCCCCTACAAAGATATGCTAAATCAGTGGGCCACTGTGTTCTGTAGCAGTTTGAGGGCTTGTCTACACACAAACTTTCGCAAATTTAATTCAACTAGTTTAAACTTGTGCAAATCACAGTGTGGTCTCACTTGTGTCAGTTTAGCTTGCCCCTGCAAATGCAGACCTTGGCTCTGTGAGAAAGTTGTACTGGTTTAGCTGAAAAGAGCATAAGTCAAGCCTAAGTTTCTGGACTGATCTAAGATGCAGAGCTCATTGCAGGAATCCTGGCTCTAGGTGACAAAGATAATTGATCTATTTCTCTTCAAGTGCACTATGCTGTATATGAACGTACAGAGCCTCTTGCATTGCTATTTATCCTCCTCATAAGATGAAAAGTGATGCCCATGGTGTCAATAGCCTGTATGGTATTTCACACAATACTGCACTTGTTTAGGGGAAGGCAGCCCATATTTCTTCTAGCAGAGTTCTCTCATTTCCAGAGCATTTCAATGGAGGAGAGAGAAGGGCATGCCCCTCTTCTCCCCCATGCCCTTTGTGTCCCTATTTGTAGACGTCAGAGGCTGGCAGGTGTGAAGATGGGGAAAGGGATCCCTCAGGGGTATGCTGGTCCCCACCAGGTGGGAGTCCGTGCAAGGGTAATAGACACTGATCGACATATCGACATAAAAATTGCAACGTATTTAGCATATGACTCTATGGCTAGAGCTGCCAGCCTCTGAGCCCTGGCCTCAGCTAGATTCATTTTTGGAAGTCTGCCTCAGAAAACAGCTTCTAGCTATTCTGATGTACAAGTTGGCACAGAGGCACTGTCTTATATAAGCTAACGACTCATTGTCAAAACTCAGTGTAGGCTGGGGGAGCCAAAACCGCACTCAGAGGGTTGAACTCTGTTCTGTGTCTGTTTGCTATCCCGTGGTGCAGGATGGATGGCGTTGCCTGTTATCAGATAGTAACTATGTTGCTTGGAGGTGGCTCTGCTTTATTCAGTCCTTCACTGAGTTAGTCAGAGATCTCAACCTATATCAGATAAAATGACAGATCCTCAGCTCAGGGAATGATGGTTCTGTCACCACTCTGCATCCGATCATCCCCATCAGGTCCTTCCTATTTATCCTCTCATTAGACTTTCCATCCCCCCTCTTTTACTTTGTATATTACATAGGATTAGCCATACCAGATTGGACCAATGCTTCCTCAAGTCACATCTCCTGCTTGTGAGAGTTTGTCATATGAGACAGCTCCATCAGCTCACATATCCTGCCTCTAGCAGTGCCTTGTGTCTGATGCTTCAGAAGAAATTGAGAGATCCTCATAATGTTCTTGTTTGCAAAGTGCCAGATGCACCTTTGGGGCGATATAAACAAGCAACGATAATTTAATAGTTACAGAGTACTGTATCTCACCTCTTCTGGTTAGTCAGTGTGCCAGCAGCATCTTCTGAACCATTACCCCCATGCCCATTGCACAGATGTCAACCTCTTTCTTTTTAGCTGCCATCATTTATCATCTTCATCAGTCACAAATATTACCCTCCATCCTGGGTCATTAGGTAGAGCAGTCTTCAGACTGATCAGTTTTTCCCCATCATCATTATCTTCATCATCAACCTTGCCATCTTCATCACCCCCCAATGCACATCATCATCTTCATTCCCTAAGGGTGTGGTGGACTCAAAAGTCTGAATGGATGCTGTAGAGCTCAAACAAAAGTTATGGGATTGGTGCAGCAATTACTGGTGAGGTTTCCTGGCCTGTGTTGGCTAGTTGACCATAATGGTCCCTTCTGGCCTTTAAATCTATGACTCTATGAATTATCACTGTAAGCCTGGTTCTGAGCTCTCCAATGACTTCAGATGAGGTACTCCTGGTTTGCGCTGGTGTAATGCACAGAATCAGTCAGTGTTTGTGCACGTTTCCGGGGAAGATGTGGAAGATCCTCATAACACCTTTGGAATACTAATGAATAATGAATAATCCAGTTTTCATCCTTGAACTCTAGTAAATTGCCAGTCTCAGATCCCCAGCTGCTTCCGTTCCACCAAGAGAGGGATAGTTTTGGCCACGTGTCACACCCTGTGGAGCACAGTGTAAATCTGCATGTGTTCCAGTGCAGTCACACGGTGGGTTGGTAGGGCTGTTTACGGAGGGGGACACACACAGGTGTGTATTTAGTTTTGTACAAGCTGGAGGCAGGACACTGCAGACCAGGCAGAACCTGTTTCTCTCTTTGCTGCCCCTGGTTTTAGCCCGTTGTGACCTACAGTGGGGAAGAGAATCAGGCCTTTCAGAAACCAGCATTTTTCATTCTAAAAGTGAGTCGATGCACTGGGCTATTTCACAGGATCCACACATCTGCTTTAAATCCCTCTGACTGCTTTAACCTATGCCAAAGGGCCAAAGGGGCTGGGGGGCTGGGATGTCCCACTCACGCTTCCTTCCCTCTGGTGTGCTGGGTGTGGCGCAGAAGTGGCATAAGAGACCCCATGCTGGTTCTAGCCACCTTTCCAAGGGGAGACCCTTCGTGAGCCAGTTCAGCCGGCTTTATGGCCAGGCCCTGTCCGTCATGTGGCACAAAGCAGCCCCCTCATACTGGAGCATCTAGCTGTACAGCTAGCCTCCTCCTGGACTGGTGGGTATTATATAGGAGTATGTGCTCTACTGCGTCTTGGTGTCTGTCTGCTCAGCAGCTGGGAGGTGTTAGTCCCAGTGTGAGAAGGCAGACACGCTAGCTCTACTCGACCTTGTGTGCTAAAATAGGACTATGGCCATAGCTCCTTGAGTGGCAGCTCAGGCTAACCATGCGGGAATAATCCATCCCTATCACTTGGGTACGTACTTGGGTGGCCAGCTCGTCCAACCACAGCCACACTGCTATAGAACACTAGCTTGAGTAATGCGTGTCTGTCTACCTGTGCTGGGAAGCCCCCTCCCAGCTGCAGTGCAGACATATCTTTGGATGTGTATTTCCAAACCACATCCATGCTAAGCAATTCTGCTGGCTGGGCTTGCGTGCTGATGAAAATTGACTGGCCTAACTGCATCATAATAACTGTCCATGTGGACTTCCTATCCCAGAGTAATGGGGACTTTACTAATGCAGACTACAAGGACAGGTATGGAGCTCAATGCCCGGACCTTCTTCTTAGTCCCTCTGTTTTAAGTTTAAAATATGCCAGGGCGTTTGCACCTCTCTGGTCTAAACGTGAGCATTCATGGAGGTTTCAGGCTGCACTGTAAAAGGACATGGGGAGAGAAGCCTGTAACATTAACAGACAGAACTTAAAGGAGATACCACCATCTTTCATCCACTTATAACCTGCACAGCCTTCATCTTGCCTATGGTGCTCAAAAGCAGTGCCCATAAAAGCCAAGGGAAGAGCTCCTAGGATGGCTGCCCCAGAACATGAGCAATCACAATGCTGAGAGAACAGCTGTTATATGTTTAAGATTAAACCCAGAAAACGTATCATCCTAGGCCATGGTGAAGGTCAAACAAAGCATTTGTTTCCATGCAGAATGGTCAGAAGTGTTTAGCAATCACATCCAGATGCTGAAGTTAAACATCTGGGCTTCACCTCTGTGTTGTTTTGTCTACGCCCCCAAACTGCAGTGATGTCTTTGGAGCCATCCACCATGGCATTATCACCTCATTCATCAGACATTGTTTCTCCTTGGCTCAGCCTGGCTCCCAAATCCCCTCACACAGTGTTCGAAGTGAGTAAAGCAGAAAGGCTAGCGAAAAGTCATGAAACACATTCTTGTTTGGAGGGACCTACACCTGCCCTGTCCTTCTTCACTAAACCCTTGCTGCCTGTCCCAATACGCATGGAATAAGTTTGAGGGACTCAGCTCAACTCCACCTAAGTTTTATTTCTTCTGACGTTCTAGATGAATACATATGGGGTCCACAGGCAAGCATCTAGCTCCACAAAGACAATCTTATTTCCCCACCTTCAAAGCATAACAGGTCCCTTCTTTTCTAGAACATCACAGCAATCAGTAATACATTGAACGAATGCCCATAGCACTTTCCACTTGGAGATCTCAAAGTACTTGATAAATGTCCATTAATTAGTCATCACAATTCCTCTGGAAGATAAACATCATCCGTGTTTTATAACTGAGGACCCTAAGGCACAAAGAGGCTAAGTGACTTATCCAAGATGGCAGGTGAAATCAGTGGTAGATCCGGGAACAGAATTCAGATCTCCCGACTACCACAAGCTTTTAGCTACGTGACCAAAAGGCTTTAGCCCTGCAATCAAAGTCCACATACTGGGTTCGTATTGCCCAAGGTGGTAGAACCCAGTGGAGTATTGTGGTGAGCACTGACAAGTCCCAGTGGTAGATAGAAGAGGGGCCATGCTGAGTCTGGATTGCCTCTACTGGGGAAACAAGGCCAGTGTTGCAACAGAAAGCAACAAAGCAACAGAAAGACAGCTGAGCTATGCTTGCCTTCCGCGGTAGTTATTTTAGACTAGGTAGATCAAGGCGGACCTGAGAATCAGACCTCAGTGGTGACTTGGAGGGTGGTCAGACTTGGGGCCACAGACATAGCTGGTGGAGGGACTGAAAGGAGCCTGTTTTCACTTTCTCTAGTCAAGGGCTGCCAGGGACCTATTTGGCCCCTGGCACAAGCCAAAGTAGCCCAGCTTGTGCCGCTTGCTGCTATAATTCCAGCCGGGCTGCAGAGAATCATCAGAGTGCAGAACTGCCCTAGCCACACCTCCTCCTGCTTCCATTCCACCACTTTCTCCCCCAGCTGACCCTGGGTCTATCCTCAAGGTACACTAGGATGCCCCCTGCAGGGGCAGTGCATAGTCCTTCTCCGCTAATACTCTTCACCAGGAGGGAGAGGGTTGGTGATGTCTGCTCTATAGCTCCTTAAGGCACATGCTGTGTGCCCCTCAGCCCATCAGTGCTGTGTCTCCCTGCCCATAAAGGAACTGTATTTCCCCTTTTACTAATGCACTGACCAGTTCTGACGTGGCTAGTGGAGGTTTCCCTTCTCAGTAACAGGCATGGTCCATATGATTAAGACCAATTGTAGAGTTTCACTCATTGTCCTCATATAAAGTAATAGCCCTGCAGCAAACCACCCCCAGGAAGTATCTTTGTTTGTAGGTATGTTACCAGCCACATCCCAGCAGTGTTATACAGAGCCAGCAGACCATCTTCTCCCTCCTTGGGTATGTCTACACTACACTTGGGTATGTCTGGGGGATCTGGCCTTATGGGCTTGGTGTATCCAAGTCCAGGCTTGAGCATCCACACTGCATTATAAATCTGGGTTTATGATTGCTGGAGCAGGTTTCATAGCCATACTAACATGTCCAAACTGTGCTGCGCAGACTTTCTGACTCTGGTCTGTGTCCTGAGCTGTGTCCAAATATAGGGCTTGGACCCCAGTCAAAGTGGGTCTCTCCTCAAATCCAATCCCCTAGCAGGGTCCTAAGACTTAGGACCTGAGTGTTTTCTGACCTGAGTCAGACTGATTTGTGTTTGGATGGAAGGTGGAATTGTGCTCATTGGTCTGAGTGAGAGATTGGGATTGGGCTGAATGAGAGTCCACCGCGTGGGCTTAATGTACAGTGTAGACATATCCCCTTAGGGGCCAGCACAGGATTAGTTCCAATAAGACTCTTCCTAGTGTTCTGTCCAGTCTAGCTCCCAGTGTCTCAAGCAATGGAGCTTTCCCCACTTCCTGTGGGAACCCAGTTGACTGCCCTGTCAGGAAATATGTGACTTATGATACAGAGGTCATGGGTTAAGTCCTAAAGCCTCAATGCCAATCCAGGGAAAATCACCTTGCCAGTGACATGGATAGTTGGATTGGACTAGACCTACCAGGTCAGTCAGTCCCTCCCTTGCCAGTGCAGGGCAGATTAGCCATCTCTGAAGAATGATCCTTTCTGTATCCAGACTGCCCAAATTCATAGAGCGCTCAGCTGCGGGCCCAGCTGTGTGCCCGTGCAGGGAAGCTGTGTAGTATAGGGAGGCCCCCCACTTCTCTATGTGGACAACCAGTGTCCCAGGGCCTGTGCAGGGGGAGCACAGCTGCTGCCCGGCTGCTGCTCCCCATCCCACACAGGTTGGCAAGGAGCTGGTGAGGAATGGGTAGGGCCTTGGCTCTGCCCCCATGGCTACACTGGCCAGTATAGCTGAACCAGCACAGAGGGGAAAGGGGGGTGCCAGCAAAAGGGCTGTCACAGGTTATGTGCGCCTCCTGGACCAAGGGAACCAGATAGTGATGCTCAAACGAACAGCCTTGTCTGTGCCCTGGCCCTGAGGCAGCGCAGCTCCATGCTGCCTCCCATGGGGCTGTCTGTGAGGCTCCAGTCCTGAAGAACAACCCCTGAAGTGCAGCACAAGCAGGGTGGGCTGGCTTCCAGCAAAGCAGCCAGCAGCATGGACAGCTCAACTGACAGCAACAGGCCAAGCAGAGAACAAAGCAAAGCAGCCCCAGACAACACTAAAGCACATGCTGCGGGTTTGGGAGACAGGGAGCAGAACCAGAGACGTGCAGCCCCAGTCACGGCCCATTACACCCGCTGGGAGTGGTACCACAGGAGCCAGTAGACCAGCATTCTTCTGACGGCCTGCCTCCTGGCTCCTTGGCATTCTGGCTTCTCACCAGCAGCTCAACCCCCGTTGTGATGCCACTACGCTGGGAACAGGACTGGAGGGGCTGTGGCTCAGAGCTGTGCTGTGGAGGTGGGGAAACTGGACAGGTCTGAATGCGGCTGGGTCAGATTCTGTTCCCTGCAGAGGCAGGCAGCTGGGATAATCACTCTTTAGCTGGGTGCTGGAGTGACTCCACGTGTAGCCCTGTGTTGTCCCCATATCCCTCTGCTCAGCCTTCACTGTCCTGGCTCTGGTCTCCAGGGCCCAGGTTATGCTTTCCCCTTCCTCTTTCCGGTCACTGTGTCTTGGCCACAGCAGCTTGTCAATTCCCCTTTCTGTTTCCCAGTAATCCTTGGTCACCATGTGAGGAGGAACTTTCCTGAGTGCACCAGGACATACCTACCCCTCTGATGTGATCTGCGGGCCATGTTCCACCCTGCTGCACTGCCAAGTCATTGTGCACCCCAATCTCTTGCACACTTTTCTGCGGGATGTTTTGGCCTTCTCTGTGCCACTTTTCTGTGCACATCTTAGTGAGGCCATTTCCTCTCTTCCGTGCAGTGGGGATAATCAGGTGCATGCACTTTTCTCCTCTTATTTGTTGCACTTGTGGAACTGGAGTCCTTCCCTGAGATTCCAAAGGCTTGTGGCTGTGATGATCTGTCCACCTGTCCATCACTATCCCTCTGCCTATCCCCTTTATCCTGTGCTTATCACTAGAATACTGAGCGCTCCACATACTGTTTTTTTCTCCAGTGAGGATGGAATCCTTTCCTCAACCCCCGAACCTTGGAGGTTGGATGAAATGGGAGACATGGGCACAACCCAAAATTCTGGATCCAATCAGCCCAGACCTTTGGATCAGAACTGCTCCTGATTTGGGGCTTGGCTTGACAAAGCCCAAACCTGACCAGCAAGCTTCTGCCAGACCCCAGGTCCCTAGTCTATCTCTCTTACTCCAGCTCTTGTTCATAGAATCATAGAATATCAGCGTTGGAAGGGACCTCAGGAGGTCATCTAGTCCAACCCCCGCTCAAAGCAGGACCAATCCCCAACTAAATCATCCCGACCAGGGCTTTGTCAAGCCTGACCTTAAAAACCTCTGCTGTTCTGCCCACAGTTTTGCTGGTGCCTTCGTCTTCCAGATTCCTGCTACAAGGGCTGAGAGAAATTAGGTCTGTTTTCTCTGTATTCTTAGCCTGACAGGAAGCAGGAGGTACCAGAATCTCCTTAGAAACCCAGTTATCACCTCATGTCCAGACCAGTTGTGCAGGCTTGGGAAGTCTGGAACTTCAGAGAAGATTTTAATGAGTAGCTGCAAGGATAACAATCTTGCATTTCCATCCCAACGATTCCAGCGCACTTTGCCCATTCACTCCACACACAGGGGTAATGTCATGGACCATGATGGTACAGCCACTTCTGGGGCAGGTGGCAGTTTGGACTGGATAATCCTCTTACCCATCTGAAGTGTGCCCATCATTGACTTTCAGAAAAAGATACTCTGACATAGAGAGGGGCCCAAACTAAACCCCAAGCCCAAGCTCCTTTTGAACATCGAGGGTATTTCAAAATCCTAATCACAATTTAAATTTTCCAAGTGCTTTGGGTATTTTATAATGGGCTGAATCGATATTGTATGACTTCAGCTCAGTGAGCTCTCATTACCTAGCAGCCTTCATCCACAGCTCTCAAAGGTGGCTCAGCATATTGTGCTTCCACAGGTTTGTGATTAGGTACTTGACTCTTACATATTCCTTTTCGTCCAGAGATCTCACATCACTTTATTTAAAAAAGTATGCCTATTTCATAGATGGGGAAACTGAGGCACAGAGTTGAGGCTGTGAGTGGCCTTAGGCCACACAGCAAGTAAGTGGTAGAGCTGGGTCCAGACTCCAGCTCTGCTGGTTCCTAGAATCATACTTTAATCACTGCACTACCCTGTCACTGTATTACTACTTTGGCCGAGGACCCATTTCAGTGTGGCAGAACGGAGAGGTGCTCTCGACCTTCTGAGGAAAGAAACAAAACAGCCAAGAAAGACTAATCAGAAACCCTGGAAGGTCAGCACTACTTCATGCTCAGCACTTCCTGGCTCTTTGTATCACACACACAAAGATCAAAGAGCTTTCTCTTGTTTGCTTTGTTCTTGTGCTGGGAAACCTTGTGAGTGTGCTGGCATGGGTGCCTCTGGATCACCGTCTCAATGGAGCTCTGATCCAAGTCAATAATGGAAGAATTTGGTTCCTTCCATGTGTTCCAGAGGGAAGGAGGCTTAATGCTGCAGCTGAAGCAGCACATAGCCAGGGCTCATTGACAACATGTCTGGGTTCCGACTCTCCTCAGGCGAGGCTGCTCCTTTCAACCCGGTGGCAGAGGGCTGGGTTTGGAGCCCTGGGGGCTAGCACCAGTTACAATATTTCCTCATAACTAAGTATGTGTGGGCACGGCTCTGCTTGGGAATTGGGCGATGACCTTGGTTAAGCAAAGCTGACCTCCATGTGACCCACTCGCTGCAGGCTATGCCAAGAGCTTCAGCTGATCTGCCTGTTTTCCTTTAAGGTTTGAATCCTGTTTGTCTTGTGACTTCAGCCCCAGCTCTGGCCAGAGGTGAGTTACTTGTGCTGATTTCAGCCATTTAACTGTGCCAAGGGCTGGAGTCACCAAGGCAAAATCTACCCTGCATCTCCTTTCCTGGACAGGGAATGCAGCAGCACAGATCTCTAGACAGGTGCAGAGGGGAATATCATCTGCGTGGGTGGCCATGAGCAGTATTTCAAGCCGGTTACCTGCAGAGTGAAGGGGTCAGTGGGAGGATGAGTCCATTGCTGGCATCACGTTTCAGGCCTAAGGGTAAGGAGAGTAGAGTTAAAAGACATTTGGAGCTAATTAATAGGAGGACAAAGGCAAGGGGGTGGGCTAGAAAATAGGGAACATCTGGCCATCCTAAGCAGATGAGGGCCTAGTTTAATGGAGGGGTGCGGTGGTGGTGGTAGTGGGGCGGGGGAGAATGGAAGTTTAAGGCATATCACGGGATTCATGGGAACTAACTGGCACTTCCAGAATTTCTCTAGTCTCAGTGTATTAGTCACAAGTATCCCAGCTCTCTGAACCCCATCCCTAAAGAGATGGCAGCTACAGTCAGAAACCATGACTGGGGGTTACTACCATCAGCCACAGCAACAGCCTAACCACAGCAGTGGTCAGTCGCTGCATGGGGAAAGGCTCAGTGTCTTACAACATCCCCAAGCATCCCAGCCCAGAGTCAAATGTGTGGGTCCTGCCGGAGTTCCCTGAACAGCTCCTCTCTTTGTCTTCATTGCTGGTGACCCTCCCAGCTGCAATGACCATCCAAGGGACATTTTCGGGTGCTAATGGAGTTGGGGAAACAGAGAAATTCACCATGGGGCAGATGATCCACACAAAGCCTATGCACCCGGGAAGTCTTCCTTTTGCCCGATTTTGAGGGTGTAACTGGGACTTGAGTGCTGCATTGTTCTTTTGCTGGCCTTCTGCCCCAAGGTGGGTTTCCCCCACTCCCCAGCTCTTCTCATTAGGTGTAGCTCATTTTTCACAGCTTCTTCATGGTCTTCAGGACATCCATCACCTGGTTTGTTCTCCTGCCTTGTCATGTGACACCATCATCCCTCTTTCCATGCTGCCAGGATCACTGAGAGTGATGGGGCTATACTTATTATAGCCTTATTTTCCTCAGATAGTGATGGGATGTAAACAGCACCGCTGGTCACTACATGTGGCATCTGTTTGGCTACAGATGCTACAAGAGCATCACTGCAGGTGACAGCTGCAGTCCCAATAAAGTAAATCGATAGACCCAATGCAGCATTGTTGCAAATAGAACCTACACCCCATCTATCAGCAGTGTGAAAGCGCTAATCCTTGGCCCCCAGGTCCCGGGTTGGCTGGGAAGTTGGTAGGAAATCCTACCCCTGCTTCCTACTGTTTGCTTTTCTCTGCTTGAAGGATGGGGATGCCATTCAAGAATGGACAGCAGGGCATGTGCTGATGCTATAGGGACCCTGTAGGGCCAGAGTCTGGGGCTCTGGGCCAGGCCCATGGAGCTGCCTGGGTGCATTGCCACTTGGAGTCTGTACAGTTGATGGGAGATCATTCAGAGCCAAAGGGAAGGAAGTGGACTGACATTAAAGACACCTGGACTGTTTCCTGATAATGGTGTTGGAGTGATTTCTGGGTAAACTGCTTCCACACAAGCTATACGAGGGTTTCAACCAAGGCAAGGGGTGGGAGTTTGGAACTAGCTACCAGGGCAGGGAACCCCCATTGGACTTCTGTTTTAGTGTTGATGGGCTGAGTGGTTCAATGGTCAAAACACGGCAATGAGTGTTCACAGCTAAAGCCTCCTCCAGCACCTTAGATATGCAGCTAGGTCCTGTTGCATGGATGCACTTCTTTGAGGGATCTTCTTTGTGTCCTTCATCTGGCACACCCAGGGTTATTTTTTTTGGTATAGGATGGCATAATACTTCATATTTACCATTCTTCAGTTGAATTAGTGCTTGGTTTGGTTTTGTGGAGACTATGGAAACTGGAATTAGTCTTAACTCACAAAGCTGAAATCAGAATTTTGAACACCCCTGAACCAATGTGTGGTTTAGTTCATTATTGATGCAGGCAGCAGCTCTCAAATTTGGATTCAGCCAGCCTTGAACTTCAGGATGGAAGCAGTTGGGTTTTGCTTTGGCCAATCTCTAGTGGAAACTTTAGATGCATCATGTAACTTCTAATGCTTTGGAAGAGGCAGTGAAGCAGAGTCCTTGGCATGAGGTCATGGATTCTTGGTTCGTTTGAGTTATTCTCAGGTGTCTTTATTATCTTGGTCATATACAATTCTGTGGCTGCTAACTATGTTTCATTGTCCTCACTCTGCATCAAGGCAGAGATGGTAACAAGGTGCATGCAGCTTAATACAAAGTGCAGCCCCTACTAGAGCAACCTCTTCTTTCAGAGGCTTCTTTCTGGGGAATGTGGCATACACAACCCTGCCACATTTGGATATGTTGGCAGAAGATTGTGGAAACAGTCAGTTGAAAATCAGAATTTCTGTTCTATGGGAAATTCTGATATTCAAAAGTTGTTTTTGTCCTGAATTGGGTAGAAAAATCAAAATATTTAATTTTCTCACAGCATGGAAAGTTCTGAAAAAAATTAATTTGGAAATGTCAACACGTCATTTTAGTTTGGTGCAACATTAAGCTATGTCCTTCAGAGCTATCACCGTGCATCACTGGAGCTATAGTTCTGGTGTCTCATGCCCCCATTCTCCTTTTTGGGCTGGGTTCCACAGCTGGCCTACATCTGCCATGATACGCCTTGCTCATGGGATTCCCATGATGCACCACAATGGTTCAACCAGATGGGAGACCCAGGCACATCATGGGAGATATAAGGTTGAACTGATCTGAAAGGATAGCTCAGTGGTTTGGGCATTGGCCTGTGAAACCCAGGGTTGTGAGCTCAATCCTTGAGGGAGCCATTTAGGGATTGGGGCAAAAAAAAATGGGGATTGGTCCTGCTTTTGAGCAGGGGGTTGGACTAGATGATCTCCTGAGGTCCCTTCCAACCCTGATATTCTATGACATGAAACATGTCAACATGGTTCAACAAACCTGAAATGTTTCAATTTGATGGAAAATCAATTTTTTTTAACAATCAAAACTTTCCCATGGAAAACTTAATTTTTTGTAGAATGAACATTTTCCATTAACTCTCTCTCCCTCCCCCCCTCCCCCCCAGTTTGATGGAAAATTCCTGACCAGCTCTATTGTGGACAAATCCAGAATCAAAGGAACTGGGGGCATTTCCCTCTCCCGTGGTGTCATGAGAGTGTGAACAAGTGGAATTCTGAAACCAGAATTCAGCCAGTCATCCAGACTGCAGCTGAATTTGCTTTTCCACCCAGAAGGACCCATCTGAGGCTGCAGGTCACTGGTAGAGCTGTGTGAAGGAAGACAACTCCAGTCCTGTGGAGACCCAATGCTCCTCACCCAGGAACCTGGGACTGAGAAGGTAGCTCTTTTTGCTGGAGCACAATGTGGGAGTTCAAGATTAAAGGAATGAAAGCTCTTTCCTTTTGTTCTTTTTTCACCCACATTGAGCCACAGCCACGGCTCTCTCCTGATTGAGGAAAGGGACTGAGCCTTTCATTTATTCCAAGAATTCAACACGCAGAAGTCCTGCATAAACAATCCTGGAGAGGGAGCCCACATAAAGGAAAATATGTTTTTCTTGCTTTCAGTGCTGGAATTAAGACCCAGGCATGACCGGCATGGGGCAGCATGTGTAGGGGATACTTTTGAGATGCTGTCAGAGCTAAATCCCCTTCATTCTGGCTATTTTCTACCTCTCTTCCCTCCTTTAATGAGACATTCTATTCCAACTAAAGAAGGGCCTGACCCCAAACCCAGGTCTGCATGTCCCCAAATTGTGTTGAAATTTGCATCTGGAACTGGATCCCATCTTTGAGACACAGACCTATTGCTAGTCCCAGCACTTAGCCATTGTCTGGATGAAGAAGCAGATAGTTGACATCAGCACTAATGGGAGAGGTTTCGTGGGCAAGTCCATAACTATCTCCATGCCTAGACTTTTAAGCATTGTACTCTTCAATCTCGCCTCTCATCCTCCTGCATCATTGGAGATTGCATCAGCCCTTCTGCCCAGCTTAAATGTTTAGAACAATAAGCTTCTTGAGGGATCCCTCCCATGGTCACTGGAAGTCACCCCATCTGCAATACAAGATCCCTCTGGCCTTCAGCCATTGCCGTTTGTCTGGGACATGAAACATTCAGTTATTGACTAGCTCCTTCAGGAATGTCCTTAAAGACTTCCCCTATGTCTCCTCCCATAATTATTTGCATTCTCCTTGTACAATGGATCGTGTTGTGGTACAATAGGCTGTGATGGACATAAATTGCATTGTGGTGTCAGGGACTGCAGAATGGGCATGTATTGTCTGTCTGTTTTCCTTCAAACTTTGCAGGGGGTTTGGAATCTGAACCAGCAGCCAGACCCAAATTCCACAGCTGGCCCCAACTGTTTCAATATAATAGGCTACACCAAAACCCTGGACTTAAACACTTTCAAACTTAGGGCATTCTCTTCCCTCCTCTGGATCTGAATTTTGTGGCTCATCCCTGTCTCTTTTCAGGCCACCATAGAGAGTATGCTTGAGCTCCACCAATGCAATGCTGCTCCTGGATTTCCTTCCCACATGCAGGCAGCCTGGTTCTGCCTCTTTCTTCTTCTTCACTTGTGTAATTGTTGTATAGACCAAGAGCTGATGCAGAGATACCAGGAACTGGAAGGACCCTGAGAAGGGGTAATACATGGCAATGCAAAGCATCATCGGCATCTCAGCCAAAGCAATCTCTTGCCCAGTTGTGGAGAAAAGGACCATCATAGAATGAGTTGGGGTATAAGTGGGAATAAAGGGAGAGGCTGTGGGATGGGTCTGCAGTAGGTGAGGAGAATTATTACTGATTCTGTATATCCTTCTCTTTGTGGGCCAAATTCAGCTCTGTAGGCCAAATTCCATGTACATTCAGACTAGCTCCAAAGAAGTCCCCTGGTGGAGTCCATAGAGTCCATAACAGGGAGTTTCGAGAGGGAGTTCTCCAGGTGAAGGAGGAGGAAATATGGGACCCTTGGGGTAAGTGGTTGTCAGTAGTGTGGGTTTGTGTTTGAGGGTTACGTGCTGTGTGTTGAGCTTGTGTTTGTCTGTTTGTTTGTTTGAAGGACCATGTGCTGTGGCCGGCAGTTGGAAGTTGTGAGCTTCTAAACAAGGTTTGAAATCTAGAAGCCTCTGCTCATTGGCTGAGCCTTAGTCAGGGGGTGGGGCTATCAAGAAGGCCAGGGCTTTATAAAGCAGTGAGCAAGCGACCAGGGACTGGTAAGAGGGAGTTGGGAAGGGGAGTGGAAAGGGGGCGAGGTACACTTGCCATTCTTTAAAACCTTTAAACTAAACTATAATAAAAACTTCTTGATTTAAACAAACACCCTATCATTAACCTAGGTAGTTGTAGGAGAGAATGCAGGCAGAAGCCCAGCAGCAGAGTGGGGGCTATCTTGTTTATTGCACTTGGTGTAGCCTGTATGATTACCTGCCCTGTGGGCAGATGGCGTATTCGGTGCAAGAAGCTCTTGGCCCTCAGAGACCGTGTACGGGCTTTGGAGGCCAGGGTAGAGGAACTGGAGGAGCTAAGGGAGGCAGAGAGGTAAGTTGATGAGGCTTTCCAGGACACTGTAGATTTGCCCCATCTCTGGTCAGAAAGCCCCTGTACTGTTAAGGAGGATGAAAGGCCCAGAGAAAGAGAGCAGTAAATGAGAACAGAGGGAAACCTTCCCATAGTTGGGACCCTCCTTCCAGATGATGTTGGGGTATCCTCTCGCACTGAGGTTACCTCTCCAGGGGAGGGAACTCCAGTCATTAGGAAAAGGCAGGTGTTAGTAATGGGAGATTCGATCATTAGGAACATAGATAGCTGGGTTTGTGATGACCAGGAGAACCATATGGTGACTGCCTGGTGCGAAAGTTGCGGATTTCTCAAGGCCTCTAGATAGACTGATGTGTAGTGCTGGAGAGGATCTGGTGGTCGTGGTACATGCAGTGGTGAGCTGGAGTTGGTTCGCGCGGGTTCACTTGAACTGGTTGTTAAATTTAGAAGCAGTTTTAGAACCAGTTGTTAGGGTTTCCTGAGCTCCCAGCCAGGGAGGCTCCCCTGGCCTCTCCCCCGCCTTCCCCGCTCTCGCAGAGGCTGGCGCCAGTGCTCTGGACCGCTCCTGGGCAGCTCTGCAGCGCCCGCCTCTTTGAGCAGCATGGGGGAGGGGCTGTAGCTCCAGTGGGCTGTGCGGCATCCATACACGCTGTCCTGAGCAGCATGGTAAGGGGGCTGAGCTGGGGCTGGGACGAGGGGTTGGATAAGGGGCAGGGAGCGATTGGAGGGGGGCAGAGGTTCGGGGGGGGCGGTAAGGGGACAGGGGACAGGGGTGGGTGGGTAGGCAGTTGCTGCCCCAGAAAGTCCCAGATGGCAGCCTTTGCCTGCAGGGAGCCACCGCCCCACATGCTGGGAGCGACCCCACTGATGGGGTCTGTGCCACCAGCAGGCACCTGGGATGGAGAATGGGCCTGGGGAGAGCAGGAGGCAGGACAGAGCCTGGGGGGCAGGATGGAGCCTGGGGAATGGGAGGGGGAGGGGGCAGGACAGAGGCACATCCCTTAAATCAGAACTTCTTATAGGGAACCGGATGTTAATATTTTGGCAGCTCATCACTGGGTACAGGTAGGTACCAATGACATAGGGAAGGGTAGGAGAGACGTCCTGGAGGCCAAATTTAGGCTGCTAGGAAAGAGACTGAAATCCAGGACCTCTATGGTGGCATTCTCAGAAATGCTGCCAGTTCCACGCGCAGGGCCACGTGGGCAGGCAGAGTGTCAGAGTCTCACTGCATGAATGAGACGATGGTGTAGGGAGGAGGGGTTTAGAGTTATTAGGAACTGGGGAAACTTTTGGGATGGGGGAGCCTATACAGGAAGGATGGGCTCCACCTAAACCAAAGTGGATCCAGACGGCTGGCACTTCACACTAAAAAGGTTGCAGAGCAGTTTTTAAACTAAGAGATGGGGGAAAACGATTGCTGCAGAGGCGCATGTGGATCGGACAGAGACTTTTCTCTTAGAGGAGAGTCTATTGATAGAGATTCTCTAGGGTTTAGTCAGGAGGAGAGGATGGAAGAGGATAAACTATGGGCCAGATCAGACGAGAAACTTTCACATAAAGAATCTGACACATCAGAAAAGGGCAGACAAATAAACAGTGACAAGTTTTTAAAGTGCTTGTACACAAATGCTAGAAGTCTAAATAATAAGATGGGTGAACTAGAGTGCCTCATGTTAAAGGAGGTTATTGATAAAATAGGCATCACAGAAACCTGGCGGAGTGAGGACAATCAATGGGACACAATCATTTCGGGGTATAAAATATTTCGGAAGGACAGAACAGGTCGTGCGGGGGCGGGGAGGGAGAGTGGCACTATATGTGAAAGAAAATGTAGAATCAAATGAAATAAAAATCTGAAATGAATTCACATGTTCCATAGAATCTCTATGGATGGTAATTCCATGCTCTAATAAGAATATAACAGTAGGGGTCTATTATCGACCACCTGACCAGGACAGTGATAGTGACGATGAAACGCTAAGGGAGATCAGAGAAGCTATCAAAATAAAAAACTCAATAATAGTGGGGGATTTCAATTATCCTCATATTGGCTGCGTACATGTCACCTCAGGACGAAATGCAGAGACAAAATTTCTCGATACTTTAAATGACTGCTTCTTGGAGCAGCTGGTACAGGAACCCACAAGGGGAGAGGTAACTCTCGATCTAGTCCTGAGTGGAGTACAGGATCTGGTCCAAGGGGTAACTATAACAGGACTGCTTGGAAATAGTGACCATAATATAATAACATTTAACATTCCTGTGGTGGGAAGAAAACCTCAGCAGCCCAACACTGTGGCATTTAATTTCAGAAAGGGGAACTATGCAAAAATGAGGAGGTTAGTTAAACAGAAATTAAAAGGTACAGTGACTAGAGTGAAATCCCTGTAAGCTGTATGGACACTTTTCAAAGACACCATAATAGAGGCCCAACTTAAATGTATACCCCAAATTAAAAAAACACAGTAAAAGAACTAAAAAAGAGCCACCATGGCTTAACAACCATGCAAAAGAAGCAGTGAGAGACAAAAAGGCATCTTTTAAAAAATGGAAGTCAAATCCTAGTGAGGTAAATAGAAAGGAGCATAAACACTGCCAAATTAAATCTAAAAATGAAATAAGAAAAGCCAAAAAGGTGTTTGAAGAGCAGCCAGCCAAAAACTGGAAAAGGTAATAACAAAATGTTTTTTAAGTACATCAGAAGCAGGAAGCCTGCTAAACAACCAGTGGGGCCCCTGGACAATTGAGATACAAAAGGAGCGTTTAAAGATGATAAAGTCATTGCAGAGAAACTAAATGAATTCTTTGCTTCAGTCTTCATGGCTGAGGATGTTAGGGAGATTCCCAAACCTGAGCTGTCTTTTGTAGGTGACAAATCTGAAGAATTGTCACAGATTGAAGTGACACTAGAGGAGGTTTTGGAATTAATTGAGAAACTTAACAGTAACATGTCACCGGGATCAGATGGCATTCACCCAAGAGTTCTGAAAGAACTCAAATGTGAAATTGCGGAACAATTAACTATGGTTTGGTCCTGTAACCTGTCCTTTAAATCAGCTATTGTACCCAATGACTGGAAGATACCTAATGTAACACCAATATTTAAGAAAGGCTCTAGAGGTGATCCTGGCAATTACAGAACAGTAAGTCTAATGTCAGTACCAGTCAATTAGTTGAAACAATAGTAAAGAATAAAATTGTCAGACACATAGAAGAACATAAATTGTTGTGCAAAGGTCAACATGGTTTCTGTAAAGGGAGATAATGTCTTACTAATCTATTAGAGTTCTTTGAGGGGGTCAACAAACATGTGGACAAGGGGGCTCCAGTGGACATAGTGTACTGAGATTTCCAGAAAGCTTTTGACAAGGTCCCTCACCAAAGGATCTTACGTAAATTAAGTTGTCATGGGATAAGAGGGAAGATCCTTTAGTGGATTGAGAACTGGTTAAAAGACAGGGAACAAAGGGTAGGAATAAATGGTAAATTTTCAGAATGAAGAGGGTTAACTAGTGGTGTTCCCCAAGGGTCAGTCTTATTCAACCTATTCATAAATGATCTGGAGAAAGGGGTAAACAGTGAGGTGGCAAAGTTTGCAGATGATACTAAACTACTCAAGATAGTTAAGACCAAAGCAGACTGTGAAGAACTTCAAAAAGATCTCACAAAACTAAGTGATTGGGCAACAAAATGGCAAATGAAATTTAATGTGGATAAATGTAAAGTAATGCACATTGGAAAAAACAACCCCAATTATACATACAATATGATGGGGGCTAATTTAGCTACAACTAATCAGGAGAAAGATCTTGGAGTCATCGTGGATAGTTCTCTGAAGACGTCCACGCAGTGTGCAGTGGCAGTCAAAAAAGCAAACAGGATGTTAGGAATCATTAAGAAAGGGACAGAGAATAAGATGGAGAATATCTTATTGCCCTTATATAAATCCATGGTGCACCTACATCTTGAATACTGCGTACAGATGTGGTCCCCTCATCTCAAAAAAGATATACTGGCATTAGAAAAGGTTCAGAAAAGGGCAACTAAAATGATTCGGGGTTTGGAACGGGTCCCATATGAGGAGAGATTAAAGAGACTAGGACTTTTCAGCTTGGAAAAGAGGAGACTAAGGGGGGATATGATAGAGGTATATAAAATCTTGAGTGGTGTGGAGAAAGTGAATAAGGAAAAGTTATTTACTTGTTCCCATAATATAAGAACTAGGGGCAACCAAATGAAATTAGTGGGTAGCAGATTTAAAACAAATAAAAGGAAGTTCTTCTTCACTCAGTGCACAGTCAACCTGTGGAACTCCTTGCCTGAGGAGGTTGTGAAGGCTAGGACTATAACAGGGTTTAAAAGAGAACTAGATAAATTCATGGAGGTTAAGTCCATTAATGGCTATTAGCCAGGATGGGTAAGGGATGGTGTCCCTAGCCTCTGTTTGTCAGAGGGTGGAGATAATTGGCAGGAGAGAGATCACTTGATCATTACCTGTTAGGTTCACTCCCTCTGGGGCACCTGGCATTGGCTACTGTCGATAGACAGGATACTGGCCGGATGGACCTTTGGTCTGACCCAGTATGGCCATTCTTATGTTCTTATGTACTCTGGATTTGCACTGGTGCAGCTGAGAACAGAACTTAGCCCTGAAGAGTTACAGGGAAATGCTGCCAGGTGCGCGTGTGGCTGCTGTTCAGAGATGTGCCTTCATGCCTGAAACAATCTTTTAAGACAATTCAGGGAGGTGAGGAGTCTGTCCTTCTAAGGCACAGACCCAAAATGTTGGAGGGGGGCCTACCAAGCCTTTGCCTTGTCTCACATATTGTAAAGAGGGTGTACAAAATGGGAGAGCTGTGGAAGACTCTGCTGGCTTGATCTGAAAGGATGAGCAAAGCTGTATCCATCTCCAGAACGCCCTTATGGTGGTCCTGTTGCCTGGCTGCAATCTAGAGTATCCACTCAGGAGAGAGAGAGACAGTCCCAGCACTGATAAGAAACAACATGTTCTCCTCTGGCGTATCCACCCTCCCACCCTTGTTCCTCTGCCTTCTTTCCCTTCCACTATGTTCTTATAGCCAAGTACCCATAAGTCTCTGATCTGGGTGGTCCCATGATATACTGTATCCAGGCCATGATATGGCTCTCAGGAATGTGGCGGGGGGAACACCAATTTTTGGAATCAGGAGTCTTGCTGGTGGGAAGGGAAGGCTTTTGTAAAGCAAATGACAGGTAATTCTCCAGGGGTCTCCCCCACGGACTCTCTAATATCTGGCCAGGGGCAGGTGTTTCCACCTAAATGGAAATTCCAGTTGAAATGTTTCAGCTTCCAGGTGGCACCTAGTTTTTGGATTAGAGCCAGGAGTCAGTTTGGTCTGCTGCTGTCTGGAGCTCCTAGTTCTTCTAGTAAAATCCAGCAGTGATCAGCTGGAGGAGTCTAATGGAGGCTGCTGGAATATCCACTCAGGCGTGAAGGGGCCCTTCACATGCCTTTCTCTGCTGCAGTTCTCCTTTCTACTCAGATCTCAGAGGTTTATGGAGCAGGGAGAGGATCCTTGAAATTGTGCATTGCTGGTCAAGTGACAGTTCTAGTGGTGAAGAGATGAAAACCTTGCATGAGTGCAGCATAGCCAGCACCCAGTGGCAGTGCGTATTTGCAGGAGATGTAGGGAATGAAGTGTTCAGAGCTTTCTGTCAGTCACTGGGTCCATCTCCATCCCCATCTATACGAGAGTGACTCGCCCATGCAGAACTTTAATGAAAACAAAGCCATCTTTCCATTGTTGGTGCCAGCAGGGACTCCAGCAGTCTCCTATCCATGCCAGCTGGGATTTAGCTGGATGTGGGCTTCCCCCCAGCAGCAGTCTGTCAGTGCCAGCTGGGACCCCAGCAGTATGAGCTTCCCCACAGCAGAGGCCGTTCAGTGTCAGCCAGAAGTCAGGCAGCACTCGTACTGTTGCCAGTTTCCTCACGTCAGTGTTTGCTTAGTGCCAGGTTCCCACAGCCATGGCTGCTCAGTGCCAGCAAGAGCTCCAGCAGTACCATTTCAGGGCCAGCTACAATCCCAGCTGTGTGAGCTTCCTCACAGCAGTGCCCTGTCAATACTCAGCAATAGGAGCTCTTTCACCCCAATACCAGCCACAGGAAATGTGTGTCTGCTACAAGTGGGTCATATTGGAAAGAGAAGGAAATCTTGAGCAGAGGAGAGTGCTCCTCATGAGCTGATACTGTGTCCAACTGGGATCCATTCATATTCCCACAAATGGGTTCTGACTGGTCTTTTGCTGCCTCATCAAGAGGAAAGGAAAGGTGTGAGGGAGCCAATCGGTTTCACTTGACAGAAAGCAGACGGGCAGATGGCTGGAGAATGTATATTCTGCACCTGGCCTGGTCTGGCTTTTCTTAGAGAATTAAAAAAAAGTGTTGTACCTTTCATTCTGGTGAAAGCTCATTCTCCCCTTCAGACTCCCCAGCTCGGCTATTATTAGGGCCAATTTGTGCAACAGATTAACTCATCCCTAGATTTGAAAGAAGTTTCCATTTTCTGTGAAAACACATTAATTAATAACACTAGAGATGTTGTGATTTCATCCATCTGCAGAAAAGTGACGTCTGATAGCAGCTAACAGAAACCAGCTGGCCTACCTTGTCTCCTGCTCTCTGCCATTCCTCCCGTCCCCTCCCCCAGCATCTCTCCAGCTCTCCTTTCACTGTGACTCCAGCTGTTGGCTGTGTGGTGGTGGGGTGCATGGGGACCGGGCTGTGCAGCACGTCTGGGGAGATGCCTCGATTTGTATCATGCACATCAGTGCTGGAGACGGACCTGCCTCTGGAGCACTCCTTCTTGCCCCTGGACCTCTGCCAGGCAGGGTGAAGGAAAAGGCAGAGAATGTCCCGCAGAGGGTCAGGGGTGAGGTAAGTCCATACAATTGCTGCCATAGGCAGTGAGGTTGGAATGTCTCTGAGTTCTGGGAAGAGACAACCTCCTTGGCCCAGGGAATGAGTAAATAAAATGAAACCCCATGGGAGGCCAGGTATCTTCCAGGGTACAGGCACTGCCATTGGGATCACATGTGGTCTGGGAGACAAATAACAAGGCATTTGGTGGAAGCAATCAAGTCCTAACTGGCCCTTTGTCCATGTTGCAATGTGGCACAATGGGTTGTGGCAGCAGAACAGCAGGGGCATAGTAGGGGGCTCTGCAGATCATGACTGTGCTGCATTGACAGATCTGTGTATTGGCCCAGCATTGGATTAGTGTGGGGAGGGCCAGGGGTGCTGTAGGCCAGGACTGAGCTGCATTGGCAGAGCTGCGAGGGGCCCAGCACTGGAATGGGGGAGGGGCAGCGGGGTTGCAAGGCAGGACTGAGCTGCATTGGCAGAGCTGTGAGAGGCCCAGCACTGGGATAGTGGTGGGGGAGGAGGGCACAGGCCAGGACTGAGCTGCATTGACAGAGCTGCAAGGGACCCCAGGGCTGGAAGAGCAGAGTGGGAGGCTGCAGGCCAGGACTGAGGGGCATTGCATGACTGTGTGGGAAGGGTGCAAAGTCCAATGTCTGTTACTCCTTTGCTACCTGCCTCTGATAGCACTGTGGGTGGGGTGGGGTTGATGGAAAGACCTTAGTTTGCAATGAGTTGCCTGCCTCACTCCCGTATTGGGGCCTGCTCCATGTGACGCATGAGTGACCAACTCTGAAACCCTCAGCTTCCCCAGTATTCGCTGGAGCAGGGGCCTTGAGCACTGCACTGTATGTGCAGCCGGCTCCTTGTCTTCGTCTTGTTGTCCAGGAGCAGGGATCTAGCGATTATCCTGGTATGTGAAGCCAGCCCTCCTGCCTTTCAGCTCTCACTGGCCAGCAGCCGACTCAGGGGAGGCCCAGCCAGCCAGGCAGCTAGGCTTAATTGGGCTAATTACAGAGCATAACACTGTGGACGTTTGTCAAAAGGACAAAATATTTGGGATGAGGAATAAGCAACTGAGGGTGTTTTTCTTCCTTTGCTGGCTCTTTTTGGCACGGAGCTAGGAGCAAAGAATAGAGAACTTCAAGGCTCTGGGCAGGCCCAATGCCTTCCGTTGAGTCTCCCACCCCCCAGATTTGAACCCTCTCCGCTATGTCGCTGTGTGCACTGGATGTTCCTGGCACTTCCCTTGGTGGCTCATTCTATTTCTCACCTATTCTTTCTGTAAGTGAGCAACATGGAACGAATGGAGAATGGTAAATAATGGTGCCCCCAAGGGTCTGTACTGGGACCAGTCCTATTCAACATATTCATAAATAATCTGGAAAAAGGGGTAAACAGTGAGATGGCAAAATTTGCAGATGCTACAAAACTACTCAAGATTGTTAAGTCCCAGGCAGACTGTGAAGAGCTACAAAAGGATCTCTCAAAACTGGGTGCCTGGGCAACAAAATGGCAGATGAAATTTAATGTTGATAAATGCAAAGTAATACACATTGGAAAACATAATCCCAACTAGACATATAAAATGATGGAGTCTAAATTAGCTCAAGAAAGAGATCTTGGAGTCATCGTGGATAGTTCTCTGAAAACATCCACTCAATGTGCAGCGGCTGTCAAAAAAGCAGACAGAATGTTGGGAATCATTAAGAAAGGGCTAGAGAATAAGACAGTAAATATCATATTAACTCTCTATGAATCCATGGCATGCCCACATCTTGAATACTGGGTGCAGATCTTGTCACCCCATCTCAAAAAAGATATATTGGAATTGGAAAAGGTTCAGAAAAGGGCAACAAAAATGATTAGGGGTATGGAACGGCTTCCATATGAGGAACTGTTAATAAGACTGGGACTTCTCATCTTGGAAAAGAGACAAATAAGGGGGGATATGATAGAGGTCTATAAAATCATGACTGGTGTGGAGAAAATAAATAAGGAAGAGTTATTTACTCCTCATAACACAAGAACTTGGGGTCACCCAATGAAATTAATAGGCAGCAGGTTTAAAACAAACAAGAGGAAGCATTTTTTCATACAACGCACAGTCAACCTGTGGAACTCTTTGCCAGAGGATGTTGTGAAGGCCAAGACTATAAACAGGGTTCAAAAAAGAACTAGATAAGTTCATGGAGGATAGGTCCATCAATGGCAATTAGCCAGGATGGGCAGGGATGGTGTCCCTAGCCTCTGTTTGCTGGACGCTGGGAATGGGCTACAGGGGATGGATCACTTGATGATTACCTGTTCTGTTCTTTCCCTCTGGGGCACCTGGTATTAGCCACTGTCAGAAGACAAGATACTGGGCTAGATGGACCTTTGATCTGACCCAGTATGGCCATTCTTATGTTCTTCCTGTACCACCCTTTCTACACAGCCCCAAAAGAACACATGTTCTGGCATGTCTCGTCACCTCCAAACACTCTTTGGGGGATGCTCCAATAGGATGCCCCATTTTTCTCCCTTTCATTGCTGTACATCTTTTGACAGTGGGGTTGGAAGGGCAGGGAGTTGTGTCCTAGGTTACTGGGAGCCTTTGATTAATACATGAAGGGTCCAATTCAGCCCCGTGTATATCCAGAGTAACTCTTACATTTCAGTGGAGCAATTCTAAGTAGTAAGTGGCTTGAGCATGAGCCCTGGCTCCTAACTCTACATCTGAGTTTTCAGCTTGTACCTACCTCTCTGTTCCCGGGCCCAGAAAAGTTTGGATTCAGACTGCCTTTTTGAACCACAGAGTTTGGGAGCATTGCCAGCCCCAAGCATTCAAAAATCGTGAGTCAGGCCTAAAAAAGTCAAGAGCTCGGTTTAAAAAATCATGAGATTGCAAATGAATAAATAAAGTCTAGGGTCTTTTTCTTTGCTTGCAGCTTTCTGAGCCCTTACAGAGTGCTTGAGTCACATGGAATCATTTGACTCCAGCAGCTGGAGGTTAATGAGAACATTAAATATCCCAAACCTCGTGATAAAATCACCAGGGCTGGCAGCACTAGTGTTTGGATGTAGAGATTTCTAACCATTATGGGGATACAGGCTCCAATTCTTTGCTGTGCCCAGAAGCCACTCTGTATTCTGGGGATGGCAAGGGGGCAGGTGTGGCATCTTGATTTTGGGACTGGTTCTCTGCCAGCCCTGACCTTGGGCTGCTGTAATCTGTGGCAGTTGGCCAGGTCCCCCAACTGGCCATCTGCCAGCAAGAGATTGCTGGAGCACTGGAGTAGGCTCTGATCCTCAAGACACGTTGTGTGTGTATGGGGTTGGGTGGGGGGAGGGTTGCAGGAAGTGTGGTGTAGGAGCTGGCTATCAACACCAGCTCGGGAGTCCTTCCCCATTCTGGGGGAATTCCTAGCAGGGAAGATCAGTGGTTTTCCAGTCCCTTTGCCCCTGCAGACTCAGCAATGGGGGCAGAGCAGTCCATAGACTCTGGCTCACCCTGGTCTGATACAGGTCTTTGTCCCTACTGTGGCTCTAAAGCAGTGGGGACCAAACTTTTAACCTCGTGTGCCCCCCTCTTTATCCCTGTCCGGCCCCCATCCCCAGAGTGATTGGTAGGACGCAGACAGGGATAAGGGGGCCGAGGCTGGAGCCATAGCTGGGGGTGGGGGTGGGGGTGGGGCCAGGCGTGGAGCCCCAGCTGGGGGCCGTGGCCAGCAGCCAGGGGCTGGGGCCAGGAGCGGAGCTGAGTGGCGCTCCCTCCCCTGTCCCACAGTTTGGGGACCTCTGCTCTAAAGTAAAAACACTAGCAGCAGATCCACTGAAAACATCGTGCTAATGAGACACTCCCCAGGTGCCCTGGCTGTGTGGGAACCTTGGGGTGGAGTCTTCAGAGTCTGTTCCCACTTTCAGTTGACCAGCTCTCTCCAGGCCTGTACAATGGTGCTGCTGGGAGGGGCTGGGCTGAAGGAAAGCGGGGATGAAGTGCTGACATCCCTGGCACCTACACACTTTTGCCCTGTCTTGAAGGAGGCAGAGACATGTGCCCCCATTCCCAAGATGGCCTTCTAAAGAGAAAGTGAAGCTGGATGAAGGCCCAGCTGCTGGGACCTTGCTGCAAATGAGGGGACAATGCAGTGCTGCTGCCTTATGTGAGGTTTGCTGCTTCTCCTACAGCCCCAGCTTTGGGAGTTGTGTTATTAGGTGAGAACCTCAGCTTTCATTTGTAAACAAAAGTAAGGTTCTAGCAGGGGTGCTGGAACAATGTGTACAGTGGGGGTGCTGAGCCACTGACCCAAACTGTAAACCCTGCACAATGATGCAAACCACTTCAAGCCAGGGGGAGCTGCCCCACCCCCAGCACCTATGGTTTCTAGCCCTCATGATAGCAGAGAAAAGCTTGGAAACACAGCCCAAGTGTCAAGTATCAGAGGAGTAGCCCTGTTAGTCTGGATCTGTGAAAGTGGCAAAGAGTCCTGTGGCACCTTCTAAACTGACAGACGTACTGGAGCATGAGCTTTCGGGGGTGAACACCTGCCTCGTCCAAGTGTGACTCAGAAGCCAGAAGGAACTCGACATCGACATCCAAACCAAACCGAACCAAACCAAACCAAACCAAACCAAACCAAACCTCGTGATTTTTAAGCCAATCTCATGATTTTTTTGTGGTCTGACTCACAATTTTTGAACTCTTGGGTCCGTCAGTGCTTGCTCCTTGGGTGGGCGAGTGCTTGGCATCTTCCCTGCACCCAACTCTTTCTTACCCCTGTTGGCTGCTGTAACCCCAACAGAACAAGACCCTAAATCCTCCTGCCTTGGGAACAGAACCTCCGCTAGCCCCTATCCCACAGAGAAGGGTGTAGGTGTCATGGTGGGGATTATTAGAGTTCAGGAGAGGGGGCTGTTGTGCCTGTTGGTGTGTGGGCAGACACTAATGCAGACTGAACCCTGGCAGCTGGCTCTGAGCTAGCGAGCCCTACATGCATGTACCCCATTGGTAGCTGGACTTTGCTTAGGCGCCCTGCTGTACAACCCTTACTCACACTGGGTAGCGTCAAGGGGAGTAGCCCCATTAAATTCCTGCTGACATCAGTGGGACAATTGATATGAGTCACGGCTCACCAAGGTCTGATATTCAGCCCTGTGTATGTGCAGCACCCAGCACAATGCAACCTTGATTTCACATCATGACTTGATGGGGACTTAACTGCTGCCTAGCCCTTGTGCTGGCCCTCTGCACAGGGGTGAATTTCACCCTGGTGTAAGGATTGCACAACCAGGCCCGAAACTTGCCTGTGGGGAGGGGAAGGAATCTCTTCACCCAGCAAATTGCCACTTCTAAGGCCATCTCCACAGCTCAGGCTGGCTTTGAAGGAAAGCTCCAAAGTATGCATTTCATTATGATTTAATAAAGCAGCTGCATGCTAGAGAAGCACACAATGATTATTAGAGCCTTTATTGAAGATTAATAGCTATGTAATCAGCACATATCTGGTTCTTATAGGCATCTATTACATAGCTCCTAAACCTCAGTGAATATGTTTCTAATTGGCCTTTAAGAACATGCTGTTGCTTTATTAAACCGTAATTAAAAGCATATTGGGTAGAGTCTATGCAGAAGTGGTTACCATGAGCTACTAGTCATTAATATGTGACCAAATGTGTTTTCAACTTTGTTGCTCTGTTAATTATTATATTTTATTTCCTTTGCTTGTGCTTGGTTGTCTTTGCAATTTGTATTGTGTACATTGTTTTCTTCTCTGGTCAAGCACTTTGAAAAATGCAGGCTACTGTCAGGGAATAGAACTGAAATGATCTCCTCAATTTATACGACCTGGGGTCAGCTCCACCTCAGACACAGACTCCCTGTGGTCCTGGGTAATTCATTTAAATCTCCCTGTTTCTCCTTTCCCCATCTGTAAAATGAAGATGATAATACTGCCATTGCTTGTCTCTTACGATGTGCAGTAGAGCCCTGATCTCACTAGGGTCCTGGAAGTTCTACCATAATACAAACAAAACAGAATTGCCATCTCCACGCAGCTCTAGTACTGAGTATTATTAAAAAGAAAAGGAGTACTTGTGGCACCTTAGAGACTAAGCAATTTATTTGAGCATAAGCTTTCGTGAGCTACAGCTCACTTCATCGGATGCATACTGTGGAAAGTGTAGAAGATCTTTTTATACACACAAAGCATGAAAAAATACCTCCCCCCACCCCACTCTCCTGCTGGTAATAGCTTATCTAAAGTGATCACTCTCCTTACAATGTGTATGATAATCAAGTTGGGCCATTTCCAGCACAAATCCAGGTTTTCTCTCCCCTCCCCACACACAAACTCACTCTCCTGTTAGTAATAGCTTATCTAAAGTGACCACTCTCCTTATAATGTGTATGATAATCAAGGTGGGCCATTTCCAGCACAAATCCAGGGTTTAACAAGAACGTCTGAGGAGGGCGGGGGGGGGGGGGGTAGGAAAAAACAAGGGGAAATAGGTTACCTTGCATAATGACTTAGCCACTCCCAGTCTCTATTCAAGCCTAAGTTAATTGTATCCAATTTGCAAATGAATTCCAATTCAGCAGTCTCTCGCTGGAGTCTGGATTTGAAGTTTTTTTGTTGTAATATCGCAACTTTCATGTCTGTAATCGCGTGACCAGAGAGACTGAAGTGTTCTCCGGCTGGTTTATGAATGTTATAATTCTTGACATCTGATTTGATTATCATACACATTGTAAGGAGAGTGATCACTTTAGATAAGCTATTACCAGCAGGAGAGTGGGGTGTGGGGAGGTATTTTTTCATGCTTTGTGTGTATAAAAAGATCTTCTACACTTTCCACAGTATGCATCCGATGAAGTGAGCTGTAGCTCACAAAAGCTTATGCTCAAATAAATTGGTTAGTCTCTAAGGTGCCACAAGTACTCCTTTTCTTTTTGCGAATACAGACTAACACGGCTGTTACTCTGAAACCTGAGTATTATTAGTTTATTAATAGAAATAAGCTGCAATCCAAAGCCTGGATCTAAACACACCCAGAATTTTGGGACATTTGGATCTGGGTTTAGATCCAAAGTTTGCACATAGTCTCTTATACTGGGTCAAACTGATATCTCAGGTCCAGATGCCCCTAAACTTTGGGCAGGTCCATATCTAGATCTTTACATTGTGCCGTGGGTCTGTTCCTAATTATGATTAGTCCCTGTATGTTTACAAGCATCCATTGATCCACTTACGGTACCGTCTTCAGTGCTATCATATTATTGTTAGTCCTAGTAGAGATAGATGTGCTCATTCAGATGGCATAAGAACCCTGCCTGAACTTTCACCTCAAACTTGAACTGCACCCAAGTCAACCTTTCTAATGTTTGGAAAAGTTCTGTTAACTTTTTTTCTTATTATGTTTTGATTTTGCAGCCTTTGTACTTTCTGGATTCCTGCTGGAAGTAAAGTCGCCCAAATACCTCAAGAAAGGCTATTCCTGCAGTGTTTCCCAGACTGTCCTGCAGTAGAAAATACCAGAAATCGTGGGACAAAACCTGCTCCTCCAGAGATTTTCAAAGCAGTTTTGCAGACCCAGGAGATCTGGAGAAGCCTCACATCAGCATCTGAACTGCCAGACGTTTGAATGCATCTCCAAAGCCAGCAGGATCCCTGAAATGTTGAGGTTCTCCTGTTAGCTATTCTGTAGTCCTTGAGTCTTCCTGCTCCCCTTTCTCCATATAGATAATACTCCCTTTATTGAGGAGCCACAGTTGCAATTCCACAGTAAAAGCTGCACTCCAATAACTTGGTGATCCATTAAATGGGAGCCTGATCTAATTCCCATTAAAATAAATGGAAAGATCCCCACTGAAGTCAATAGAAGCTGGATTGAACCCGTAAAGAGCAAGCAAATGAGACGGAAAGAACTGGAAGTAACTTCCACTGATATTTTCAGAAAGATCTAAGGCCATTACGTGCCCAGCTCCCACAGAATTTCAATGGGAGTTGGGTGCCTAAATCCCATAGGCCCCTTTAAAAAACCCAGTCCTCCAGTTTCCATTATCACCTTGAGACTGAAAAATGCACACATCAGCTTTCAGTCAAAGGCATTCTTCCATCTGTGAGCTTGCGTATTTGTCTGTGTCTATTTGCATGTACTCTGAAGTTCATCAGTCACGGCAGTTTGGAGGCATGACACTGAATAAGGAATTGTTTTTCCATTATTTTGAAAACTCTCCACTATTTTCTAAATTGGCATTTTTCTGAAAGCAGCTAGTCCAAGATCTCCAGGTCTGTTTTATACAGTCGTCCTCTCAGAAGACTCATGCACAGCATTATTTCTGATAAGGCTGGGATGAAAATGTTTGTGTTATTCAAGGCAAATATCTGAACATCAGAGAACGCTGTGAAGTCTCAATGGATAATGCATAAATCTTGCTGCCATAAAGTGCATAAATCTTGCTGCCATAATCTGCAGAGTTTGTAAACTCTGCAAAGCCAAAACAATGAGTTCAAGGAGCTTATAAGATCTTCAGTCACAATGGATGGAGCTTGCACATTCCTCAACACACATACAGGAGCTCTGCTAGGCACCATTTTTAAGCAGCGGCTCAAGAAATCTGCAAACATCGCAGTCCCACGGTGTAGAGTTCAGAAATGAAATGGGCCAAAAAGAAAAAAATGTAAATCCAACTGCATTGCTGAAGTCAATAGAGTTGTACTAGTTTACACCATCTGAGGGACGGGACAGGTTTTTTTTAACAACCTTAGCTCTGCCTCGAAATTAACACCATCCTCCATATACATAGCTAAGATTTTAACCTCTTGCTTCATTGTATTTGTCTGTTCTGGTAGTTATGGGCCTGATCTAATTCCCATCAGAAAATCCCCATTTACTTCAATAGGGGAATTGGTTTGGCTCCTAGTGTTTTCAGTGTGGCTGTCACTGGTCACATGACCAAAGAAATAAAATTAAATCAAATGGAAGGCCAGGTAACTCAGGTGTTAAGGCATTGACGTCTCACCTTTAGGGACTAGTCATAATAATAATAATATCCAACTCTTATACAGCACTTTTCATCAGTGGCTCTCAAAGTGCTTTTACGAAGCTTTTATTTTTACAAAGGAGGTGAGTCTCATCATGCCATTTTACAACTGCGGGGTGGGGGGGGGGCGGAGACTGAGGCACAGAGAGGGGGAAATGATTGTCCATGGTCGCCCAGAAGCAGAGCTGAGAATAGAGCCCTGGTCTCCTGGGTCCCAATCTAGTGCACTAACCACACTGTTCCTCTCCCTCCTAGTCATTTGTCTAGGGTAACTCATGTGTTTGCAGGGCTGAACCCTGTGTCTATAGGTTTTACAGCCTTTGTGAAAGCCACAACAGAAAAAACAAGAGCATTGGCGTTACTGGAAAATCATGCTGACATCATCCATATAGAATGTGATTGAACGTTCATTGACCTCACTGGAAGTCGTTCCATGAATGGAAGTTGGAGCAGGCCCATTCTTAGAACGCACATAAGTAAAGTTGCATGAGTATCTGTAGGAGCAGGAGTATTGGATGCATATGCAGTGTGTTCTCTCTGATCTAAACTGAGAAGGTAAGCGGAGTATAGCTTTGTGTCTAGCACATATGGCGGGTACATAGGCGACTTAATTCTCTGGCCTGGTGGGTGATGGTGGATGGAGAGACGTTGTTGTCTCTGGCTGGTACATTGTGATTGCGAGTCTCTGGATTTTTGTTGGGTGGAAGGTCAAGTCTTAGACCTTGTCTGCACCGAAAAGGGTTTGCTGGTAGCTACAGCAGTAGGGGAGACCCAACTTATACAAGCAAAAGAGAGCTTTTGCCAGTGTAACGGTACCAGTTCCCCAACTTTTTTGTTGGTACAACTGCATCTACTCTGGAGCTTTTGCCAGCAAAGCATTGTCTGTTACTGGTTTTCCCCCTGCCCGACACTCCTAAATGACATAGGTATGCTAGGAAATCTTTGCTGGTATAGCTATCATGGTCTACTATACTGGCAAAGCGCTCTGAGTGTCCACACAGCTCATACTGGCAAAACTGCATATTGACTGGTATGGCTTATTCCAGCCACCCAGAACGAAATTAGCAACACCAGCCAAGCACGCAGTTTTGCCAGTATAACTGCCTCTAGATGAGAGGATTTTGCCAGCGCAGCGCTGTCGGTCACAGATTATACCGCGTCACCCCCGAGTGACATAGCTCTGCTGGCAAGAGTTATAGTGGGGATTCAAGTTCCTTGACTTCTGAGACACTGGGGGCCTGGCTTTCTGAAGAACTGAGATCCAGCAACTCCCATGGGCTTTGATTGAAGTTGCAGGTGCCCAACGTCCCTGATAACAAAGGCTTTTGATGGCTCAAGTTGGGCGCCCCAAACCAGCAGCACCCGACATTAATGAAGACATTTGAAAATCCAGGTCTAGTGGTTCAATGGAGTGTAAGCAAACAGCAATTACCAAACTGTGCGTAGAATTTTAGGTCTGATCCCACAGTCTGTAGAGATCAATCAAAGGGCTTTGGATTGCAACCTGAGTGGAAAGATGTCTGTGATCTGTAGAGAAGAGCAGATCGGATGGGGGTGGTGAACAGTAGGCAAGTTTGAAAACAAGAACCTCTTAGCCACAGTGTTTGCAAATGAGACACTCTGAACAAAATTTTTTGTCTGGAAATAAAGTGAGGAAAATTGGTCACTCTGTATTCCAAGCGTGGCCTCAGCAACCCCTGACACGGCTGACATAACTTCCTCGGACTGTCTCAGAATTGATATAGCTGTGGTTTATTTCCCTTAATTTCTTTTACTGCTCTTAGACACAAAGCTAACGGCTTTTGAGCTGTATCTACTGTTGTCTCTGGATCCTTCTCCCGCTTTGTGCCACAGACTATAGCCCCTTCTTTTCTACTGTGGTTGTTGTAGCAGTGACTAGAACTCCCAGCTGAGAGAGTCTCGCCATTGACGTCAGTGCGTGCAAGACTGAGCCCTATGCTAGGCACACAGTGAGAGACAACCCTGCTCCAAAGAACTGACAGTCTTAGTAGACCAGACCAGCAAAGAGTGAGCTGGGAAACAGAGGTGCAGAGGGGTTGAGTGACATGTCCAAGGTCACACAGCAGGTCAGTGGCAGAGCTGGATAGGGCTGGTTTAAAAAAAAATCCCCACAAATGGTTCATTTCATTTGGTATCTTTGGGATTTCTTTTTAGGTTTGTTTTTTCCCCAATTAAAATGTTCAGAATAAAACAAAACATTATATTTCATTTTTTTTCTTTTGTATTTTCCTCCTCCCTTCCCTCTCCCCCAGAAAAGGGAGACAAGTTAAAAAAAAACAACACAATTGAGACTGTTATTTTCACTTTTTAAACCAATTCTCTGCTCACTTTTCCAGTGCAAAATGTAAAAAGAAATAAAAAAGGGAGGAGAGGAATTAGTTGGTTTGGTTTCTTTTAAACAAACCAAGAATTTTTGTTTTGAAAATTTTCAGAGAAAGGAAAAACATCGACATCAACCAACATTTGGTGTGAAAATTTCCATTGTGTCAGACATTTTTCATTTTAAAAAAAGTTTTCAATGAAAAATGTTCTGTGGGATCTGGAAATCAAATGCTCATAGGTCTGAATGCTGGCCTGGCTCAGCACCGAACGGCATAACCCTGCTGCTTGTGTGTCCATAGTACTGCAGGTCTTTACTAGCTTGCATGCGCTCACTGATCCCCTTCTGCCTGCACCAGTTTCACATCAGAAGAAAATTTCACCACCCACCTGATACACAGTTTAAAGTGAACATAAGGAGTCCTATCAATGGGACCTTGTCGCTAGCCATCTCCATCCATTGAACTTGCTGTCACTTGCAGGTACCCTCTGATTTCCAGACCTAATCACTTTTTCTGCACACATACAGCTCCCCCTGATTCCCAAACTTATATAGTAGATTGGTATTTCTGCAGTACTATAATCATAATTTTCTTGGAGTCCAGACCACCTTGTGAGTAAGGTCTCAGATCAGATGTGCACCCAGTCATGTCCCAGGCTTGTTACCTTTGATCTCAGAGCTCAGCCACCAGTTCTGCAGAACAATCTGGGTGTCATCACAAAAGCACAGAAATCAGAGATTGGTGAGCTAGAATCAGGTAATGTATTCAATTCACAGGCCAGTGCAGGCTAGCTTGGGGGAGGATGTGTGGGTATATGAACAAGGGCATGGTTAGAGAATGGAGGTATGATGAGGTGAATGGAAAAATGTATGGGTGGATGGGGAAAAGACTGGGTCTATTAATGGATGCATAGTTATAGATAGATGGAAGCTAGCAGGAATAATGACTGGAAGGTTAGAGGCACGAGGTGAGATGGGTATAGTGGGTAATGGTGGGTAATGGCTTTCACACCCTCTACTTTACACAGTGCCTGTAGTAGAGCAGATGATGCAAACGGCCACCCCCTGTTGGTGCCCAGACAGCATTCCAATTGTGGCAGACACAGTGGGAGATGCAAAGCTGATTCCACCTCTTGGGAGTGTTTTTTTCCCCTCCTGACATTTCACTTGGCTGTTGCTCAGCTGGCATGCAGCAAAAACTCTACAACAAAGATGCAGAGAAAATCATCTATGCCTGTAAAAGGAAGAATGAGAGCACGGCAGAGACAGGCAGACTGATATAATGCAATGCTGTTCTGCAGAGGCGGTTAGCCTTTTGTATAGGATTTATTTTGTATAGTCTTTCATGCAAAGTGTATTCCCCCCAATCCTTCACAGACTTAAATCATACCACTGTGTAATGACACTCTGTGCTTCTGTGGCGCCTTCTTTCTGAGCATCTCAAAATGTCTTATAAATAAAGAATGTAGCCTCCCAGCCTTGCTGTGGGATAGGCAAGTACCAGCATCTCCAGTCCACATCTGGGGACGCTGAGGAAAAGGAAGCTGAAGTCACATTCCTGAGGCCTCTTATTGAGTTCATGGTCTAGTTGGGAAAGAGAGCTCTGTGCTACTTGTCCTAGGCCTTTCCTTTAACCACCAGGCAGCCTTCCTTCACCACTGCATTAGTTACAGACTTAAATGATGGCAGAGGGAGAGAGAACCTAACAGTCACAGGGCAGGTGAATTATTTTAAAAGCAGCTGGTACTGGTTATTAACCACTAACTACAGGCCTGATTCTGTATTCTGTACTCAGGGGCGTAAGTGCTACTTAGTTCACTGGGGTTACAGGATGTGACTCTGATGAAGTACCAGAGACTTTTCTCAGTGCTGAAAATAAAGGAAGCATCCAGATCACATGTTATTGGGTTCAATGTAGGATTTACTGGGTGAGTTTCTCTGGCCTGTGTTATGTAGGAGGCCAGTCTAGCTTCATGGATTGGCCAGAAGGAACCATTGTAATCATCTAGTCTGAAACTGGCCAGAGAAGTTCCCCAAAATAATCCAGAGAGCGGATCTTTTAGAAAAAGAGTCAATCTTGATTTTAAAATGGTCAGTGATGCAGAATCCACCATGACCCATGGTAAATTGTTCCAATGGTTAATTACCCTCACTTACACCTTATTTCCAGTCTGAGTTTGTCTAGCTTCCACTTCCAACAATTGGATTGTGTTAGACCTTTCTCTGCTAGACTGAAGACCCCATTATTAAATATTTGTTCTCCATGTGGGAATTTATAGACTGTAATCAACTCACCCTTTAACCTTCTCTTTGTTAAGCTAAATAGATTGAGCTCCTTAAGTGTCTCACTAAAAGGCATGTTTTCTAATCCTTTAATCATTCTTGTGGCTCTTCTCTGACCCCTCTCCAATTTATCAGCCTCCTTCTGGAACTGTGGGCACCAGAACTGGACACAGAATTCCAGCAGTGGTCACACAGTGCCAAATACAGAGGTAAAATAAACTCTCTACTTCTACACAAGAGTCCTCTGTTTATGCATCCAAGGATCGCATTGGTCCTTTTGGCAACAGTGTCACACTAGGAGCTCGTGTTCAGTTGATTATGCATCACAACCCTCAAATCTTTTTCAGAGTCCTGTAAGTACTACCTGCATTCTTTTTTCCCAGATATAGGGTGACCAGATAGCAAGTGTAAAAAATCGGGACAGGGAGTGGGAGGTAATAGGTGGCTATATAAGAAAAAGCCCCCAAAATCGGCACTGACCCTATACAATTGGGACATCTGGTCACCTTACCCAGATGGATACATTTACATTTAGCCATATTAAAAGACATATTGTTTCCCTGAGCCCAACTTACCAAGCGACCCAGATCATTCGGTATCAGTGACCTGTCCTCATCATTATTTACCACTTCCCAAATGTTTCTGTCATCTGCAAGCTTTAGCCATGATGATTTAATGTTTTTTTTTTTTTCAGGTCATTGATAAAAATATTAAATAGCATAGGGCCAGAACCCGATCCATGTGGGAACCCACTAGAAATACACCTCTTTGATGACAATTTCCCATTTATAATTACATTTTGAGTCCATCAGTTAGCTGGCTTTTAATCCAATTAATGTGTGCCATGTTAATTTTATATCATTCTAGTCTTTTAATCAAAATGTCTTGCTGTTGTAAGTCAAATGCCTTAGAGAAGTCTAAGTATATTACATCAACACTATTCTCTTTATCAGCCAAGACTAGATTGTGATAATAACGGAGTTTTCTGGGCTTAACATCTCTGGGTGAAACCCTGGCTCCACTGAAGTCAATAAGAGTTTTGCCATTGGTTTCAAGGTGGCCAGGATTTCAGCCTATGAATCTAGGAACATGTGGATAAGACAAAGTTTGGTTTTCCAACCGTTCACCTTTCTGAATGGGGATTGAGTCATATGCCAGAACTGGTACTCACACTATGACAATTCTGGGGGTTAAGTGTGTGGAAAGATCTCTCTTGCGCAGAAGTCCAAATGATATAAAGTTTCTTGTATTCCCTGTTCCTCATCTAAACCTTTTGCTGTCATCAGGTCCTCCTTAACTTTAGCCAGAAGTGAGTTCACAGCTGCAGCGTCCCAGAAGATACAACATACACGACGCTCACTTGGCCCAGGAGCAGGATTTTAGTCTCCAGAGCCAGGTCTATAAACATGTTCTCGATGCCAGCTGGTTTCTTCCACCTGGGCTGTGTGGTCTGAAAGGGAGAAATGGAGCTTGTTTCCTTTAAGAGCAGCATGTCTGTTTATGCGCTCTGCATTAAGGACCCTGGGCAAGGTATTCAGAAGTGGCTAGTGATTTGGGGTGCCTGTTTGAGACATCGTAAAAGGACCTGATATTTCTGAATGTGCTGAGCACCCGCCCAATGGAACCCTGGCCCCTGTAAGTCATCTCAAGTTGAGCACCCAATATCACCAGTCACTTCTGAAAATCTTATGGTCAGAAACTGTTGTAATTAATGAAGAAAAATACTTTGCACTTGGATGCTATAGCACTGTACAATAGCTGGTGAGGATCTTGTAGCTGAGGCAGTGGAGTGGAACTCAGAGGAGCCAGGTTCAGCTTTGCTGTGTGACCTATAGTTTCAGGGCTTCTATTTCCCCTTTGTAAACTGGGAATGATACTTCTCTGCCACACAGGGGCACTGCAAGGATAACTCCAGAGACACTTGGGAGGTGCTCAGATACGCTGGTCATTGGGGGCATAGAAGTTTTCTTGTTTTGTGGATGGGGACGCTGAGCCCTTGTCTACACTATGGGTTACTTCGGTATAACTTACATTGCTCAGGGATGTGGATAATCCACCCCCCCGAGCAGTGTAAATTACACCGACCTAAGCGCCAGTGTGGACAGCACTATGTCAGTGGGGGAGCTTTTCCCACCGACATAGCTACCCCCCCTCGCAGGGGCAGGCATTATTAAGCCAGTGGCAGAGCTCTCTCTCGTCATCTTAGAGCATCTCCCCTACAAGCACTGCAGTGGCATCGCTGTAAGTGCTGTCGTGTAAATGTAGCCAGACACAAGGAAGCTAATGACTTGATGTGCAGAGGTGTCGAGCACTCTCACCTCTGAAAATCAGGCCACACAGGACTTGCTACACGTTCATGGTGGTGCTGGGAAAAGGAGTCAGCTCTCCTGCTTTTGAAACTAGGTGCCTAATTCCCATTGGTTTCAGTGGGAGTTTGGCACCCAACCTATTTAGGCATTTTTGAAAAAAATCCCACTTGTCACCTTTAGGGACCTAAAGACCTTTGAAAACCAGCTGGTGTGGATTGTCACTGGCCCATTAAAGTCAAAGGTCCCAAGGCAATAAACATGGGCAGCAGGTGAACCCCCCATTCAGGGAGGCTAGCCCCTGGCCCTGCACCTTCCACCAGCGCTCCAAGCCCCCGCCATGGTTGGAGGAGTCCTGGCCCACCTGCCCAACTGCGCTAGCCGGCCCAAGCACTGGCCTGAGTACCTGGCCGCTGGCCAGCCAAGCTGCCCCGGGCCGCCCCAGCCCCTGGCTGCTGGCTGGAGCAGGGCCCCCAATGACTTCAGGAGAGAAGGGGAGTGAGGGTGGAGCCTCAAGGTGGAGCATGGGCAGGGCCACAGGCCTGGGTTAGGGGAGGCTTAGCTTCCCTGGCCTATGGTACCTGCCGCCCATGGCAATAAACACCATCTAAAGATTTGCCCCGTACTGTATCCAGTCTCGGGGCTAGCCCTCCATTCCTCTCCTCCCCACCGCCAAGATTTTAAATGGGAAAAGAGCAAAATGACACCTGGCCCCAACATGCAACTCAGAAAGCCAGAGATTGGGGGAATTTTAAAAAAATCTGTATTTAAAGCAATGCTGGTTATTATATTAGACTATGTGGAAGGTGGAATGCTGAGGACTTTGTGGGGGTGTTGGTATCTATGTGGGTTTCCACAGAAGGACTGGGCCTCCTTAACAGTCTAACTTTAAAAAGTTACAGACTGGCAGAAATGTGCAATAATAAAAGAGGTGTTTTGTCGCTGACCTGCAGCTAGAGTGTGAACTGAGATCCTAAATTCCAAATTAAACTAGACTACATGAAAGCATGCTTCAGCCACAACCTTTTCACAGCCATCCTGTATCTCTGCCACGTCAGTGCTCCAGGCCAGGTCCTCAGCTGAGGTGTACTCAGCTTGTGTACTGAACTGAGCTGGGTCAATTTACTGCAGCCGACCCAGCTCAAATTATCTCTCTTCTCCCTCTTCTGTGCCTCTTAATTTTTCGTTCCCTCTGTTATTGACCTTATGACTAAATGCTTTAATTTTGTCCCCATTACATTTTTTAATTAGAGTTCAGCCTGAAGTGCAGAGTTTGGATTCAGGAGTGGATTCCAGATCTGGACAATCCCAAAGCTCACGCATGTTTGGATCCAGGGGTTTGAGCTGGATCCACGCCTAGTTTTTACCCTTTTCTGTAATGTGCAGACCATGGTGCTTCTGGACATAAAGTTTGCATGAAAAATACCGTACACAATAAAGGGGGCATTCTGAAAATCAGTGCAAATAGTTGCCTTTATAATATTACTAGCTAAATCTTTGCAAATATTTCAACCTATAAAGGGGTGCTCTTTGGACATTTGCTGATCCATGTGTCAGAGTATATGAACACAGGGACATTTTCCATGTGGGGAAGAGAGTTGGTAAAATACCTTGTCATATTCAGTTGTTTATTTTATCCCTTTCACTCCAGTGATCATTAATGTAGATCTCACTCTCTCTATTAGGTCCTGAGAATGTCACAGCACCAGGCAAGACGTGATCTGTGGCCAAATGGCATTTCCGACGTCAGCCTGGCAAGCTACACAACCATGAAAGCCCAGACTTCCAACAGAATACTGCATAGAGAATGATACACAAGCACTGGTGGTAGAGTTCCCAACTAATCTAGTCCAAGCTTTCCCAGAAGGGGGCGCCAAACACCAGGTGGCATGTACTCTCTGTGGCAAGGTGGACTGAAATTCTGCATCAAGGTTCCTGGGACCTCAAGTGCAAAATTCTACAGCAGCTTTAGATTAATTTAAAAATGGAGGATTTTGACTGTCACGGACTCACAAGACTCACTCTCTCTCTCAGCTCTGTATGGTCCCTGGGAGGAACCCCCTTCAGTGCCTCAGCCCTTCTCAGAGGTCCACTCTGTCTCAGGGGTTAAGCCATAGGCCCCTCCACCTCTTGGAACAGCACCTCTCTGAGCCTTCAGCATCCCTGCCTCTCGCCATGGGCCCCCTCATAGAGTCCACTCGTTCTGGACTCCCGGGGCCTCCATACCCAGAGGGAATAATGCAACCCTGATCTCTAGACTGAGTGACTATTAGCCAGTGTAAAACAGGAGGGTTTATTGAGTGTCTGAACACAGTGTAGGAAACTCTCAGGGCCTCAGGTCTAGCATCCCTCAGCACAGTACATCTAGATCTCTCCAGCCTCCAGGTGGGCTCTGGTTGCTCTCTCCTCCCATCCCAGAAAACCCCCCTCCTTCCAGCTATACATCTGATATCATATCCCCCAAGTCCCATCTCTGTCCTTTGTCTTCTGTCCCAGGTAAACAGGCTGCCTGGGCCTCCTCTTCTCTGAGCTTCTCCTCTCATGCGTCCTTTGTTTCCCCTCTGGCTGGAACCGGCTGTTCAGGTATCCAGGGTTTTCTCTCCACAGCCCATTGTCCTCCCACTGGCCAGAACTGGCTGTGACTCCCAAACTGGGCCTCCTGATCACCAGGTCACCAGTCGCTGGGGTATCCATTCTCCAGGCCATTCGCTGGCCATCTGTAGCAACAAACTCCCTCTCCCACCACCTCATTAAATCTGTAACACACAGGCAAACTGAGTCCCACGCCCTCTGCATGTAAACGTTGAAAACAACAAGAACACCCCCAGCTTTGTCACAAACACCAATAAACTTAGCCTTGAAATTATATGATGGTTTCTAACCATCAGAGAAGTGAAGTTCTGGAACAGCCTTCCAAGGGGAGCAGTGGGGGTAAAAAATCTAACTGGCTTCAAGACTGAGCTTGGTAAGTTTATGGAGGGGATGGTATGATGGGACTGCCTACAATGGCATGTAGCCAATCTGTGACTGTAAGTAGCAAATATCTTCAACAGCTGGCGATGGGACACTAGATGGGGAGGGCTCTGAGTTACTACAGAGAATTCTTTCCCAGGTATCTGCCTGGCAGGTCTTGCCCATGTGCTCAGGGTCAAACTGATCAATATATTTGGGGTCAGGAAGGAATTTTCCTGAGGGGCAGATTGGCAGAGACCCTGGGGTTTTTTCACCTTTATCTGCAGTATGGTGCCCGGGTCACTTGCAGTTTTAAACTAGTGTAAATGGGGGATTCTCTGTAAGCTGAAGTCTTTAAACCATGATTCAAGGACTTCAGTTGCTCAGCCAGAGGTTAGAAGTCTATTACAGGAGTGGGTGGGTAAGGTTCTGTGGCCTGCGATGTACAGGAGGTCGGACTAGATGATCATGATGGTCCCTTCTGGCCCTAAAGTCTATGAATAACAATCAGTGCAATATCTCCTGTGTTATTGATTTGGGGAATGTGGGACAAGCAAATTAGCTGGCTGTTTCCGCTAAAAGGATCAGCCTTGAATAGTTAATGATGTTGACATTTAAATGTCATCGTTAGATTTAAGAGTCGACACTCTGGTGAGATGAACTGGACAGATCACACTTCTCAGAGCTATGGCTCCATACTCATGAAGACAACCACTGCCTCTAGATGTGGTTCACATTGTAAATGGAAACTGAGATTCTGGAGCACAATTCGGTACCAAGGGGCGGTTTGTGGTCGTGGGCCCTGACTACAGAGACTGAGCCAAGTGCATTAGTTTTGAAGGAACTATTGGCCCAAGGCCTAATTCTTGTTTATACTCAGGCTTCAATTTGCTTCTCTGGCAGTGTGAAGGAGCCTTAAATGGGGTGGAAACTGCCTCCTGAGAACAAGCCCCTGTGCAGGGAGCACCCCAGCCAGCGCAGAGCTGCCATAAGGGCTGCTGCTCCCAGCCTCGGGTACAGGGCTGGAGAGCACTCTGTGCTACCACTCTGTTTCCTAGGGCATATTTGGAGTCATGGGATGTGGCATATTCCTGGCTGCTCCTGGATGGCCCCAGAATACAGGAAACCCCAAAGTGGTTTAAAACCCTATTGCTGCCCTAAGCACAGAGCTGGGGGAACTGAGGCTTCCTCCCTCCCCCCTGAACCTTTTTGAGCAGGCTGTGCTGAAGGAACAGTGTAGATATGCTGGCTATTGGAGAGCTCCCAGCTATGCCAGACCCAGCCTCTACCTGACAAAATTACGGTAAGGAATGTATGTCAGGGGAAATCCTAGCTACCGCAGTCCTAGTCTATGCCAGCAGGAGGTGCTGTAGTTACCCCAATGATAGCCTTTCCCAGCCAGAGCTGCTGTAGCAAATGGTGCGCGTGCATTGGCTGTGGGGTCGTTCAGAGCCTTTTCCTATCCAGGAAGTATCTCAGTGAAAATAGAAACATAATAAGCAAGATAAGGAGACGAATTATACCAGCGTTTGTGAACTTTACAGCCAGAGTTTCCAGACCACACAGGGAGATGTTGCACTCTCCAAAACCTTGGAGATTTAAAAAAAAATATTTTTATATTTAAAAAGAAAAAAGCGTTTCCAAGAATTAAATAACACAAAAGTGTATGAAATATGATGTAGGAATGTTCCCATTGCTCTCACATCTGAAGTTAATTTGGGATATGCACTGAATGGCTTTTTAAAGAGTGGATAAACATTGGCATCAAAAGTCTAAATAAAGCTAGCAGACAAAGTGAGTGTTCAAAGGGAATTGTCTCTGGGATATTAGCCGTGCAGTTTTTAACGGGTTTCATGGACGACCATTTGAAGGTAAAATAAGATCTTCACTGACTAGCTCGGAGCACGTTCTCTGCTCTTTTGCTTACATGATCTCAAGTTAAAGGGATGCTTTGAAAGGGTTTTACATTCTGAGTTAGTGCTGGGGAGAGACATTGTTTTTACAGCACCATGGGCCAAACTCCTTTGTTTATCGAAACATCCCCTACCCCGGGTCACCTCTTGGAAAGAGAGGACAGCTCTCAACAATAGGTTGGCAGCTTGGTGTGTCGTGGTGGCTGGTTATCATGTTAACGATCATGGTTTCACAGTCACCTTGTTTTCTTCCTTGTCTGTTTGCTGTAGCAACCTTCTGTCTCTTGCTGTGTTAATCTGGGGGACAGGGACCATCTTTTTCTCATGTGTGTGCAGTGCCTAGTGCAATGACCCTGATTGGGGCCTGTATGCGCTACTGCAATACAAATACATAATAACAATTAGGGATGTAAATACGGTTTAAAAAGTTAAGTGTTTAAACTATTTAAAATATGTCGTTTAAAAGGTTAACCGATTAAGTGGCTGGGGCCGATTCTGCTGGCCGGCACAGCTGAGGCAGGGGCTGCTCTGGCTGGGGCCGCTCAAGCCAGGTGGCGCAGCTGGGCTTGCTCCAGCCAGGCGGCACTGCCCTGGCTGGGCTGCACGGCTGGGCCCACTGCGGCTGGGCAGCGCTGTTCCAGCCACGCTGGTTGGGGCTGGGCGGCGGGGCTGGGTCTGCTCCGCTGGGCGGCGCTGCTTCAGCCAGCGTGGGGCTGCTGGGGCCAGCTGGCTGGCCGGCCAGGGGTTAACAGTTAAGGCGGGTTAACTGGTAAGACTAATGCTTGCTGGTTAACTGGTAAACTGGTTAATCTTTTACATCCCTAATAACAATAGTTCTGTCAGTGCTTTGGGAGGAGTTGTCATACAGGTCTTGATCACTTGTGGTTATTGGAAATCTCATGTTAATCTTGGTCTCCTGGCCAAATTCCAGTCCAGGTACAGTAACTACATTATTATGATCTAAATTTCCCTGTTGCTTTAATTAAGTGAAGTATTGTCCCTCACTTCCTGTCCTAAGCTGTTTTGCAGTGTTCTTGGCATAATACACTTTGTATTACTCCTCCTCTCATGGGAGATAATTGGAGGATAGCATCCTACTACTGCTACCAGTTTCATCTAAGAGCAGCTACTTCTTTAGTTTGAATGGCAGAGCTCTGTTCTGTGGTGCTGAAGGTCCTGGGTTCATAGAATCATAAACTTTGAGGCCAGAAGAGCCATCATGATAATCTAGTCTGACCCTCTGCATATTGCAGGCCACAGGCCTCACCCACCCACTCCTGTAATAAGCCCATAACCTCTGTCTGAGTTACTGAAGTCCTCAAATTTTGGTTCAAAGACTTCAAGGTACAGCTAATCCACAGTAGGGCTCAAACCTTACTGACAAATTGTGCAAGGGAATTGTTGAATTGCTACTGTTAGAAAGGGTGCCATACCCTAACCATTTTGGTGTTGGATTAAATTATTTGATCTTGATATGTATAGATCTTTATGTTCAATTGCGCAGAGTACATTGAGGTTTACAAAAGGAATGTAAATCAGTCAGTGACAGCCCTAATTTATTCCTTGGCCTTTCTGCTCAAATTGCGAGCCAAGGTGTCATGTAATGATAATTCTTGTGATGTTCACATGGAAATGAGTTGAGGAGCTCCAGCTAATTTCCCATAGAGCAACATGCAGCCACCTGACTTTCAGAAACAATCCTTGTTTGCTAGTAATGACTCCACAGCAGCCAGCAAAGGGAGCCAAGAGCATCCTATGAAGTGAGCTCTAGCTCACGAAAGCTTATGCTCAAACAAATTTGTTAGTCTCTGAGGTGCCACAAGTCCTGCTTTTCTTTTTGAGGATACAGACTAACATGGCTGATACTCTGAAACCTTTTGTTTTTATCTGAGTCCTACACAAATAGAGGGATTTGTCTTAGAGCTGATTGAGTATATTTATGCGCTTCTTGTTGGGAGAGAGGTGGATCCCTTTATTATTTTCTCTTTCAAAAAATGGAAATAAAAATTTAAGGCTAAATATTGAACTCCTCACCATTCCCTCTGATGCCTAGACACTGACCTTCAGGGAGAGAACAAAGCTGCATCTGGGGCCATTGGTTCAGCCCCTCTCACAACTAAATAGTGAATTCCTTGGTCAGGGCATCTCCATTAGAAGGCAGCTGTGTTTTGTCCACAGTGGTAAAGCCAAGGAAGTTCATACATCTGCAGGTTCATACAGGGAAGAGTAATAAGGCTGACACTGAGTGCCTGATTTTCCAAAAAGTTCAGTAAAGATTTGGGTGCTGAGATCTTCTGAGAATCCACCTCTAAGAATCACACTGGGAGCTGCTGAGTGCTGGGCACTCTTCAGAATCTGGCATCCTATGTTGATGGCTCAATGGAAGCTGAGCTCTTGTGAGTACCTGGTCCCATGTTGTTGGCAAGGCAGATGAAGAAATGAACAGCACAAGGCCCACATATACTCAGCATCCTTAATCCTATGTCAGCCTGGGAGGATGGTCTACATGACCTCTTGAGGTCCCTGTCACCCCTATGATTCTATACTGATAGGGAACCAGTTACGGGAGCAAAGGAGACTGCTTGTCATTTTAATCAATCCCATAATGCTTGGTGGTCTGAACCCTTCCCTTTGCCCAGGCTGACAGTAATGTATGTCTCTAGTAGACTCTCCTATCAAAAGGCAGATTTTTACAGTTATGGTTCTAGAATACAACAGGGCAAGGCTTAAAATTGAAGCTGGTGGGAAAAACTTAGATGGCACAATTTTTCATTAGAATGTGCGGTTCCATCTAAACACTTTGTGAAATTGACATGATTTTGCAGAAGTTTTGTATCAGAGGAAAAAAGGAGGAGGAAAAGTTCCAGCAAGGTAGAAGCAAAATGTGTCAACACCTTTGGAATAAAAAATGTCTATTTTTTTTTCAAAATGACTTTTTCATTTTGATTTTTTAAAACATTTTCTATTACATAAAATAATAAAGTCAAAAACTAAACAAAAAGTTTGGTTTTGTCAAAATGAAATGTTTCAATTGACTCAAAATGAACAATTTGGGGGATTTTTCTTTTGCGTTCCAAATTGGAACAAAACCACCTTTTCCATGAAATCCTCCACAAAATGGACTTTCCACTAGCCACACAGCTTTACTTACAATGGTAGCATATGAATAGGAATAGGGCTGATAGCTCCTTGTCATACTGAGCTCATCCCATCTGCTTTGCATGGCAAAAGTTGCCCCCGTTTAATGTATGAGGCTATTGTATATCACACACACAAGGAGAGCAGGTCCCTGGAGACTGACTTACTCTCTTCTTAACTAAACCTGAAGATACTGGCCATGATTCCGGAGGAATGGTTGGATCAGCTCAGTACACTTCATTAATATCCTGTTGACAGGCTCATAATAGAGACAGAAAAGACAGAGTGTATCATCAAGTCTATACCATGATTAGTTTCCCCTGACAGAGGATGTATCCAATATTAAATTGATACATGGTTAGAGTTTAATTCTACTTCTAGGTTGTGACAGGGTGTATAAACCCCTCACTGGACAGGAGGGGTTTAAGGAGCAACTCTGGGCTAAGGAGGCCTCGCCCCTCTGCCTGTGCCAAGCATGCTCGGGTTGGAGGCAGGGTTTAAAAAGCAACCAGACAGCTCAGTCATGGGCTGGCAGGCGAGGGAGAAGGACGTGCTCTGGGAGCTCCAGGGAAGGATGTGAGCCAAGCCTGCACCATGCCAGGTAATGGGGAGCCACAGCATCCAGAGAGTGAGGCCAGGGCTGGAAGCCTGAAAGGAACCACTCCCCAGGGACAGACAGTGGTCAGCAGGGATGCAGAATTTGGTAGGAAGTAACCCCGGGAAGCTGACATGAGGCTGATTGTGACCATGATGCCAGGAGGGGCCTCACTGAGAATGCTCAGTCAGGGCAAACTGCAAAAAATGGGGCTGACGATCCCCTAAACTGGCTGTCCTTTTTATAATTACATTTATGGAGAGAGTAACAAAGAAGCTTTTATAATACCTAACTGGTTACCAAGAAGCCCCAAAATACCATTTCCCTTAAGCAATGCAGTCCTGGGCTCCCACCCCGACAGCCAAGTCAAATATGGTGAGGATTACTGAAAATCTTTTTCATCATATATAAAGTTCTACGAATCCCAAGAGATTGGACACATTACCCACCAGGTCAATGAATATTTCAGATCTTACCCAAATACACACTTACAGCCAATTTTTAAGACCTAATCTAAGATTTATTGAAAAAGAAAGAGAGAGAGAGTATTGTGATTAAATGTCATTATACATATAAATATGAATAAAGTTCCTAGGCCAGTTTCATAGTACAGATGGTGAGGTGCTGATCTGTAGAAAGTTCTTTCAGAATCAGTTCCATAGGTTATAATCCAGAGGTGGTCAAACCACAGCCCGCGGGACACATCCGGCCCATGGGACCGTCCTGCCCGGCCCTTGAGCTCCCGGCTGGGGAGACTAGCCCCCAGCCCCTCCCCTGCAGCCTCAGTTCGCCGTTCCGCCAGTGCTCTGGGTGGCGGGGCTGCGAGCTCCTGCCAGGCAGAGTGGCTGCGAGAACAGCCGGGGCGTAGTGTATTAAATTGCTCTCCGTAGGAATGTGCTACTTACAGAGCACCAGGACTGGCAGCTGTAAGTAGTACACCATAAGTAGCACATTTCTATGGGGAGCAATTTAATACACTACACCTGGGTAGCGAAGGCCGTGCCTCCCCAAACAGCCTGGCCCCCACCCCTATTCGCCCCTTCCACTTCCTGCCCCCTGACTGCCCCCCTCAGAACCACTGACCCATCCAACCCCCCCTGCTCCTTGTTCCCTGTCCGCCCCGGGACCCCCTACCCCTAACACCCCCTCCCTGGGACCTCACCTGCTCCCTGTCCCCTGACTGCCCAGACCCCTATCCACACACCTGTCCCCGACAGGCCCCCTGGGACTTCCACGCCTATCCAACCCACCCTGTTCCCCGTCTCCTAACCGCGCCTCCCCCAGAATCTCTGCCCCATCCAACTGGCCCCTGCTCCCTGTCCCCTGACTGCCCCCTGAAACCTCATGCCCCTTATCCAACCCCCCCCCCCATGCTCCTCAGAGCACCAGGACTGGCAGCCATAAATAGTACACTGTAAGTTGCACATTCCTATGGGGCACAATTTAATACACTACACAACACCGGCCCTCCATACAGTTTTGGAACCCCGATGTGGCCCTCAGGCCAAAAAGTTTGCCCACCGCTGTTGTAATCTAATAGGCAATCCATGTATAGAGTTTGTTCAAATCCTTCCATAAGAATTTTCAGAGACAGTCCAGGGTACCTGGAGACCTCAGTTTTGCAACTTAACCTTCCCCTGGTGAAGCTTAAGCAGATCTGAGATGACAGGATCAGGCCCTAGAGTTCTTTTATAGATCTCTGGCAAGTTACACTAGCCTCTTGACAGCAGATAACCCAGCAGGGGCTTTCCTGGATGAAGAATAGTCAGTGTATATCGTTGCTTTGAAGTTAAACTTCTATTTTCAATGTATACACAGATAAACCAGTAGTATTAATTAGCATAAGGCAATTATCTATTCAAAGATTCACAGGTAGTTTACTACAAACTTTAAAGAGAAATAAAGACAATGATATTATTGCACCACATGTTTCATCTAAATATTAATATTCCCTTTTGATCTCTGAATCAATGGCATGTAGTAACAGACAGGAATAGAACTTTATCTACCGGCTAATGAGATGACATTGTTAAGCTTCTAACAGCTATAGGTAAACACAGACAAATACAATTACTATTTACTTCTAACTCTCTAACAATACAGAACTGTCATTCATTTAACATGGCTTTGATAACTATCTCCAAGAAATGGCCCTGTTTACCATTTCAGTACTTTCCTAATATGTTCTTAAAGCCTGATCTGTAGGTCACTTAGCCTGCTGGTTACTTAACCCTCAGTGGCTCTGTGTCACACTGATGTAAGACACCACTGGGTGAATGAGGCCAAACCATCCTCCCAGGGCCCTGGGTTGGAACATGGAAGAGTGGTAGGGCCAGGGTTCCCCTACCCACAGGAGCATTAGGGGTTTGTGGGGCCCTGGGCCAGAACAAGTGGGAGTCCCTCCCCACCCCTTCCATCTGCAGCCCCCCCACCCTTCCTGGTGTGCCTCCCAGGGAAATGGGGTTGGGGCACAGGGGCTTGCCTCGCTCCGCCCACCAGGCGCTCCTGCTGGGGAGTGGGTGCGGGGGCTTTCCCTGCTCCCTGGCAGGAGCGCCAGGCAGATGGGTGGGCAGGGCGGGTTGGGGATGCACATTTTTCTGGGGGCCCCCCAATTAGCTGGGGCCCCTGGGCACGGGCCCGTTGTTCCAGTGGCTAATCCACCACTGCTCCTACCCAGTGAGAGAACTGTCCCCGGTAGACATGGTTGCAGCCGGGAACTGTACCCATTAAGTGGGGTTGCTGCAGGGAACTGTGCCCATCAGGTGGAACTGCCACTCAAGAACTGCACCCACCAAGCAAGGCTGTCATCGGGGACGAACCACTGGATATGACTGCTGACTTGGGCCCTAATCACTAAGTGGGAGAACCTGCTCCCACTTACATAGATCATAGAATCGTAGAAGATTAGGGTTGGAAGAGATCTCAGGAAGTCATCTAGTCCAACCCCCTGCTCAAAGCAGGACCAATCCCCAACTAAATCATCCCAGCCAGGGCTTTGTCAAGCTGGGTCTTAAAACCCTCTAAGCATGGAGATTCCACCACCAAAGCATGCCAGTGCTTTACCACCCTCCTAGTGAAATTTTTTTCCTAATATCCAACCTAAACCTCCCCCCTGCAACTTGAGACCATTGCTCCTTGTTCTGTGATCTGCCACCCCTGAAAACAGCCAAGCTCCATTCTCTTTGGAACATTCGTTAAGGTAGTTGAAGGCTGCCTGGGTCCGGTTTTGTTCAACATCTTTATCAATGATCTGGATGATGGGATTAATTGTATCCTCAGCAATTTTGCAGATGATACTAAACTGGGGGCAGGGGAGAGATAGATACGCTGGAGGGAAGGGATAGGGTCCAGAGTGACCTAAACAAATTGGAGTATTGGGCCAAAATAAACCTGATGAGGTTCAATAAGGACAAGTGCAGAATCCTGCCCTTAGGTCGGAAGAATCCCATGCACTGCTACATGCTGGGGACGGACTGGCTAAGCAGCAGTTCTGCAGAAAAGGACCTTGGGATTACAGTGGATGAGAAGCTGAATATGAGTCAGCAGTATGCCCTCGTTGCCAAGAAGGCCAACGGTATATTGGGCTGTATTAGTAGGAGCATTGCCTGCAGATTGAGGGAAGTGATTATTCCCTTCTATTCAGCAATGGTGAGGCCACACCTGGAGTATTGCATCCAGTTTTGTCCCCCCACTACAGAAGGGATATGGACAAATTGGAGAGAGTCCAGCGGAGGGCAACAAAAATGATCTGGGGGTTGGGGCACATGATTTATGAGGAGAGGCTGAGGGAACTGGCATTATTTAATTTGCAGAAGAGAAGAGTGAGGGGGGATTTGATAGCAGCCTTCAACTACTTGAAGGAGGGTTCCAAAGAGGATGGAGCTCAGCTGTTCTGAGTGGTGGCAGATGACAGAACAAGAAGCAATAGTCTCAAGTTGCAGTGGGGGAGGTTTAGGTTGCATATTAGGAAACACTATTTCACGAGGAGGGTGGTGAAGCACTGGAATGGGTTGCCTAGGGAGGTGGTGGAATCTCCATCCTTAGAGGTTTTTAAGGCCTGGCTTGACAAAGCTCTGGCTGCGGTGATTTAGTTGGTGTTGGTCCTGCTTTGAGCAGGGGATTGGACTATTGACCTCCTGAGGTCTCTTCCAACCCTTATATTCTAACATTCTATTCTATGATTCTTCTTGTTCGTAATGTACCTGTAGAAACCCTTCCTGCTAACCTTCACCTCCCTTGCTAGCTGTAAGTCCAATTGTGCTTTGGCCTTCCTGCTTACACCCCTGTATGCTCGAGCAATATTTTTATACTCCTCCCTAGTCATCTGTCCAAGTTTCCACTTCCTGTAAGCTTCCTTTTGTATTTAAGCTCACCAAAGATTTCTCTGTTAAGCCAAGCTGGTCGCCTGCCGTATTTGCTATTCTTTCTGCACATCAGGATGGTTTGTTCCTGCGCCCTCAATAAACCTTCTTTAAAATACCGCCAGCTCTCCTGGACTCCCTTCCCCCTCATATTAGCCTTCTCGGGGATCCTGCCCATAAGTTCCCTGAGGGAGTCAAAGTCTGCTTTTCTGAAGTCCAGGGTTGTATTCTGCTGCTCTCCTTTCTTCCTTGGGATCAATGGGAGTTTTGCCACTTGATTTTAGCTAAAAGGCTAGCAGGTTGGCTTTATCGCTGGCAAAAGTCCTCCAACAACACGAAGAGACTCCTTGACCTTACTTCAGGTCCTATATGTTCCATGAACCTATGGCTGTAGAATTTGCTGTGGAATACACCCCTTGCCACTGAATTGTGATTCCCAAACCTCAGCTTTTATTTAAAAAGAAAATGTCTGTAGCCCTCATGTTTGTAAGAAAACCTTGGAATCATGAACTGAGTGTAACGAATACAGTGGTATCTTACTGAGTCTGCAGCCCTCCTGAAAGAATAGCTTTGAAAGGTGTGAACTGACCACATTCATCTTAATTGAGGTGCAAACTCTGAAACCTACAAATAATTTTAACTATTAACTATTTTTCACTAGAAATGTCTAACTGATGTGCTTATCTCACAATCCAAAATTGCCTCCTATTCCTTCTTGGGTGCCAAAAGCTCCAGCTGTCCCTTACCTAGTGTCCAGACCCCCATCTTCTCTCTGTCAACTTTCATGGTGTTGTTCTATGTTGCCAACACAAAACTCCATGGCACCTTGAAAATCAAATCTCCATTGTTTATTTAACTGAAGCTGCTGGAGAATATCCAGACTGTCACACCACAGTCCCTCAGAATCCAGTCTTTATTGTAGAGTACACAGGACTTTGTCTTTACCCAGTAAATTCAGTTAAGATGAAAAGCTTTATTTTTGTGACTGAAAAGGCATATGAGTGGGTTGAGTCAGTTTTTTTGTTTGAGGCCCAAGAAACAGAGAATCTGTTTCTCGACTGCCTTGTGCTTCATGCAGTCAGGTACCCTAATGCAGAGCAGCTGTAAAACACGGACAATCAGACCTGGTAGTTTTCTGCACCCACTTAGCACTCACATTACATAGGAGTAAATGACTCCTCAAAAGTGCAAGGCAGGGCAGAATCATTTGGATATTGCATTTGGCCTCACTTTCACCCAATAGATTTTGCTATTTATTTTTAATACAATCAAGCCAAGTAATAGTGAATATTGTTTTACTAAGTCTTTGTGGTCACAGAATGGGATGAGACACTAGGATCCTTTCTCACTGAATTTATGGGTGCTGACTTTGGAACATTTTCCCCATGCTATAAAGAATTACCCTAATTCTAATGTGAGTGGCTTCAGGATTGGAGATCACACTGGCTCCCTATATAGGTGACACATTGATCTGATTTCATAGCTGCTTGTCTGTTTCTCCAAACTTTTAGAGCAATGTTGGATTGTAACATAATGCCAGGGCTTTTGAATAAGTGATTCCAGAAATCTTTGAGACTTTCTTCAAGAGACATGTTTGATACCAGGCAATGATGAGATCCCCCATCCAACAGTCATAATATACCTGTTACCCAGGTTTGGACAAAGGCTGGAAACCTTTACAGATCAGTTGATATGGCAGAGCTATGCCATTAAAGTACATCGACTCCTGCATGTCATATATCATACAGTACGTATCTATATGCTTCCAGAGTTTGTTCTGGAGATGTTCTTTAGGGGGCTTAAATCAATTACCTATCAGGAAGCTGGCACCTTTGCTTGAGTCTGTACCCAGGTGGTGTCTACTCTTGTATTTGTATAGCACTCAGCACAAGCGGACCCTAACCTCTGGGCATGCCCATAATATAAGTATTAGATACTAACAATAATGGTAACAATAAGCTCCATCTTCAGGATGTCAGCCTGTCCTATTCCACCCTGTTTTCTATTGCATTAGCAGAAATGTCACTGGGATCCTGCCCTCCTGGCACACTCTCATGATCCGTAAGGATTTGGTTTCCTTCAAACAAAGGCCATGTCTCAAACTCGTTGCAAATAATTTAGTCAACAAATGTAGATTTTTTGTGTGCATTCACAACCTGTCCACAAAGAGATCACAGTTTTTATTCATTTGAAATCATCCAAAGAATAGCTTTTCCAATCAGGAGCCCATGGAATACTGGTCAGACTGTGCATTCCATCCATTATGCAGAATTTGCTACTCAAGTACTGTGACAATTCCCTTAAGTCAAACAGGGTTTTTTTCTGTTCCCTGATTAGAAAGGCAGTATAAACTACTTTGTCTTCCATCTTGAAACTAACTTCATCTTGTCTGAAAGCTAATTTTGCTTCTGGATTAAATGAATCTTGACTAGGGTTCTGTGACATTCCCCTGGTGTTATCCGGACTGGTGATCTGCTAGGTCACTCCAATCCTTGGCTCTGGGAGCCATCCTTAGCCTGCTCTGCTGTGAGAATCCCTACTCCTGGACTGTTCATGCACAGCCTCAGAGATAGGTGAACATTATCTCATCGCAGTCCCAAACTGACCAAAGGAAGGGGGGGTGACTCACTCGAGAGTCCAATAGATCCTTTGTTACTGCCTAGGCCAATATCCTCTGCTCCTGTGAGGCTAGGCTGGGTTTGTTCCATACATGCCCTGATGAGGTGTGAACTGCCCCTCTGCTCTTGAAGAGTTTTTGCCTGGGCTTGCTTTAAGCCATGAGGACACATTTTCAGCCTCATAACTGTATACATGAAATTACAACCTATAACATTAATATAACAACAATTACTATAACATTACTATAACAACAATGCTCGGTACATCATGAGCCTTCTGAAGACACCCCACATGACAAACTTTGCATTGGATTCCACACAATCATATTATAAGGATGAACATGGGGGTGTAGGGTGTTCCCCTGAGGTACAGAGCATCACACTTGCCCCCCTTAGTTTACTGCAACAGGGTTAGTCACTGACTAGCTCAAAGGCAGTTTGTGTTATAGTTCTCTTGGCACCCAGACATCAGGGCCATGAGGCTGTGTGCCTCAGTTTCCCCATTCACGCACAGCAAACTAGGGTTTTTTTATGGGTTCTCTGCTGTGATAAGCTTTAAACCTGTTTACAGGTATTAATTGAAAAGTAGCATTATCATAAGGGTTAACATCCTTGTTAAAATCTTCTCCCCAAAACTTAACATTAATACCAATTTTTTTTAATCACAGATGTGCATTTACAAGTATCTTTATGATACCACACGCTCCATTCAGATAGTGTAGTTTGAGAATAGTTTTTTCATTACCCATGGTGTCCTTTGATTCTCTCCCATGTAATCAGTCACTGGCTTTTCTTTCCCTCCCAGTGTTCCCCTTTGTGTGGGCTCTTAATTTAATAATTATTTCTGGAAATTTGGCACCATAGGGTCTGGCAAGATAAGGGTCCAGGGGGATCCCTCACATTGGCTGTCCCTTTGGGGAGCAGTATCCCAACCCCAGGACTGTACATATACGGAAAATTCAGCTCCCTTTTTGGGGTTGCCTGGTGTTCCCCTTTCCCAGAGTCCTTCCTTGTCCCCTAGAGGGCTTTGATCTGTGCTCTCTGAGCTACGTGTGTTTACCCTTTGATCAAATTCACCTTTCCCCAGCAGCTTTCCATAACTGCTCTCTGTGTCTCACCAGCCTGGGGGAAAACACCCCCACCTCTGTCAGTTGGGTCATTTGTATTCTGGCAAACAACCACAATGGCAATTTCCTGGTCCCAACTCCTCTGTTATCACAGGCATTGGAGCTGCATCTTGATGTAAAGAGACACAGTTACTTTCCAAAAACTTATCAGAAATAGCAACCTGAAAAAATGGAACCTAGATTGGGGTACCCTCCGCTACCCCTTTCTCTGTCCCTGAGAAGTCAGCTGTGTGACTGCTCCCCTCCAGGAGGTCAGTTACACCGTTCCTTCTCAAAACCTGGGTCACAAACTGCGTGCCTGGGTGCACAGATGCTGATCCAGCCATCCTCCTAGTGTCCTGGGCATCCTGCCCCAAGTGACCAGTGAGGAACCATTCCTGCACCCCCACTATTCCTTCCCCAGTTTCCTCCTCTGGGACCTCTCCTAAGACGCATTTCTCTGTGCTCCCTAGGAAGGGTTCTGTCTCTTGTTCACTGAAAAACTCTGCCAGCTAACAACTGGGACAGTTTCCTTAATCACTAACAATACCTCTCCTGCCCCTGCGCCTGAGGGCATGTTGCCTTCTGCTGGAAAGGAGCTAATCTCAGCCCCTCCCATACTTGGAAGCACCCCGCTTCCCTGTGTTACAGAGTCACAGGAATCCTCACCCATCTCAGTGGTTTCTGAGATCCCCTGCCCCTTCTCTGGGCTCTCCTCTGGGACACATTTGTCTCTGGTTCAGCTGCAACCTGCTGGCAGCTGACAACCTGGACAGTTCTCTCCCTGGCAGGCGTTACACCCCCATCCCTTCCTGATGTGATGTTGCCTCCAGCTGCAGCGTCGGAGTTGGTCTCAACTACCTTCCCGCTACTGCAGAAGAATCAAGGAGACTCTCTCCCATTCTCTCAGCAGTTCCTGAGATTTTACATTTTACATTGTAGGGAGAGTGGTCACTTTGGATGAGCTATTACCAGCAGGAGAGTGAGTTTGTGTGTGTGGTTTTTGGAAGGGGGTGAGGGAGTGAGAGAACCTGGATTTGTGCAGGAAATGGCCCACCTTGATTATCATACACATTGTGAAGAGAGTGGTCACTTTGGATGGGCTATTACCAGCAGGATAGTGAGTTTGTGGGGGGGTGGGGGGGGCAGAGGGTGAGAAAACCTGGATTTGTGCTGGAGATGGCCCAGCTTGATGATCACTTTAGATAAGCTATTACCAGCAGGACAGTGGGGCGGGACAAGTGTTTCATGGTCTCTGTGTGTATATAATGTCTTCTGCAGTTTCCACGGTATGCATCCGATGAAGTGAGCTGTAGCTCACGAAAGCTCATGCTCAAATAAATTGGTTAGTCTCTAAGGTGCCACAAGTACTCCTTTACTTTTTGAGATTTTACCCTTTCTCTTGCGGGTCCAGCATAAAACTCTCTCCTGCTACAGCCAAATATTTTAACTTGAGCTACACAGTAAAAATCATTACTAAGGAGCAGGTCGACTAGGAGGTGTTCTATTACCCCCACAGTCAAAACACTTTCCAAACCACATGGATTTTAGCTAGTGGTATGAGGAATCTGCTTTCGCCCACTACTACAATCTCTGCCATTTGGCCAGGCAACATACTGGCCTTTGGGACCACACTCTACTTAACCAGAGAGATCTGGGCCCCTGTATCTCTCTGCCCCAAGTATTCCCTACCATCAATTTGGACAGCCTTCACACACTCCATATCTGGTTCTGCAGAGGCTAACCTCACAAAACTAATATGATAGGTTTCAATTGCTTGCGGGGTTTCTGTTTTGAGGACAGTAGAACTAACAGGAGCTATTGGTTGCCTGCTTCCTCCTAGCACAGGGCATTTAGTCCTCAGGTGATCAGTGGAATTACACTGATAACACCTTTTGGGCTCTTCTGCTTTTACAGGAGATTTGGGATGCAGGTTAGCAGTAGAGGGATGTTTTTGGGTAAGAGAATGTTTAGGCTCCCAACCCCCTTCTCTCTTTCCGGGGCAAAATGGGCCTTCCCACCAGCTTTAAACCCCTCTTTCTGTGGCCTGCCCTCAATAGACGCCTGATTCTGTTCAAAGGCATCAGTTAAAAAAACCATCTCATCCACAGACGTTACATCTTTGTCCCATAGACACTGCTTTACATTAGCCTTACACATGCCTAGGAAATGCTCTTGAGCAACAAGATCCAACATTCCCTCAAAACTTGCCACTTCTTTATCCCTCACCCATTTCCCCAACAAATCTTTCATTTTGTTTACATATTCCCCATTTCTCATACCAATATCCCTCTTAAAATTCCTAAATTTAACTCTATACGTTTCAGGGGTAATCTGAAAACTTCGCAAAACAGTATCTTTAAATTTACAATAGTCTAAAGCATCTTCAATATGCATTCCATTGAATACGTTTTGAGCTTTACCAGTTAATTTCGCACTCAGGGTAGGAACTCTCTTATTATCAGGGATTTCATGTATTACACACAGCCTTTCAAAGGTAGTCAGATATTCAGCAATATCATCATCCTCACTGTATGCAGGACATAAATGTTCCCATTTGTGGATTTTGGAGTGATGGGAGTCGTTGGGATTGGGGGGTTCTGCTTCTGCTTCTCTAGCAGGTCCAGTTAGTGTTTTCGCTCCCTCTCTCTTTCTTCCTGCTCTCTTTCTCTTCTCTCTCTTTCTCTTTCTGTGAAGTCTCCTCTTCTTTGAGCCTCATTTCTGCCTGCCACATTTGAAACTCACGGTCCTTTTCCTTCTCTGCTGCTTCCAATATGGCCAGTTCTAGTCACTGGTAGTCATTTTTCTGCTTTCTTGTGCTTATTTCCCTCACCCAAAATAAACAGAAAATAACAAAACTGTGACCTCCTCCTGACTGTTCTTAGCCACTGCACTTAAGACTCACTTAAAATCACAAATATCACTTCTTAAAGTGTGAACTTCATTTGGAGTAACAAGCTGCATATACACCCTGCTCGCTGAGCCACTGTGAGATCCCCCGGTGTTATCTGGACTGGTGATCTGCTAGGTCAGTTTTGGGGCTGACCGCAAGTTACCTTGGCCTGTTATTACAGGATGGTCCGGGTTGAGCTAGTAGTGAACTGGCTTTGATCGGCCAGGCTGGCTTGCAACCATGCTGACTGGATAAACAACTAAAGAGATAAGGAGGGCCTAAGAGTGTTAAGTGTGGGAATAGAAAGCAAAAATGTTTCCTGCCAGAGCCTGCTTGTGGATGAATACACCCCGCCTTAGAAAGAGATGATGATAAAAAAACGGCTATGAGAATTGCTTGAGATCAACAGTCTCACCTGCGGACCTAGGCCTTGTGAGTGCCCAGGAATTCCCCATGCTGGAGCAGTGCCTGCTACGAGCCCTCAAGGACAAGGCTGGAGGGTCCGGGACTGTCTGTAGCAGAAGGAGCGTAAGCATTGGTCCTTGCTTGCTTGCTTGGTTTCTGGAAAACACGTATTTAGTAACTTGTGAAGGCTGGGAAGCTTATTTTACTTTGGCAATAAAACGGGTTATACTTATGCACCAGGTGTGGCTTCACTGAGTGTATCTGAGCCCCGCTTTGGCTAGACAGTCACCCCAATCCTTGACTCTGGGAGCCAGCCTTACCCTGCTCTTCTGTGAGACCCCCTCTCCTGGACTGTTAATGCATAGCCTCTGGCATTTAAGCTGCTCCTTGGATTGTGCAACCGAATGACACTAACCAATATCTACTGTCCCAGACACAACCCTAGGAACCTCCATCTTGCAGTGTCCAGTTATGCCCACTGGACACTGCAAGCTTATATGAGTTTGTCAATTTAACAAAGAAATTGATAGGTACCAGGTTTGTTATCCCAAGGGAAGCCTCTGACATGCTTCAAACCAAACGCACTGCTTCAGGTAGAATAAACAAACAAATTTATTAACTACAAAGATTTTTAAGTGATTTATAATTCAAAGCATAACAAGTCAGATTTGGTCAAATGAAACAAGAGCAAAACGCATTCTAAGCTGATTTTAACACTTCCAGTGCCCTTACAAACTTAGATTCTTCTCACCACAGGCTGGCTGGTTGCCTTTCAGCCAGGCTCTCCCCTTTGATCAGCGCTTCAGTCGCTTGGTGGTGATGTCTGTAGATGGAGGTGGCAGAGAGAGGCAGAGCATGGCAAATGTCTATCCCTTTTATCATGTTCTTTCTTCCCTCTTGGCTTTGCCCCCCTTCCCCCCGCCTTCAAAGTCAGGCAAGCATTACCTCACTGCAGTCCCAAACTGACCAAAGGAAGGGGGGGTGACTCACTTGAGAGTCCAACAGATCCTTTGTTGCTGCCCTAGTCCAGTGTCCTTTGTTCCTGTGAAGCTGGGCTGGGTTTGTCCCATACATGCCCTGATGAGGTGTGAACTCTCCTCTGCTCTTGGAGAGTTTTTGCCTGGGCTTGCTTTAAGCCATAAGGACACATTTTCAGCCTCATAACTATATACATGAAATTACATCCTATAACATTATTATAACAACAATTACTACAACATTACTATAACAACAATGCTCAGTACATCACAAGCCTTCCGAAGACAGCCAACATGACAGACTTTGCACCGGATACCACACAATCATATTATAAGGATGAACATGGGGTTGTAGGGTGTTCCCCCAAGGTACAGAGTGTCACAGATGGGCAGAGGGACGGGACAATAAAACATAGAGTAGTAAAAGGTGAGGAAATCCTAAGTGTAAAGAGAAAATACGGACAAGTGAAATCCAAACTCTTTCTTTCTCAGAGCAGGCTGTTCTTAATTTAGCTGAGAACCAAACACAAGTGTAGCATTTTAGGGCTTCAAAAGAGAGACTTGGATATGTCTACATTATTATTATTATTATTTATTTGTATTGTCATAGCACCTAATAGCCTTAGTCACAAACCCATTGTGCTAGGTGCTGTACAAACATGTATGTGTGTACACATTTTTTTTGTACATTAGAGGTCGTGTCTGCACTGCCTCCCAGGGTCTCAATTGCATTGTTAAGACATGACAGCTGCCCTGGCAATCTGGCACATTAGGAAACACTGGCCTTGATACCACTTGTGTAAACTATTATAAGAAAAGTCAGAGGTTAAATGCAGCACATGTGTGGCATCAATTAACAGAATTTGAAGGTCTCTAGTGGAGTTTCAGTTCAATCTCTTGTGGCAGGGTTTGTTTTCTTAACCCCTTGGATGCTATCTGGTTAGTGAAGCTTGGAGTTGGTTCCACATGCCCCCATGAGATTAACAGGCTGGAACTGAGACATGCTAATGCCAAAAGGTTGGGCTCAGTTTCAAGAGCTGCACATCTCCTGCTTCCTCAAGCAGGGACATCCATATTTCTCCAAGGAGAACACAGAAGGTTCGGTGCTGGTTTCTGCATTAGGACTGATATCATCCATCGCACAGAGGGGATGCTGCTTTGTGACACAAAGAGTGATGTCTCCCCTGCTCACGTGATTCCAAAACTATGCAAAACATGGTGCTGAGCTTCATGGATTCTACCGGTAGCATGTCCTCCTTCATTCTCAGTACAGCATCGCCTACGATCACATCAAACACAAAAATAAGGCCTTCCCTCTCCCCCCCAAAAACAGCATTTCCAAGCCTTTCTTTAAACACTTGTAAGTGAATTGAATGCTGGTAAAAGATGGTGGATAGACAGGCCTGGAGACTGAAATTCTCTATCCACCAGACAGGCACAACCAGGATGGAGTAGTGCGAGTTTCTCTCCATATCATCCCCTGCCAGTGGGCTTTCACCCTGACTTGAAAACATCTCCAACAATGAGAGAGGTCTTCTCTTGCCATGCTCTGCCATCCTGGTCCCTACTGCTGAGACTGCCCTCTCGCATCCATCATGCTGGCAGGTTTTTTTTAATGTGGATGCTTGTCTGCAAGTAACTGGTATGAGGGCCCTCCTGCATCCCCTCAAAAAATTCAGACGATGATGACTTTGGGTCCCTTTTCCCAAGAGGAGGAAGGATGGTCTTGTGGTTAAGGCCTGTAGTTCAGAAAAATTGGGTTCAGTTCTAGACTCTGCTATAGTCTTCCTCGGTCAGGTCACTTAATCTCTCTTTGTCTTGGTTTCCGGTCTGCAAAATAGGGATAATATTTTCCTTCCTCATAGGGGTGTAGGGAAGATCAATTCATTGATACACGTGAGGTGCTTAGCTACTATAGAGAGGCTACATAAGAACTCCGACAGATACAGTTGAAAGAACACTGGTGGCCTTGGGGCAAAAGTCTCTATGATTCACTGCCAGTCCTCTGAGTCATTCAGTTCCAAGCAGCAGTGTGCATCCGCTCCCTCTCCACGCAGCCGAAAATGGCTCATGTCCCAGGCACAGTTCTCCTGCCAGGACTTGGGAAGCAGGAGAGGGGGCGTTATTTACAGGAGCGGTGTCACAACATGGCCAAACCTTGGTTTCTGACTCTACAGGGAAGGTCATTCCACTGGGGAACTTGGTGCTCCCCAGGAGGAGAATCCAGTGGGGAGAGAGATGCTCAGCAGTTTGGGTTATACTGCTGCCACAGCTCCTGGAATCATGTTATTTCATGAGACTATCATCTTCCATTTCAAAAAACAAAACAAAAGGAAGTTTCTAGCACTCATCATTGTGGAGAACAGCGTGAAAATGTGACCTGTGACCTAAAGACTCAGAAACCAGAAAGCAAAGAAAAATGACCCAATTTTTTAAATTTAATAACTTGTAAACCAATCTCATGATTTTTAGGAGCCTGACTCATGATTCTGGAGTGCTTGAGGTTGGCAATACTGGGTTTAAGTTAAGGTTAGGCATGAATACTTGCTCAAGTTCTGTGGCACTGTATAGGGACCATTCACTCAAACACTCCGGTCCATCAGAATGTCAATGCTGAGGCCCAAAAGACATCATAGACCTGTGACTTGAATGGCAAGAGCCAGTGGAAGTGTGCGTGTGCATGTGTGCGCATATGGATTCACAATTCACATATTTTTGTGCATTCATCTCTGGTATGGCTATTACGCAAGGCCAGTTGCTTTTCACAGGAAATTTTTTTAAGCAATCGTTTTCTTTAGAAATTTCCTGCAATGGTTTTCCAAAAACTAAAAAAGTCTGTGGTCAGAAAATTGTTGAATAAACCAAACATTTTCCACAAAAAAATTCGTTAAGAAATTTTTCATCTAGCTCTAATCATGGGTGTAACTGCTCCAGTGACGTCAATTGAGTTACACTAAGGATGGACTCGGTCCATACAATCCAACACCGTTATTCCTTTGCTTGTCAGTGTTTCTATTATTATCTTGGCTATTCCCAATGACTAGAGCTCCATTTACTGTTACTGCTTTTACTATGAGATACTGCCTAATGCCATCACATATTTTGATTCTGTGCCTGAGAGTTCGTTTCAGTCAATCACTTACTGGAAGCAAAAGTCTCCACTCAGATTCATGCTGTCTCTGGTATGCTGATATCTCTACGATCACAGAACTCCCATAATTTAACCCTTCCTTTTCTGGGTTGTCCTTCTGATGGATAATTGAATGGACTCTCTTCTGAGGCTGCCAGTGAAGATACTGGTGACATGGGCATCTGTCTAGCCACCATGAACTGAATCAAGGCCACTGACTCAATTCAAATAGGCCAACAAACAACCAGCACAGGGGGATAATGTTTGACTTCCACTGACCTGCAGCTGCATTCAAATGGGCGACCTACAGTTGAATAGTTTTGCATCAGACCACCAACCCCCTCAGAAGTCCAGTTCCCCCAAGTCTGGCTTTTTAAAGACGCCCTTGATATGACCTCCCCTGCTGGGAGGTGAGTCTTAATGGAAACTTTCCTGCCCACCACTTCTAGCAGTCTACCCTAAGTCAGGTCAGGAGTGGCTGAATGGGATGACTGGTGGGAAATCCAGTTGGAATTGCTACAGCAGGAATCTCACTGTACTGCTGCCTTAGACCAGTGCCAGCCATTCTCCTGTTCCTTCTGGTGCTGATGAGAACCCCTTATGATCTGTGGTCTGATAGAGATACACAAGGGCACACTGGCCTGGGAAAGCTGAGATGGCTCTTAGACCCTGATGCTATATGGGGCTTGCACAATTCCATCTTTACCACCTGGAGTGGCCATGGGGCTACAGTCCTGTCTGCCTCCACTCCATGTAGAGCGCAGGAGAGGGAGATCCCGGGCAGAGATATCCTCTTGAAGCCAGTTCACCCTCAGCACAAGAATTTGGTGGACCAGTCACTCCTTTCCACGTTCACTACACCAAACCATAACCCAGTCAATATGTGCCCATTCACAAACAAGGTGAATCACTGCCTCCCCCTAGCTGTGGCCCGGCTCCCCTGAGCACTGCCCTCCCAGGTCCCAACAGCTGAATGTAAAATTAGACCCCCCCAGAGAGGCAGCATCAACCAGATGAACCCTGGCCAGTTTTGTTTTGATTATACATTTGTTTCCTCTCTCCTGGGAGCCCCTGACACGGCTTTTACCTCTCAGTGCTTCACTCTGATTTTCCTCCAGATTCCCTTACTCTCTCCCCTCCCATCCGCTATGCATGGGTTAGCCCTGACCTCTGCTGAACCTTACTGCCAGCAAAAGTGTCAACTGCTTTCACTTTCTGAGTTCTTTCCAGCCCAACACTGAGCCTGGAATTAAAAACACCCACATCATTTTTTCCAGCTCCTTGCTCTTGGAGAAGGCAGCAAGACTCATGGATTACTCAGCTGCTGGTTAGAACCATCTCTCATTTCTCCAGGATCAACTCTGTCCCAGCTGGCATGGAGCATGCTGTATATAACAGAACTCCCCTTCCCCTTGTCTTTCCACTTGGGCAGATGGACAGAATTCGCCACCTCCCAGTCCTGTTCACACATTCCTGGTGAGGGCCACACACAGAACTGCCTGTGTGAGTAATAGGTCATGTGCCTGTGTGGCCAGACATTCCCTTGCTTCAAAAAAGTTTAAGGCAGTCTGAGCTGTTGCCATGTGTTTCTGGATGACAAAGGCATCTGTGGCGTTTGCTATAGCACCATCGTCGTGGTGCTCAAGCGCTGAACACGTGCCAAGGGACGTGTGTGTGCGTGCCCCTGTGCAAGATTAGTAGGTGATGAGGGGGGGGAAACTGACTCTGACTCACTATGGTGGGGATGGTGACTTTGTGTGCGTGCATGCATGTGTGTGTCATGTGTGCATACGCCTGTGTGGATGTATGTGTGTGTACATGCAAGGAGGACAGGGTGTGGGCGGGAGTGATTTGTGTGGAGGGATCTGTGTGAGTGTGTGATCAGTAGGTGAGGGTGGGAGGGAAAATGACTCACTCAGTGTGATGGGGATAGTGATTCTCTGTGTGTGATATCAGAGCAACTAAGTACAGCAGACAGGAGGATGGGCGAGTGTATGTAGTAGTGGTGGTGGTAGGGAAAAATAAGTGTGCACATGGGAAGCAGGGGGGTGACTACATGTATGGGTGTGGGCTTGTTTATACTTAAAAAAAGGACACACCTGTAAACTGGGATAGTGAGCATGTTTTAAAACCCTACAGGGCAAGTTTTTGCTTAAACAGGAGTTAGCTGGTGGACCACAGTGTGTGTGACTGGCTATCTGGGGTGTGGTAGAAGGTGACTGTGTGTTTGTGTGTGTGTGGTGGTGGTGGTGGTTCCCCCCCGGGGGTGGCGGAGTGTAACAAGGAAGCCTGTCCCTTTAAAGGCTAGGAGTCCTGGGGCCAGTCAACCCTGCTGAGTTGGGCCAGCCTGCTAAACCTGGATGGCATGTTGGACTGGAGAGGGGGAAAGCTCCGCTGCTGAGGCTGGTGGGAGAGGAGAGTTGAGAGACTGCTCCTATGTGGTGCAAGAAGACCCTAGGGACTGTCTGAAGGGTGTGGCCTGCCAGAGGCCCTAGGTAGGAGGGTAGCCTGGCCTGAACTGTTGCGGAGGATGGAAACTCTGACACTGGTGGCTAGGCAGGAAGACAAGCTGGACCAAAGAGTCTCTTTCTTTGTGGTTGGTGTTTTTGGACTTGGGTAAAGGGTCTCTGTTCCCAGAAGGGGTGAGAACATAAATGTGAGCTGGCCTGAAGCCCATGTCACCCTACAGACCATGGGCTTCAACGCCAGGTCTCCCCATGAGGAGTAGCTCCAGGAGGGTGTGTCCTGTACAGGGAGAGTGATGGTATATACTGCATAGGTGTACAGTGGGGGGACCTCGGCACAATGGGGTAAAAGGGCAACGGACAATGTGAACGTATTGCCTGTGTGAATCATGGGCCCTAGCAGAATAGTTGTCTCCCTCCTGACGGGCAGGAAAAGAAGAACCAACCACTTTCAACATGACCATAGAAGCTGGGGAGAGGAACTGCTCCTTAGTGGGCAGAGCTTCCCCAGCATTGCACTCAAGTCTGTGTGCTTCCCCCTCAGCTAATAGTAACTTGAACATTCCTTGAAAGCTCTGAACAATTCATGGAAAACTAGCACATAAAGAAACCATGGGGGGAAGGGGAGCGGTTAATGCACCTGTGTCTAAGGCTGAAAGACTGTGATGTAAACTCCTTCCACACTGAAAGGCAGAGCAAGGCATACTCCCAATAAGCAGTAAGTAGACCCCTATAACCACAGCAGGACAAGACAGAGGGTGCGTTGTGCTGTACATGGGTTTCCCATTCGCCAGAGTGGATGTTCTGTAGAAACTGCTTCCTGAGTAACACACACATTCTGGCTGCACAGGAGAGGTTAGGTTAACAACCACCAAAAAACAAAATAAAAACAAGAATGCCACTTGCTAAAGCATTGCAGATGTTTGGATGTTGGCAGGGTTCTGGGTGGGGCTGCTGATACACAAAATAGTTCAGAACGTTCTGAATAGCGCAAAGTATCAAGAGAAAAACCTGCCCTTACAAAACACCTAGGAGCAATCAGGCTTGTGTATGGCAATGCAAAACTGCAGATACCTAGTTGGAACCTCTTTTGTATCATCATTGAGACTATCCCACCTCCCTTTAAAATTCAGAACTGCAGTTTTTAAAAAGCAGGGGGGGGGGGGAGGAAGGAGAGATTAAAAAATTGGCCATAGCCTCAGCTCACTGCCCAGTGAAGTGACATCTGCTATGTCACAGAGCCCATCTTCACTGGTGACCCCATTACTGACCATCTCAACCCAGAAGTGAGGCCGAAATGTGCAATGGCCTGTGAAATTATTCCTTGTGGTTACAAACCTTCTTGAGGGTGGTCTGGGGAAAGGTGACATGTCCTCTGGAGCTGGGAGGGAAGTGGCTTTCCTGCCCCATGAGAGTTTTTGAAATTTCAAAATATTTTCCTGTCCCAGATTAGGACAAAAATGTGAAAATCTTTAAAATTGACATGAACCATTAATCCAAAAAAATTTCAGATCAGGTCAATTAAAATGTTTCTTTTCAATAATTTTGAAATGTTTCATTTTCATTTTGACCTTTTTAAAAAAATAACCATTTTAGTCTAAATTAACTAAAATTTCAAGATGAAAAGTTGTTTCGAACTGAAACTTTTCATTTAAAAAAGGTTGAAATGGGACATGTTAGAATATCAGGGTTGGAAGAGATCTCAGGAGGTCATCTAGTCCAACCCCCTGCTCAAAGCAGGACCAATCCCCAATTTTTGCCCCAGATCCCAAATGGCCCCCTCAAGGATTGAACTCACAACCCTGGGTTTAGCAGGCCAATGCTCAAACCACTGAGCTATGTTGACGATATTAAAATGTTTTTCCCAAAGATTTTCAAACTGGGAGATTCTTTGAAAATGACCCTTTCCTGCCAATACTTTGAATCAGCATTTTCTGACGAAAAAACATTTTGCTGGGCAATTCCTGACCAGCTCTGATGTCTACTGCCCGGATCATGGTGATTCTGTGGATAAACTGTTAAGGATAATTCCCCACTCTGGAACTTCGAGTGAAGAAGGTGGGGGCCCCGCAAGGATTCTAGAAATTAATATTGGCCACTCCAGGCTTGTATTAAACTCCCAAGGTTATAGCTTTTCTCTGAGCTTGGATGGGTAGATGCTGCCACCACCCAAGTGCAGAACACCTTTGAGAACCCAGGAAGGCGCACTTTGGAATTTCTTCCTGTGGGGTACCCTCAAGCCCTTTCACCCCCCACCCCCTTCCAGGGAAGAGATGAGAAAGAAAAAAAAAAAGAAATCAGCTGTTGCCACCAGCTCATTAAACAACATGTGCACAAACCTCTTAGGACACAAAAATCCAGTTCTGTTCTTTAAAAAGGTAAATTTTATTAATTAAAAAAAAGAAGGAAAATACATCTAGGAACTTAGGCATTTGCTAGATTTTTAAAAAAACCACTACAAGTATTGAGCATCAAGAATAGCTTTCTTGAAGTCCAGCTTAAAGGTACAAGCAAAACAAAAGCACCTGGGGTTAACACAGAGGAATCCACAAGCCATAACGAAATGAAAGGAATAAACCTAATTGCGTCTTCCTAGACATTTCCTGATCTATTTACATATCTGGGGTTTTTAAATGAGTAGTTTCTAGGTATGATATTGATAATTTTTTCATACCTGGCCCAAGCTCTTACAGCATAGCTCTGTCCTGTCTGCCTCTCCCTGGAGAATAACAACACACAAAAGGGGAGTCTTGTTTCAATTTTAAAAAGTTTTAGCCTTCCCATTGGCTCTTTTGGCCAGGTGCCCACTCACTTCCTTTTACCTATGCATAGCAGTGAGACTTTTCAACCCTTTACATGTAAAGCAAGTAGAGAACAACTACCGAGAGGGATTCTATAGCTACTGGCTGGCTGGGTGTCCATAAAAGGGAACTAATTCCCCACCACCACCACCCCCGCCCCATTCCTTTATCACATAGCCATTCAGGGCTGTCAGTTTGGATCCACAGTCACCACTGCGGACTCTGACTCCAGCACCTGAATTTGAATCTTAGGATTTGCCTGTGTCCATTTTCCCCATCTGGATTTACCCTCAATCTCGTAGTCCTGGCTGAATGGTTAAAGTGATGGACTAGAAATCCAGCAAGCCAAGGTTCTCTGCTTGGTGTCCCACCCTGCTTCCCTCATTTTGACTCTGTGACCTTCGGTCCCATCCCTGTTTGTTAATTTTTTGTCCCCCGTACTCAGGTCTTGGGCCCTTTTGCCCTTCCGTGATCTGAGATGGCGGCTTTCCATTACTTTTCTTGGCTCCAGGCATGTAAATTGGCCACCTCCTTGCACCCAATAAAATTCACTCAGACTGAAGAAAATTTTTAAAACAGAAAAAGAAGATCAGTGGGTGGTGGGGGATGGGGGAACAACAGCTCCATTCCCCAAAACCCCATCTCAGAGAAGGGAGAGGCCCTGTCTTGGCATGTAGCACAGAAGAGGTTGGATGAGGTGGAGGAAGGCTGCGAGGCCTGGGTGTCAGGAGTGTACACCAGTGCCTCTCTCCTCCCCACAAAAAGGCTTTCGCCATGTGGCAGTGTATAAACACACACACATTCAATGCACATCTACGTCTGCAGTAGATACCATAAGACCTATACTCCAGTTAACGGGGTTTAACGTACTTAACCCTGCAACTGTCAGGCAATTTGGAGTGCAGGCAGGGCTCTGACAATGCAGCGTGACATTACCTGCTGTTGGTGGGACTCTGGGATGTGTAACATTCTTGCTATTATGCAGAGGAAAGACTCCTTGATGATGGTCCAAGGGTAGCTCTGCTGGCTGACAGGCTGCATGGCCTAGTGGCTAGTGTATTGAACTTTGACTCAGAATAGCGGCGTTCTGTTCTTGGATCTGCCATTGACCTGTTGTCTTGGGCACATCTGTTCCATTTGTCTGTTTAGGTTGTTAGCTGCTCAGGACAGACTCTGTCTTTTCTTATGTTTCTGTACAGTACCTAGCAAAATGGGACCCTTGTTGGTGTTGCAGCCTCTAGGAGTTACCTTAATACAAACAGTCTTAAAAATGCTGGCACTTATAGAGCGCCTTTTGTCTGTAGATTTCTGTTCAAACGGCAACAGATCTGGAGCCTGCACTCAGTTGATGTCTTTCAGATAGGTTGTTGAAAGCAGCCTGGGCTGCCTTTCATGTGAAATATCTCCTGGCTGCTTCAAATAAGACTCATTTTCCCCTCTCTCTCTATGTTGCCTTCACATAAAGCTCTCCAGATCTTCTGCCTGGTTATAATCCCAATGAGTAAGTGGCCATCATGGTTGACCTGTTAGATCTCTCTCTTCCAGTGGCGCTATCTGCAACTCTCCATCAGCCAGTTTTGACCCCTTTTAGTTTTCAGTGATTTCACAGACATATTCATTTCTTTGTTCAGAAGGGACATGCAAGGCTCGTCCCTAGGTCGTAACTTGTTAAGGGTTATAAACAGTGGAAGGACAGCAGATGGGTCTTAGTCACAGGGATCTGGAATGGCTTCCTAAGGTAAGTGACTCTTTCGTTATAGCATGAGAGGAAGTATCCAGTGAGATGGTTGTATTGAAGAGGAGCCCCCTCATGTGCTAGTTCAAGGCATCACCAGAGGCCCTTGATGTGTGTCACGACTTTTTTTCTATATTGTGCACTGCAAGAGGCATATAGGGTGGGATCTTCAGCTGGATCTTTGACGTCTTTCAACTGCCCTCAAAAAGGTTTCATGAAAATTTTGCAAAGTTCCCCCCACCCCCAGGTTTTGACCAATTGTTTCCTTCATGTGGGATGCAGCTGTGTATGTCCCAACAATTCTTTTCTGTGCTGCTATGCACACCTGCAATCTTTGAGGCACACAGTATGCACATGAAGCATTTCATAGAATCATAGAATATCAGGGTTGGAAGGGACCTCAGGAGGTCATCTAGTCCAACTCCCTGCTCAAAGCAGGACCAATCCTCAGCTAAATCATCCCAGCCAGGGCTTTGTCAAGCCTGACCTTAAAAACCTCAAAGGAAGGAGATTCTACCACCTCCCTAGGTAACGCATTCCAGTGTTTCACCACCCTCCTAGTGAAAAACTTTTTCCTAATATCCAACCTAAACCTCCCCCACTGCAACTTGAGACCATTACTCCTTGTTCTGTCATCTGGTACCACTGAGAACAGTCTCGATCCATCCTCTTTGGAATCCCCTTTCAGGTAGTTGAAAGCAGCTATCAAATCCCTCCTCATTCTTCTCTTCTGCAGACTAAACAATCCCAGTTCCCTCAGCCTCTCCTCATAAGTCATGTGTTCCAGACCCCTAATCATTTTTGTTGTCCTTCGCTGGACTCTCTCCAATTTATCCACATCCTTCTTGTAGTGAGGGGCCCAAAACTGGACACAGTACTCCAGATGAGGCCTCACCAATGTCGAATAGACGGGAACGATCACGTCCCTCGATCTGCTGGCAATGCCCCTACTTATACATCCCAAAATGCCATTGGCCTTCTTGGCAACAAGGGCACACTGTTGACTCATATCCAGCTTCTCGTCCACTGTCACCCCTAGGTCCTTTTCTGCAGAACTGCTGCCTAGCCATTCGGTCCCTAGTCTATAGCGGTGCATTGGGTTCTTCCATCCTAAGTGCAGGACCCTGCACTTATCCTTGTTGAACCTCATCAGATTTCTTTTGGCCCAGTCCTCCAATTTGTCTAGGTCCCTCTGTATCCTATCCCTGCCCTCCAGCTTATCTACCACTCCTCCTAGTTTAGTATCATCAGCAAATTTGCTGAGAGTGCAATCCACACCATCCTCCAGATCATTTATGAAGATATTGAACAAAACCGGACCCAGGACCGACCCTTGGGGCACTCCACTTGATACCGGCTGCCAACTAGACATGGAGCCATTGATCACTACCCGTTGAGCCCGACAATCTAGCCAACTTTCTACCCACCTTATAGTGCATTCATCCAGCCCATACTTCTTTAACTTGCTGACAAGAATACTGTGGGAGACCGTATCAAAAGCTTTGCTAAAGTCAAGGAACAACATGTCCACTGCTTTCCCCTCATCCACAGAGCCAGATACCTCATCATAGAGAGCAATTAGGTTAGTCAGGCATGACTTGCCCTTGGTGAATCCATGCTGGCTGTTCCTGATCACTTTCCTCTCCTCTAAGTGCTTTAAAATTGATTCCTTGAGGACGTGCTCCATGGTATTTCCAGGGACTGAGGTGCGGCTGACTGGCCTGTAGTTCCCCGGATCCTCCTTCTTCCCTTTTTTAAAGATGGGCACTACATTAGCCTTTTTCCAGTCATCCAGGACCTCCCCTGATCGCCATGAGTTTTCAAAGATAATGGCCAATGGTTCTGCAATCACATCTGCCAACTCTTTTAGCACCCTCGGATGCAGCGCATCTGGCCCCATGGACTTGTGCTTGTCCAACTTTTCTAAATAGTCCTTAACCTGTTCTTTCACCACAGAAGGCTGGTCACCACCTCCGCCTACTGTGCTGCCCAGTACAGTAGTCTGGGAGCTGACCTTGTTTGTGAAGACAGAAGCAAAAAAAGCATTGAGTACATTAGCTTTTTCCACATCCTCTTGTCACTAGGTTGCCTCCTCCATTCAGTAAGAGTCCCACACTTTCCTTGACCACCTTCTTGTTGCTAACATACCTGAAGAAACCCTTCTTGTTACTCTTAACATCCCTTGTTAGCTGCAACTCCAAGTGTGATTTGATCTTCCTGATTTCACTCCTGCATGCCTGAGCAATATTTTTATACTCCTTCCTGGTCATTTGTCCAATCTTCCACTTCTTGTAAGCTTCTTTTTTGTGTTTAAGCTCAGCAAGGATTTCATTGTTAAGACAAGCTGGTCGCCTGCCATATTTACTATTCTTTCTACACATCAGGATGATTTGTTCCTGCAACCTCGATAAGGATTCTTTAAAATACAGCCAGCTTTCCTGGACTCCTTTCCCCCACATATTAGCCTCCCAGGGGATCCTGCCCATCAGTTCCCTGAAGAAGTCAAAGTCTTGCTTTTCTGAAGTCCAGGGTCTGTATTCTGCTGCTCTCCTTTCTTCCTTGTGTCAGGATCCTGAACTCGACCATCTCATGGTCACTGCCTCCCAGGTTCCCATCCACTTTTGCTTCCCCTACTAATTCTTCCCTGTTTGTGAGCAGCTGGTCCAGAAGAGCTCTGCCCCTAGTTGGTTCCTCCAGCACTTGCAACGGGAAATTGTCCCGTACACTTTCCAAAAGCTTCCTGGATTGTCTGTGCACTGCTGTATTGCTCTCCCAGCAGATATCGGGGTGATTGAAGTTCCCCATGAGAACCAGAGCCTGTGATCTAGTAACTTCTGTTAGTTGCCTAAAGAAAGCCTTGTCCACCTCATCCCCCTGGTCTGGTGGTCTATAGCAGACCCCCACAACGACATCACCTTTGTTGCTCACACTTCTAAACTTAATCCAGAGACTCTCAGGTTTTTCTGCCGTTTCATACTGGAGCTCTGAGCAGTCATACTGCTCTCTTACATACAACGCAACTCTCCCACCTTTTCTGCCCTGCCTGTCCTTCCTGAACAGTTTATATCCATCCATGACAGTACTCCAGTCATGTGAGTTATCCCACCAAGTCTCTGTTATTCCAATCGCATCATAATTCCTTGACTGTGCCAGGACTTCCAGTTCTCCCTCCTTGTTTCCCAGGCTTCTTGCACTTGTGTATAGGCACTTGAGTTAACTCTCTGATGGCCCTGCTTTCTCAGTATGAGGCAGGAGTCCTCCCCTCTTGTGCTCTCCTGCTTGTGCTTCCTCCTGGTATCCCACTTCCCCACTTACCTCAGGGCTTTGGTCTCCTTCCCCCGGTGAACCTAGTTTAAATCCCTCCTCACTAGGTTAGCCAGCCACGATCTTGTTCAGGATTGGTTCTATTTCACCCAGTCAGGCTGGACTTTGGTTTCTATAAACCTTCCTCTTCACCTGTTGTCTGGAGTCTCCTTATGTCTCTGAAGCCCATGATTATGGGTTATCTGCCCACTCACTTGCTTCCTCTGAATCCATTGCCTGCCTCAGCAGAACAGATAACAAAGTCACCTAAACTAACACCACAAGGCACAGCAATAGCTAGGTCTCCACCCTAGCCACCCACTGCCTGAGCACCCCCAGGCAGCCCTCTCACCACTCTGCAATCTAAACAACCCATTCACCCACTCACTCAGACATCAGGTCAGCAGCCCACTGACTCAGTCAGTCACAAGCCCATCCTACTGTGAGGGCTAGAACCTGGGCCTGTGGGGTGAGCGAACCGTCCACACCACTACCCAGCCACCATGATATGCATTATGGAGATAAACACCACAGGAAATATCACCTCAGAAGGTGGGACTGACAACTTCCCTCAAGCCCCTGATTGGTCCAGGCACCCTATTTAAGCCCAACAGAAGTTCCATGAAGCATCTGTGCAGCTAGGTAGATAGCCCACCCAGTTGTAGTGATGGACCAGCCTCTCAGCTCTCCCCTGGACTTTAACCTTGACTTGGACCCCCAGCTTGCACCCTTGGACTGTGATCTCGACCCTTGGCTTCAGTACTTGGACTCTGCCTCCCGCTTCAACCCCTGGCTTTGGTACTTGGATTCTGACCCCAGTTTTTGACTCCTGGTTTTGGTGCTTGGATTCAGACTCCAGACTTGACCCCTGGCTTCTGAACTCGATTCCCAAACTAAGGTCTTCTTGGACTCTGGCCCTGACCACTAGGCCTGACTGCCCAAGCCTCAGCTGTGATACCCTTCTGAGATAGGAACTTGAAGCGTCGGGAGGATGACAAGCCACTGGGATTTGAGCTAGAAGAGATGTACCAGGTGGAGAGTTGCTGAGGTCCCCACCTCAGGTGAACACTGTCCAATTCCCACAACACTCAGCCCTCTTTCCTGCTGCAGGTAGGCCCCCCACTCACTGGGAAGAAAAGAGTGCTTCTCACAAAGAAGGCAGCACAGTGGAAAAATCAGTGCCACTCACAAAGAGGGTGGTGAAGTGGGAAAATAAATCAGTGGCCCTCACAAAGATGGCTGACTTGATGGGACAGCAGCAGAAGTTCACCTATCTTGAGAGTCAAAGCTTTATTAAGCTGGAGAGAGAAAGAGAGAGAGAGAGAGAGAGAGAGAAGCCAAATGCCTGAGTTTCCAGTAAAATATCAGAGACTTTGGTAGGTAGGTCTGACTGTGGGGTGCAGGGAATAGGAATGGGATGATGATGCAGAGATGGCAGGGGGGTGCATAGAATGGGAGCAGGGCAGGGGGACACCAGCAAGGAGCCAGAAAGCAGGGGAGATTTGGGGGCAAGAAACCTTAGCTGGAGTGGCTGGCATGGAAACAGAGAGCGCTGTGGTACAACATGGAAATGGAGTAGTATGGATGTCTGTGTGTGAAAGAGAGACAGGAGGTGGCTCTACAAGGTTGTACATTTCTTTAGATGATGTTTTAAAGTTTAACACTGAAAAGCAGCTCTCTGCCTTGCTCTCTAGGTCTTCTGTGGCTGCAAATGCTGTGGAAGCACTGGGGTGGGAGAAAAGATGACTGTGTATAGTGGTCTTTTCTGACCTCCCTTGAGGACATATGTGTAGTGAGATGTGCAAGAATGAAACATTAAAGGCTCAGATCCTCAAAGGTATTTAGGCACCTAACTCCCATTGATTTCAACATTGACCGCCCCGGTCCTTATTTTTTGCTGTCTCTTCTTTGGCCTCCTAAGACCCTGTCTTCTGAAGATACTGCCAGCTGGCACCCAAGAACATGATATTGCATAAGGACGCTGAGCTGTCCCTCTGCTGGGTGTGCAAAGACCTGAAGACTTTCATGGGAAACATTTGCACACGTGTGCAACGTGCATGAGGGTAATGTTCACATTGCACATGATTGTCTCCTGCAGACTAGTTATGTGTCACTCCTTGCTGAGTGTGTTTCCGCAGTGCACTGAGAGGTGGCAGTAAAGTCCCTGCAAATGGAGAGGCAGCAGGACTGTGTGTGTCTCCTTGACTGAGAATGCTCTGTAGCTTCCTCAAGCAGACCTGGAAATGACCATCCAAGGTGGTGATAGCATGGGGAGCTGTTCTATGCATTCAGTTTAATCAGTTTTCAGAGTAGCAGCTGTGTTAGTCTGTATTCGCAAAAAGAAAAGGAGTACTTGTGGCACCTTAGCGACTCACAAATTTATTTGAGCATAAGCTTTCGTAAAGCTAAATTGGTTAGTCTCTAAGGTGCCACAAGTACTCCTTTTCTTTTTCCTTAATATCTGCTAGATCTCCTTACACTTCTATAGTGATCTTTGCCCTGCTGGCCTAATCACTGAGTTAGCAAATCCCCCATGTGCCTGCTCCAGCAGGTCCGCCTCTGTCAATGGCTTTGTGTTTCTGTGCTAGAACCATGAATCTAAATCCCTTTGAATTTGGAAGGACTGTTTCTGTTTCGAATCAAGGGATCTGCGCCTGCTCTATGGCTTTAATTCTGGCCTTGACTTAAAATGAGAGGTCAATTTTCCTCATTCTACTTAGAAGTGTTCTTGTGAGATGTCAGTCCAAATTGATGAGCACAGCTCATGAGATTTCAGTATCATCAAATCTCAGTCTGAACCCTGATCCTCATCTGGCCCCACACCCAACCAAAAGCTAACCTGGGACCAAACCCTGCCCGTGTTTCATTAGATAGTGCATGTGTATGGGTATGAGTTGGTATATTTGGGTGTTTGCACTTGTGTCTGTACTGTAGGCGTTTTGCTAAATGTTGGCATGCATCTGTTAGCAGCTGTGTGTCTCTGTGTATCTTAGTGTTGCATGTTTGTAGATCTGTGTGAGTGTCTCTGGATCTCTGTGTATTACTGTGTTTGGGTGTTTGTATGTATAGAGGTGTTCACAGGACCTTGTCAGTGTCTCCTCAGGCAATTCTCCCACCAGTGGCCTATAAACAGGACTGCTCTCAAGGCTAGCAATGGTGGAAGCATTAGTGTCGACTGGCTGCTCATGTTTCTACCACTGTGTCATCTAACCTGGGTCAGTGAGATTAGACCAGTGCTGGGCATATTCCCTAAAATTCTCTGTGCAGCCACGGCCTAGAGGTGCAGGGGCATAGGTGAAGAGCCCTTCTCTCTCTTTAGGGGAAGAGAGAGCTGCCTGCCATGCTGGTGTAGTGTGGGTTCACCTCTCCTCGGGGGTGGGGGCACCTCCCAAGCCCTCTGGAACTTGGATTTCACAGCTGAAGTTCTAACAGACCCCATTCCCTCTCCCAAGCCTCAGTGATATAGCTGCTCTCTGTATCCCTGACTTCATCCCGTGTTTAACTAAAAAGGAAATCTCCCTCTTCACTGAGCAAAAGATTTGTCCTTCATTCAACGTTTCAGCCCCTTCCCCTCCCATCTCCCCTGCCTCGCCCTGCTGTCACAGAATCACTCCAGGCTGTTAGAAACGTTTCTTTCCACACACTAAGCAGGGGCAGATTGGAGGAGGTGATAGCAGGGACCAGCTGTGGAGGACTGGAGTGACGCTGACAGCTCACTGACAAGTCCCTGTCCAGGAGTTCAGCTGTTGGAATTCAGCCTCTCAGGTGCTCAGTAAAGACGTATGTACATTCACTAGCAGACACATGTCTAGAATATATGCAAATGTATGTGCACACAGTTACACATGTAAACAAATCAGAAAAGCATATAGACTATGTGCACATCTATGTATTCATGCCCCTGCATGGACAAACACATCAGACGATGCAGTGCATTGGTAGACATACACACCAACACACACATGTGCTTTTATACATATCCCAGATACATGCCAATCCAGGCTGCTGATCACTTTCCTTAAAGCTTTAACACTGAGCTCTGGACTTTGCTTCAGAGAGTTGGGTTTTTCTCATCATCACTCTCTCATCATCTGCGTTTTACATGAATTGATTAGGCTGTTCATTGATTTCTGGGCTGCACAATGGGCCATAGCGCCTTTTGCCTCTAGATCACTAGTTCAAATCCAGACCTCATCCAGACTGATGAGGCCTTTGGAAGATTGTCACTGCAACATACTATCAAACACCAGCTCAGTCTTCTCCATGATGCCCTCTTGGACACACCAATATTCTCCTGATGCACGGGAACCTTGGTGGAAACCAGCAGCAGGGTCAGGCTCCCTAGTATCTCTATTGCTAACAAACTCAATCTCACCCACCACCCACAGGGAATATCCCATCTTTTCTCTTTCTCTGACATGGCACAAAGAAAACGGGTGATGCAGGCTAGTGGTTTCTTCTGAGATTTTCTTCTTGGCATCAGTGTGTGTCAGAAACTGACCAAGAATGGCCTTGGTTGATGCTTTCTGCCATTGTCATTCTCCTGTCTCACACAAACCAAGAAGGGAATGGAGCAGGGCGTAGCAACCTTCATGGAGCTCAGAGGGAGGAGCACAGGTTGCAAGAAGGAAGCCTTTGGAGGAGGCACCAGGAACTCAGTCTAGGCGCACATAACTAGAATTCTAGCTGCAGTTGCAACATCTCTGTAAATAGTTTTCTTAATTTAGACGTTTAGAACCTGGAGTCCTCTATGTTATTAACCAGCATGTGAATATGAAACAGGGTGGCAGCAGGAAGTCTAGTGAGATCCAGGCCAAGGAAGAGAATGTGATTAACAGGAAAACCAGCCACAGCAGAGCAAACCAGCAGCAGGGAGGGACTCATCTCCAGGAATGGTGGATTTCCAGACAAAAAGCCTTGCAGAAGCACAGAAGCAAGAATTGAATCTGTATCCAGAGCTGGCCAGGGGGGATTAAGATGAGCAAATGATGACACATCTTTTTTACTATTTCACTGGGGCAAAAGCATGAGTAGTGAGACATTGTTGCCAGGAATAAAGTCCAAAACACTGGAACAGCTGATTAAGGTGTTTGATGAGTACTGTGAGCCCAGACAGAATGAGACTGTAGAGAGAGAGAGACCATTTTTTCCTCAAACAAAGAAGCAGAAGAGGGCTTGTTTTATTACAGAGCTGAGAACTCTGGCATCCACATGTAACTTTGGAGACATAAAAGCCTCACTAATCAGAGACAGAATAATTTGTGGGATACGTGATTCCAGCTTACAGGAGAGACTATTGAGAGAAACAGAACTAACTCTAAAGAAATGCCTCTAAATAGCAAGGGTAGCTGAATTGTCCAGAGAAAGGATCAAAACAACGACTGTTGCTAGTGCAGAACAAGTACACGGGTTAAAGGAAGCAGAACAGAGATGGACTGGCCAAGAATGCAGGCATCTAGGTCCAGTTTATATATTGGGGAAAACAATATGAAAGCCATGGAGGAAAATTTCCAGCCTCTGGGCAATGGTGCAAGGAGTGTGGGAGACAGAGCCACTGTGATCCAATGTCACTGCTACTCCGGGAAGAAAAAAGCAGCCATATGCATAGTGAGTGAGGGCATGGACACTGCCCAGGGAGAGAAGGAGATTGGCAATGTCCACATACTGCAAAAGGCTGCCAGCCATTCAACTATCATATTTGCAACTATCCTGTTATATCAATGACTACTGTAATTCCAGTTGGGTTATGAATACAGCTGCAATGTAACTCTACCTATACTGATAAACATCAATATTAGATTAGAGAAATGTGACTAAATGCTGGTTATGTGCTATAAAACATTCTAAGGCCAGTGGGCAAATACAGCCTGTTGATAAGCAAGCCTGAAAATGGAGACATTATCACTTGGAGTTTACATTAGTTGGCACATGAAGTACCACCCACTGCTGGCAGCAGGGCAGCACAAGACATGGGTTTGATTGCAGCACACCACCAACATCCTCAATGTGACAGAGGAGGGAGAAGAGTCTCCATGGGCCCTGTCCAGCATTGTAACTGAATATAAGTTGCCATTTCAAGGAGCAAGTTCGCAGATGACATTAAGCTGGAGGGAGAGATTGATACACTGGAGGGTAGGGATAGGGTCCAGAGTGACCAAGACAAATTGGAGGATTGGGCCAAAAGAAATCTGATGAGGTTCAGCAAGGACAAGTGCAGAGTCCTGCACGTAGGAGGGAAGAATCCCATGCCCTGCTACAGACTAGGGACCAAGTGGCTAGGCAGCAGTTCTGCAGAAAAGGACCTAGGGGTTACAGTGGATGAGAAGCCATATAAATAAGAAGAAAACAAAGAAAGAAGTGGGACCGCTAAACACTGAGGATGGAGTGAAGGTTAAGGATAATCTAGGCATGGCCCAATATCTAAACAAATACTTTGCCTCAGTCTTTAATAAGGCTAAAGAGGATCTTAGAGATAATGGTAGCATGACAAATGGGAATGAGGATATGGAGGTAGATATTACCATATTTGAGGAGAAGCGAAACTCAAACAGCTTAATGGGACTAAGTCGGGGGGCCCAGATAATCTTCATCCAAGAATATTAGAGGAATTGGCATATGAAATTGCAAGCCCATTAGCAAGAATTTTTAATCACTCTGTAAACTCAGGGGTTGTACCGTATGATTGGAGAATTGCTAACATAGTTCCTATTTTTAAGTGATCCAGGTAACTACAGGCCTGTTAGTTTGACATCTGTAGTATGCAAGGTCTTGGAAAAAATTCTGAAGGAGAAAGTAGTTAAGGACATTGAGGTCAATGGTAAATGGGACAAAATACAACATGGTTTTACAACAGGGAGATCGTGCCAAACCATCCTGATCTCCTTCTTTGAGAAAGTAACAGAGTTTTTAGACAAAGGAAACGCAGTGGATCTAATTTACCTAGATTTCAGTAAAGCGTTTGATACTGCACCACGTGAGGAATTATTAGTTAAATTGGAAAAGATGGGGATCAATATGAAAATTGAAAGGTGGATAAGAAATTGGTTAACAGGGAGACTACAGCGGGTCCTACTGAAAGGTGAACTGTCAGGCTCTGGAAGGAGGTTACCAGCGGAGCTCCTCAGGCATCAGTTTTGGGACCAGTCTTATTTAATCTTTTTATTACCGACCTCGGCACAAAAAGTGGGAGTGTGCTAATAAAGTTTGCGGATGATACAAAGGTATTGCCAATTGAGAGCAAGACCGGGATATCATACAGGAAGATTTGGATGACCTTGTAGACTGGAGTAATAGTAATGGGATGAAATTTAATAGTGAGAAGTATAAGGTTATGCATTTAGGGGATTAATAACAAGAATTTTAGTTATAAAATGGGAACGCATCAATTAGAAGTAACGGAGGAGGAGAAGGACCTTGGAGTATTGGTTGATCATAGGATGACTATGAGCCGCCAATGTGATATGGTCATGAAAAAAGCTAATGTGGTCTTGGGATGCATCAGGCGAGGTATTTCCAGTAGAGATAAGGAGTTTTTAGTACCATTATACAAGGCACTGGTGAGACCTCATCTGGAATGCTGTGTGCAGTTCTGGTCTCCCATGTTTAAGAAGGATGAAGTCAAACTGGAACAGGTACAGAGAAGGGCTACTAGGATGATCCGAGGAACGGAAAACTTGTCTTATGAAAGGAGACTCAAGGAGCTTGGCTTGTTTAGCCTAACCAAAAGAAGGTTGAGGGGACATATGATTGCTCTCTATAAATATATCAGAGGGATAAATAGTGGAGCGGGAGAGGAATTATTTAGCTCAGTACCAATGTTGACACAAGAACAAATGGATATAAACTGGTCAATGGGAAGTTTAGACTTGAAATTAGACGAAGGTTTCTCACCATCAGAGGAGTGAAGTTTTGAAACAGCCTTCCAAGGGAAGCAGTGGGGGCAAAAGACCTATCTGGCTTTAAGATTAGACTCAATAAGTTTATGGAGGAGGTGGTATGATGGGATAACATGATTTTGGCAATTAATTGATCTTTAACTATTCATGGTAAATAGGCCCAATGGCCTGTGATGGGATGTTAGATGGGGTGGGATCTGAGTTACTACAGAAAATTCTTTCCTGGGTATCTGGCTGGTGAATCTTGCCCATATGCTCAGGGTTTAGCTGATCGCCATATTTGGGGTCGGGAAGGAATTTTCTTCCAGGGCAGATTGGAAGAGGCCCTGGAGGTTTTTCGCCTTCCTCTGTAGCATGGGGCACGGGTCACTTGCTGGAGGATTCTCTGCTCCGTGAAGTCTTTAAACCACGATTTGAGTATTTCAATAGCCCAGACATAGTTGAGAGGTTTACCACAGGAGTGGTCGAGTGAGATTCTGTGGCCTGCGTTGTGCAGGAGGTCAGACTAGATGATCATAATGGTCCCTTCAGACCTTAATATCTATCTATGAAAGCTGGATATGAGTCAGCAGTGTGCCCTTGTTGCCAAGAAGGCTAACGGCATATTGGGCTGCATTAGTGGGAGCATTGCCAGCAGATTGAGGGAAGTGATTATTCCCCTCTATTTGGCGCTGGTGAGGCCACATCTGGAGTATTGCATCCAGTTTTGGGGCCCCCACTCCAGAAAGGATGTGGACAAACAGGAGAGAGTCCAGCAGAGGGCAACAAAAATGATTGGGGTCTAGGGCACATGACTTACAAGGAAAGGCTGAGGGTACTGGGATTGTTTAATCGGCAGAAGAGAAGAGTGAGGGGGGATTTGATAGCAGCCTTCAACTACCTGAAGGGGAGTTCCAAAGAGGATGGAGCTCGGCTGTTCTCAGTGGTGGCAGATAACAGAACAAGGAGCAATGGTCTCAAGTTGCAGTGGGGGAGGTCTAGGTTGGATATTAGGAAACACTATTTCACGAGGAGGGTGGTGAAGCCCTGGAATGGGTTACCTAGGGAGGTGGTGGAATCTCCATCCTTAGAGGTTTTTAAGGCCCGGCTTGACAAAGCCTTGGCTTGGATGATTTAGTTGGTTTTGGTCCTGCTTTGGGCAGGGGGTTGGACTAGATGACCTCCTGAGGTCTCTTCCAACCCTAATCTTCTATGATTCTATGATCAGTCCCCTTTGGGCACAGGGTGAATGTATAGTCTGAGTCTTTAGAAAGCACCATGGAAGCCACTGCTGAGTGCACCCGTGTTCTTGAGATTCCATAACTATGAGGTGAGGGTAAAGTACTGCCCTGCAAAGCCCTAGATACACGGAGCAGGCTTGCCTTTCAGAGCACAACACAGATGGCTCCATGGACAGGGGATGTAGCACACTGATGGACTCTAATACTGTCACATTTTGGAGTCAAGGCTCCAGGCAATCCAACAAAGCACTGAACAGGATGGATGCTACAGGTAGGAAGTCATCATATTGCAGGGCTGGGCAGACTGCAAGGACCAAGTGTTATAGGAGGTTACCCCTCCTACCAGGGAAGGGATGAGCTGTGTGTGGAAGATGGGATTTTGTTTAGAGGATTTGGAAGTAATCCCAGCAGATTTAAGAATTGACAGCATGTGATGGCTCCACGCTTCACACCTGGGGACAGAGGCAGAGTGGAAATGAAGTTCATTGCAGACAGAGTGGCCCAGATCCTCAGCTGGGACAACTTGCCCCAGCTTCACTGGAGGCAAGGCACACAAGCTGAGGATCTGGTCCAGCCTACCTAATTCCCTCCAAACAAGAAGCAAAGGATGCACAGAGCATCACTTTGTGATGCAAACCCTCCCAATTGATCCTAGACCATTTTTTGTCCCCCAGCTCCCCCCATTCCATTGACACAGATGTGTTTGCCCAAGATATTTACCGAGCAATTTGCCTTCAGTTATAGAGGATGGGAGAGCTGGAAAGATTTCCTTCTGGCTTTCTCGTAACAGATTTCAACTTGTCCCAATTACAAACTTGGAAGCATCTCATTAGTGGGAAGTGAGGTCTCTGGGAAATTGAGATTGTGGAAAGATTTCTCCCCAGCGGCACAGAGATCAGGGTTGGCCAGAGAGCAAGTGGGTTAGGTGCTTATCATCTGAGCGTGTTCGCTGCCTATTTGACACTTTCCCAAATTTCTCCCCTGGGGGCACCCAGACAGAGTTGTGCAATCCTGGTAGCTTCAAAATTTCAACACACAATCCCTCGGTCACTTCCTGGGCATGTCCCTCATCACCGTGCTCCTCTCTGCACTGTCTGTTTGCTCAGAGATGAGGCAGGGATGGTTTTCATTTCCTTGGCTGAAACTCTTCCCCCACACTCCTGCCCCCGCCCCACAAATGGTTTTGATTTTATCCAAAAGGAGGTTGAGATGGGAGGGTTGGAGATTTAAGGGCAGCTTTCTGGGTGAGTTAGAGGGGAAGCATTTAGAACCACAGCTACTCCCTTACAAACACAAATGCCTGGAGTGAGGGCAGAGACGATTATATTAATGATAGCAAGTAGGCAGAGTGTGGAGAGGAAACCTGGCTGTAACAGGGTGGCCTTGCCCATTAAGGCCAGGAGGCCTGGGACCAGTCAGCCCTGTTCAGCTAGCCCTGCATAGCTACACGTGCACCTGGGAGGAGGAAAGCCCAGCAGCTGAGCCCTGACATGGCGGAGAGCAGACAACTGTTCCTACCTGGGGGCAGGAAGATGGCTGAGGTCCAGGAGCTGTCTGAGGATTGTGGCTAGCCAGCGCCCTGTGTCAGAGGATGGGCCAGAGCCCAGGTACCTGTTGGTGGGTGTTGAGACAGGCTGTTGCAGCTGGGGCCTGCTGTAAGGAAAGGGGGCTGGATTCCGAATACAGCTGGGCTGAAGATTCCTTTGTTTTGTGCTTCTCTTGCACTTCATCTAAATGACTCCGTGACCCTGGAAGGGGTTGAACTCTCTGAAGTGTCTTGGCCAGAGGGTGGGGTCGTCCCTCTGGCTGGAGTAGGCTGAAGAGCATGGTGGGGAAGCTGAGGTAGAGCAGCTGCAATGCCACAATATGCTACAAGGGGGCACTTTGGGCTAGTGAGTCCTGTACAATGGCCTGGTGGTTACATCACTGGCCCAGCACTCGGGAGAGCTCGGTTCAATTGTCAGCTCTGCCTGTGTGAGCTGGGGCAAGTCATCTAGTCCCTGTGCCTCAGGTCACGGTTCAAATGGGGGATAACAATGAGATGGCGAGCTCTTCGGGGCTGGGACTGTCCCTTGCTAAGTTTGTGCAGCACCTAGCGCAACAGGGCCCCAGTCTCACTTAGGGCTCTTAGGGTATGTCTTCACTACCAACCTTAGAGCGCTGCCACAGCAGCACTTTAATGTGGCTGTGTAGTCGTGTCACCAGCACTGTAAAAAACCCACCCGCACGAGGGGAATAGCTCCCAGCGCTGGGAGCGTGGCTACACTGTCTACACGGCCACTTTACAGCACTGAAACTTGCATCGCTCAGGAATGTGTTTTTTCACACCCCTGAGTGAGAAAGTTTCAGCGCTGTAAAGTGGCAGTGTAGACAAGGCCTTAGATCCTACTGTCATGTCGCTCTGACCATTAGCAATAGGCCCTACTGCAGAATTCAGATCTGGATTTCAAGTTCAGGGCTATTCGGAGCCAGGGCTTTACCTCAGCCCAGGATGGAGTTAGGGACTATTTGCAAAGTTCAGTCTGGGCTACTGCTTTGGCAATTGGTGCCACTTTATGCAGGGCAATTGGATCTGAAGTTTTGGTGCAGCCAAATGATAATGATACTCTACTAATGAGAACTGATACTGTGGTGTAGGGACCAGCCACCGTCACCACCCTTCTTCTCCCCGAGGAGGCAGGGATGGTGATAGTGGGCCATGGCTCCCTCTGCACCAGCTAACAGGGCTGAACTGACACCAGGCTGAGCGCGTGCGACGCCCTGTCAAAGGCTGGCTGAGCTGCTGCTTGGGTATGTGTGGCCTGGATCCCCAAGGAGAATCCTGACTCATCCAGCCAGAATCCCTCCAGGGGCTCCCGCTGCAGCATGTGCTCTCCTCAACACGGACCATGGCTCGAAGCCACCAGCTGGCCTGCTGGGCATCATGCACACGCTGCCTGGGGGCAGGATCTGGCCCATGTGGTTGTATGATGGGGCATACACCTCACAGTGGCCAAGGGTTAGCAAGAGTCTTAGGGCCTAATTAGCCTTCCAGGTTACACCTGGGGGTGGGTCAGACCCAATTCAATATCAAGCCCAGCTGAGGGGGGTCCTACATAGAGGCAGAAGGAAGCGTGTTAGTCAGGGGCCTGTCAGAGAGCCTGGGAGTGGCTTGGGGGAAGTTCCTCAGTAGTGGGCTGGAGAGGAAGCTGCCTGAGGAGACAACCCCAGAGCAGGAGCAGTGCAGGCTGCAGTCCTGTGAAAACCTGATAAACAGGGAAGGGTAGGCGAGGGATTGTAGGGAGCAGCCCATAGCTGCCTGCACACAGTCCCTGGTCTGGAACCCAGAGCAGAGGGGGGTGGCTTCCCCTCCAACTCCCAGCATGAGGGAGGTAAAAGCCTCAAGATGAAAAGAGGCAAGGCCTGATTCCTAGCTGGAGGCTGAAGGCCTGGCGTCAAGGCCACCAGACTCTTTCCTTTCTGTCCAGACTCTTCTGTTGTCCTGGAAACGAACACGGAAGGTGACCGGAAGGCGGGGCCATGAAAGCTGCAGAACCGGAGCAGTACGTGATAGGGGTGCTGCAGTAGGGCACCTGCAATGCTGCATCCTGACTTGAGAGGGCACTCCAGAAGTGAGAGCTCACCTATTGCAGGTGGCAAAGCTCAGTAGAAGTTATTAGCAGAGAATGAGGAGAACGATGGGATGTAGGCGGAGAGAAAGGTGTTTTCCGCTGACCTTTGAAAGCAGATGGGTGCATGAGGTGGAGAGAAACATGGAAGTGAACCTGTGTGGCTGTATTTGGGTTTCCAGTGCTGCAGGGGAACATCTTAAAACAAGAGCCCATCCCCCCCTCAAAAAAAAAAGTTCTCATGAATCTACCATGGAACTTGTTTGAGCAACTTCTAAGTCAGCTGCTCTAGTGTAGCTGGTCTCTGGAGTGGGTTGGGTGGGGGTGGAATATTCCTAATATTTCTGTTGATATTAGGTTTTGTGAAACACACATACACATTGGGCCATAACTGCTTGGTGTCTCTCTAAATCAGCAGTTGAGGATAAGCAGAGGGGGCTTGAATCTGAGTAGGCTGGTTCTTCCCCACATTTTCCAAGAGCAAACAGAGACTCAGGACGCTTCAGAGCCATTGGCAGGGAAGATGTGTTATTGCTCTGCCTTACGTAACTCACATAATCTCATCTTCTCTCTTTCACCTGCTGCCTGTGCCATCTGGTCCCTGGGCTGGAAGGCCAGGTTTTCCCTCATTGGTTGCCTTCTCTGCTCAGGTTCCTCCTGATTCTTCCCTACACATTGGATGCCAGGGGAGGAGTCAGCTAAACCTACAATACATGCACAGTTGCCAGTACAGCCCGTTGTGTTGGCCGATCTGGTGGCTTCTGCAGTAAAAGGGGTGAGATGCTATAGCTTGAGCTCAGAACTGAGGCTGAGATAGACTCCTACTCTTTGCAGATTGGGTATGGAGGGGTACATGTAGCACATGCTCACCAGTGGATTACACCAGCGTGGCAGCTCTTGGCAGGCTTGATGTGGCAGAGATTATGCTGGGTGTTGGCAGTTCCAGCCAATGTCTCGAGCCAATCCGCAATCTGCAAATATAAAGTGGATGTCTGTGAATTTGCAGGGCTTTACGAATGTCCCAGGCCTGGTGGCCTCTGAAGATTCTGTCCTCCTACCATCAGGCGCTGCTGTGCCAAATGGGTGGAGGTCTAGCCCCCTGCTATTTGCTTCTGCTGCTGCCGCTGAGTGCAGGCTGAATGCAGAGAGTCATGGCCTCCTTCCCATGTGACATGGGGAATTGTACCTCCACTCACTTAAAAGTGCAGTAGTCGGTGTGAGTGAGACAGTGGCATACCTCTCCCACCCTGCTTAGGATCTGGGGCAGGATTCAGAAATTCCAAGGCCAGAAGGGCCCCTAGTGACCTCTAGCCTGATCTGCACAGCACAGGCCAGAGAACTCCCCCAAAATAATTCCTACAGCAGATCTGTTAGGAAAACATTTAGTCTTGATTGAAAAATGGCCAGTGATGGAGACTTGAGCATGACTCTTGGTAGACTGGCCCAGTGGTTAGTTACCCCCACCATTAAACATTTGCATCTTTATTTCCAGTCTGAATTTGTCTAGTTTCAGCTTCCAGCCATTGGATAATGTTACATTTTCTGTGCTAGATTGAAGAGCTCATTATTAAATATTTGTTCCCCATATAGGTACTTAACAACTATGATCAAATCACCCCTTTACCTTTGCTTTCTTAAGCTAAATAGATAGCCTGAAAGAGCTCAATCACTAGAAGGCAAGTTTTCTAATCTTTTAATCATTCTTATGGCTCTTCTATGATCCCACTCCAGTTTATCAACATCCTTCTGGAACTGTGGGCCCCAGAACTAGACACAGTATTCCAACAGTGGTTGCACCAGTGCCGGACAAAGAGGTAAGATAACCTCTCTGCTCCTACTTGAAATTCCCGTTTATGCAGCCCAGGATCACATTAGCCCTTTTGGCCACAGCATTACCCTGGGAGCTCATGTTCCGCTGACTATGCAGTGAGCTGTAGCTCATGAAAGCTTGTGCTCAAATATATTGGTTAGTCTCTAAGGTGCCACTAGTACTCCTTTTCTTTTTGACTATCCACCATGACCCCCAAATCTTTTTCAGAGTCACTGCTTCCTAGGATAGAGTTCCCCATTGGGTAAGTTTGGCCTACGTGCTGTGTTCCTAGATGTATACCTTTACATTTAGTCATATTCAAACTCATATTGTTTGCCTGTGCCAAGTTTACCAAGCAATTCAGATCGCTCTGTTTCAGTGACCTATCTTCGTCATTATTTACCACTCCCCCAATGTTTGTGTCATCTGCAAACTTCATCAGGGATTTTGTTTTCTTCCAACTCATTGATAAAAATGTTAAATAGCGTAGGGCCATGAACTGATTCCTGTGGAAGCTCACCCGCTCTCTGATGCTTCCCCATTTGCAGTTACATTTTGATCCATTAGTGATGGGGAGACAGAAGTTGTTGTTTTTTTTTTGGAGGGGGGTCACAACCTGGCAGAACAAAGGGGAGGAATAAACCACTTGAAGGGGAGAGTGAGAAACGGGGACTTCAGGGGTCGGAAGGGAGACAGGAGTCCCAAGGGAGGGAAGCCCCATGCCCCCTCACCCCCTGGGAGAGGCACTGTGCAGATGTACTTTCATTTGCCAAAGTGGGGGAATGGGGTCTCCCCCGTCCCCTGAAGATGCTGGAGGAGGGAAGCGATGCTGCTGTCCTGAGGCATGAGAGAAACTGGGTCTGTTAGCCATTTGCTGACAGGGGTAGCAGGCCAGTGGGCTTCCCCACAGAGAAGACCTGAAGGAAGGCTGGGGCCTGTTGGGTGAGCGGCAGTGTGTAGGTCTAATGCCTAGCAGGGCTTCTGGGAGGCTTTCGTTGGTTCAGATCAGCATCCCAGCCACCACGGAGCTGCTCTCAACAGGAGCATTTGAGCATTTTCGTGTTGGTCACCGGGAGAGTTAATGCCAGAATCTCAGAACTGATCCCCCCACATGAGAAGTCAATTAGCTCCCCGTCAGATCTCACCCGCAGCCCTCTGGCAGCCACCCCTCCCCCGGCCACCTGCTTACATGGAGCGCTGTCACTGGGAATTACTACAACGCCTGGCAACTGGAGCACTGGGCACTGGAGAGGCCTCTGCCCTATCTCACCAGGAAGATCCCTACCTGAGAGGGCAAGAGGAGCTGTGCCAACCCCTCCTGGTCATGCAGCTCTCCCCTGCTCAGCGGGTGTGGGACACTTGTCTCTGTGTGCATGCTGTGGGCTCTGTACTGAGCCCTGCGCATGTTGCTCTGAAAACAAGGAAATTAATCCAAATCTGTCCCAGGGCAAGGCCCTGTGCTCCTCACCATGATACCTATGGCTAAATTGCGGCACAAGCCACCGCATTCCCTTGATGCCCCCACCTGACAGTAGGCTCAGATAATGCCTGGGGTTCAGGAGGGAGCCAAGCATCTGTAGAGGGGATACTGTGGGAAGAGAGGACTGGAGGAGGTTACCATGGCAACCCAAATCTGAGACCTGAAGGTGATGCAAAATAGAGAGCCAACCCCAGCTCTCCATGGGCTCCCTGCCAGGAAATTGGCTCGTGCTGACTCTGACTCACTGTGGACAAGAACAGGGGGTCCCAAACATTTTACTAGGGTGTCCTACCACCTGCATTTTATCTCTTTGGGGGACCCACCTCGACCCTGCTTTCCCCAGCCCCCTTGCTCTCGCTCTCCTGGCCCTGCCCATTCCTGCAGCCCAGCCAGCCCTCTCTTCTCAGGGCTGGGCTGCATTGCTACCAGCAGTTGACTGTCTGCTCTCTGGCTACAGCTGCTTCCTCTGTGCTGCTGCTACCAGGGCCGCTCCCAGGGGAAGTGAAAGTGGGATCAGGGCAGTGGCAGCAGCAGCCTGTCCCTGCCCCATGCATGCTCTGAGGTGGTTCCTTCGCGCTTCTGCTGATGGGGAAGTAAAAGTGGGGGGGAGAGGCGCCAGGTGACCCACCTAGACCCTTCCTGTGAGCCACTGTTTGGAAAACAGTGCCCTAGCACAGTGTCTCATTTTTTCCTTGTGCTCCCCTGTTGGTCTGTCTCTGCCTGTGGTCACTTGTTTTAAACTTATATTGGAAGCTCTTCGGGACCAGGACTGCCTTTTTCTTCTGTGTTTGTACAGCCCCTTGCACAATGGAGTCCTGCTTCGTGAGTGGGGCTTCTACTGCACTTCAAATTGCTACTAATTAATTGCAGAGCTAGCTACTGTTCCGATGCCTGAGAGTTGCAAACCCTGCACTAGAGTCAAACAGGGGCCTAGAGAATACGGAAGCAAAGCACAGGAGCAAATTTTTACGTTGTTTCAAAGGTAACTGTAGCTCTTTAAACTTGATGGCAAAGTATATACATGGCTCTGCCTCAAGTGCCCTGGCAAAGTACCACAGCATGCTGTGGCATTGGGGAGAAGACATCTCCTCTCCAGCCTTGTGCACTGTCAGAATCCACTGCAGTGGGGGGTGGGGAAGAGTTTGCCTGTCATACTCAGTGATGCATTATCACCATGTGTTATCACTCTGGCACTATGGAAGTAATAAATAGATATAATAATTTAAATCCAGATTGTACCATTGCTTGGGATAGCCTGTGGCTGGCAGCAGGAAAGCTGGGCAAATGGCCCCTCCTGGAGTTATTTCGGTAGTGTCTAAAGGCCTCAACCAAGATCAGAGCCCCCTTGTGCAATCACTGTAGGGGGAGAGAGTCCCTGCCCCAAGGAGTTTACACCTATATAGACAAGAGTGCGGAAGCAGTGGCAGGGACTTGCCCAAGGCCAGTGGCAGAGTGGAGACTAGAACCCAGCTCTCAGCAGTCCCATGCCAGTGCTTTAACTAGTGAACTCTTCTGCCTCCAAGGCTGTCCCCTTCTAGGATTGTCCTCCCTTCAGAAACACAAAGCTTTATCAGATGGTGGCCACCTGAACTACTATGACCGTTGAGAAGGCTAATTGGCCCAAATGTGCCCCTCTTTCCTCTGGCCCTGGTCCCCAATGGTCTGTTTATCCACCTGTTGCATCTTCTCCTATGTGTGGACAGTGCTGTCTGGGGCCTGGTTTTCTGCTCTGCTCATACAGCGGGGCTCTCTTGACACCCCTGTGACACAAAGAATAGCTATGAGGGTCTATGGAGATCTCAGAGGCCTTGGGTGGCTGCTCAGAGGCCCTGTCTCCTGCCCTGACTGCCCCCACCCCAGAGATGCTGTGTTTCAGGCACTTTTTGCCATCTGTGGGGCTCCAGAACATGGAGAGGTAATAGGAGCTCCACAACCGATGATTCCACGCTAGGGGTTGATGGAGGGATGATGTGTGTCCAGCCCACTCTGTTTATGGCTTTTCCCCATACACAAAGCTGCTGACACATACCGGGTCCCTCACAGGGGATGGGGTAGGTGGCCTGAGCTGCAGAATCTGCTGACTCTGGTATCCCTGCAGCAGGGTTAAGACATGTGCATTGACCTAGGAGTCTGATCCTCCTTTATTGAGCTTGTAAGCTCCTACTTAGACTGTGAACTCCTCGTGGCAGGCTCTGCATCTTGCAGGGGGCTAAGAGCTTCATACAGAGTTACTGTGTATGCTGGGAGGCTGACTGGCCCCTCCCCATAGCACAGAGCTCAGGACCAGCTCCCATTGGGGTGGGCAGTGTGCCCATAAACCAGGTGACCAGAATTCCTGTGCCATGGCCTTACAGGTACGAATATAGGGCCATGCCCCGCAGTAAAACACAAGGCCACAACCTCTGTTTGCCCAGAGGTGGGAGAACCCACCAGTGGGGGAGACAATAAACAGCAAGATGATTTAAAGGTGTCTGGGGGGCAGACGGAGCAGTCACATGCTCTCCCCACCCCTGGCACCCCACTCTGGGGTCAGCTCCACCCGCTTTGTTCCCCTTCCTCCACAGCCTCATTCATTATACCAGGGCATTCATCAGCCTTGACAAATGCCCCGCAATAAAGGCGGCTGTGATCGATAATCGAAGACAATGGGGTGGGAGGGGCCGGGGGGGTCGCTCATGAATAGGCATGAGTCTGTGAGGACATCAGCTTCCTCGCTTTGCAAAAGAGGCCAATTGTGTGGCAGGCGTTTAAAATTCAGGCTTGGTCGGCCTGTCTTCCACCCGCCCCTCAAACCTATGAGGTGGTTTATTTATTTAATTACCCGCCCCTCCCCCCCGGCCCCCCCACCGCCCGGAGTGACAGACCTGGTTCTTTTCACTCCTTGTCTCCCCTCTTTCTTTCTTTTCTTTTTTTATCTTCCTTCCTTTTCCTTCTCCATTTTTTTTCTCTCCCTGCTTTTGTGAGCGGGGCCATGACGAATGGCGGAGAAAGGCGGGTGCTGTGAGAACCTGGCGCTGCCATTGAGCTAGGGGTGCTGAGCACTTTCTGCCTTGCTTGGGGGTTTTGTGTGTGAATTTCATCTGGAGGCTCAAGTGCGGGGGAGGGGGAGCAGGGGAGCTAGGCTATAGACATGGCTTTCTTTCTATGGCGATGGGGGGGTGTTTGAGAAGGAAACTGGGGCCCCTGCGCACAGACAATGGGGAGTGTTGTAACCCTAGCATTCCCCAGAGCAGGGGGCATTGGCTGGTCAGGGGGAGCAGCTCATGCCAGGAAAGCTACGGCTCCCTTGCTGGGGTTCAGCAGAGCATTCCTCCTCCCACCAGTCTTTGAAAATCTCAACGCTTCTGCACTAGTTACTGCTGGACAAGACTGGGGGGGGCTGGGGAAAGCGGGCAAGGAATCAGATCCCACCAGCAGCAGCAAAACCCAGGCTGATTTGTAGCTGCGTATGCAGCAGCATCTTGCCAAGGAGCCGAGAGCCCGCTTCAGAGTCCTGGTCCTGATTGTGAAAGCCCTCCCCATTGGCTGGGGTCTAGCTCAGAGAATGCCTCTTTCTCTTCGACCCACCAGCACAGCTGGGGCAGGTCCCAGGGTCAATCTCCTGGAAGCTGGGGCTGCTGGGTGTCGGGTCCTCAGCTGTGGAATTCACCTCCACCACTGATCAGGAGCCACCTGGGTTCCGCAGAGAACCAAGGCTGCAGCCTCACTAGTTGCAGCTCACTGGGAGAGCAGCAAGTTCAGTGAGGTGGGGTTGGGTGTAAGTTACACTCAGCTGCCCAGATTTAATAGGGATGTGCCACTGGAGGAAGCGACACACTGTAAGTGAGTGTGAGTCTGAATATGCCTGAGGGAGTCCAAGTCTAGAGTAGGCCTCATTTTCTGCTGTGCTGTGACCCATTTACACTGATCAGTGGGGTGACCAGACATCAGGTGGGACCAGCCCCTGGGGAATACCATTGGCAAGGGGAGTAGCCACTGCACTGTGCCACTCAGCTCCTGGCCTGGGGAGAAGGCATGGCTAGAACACACTGCATTTTGACTGTTCTTGGCTCCCCACAGCCCCTCGAGAATTATCATGGCTGATCTGTGTTTAAGTTGGAGCAGTCCTGAGGCTGCTCTAATTTACACTGGGCCAGTGTTTAGGCCCTGCAAAAATGGCTTATAGCCTCTCTTGTCTCTTCCCCATATTCAGTGTGCCTACCACAAGGATGGAGGAATAGATAATCAAGGTCCAGGAAACTGTTTGTGTAACCTGTGTGCTGGAGGGAAAGAGGAAGGGGTAAGATACAGGCCTTAGTCTTGATCTAGGCTTCTATCTGAATCTGGCCCATCGGAGGAACACTGAAGGAAGTGGCATAACCTGTGGTGGGATGGAGATGATGATATTTCTAATTTTTCTTTGGTGTTTATTTGGCCCCCATCACTGAAATATCTGGACACCTCCCAGTCTCTAATGTATTTATCCTCACTGCACCCCTGGGAGTAGGGCAGGGCTAGCGTCCCCATTGTACAGGGGGGGAACTGAGACACAGAGAGACTAAATGACTCACCCAAGGTCACCCAGACAGTTGGTGGCAGAGCAGAAAATTGAATCCAAGCTAATCCAAGTCCCAGGCAAATGCCCTAATCACTGGTCCATTGTCCCTCTTTAACTGATAATGCCTAAATCCTGAGCAGGCATTGATTAAATACTCTCTCAACTGCATCGTGCTGCACACAGTTCTGGGCACCACAGTAGGAGAAGCAGTTCTCTGAAGGGAATTCAGTGAAGCCTGAGGGGCTGGGTTATAAGAAAAGAGGATGATAACGCTGTATGGCTTAACCACACAACAGTGCCATTATGGCAGGGTCTGGAGGCTCCACACTCCCAGGGAGGAGAGGAATTGTTCCCTGGGATGCTCACATTCTGCCCATGGTACAAAACGATCCCCTGGATTCTCAAGTTTGTACTGACTTTGTCACTTGATATCCTCAGCTCTTGTGGAAGGGGTTGCTCGGCTATTAACCAGCTGCTACATTTCATTCCAGAGGTGGCTGCCTTTCAGCAGTGGATAAAGTGACCCTTTCATAGAGTCTTTAGGCCCAGATCCTCAAGGGTATTTAGATGCCTACCTGCTAATAGGAGTGAGGCACCTAAATACCTTTGAGGCTCTTGCCCTGTCCCCGTTAAGGCCCTGCTCCCTCCTCTACTAACGTGGGTGGGAGTGTTTCCATTGAGTGTAATGGGAGGCAGCTGGGTTCTGAGGGCCCCGTTCCGCAAACCCTTACGACTGCAGGTAGCGCTTACTACCCAGTGCCCCCCTGGCGGCAGAGGGTCTCCAGCCCTTCAGGGAACACTGTGGGAACACTGTGGAGGGTTTGCTGTGTTGGGCCTGTGGACCTGAATTTCACATAGAATTCTTGATCCTCCAGGTCCCAGATAGGGCCAGGCTATGTTGTAGGAGGAACTTAACAAAGCAAGGGCTTCTGGGTAAGGGGGTCATTCTTGTTCTCTGCTGGAGTGCATGGATTGTCTTGGCTCTCTGCTCACACTGGGGAGTGTAACATGCTTTGGGCTCTACCAGGATAAAAGATACTGTAGAAATAGGGGAGCATGTTATTAAATAACCCTCCTGCGAGGGCCAGTGTGTGCACAGGTGTGTGCTGTGAGAGTACGCAAGGAGCCACCCCCTCCCAATGTGTGTGAATGCTGGGCACAATTGAACACAGAGCCTGTCCCCACTGCAGGGCTGAGCTGTGTGCCCTGTGCCCTTGTCCCCATTGCAGATTTGAGTTGTGTGCCCTGTCCCTTTGCCCTACTGCAGGGCTGAGCTGTGTGTCCCGTGGGCTGAGCTGCATGCCCTGTGCAGGGTTGCTCCGAGTCTCTCCTCCCTTGCTCCTTGGGAAGGCTGGAGCTCTTGTTGGTGGGTTGTTGTGAGTAGGGGCTTGGCAGTTTTCAGGCACAGGAGGGCTCATGCCATATAATCCTGCACAATCTGTGCCCCCCCCCCGCCTTTGCCCACCGGTAAGGGAGACGGCTACTGTTTAATCCCATTTGACAGCTCTTTCATCATCTGCCTCCCTCCCTCCAACTTGGCTGTGGCTCATCCAAGGCTTCTTTGTAGCCATAATCAAAGCCTGGTGAGTGATGGGCGGTCAGGGGAGGGGGCGAAGAGATGGTGGAGGAGTGGAAGGAGAGTGGGTGGGGAGGGGGGTCCTGGCAGCCCATTCTTTGGGCCTGGAAGAAGGACTCGCCGCTGGGATGGCTTGCTCCCTGAGACCCCATCTGGAGGGATAATCTCCCTTTGTTCCTGCCCCTCCCTATGCTCTGCAGGTGCGCATTGTGGGTGGCAGGGTCCACCAGGGGGGTAGGCTGCCGCCCAGACAGTGAGGAGCAGGAGAGATATTCCCACAGGCTGGCTGGGGGTGGGGCGGGGACATGGCTTCCCCTGCTCTGATTACTTGTTGATGAGTTGGGATGCAGATGCTGTGCTCCGGCAGGACAGAGTGGGAACAGCAGGAGCCATTGTCTTCTGGGGAATGAGGGGGGGATGGATGTGTCCTGTTTCCGGTGCCTTGCGGACACTCGCAGACTGGCAGATTCTCTCTTTTTCACTACAATCCCCTTTCCCTTTGCTGGGCTTGTCCCTCCAGGCCTATCTGACCTGGACACACCAGATCTTTCGAAGGAGGGTATCACACTGGGGACCCTCCCCAAGGAGCCTTATTCCTTACAGTGCAGTAACTCCCTCCTTCTCCAGCTCTCCTCCTCCTCCTCCCACTTATTCGTCCTTCCATTCTTCTGCTCCTATCTCTTGATCCACCCTCCCAGTTGCATAGGGGGAGAGACAGGGTCCTTTCTAGGCTCACCCCTGTTGCTCCTTAGCCATTTCTTACTGGATTGTACCACCTACTCCTGGCTGTGGCTAATTCGACACTTACTGCTCATATGCAACTGCAGGGGACTGAGTCACGGACACATCCGCTGGCAGGGAATGTCACAACTGAGCCTGCAGGCACTGTCCTGATCTAGGCTTCTAGGATGTAACCTTATGCTAGACCCCTGCTACTAGCTGGCTCTTTGAAAGGGGGCGGTTTCCTCCAGACCCGAAGCGTGTTGGCAAGGCAGGCCCTGATCCGACGAGAAGTCAGGGTTGTAAGTGCATTCACTGAAGGAGGGCACATGGTGGTGGGAGAGGACATGCCTTCCCAATCCCTCTGCTGACTCCCAGCTGCAGTCCTTTCAGATGAACACTGGCTGTTGCTAGGGAGAGAGGGCAGGTCAGCCCCTCGCAGAGACTCCCCAAGAGGAAAACAAATGTCTTTTGTGCAGGCAGTTTAAAAACCTCATTGTGCAGGACACCTTGTTTGAGGCCTATTTAGTGCCAAAGGCTGTGTGTGTGTGTGTGTATGTGTGTGCGTGCGTGAATGCGCACAGAGGGGGAGATGCAGCACACGCCGTACTTTCTGCTGGCGCTTATTTCGGAAGTCTCTTTCCACCACAGAAACGCTGCCTGGGCAAAGTCACTGGTTTCTCAAGGCACCTGATCACGTAAGCCAGAAATTGCAGTTAGAGTAGGAGACTAGGAATTAGAACTCCTGGGTTTTCTTCCTGGCTCTGGGAGAGAGACCTATGTCGTGGTTAGAGCAGGTTATGGGAGACTGGACTCCTGGGCTCTGTTCCCACCTCTGCCACTGACTTCCCCCATGTAGCTCACTTAGGCTGGGTTTCCCGATCAGTATACCAGGGCTGATCGCATTTACCTAGCTCACGGTGGGGCGGGCAGTGATGGCGGAGGTTCGTTAGTTATGTGAAGTTCCTCAGATGAAAGGTAGTGGGGAGCCACAGAAGGTTACTATAGCCGTGGGTATAGATTTTAATGCCAAGAGCATCAGCCCTAGGGCAGCAAGACTAGGCAAGATGTTACAAGCCATCATCTAAAACAAGGTTGCAGAAGGTCATTCCATCTTTTCTCTGAGGGAAGGGAGGGCATCAGTAGAATGGGCAGCATCTGTGGTTGATAGATTTCTTGTCTGGGCTGGGAGTAACCGAATCATTCTTAGTGTCTCTGTGTATTTAGAGCTGTACATCTTCAGGGCCCTGCAGTGGACTCTTGCCACCTCCCCGTGATGCAGCCCTGAATTTGTGCCCTTTCCAAAAGATCTCAGATGGAGAAGAAGGGACAGGCAGGCACTGAACATGCCTGGGGCTCTGTGCAAGTGGTCGTGAGAGCTGGTGGCAAGGATCTACGAAGCATAAAGGCCCTGATCCTCAAAGGTAGTTTGATTTCAATGGCAGTTAGGAGCCAAAATACTTCTGAGATCTGGGCCATAGTTACTTACTAACCTTTATGGTTCTGCAGTTACGCTAACTAGGGTGAATTTACCCCCATTCTCATGTTTCAGAGCGAAAGCTGATCACCAGCCTGGAGTTGGGAAGAAACTCTCACTGTCTCACCTATGGCCTGATCCAAAACTCACTGAAGTCAATAGACTTTTCCACTGTCTTCAGTGAGGCCATTAGGGTTTGGCATTGCCATTATCTAGTACTCTGAGGGCTTTACACCTCCATCTGACATTGGCTCCGGCCAGGAGACAACACCATCCTGACAGCCGCTATGTTCCTAAGGCAAATTGTCATGCATAGGTAGAGCATGGAGCTTTTCCATATTTATTTTACAAATCTCTGTGTTTCTCTCCATAAAGACCACCATGTGATAATTAACACTAGAGTGTTTCTTTGCACTGTGACAGTAGATCAGGGAAGTATGGGAACACCACCAAGGAAAACTGTTTGCTTTTCTCTCCCTTGCTTAACCCAACTCTGTCTCAACGGGGACAGTTGGAGGAAAATTCAGAAGCAGACTCGATAGTTTCCCTGGAAGGGAATCTACTCTTCTTTGGGTTATCGCATGCATCAAGACTCAGTGGCTAGGAACACATGTTAGCTCATAAACCCAGGATCCTCTTATCTCAAAGGGCACAGCCCACAATTAGCTTATCTGCTGTGAAAGTGAGGAACAGCTCTGGTTATCTAGATGGCTTCCTCATGTTGAAAAGCAGTGAAAAGAGCCCCCTAGAAAAACTAAGAGCAAACTTGTACCCTACAGACAAAGTGACCACACAGTGAATGTGCTTTAGAACTAAGATAATGACAGGTTTCAGAGTAGCAGCCGAGTTAGTCTGTATCCACAAAAAGAAAAGGAGTACTTGTGGCACCTTAGAGACTAACGAAAGCTTATGCTCAAATAAATCTGTTAGTCTTTAAGGTGCCGCAAGTCCTCCTTTTCTTTAGAACTAAGTGTACTTAGCATATTGTAGGAGGGGCCAGTAGCACCATCTATTATGAAAGTTGCCTGACACTTCCCATTATAGGACCCTGTCTTCAATTGCTTATAACTTTGCCTAACTTTCACTGTTTGGGCTGAAATTTTCCATGCCAAATGTTTGCCTCTGGCAGAATTTGTTTAGAAAATTTCAGTCCAAATGATTCAGCCATTTCCAAGAATGAGGGTAGGAAAAAAATACATTGTTTTGCCATTTAAAAAAATTCTGATGACCTTTTCTTTGTAAAGCTCTAGCACCTCTGTGCTATGGAGCAGGGACTTGCAATTTGGTAAGGCCCTAGCCTTTGTGAGAGGGTTTTTTGTTTGTTTGTTTGTTTTTGTTTTTTGCTGTCCGTGTGAAAATCCACCCAAATTTGGCCAAGTTATAATCCCATAAACCTTTGAAAAATCAAATTACAAATGCTCAGTAGTGACTTCTTGTATTTTAGCAGGTAAAATCTTTGAGATTCCATCCTCATGGAACATGCTTGAGCCTCTCACAGCTCCTGCTACTGACCAGACCAGCTGGCAATTCTGGTGCTACTGGGTGGAGGTCAAAGGGGACATTTGCACCCCCAGATGATCTTCAAGGGCCCCCAAATTATTGTCAGAAAAGCCAAAATATGTACAAAGTTATCTGACGTTAAGCAGCAGACTTGCAGCAGATTGGATTTATAAATTAGAAATCACAACAAAATACTGATACAGTAGCCAAATTTTGCTTTTTAAAATTCTTAAAACCCAAGACCCCAGACCACCTGGAAGGTTTTTTGTTTTTTAAATAGCAACATCCAGGGGACCCTAAATACCCAAAATAATGGGACCCTAGAACCAAGTCTGCCAGCTGGCCTGAGAGTCTGAAAGCCCTGGGGTCTTCAAACCCCCAGGGTAATCCTCATGGTGGGCCTGCCCTGGAGGTGCAGACTGAGATCCCTGGCAGAGGCTGAGTGAAACTGAGATTCCTGTCAATTTTACCTCTGCAATAGCAGGAATGTCAGTTTCACTCAGCAGCTGCAGGGCTAGGAGAACACACTGTCAGTGTGTCCAAAATGGATTTTTCCCCCCAGAATTTCCATTTGTGAGAAATTTTGGGGGGAAATGGTTATGTTCCTATTAGGAATAACACCCACATTTTAAAAGTTGTAATTTCTTGCAAACCGGAAATCACTAGTTGAGGCCAGATCTAACCATAAAGCATACATCTGGGGGGGCTGAAGTAAGGTTGCACACGTCATTCTGACATTCCTAACTTTTGAGTGCTTGCCTTTGCGACCTTAATAATGTTCTTTAAACATATTCTCTGTGTGTGTAACTAGAGATACTAGAATTACATCTTTCATTTATACAGCACCTTTATCACAAAGGGCTTTAGGAGCCACACATGGGAGTCACTTTGTTTACCCTTGGAGATGGAACAGGGCTTCATTTAACAGTGCACAGTACAGTGGAGGTTCTTCTGAATCCAGTATTTTATGATCCGCAGCCACTGCTGCTCTGGACATACCCTTTACATGTCAATTAGCACCCCCATGGAATTGGTCTAAGCCACCAGGGCTAACGTCCATGAAACACTCCACATGAATCTTTATTGGCTGTGAAGGGTCATGATCTTACTTCTACACATTTCACCCACAAGATGTCACATCCAGCAGCTGAGCACCACTGGGGAAACTAACTCAGCAGGAAAACCTACGGTTGGCTGACTTGCCAAGACCATTTCCTGCAGCACCTGGGTTTTCTTTGGAGGTCTCCCATCTCATCACAGAACTGCCTAACCCTGCTTAGTTTGCAAGATAACACCCTGAGGGGGGCATAGCTACAGGCCATCCTTCACTGCTAGCTTGTTAATGAGTATTTGTTCATATTATTGTAGTTCCCAGAGGCCCCAGTCAGGACCCGTTGTTCCACATGCTGTGCAAAGACATGATTCGTGCTGCAGAGATTGAGGCACACTCTGTTTGTACAGCGCCTACCACAATGGGGTCCTGTTCCATGTCCAGGGCTCCTAAGCACTATGAAGATACAAACAAATAATAATAATGAATGCAGCATCAGCTCCCTGGGCAGCTGCTTCTTGACTTTTTGTCAGGTGTGTCTTTGGCATAAATTCAGGCAGGATCAAATTTGTTGGTGACTCTAAAATTGTAGGTGTAGCAAACACAGAACCAAACCACAAAGAGGCCTGGAGAAATTAGAGCAGCAGGGGCTTCAGATAACTTCTCCCTCCTGTAACCAAGCATTAGACTTGTTGCAGGGAAGGTGAGGATTAGGATCAGGGAAGGGAGATATCCACAAGAGGGTCACTGTGCCAGATCCTGACCTCAGTGACATTCATGTAAATCCAGAATTCAGTGGCATTTCTCCAGATTTCTCCCTGGGTCTGATCTGACTCCCTTTGAAATCAAGGGGAAGAGTTCATTGCTTTTAATGGAAGCTGGATCAGGCTTAAAATGAGATCTGAATCTGGCCCTCTGCCTTAAGAAATGATGACCCACACTATGAAAATGTTTGGGAACCAGAGTAGGAAGGGTCAGATCCAATTGACTTCAAAGGGTTTGGGATCAAACCCACTGTCTCTGGCTAGTCTCTTGTGGGGAATGTTTACACTGCAGCTGGAAGCAAGCCTCAAGCCTGTTCTTCAGGACTAGGGGGTCGGGTGGGCTCAGGAGCTGCAATATACATGCTGATATATTTAGCCCACTAGTTCAAGTCTTGCTAGGGCGAGTCTGTTGACCTGGGCAGGGGAGGCTCATTCCCAGCTGCAGTGTAGATATCCCCTTCATCCCCTGTAGCAGTGTACTGCCCCACTTACAGAATGCTTTCATTGTTAGCAGGGCACCTGTGCTCTGCCCTGTAGGGACCTGTGTGGAAATGCAAAGACTCTTAACAGTCTATAATTTAGACAAGGGTGAAGTGCTTGCTGCTTTCCCTGGACTGTTTGATAGTCTCCTCTCCAGCAGACACAGTCATTATTTCATCTTCAACCTGTCTTCCCCCTGATAGTCCCCTTGCTCTTCATCTCACTGCTGAGCTTGGGGGCTGTTCCTTCTCCTGGGACTGTTCCAATAGCTGAGTCTTTGGGAAATTTGTCTTCTCCAATCTGTTTTATGGCTGCTGTTGAATTTTTGGTTTTACAGTTTACAGTTTTACAATTTTTGGACCCAGCAAACAGGGCAGACCTCAGCAGCTGCTGCCCCAGCCCATCTCTGGGCCATCTGGGCATCACCTTGGCTCTGCCAATGTTCCCAGCCTTGTCTGCTCTTGGGTCAGCTTCTAGCACAATTGACTGCATGGCCCCTATGCACGGGATGACTTTTGTAAGCACCTGCCCTGTCCGCATTCAAGTCTTTCTTAAAGACCCACTAGTGCTGTGCTGCCTACAGTGAACAGAGTTGACTTGTGTATGCATTGTCTAGGATTCCTCTTCCCCAACCTGTCTGTCCTTAGACTGTGAACTTTTCAGAGCAGAGGCCATCCCTCTTGAGTGTTTGGGACGCTCTTAGCATGTGCTGGACACTCCTATAAATAATACTAATAGAGCATTTGAGTATTGCAGTATCTGTCTCTTGGAGTCTGATCCTGCTGAGTATTGCCAGAGAGAGCTCAGCACCAAACAGGATTTGGCCCTTCACTTTCATACTATGTTTAGCATGAAGGGCTTTTCAGCACTGCCCCGTCCGTTCTGCGGCAGGGTTTGACTGTGAGCAAGCTGCCTGTGCTGGTGAAGGCATGAGAGTCCATCTCCATATCGGTCTCACCTGCCAAGCTGAACCCCTCAGGGGGGTCTGTTACCCTCTCTTGACAGTCATTGCTCTGGCCTTCTGTGTCAGATTTGCTGATCATGATGCACAGACTCTGATGGTCTTTGATGTGTGGGTTACTTGGGTCTCTTTTCTCCTGTCTCATGAGAGGCCAGGTCTACACACAGAGCTGCGCTGATGTCACCACAGGTGGGAAACAGCACTGTGCAGCTTTGTATTGACAAACTGCATCAGCTGTGTGCCGTGTTGGTCCAGCTGAGTCGGTTCCAGGATTTGAGAGAGACAAGGTGGGGGAGGGAATATCTTTTATTGGTAAACAATCTGTTCCATCATGTATTTAGCTGTGACACTCTGATTAAGTTTCCCAGATGTGAAGAAGAACTCTGTGTAAGCTCAAAAGCTTGTCTCTTTCACCAACAGAAGTTGGTCAATAAAAGATATTATCACACCCACCATGTCACACTACATTAGTATAAACCTAGCTTGTACTGGCTTAGCTCGCCATGTATGAATAAGCTCAGAGAAAGACATGCAAAAATACCCTTCCCTGCACACTGTGAGATGCCACAGATCATAGCCAGATAAGGGACAAAGTTTCCGCTGTCAGGACCTAATTAAAGGAGCGGACAGGGTCTTTGAACAAGAGTCTTGGATGATGACTCCGGTTTCAGATCTCAGCTTTGCCACGTTTCTGGTGTGACCTTGGGCAAATCACGTAATCACTCTGTACTTCAGTCCCCCATATAAATGAGCATCCTAATATTTCCTTTGTGTGTCTCACCTCTTTAGATTGTAAATAGAGCTGGGCAAAATTTTTAAGCAAAAAATGCTGATTCAGTGACACTGAAACTTTTTGTGAATTTGTGTCTGTTTTGCAGAAAGGTTTGTGTAAAAAAACAAAAAAAAACAAACCCCGCAAAATTCTGAAAAAGACAACTTTACAATTTTTCCATTCAAAGCAACTTTTGGTTTTGAATTTCCTTTAGTTGTTCTAAAATATTTTAAAAACATTTTAAAATGCTCAAAATCTAAATGAAATGGTTTGTTTCGGGTCAAATTAAACATTTTGTTAGACCTAAACCAAAAATTTTTTCAACTTTTTCAATTCACCAAAAATTTTGAAACATTTCATTTCCTGGATGATCGGAAATAAATTCCCTCCCCCAGATTTTTCAGAATTGCCACTGGACCAAAAACCAGTTATTCTCACAGAGCTCTACTTCTAAATTCTTTGAGGCGGGCACTGTCTCATGCTTTCTGTTTGTGCTGCACTTAGCACAATAGGGCCCCGATCTCAGCTAGAGATGGTGGGTAAAGTATCCAACAGTAGTAACACCTCTCAGCACAGGAGTCTGATTTTCCAAGCTGAAGTTGACTTTTGGGTGCCTCCTGGAGTAGGCAGTCAAAATCTTTTGCTGGAATAAAGCCACTTTGTAAATCATAACTTCACTTTCAGTCAATCAGATCCTTCCTCTCTTTAAACTTTTTAGATACTCCTTTAATGGTTCTGGATGCCACCTAGTGCAGATCGCTCCATTTAACAGGTCCTTGGGGGTGGGGGTGGAGGGGTGTTTAGTTTGTATACAATTCTAGCTTTCCCCTCCCTTAATCTTTAAGGGGAAACAATATCTTGTTTGGAAGCTAAAGACTAGAAATGATTTATATGTTCATAAGTACAGTGCTGGCTCCCTTTATTTTGGCAACAACGTTGTTTGCGTCTCTTGAATCATTCCTTCTCCCAAACCCCTCATGAAATATGAATTTCAAAACAGCCAGGCAACCGGATGGCTCAGGAGATTAATGGTTGGCTTCTAAAGCCCTTTACTTCTGGATCACTGCACATCGGCTCAGGTTGGTAGTGAGCAGCAGTCTTTGTGTCTAATGGATGGAGATCCAGTCACCTATAACAAATGAGTTGAGGGAGTGTCTTGGTCTATAATTTCTAGTGGACAGGTGCTCATCCCATAGAAAACACCATCCTATAGGGCAGTGTTAGCAGCAGGGCTAGGAATGGGCTATGGAGCCGGCACTATTCTGATGTTTCAGCCCGTAGGAGCATGTCCTTCTCAGCAAAAATCAATCTAGCTGGTGGCCAGCACTCTGATGAGCACCTAAACAGAGACAAAATGGATTCCAAACTGCCCCTTCTGTTTGCTAAGTGTCTTAGAGTGTGTCCATTGTCTTGGCATCTGGGCGTATATTGTAAATGCACCAAGCATCCCCATTCGTCTGCCCACAACGAGCAACAGTGCTCTTCCCCCATCCAACAGACCTTCCCCCCAGCAGGAGAGAGATCATAGAATCATAGAATATCAGGGTTGTAAGGGACCTCAGGAGGTCATCTAGTCCAACCCCCTGCTCAAAGCAGGACCGATCCCCGACTAAATCATCCCAGCCAGGGCTTTGTCAAGCCTAACCTTAAAAACTTCTAGGGAAGGAGATTCCACCACCTCCCTAGGTAACGCATTCCAGTGTTTCATCACCCTCCTAGTGAAAATGTTTTTCCTAATATCCAACCTAAATCTCCCCCACTGCAACTTGAGACCATTACTCCTTGTTCTGTCATCTGCTACCACTGAGAACAGTCTAGAGCCATCCTCTTTGGAACCCCCTATCAGGTAGTTGAAAGCAGCTATCAAATCCCCCCTCATTCTTCTCTTCTGAAGACTAAACATCCCCAGTTCCCTCAGCCTCTCCTCATAAGTCATGTTTTCCAGACCCCTAATCATTTTTGTTGCCCTCCGCTGGACTCCTTCCAATTTTTCCACATCCTTCTTGTAGCGTGGGGTCCAAAACTGGACACAGTACTCCAGATGAGGCCTCACCAATGTCGAATAGAGGGGAACGATCACGTCCCTCGATCTGCTGGCAATGCCCCTACTTATACATCCCAAAATGCCATTGGTCTTCTTGGCAACAAGGGCACACTGTTGACTCATATCCAACTTCTCGTCCACTGTAACCCCTAGGTCCTTTTCTGCAGAACTGCTGCCGAGCCATTCGGTCCCTAGTCTGTAGCGGTGCATTGGATTCTTCCGTCCTAAGTGCAGGACTCTGCACTTGTTGAACCACATCAGATTTCTTTTGGCCCAATCCTCCAATTTGTCTAGGGCCCTCTGTATCCTATCCCTACTCTCCAGCGTGTCGACCACTCCTCCCAGTTTAGTGTCATCTGCAAACTTGCTGAAGGTGCAATCCACACCACCCTCCTGATCATTTATGAAGATATTGAACAAAACCGGACCCAGGACTGACCCCTGGAGCATTCCACTTGATACCGGCTGCCAACTAGACATGGAGCCATTGGTCACTACCCGTTGAGCCCGACAATCTAGCCAGCTTTCTATCCACCTTATAGTCCATTCATCCAGCCCATATTTCTTTAACTTGCTGGCAAGAATACTGTGGGAGACCGTGTCAAAAGCTTTGCTAAAGTCAAGGAACAACACGTCCACTGCTTTCCCTTCATCCACAGAGCCAGTTATCTCGTCATAGAAGGCAATTAGATTAGTCAGGCATGACTTGCCCTTGGTGAATCCATGCTTACTGTTCCTGATCACTTTCCTCTCCTCTAAGTGCTTCAGAATTGATTCCTTGAGGACCTGCTCCATGATTTTTCCAGGGACTGAGGTGAGGCTGACTGGCCTGTAGATCACAAAACTAAGGGAGGAAATGACCTAATCAGCATACTTGGCTAAAAAACTGAGCCTTTCACCATGCTCTGAAGGCAGAAGCTGAGAATAGGCGTCAGGGGATGGATCACTTGATAATTATGTGTTCTGTTCATTCCCTGTGGGGCACCTGGCATTGGCCACTGTTGGAAGGCAGGATACTGGGCTAGATGGACCTTTGGTCTGACCCAGTATTGCCTTTCTCATGTTCCAAAGCAAGCTGCCCTGGGCTCTGGTGGAGTGTCAGAGTGGCGGCGTTTTGCAGTCAGGAACCTTTCACCAAGAATCCTATGACCCCTGCTTGTAGGAGTGCTTCTCTGGCTGCTCTGAGCAAAAGCACATCAGCTGATCTCAGCTATGGTGCCAGGGAGTGAGTCAGTCCCTGTGATAGCCAGGTCATCAACCACACAAGACATCACTTATTAGAGCCAGCTTTGACTTTCACCCGGAAGCAGATGGGAAGCTGGCCCATTGCATGGAGATCAGCTGCCCTTTTTCATTGGCAGTGGGCTGACTTTCTTTGCTGTTACTGACCTTTCCACTGCCATCCCACATCTCTGTCCCTTTCCCCCTGCCCTACCACCACCCTGGTCTGGAATAGCAGAGCAGCTTTGTAACCTAGAGCCATCCTCTACTGGGGATCCAGGAGCATGTGAGGTTCCAAAAGTACCTGAGATGGCCAAGGGTTGAACAAATCTCACCAACAGATGGAGGCACCACAAAGCCCAGAAACATCACTAGTTATTTGTCCCTGTTTCATGGCTTCAGCTACTTTGTTCTCCTCCAGCCTCCTGGGTCAGGCAGGCACCGGGAACACAAGGGGATTATTCTGCTTGACTCTGATGAGGAGGAGACTGTACCAGGCACTTGCTGCCTCCTGCTGGAGGCCCCACCCCCTTGGCATACCCCACTCAAAGAAGGTGTTCTTTTGGGGACAAAGGGCACCTAGTTTAGTCCTTCACAAGTTGCCCAGAAAGCCACTTAGGCTCAGCTGTGAGTGGAACCATAAGTATGGGTCCTCCAGAAGCTAGAAGGGCTGGGAACCACACAGAATCCAAACAGAGCCTAGCAGGCTGGATAAAAAGAGCTGATTGCTTCTTAAGTTCCAGGGGTCAGTTTTAGGGGAAGCTGGGATTGGGGGAAGCTGGGCCTTGTCAGGCTAACTCTGACTGCAGGTTTTTGTTGAGTCAATGAAAGACTCTATTGGGTACTTTGTGGCAGGCGAGGTCCAGTGGCACCCTGAGCTGGATATGAATTTGGCTGCTGTAGGACGAGGTCAGATTCCTTTGTAAGATGCTCCACTGATTCAGGTGGGCCTGGGACAGAGACCCGCAGCTGGGTGCCATAAGAATTCTTACTGCACATCAGCCACTGGGCTTAACAGCCTCTCCCAGCACCCTCAGATGCCCCCTGACCAGGAGACGGGGTGGAAGAGAATTCTGCAGGTGCCTAACTACCCAGCACCACCCTGAGATCCATCCCTTCAGACAGGAGGGAAGGGAGCCAGAAAACATATACAAAATCCCACAGGGGGGCAATCAATACCTCCCTGTCTGTTGTGGCAAAGGTTGCTGAAAGAAAAGGAGTACTCCTTTTCTTTTTGCGAATACAGACTAACACGGCTGCTACTCTGAAAGGTTGCTAATAGATCTAATAAAAATCAGCACAACCACTTTGATCTTTGTCCAGCACTTAGAATGCGATCATAGACCAAAGTCACCAGCTGACACTGTCTCCATACTACACATGTGCCACAGTACTAGGGATCCAGGAAGTCAGAGGACTCTGCATGAAGCTGGGCTCGCTCTGCCATAGCCTTCTTAATAAGCTTCCTCTGAAAGGGAAGCTTAAAAGCAGGGCAGTAACTGACCGGGGCATTAATGGCTTGAGCCAGGGTCTACTTACTACTTGTTTCCGTGTGGTGGGCATATTGCTATCCCGAAGGCACACTGGGTTTTTTCACTACACAGGAACTGTTAGCTTCACAATAACCATCCTGCATCTGGTCTACAATCTCTCTTTGTACCCAAGTTTCTGGGAATGCTTAGGCCTTGTCTACACTTGGGAATAGCAGTCAATGGCCAGAAATCACACCCCATATGAGGACAAGGGCAAGCCAGGGTTTGCACCCATTGAGGTAATAGGAGCTGGTCCTGAGTGCATGCAGATGAGGCTTAGTTCAGGCCTAAAAGGCTGATGAGCTCCCTGCTGTTCATGTGCCCTCTCTGATTCCCAGCCTCCAGCTTTGGAGAGGGGATGACACTGTGAGGGAAAGAGAGATTCGGTGTCTTTCTAAGCAAATTTTCGCCCTCGTCTGGCAAGTGGAGAGGAAAATAAACTCTCTACCCGAGTGAAAATGAATGTGCCCCTCCCCCCGTTGCCCTGTAAATTTCCCTCACTGTGAAATATCTTCCAGATATAGTAAAAAGATGGATTTGGGGATTTTTTTAAACATCTTTAACTGCTGTGTATACTTCCAGGGAGACATAATAAGTACTACAGCTAATTTATCTGCGTCTATTGTAAATATTTTCAGGAGATAGCAGAAAGGATTTCAAACACATGGCTCCAAGGATCGGCACACAGCACAAGCAGTGTCTGAGGGACACCTTTAACCCTTTCAGTGCTGCATCCCTTCCTCCTCTTTCCCCACCACAGAGCAGATCACCCGCACACCTGTGCTCCCCAAGACCTCCCTGATATGCATGGATGGAGTTTGCATGTTTCACCAGCACACTGATTCCTAGCTTTTCCCTCCCCATTTCTGTGGTCATGTGCTAGGGTAATGGGTGTTTAACGCGGTGCTCAGCCATACGTCCAGTACCAGGCCTGCCTCAGGGCAGGCAGCAGAGACGGTGGGCAACGTGAGGCTATTCAGGTTTTCCCTGAGGATCACACTGGGATTAATGCAAACGGAGCCATGGGGGGAGGGTCTAGTGCTGAAGCACGGCCAGCCTGTTGGCCACAGTATGTGCTCCTCTGAAGGCTGGCACCTCTTGCAGCTCAGCGCCCCCTAAGAGCAAGCTGGGGTGCTGGTCGATACTGGGTCTGCCCACTGAATCCCTGAACATTAATTGGGATGGAGGAGAGAATGCGAGGGGCCAGGCTGTGGTGGGCTCCGGGTTGTGTGCCCAGAGGTGAGGGAAAGGAGGGGGCAGGCACATGGAGCCCTTGCACCCTGTGGTACAGGCGCAGTCAGCACGTTGTATGGAGCCACTGCTGTAGGCTAGTGACTGACTCTTGGAAAGGAGCAAGGTGCAAGTATGACCATGGTCCCTCCCCTCCGCCTGTACTGCCCAGCACAGCTGGTCTGGTGGAGTGCAGCATTCCCTACACCCACTCAGATGGCCTCAGAGCAGCTGCTTCAGCCTATGCTCCATTGAGTTCCTGGCTGACTAGGCACATCCCTCTGCTTGCCATCACCCACGGGGTCAGGGGGTGCCTCCTGTGACTGTGGAGCCTATTTCCGATCCTCCGTCTGTTCACGCATCTGGGCAGAGTTCCTCTGGGCGGCGTCCACTGGCTCCCTTGACGCCTTCAAGGAGAAGTGGGCACTGTCCGGGGTTCTCTGCTCAGTGTCCCCGTCAGGTTCCCTTCGTTTGACCCTTTGACCGCACTCCTGTCCCTGATATTTCATTAGTTGTGCCCCGGAAACATTTGGTTTCCAGGTCCTGTGGATCCTCCCCTTAGGCTGAGGGGGGGAGTCCTTTAGCAGTGGACGGGCTTTCACCTGCCCAGTTCCTGGATCCCAGTAGGATCACCTGGGCTGGCCCGGAGAGTGGACTCTCATCCTTCCCTTTGATTAGGAATGACTCTGAGAAATGCAGGGCTTGAGAGCAGAGCAGGTGGAGAACAGGCAGCAATACTGTAGTGCCCCATGTGATTGAGTTGCCGTTCTCTCCGGCTCCCTGTGCACCACAAGTCAGTGGCGCCCTCCAGGAGTCCTGCTCCTTGGGCGCCCAGGCCCAGCATTCAGCAGCAGCTGCCGCTGGGTCCCCAGTGATGGCAAATCAGGAGCAAGACAGAAGCAGTTGGAGAAGAGCAGCAGCAGCTGGTGTATGGAGCAGGCCAGTTAGGCCTCAAGCTGGAAGGTCTAGGACTTGCTGCTAAGGTTGGGAACTTTCCAGGCAAAGCGAGGGCTGAATGTGGGAGGAGCAAAGGTCTCTCGTCATGCGAGTTGGCCTCAGCAGGGGCCACCATGAGGTCCCATTCAGTTCAGTTAATGTCATTACATGGATACAGCTCTATGGCATGCCCAGTGTGTCCTGAAGCCATGCCATCAGCAAGGCTGAGCAGGCGTGCCACAGGGCTGGCTCCGAACCAGGCTGGGGTGAGTATAAACGTGACGGGGAGAAGGGAGAGCAGGAACTCCAGGTTGATTTAATTGCAGCCAGAGCTCCTGGAGGTTCTGTTTTGACTGTTAAAAACTCTCCATTCTAAAACAAACCCTCCCCACCCCCCTTTGGAACGTCCCTCTTCACCTCACCAATCTGCTCTGCCTTTGATTCCTTTTCATTTCTCTTAATTGATGGTGATTTTGCCAAGTTGTCCAAAACTTTGTTTTGCCTGGAATTCTATAACAATAAGTCCCTTCCTCTGGCTACAGCCACATCTGTCCTGCAGCTTCTTGCTCCCAAAGCCTTTCCTGGGGTCAGTGATTTCAGAGGAGTCATAAAAGCCTGCTGAGGCCTCCCTCTCATGACACAGCTGGTCTCTCAGGGCACGCCTGGGCTGCTGCAGCTGGGGTGTCAGCCTCCAGGAAGAACAGACTTTTGGAAGGATCTGCGGTAGGGGGCTTGCACTAGGGGAGGATGGAGTTGGGGGGCAGGGAGATGTGTGACGAGGGGTCTTGTTAGAAAGGAATATTGTGAAGTCTGGATTTTCCATGCTGTCTGCAGAATCCCTTCTTATTTGGCATGAGCCTTGTGGTGCAGATCCAGATTGAAAAATTTCTGAGTCTCCAGGGTGCTGCGATTTGGGATTTTGGTGCTGACCCCATGTAGATGTGGCCCCAGCTGGCAATGTTCTGATCCAGATGCAAAGTTCAGGCACATTCAGCTCCTCAGTCTGGGTTCAAAGCAGCTGTACTAGGCTCTTTTGGAGATCTACATTTGGTTCCCTCCCTGCATTTCAGGCTCAGGTGTCATCCTGGGCTGGAACTGGTTGCAGCTTTGATTATATAGGCACATTACTTGCACTGGGCCAGCACATGCAGTCCTCAGCCAGGGCTTCCATCTCTTGCACTTGCATTTACCCAATGAGGGTGAAGATTTGATTTAGTTCAGCTTTGAGGTTCAAATGTGACTGTGGATTTTAGTGTTTGTTAAAATGAAGCGACCAGCAGCCCTTCAGTAGTATTGTCAAGCCCAGTGCACTCTACCCACACAGTCCTGACATGCAGCATCCGCTGTCTTTCCTATTCTGGGTCACCACACAGCTCCACCAAGGCTCCTCAATCCTCATCTGCAGTTCCCTGCTGTTCCAGCTTTGGCCTCTCCTACACAGATATTGCCAGTAATACCAAAGTGCAGAGAAAAGTCCACTGAAGAAGAGCCTGAGGCATTAACATTGGTAAATCAATTAAACTAACTTCATTGGGCACATCTGAACTTGGTCACCAGAGGTGAAAGGTCTGTAGGGCATTAATGCATTGTGGTGCTCAGTCACTGACCCAGCGGCTTTGGGCTTTAGTTCATTTCCCACTTGTGCTGTGTCATGTTCTCCAGAAGAGAAAATCTGGTTTTCTTTTCCTTCTTCACCTTCTTCCCAGTTTTGCTGCCAGGACAAGTTCTCCCAGAGCTTTAGTTCCTGGCATACATGCATGGGTACATGAGGTGCCATACAACATATGGGGGTCAGGCCTTAGGAAGTTAGTTCTTTTCCATACATTGGTTAAAACTTCACCAACCTTAGGAAGTGGCTGTCTTGGATATGAGACAGGGAATATATAGATCAGAGGTGGTACCTTTTAGGGGTGAACTTGTGGATTTTGGAAGAGGATGGCAAGGAAACAGGAGGTGTTTTGATCAAGAAACAACTTGTTGTTCAGACCCATTCCTTCCAGAGCTACATCAAACTTTGTTTGGAAGTTAATTGCCGAACATTATGTTCAGAGCCAGGCAAACGGAGGTGGTGGGGGCCAGTGGATGCAGCACTGAAGTTGGACTCAGGAAATCTGTGTTCTGTTCCTGGATTATCAATTCATATCCAGACTCAGGTTGATCGTTTAGTGGCCTCAGTCTGCTTTTTAATAGGCAGTCACTGGACACTAGTTGGCCTCCTGGTTGGCAGTCCCAGCAGGGAGGCTGAAGGCTGCACTCTCTCCCTTAGAGATGGCAGTTTCATCAAAGGCTGACATGTATTGTTGCGGTGAGGAAAACTTGAATTGTAGTAGTCCATGCTGTCTGGGTCCTGTGGCTCAGCAGAGCACTGTGTTCTATGTCACGCATTCACTTAGTGCCTGCAGCTAAGTGTTAAGGATCTTCAGTTCCCATAAGCTCTCATTCTCCGTTGCTCTGCATCTTATGTAGGTATTTACCTCAGTGCCAGTGGATGTGAAACTCTACCAAACCAGAACTGGGCTGGTGTAAATAACAGCACCAAGTAAAGGGCAATGCAGACTCAGGCCCACTGAGTCCGCCTCACCGGATTTCAGAACTCTAGTGGGAACAGCTACGCTGCTGTTTTTCCTGCCATGGAACAAGTCCTGGTCTATAGACCCAGGCTCTGAGACGTGCTGTCATGGGTGGGTGTTTTGGGTTTTTTTACAGTGTAGACATACCCAGAGATAGAAGAAACTCAGCACCCAACTCATAAGGGAAACAAGTCACCATGAAGAGTAGGCAACTGGCAATGCAGCTGTTGGAGTGAAGCGGGATCTCTAGGTTAGCATTGCTCCAAAGCGGAAAGCAGGGAAGATGTATAATTTAAGAAGAATGGGTCTTTAACAACACATGGTGGGATGGAAAGGGGGGGGGTCCAACTAGGTTCATCTTCCTGAAGGGGGGCTCAGCTTTGAAGAGTTTGGGAATGCTGTGCTAGGGTGAGAAGGAGAAAAGCACTTTTGGGAGTCTCAAGATGTTCACATTTCCTTCCTGGGTCTTTAGGGTGAACAAGTAGAAGGAGCCGAGAGAGAAAGTGTAAGGAAAACTATTGCTAGCACGCTTGATAATGAAACTCATGTGAGCCAGTGAAAAAGGAGCAGGAGACCTTTTAAAAATAAAAAAGGCAAAATGTTTCTTGGAAAATGTGATTTTTTTCCCCCAATCCCTTCTTTTCATTATATTATTTCATGTTATTGCAACATATACAGAAGAGCGACCCAATGCACCTACTGGCACGGAACCAAAAGAAAAGTCATAAAATGAAGATAAAAGCACTTTAGCATGGAACCCAACTGAATAAACAATAAAAGGCAAATGTCTTTGCAGTTTTATATCTCTGCCCTTCCTTTAGTTAGGGTCTTTTGTTACTGTCCTCCCTAGTTTGCTTCTCTCCAAGCCACTTGGTGCTCTAAGATCCATAGGGGCTGGGGTGCCCCCTCCCAATCTAAACCCCTATCCCCCCGCCACAGTGAAGCATCACTGACATCATCATCTGATATCAAGGCCGGAGCTCTGACATCACCCCAGAAGATGTGGAGACGTTGTGCTCACAGAAGAACCGAGAAAGAGGCGATGGGACAAATGGCCCCGAATGTTTCTGTTCAGCCTCCTAACGAACAGCAATGTTTGGGACCAAAAGCTGCAAAAATAATTTGGAAGGGGGAAAATGCAGCTGCTCCTGCGAAATCTTAGCCTTGTTTTCTTTTGGGCTGTTTGCTGAAGTAGAAGGTCAGGGAGCACACATCCATACATCCATGCTGATGGATGAGAAACTGTCCATCAGGAGTGAGGGATTGGGATGAAATTATTATTGTAACACAAATGTGTGCCGATACAGCAATTACTGGCCTGAGAGCAGGATGTAGGAGAGAATGTGCATTAGAGGTTGCAGGGTGTTAAAGAAATATCTCAGCAGTGAGAGGAAACAATACAACAGTTCTCTCTCTCTCTTTTTTTTTTAAATAGTGGAGCCATGCCCCGAATTTCTCAGACGACTTTCCTGTTAGGGCCACCTCCTTGGAGAAATATGAAATCAGAGGCGTTGGGGAACGAGACATCTGAGAAGAAACCATATATTATGGCCGCAGCTGGCTCCATGGTGATAGTGTGTCCTTCCAGAAAATCTGTTCCTGGATTGGGTCAACTTGCCCTCAGCCAAACTGGTGCTGGGGCATCCCATTGGCCTTTGGTTGGGGTGTTGATTGTTTGAACTGGTGTAGCCCTTTCTTAGGGACTGTTCCTTCACTAGGCATAATGGAAATTGAATGCAAAGCAAAGCCTGCTTTTCTTTCTTTCACCACCATTTGCTCTGCTTTTCTTAGGACAGTCCTTCAGTATTTCCAGGCTGGCTCTTACCTCAAGTCTCCTGAAACCTCAATGGGTGGAGCTGAAATGCCTCCATTCCAGCTAGTCCCCAAGGGCTGCTTTGCATCCACTCTTCTTTTCCCCCAGCTATGTTAATGGGCTCACAAGGGAGACATGGCCAAAAGAGCAGAGCCTGCCGTGGGGGATTTTGAGACAGCAGTCGGACCCTCAGACCCCCAGTGGCCACACAATCCATCTGTCAGGAAAGGTCCCTCTTTTCCTGACCACCATGTGGTTTAGTCTCTCACATGTAGCTCCCCATCGGTGGGGCGGATTCAACTTGTACCACAGGGATGTCATTGTCCTCTGAAAGGCTGCTGCCAGAGCCCTAGCAGCTTCCTCTGCTCCAGGATGAACTTCAGAGAAAAATGCTACCTTTTCCCTGGAGCTTGACCAGTGCTCAGCAACACAACCGAGACAGCTGGCCTGCTTGGAGCTGCATTTACCAAGCTGAACTGGGACCCCTTCTGGGCTTTCCATAGTCAGGATCCTGAGCAGGAGTAAAAATTAAAATTAGCCCAGTTCTCTCCAACTGGTGCAACATCTGGGAAGGGAAGGAGGATCCTGAAGGGGAAGAATGGCTGTTTCAGAGCTCCCTTGCTCCCCATCCTGCTGAGTCCAGCTGCCAGCTCTAGACCCAGATCCTCTGGACCAGCCAAGACATGCTCAGCTCAATCTTGGATGGAGACAGAGTGGCATTAAGGTAACTTGATGGTTCTCTGACTCCACTCTCTCTTATACTGGCTGCCAATGGCCCACAGAGGCCATTTTGGCAGCATGCAGGGGCATCCCAGCTACTCCTTTTTTCCCTGACCGCATCCCTTTGTCCAGGAGTTGAAAGGGGTTGCACCAGGAGCTGCTATGACAGCCCCGTGCCACTGGACAATTCTCCTTGGCTAGGGGAATGTTCAACTGGCCAACTAAATCAGGTTTAAATTGCGTTTGTGCTACCAATTGGTGTCTATCAGACTTAATGGACTGGAGAATCTATCCGGGCCCAGGGCCTCAGCTGGTATCAATCGGTGTAGCTCCAGTGAACATGGCATGTGCTGAGTTACGCCAGCTGTGGATCTGGCCCTAAACTACTTGCTTAGTTTCTGCAAGAGAAAGAGATTTGAGGGTCAGAAGAGATATCTGATTCAAACGAGTGGACCCAAACACCCCGGAAATTCTGAAGAATTTGGATCTGGATTCATATTTTGCATCTTGGATCAGCCTCTCTTTGAAAGTGGTCTTTGGTTGGGCCACAAATTAAAGCCAAATGAACAGCCTAGCTCCTGTGGAGCTGACAGAGCTGTTGACCATCTGTGAAATTTATGGCTAGTCCATAAGAAAGACAGGGGAGGCTGACCTATCCTTAAAAGTCCCTAAAACAATATATTCTTGCCTATAAAAAAAAAGAAAAAATTAGTAATTTTAAACCACAAGCAAATATCTTACATTCCTAAGCAGTGACGCCCTCTGTTTACCACCGGTATTATTCTCAATGAGCTGGAACTGTGAAAATGAATATTTTCTTCGACCTCATTCGTTACCATCGAAAAAAGTCAGAGGAAAAACAAAGTCGTTCAACAAAATGATTGAATGAAAGAATAACATGCAAGCGCAGAAATATATCTGTCATGCTTGCAGAAATTGATTTAAAATGATACTTTAATGCAGTCATAATAGTGATTAATAATACTCAGCACTTACTGGGGCTTTAGTTTTGGTTACACACAGTTGTCAGTCAGTTTTTAAAAGAAAATATCAGAGTGCCCCTAAAACATGTGGTCTGGTGACGTTCAGGGGAGCGATAGACGGGGGTACAAGGATTAAAATCTCAAACATACTTGTGCCTTCAGTCAGGTTATCTCCAGGCTCAGTAACAACTCAGACCACACAAGTAAAATGCTGAAAGAACTTTTACTGGTTCCGCAATATAACCTACAGCAGAGGAATCTGGTAAGCAGAAGAGACTTACGGCTGCCAACTTTGCTGAAGAAACCTTTCTAAGCAAACTAACCTGTCTGCCAGGGGTGAATCGCCCCCTACAGGGCAAGACAGGTTACATGCACTGGAATTGAAGAGAAGTGTGAGTTGCAATAGGGGACGGGCACTGCCGAAGAAGCTCATGCTGCTGGCATCCCATCTGGCACTGGCAGGGCATTGCTGAGGGCAGTTATATGCATCTAGAGAGACCAGGGAATATAGTTGTCATCGTCACCATCAAGGGAAGCCTGGGTAACAAACAAGAGGAGTTGGAATTGCTCACTAATGAGCAATTGGATGCAGTTGGTATTTCTGAAACCTAGCAGGATGATGTGGGTGATTGAAATGGCTGAGGGAGGACTTCCACGTTTGGCCTAACAAGCAAAGAATACACTTCTATCTAGAGACCCCCTACACTGAGCAAGTATGGTTATCCCTGCGATGCTGGAGGGTTAGGCCAACTCCAGGCCTAGATATCAACTGAGAGTCTTTTGGGCGTAACACCTGGGGAATGTTCTTAAAAGTAAGCTAAAACTGTGGTAAAATATTGAGTTTTTGTAGTTTCCTCAGTGCTGGTGAATGGACAACTGTACTACTCATGGGCTAATCTCTATTTCTCACATTGAGAGTAATATTTGTACAGATGTGTTACAGAGCTCTCACCTGGCTGGGACAGACCCCAGGGTAACAACAGCCATTAAGCATTGCTGAGTTTCACCCAGAGCAATGGCTACACCCCTGAGGGGACACAGTAGTTGAGCGATGCCCATTAAAAAGCAACGTGTCCAGAGGAAACTCATCCATTGCATGAAGATAGGTAGAAACCAACGTATGGGACAATGGAGAAGGGGGGAACTCCCACTCAGGGAAGAGTAACACAGGATGGCTTCACCGAAGAGTGACCTCCTGGACTCCCCCGCCTCCCCACCTGTTCCATCTTTGAGCCCTGGGTCGGAATAGTCCCATGGCAGGGCTTTCCCACACAAGCGGCCTAGCGGAAGGAAACAGGGTTTTCTTTCCCAGACTGGACTCTAAGCAGCAAGGACTTTCTCTGTTGGATGAAGGACCACCAGCTGCCACTGCAGAGCTAAGCTTCAGAAGCTGAACCTATCAGACTGTGTTACATTTAACAGAAGTTTTTGTAACCTCTGTTTGTGTTTGTCTGTCCATGTCTTTAGTTTTAGGAGCACTGTGCAACTCTCTCTTGCTTCCTTTGCATTTAATTAATAAAGCCAACATAAGTTCCTGACAGGATGAGGCTTATTGGAGAAAGGCAGGAGATCGAGGGAAGGACTGACCTGGTCCTTTGGAAACAGAGGAACTTGGATTTGCTGGGATATTACGGTGAAAGGGGCCGAATGTCACAGGGGTCCTCCTCACTCGGTGTCAAGAAGGACTGGGGTTTCCAAGGGACTGTTTAAACTCTATACTAAAGCTGGCAAAAGCCCAAGGCATTACTAAGCTGTGTAGTTAAGTGGTGTGTCTAACGAGTTAGAGTCACAGCTGGCTCTGGGTTAGCTTCCCTGTTATTGGACAGTCTGCCCTGAAGTGGAACCCCTGGTCTTGAGATACCAAAGGGCATGACAATCCCCATTTTAGATGTAGGGAAACTGAGGCACAGAGAGGGGCAGGGACTTGCCCAAGGTCACCCAGCAGTGCTAAGAATAGACTGCAGGGCTCCTGAGTCCCAGTCTAGTGCACAATCCACAGGTGCACCCATGCAGCTGTGTAAAACATTTATTTCTTGGGCTCACCTGTATAACGGGCCCATGGCACAACCTGTGATCAAAGCCCCCTTCCATTGGGAGTCAGAGCTGGATGTGGCTCCAAGTATCAGAGCTGACACCTGGCTCTATGATAGGCCCAACAAAACTGCTGGAGCCATCCCTTTGAACTGCTGGGAAGTTTGGGTTTCTTTCTGGATCAGAACTTGGCACCTCTCTGTCTCAGGACTGCTAGGTACCAGCTGCGTTCCAGAGCAGAGGCAGCGCCCATCCTGCACTCCAAGGCTGGCCTGGCTCATGGCCATGATGCCTCCCACAATGGTTGTTTGTGCGCGCAAAGGCTGGTCGACGTCCCCAGCCTGCCCAGCTCCCCATAGCTAATCATCACGTCGGGTAATTGAAAAAGCCACCAAGTGTCGGCCAGGAGCCGTCAGTGATGGCAGAAAGGCCAGGCCTGCAGGTGTGTGCTGGGAGCCAGCCGGCTGCCTCTGGCTGTGACGGGAATAGGGTTACAGGTGGGCAGCCCAGCAATGCCAGGGATGCGAGGAATCCATTCTTGGCCTCAAAAGGACGCATTCTTTAGCGACTAATTAAAAAAAATATTCAGGGACGGTGGGGGCTGTGGGGTGGGCGCACACCTGCTCCGCGGGGACCCAGCCAAGCGGGGGAGAGGGACGGGAACAGGAGGATGCAGGATGACAGTGGGAACCAAGGTGCTGGGAGACAGCAAGGGGGCCCCAGAGGGCTCATTTGTGAAACTGGGCTGGGGGAAGGCAGTGTAGGGGGAGCAGCACAAAAGGATCAAGAACCAGGATCATATGACTTTGCGGTCCCTCATGTGAATTCTTCCTTTAGCACAGCCCATCAGTGCCAGCTGGGACTCTGCCAGGGTGAGCTTCCCCATGGCAGTGCCCGTCAGTGCCAGCTGGATGCCAGTAGCGTGAGTTCCCCACAGTATTGCCCTGCCGGTGCCAGCTGGGACTTTGCCAGGATGAGCTTCCCCATGGCAGGTCCTTTTTCACAGCTAGTATCCAAGGCTACAATTACCGTACGATAAGCCTCTTCACCTTAGTGTCTCGTTAATATAATATGGGCATCGAGCAGTGTGAGCTTCCCCACAGCCATGCCCTGTCCCTGCCAGCTGAGGTTGTCAGATCTCCCTTCAGTCCCTTCCCCACTTGCTCCTCCGAATTCACCCTTCACCTAGGCCAGAAGGAGAAGAAACTCCAAAGCCCACCTCTTGGCTCAGCTGGCAAAGTGGGCAGTGCTCCCACCGCTCCCCCACTGTCATGTATTTGGGGTCAGTTCCCTGGCATTGTCTCCAGCTGCTTTGCTCTCTGTCTCTATGCCACTCCTTTCATTCCCCCTCCGAACAGGGGCTGGGAGAGGTAGAAGCCTGTCAGAGTTGGATCACACAGCACTCACTCTGATCCTTGGGGAGTGCAGCCACCCCTATGCATGTGCTGCAGTTGATTTGAGAGCAGCCCTTAGGCTGCTCTAAGTTACACCTGGAGCCATTTACAAGTTACACCTGGAGCTCCCAGCCAGCCAAGGATCAGAGAACCACAACAGAGGCTTAGAAGTATCTTTCCCATGTTCTCCTCAACAGCACCCAGGGCAAGGTCAGTGCAGCTGAGAATCTAGCCCTTGATTCCTACCAACTCACCAGTGTTGAGGCTGATCTGGAGCTCTGCATCTCTTGGAGAGGTCATTGTCACATCTCCATCCCATTCATTGCTACCCCAGGGAATGGCAAGAGAGGGACCTGCTGTAGCCTGCAGAGGCTAGCCTGCACATTCATCTAGGGCTGCCTGGTCTACCCAGCCTCGGAGCAATGCTGAGATGGCTGGGGGCAGAGATTAGAGATTTGGAGAGTAGGGGGCATGGAAAGAGGAGCTTGGGAGAAGCCTGGGGATAGGAGCAGAAGGAAATGAGAAGAGACCATGGATCTGTGTGCAAGGCAAGCAGTGAATGACTGCAGAAAAGCCACCAGCCACTGGAGCAATAGACAATTGCTAGATGTAGGTGGCATTAGTGGAAAGCAATTCAAATAAGGGCTCCCCAGGGGTGAATGGGTGGAAGGCTGGCTAAAGGAGGAGTGTGACAGGGAGGGAGCAGCATTCTCGAGGCAGCAGGAACACCTCACTGCAGTACTGTGATTTAACAATTATATTCGGCAACCGGATAGATAAAAGTGGAGTCTGTATTTTAATAAGAGAACCCCCAAACTTTGTAACTCTCTAGGTCTTTCATTAGCCTCCTTCCTATTAGGTACCTACAGGGACCACCAGATGGTGTTACGCCACAAAGGGGTTTTTACAAGGTAAAAGTAATGTAAAAAAGAAAGGCTCCCTGTTATGACGTGTGTTTTGCCCTATAATATCTGTTAATCTGGTAACTAGATGGCTAATCATTTTGCAGTGCTTGCTCATGGATGAGTTTTGATGGCGCCCATGTGAGTTGCTGTACATATTTTCTAGGTGTGCCAGGAAAGCTGATATAAAATATAGTATATTGTTGCAACTAATGTTCTAGCTCAGTGGTTCCCAAACTAGGGGGGCTGCTTGTTCAAGGAAAGCCCCTGGCAGTCTGGGCTGGTTTGTTTACCTGGCGCATCCACAGGTTCGGCCGATCGCAGCTCGCAGTGGCCGCAGTTCGCTGCTCTCGGCCAATGAGAGCTTCAGGAAGCGGCGTGGGCCAAGGGACGTGCTGGCTGCCCTTCCTGCAGCCCCCATTGGCCTGAAGCAGCGAACTGCAGCCACTGGGAGCTGCGATCAGCCGAACCTGCGGACGCAGCAGGTAAACAAACTGGTCCGGCCCGCCAGGGGCTTTCCCTGAACAAGCGATGCCCCTAGTTTGGGAACCACTGTTCTAGCTAGTAGCTATGTTTAATGTTCCTGCCACAACCAGCATTTTAAGGGGCAGATTCTGCTCCAAACAAAATTAGTTGGAATTTTGGCCCAGATTCTGAACGGAATTTTGGTGCCTGAAATCAATGGGAGTTAGGTGCCTAAATACTTTAAGGATCTAGTCCTTGGCCCTTGTGTTCAGTGGAGCAGGACTGAGGCTGAGGTTATTAAACCTGAAACTATTTTAAAAAATCAGATGTACCTGTCACTGTTTATGCTGGCTGGTTACTCTTTGCATGGCTCTCAGCTCCACCAGCAACTGGACACAAAATCCATTTCATATTGGTTCCTAAGCAGTTTCTAGTCCATTACAGGTTCAGGTTTTCATGCACTGGTGTAGTGCTACAATGTTATGGCTGGAAACGGTTCAGGGAAGCTTGTGTAGCCATGAAAGAACGGTTCCTTTCTTCCCTGCAAAATGACAATGGTACGAAGAGCAGAAAGCATACCTGCTATAGAACAGTAATGATGGTGAGGCCCTCGGAGAGCCCTTGCCAAAAATAGGGGAAATCTCCTGTATTGATCTATCAAATTTATTGACTCTGCAAAATGGGAGCCTGCCAATTGACTCAGAAAGAGCTCTCCTTTTCACGTCGGCTTCCCAGAGGTTACGTGTGTAGGAAACACTTCCTACTTGTGTAGGAGTTCAATTTGTGTGGTTATCCGTAATGCCTAGCTCTTACTGATAGATCACAAAGCACTTTACAAGGGAGGTCAGGAGCATTAGCCACATTGTATAGCTTGGGAAACTGAGGAATATAACCCAAGTCTCATAGGCCCGCCATTGTGGGGAACTTTCCTGGCTTATACACTACCACGGTGAAATGGGCTAGGGAAAGGATCTGAGTCCTCACTCCCACTCCCCTTACCCAGAGGCCTGCCTGACCTCAAGGGCTCCCCTTCCACTCTCCTGTATGTCAGAGTCCTCGTAACTCCAAAAAAGCTGGGCCAGAGCCATCCTTAGGCATACGCAGCATATGCGACTGTGTAGGGCACCCAAAAATTTGGAGCATCCCTGGGTCTTCGTGTCCACCCTCCCATTCTTCCTATCCCTGTTCTGACCCTTTCTGCAGGTTCCCACAGCTAGCTGCTGAAGCCTGGTGAGTCTTCCTCCAGAGGGGATCTAGTAACTTAAAAGTGAAAAAGCCTTCCAGCTGCCAGACCTATTAGCACAACACTGAAACTGTTAAAGAGCCATTCAAGTGGTAATGAAACCATTTAACAGGCATTTGCCAACCCCCAGGTATATACTGTCAGTTTCTGAATCTACTGACAAAAGAAGTTGTGCATTACTGTAATATTTACTCAGAACATGTTAGTCCTCAGGACCTTAGTTTAAAAGTTTCTCTAAAAATATTTCATTAAAAGATTGACAAAGATTATAAAATCACATCTCTAAAAAATCCTTGCATAGATATTTAGATGCACAATCTATTCATCAAAACTAGTTCATCTAGTTTGATGAACTAGATGAAGTGAGGTTTTTACCCACAAAAGCTTATGCTCAAATAAATCTGTTAGTCTTTAAGGTGCCACCGGACTCCTTGTTGTTTTTCAGAGTAACAGCCGTGTTAGTCTGTATTCGCAAAATGTTGTTTTTGTGGATACAGACTGACACATCTATCCCCTGATACTTGAATCTATTCATCTTTAGCCTTATATGCTTGGATCTTCAGACATATAGTTTTTTAAATAAATCTTTCAAAAGACTACCCTTATCTAAAATACACATTTTAATTTTAATTACTATAGTACAAAAAACTTGCTTCCAAAGTCTTCCTGTCCATCTCTTTCTCCCTTCACCCCCCTGTTGAAGAGAGCCCTTAAAGAGACAACACCCCTTTCCCTCCAGATAGCTGGACAAACGAGTTTCCCTTTTTTTGCTTCTGGCTATTTGATGAACTAGTTTTAAGAGATCCCTCCAGCAAAATCAGTGCCTTAGTAAAATATAAAATCCTTCGTTATGCCTAAAATCTTTGGAAACATTTTTTAAAGTTGATGAAATTTCATAAACATGTCTATTGTTATGTAGATCACACAAAGTAAACTAGTGTTTCCTTTTTCTAAAAACAATGAACATTGTTATGAACACACTAAACCTCTGTGACTGATTAATTGGATGTCTTTGTTAACTGGATGTCTTTGTTTCAATGAGTTAAATATGTAGTAATCTGGAATGATTACTTTATGAAGGTTTAAGAGTACATTTAAAATATAAAATCAGCTTAGAAATATTAAGAAATTGTAAAACAGAGAAGAGCTGCATCATGTATTCCATAATACTTAATGTTGTATTCAGCAGGACAGCTGACTTGCCCTTACTACAAAGTTTTTGCGAATAAATCTCTGACAAACTTCAAGGTATATCAAAATACCTGACATTTTTTATTCCCAAGTTTAGTGCTTTTAATTGGGTACCTTCTGCATGTCCAGTCTTCACCATCTGGCATGCAGTGGAAAACATGCTCCATGTTCTTTTGAAAAAAACATTCTTCTGCAATTTCTTTCTAACGTCATTTGCTTCATTTGGGTTCAGGGATTTGGCTGGAAGGGGGTGAGCAGGGAGAGGGGGGAAGAGAGGAGGGAGACTTAAGCAGAGTGGGGGCAGGGTGTGGGGCAGAGCAGGAGTGGAGTATGGGTGGAGCCACAGGCAGAAGAGATGGGCTGGGGAGCTAGCCTCCCCAAGTGGCGGCTTCACCCACTGCCCATGACAGCAGGTAAGAGCGGGTCAGCTTCTGCACACTCATCACGCACAGCAATCTCCTTAGGCAGGGGCCGTATTCACGGAGCCAAATGCGCCGGCGCTGCACATTCTGCGTGAGGGAGAGGGTATGGGAGTCTCTAGAGGGAACTGTGACTCTCCACCACCGTGAGGCAGGCCGGGTGGCTCGCTATCCTTGCTGCCTCGTCCCTCCCCCTGCAGTCTGCGAACCCCGGCTGCTGTTGGGCATGGGGCACCAGTTTAATAATACTGCTGGGCCCAGGATTCCTGGGGGGCTCGGTCCCCAACCTTGTCATGGTCATTTACTGACCATGCTATAGACCACCGGACCAGGGGGATGAGGTAGATGAGGCTTTCTTCCGGCAGCTCACGGAAGCTACTAGATCGCATGCCCTGATTCTCATGGGTGACTTTAATTTTCCTGATATCTGCTGGGAGAGCAATACAGCGGTGCATAGACAATCCAGGAAGTTTTTGGAAAGCGTACGGGACAATTTCCTGGCGCAAGTGCTAGAGGAGCCAACCAAGGGGGGGCGCTTTTCTTGACCTGCTGCTCACAAACCGGGTAGAATTAGTGGGGGAAGCAAAAGTGGATGGGAATCTGGGAGGCAGTGACCATGAGTTGGTTGAGTTCAGGATCCTGACTCAGGGAAGAAAGGTAAGCAGCAGGATACGGACCCTGGACTTCAGGAAGGCAGACTTCGACTCCCTCAGGGAACGGATGGCCAGGATCCCCTGGGGGACTAACTTGAAGGGGAAAGGAGTCCAGGAGAGCTGGCTGTATTTCAAGGAATCCCTGTTGAGGTTACAGGGACAAACCATCCCGATGAGTCGAAAGAATAGTAAATATGGCAGGTGACCAGCTTGGCTTAATGGTGAAATCCTAGCGGATCTTAAACATAAAAAAGAAGCTTACAAGAAGTGTAAGGTTGGACATATGACCAGGGAAGAGTATAAAAATATTGCTCGGGCATGTAGGAATGATATCAGGAGGGTCAAATCGCACCTGGAGCTGCAGCTAGCAAGAGATGTCAAGAGTAACAAGAAGGGTTTCTTCAGGTATGTTGGCAACAAGAAGAAAGCCAAGGAAAGTGTGGGCCCCTTACTGAATGAGGGAGGCAACCTAGTGACAGAGGATGTGGAAAAAGCTAATGTACTCAATGCTTTTTTTGCCTCTGTCTTCACTAACAAGGTCAGCTCCCAGACTGCTGCGCTGGGCATCACAAAATGGGGAAGAGATGGCCAGCCCTCTGTGGAGATAGAGGTGGTTAGGGACTATTTAGAAAAGCTGGATGTGCACAAGTCCATGGGGCCGGACGAGTTGCATCCGAGAGTGCTGAAGAAATTGGCGGCTGTGATTGCAGAGCCATTGGCCATTATCTTTGAAAACTCGTGGCGAACCGGGGAAGTCCCGGATGACTGGAAAAAGGCTAATGTAGTGCCAATCTTTAAAAAAGGGAAGAAGGAGGATCCTGGGAACTACAGGCCAGTCAGCCTCACCTCAGTCCCTGGAAAAATCATGGAGCAGGTCCTCAAAGAATCAATCCTGATGCACTTGCATGAGAGGAAAGTGATCAGGAACAGCCAGCATGGATTCACCAAGGGAAGGTCATGCCTGACTAATCTAATCGCCCTTTATGATGAGATTACTGGTTCTGTGGATGAAGGGAAAGCAGTGGATGTATTGTTTCTTGACTTTAGCAAAGCTTTTGACACGGTCTCCCACAGTATTCTTGTCAGCAAGTTAAGGAAGTATGGGCTGGATGAATGCACTATAAGGTGGGTAGAAAGCTGGCTAGATTGTCGGGCTCAACGGGTAGTGATCAATGGCTCCATGTCTAGTTGGCAGCCGGTATCAAGTGGAGTGCCCCAAGGGTCGGTCCTGGGGCCGGTTTTGTTCAATATCTTCATAAATGATCTGGAGGATGGTGTGGATTGCACTCTCAGCAAATTTGCGGATGATACTAAACTGGGAGGAGTGGTAGATACGCTGGAGGGGAGGGATAGGATACAGAAGGACCTAGACAAATTGGAGGATTGGGCCAAAAGAAATCTGATGAGGTTCAATAAGGATAAGTGCAGGGTCCTGCACTTAGGATGGAAGAATCCAATGCACCGCTACAGACTAGGGACCGAATGGCTAGGCAGCAGTTCTGCGGAAAAGGACCTAGGGGTGACAGTGGACGAGAAGCTGGATATGAGTCAGCAGTGTGCCCTTGTTGCCAAGAAGGCCAATGGCATTTTGGGATGTATAAGTAGGGACATAGCGAGCAGATCGAGGGACGTGATCGTTCCCCTCTATTCAACATTGGTGAGGCCTCATCTGGAGTACTGTGTCCAGTTTTGGGCCCCACACTACAAGAAGGATGTGGATAAATTGGAGAGAGTCCAGCGAAGGGCAACAAAAATGATTAGGGGTCTAGAACACATGACTTATGAGGAGAGGCTGAGGGAGCTGGGATTGTTTAGCCTGCAGAAGAGAAGAATGAGGGGGGATTTGATAGCTGCTTTCAACTACCTGAAAGGGGGTTCCAAAGAGGATGGCTCTAGACTGTTCTCAATGGTAGCAGATGACAGAATGAGGAGTAATGGTCTCAAGTTGCAGTGGGGGAGGTTTAGATTGGATATTAGGAAAAACTTTTTCACTAAGAGGATGGTGAAACACTGGAATGCGTTACCTAGGGAGGTGGTAGAATCTCCTTTCTTAGAGGTTTTTAAGGTCAGGCTTGACAAAGCCCTGGCTGGGATGATTTAACTGGGAATTGGTCCTGCTTCGAGCAGGGGGTTGGACTAGATGACCTTCAGGGGTCCCTTCCAACCCTGATATTCTATGATTCTATGATTTAGGGCAGGGGCTAGGGTGTTCCCACTCTGGGGTGCTCTCTCCGCACTGGATGCTTCCCAGACCCACTGATCATTACATATAATAAAAAGCAAATACAATTTATTAAACAGCAATCAGTTAAAAAAAATAAGGAAAAAATGGGAAAGTTTAAAGGAAAACACATAACCCTGCTCTGTGGCACGGGGACACCACAACCAGCCATCTCTGGAATGTAAGGGAACTTCAGTCTGTTCCTCACAAGTCCCAAGCCTCCTTCTCAGGCCCTGGCTGTGCTGCTGGGATGCTGCGGGTCAGACACTTGCTCTGGTGGTGGCCACGTGCCTTCAGGCTCTAGATGGCAGGACTCTTCTTTCCAGCATCAGCCTCCCCCCGTCAGGGTTACGATCCCCCTCCAGTCTTGCCCCTGCTTGCTGGGAGCCAATCAAAAAAAAGAAGCAACAAGCTATAAGCCAAACAAGCAACAAGCTACAAACCAAAAACTAGCCAACAAGCAACTCACAAGCCAATTAAGCCTAAAACAAGCCCAGTTTCTGCTTTTTCATGGGTTTGGTATGTCTGCCAGGCAATTCCAGCTCACATGGAGGACTAAACCTGCCCTCCTCCCCGCCCACCTCCTGACTCCCACATTTGCCTGCCCGCCCTGTCAATCAGCAATGCTCCTCTGCCATGTACATTGGCCAAACTGGACAGTCTCTACATAAAAGAATAAATGGACACAAATCAGATGTCAAGAATTATAACATTCAAAAACCAGTTGGAGAACACTTCAATCTCTTTAGTCACTCAATTACAGACCTAAAAGTGGCAATTCTTCAACAAAAAAACTTCAGAAACAGACTCCAACAAGAGACTGCTGAATTGGAATTAATTTGCAAACTGGATACAATTAACTTAGGCTTGAATAAAGACTGGAAGTGGATGGGTCATTACACAAAGTAAAACTATTTCCCCATGTTTATTTCCCCCCTCCCCCGATGTTCTTGTCAACTGTTGGAAATGGCCCACCTTGATTATCACTATAAAAGGTTTCTCCCCCTCCCCCACTCTCCTGCTGGTAATAGCTCACCTTACCTGATCACTCTCATTACGGTGAGTATGGTAACACCCATTGTTTCGTGTTCTCTGTGTATATAAATCTCCCCACTGTATTTTCCACTGAATGCATCCTATGAAGTGAGCTGTAGCTCACAAAAGCTTATGCTCAAATAAATTGGTTAGTCTCTAAGGTGCCACAAGTCCTCCTTTTCTTTTTGCAGATACAGACTAACACAGCTGCTACTCTGAAACCTGAGTTTTAGTAAGGGGCCAACAGTCCCCTTATACAAAGTTCACACCGTATTTTGTGAAAATCAGGCAATTTTCCTAATAATTTTGCATAGAAGAAACACCCCACCACCAAACCCATATTTTGAGTTTTCTCCATCATGATGTGAATATTCACATGCCGCCTCTGCTTTTAAATGATTTCAGGTGGGAAACATATATCGGGGGCTGGTGAACGCAATGTGCCACAATGCAAAGAAATCATGCCCCAGATACCTAATGAAATGCTGGTGGAAGTTTTGATGGCCTGATGGGTGGAAAGACAGTGCAATTCTGCTGGAGACCTGGGTTCTCTTCCCTTCTGTATGACTGTGCATCATTTGTGTCATAGCTCTGTGCCTCAGTTTCCCCAGCTGTGAAATTAGGATGATGCTCAGAGTTCTATGGATGGAAAGTGCTTTGGAAGAGCTAAGTCCTGTTATATTACCTAAACATGAGCCAGAATTGATATTCTCCATGGGTTCTCTGAAGATACTCCTCTCCATGTGGGCTATGCTGTATGCACCTTTTGCTCCGGAAAGTGGCTTGTGTGCTGCATGCTCCAAAGCCACCTTGCTGATTCCACAGGGAAGCCTGGACACTGGAAACCCGGGTTGAGGAGCTGGATGCAGTCCCGGGTCCCCTGGGCTGGGAGGGCAGGTGAGAGTCCAGCAGGGGATGTGCACTGTTGTTCACATGGAGTCAGAGGGTTGCAAGAAGGCAATCTCCTTTCCCCAGATCCACTCTCTGCCCCTCGCTCTCCCCTGTCTCCTGCACAGACCAGCAGTTCCCAGATGCCCCAGCGGATGACAAATTGATGGATTAGCACCTCCACTCCAGCAATCTGCTCTCATGGACCAGCCCCAGGTAGCACCAGATTTTATAATCAGCATTTTCTGAGGTTGCAGGAGCTCTTCCCCTTTCTGCCTTCCCAGCTCCTGGCTGCATCTCGCCTTTTTGCCTTGCCTGGTGTGGAGCTCAGCTGGCCAGGAAACAATGCCCTTCCTGTCCTTGCTGAGGCAAGCAAAGGATGTATCCAGCACTCTGTCTGGGGAAAGCCTGTTAGGTTGGGGCACTGCTCACAACCTCAACCCCTTCCAAAACAACCCTGCCTCTCATGGGTCCCAGGGGGCATGGACAGGTAACCTGCTGCCCCTCAGCACACACAGATGGGATGTTAGTCATTGGCCTTTGGCTGCTGATCCTAAGAGCCTAGATCCCTTCAATCCTCCCTTCCCAGGAGCTGGTGGCATCATGGATCATGGAACTAGGGTGCTGGGGGTGTGGCCGCACCCCCTGGCTTGAAATGATTTCCATCATATACAGGGTTTAAGGTTTACATGGGGGGCTCTCAGCACCCCCACTATACACATTGCTCCAGCGCCCTGGGGTGCACACATCCGCATCAGCAATGTCAGCAAAAAGAGCATGGGGGAGGGAGCAGGAGGAAGTGGCCACAGTCAGCAATGACAGGAGTCGGGCAGATTGGCACAGACACTGATGAGACACAGGGAGGGCTTAAGGGGAGGAGCTCCCAGTGAGGGAGGTGGTGCGCTGCAGGATCTATCCCTAGTGCAGAAGGAATGGGGTGCACTGTGGGATCTGGCCCTAGAGTAGAGGGCAGGGAGTGCACTGCAGGATCTGGCCCTAGAGCAGAGGGCAGGGGGTGTGGGCGGGATCTGGCCCTAGAGCAGAGGGCAGGGGGTTCACTGTGGGGTCTGGCCTAGTGCAGAAGTAATGCGGTGCTCTGCGGGATCTGGCCCTAGAGCAGAGGGCAGGGGATGCACTGGAGGATCTGGCCCCAAAGCAGAGGGCAGGGGATGCACTGGAGGATCTGGCCCTAGAGTAGAGGGTACGGGGATGCACAGTGGGAACTGGCTTTGGTTGCTGTCTCTGGCTTTGCAGGGATGTGTTTTACTAAATCATATTCTCCTGATCTACCTCCTCTCTCCCACCCCCCCCAAAGTGAACCAATGGGGTCAGGCCAGCTAATATGCCTAGACTGGGTTTCTCTCCTTTTCTCTCTTCCAAGGCAGGTGCTCTAGGATGCTGCAAGCTTTGTGCACTGTTACTCCACCTCTTCCCAGTCCTGCACATTATGAGAGCAAATATGTCAATCATAACACAGAAACTCTGCCAACTAATTGTGCCCTGTGATTACTCCAAACAGGAGCTCAAGCCAAGCAGGCATACCCATGCTGACTGTGCCATGGGAATTCCCACTAATTACACCGCTGTGTACTGTAATACTTAGTACATAGGCACCATGTTACAAGTTATACGCCTTGCAGTATTGAGAAAAGGAGGGTGGGGTGGGAGAGACTGAGCCTGGGAGGTGGGTGGGGAGAGACTGGCACTGGCTGGGCAAAGAGCCTGGAACTTGGATGAGGAGCATGGGAGGATGAAGACTGGGACTAGCTGGGTGAGGAGACTGGGACTGGGATGAGGAACCAGGAAGAGACAGGACTGGGACAGGGGCAGAAGAAAGTAAATCCTGGAGGAAGAGGGACAGAAGGGTCATTGCCCACTAGAGGACTCTCTCCTCCAGGACTGGGAATGTAATCCAAGGTTTCTTGGGTTCAGTATCCCTCTGCTTTCAGCAAATGTCTGTGAAGTCCATTGGCATAGTGTGTGTCTCACCCTCCTCTAGTGTAGGTTCATGTAGAAGATTACAGCCTACTACTGCTATCAGTTATTCTATCAGCTCCAGTGGTTGAGGTCCGTGTGGTGGATCTAAAAGTTCCAACCCTGCTGATAACTCATGTGGGCATCAATACGATGGCACATGGTGAAATTTCTGTTTTTCGAATCTGCTTCTTTAAAAAACCCAGGGAATTACACCAAAAAACTATGTGAAAAAGTAACTGAGGCTGCAAAATCAAGCACTCAATAGCTAGGAAATGCACAGAGCCTGTGCAACACACTAACTGTATTATGTGAACCCATGTCACGCCTAGATTCACGGACATGCCCATTATACTAGTACATGCCAATAATACCATGTGAACACAAACAAATCATCCCACATGAGAACATGCAGTCGTACCATACGAAAATATGCAATCCATCAAATGTGCACACAAGGGGATTTCCACTGGGTGCTTCCAGCTCTGCCACCCAGCTCCCTCATGTCTTCAGATTTTCTGTAAGTGAGTTGAAAATCCAAGCTACCTCCAAGGAGAAATTGGTGGTGGCAGGTGGAAGTCTCCTCTCCTAATTCTGATCAACTAAATTAAAGGGGTGGAAAATTGGTATTTCATGCAAAACACTGGGAAGGTTAACCAATTCCAGATGCTGTTTCAGAAAGCCTCCCTCTGACATGATCTGCTGCAGATAAACGCATGGAAGCTGCCTCATGGTATTGTATTACAAGCCATTGAAGTTTCCAAACAATGCTGTGTGCCAGGCCCAGTCTCCTGCCTTATTGCTGTTCTATAAATGGAGCAGATGGGCTCCAAGAGACAGCAGGGCTGCAACTCTGTCCTGGCTCGAGCAGAGTGCCTACCTACCTTTGCAGTTCTGGAGGCTGAAGCAGCCAGTGATATCATGGGGGTTGGGATGGCTACAAAGTTCCATCCCAAAGATTAGGCAGAGCTATGCCAAGTCTCGCACAGGGAAGTTTGTTGCATTGAACAGATAGGGACAGGAACCCTGTGCTTCAGGGCATAAGCCAGTCTCTAGCTGAGGAGGGTTAGAAATAGGTTATTCCATAATGCACCACTCTGGGGTTTCTTACACCTTCTCCTGCATCTTGTGCTGTCTGCTGTTGGAGAGAAGATCCCAGCCTGGATAATGGGCTGCTGTGATCAGTTTCGGCAATTCCTGCAGTGCTATAGCATTGGGCAGCATGTTGCGCAAAGCAGTGGGTTGTATTAATTGGCAGCATTAGGCAGTACGTTGTGTGGAGCAGTGCATTCCATTAGGTAGTATGTTTAGGGCTTCATTTTTAGGATTTATTTTTAGCAGTTTTTGAGTTCTGTGTAGATGTCCAAGAACCAGGGTTGTGGGGGGTTGGTCTTTCTCTTTGTGTGTACATGTAATACTGTTTCAAATAGCACTATATTAAAGCATGCTAGGGAACCTTTAGTGCTCACCAGCAGGATCTACAGGGACTAATTAATGTACTGCACATTAGTGTGCTTTAGAAATCACACCACATAGTCCACATTAGTTCTCCAAAGAAGTCACACAAATGAGGATCATTCTTGTCAGTTGCCAGCTTGTGCAGATCAAGGAGTGACTGGTTCACATTCTTTTCCAGGTGCAAGGCACACTCCATTGCTGTCAGCCCATTCTCCCAATCATCACGATCTGGTTTCTTGATGTCCTGCGAAAAGATAGCCAAGTAGCCCTTAGACCAGTGGTTCCCAAACTGGGGTTCGTGAACCTCTGGGGATTCACGAAATGTTACAGGGGGTTCGCAGGAAAAAATTCCTGAATGGTGGACAGAGCTGTTCCTAGGGATTCCGGGCAACACGAGACCAGCAGCCTGGAGCCCCTGGACTTCCAAGAGCTAAGCAGATCAAAGCAAGCTTATCTATCTCACTGAGGAGATTTAAACTTCAAGACTCCTTATAAGAAATGCAAAGGGAAGTGGATATTTTTTGCTGTTTTTAAAATGAAACAGGCAGCGAGTATTGTTTTTAAAATTATGATGAAGAACAAGTTTAAGCTTTGTTGTAATGTGCGTGATTTGCCTGGACTGCTCAAGACTTGAATGCTTGTGTAGCAGGAATTCTTGATTTGAGTTGTCTTTTTAAATCCCTGCATGCTGTTTCACATCTGATACTCCTTGATGAAAGCTAGGAGCCTTGTCTTATAACAGGCCTATTCAAAGTGATATAAGTGACGGAAGTGAGATCTTGAAGAGTGTTGCCGTTTTCATAAGGTAATAAAGATACTGTCATGATAAATAATAATTAATAATACATAGTGTGTAATAAGCATGTCGTAAAAACCAATGTTATATTTCCAAGAGCACTGCTTTTCTAATTTATACTCAGGTAAAGGAGAAAAGCCCTGGAAATGTTCATTTTTAGGAGGGGGTTTGCCAGACTTGATATTTTAGTGAAAGAGGTTTGCGGATTGGTAAAGTTTGGGAACCACTGCCTTAGACACATGCCAGGAGCAGTGACATTGCCTGTATAGATAAGCTGGACTGGGAAAGGGTGAAGTCAGCACAAACTGGGCCACTATTTCTCGTGTTTTTCCAGTGTTTATTGGATAAACACCTATTGCATTTGTTTTGCACTGGTGTGTTTATCAGTTAAAACCTAAACTCAGACACCCTAAGTATGCTGCATTAGACAGCACGTCATATTAGCTATTCCCAAACTTTGCTTCATATCAGGTGCCAACATAGTTAACAAGCTGTGCTCCCGCTTTGATTCAGTCCCTTTAATGAAAGCCATATATAACCACTATAGCCAAAATCCCACTCCCAGCTGCTATCAAACTAGGTCCAATCTCATAGCCCTGATGCCACAGAGAGCACTTCAGGATCTGTGCACATGTGATTTTTTCATATCTACTTAGAAAGCATTTTAACCAATGGGAGTACAGTATGCAAATATACTACTGCCAGATATAAAATGATAGGCTGAGTTATTTCTGACTTCATACAGTCCCACATCCTTCCTAAGCATGAACTGTTCATAACTGTGGAAATTAATCTGTTAATTTAAACAAAAATCTTGACAGTTTTCCTTCTATTTTCCCTTTGTTTCTTTAACAGAATCTTATATCACAATTAAAATGCAGGAGGAAGGGAGTGTTTTGAAGAGAACATTAATAAAACTAGGTTTATAAACCAACATCCTTCAAATACATGAAACGTAATCTATGAAACCCCAGTATGGCTCCACGTGTCTCAGACCTCAGAAACCATTCTCTCTTGGGGATGTGATGAGACCCCTTTGTGCAGAGGTGTGTTTGTCTTGTCCTGTAGCTCACGTAGGGCTTGTCTGGACAAACTCTTTGTTCATGGCAAACTGAGGTGTAAATCAACCCTTCACAGCCTTCCGCGCACTAAGGCTACGTGTGCACTACGAGCTAGAGCCGTGCCCCAGCTCCGGTAGACATACTCACGCTAGCCTAGATCGCACTGAGCTAGCATGCTATAAAAGTAGTGCAGCCATGGTAGCACGGGCTAACTACCCTGAGTGTGCCCCCATGGAATCAGGTGGGTTTGGACCAGGCACGGCTAGCCCATGCTGCTGCTTGCTGCTGCCAGTGCCACTGCGGCTACGCTGCTATTTTTAGCGCACTAGCTCAATTCAGCTAGCACAAGTGTGTCTACACGAGCGGGGAGTGACACCCCTAGCTCCAAGTGTAGATGTTGCCTGTATAGCCCCTGCTGCTGCACGCTACACTTCCCTAGTGCACTTTAATCTCCTCCCGTTTCAAAGTGCACCAAGCACGATTGTGTGGTGTTCCCTGTCCAACATGGAGCAGGACGCTTTAATAGGGTGCATAGTGTCACTGTCCCCATTTTAAAGATGGGGAAACTGAGGCACTGAGTGGCCAAGCCACATAACAAAGACAAGACTAGAACCCAGGTCTCTTGCCTTCCAAGCAAGGGGTGTGATGCTGTCTTCGGATCAGACCCACACGCCATTCGAAGCTGGGTTTGGAGATGTAGTTCACTGGCTCAACCTCTCTTTTGCGGCTGACCTGGGAAAGCTCAGCTTTGTCTCCCTGACTCCTGGCCCTGTGCAGTTTGCTGCCTTTGCCACGTGCTCCCCATCTGGCTGCCTGTTCGGTAAACCCAGCCTGTTGCTCTGCAGGCGGCAGCACACCTGCCCCGGAGCTGGGGACATTGCTGACATTCCTGACTGCCCAAGCCCACTTCCTGCTCCCCCTTCTTTCTTTCTGCTGGAAGCTGTTCTACCCCCACCTCCTCTCGCCCTGAGTTTGTTTTCTTAGAAGGTGGGTCTGGCACTTGCAAAGCTGAACAATTTCCTGCCCCAGAGAACACAGTCCTTCCCCGTTTGGTCTCCTTGCCTTTCTCCACCCTGGCTTGGGATTTTCTGTCCTATATGCTACAGACTCTCCCACCTGTGACCCCACCTGACCTCACTAGCAGCTCTGCTGGGGAGTGATGTTGGGAAGATCATGCTACCCCTCTGGACCTCATTTTCCCCAGGATAATGAAGCTTTGAAATCTCTGGATGGAAAAGGTTGAGGCTTGTGCAAAGCAGCAGTACTTTGAAGGGTCAGGCTCGGTCAGTACTTAGAGTAGTGGTTCTCAACCCGCAGCCTGCGGGCTGCTTGCGGCTCAATCAGCACACAGCTGTGGCCCATGTGACATCTTCAGGGCCATACAGGTAGTGTATATATTGTGTGGATGCAGCCCACACACAGAGAGCTGCATATGGGACCCACAATGGCAAAGAGGTTCAGAACCACTGACTTAGAGGGAATCCTCTGAGGAGCATGTGACACTCTGTATCTCGGGGGAACACTCTGCACCCCCATGTTCATCCCTATAATGTGATTGTGTGGTATCCAATGCAAAGTTTGTCATGTCGGGTGTCTTCGGAACACTCATGATGCACTGAGCATTGTTGTTATAGTAATGTTACAGGTTGTAATTTCATGTGTATAGTTATGAGGCTGAAAATATGTCCGCTTGGCTTAAAACAAGCCCAGGAACAGAGGGGCAGTTCACACCTCATCAGGGCAGGTATGAGAAAACCCAGTCGAACCTCACAGGAACAAAGGACACTAGCCTAGGCAGCAACAAAGAATCTGTTAGATTCCCAAGTCATCCCCTTCCCTTGGTCAGTTTGGGACTATGATGAGATAATGCTCACCTGACCCTGAAAGGGGGAGGGCAAAGCCAAGAGGGAAGAAAGAACATGATAAAAGGGAGAGACATTTGCCATGCTCTGCCTCTCTCTGCCACCTCCATCTACAGACATCACCACCAAGCGACTGAAGCGCTGATCAAAGGGGAGAGCCTGACTGAAGGGCAACCAGCCAGCCTGTGGTGAGAAGCATCTAAGTTTGTAAGGGCACTGAAAGTGTTACGATCAGCTTAGAATGCGTTTTGCTTTTATTTCATTTGACCAAATCTGACTTCTTGTGCTTTGACTTATAATCACCTAAAATCTATCTTTTGTAGTTAATAAATTTGTTTGTTTATTCTACCTGAAGCAGTGTGTTTGTTTTGATGCATGACAGAGACTCCCCTCGGGATAACAAGCCTGGTACCTATCAATTTTTTTGTTAAATTAACGAACTCATATAAGCTTGCAGCATCCAGCAGGCATAACTGGAGCCTGCAAGACGGAGGTTCCTAAGGTTGTGTCTGGGCCTGGACATATTGGCTAGTGTCATTCGGTTGTATAATCCAAGGAGCAGCTTACATGCTAGAGGCTGTGCGTGAACAGCCCTGGAGTGGGGGTTCTCACAGAAGAGCAGGGTAAGGCTGGCTCCCAGAGTCAGGGATTGGAGTGACCTAGCAGATCACTGGTCCAGATGACACCAGGGGAATATCACAAGCACCCAGTGCTGCAGAAGAGTGCTTGTACAATCCAGTAGGTGGCATTCATCCCTCTGTGTCAATATTGACCCCGTGGCCTAGCGTAAGACTGGGCTTCATGCTGCTAGAGAGCATGCTTTTCAGAGGAAATGTAAAACCAAGCTCCTAGCTACTGGGATAACTAAAGATCCTGGCATTTTCCCCTGTGTGTGGGGGGGCTTAGCCCTGCTGTCCTGGCGACACTCCTGCTCAAGTCATTACATTCTGCCTAATTGCATTCCCTCTGCAGTTTCGTTTCCCATCCTAAAACAGCTGCCCCATTCCATCCCAGAAGTGGCTGCATTCTGCAGTGAGTGAGGGGGAAGAGCTTCTCCTGATACTGCATTCGTACATCAGCTGGAGTGTAAGATATTCTCCCTGTTCATCGCTAGCCTCTTTTGCCCGAGAGTTTGCCTGCCCCTCTGCCACCATGACCTCTCATGATAGTTAACGTCCTGCCGGAACAATGATACTGTTGACCAAGAGGGGGAGAAGGAACCTGGACAGGAGATGGACCTAGCCTATGGTACTCACTGCAACAAGAGGTAAGAGACCACCAGATGGGAGATAGGTAAGAGGGGAGAGGGGCAGTCAGTCAGATGCAAGAGAGGAGCTGGAAGACAGTGGGCAGGATGGGTTCTGGGGCTGAGCAGTGATGAGAAGGAGCAGAATGGGCCAGGTGACGGTGGGCAGGAGTGGCGATAGGGCTGGCCAGTGGTGGATGGGGAGGAGTGATGGGGCTAGGAAGTGGTGGATGGGGAGGGGTGATAGGGCTGGGCAGTGGTGGGGCTAGGAAGTGGTGGGTAGGGCTAGGGAGTGGGGTTGGGCAGTGGTGGATGGGGAGGAGAGATGGGGCTGGGCAATAGGGGTGGCCAGTGGCAGATGAGAGGGGGAGGGGTCTGGGCGATCGGGTTGCACAGTGGCAGATGGGAGGGGGCTGGGCAATGGGGGTGGACTGTGGCAGTTGGGAGAGGAAGGGGGATGGGCAATGGGGGTGGACAGTGGGTGACCAGATGTCCCAATTTTATAGGGACAGTCCTGATATTTTGGGCTTTGTCTTATATAGGAGCCTATTACTCCCCATCCCCTGTCCCAGTTTTTCATATTTGCTGTTTGGTCACCTGTAGCGGGGTAGTTACCCCGCTCTGGTAGAAAAAGTCTAGGTTGATTGGGGAAGCAGCCACAGCTGGGACCACACCTGGCCCTATTGTAAGGGCTCAGGGAGAAGCTGGGTCAGTCTCTCTCTAGCTGTGGAGAGAGAAGGACCTAGTTGCCTGGGAATAGGGTACCTGGATCAGACCCGTGCTGGGGAAGTGCAAGAGGAGCTGTGGAGCTCTAGCCTGGCAACTCCCCAGACTGAGGCCTCGATAAAGGCCTATGTGGGTATTGGACATGGAGCAGGTCCTCAAGGAATCAATTTTGAAGCACTTCAAGGAGAGGAAAGTGATCACGAACAGTCAGCATGGATTCACCAAGGGCAAGTCATGCCTGACCAACCTGATTGCCTTCTATGATGAGATAACTGGCTCTGTGGATGAGGGGAAAGCAATGGACGTATTATTCCTTGACTTTAGCAAAGCTTTTGATACTGGTCTCCCACAGAATTCTTGCCAGCAAGTGAAAGAAGTATGGGCTGGATGAACGGACTATAAGATGGATTGAAAGCTGGCTAGATCATCGGGCTCAACGGGTAGTGATCAATGGCTCCATGTCTAGCTGGCAGCCGGTATCAAGTGGAGTGCCCCAAGGGTCGATCCTCGGGCTGCTTTTGTTCAATATCTTCATTAATGATCTGGAGGATGGCATGGATTGCACCCTCAGCAAGTTTGCAGATGACACTAAACTGGGAAGTAGATACGCTGGAGGGTAAGGATAGGATACAGAGGGACCTAGACAAATTAGAAGATTGGGTCAAAAGAAATCTGATGAGGTTCAACAAGGACAAGTGCAGAGTCCTGCACTTAGGAGGGAAGAATCCCATGCACCACTACAGATTAGGGACTGAATAGCTAGGGAGCAGTTCTCCAGAAAAGGACCTAGGGGTTACAGTGGATGAGAAGCTGAATATGAGTCTACAGTGTGCCCTTGTTGCCAAGAAGGCTAACGGCATTTTGGGCTGTATAAGTAGGGGCATTGCCAGCAAATCAAGGGACGTGATCGTTCCCCTCTATTCAACATTGGTGAGGCCTCATCTGGAGTACTGTGTCCAGTTTTGGGCCCCACACTACAAGAAGGATGTGGAAAAATTGGAAAGAGTCCAGCAGAGGGCAACACAAATGATTAGGGGACTGGAACACATGACTTATGAGGGGATGCCAAGGGAACTGGGATTGTTTAGTCTGCGGAAGAGAAGAATGAGGAGGGATTTGAGAGCTGCTTTCAACTACCTGAAAGGGGGTTCCAAAGAGGATGGATCTAGACTGTTCTCAGCGGTAGCATATGACAGAATAAGGAGTAATGGTCTCCAGTTGCAGTGGGGGAGGTTTAGGTTGGATATTAGGAAAAACTTTTTCACTAGGAGGGTGGGGAAGCACTGGAATGGGTAACCTAGGGAGGTGGTGGAATCTCCTTCCTTTGAGGTTTTTAAGGTCAGGCTTGACAAAGCCCTGGCTGCGATGATTTAATTGGTGTTGGTCCTGCTTTGAGCAGGGGGTTGGACTAGATGACCTCCTGAGGTCCCTTCCAACCCTGATATTCTATGATTCTATGAGGCACCACACCAGTGAGTCAGCGCTGTTACATCACCCTACCAGTGGCAGATGGGAGGGCGGGGAGGGAGACCGGGCAATGGGGTTGGGCACTCGCAGATGGGAGAGGGAGGGGGCCGGGCAATGGGGGTGGCCATTGGCCGATGGGTGGGTGAGGTGGTTGGGCAATGGGGTTGGACATTGGCAGATGAGAGGGGGAGGGGACCGGGTAATGGAGTTGGGCAGTGGCAGATAGGTGGGGTGGGGTCCATGAGACAATCTCTCTGTTCAGATGTGACCCACACAGGAAAACCTTTGAGCCCCCAGTGCTCTACAGCTCTCTGTCTGTCTATCCATCCCTCTCTCCCCTTCTCTCCACATTCCGTCTGCCTGTCTCTCCCTTCTCCCTCTCTCCCGTTATCTGGCCCCTCTGCAGTTTGCAGAAGGCTTTGTTGGTTTAAGGGGCAGCTTCCCAGCCTGTGAGTGCCAGGGAGGTGTGGTGCTGCTCAACCATTTCCTCTCCTGACAGGGAATGGGACAGCCTGCCTGCTTCCCAGCTCACAGCCTGGCTTCTCCGGTGCTGGAATGCTGGAGCCGAACTCGGGCCTTGGGAATTTTTCCTTTGCTTGTCAGCGTGATGGTAGCCACAGGTATTCAGAGGGGCCTTGATAGAAAGAAAACGCCCACGGGGCAGCAGATGGGGACGCCCAGCCCAAATCACTGCAGATTCCACCCCGCCGGCTGCTGTGGGAGGGGAGCGTGGAGCAGGCCAAGCGACACCCCTCCCTGACCTAGGCAGCACAGCTCCGTTTGGGGGTCCGTGTGCAATGAGCCGGGGAGGGCTCAGACCCTGGTGGATGGATGGCACCATCACACACACGGTGCCAGAGCTTTGGCTTGGCCTTAGCTTCTGGCTGATAAATGCCTGGTGCGGAGCCTCAATGTCCTGAACCCCAGGCTGGGGCCTGGCTGGTTCTGAAATGAGCCAAGGCCATGAATGGTGTGTGCTTTGGGGATCACTGTCAGTGCTGGGGGACCTGACAAGGAGAGGGAACACACTTCACATGGGTGCACAAAGGGTCTGCTTTGGTAGGCAGCAGAAAGGGGCTGCACAGAGGTCTTAGGAGGTGTCTGCGGCCTCAGTGTACAGGAGATTCATGTGCCCGTATGAAGCACGTTCCATCTCCCTCTCAGCCCTGCAGCTGGGAGTCACTCAGTTCCCATCCCCCATGCTGCCTCCCTGAGTCCCACACCTGTCCTCCTCCCGCTGCAGATTCCCGGACTCTAGTGCCTGCCTGATCCACTGCCATGCTCACACCAAAGCATCCTGCTGTGGGCCCCAGTGCTGACTCAGCTAGCCTGGCACTAGCTGCTCCTGGCACCAGGCAGGGAATCTGGGTCCATCCCCCTGTGTCTCATGACTGACGAAGCTAGTGAAATAGCGCTGCTTTCCCGGGAGCCCTGTGCCTGCTTCCCTGGCCCCTGGCCACTCCTCCCAATGGCGACGGGGCAACAAGGCTCCTGTCTCCCCCTGGGACTGGTAGATCCAGCAGTGTTTCACTGTGGTGAAGACATGTCGCACAGACAGTGATGACATGCCTGGGAAATGCCCTCCTCCCTGGCTCGGGCTGCTTACCCTCCTGAGCCAGATGGGGGCGGTGAGGCTGGGGCTGTAGAGACATCATGGCCAGCTCGCTCTTGGCACTTGAACCCACCAGCACACAGAAGAGGCAAGGGAACCTACTTATTCCTGGAGGGTGGCAGGCGCAGGAAGCCTCCAGGAGGGTGTGAATCACAACCTGATGGCCGCTAGTGAGCAAAGACACGTGAGGGGGGCAGCTGCTCTGCTGCTGTCAGTGCACAAAGCAGTATTCCTGCCACTCATGGCTGATCTGATGCACAGCCTGCTCTCTTTGGCATGACACCAGGTGCCGCTAGGCCCTGTGGCCAAGAGGCAAGAGGATCCCACCTCCCAGCACTGTGTCCTCTCCTACCCGTGCCTGGTATGTCCCAGTTGGCTGAGATCATGCAGACTGCAGCACCCTGATGGCAGGTGCTGGGCCAAGAGCTCTCCCCCAAACTTGGTCTGGTCGCCACTCCATCTGGACAAAGGGGTACCCGGGTCCCATGCGCCAGGTCACAATGCCACTCACAGAAATGGCCTGACCTCCCCTCGGTACAGAGGCGCGGCTTGGACAAATGTGAGTGGCGCTGCGATCATGCAGCCCAAGTAACACTCTGGCTCACTCTGGCCACAGTCGTCCCGATTGAAAGTATTCGGGCCATGGCCCCCATCTGCAGCCTATGGAACTTTGAGCAAGTGCAAAACCTTAGGGGGGCATCTGCCACCCCAGTTAGCAGCATTGTGCTCACTCCCAGTGCCCTACAGACCTGCCAACAAACTGGTATTGCCTGAACACAGGGATTGGTGCCAAGCTCCTGGCCACGCTGGACTTTGTCGACCAGTGGCTGTTCAGCTATTTCCCTCTTCTCCTCCTGGGCTGTGTTTAATTCACACTTCTCCTACCCTCCGATCCCATTCCCAGATCTGCTGCCCTTTTGGACTCCTGTCCCCATCCCCAGGCCCAGTTCCTGCCTGTCCGCCGCTTCCTACACACCAACCAGGGGGTGCGTTTGGTTCGGGGCTTGCAAATCATCCCCAGAACATCTCCCCTTTGTAGCAGTTTAGGGCAGCTCCTTCCAGTGAAGTCTATGGACCTTGGAAACATGGAATTAGCAACCACCCAGATCAACTTGGGCCAGGGGCACGGGCCAGGATTTTCCTATTTTGGTATTTATCCGGCACCCATCACTGGAGTGTTTAGCTGCTTGGGGCGCGTGAATCCCATGGACACATTTTAATCCCTTGGGGCAGCATTTCTTATGGTGGCTGGCAAGGCACAGTGATTTTCAGGGGACCTTCCATTACCATGCTGTTCGGTATCTCCGTCTAGTGGCACCTGCCATGTCAGGGAGGATGTTGTGGGTGCTGGCAGGTTACCCCTGGGGTTCATGGTGCCAGAAAGAGATGGTTTCTATAGGTTATTTGTGTGGGACTGTTCTTATAATACTACATTTTGAGTAGATGATGGGAGAGAAGCAATCATGGAAGGGCAGTCAACCAGTGCTGCTTCTGCTCCCCTTGGAAGCAGCGTCCCAGGGCGATCCACAAACTGTGACTAAAGGAGCCAATCCAGCTGCAATCCAGTTTGGTGGACATGAGAGTTAAGGATGCTTGTGGAAAGGGACCAGGCAGCTTGTGGTGGGACTCAGTCCTGAAGGAGGTTGCCTTGCTGCTGGGGTTGCTGACCTGAGTGCAATGGCTGCCATGGTCAGAGATGCCGGCTTCACCCATCATGTCTTACTTCCTAATGCACTTGACCGTGTTTCACTGTGGGACCTTCCAGGTCAGTGCTGCAACAGAGAGTAGGACACAGCCTGCAGAGTCCCCCCGACCACTCCCTTTTTCCACGCCCATCCTTTGTTGCAATTCAGATCCAATCTTTCCAGTGGGGCCTGTAGCTCAGAACCAGCCCCTGGATCCACTAGTCAGTGGGTTCCCTACAGGTGATACTAGATGAGATTCACTTGCCTGGATTTTGCAGGGTAGAACAGATGCTCTAACGGTCCCTGCTGGTCTTACAAATGGACAAGTCCAGAATGGGCCTGGCCGTTGAGGGCAGGTTCTGAATCGGATCTGAACACGGTGGCTCAGAAGATGGGGGTGGATGGACCCAGAAAAGGTGAGAAATGTGCTGTGATCAGATGGTGAAATGCAGAGCGAACAGGAGCAGAGACTCTCTCCCATTGTGGCCTCACTCTTGGCCTCTGCTAATATTCTCCCCACCCTGCTGCCGACAGAAACCCTGAAAAACGACACGCCTGTCAGGAAACCTTCAACCTGGGCCAATGGGTTTTTACACATCTGCCAGTATAATCCAACCTTATCCAAATAACTATAACCCGGGCTCTCCAGCTTTGATCCAGTGCTCCAGCTTTTCTATTTACTTAATTGTCCCGTCCCTGCTCTGAACGGGCTCTGTGCCCACAGCTGCTGCCTTTGCATTCTTCAGGGCTTATCACAGGCTGCTCACCTGTTTGCCATTACCCAGAGTGCCCCAGGAATATGGGGCTGTCTGAGCGCACCTACCCCCAGCTGAGCATTTGCTGCAGGGCGACCACCTGCTCAGGAGTTTAAACAATGGCCCTTATATGGTGCCTTGGCCTGTGTCGGATCGATGCTGTGATCCAGTCTGGACCAGTATTTCCTCACCCTGTGATGCAGAGGTATATGGCTTTCCTCTTAGTGGGAAATTGTGGGAGGTGACCCCATATGTCTGGTATTTTCCACATACTCAACCTTCCTCACATCAGACAGTAGCTGCTGATTACTAGCTCAACCATGGGTTGACTGGCGCCTATGGCCACCACTTGAATATTGTCCAGGTCCTTTTCATGCTCTTCCTTTTTTTCATCACTAGCCATCCCTTTCCCTCCACACCAAAGGTAGCTGTGGACTCCACTTGGTCTCATACAGCCATGTTACCTGTAGCTGGGAAGCAACTTTGGGTATGTCTACACAGCAGTTGGGGGTTATATAGCATATATAGACTTACCCAACCTAGCTTTGATCAAGCTAGCTTGCTAAAACTAGCATAGCCACGGTGGCACAGACTAGCTGGCTGAGTACAAGCCCTCCTGGGACCCTAGGTATGTACTTCAGTGGCTAGCCCATGCCACCATCTGTGCCACTGAAGCTACACTGTTATTTTTCATAAGCTAGTTCGGGTATGCCTATGCATACTGCCCTGACTCTTTGGATCTGCCAGTGACAGCATGGGTGGAGAGGTGAACTGTGTGGGTGAAACTGATGCAAAACAACAAAGCTATGCATCCATTAGAAGCAGCCAGTAGAGACCATCATGGATCTGGTTCAATGCAGGGCAGGTCATGCCCATCCATCCTGGCCCTGCAGAGCCACCAGTGCTACTTTATGGCCTAGTGGGTGGGAATTTGCCATAGGATGCATCCCGTCCAGATTGGTGGTGGGAGTGAACTGAGATTTGATTTGCATGAGCACCCCATAACTAGAGTTTGTGAGGGGGAGTTCAGATTGCCACATCCTTGGCATCTTACAGTATGAATGTCCCTGCCTTCCTATGTACGCATGGCGACTTCACACAAGGCTGGCCGTTTGCTCCCACACCACATGTCCTTTGCGTTGGCCTGTGCCTGCCCCACTGCTCAGTGCAACTTGGCCTCTGCAGCTTGACTGAATCTTAGCAGCCTGTGTTCAAAGTCTCACTTCCTCACCCCCTCTGTCCACATCATCAAACAGCTTGGTATAAGTGGCTCAGGCTGGGAATGCCAAGGGATGCTGCTCAACAGCAGTGAGGTATGGAAGCAAGGTCTGCATGACCTCTCCCCTGACATCTAGCAATGAGTTGGGGAAGAAGACTTCATGAACTGACCTTGTTTGCATAGACATGCCCGCTCTGCCTAAGTGCATGGCATGATGGGTCTGCTTTACCCAAATGATCATGTGACGGGTTCGGTCACAGAGGCCCCCTTGGGACTGTCACCTGATGTGCTGAAACTACCTCTGAGCCCATTTTCTCTGATGGCTTGGGACTCCATAACCCTGCCTTGTTGTGCCAGACATGCTAGCTTGCTGCAACATAGACCCAGGGTCTGAACCACACCCCCAAAACTGCAGACTTAACTGAAAACAGCTCAGCAAGTACTCCTGTTTCCAGCACCCAGACACCCAGCTCCCAATAGGATCCAAACCCCAAATAAAATGGTTTTACACTGTATAAAACTTATACAGGGTAAACTCATAAATTGTCAGCCCTCTATAACACTGGTAGAGAGAGATGCACAGCTGTTTGCTCCCCCAGGTATTAATCACTTACTCTGGGTTAATTAATAAACAAAAGTGATTAAGTATAAAAAGTAGGATTTAAGTGATTCAAGTAATAACAGACAGAACAGAGTAAGTTACCAAGCAAAATAAAACAAAACATGCAAGTCTAAGCCTAATACATTAAGAAACTGAATGGTAAATCTCACCCTCAGAGATATTTCAAAAAGCTTCTTTCACAGACTAGACTCCTTCCTAGTCTGGGCCCAATCCTTTCCCCTGGTACAGACCTTGTTCATTCCAGATCAGGTGGTAACTAGGGGATTTCTCATGACTGGCAGCCCCCTTTGTTCTGTTCCACCCCCTTTTATAGCTTTGGTACAATGCAGGAATCTTTTGTCTCTCTGGATTCCCACCCCTCCTTCTAAATGGAAAAGCACAAGGTTTAAGATGTATTCCAGTACCAGGTGACACGGTCACATTTCTTGTGAGACCCCAAGCCTCCATTCTTTCCAGCCTGACTCACAGGAACACAGGAAGGCTTACAAGTAAACAGAGCCATTTACAACCAATTGTTCTAATTAATGGATTCCAGTTCAGGTGACATGATCATATGTCACTGTAAGACTTCAGTACCCACTTGCTGGCACACATGAATGCAGGAAGACTTACAAGTAAACAGCCATCTACAACCAATTGTCCTAGTTAATGGGAGCCATCAAGATTCCAAAGCACCATTAATGGCACACACTTTGCATAATTACAATAGGACCTCATAGTAATACTTCATATTTCTAGTTTTAGATGCAAGAATGCTACATTCATACAAATAGGATGAACCACACTCAGTAGATTATAAGTTTTGGAATGATACCTTTCAAGAGACCTTTTGCATGAAGCATATTCCAGTTACATCATATTCACACTTACAAACATATTTCCATGAATCATATGGAGTGCAACATCACAGATGACTTTTGGCTGGTCTTGGATCACAAGTAACTTTGTTATTGGGGCAGAGATAATAAAGGGTTGTTATCCTTGTTGTGTGAATCAAGGGCAGCAGAACTGTGTTTGGCATGCCCTGATTGAGGGACTCACCCTCAACTAAACGGCACTCACTAGCCAGGGGACAGGGGTGCCAAAGCCTAGCGGAGTTGAAAGAGGGGGTGTGGCTGCTTTAGATGACGTTTTACTCTTTTTCACTATGTAATAACATAGCTGTTTAAGACTCAACTGAGAGTCTTTTGTTGCTGGCTAATAAAGCAGAAATCACTGATAATCAGGTGTAAGTATTAGATCTGCTTTAGTACCCTGTCTCAGTCTCTAGCAGTGAAGCTCCCCCACTAACAGCTAAAACCACTGAGAGCAGTGAGTGACATCCCTGAGGGTGCAAAGCAGCCTGTGGAGTGGCAAGTGCCTGGGCAGGGGAGTGAACAAGGTGCCTTTCTTTTCCCCCAACCCTGGGGTGGGAGGTGAACTCATGTGGATACACCTCTGAACTCTGGGTCTTCCCTGATCAAGCACAACAACTGTGAGTGGGATGCAGTGGAGGGAAAAGGGAGGGGCACATTAGAGGAACCTTTGGTTGCTGGGTTTAAGAACCCAAGGCAAAAGGACATGGCCCAACATAATCTGGGGTGGGGGTTTGGCTCATGGTTTTATGCATATGAATCCTGCTTGTGGCATTTTCCCAACTTAATACCAAGTGACTTTCCTCCTTTTTATTAAAAGTTTATTTTTGACACTCAGTGCTTGTGACAGGGGAAGTATTGCCTCTCGGAGATGCTCAAGGGTGGTATGTAATTTCCTCAGGTTACTGGGTGGGGGCTCTAGCTGGCTCTTTGTGGTATTGTGAAAAGGAACCTCTAGATATTGAACCTAGCCGTCGTCACTGCAGACTTCACCTGGCAGAAGGATTGCAGGTGCCTTGGCCGGGCTTGGGGAGGGAGTCTGTGGGGGAGAAACAGAATAAAATAGGGACTGTAATTCAGATGATAAATTCTCTGCAGCAGAGATTGTCTCTTGCTATGTGTCTGTACAATGGGGCCCCAACCTGTTTACCAAGAACCACTGATGCGTTTGCTCTTGCCTGAAGCTGTAACCGACCTAAGCCCCACCCAGGATGGCTGGGAGAGCATGTGACAGTTTGATTCTGACACACCTAGAACTGTGCTCCCTGGACTGGTGGACACGGTAGCACTTTCCACAAGAGCAAGAGTGTTAGCCTAGGCATGCTGCCCAACTCCCAGGCTGCGTAACTATGTCCTGCTGGACTAGGTCTCTCTGCTCTGCTTTCAACCAGCAGCAGAATCATCAGCAGTCCTGTCTCAAACTGTCAGGTAGTGTTGCTGTGTTTCATTTCACCCCAGCAGAGGCTGCATTTCTGTAGTGGACACTAAAGCATTCTTGAAAACACTGGGCACCCATCTTGCTCTGTGGTGATGACAGTGTGAGATCATGAGTGTTTGAACTGGTGTTACCTGATTTAAATCAGGTGAAATTCCTGCTGATGAATGGTTCTAGGGGGACTTTGCTGTCACATGAAGGGGGTGCCCTTTTGCTCACCTGGTAGAGAAAAAACATTCTCAGAAGGTTGTAGTTGTAGTTCTATAGACACATGTAGCATCTGTGGCCTGAAACCCTGAAAGTAGGGACCTCGCTGCTGGCATCTGTTGGTAAACAGACAGCAGAGCGGCCCAGAGCTGCTTGAGAACTCCGGTGAACAGGGCTCCATTGGGAAGGGAGCTCTCTGCTGGCATGTGTTGGCAAGTAACTGGAAATGACTGCTTGGGATAGGCCTCATTTGCATGTCAGTGATGGGACAATTTAGGGCATTCTAGTTAAATACAGATAAGTTTTGAGTTTGGGGGCAAGAAAATGCTGTTGTCCCTGTTGGGATATGAAGGGACAGGAGAGCTACACCAAATGTACCTGTGGTGAGGGGTCACTCTCACCAGAACCACAGTTAGCCATAGCTGGGTGTAGGAGCTGGGAGAGGCTTGACAGGGGAAGAAGTAGGTAGAGAATTTTATGTTTGTGGGGAGTTCAAGAGTGTATTATATACACGAGCCGAGCCGAGCCGAGCCGAGCCGTAAAACAGCATGTGATGCAGAACCCAGTTGATGTTGAAGCACTGGGTAGCATAGAGCAGTGGTTCCCAAACATTAACAACCTGTGTACCCCTCTCCTAAAAATGAATATTTCCAGGGATTTTCTCCCTTACCTCAGCATAAATTATAAAAGCAGTGATCTTGGAAATATAAAATTTGTTTTTATGACATGCTTATTACATACTATTTACTAATTATTATTTATCTTTGCAATATTTTTATTACATTATGAAAACAGCAACACTCTTCCAAGATCTCACTTTTGTAGCTTGTATCACTTTTGATTAAGCCTGTTATAAGGCGAGGCTCTTATCAGAGGCGGCAGTAGAAAAAATGGATGTGGGGGCAAAGCCCTCATGCACCCCAGAGCCTGGGGGGACACCACCTGAAAAGTTGGGGGACCCATGGGGGCTGCTGGAAAAAAAGAGGAGGGACCTGCGGGGGGAGGGGAACTGATGCGGGGGCGGCTTGTGACCCTCGTCACCCCCCCAGTACTGGTGCTTCTGGCTCTTACATTTCATCAAGGAGTATCAGATATGAAACAGCATGAAGGTATTTAAGAAGCCAACTCAGAGTTCCTCCTACACAACATTCAGGTCTTGATCAGTCCAGGCAAACACCACACATTACAACAGAGCTTAAACTTAGTGTTCATAATAATTTTAAAAACAACACTAGCTGTCTATTTAATTTTAAAAACATAAATTTAAAACCATAAAGCAAAAAATATCCACCTCCCTTTCCATTTCTTATAAGGAGTTTTGAAGTTTAAATGTCCTCAGTGTAATAGATATGCTTGCTTTGATCTGCTTAGCTCTTGGAAGTCCCCAAGGCTCCAGGCTGCTCACCCCATGCTGCCCACAGTCCCTATGGACAGCTCTGTCCACCATTAGGGAATTTTTTCCTGAGAACCCCCTGTACCATTTCGTGAACACCCAGGAGTACACAAACCCCAGTTTGGGAACCACTGGTATAGAGGCAGCAGGTGATCATTGTGAGGTAGTTCAGGCTGAAGTTGCAGAGAGCAGCAGCCTATTCAAGGATCTTTGATGCAGGCCTCCCTACCCAGCAATCAAAGCTGAAATCACCTCAGCTGGGGCAGGTGGCAGAGCCTCCAGAGTGGGGCAAGGCCAGAATTCTTGGACTCCACCAACCCAGGACAACGCACTGTGATTGGGGAAGCTGGGGAGGAAGGATGTGGCTAGAACACACCACCCACTCCCAGCTGTAAGAGCGGGGCTGAGATGGGACAATTGTTAAGGCATGGGCACCATGGGCGTGGTGGTGGGGGGTCTTGCCTAATATTGTTAATAGATAATATTAATTGTTATTTGGTTAATATTATGGTTAATTAATTAATGGCTGGCTTTCCCAAGTTCATTTTGTTGTCTCTCTCCTCCCCTCTCCCTAAAGTTTTCTTTGTTTTAAATGCCTGGACTCAGCCTTGTGGGTGGGGAAGTACTGCCTGTCAGCAATGTCCAGCATGGTAGAGAGAGTTTCCAAGGTTTCTGGATGGAGGCTCAAGCCAGTGTTATCTATATTTTCAGAAGGAACCCCTAGAAACCTGAGCCTGGCCCGTTTGGCTGTCAGCAGCTGGCACAAGGATGTCACTCTCACTCCCTCACACACACACACACACATTTTCTCTCTCTCTCTCTCTCTCTCTCTCTCTCTAGATTAAAGTTTGATTTTAAACCCCCCACCAACAGCCACCACATTTGAGCATCTTAAAGGGGATATTTCCTAAGGGTTTTAGGAACATATGTTCCATTGGCTTTCAATGGGATTTATGCTCCTAAATCCATTAGGCACTAGACATTCTCCCCCTGAATTAATTCTTAAAGTCCCACAATAATGAGGCCCAGAATGGGTGCCCTTGGCTCATGCTGTATAGTACTGGTGCCACCCAGTCCCACTGCACATGTGGGGTACAGCACAACTCGGCATGACTAATGGTATCAGTCTGATGCATGAATTCTAAGGACACAAAGGAACCCTCGGAGCATCTTGCCTGCCCTCTGTATGACACAGGCCATGGCATTTCACTCAATGCTTCCTGTAGCTGGCCCAGTAATGGCTTTGAACTAGGCAGATCTTCTTGAAAGACCTCCAATCTCGATTGAAAGACTTCCTCCTGCTTTTCATGCCAATGCCCATCCTTTCCTGACCCATTCAACCCCTTTACACCCACCCTTTCTACATTTCCAGCATGGAGTACAGACCTCACCTACCAGGGATGACTGGGGCACCAAGAGGATAGAGCCACCTTGAGCAAGACCAGTTGACGGTGGTTTGGTTGGCAGCAGCACAGATGATGGCTGACTAGTCTTTCCTTTCTGATCATGGCATGAGTGAAATGAGTGTGAAAGTCTTAGCTTGGCCTCCATGAATTTCCCTTCCCTCCCCTCACTGTATTTTCAGAACTTGTCACTCATGCAATGAGTAGAGGAGCAGGGCTTTCATTCACTGCAGCAATGGAGGGAGAGCAGCAGCATTCCCGAGAGAGGCAGAGACAGCACAGGGGGCTGCAGTGGCGCCCACAGCTGTATGCCCAGCATGCACCATGGGCAGGGTGCCAACTGGGGGACAGGGCTGCCGGGTCGGGGAGGACGACAAAGGAGTTAGTTTGCCCTGGGCCCCCTGTTTGAAAGAGCCCAGGAGCTGCAATGTCACTCAGGTATGGCCCAGTGACCATACCTTAAGGTGGCTCTGGCTGCCCCTCAAACCTGAGTAGCGCTAATGACCCTGTGTGTCAGGTCACAATGCCCAGACTGGAGTCCACCACGGGACTGGAGACAAACTGCCACTGCTAGGGGAGTGCGGGTGTGCGTCAGATGCTAAATTTCTGCAGTTCTGGGGCTGTGGGGAATGACGAAGAAGTGGTTTAGAAGCATCACACAAAGAGTTATCACCCACATCCCAAATCACTGCCTAATTCCACATGATGGACAGCTCAGCTCAGGAAGGCCTAGGACTGGAATAACAATGTGGGAAAGTTTAGGATTGAGGTGTATTGGAGGGGGCCATGGTTAGGGTACCAGGCCTGAAATTACAGTACATTGGCAGAGATGTGACCATATGGCACAGGGAAGAAAGGTCCTGAACAGCAGGGAGAGTGATATCCCAGTATTCCCTTTGCCCACCCTGGGAGGGTGCTATCCCAGAATTCCCTTTGTCTCACACTGGGAAGGTACTATCCCGAAATTCCCCTTGTCCCACACCAGGAGGGTGCGATCCCAGAATTCCCCTGGCCCATGCCAGGAGAGTGCTATCCCAGAATTCCCCTTGACCCATGCCAGGAGGGTGCTATCCCAGAATTCTCTTTGTCCAGGGAAGTCTTTTATTTATGCAGCCATCCCTGGCAGTTTATTGGAATAGTCATCTGATTAACTCCCGGGTTCTGGTTTTTGACGTTGCGGCTCATAATTTATAAGCAGGAGCCGCTTGTGGAAAAAAGGAATATTTCACTCGCAGGCAGCCCTGGGTGACTCTCCTGGATGCCCCGGTTCAATGATTGATGGGCACCATGGTGTGGGCTAGATGGACTGTGTCCAGAGTTCTGCAGAACAGCCTATTCAAGAACACACAGCCCTCTGATACCACCCCAAGCTGCTGACAGATGGAGCATGTCCAGCATATGAAGGATGACCCCTCCAGCCGCTGCGCCTGCTCCTCTGCCTCTTGCTGTTATACTGGGGTGTTGTGGTAGACGGAGCGTGTCCAGTTTGTGAAGGACATCACCTCCTATGCTATGCAGGGTTTTCACTGAAGGGCACTCCCTCTCTTGCTCTCTCCCTGCATCTGTTCCACTCACTCCTGGCCAGATCCTCAGTTGGTGTAAATTACTGTAGCCCCACTGATGTGGGGCTGTGCCTACTTACATCACCTTAGGATCCGACCTTTTTTTCTCTTTAATTCTATTAAAAAAAGATTAATCCAAGTTCCCTCTTTGTGGGAGTGGCTCAGAGTATACTGGCTGCCTCTGCGATTTCTCAGCGATGAATCACTGATCTGTATCGCGATGAATCACTGATCTGTATCGAGTCAGCAGAGTTCACCTGGGGAACAATAAAGAGCTTCTCTCCTGGCTGTCTGGGACTCTTGAAAGGGCCAGGTGCCCAGGGGCAGAGGCTGGCATGGGGCAGACAAAACAGTAATAACACAGGACCTCAGACACTGCATGAATGCTTAGCCCTTCTGCAGCATTTCAAAGCACTGTGGAAACATGAAGTAATTAAAGAATTACGCTTCCCCCCACAACCTAGCCCGCAGTCCTGACCCACAGCCCCCTGGCTATTCCAGTGCTGGGCCCCCACCCAGCTCTGGCAACACATAAGTCCCAACCCCTCCTGCTAATCCTCAAGGAGGCCTGATGCAACACCTTGTTGTGCTCTCCAGAGCACAATCGCTCTTACACACCCTCCACAGCTGGGCAGATCTGATGTCTGGTGCAATGAGGGGACTGGTTATACTCCCATCCCCTTCTCCCTACCTCTCTGAAGGGGTGTATTACACCATTACAGGCAACCCTGGTATTTGCTTTAATACAAGGGCTGCAATTGTGCTGGGGCCCTACAGTTGTGCTGGGCCTTTGCAGTTGGGCGCAATCTCTGTGCAGTCACTCCCTTCAACCAACCCTGCTTCCCCCAGGGCATCTCCACAGTCTGGCCTGTAGCCTGTGAGCTCCATGAAGCAGAGCCCATCCTTTGGCCTTCTACAGTGCTGAGCATACTGACTACATTCAGCGAATAGCTGGCAGGCCAATGCTGTCTCCCCTATTCCCTTGCCGTTTGGTCACATGTTCCCAACAGAACCACACTCAAAATCAATGCCATGTGTCAGGAAATTATTTTCAGCCTAATAACAATGCACCAATGACAGCCTTATGCTGTTATAACTCAGTCAATGGGAATTTAGCCTGAGTAAGAATTGAGAAAGGATCCCAGGCTTTGGCCCAATAACAACGTTTAACCCTGACATAATGTTTTTCATGTGCAATGCAGTCTACATACATTAACTGCTGAACCTCAGGAAAGAGGTAAGCTGATAGCCAGGCAAGTGTTTGGAGGTGGGGAACCTGTTGAGTTGTCCGGACGCCAACTTCTGTGGGCCACGAATGGCTTCCGCAGATGCAGTACGGATGGGATCAGATTGGGATCACGTTGTTCTTTAGATATGTGGCCATCACAACACCCTGACCCAAACACTTGGGTTGCAGTTAACAATAGGAGATGCAATGATTATTGTGAAAACCCTGGCACCCCCTTATTCACCACTGTCATATAATTAAGATATGTTTTGTACAAAGTATGCCTTGTGAGATATCATTCTAATAGTCTTGATCTGCTAGACATTAATATCTCATTGGATTGCATGTGCTGTCATTGTATGTGAAGTTATTAAGTTTGGCTATGTATGTGTTACTAAACTGTGAGGTTGAAAACACCCACAAGCAGCCTTTCAGGTACAACAGTAAAAAGGCCAAACAGTGTTACTGGTTTATTGAGGAAATGCAAACAAGCACAAGGAGGAACTGTGTACAATAGCAACCTCTCAGAGAGAGCACTACACAATGGAAATTGTTTGACTCAGGTCACAGCAAAAGAGCTTTCCAGTTCCAGCAAGTGGGAAGAAGATAGAAAAGGGGGAAATAACATCATGATAGTAACTCACTCTCCCTAGAGCAACACATCTGGAAACACCTGAGGAACAAAGACTGAACTGGGGGAAGTGATGGTCCCAGGCCAAAGGGATTTCTAGCCTGTGTATGAAAACCTGGGAAGCCCAAGCTGCAAAGCAAATGCAGCTTGGGTCTTAAGAATCTGCCAGTGTGTTTATCACCAGGGTCAGAATTTGCTAATTCATATCCTATCTGTGTAGTATGTTAAGATCAGTTTGCGTTTTTGTTTATTTACTAGGTAATATATTTGGACTGTTTGCTATCGCTTGTAATCACTTAAAATCTATTCTTTTGTAGTTAATAAACTTATTTTATGTTTTAATCCAAACCAGCATGCATTTGACTAAGGTGTCTGGGGAAAATCTCATCTTGGTTACCACAACTGTGCATGGTCCTCTTAACATTGAGGGAGAGGCAGACCAGGTATTAAACCCATATAGTGGCCAGATTTGATCAGGGCGGGATGTTACTGTTCTGGGGTCCTAGGCTGGGATGCTGGTGGTTAGAGAGCCTGCATGTAACTACAGCTGGGTGTGTCCCTAACTGTATGAGTGCAGGCTGGAGGGCTTTGCAGCTTGTCACAGCAGCACAGTGCGAGAAGAAGCCAAGGCTGGTGGGTCAGAGGGCTCAGTGGTACCCCAGTTCCAGGTGGTACCCCGGGAGGAACCCATCACAATTATAACTGGCAGTACTGTAGGATGGAAATGAATTGAAGAGGCGTGGCTGTGGAAAGAGTGGGATGAGTGCAGGGGGAAGGTGATGATTGTCTGTCTTAGTCTGGATTGTCACAATACCATCAACCACCATGAACTTTTCAGAGGGCATCAGTGGAAGGGAAGAAGAGAAGTGGTGTGAATGAGGAAGAGAAAGGAGAAGAGGTCAGAACAAGACCACTCCTGGGACAGGCTACCAACTAGTTCAACTCCATGATCCAAACATTCTCACTGCAGCCTTACTCCCTGCCCTTCAAAACCACAGGAGAGCATCTGCTCACAATGCCCCAAACTCATCTGTTCCTAACTGCAGCTGTATCAAGAGCTCCCAAGTTCTGCAACTCCCTCAAGTTGAATGAACTTGGGATTTCCAAGGATCAAAACTCCAAGCAAATTGTCCTTAGAAAAGCTCAGAGCACCAGGACTTTTCCAGAAAGCTCAGCAGGGTCCTATTCTGAACAAGACTTGCCAAAATCTTAATCCGACCAGCAGGGGATGCCCCAGGCAGTATCTCTGAAGGGGAGCCAATCATGAGGCTGAGGAGGGAGAAGGACAGGGGAGGGAAGAGTGTGGTGGTGGATGGAATTTTGAAGTTTGACATGTTGACATTTCCCAAGTAGCAGCCAGTCACCCAACATCTGGCTGGTTATATTGCGTCTTGCCTAAGAGCAACTCCAGATGTTCCAGAGACCTTTTTTCATTATTTTGTTTCTTTCTTTCATTCTCCCCCCCCCCCCCGCCCCCCGCCACTATTGACTCACTAAATCAAGGGAGACAGGCTTTTAACTTCCTCGAAAGAAATAAACAACTCAATGGCGAGATGAAACGAATTCTCTGGAACTGAATGAGCAGATGTGTGTTGTGGGAGAGGGGAGGGGGAATGAGGTGTGAGACACCCACCCACCCACACAGAAAGACATCTCTTAACTGTGTGAGCTGCCCAAGGTAAATCAGAAACATGGTACAAGGACTGAACCCTTGGCAAGCCTATATGACGAAGAGAAACAGTGAGGGCAAAGTTAGGAGAGTTTGGGATTTGGAGGAAGAGGGAAAGTGACCAATACATGTCTTCCTGGGTCCACTGTTAGTCCCCTCTCCAATGTAATTCTGTCCAGTTCTTATCTACTAGAGGTGGCTCAGAGCTGAGGTCAAAGGAAGGATGAGTTAGGTGTATGGAAAATGCTTATCTGAATAGATAATTTATCACTGATGGGGAGGGCCAGGTGCCCAGGGGCAGAGGCTGGCATGGGGCAGACAAAACAGTAATAACACAGGACCTCAGACACTGCATGAATGCTTAGCCCTTCTGCAGCATTTCAAAGCACTGTGGAACCATGAAGTAATTAAAGAATTACGCTTCCCCCCACAACCTAGCCCACAGTCCTGACCCACAGCCCCCTGGCTATTCCAGTGCTGGGCCCCCACCCAGCTCTGGCTATTCCAGTGATCAGCCAAACAGCAAGAGGCATGGAAAAAGTGAAAGGGGTACAGGAATGCAGGATTGTTCCCTACTACATTCTTGAGTGCTTGATCTGGTCTAGTTTTAAGTGTCCCAAGCAATGGAGCTCCCCATCATTTCCCTGTGTAGACTATTCCACAGTCTAACAGGTATAATCATTAGGAAAATACATCAGGCTTAAATTTCCTCTTCATTCAGTTTCATCCTAGTTACACCCTCTCCATGCTCAGTGTTTATACTCTGCATGTACCAGTAGATAGCTAGCATGTTCCCTTTCTTCATCATTTGGCCCAAGCACTATTGGAACATGGAGTTTACAGTAGCTCTGTACTTATTTTGTTAGCACTTGCAGAGCTCTTCTCAGCCCATTCCTGCTTTATTTAAAATCTGATGTGCCAGATGCATCCTGATGTGAAGGTACCAATGTACTGGCATGTTGAATGAAGGCTCCTACACCTTGTGACAGATGCACAAAATGCTAGAAGGGGGCTTGAGCCTGTTGACATCCTACTAAACTGGATTAATTGTGAAGAACTAGATTCTGCCACCCTTACTTATTTTGTGCAGGACCTGTGTGAACCAATGGAACGAATCTCAGAGTAAGGAACTATTCAAAGTGTGTTAGGGTAGGAGAATCCAGCTCTAAGTTACTTGCCCTAAATCAGTGACCTACCAGGCCTTCTGGAGCAATTCACCAAACAACTCCAGGAAGTGCTCAGAGAACTAGATAAATTCATTGAGTTTAAGTCCATTAATGGCTATTAGCCAGGATGGGTAAGGAATGGTGTCCCTAGCGTCTGTTTGTCAGAGGGTGGAAATGGATGGCAGGAGAGAGATCATTTGATCATTACCTGTTAGGTTCACTCCCTCTGGGCCACCTGGGTAGACAGGGTACTGGGCTGGATGGACCTTTGGTCTGACCCAGTATGGCCATACTTATGTTCTTATGAATGCTGAGAACCTGGGCGAACTATCACCTGTGCAAGATGGCCTCCCAAGAGACTTACACCTACTAGAAACATGCTGCAATCCTTCAGCTGTGCAGGCCAATCTGGAAAAACCAGGGCCCACATTTTCAAGTGAAAAGATTGACGAGTACTTGTGGTACCTTAGAGACTAACAAATTTATTTGGGCATAAGATTTCATGGGCTAAAGTCCACTTCATCAGATGCACGCAATGTAAAATACAGTAGAAAGATACATATGTACAGAGAACATGAAAAAATGGGTGTTGCCATACAAACTCTAACAAGACTAATCAATTAAGGTGGGCTATTATCAGCAGGAGAAAAAAAACTTTTGTAGTGATAATAAGGAGGACCCATTTCAAACAGTTGACAAGAAGATGTGAGTAACAGTAGGGAGAAAATTAGCATGGGGAAATAGTTTTAATTTTGTGTAATGACCCATTCACTCCCAGTCTTTATTCAAGCCTAATTTAATAAAGACTGGGACCTGAATCAGAGCTGTGCTGGAGAACTGCAAGAGGAGTTGGGGAGCTCTAGCCTGGCAACTCCCCAGACTGAGGCCTTGATAAAGGCCTATGTGGGTACTGAGCATGGAGCAGGTCCTCAAGGAATCAATTTTGAAGCACTTCAAAGAGAGGAAAGTGATCACGAACAGTCAGCATGGATTCACCAAGGACAAGTCATGCCTGACCAACCTGATTGCTTTCTATGACGAGATAACTGGCTCTGTGGATGAGGGGAAAGCAGTGGACATGTTATTCCTTGACTTTAGCAAAACTTTTGATACGGTCTCCCACAGTATTCTTGCCAGCAAGTGAAAGAAGTATGGGCTGGATGAATGGACTATAAGGTGGCTAGAAAGCTGGCTAGATCATCGGGCTCAACGGGTAGTGATCAATGGCTCCATGTCTAGTTGGCAGCCGGTATCAAGTGGAGTGCCCCAAGGGTCGGTCCTGGGTCCGGTTTTGTTCAATATCTTCATTAATGATCTGGAGGATGGTGTGGATTGCACCCTCAGCAAGTTTGCAAATGACACTAAACTGGGAGAAGTGGTAGATATGCAGGAGGGTAGGGATAGGATACAGAGGGACCTAGACAAATTAGAGGATTGGGCCAAAAAAAATCTGATGAGGTTCAACAAGGACAAGTGCAGAGTCCTGCACTTAGGACGGAAGAATCCCATGCCCTGCTAAAGACTAGGGACCGAGTGGCTAGGCAGCAGTTCTGCAGAAAAGCACCTAGGGGTTACAGTGGATGAGAAGCTGGATATGAGTCAACAGTGTGCCCTTGTTGCCAAAAAGGCTAACGGCATTTTGGGCTGTATAAGTAGGAGCACTAACAGCAGATCGAGGGACGTGATCATTCCCCTCTATTCGACATTGATGAGGCCTCATCTGGAGTACTGTGTCCAGTTTTGGGCCCCACACTACAAGAAGGATGTGGATAAATTGCAAAGAGTCCAGCAGAGGGCAACAAAAATGATTAGGGGGCTGGAGCACATGACTTATGAGGAGAGGCTGAGGGAACTGGGATTATTTAGTCTGCAGAAGAGAAGAATGAGGGAGGATTTGATAGCTGCTTTCAACCACCTGAAAGGGGGTTCCAAAGAATCAATCATAGAATCATAGAATCATAGAATATCAGGGTTGGAAGGGACCTCAGGAGGTCATCTAGTCCAACCCCCTGCTCAAAAGCAGGACCCATACCCAATTAAATCATCCCAGCCAGGGCTTTGTCAAGCCTGACCTTAAAAACTTCTAAGGAAGGAGATTCCACCACCTCCCTAGCAACGCATTCCAGTGTTTCACCACCCTCCTAGTGAAAATGTTTTTCCTAATATCCAACCTAAACCTCCCCCACTGCAACTTGAGACCATTACTCCTTGTCCTGTCCTCTTCCACCACTGAGAATAGTCTAGAACCATCCTCTCTGGAACTACCCCTCAGGTAGTTGAAAGCAGCTATCAAATCCCCCCTCATTCTTCTCTTCTGCAGACTAAACAATCCCAGTTCCCTCAGCCTCTCCTCATAAGTCATGTGTTCCAGACCCCTAATCATTTTTGTTGCCCTTCGCTGGACTCTCTCCAATTTATCCACATCCTTCTTGTAGTGTGGGGCCCAAAACTGGACACAGTACTCCAGATGAGGCCTCACCAATATCGAATAGAGGGGGACGATCACGTCCCTCGATCTGCTCGCTATGCCCCTACTTATACATCCCAAAATGCCATTGGCCTTCTTGGCAACAAGGGCACACTGCTGGCTCATATCCAGCTTCTCATCCACTGTCACCCCTAGGTCCTTTTCCGCAGAACTGCTGCCTAGCCATTCGGTCCCTAGTCTGTAGCTGTGCATTGGGTTCTTCCGTCCTAAGTGCAGGACCCTGCACTTATCCTTATTGAACCTCATCAGATTTCTTTTGGCCCAATCCTCCAATTTGTCTAGGTCCCTCTGTATCCTATCCCTACCCTCCAGTGTATCTACCACTCCTCCCAGTTTAGTATCATCCGCAAATTTGCTGAGAGTGCAATCCACACCATCCTCCAGATCATTTATGAAGATATTGAACAAAACTGGCCCAAGACCGACCCCTGGGGCACTCCACTTGACACCGGCTGCCAACTAGACATGGAGCCATTGATCACTACCCATTGAGCCCGACAATCTAGCCAACTTTCTACCCACCTTATAGTGCATTCATCCAGCCCATACTTCCTTAACTTGCTGACAAGAATACTGTGGGAGACCGTGTCAAAAGCTTTGCTAAAGTCAAGATACAATACACCCACTGCTTTCCCTTCATCCACAGAACCAGTAATCTCATCATAGAAGGCGATTAGATTAGTCAGGCATGACCTTCCCTTGGTGAATCCATGCTGGCTGTTCCTGATCACTTTCCTCTCATGTAAGTGCTTCAGGATTGATTCTTTGAGGACCTGCTCCATGATTTTTCCGGGGACTGAAGTGAGGCTTACTGGCCTGTAGTTCCCAGGATCCTCCTTCTTCCCTTTTTTAAAGATTGGCACTGCATTAGCCTTTTTCCAGTCATCCGGGACTTCCCCCGTTCGCCACGAGTTTTCAAAGATAATGGCCAATGGCTCTGCAATCACAGCCGCCAGTTCCTTTAGCACTCTCGGATGCAACTCATCCGGCCCCATGGACTGGTGCACGTCCAGTTTTTCTAAATAGTCCCTAACCACCTCTTTCTCGACAGAGGGCTGGCCATCTATTCCCCATGTTGTGATGCCCAGCACAGCAGTCTGGGAGCTGACCTTGTTCATGAAGACAGAGGCAAAAAAAGCATTGAGTACATTAGCTTTTTCCACATCCTCCGTCACTAGGTTGCCTCCCTCATTCATTAAGGGGCCCACGCTTTCCTTGGCTTTCTTCTTGTTGCCAACATACCTGAAGAAACCCTTCTTGTTACTCTTAACATCTCTCGCTAGCTGCAGCTCCAGGTGTGATTTGGCCCTCCTAATTTCATTCCTACATGCCCGAGCAATATTTTTATACTCTTCCCTGGTCATATGTCCAACCTTCCACTTCTTGTAAGCTTCTTTTTTATGCTTAAGATCTGCTAGGATTTCACCGTTAAGCCAAGCTGGTCGCCTGCCATACTTACTAGAGGATGGATCTAGACTGTTCTCAGTGGTAGCTGATGACACAACGAGGAGTAATGGTCTCAAGTTGCAGTGGGGGAGGTTTAGGTTGGATATTAGGAAAAACTTTTTCACTAGGCGGGTGGTGAAGCACTGGAATGGGTAACCTAGGGAGGTTGTGGAATCTCCTTCCTTTGAGGTATTTAAGGTCGGGCTTGACAAAGCCCTGGCTGAAATGATTTAGTTGGTCCTACTTTGAGCAGGGGGTTGGGCTAGATGACCTCCTGAGCTCCCTTCTAACCCTGATATTCTGTGATGCTATGATTCAGAGAGCTTCAGACTGGTTATAAAAGCATCCTGGGAGAAAGATGTGAGGGCCTTCTGTGCTATAACAAAACCACAAATACAGTTCACCAATAAAATTCTGGGTCAGCAGAATAACTTAACCCCTTCCATTTATGGGAGTGAAGTCTGGGGTACTACTGTAACAGTCCACTCTGCCAAATCGGGCCAAACCCAACAGAAGCCCAGCTCATACCATTCTGTAAGAAATACTTCATGCAACTGGAACCCCAGCAACAACGGTTCCTCTTCCAAATCAACATAGATTGAAGAGCTTCTGGTGCCAGCTCCACCAAGTCAGGGGACCAGAGAGAGCCAGAACTTGAGATGGTTGGAACGGTCTTCCATTGGAAAATGCTGATTTGTCTATATGGAACCAGCTTGCCCATTCAGATCCAGCTCATTGCCTGGCGCCTCAGCAGTCCACCTACTGGATTGCCTTCGCAGTGGTGAATAAGGACAAGAATGGGTCACTGACTGAGAGCAATCTGGATCACTTGGTAAGCTGGGCACAAGCAAACAAGATATGTTTTAATATGGCTCAATGTGAATGTGTTCATCTAGGAGCAAAGAATGTAGGCCATGCTTACAGGATAGGGGACAAAAGAGCTAATGTGGTCCTGGGATGCATAAACGCAAGAATCTTGAGTAGGAGCAGAGAGGTTATTTTACCTCTGTATTTGGCGCTGTTGCAATCACTGCTGGAATCCTGGGTTCATTTCTGGGGTCCACAATTAAAGAAGGAGGTTGATAAATTGGAGAGGGTTCAGCGAAGTACAATGAGAATGAGTCAAGGATTAGAAAACCTGCCTTCTAGTGAGAGACTCAAGGAGCTCAGTCTATTTAGCATAACAAAGAGAAGGTGAAGGGGTGACTGGATCACAGTTTATAGGTACCTACGTGGGGAACAAACATTTGCTAATGTGCTAGTCAATCCAGTGGACAAAGGTGTAACAAGATCCAGCTGGAAGCTGAAGCTTGACAAATTCAGCCTGGAAATAAGGCATACATTTTTAATGATGAGGATAACTAGCCTTTGGGGCAACTGGCCAAGGTTGATGGTGCAATCTCCATCATTGGCAATTTTAAATCAAGATGGATGTTTTGCTAAAAGCTCTGCTCTAGGACTTGTTTTGGGGAAGTCCGGTGGTCTCTGTTATACAGGCGGTCAACTGGATGATCACAGTAGCCACTTCTGGCCTTGGAATCGATGCATGCAGCTCCAGACACAGGAGGGTTTAAGAAAGAAGATAAAGAAGAGGGCATGGGAGAAGGGCAATCAGAGAGCAAACAAACGAGTGTTACTGTGACCTTGCACTCCAAATGTTTATGGAAATATGTTTATAAGCGTAAATATTATGTAACTGGAATATGTTCTATGAAAAAGGTCTCTTGTAAGGTATCATTACAAAGTGTATAATCTACTGAGTGTATTCATCCTATTTGTATGAATGTAGCATTCTTGTATGTGAAATTAGGAATATGAAATATAATTCTGTGGTCCTATTGTAGTTATTCAAAGTGTGGGCCATTAATGGTGGTTTGGAATCTTGATGGCTCCCATTAACTAGGACAATTGGTTGTAGATGGCTGTTTACTTGTAAGCCTTCCTGCATTCATGTGTGCCAGCGAGTGGGTACTGAAGTCTTACAGTGACATATGATCATGTCACCTGAACTGGAATCCATCTTAAACCTGGTATTTTTCCATTTAGAAGGAGGGGTAGGGATTCCTGCCTTGTGCCAAAGCTATAAAATGGGGTGGAACAGAACAAAGGGGGCTGCAGTCATGAATCATAGAATATGAATCATAGAATCATAGAATATCAGGGTTGGAAGGGACCTCAGGAGGTCATCTAGTGCAACCCCCTGCTCAAAGCAGGACCAATCCTCAACTAAATCATCCCAGCCAGGGCTTTGTCAAGCCTGACCTTAAAAACTTCTAAGGAAGGAGATTCCACCACCTCCCTAGGTAACACATTCCAGTGTTTCACCACCCTCCTAGTGAAAAAGTTTTTCCTAATATCCAATCTAAACCTCCCCCACTGCAACTTGAGACCATTACTCCTTGTTCTGTCATCAGCTACCACTGAGAACAGTCTAGATCCATCCTCTTTGGAACCCCCTTTCAGGTAGTTGAAAGCAGCTATCAAATCCCCCCTCATTCTTCTTTTCTGCAGACTAAATAATCCCAGTTCCCTCAGCCTCTCCTCATAAGTCATGTGCTACAGCCCCCTAATCACTTTTGTTGCCCTCCCGCTGGATGCTTTTGAATTTTTCCACATCCTTCTTGTAGTGTGGGGTCCAAAACTGGATACAGTACTCCAGATGAGGCCTCACCAATGTCGAATAGAGGAGAACGATCACATCCCTCGATCTGCTGGCAATGCCCCTACTTATTCAGCCCAAAATGCCATTGACCTTCTTGGCAACAAGGGCACACTGTTGACTCATATCCAGCTTCTCATCCACTGTAACCCCTAGGTCCTTTTCTGCAGAACTGCTGCTGAGCCATTCGATCCGTAGTCTGTAGTGGTGCATGGGATTCTTCCGTCCTAAGTGCAGGACTCTGTACTTGTCCTTGTTGAACCTCATCAGATTTCTTTTGGCCCAATCCTCTAATTTGTCTAGGGCCCTCTGTCCTATCCCTACCCTCCAGTGTATCTACCTAGTTACCACCTGAGCTGGAACAAGGTCTGTACCAGGGAAAAGGGTTGGGCCCAAACTAGGAAGGAGTTTAGTCTATTAAAGAAGCTTATTGGAACGTCTCTGAGGGTGAGATTTACCTGTATTCAGTTTCTTAAATGTATTAGGCTTAGACTTGTGTGTTTTGTTTTATTTTGCTTGGTAACTTACTTTATTACTTGAAACCACTTAAATCCTACTTTTTATATGGATTTATTTGCGGTTTGGATCCCACTAGGAGCTGGGTGTCTGGATACTGGAGACAGAAATACCCACTGAGTGGTTTTCAGTTAAAGCCTGCAGCTTTGGGGGCGTGGACCAGACCCTGGGACCATGTTTGTAGTAGACTAGCGTGTCTGGCTCAACAAGGCAGGGTTCTGGAGGCCCAAGCTGGCAGGGAAAATGGGCTCAGAGGTAGTTTCAGCACCTCAAGTGACAGTCCCAAGGGGGTCTCTGTGACCGAACCCGTCGCAGGTACAAAGGAGATGGCTCTATCTGGGAAGGGACTGGATCAGGGTGGTGGGGCTAGTGTCAGCAAAACGACTGACATGAATGTAAATGAAAACCGCACGTTGCTACATCGCAACATGAGCGATTTCTTCTGACACTCGTGGTTGTTACAGTGTCACTGATAATGTTGGTTCAAATCCACCATATTAACCATGATACACAGCACACATTGTCCTAAACAAGAGTAACCAGGCCAGGTCTTTACACTGAAGCAGTACAAACATATAGGGCCTGATTCTACCCCCATTCCCATTGATTTTACTTTAGTCAGATGGACCACAATGAAGCTACTCCTGATTTACTCTGGTTTAACAGAGCAGAATTCTGTTCTTACCCTGTACACTTTTGATGACTTGAGTGTGGGGCTAGCCATCCACCAATATGCCCTCATCAACCGGTAGCTCATGAATGCCCAGTTCCCTACAGCTCATGGTCTGGCCCGACTCAGTTGTGTTGCATTTCACTGGGCTAGGTGCCTGCGAATCCAGGGACAGACACTGGAGTTGCTGGTACCTGTTGCTCCAGCCACCTAACACATCTGCAAAATGTGTGTGACAAGCTAGTGGCCAGTCTGCTGCAGCATAACAGCCTTTTGGCCCAGTGCCCCCGATGTCCGCTGAGGATAGGACAAGAAGCAATGGGCTTAAATTGCAGCAAGGGTTGTTTAGGTTGGACATTGGGAAAAACATCCTAACTGTCAGGGTAGTTAAGCACTGGAACAAATTACCCAGGGAGGTTGTGGAATCTTCTTTATTGGTGGTTTTTAAGAACAGGTTAGGCAAACACCTGTCAGGGATGGTCTAGGTAATGCTTAGTCCTACCTCAGTGCAGGGGACTGGATTAGATGACCTCTCGAGATCACTTCCAGCCCAGCATTTCTATGATTCTATGAGTGCAAAGGGCAGCAGGGAGTTATCCAGCAGAGGCACACACCGTGCTGATGACACAATAACAGAGTTCCCAGTGAGCATTTGCTCACTGAGCCAGGAGGAGTTTTGCTTTAGCATGCAACCATTGCAAACTCTTTCCAGCCGGCAGAATTTCCCTGATCTGACACGCCCACTGCTGCCCCGGTGGTGCTGCTGTGTGTCATCAGGCTCCTGTTACCTTCCTTCCTGGCAGCGGGCTCTGGGTGGAAAGATTTTCTTTCCTCCCTCTTGTTTGCTTGTGGTAAGTAGCAAGAGGGGCAGGAAACACAGAAAGCATTATTCACAGCCCAGGGACAGCTGAGGAACCCAGGGCATGTTTCTGGAAGAGGCTTAGAAATTCCGCCATCCCTGGCTAAGGCCTGTATTTCTAAAAGCCCCATCAGCTATGCTGGTGCAAGAAATAGCATGGGCTCAGCCTTTGGACATTTCTCCTCTCTAATCAGGATGCCCTGCGCTGGCTGCGGGAAGTGCACAGCTTCGGTCCTGGCCTGTCCCAGAAAGAGGGGCTGGCTGGTGGGGGGAAAAGCTCACAGATACGCTTGTTTTACACTCTGCCAGTAGGAGGCACTCTAGAGGATCTCAGTAGAAGCTGGGTTCCAGCTAGAGCAGGCTGGGCAAACATTTTGGGCCACATCGGGTTCCGAAACTGTATGGAGGGCGGGGTAGGGAAGGCTGTGCCTCCCCAAGCAGCCTGGCCCCACCCTATCTGCCTCCTCCCACTTCCTGCCCCCGACTGCCCCTGAACTCCCGACCCATCCAACCCCCCTGCTCCTTGTCCCTTGACCGCCCCCTCCTGGGACCCCCTGCCCCAACCACCGCCCCGGGATCCCACCTCCTATCCAACCTCCCCTGCTTCCTGTCCCCTGACCCCTATCCACACCCCCACCCCCTGACAGGCCCTCCAGGATTCCCACGCCTATCCAACCACCCCCTGCTCCCTGTCCCCTGACTGCCCCCCGGAACCTCCTGCCCCTTATCCAACCCCCCTGCTCCTCACCCCTTTACCATGCCACTCAGAGCACCAGGACTGGCAGCCATAAGTAGTACACCATAAGTAGCACATTCCTACGGGGAGTAATTTAGTACACTACACCTGCGGCTCTTGCAGCCATGCAGCCCAGCAGGCACTCACAGCCCCGCCGCCCAGAGTGCTGGTGGCACGGCAAGCTGAGGCTGCACGGGAGGGGCCGAGAGCTCAAGGACCGGGCAGGACGGTCCCGCAGGCCGGATGTGGCCCGTGGGCTGCGGTTTGCCCACCTCTGAGCTAGAGTACAGGAACTCCTCAGTTAAAGTTGTCCCGGTTAATGTTGTTACGTTGCTGATCAATTAGGGAACATGCTAGTTTAAAGTTGTGCAATGCTCCCTTCTAACGTGGTTTGGCAGCTGCCAGCTTTGTCCACTGCTTGCAGGAAGAGCAGCCTGTTGCAGCGAGCTGGTGGGTGGTTGGAACCAGGGTGGACCAGCAGCCCCACTATCTGCTCCCCGCTTCCCTATGTTTCCTGTGCAGCAGCTGCTCAGCAGACTGCAGTTCAGCTATCCCTCCCGCCACTGCCATGTGCTGCTCCTGCCCTCTGCCTTGGAGCTGCCCCCGGAGACTCCTGCTTGCTGTGTGGGGGGGAGGGGAAGAAGAGGGGGGCTAATGTCAGGGTGACCTCCCCCCCTGCTCCTGCACCCCACTTACCCCATCTTCCATAGAGCAGGGGGACACATGGAGGGAGGGAGCTGCTGCCTTAGGCAGTAGCTGCAGCTTCCGTCAGGTCTCAGCTTGCTGATCTAATTAACAGGGCAGTGTACTTCTGACCCCACTCTTCATACTTAAAGGGGAAATGCGAATCTCTATCTCTCAAACACACACAGGGTGTGTGTCTCTGTCTCTGTCTGCCCTCCCTCCTTTTCTGCTGCCTTGTAGAGTGTGAGATTTAACCTTTGAGGGCTCAGCCAAGTGCTAGTTCATCATTTAGCAGTAAGGCATTCCCTGGGAAATATCCCACCCTCTGACTCCACCACCTGAACCAAGCTTCACAATCATCATCACAGTGTACCAGTATTAAATTGTTTGTTTAAAATTTATGCTGTGTGTGTATATATATATAATCTTTTGTCTGGTGAAAAAAATTTCCTTGGAACCTAACCCCTTCATTTACATTAAGTCTTATGGGGAAATTGGATTCGCTTAACATCGTTTCACTTAAAGTTGCATTTTTCAGGAACATAACTACAACATTAAGTGAGGAGTTCCTGTATAGTGATTTAGTGCTGGAAGTTGGAATAGATACCAGCAAGCCTGGCTCCTAGATTGTCTCTATCCACTGGACTACACCAGGAAGCCTGACTCCCTCCCTCTGAGCACTAGACCAGACTGTCTCTGTTAACATCCGCCATACTCCTCCATCAGCCAATAGGAGCTTCGGGGTCTGAGGCTGGATAGCTCTAATGCAGAAAGACTTCCCAATGGGACCCTTACTGCAGAAAGCATCATCCCCAGCCCTGGAGCGAGGCAGCAGATGCAGAGTGGCTCTAGCCAGCCCCTATTTGTGTTGGGGATTTAATCCTTGCTGAAATTATTGCACTGTAGACAATATGAAGTGATACAGCTTTGGGGTCAGCTATTTAACGCTTAGCTGACATAGCAGGAAGGCTTGTGGATAAGGCAATGGCCTGTGAATCAAGAGCCGTGCATTCATGTCTCCCACAGCCTCCCTGTATGACCTTGAGCAAGTCATGTAGGCCCAGATCCTCAAAGGTGTTTAGGCTCGTATTCTCCATTGAAATCATTGCCCTGGAGGGGCTGGGCCCTAGACCAGGATTTTCAAAAGTGACTAGTAATCCTGAGTGGCTCCATTTTCTGGTGTTCATCTTCAGGCACAGTGCAGTGCTCGGCATCCAGGTCTGCAGCTGGGCCCCCAGAATCACTAGTCCCTTGGAACATTGTGGCCTCCCTCTGTGCTCAGTTCCCCTCAGTAAAATGAGACACAGTGGTGCAGCAGGGATAAGGTTAGGCATATCGGTGATGCTCTCAGATATACAGTGAGGGGTCTGAATAGCAACATAGATTGTAGCAAATGTTTTTCACCTGCCAGACATTCCATGTTACAACTATTCCTAAACTAAGCTGAGTTGGGCAGAGGAGTTGTTTCCTGAAAGGCTCATGAGTGCCGGAAATACCAGGGCTTCACACAGATCAGCAGAGTCCAGTGCCAAAGAGACTCAGCACCATTGGTGAGCATGGTGCATTTGTGCCTGGACTCTAGTGGGAGCTGAGGGCACCTCGGTGGGCCAGGGCACTAGTGTAGCAAGTTTATGAACCTCTTTTGAAAGAAGCTTTGCTGGAGGAGATTCGAATGCTTGTGCCCCAGATAGCAGCTATTTCCTGTCTGCCTTCAGCAGCAGAACACAGTGAGCTGGGCCAGAACAAACCTGCACCAGGGCTAGAACTGCTGGCTTTGCCAGGAATGTCCCTAATAATGGGGCAGGGCCCTGGATTTCTGCTTCTGTCTTCTCCTGGACCCATTAACCAATGCCACAGGCTGGGGACAGGACTGCGCGGGGAGGGGGGGTTGTTTCCAAAGTGGTTAATTGTACATGCTCTTGTAACTGAACTGGGTGCTGGGCCAGCAGAGAAATAGAGCTTGGGCCTGTAAGGCGCATAACCTGGGTGGGTGGAGCTCGGCTCTTTGTCTCCCTCTAATGGCTGGACCACATCCAGCAGTCGATGGCTCCACTGCTCCTAAGAGCAGTGGGACTTGCTTCTTTAGCTCATGGATTGAGAGTATGAGGCTCCAGGTTCAGAGCCCACAGGTGATCTGTCCACAGACATCATAACACCGGTCCGTGTGAGCTGGGTGCATTAGGAGCAGCGAGGAAAGTTCGGCATCCTTCAAGGAGCTACCTGGGACGTACATTTGCAATAGGGACCAGAATGAATAAAGGGAGCCATTTGCTTTTCTCTCCCCTCCTATGGTGTTCTGCCCCTCCTGGGTTACCTGTGGGGGTGGGGGCTGGGAGCAGCTGCCCCCACCCACACTGATGAGCAGGTGCAGACGAGATCCGACTTGCCTGGCTGCCCCCAACACCTTGCTGTGCTGTGTAACATGCCAGTCAGTCCTTACAGTGTCACTCTCTTCTCCTTGCAGGGAATGAGCGAGAGATGTCGTTTGTGTTACTGCTGGGCAAGAGCTGGGGCTTTGCTCCTGATGGGGTGGGCGGTGCTGGAGCTGGCCACCTTTGAGCGTTGCTCACTTGGGCTGTCTGCGGGCGGGGTGGGGGGTGGAGAGGCAGGAGGATGGGGGTGGCTGCAGCTGGCCCTTTTCTGCCTTGAAGTGCCCCTCATCTGAGCTTGTGAGGCACCATTAGTAATGCAAACACTAAGCACCACGGGGCTGCTGTGGCCTAGTGGGAAGAACACAGCACTGGGAGGGGCTGGTCTCTGCTCCTTACTCTGCCACTGATCTGTGGGCATGTTTCTAAGGCCTAGCCTGTGCTGTGTCAGCCAAGTGGGGGTTTGCTTGGCTCTGAGTCTGTTATGATTTCTCCCCTCCCCTCTGCAAGCAAATGGCCAGGGATGGGTGGTGAGAGAGTGGAGCCTTCCTCTTCCCGCCAGCTGGAGGTGCTGGCCTGGGACCGGAGGGAGGGGAGTGGCACCGCTCCAAGCTCTGCAAACCCTCCGAGGCATGGTGGCCCCCTGTGCCAGGTGAAGTGCTGGAGAACAGCTCTGTTTTGGTTGGGCCCCTGTGACAGGGTATCCACCCCACCCAGGACTGGAAGGGTTTAAGGGGCCAGGTAGGCCTATTAACTCCACAAGCTGCACCTGGGGGGAGAGCCAGGGAGCAGGGAATTGCTGGCAAGCAGGCTCAGCTGCTATAAAGCCAGGAAGCTGGCACCAGACGTAGGCAGTAGTTACTCCCTGGGAAGAAGGAGGAGGGTTTGGAGCCCTTACTCCCAGGATAAGGAGGGGAACCAGGAGTGTCAGGAAGCAGTCCAGGAAAGGAGCAGTGAGGGATGGGGGAGGAAGCCCAGAACTGCTGGGTGGAGGATTCTGGGACTGGACCCAGAATATAGGGCGCGCCGGTGCAAGGATATTATGCGTCCTAGGCGAAACTTCCACCTTGCGCCCCCCCCCCCCCCGTCCTCCACCCCTCCCCCTGGAACATCGCTTATTATAAACTTTCAAAAATGAATACTGCATAATGTGGCATTGTTCATTAGAATTAATACATGTTCGGCTTGAAAATTTATTAATTTAATTATTTAGTCTACATATTTAATGAAAATAAATGGTCTTGGGTCTCTTGCACATGGCTAGAGTCCCTCCTGCACCCCCCCCCCCCATAGATATGGAAAGGGCTGTTTTGGGGATCAGACCACAGAGCTGGGAGTCGGGATCTGGCTTCTATTCTCCACCCTGGCACCAACTCACTGGATGACTTCAGGCAAGTTACTTCCCCGTTCTGGGCTTCAGCTCCCCCCAGCGCTAAGTTGTGAAACGGTTCCTTGCTCCTGGGCTGGAAAGTGCAATGCAGGCAGGAGGGGTGTCTGAAGGCCTGTCTTCCCCACAGGTGTGAGGCAAGGACAGAGTTCCAGCCTCCGTCATGGCCGTCCTGGTTGCTTTACTCTGCCCCCCGCCAATCGCTGCTGAAGCCCCTTACTCAGAGCGTCTGGCCCAGGGCAGAGGTGTCAGTGTCATTCTGGGCCTGATTTTGAGAGATGCTGAGCACTTCAGGTCTTACTCAGGCAAAACTCCCGCAGATTGCAAGGAACCCAGCGAGCTAATCTCCAGTCCTATCACAGCAAACGCTGCTTGCCTTCGGGCTATCGCGAGGCTGCCGTGCAATCCTATTCGCTCCTCCAGCCCCTTTTTGGTGGGGGGAGGGCAGGAAGAGATGGTGGCAGGGATTTAATGGACAAATGTAAGCAACTGGTGATGATGCATCGTGCCATGGTCTGGTTGCCTTCTCTAAGGGAAGTAAGAGCCTAAAGGACTTCACTGGGAAACTGTTGCAAAGAAGTTGGCACCCAGCTCCCCAAGCCTGGCGTACAGCATGAGCACAGGGGGAGGGAGGGCACCGAACCAAGCGGTTCTCCCACATGTGACTGTTCTCAAAGCTGCATGTGTGCTCGGGGCATTTCCCCATGACCACTTGCAGGGGCTCTAGCCTGTGGGACAGCTGAGCACACCACACTGCTCCTGCAAAGCCCCCTCGTGCCGATCCAGGCTGCACCCCAGCCACCAGTCCCTGAAGAGAAGCAGGTGCTCGTTACCTTTGGCGTCTCCCCTTCAGGTCCTGCCACCTCCAGTCTCCTCCTCACCCCCAAGAAGACGAGGAGAGCAGTGGTACACAGGATACCCAAGAGACCCAAGAGAGACAAAGCCAGCCGGCGACTCGGCCATCTCATCGCTCAAAAGTCCCCCCTGACGGCAAGGCGAGGGGCAGAGGGGCTGGCACCCCCATGGCAGGGGGAGCACTACCAGCAGGCTGCTTCCCCTGCACAGGGCATGGCTGGAGCGGGGGCTACTCCGAGCCTGGGTGGAGACAGAGAGCGGTGAGTCCCGGGCTGGGCACTGTGCGGGGCGAGGGAGGAGGAACCACCAGGGGTGGAGAGGGCTGGAGAGCAGGGAGGGAGAGGCTGGCTCAAAGCAGGAGCTGCAGCGCCAGATGGTGTCAGGCTCTCCGGGAGGCAGGAAGGTGTTGTTGTGTGTCTGGCTGTGTCACCCTGGCTGGCAGCCCCCAGGGAGCAGGGGGAGGCACTGTCGGCTGCACTGTTTCCCCTGCCACTGCCAGCCAAGGCATCCCCCCACCGGGAACAATAGTGTAAAAAAAAAATTGGGGGGCACTGCTTTTTGGCGCCCCCAAATCTTGGCGCCCTAGGCAGCCGCCTAGTTCGCCTAGTGGTTCCACCGGTCCTGCGGGCCTGGTTCTCCTACCAGCCACTGAAGGAGGGGCACCTGAGGCAGTGAATGGGAAGACTGCCTAGGGCTCTTAGAGGAAAGACTTTGATATACCCCGGAAGGGGGAAAACTGAGTGACCTGTTGGAGGACTGAGACGTGAAGAGGACGCTGCGGTTCCTGGGACGAGAGAGGAGCTGCAGACCTGAGACAGATGGTGTGATGGTGTGCGACTGCAGGAAGGGGTGTTGCGCTTGAGAGCTAATCCCCAGAGTGACCAGGAGGAGGCGCCAGACAAGCGGTTAGTGGTGTGCCCTGTCCCAGCCTCCCACAATGGTGTAGGCCTTGGTGCAACTGCACCACCTGCACATGGTAGCTGCATCACCGCACCATTCAACTGGGGGTAACCAGGCAGCTCTGAGATCTGGCAGTGAAAGTGTGAGCACTGCATTATTTAGCAGCCTGTTGGTTCTATGCTCTGTCTATATAGCTGAAGTGGAGGCAATGTAAATTTCATCTCTCCTGAGAGGCCTTTTAATACTTGGACGGAAAATACGCATTTTCATATGGTTATATTTCACAGAAGCCATTCATCTATTTAAAATGTAGGAGACAAGGTACAAAAGACATTTAGTATTGTAGAACCAGCCAAATGTTCATGAGATTTGAGATATATGGTATGTGATCCAGCCCCAGTTTAAATCTGCTCCACTATTGTAAATTCCAATTACATCATGCCACCTATTTTAAATACCATGAAAACTGGCTGATTCCTCAAGTATGTTTTATATATTGCCACATCCATTTGAAATAGATGGGCAGTGCATTTTATGGCACATGTGAAAATCTCTCTCTATTTTTTTCCATCTGGGGTGTTATAGGATCTTTCAGAATATTCATAATGGGGCTCAGAGGACATGTTCGACTTGAAGGCAATAGCAGAGATTTATGGCTGGTGCAGAGGATGCCAGTGAAAAGTCTGAAAGAGCCCTCAGAAGACAAAGACCTGTGATTTCATCTCACACTCCCTGCAAGTTAATTTTGTGAAACGGACAAGACTGGAAGTTTCCTAAGGTAAGCTGGGTAGGCTATTGGAAAGAGCTTTCTCTTAAAGGCGGTAGACTTTTCCACCGGAACAAAGGAAAGATTGCTATACAAAGCAGCAAACCAGCCAGCGTCTGCATTCCCTTTGCCATCATTTCAGATGTTTTGATGCCTGATCTGCACCAACATGCACCAGGGATTGGTGGAATTGAACCCTAGATGTTCTTCACAAAGAGCCCAGAGCCTTGCTGTGGGAGCTAATGGGACCACTCTGCTGATGGCTCACTTAGCCCCAGTGTGCATGATGCAGCAGCATGGGCTGTTGGTTAGAAAAGTTGTGCTGTTACACGTTTAGCATTTTCACATCCATGTAGGATGTAAGGAGAGAAGGAGGCTGTGACAGAGTGGACTTTGGGTCCTGTTGTGTGTGCTAAAAATCCCATTAAAGTCAGCAGCAGTTTTGGTGAGACGTGACACCTGAGTTGAGGCACTGGTCCCTGTACCACCGGTACCGGTGAGCTTCCCACCAAAGATCACCCCGGCGCAGGTCACCCTCGCCTAGATGGTCTCCCAGACGTCCGTTCCCACCAGGGTGGGATCGCTCCCTGTTGTGCCCCCAGTCACCAGCCCCACGGTACCGTTTTCCAGCAGGCACCGATCCTCACCCTCGCCTCACCAGTCACCGACCAGGGTCAGTCAACAGACTCAGACCTCAACGGCTGCACCCTGGTTGCTGGAAGGACAATGATCCAAGTTGGACCAGGAGTTCAGCCCTTGCCAAGGAGGGGTGATTTGCAGCCGACCCATGAAACTGGCACGGCGCCTGCAGCAATGGCATGGTAACAGGGACAGTGGCACGCTCAATGGCTGTACTGGAACCCGTGGGGAGTGCCTGTTATGCCAATCCCATATTCCCGCCAGTCCTCCCTGGCCACCTTGGACAAACTGCCCCCAGCATTGCTGGCACTGGAGTCAGAACACGGTACTGAATCCTATGTGGGAGCAGCACATTGGACTCCAGCACCTAGGGAACCATCCCCGGAGATGGAAGGGGAACCCACCACTCCCCAGGTGGTGCATTTGTCGTCGTTGTCTCTGGACAAAACGGTGGCAGGTCCCTCCCAAAAGGTCAGTCCCCCTGACCACTTCAAGGAACACCACGCCCTCCATAAAAGGGTGGCTACCAAATCGACTTTAAAAATTGAGGGGGTCGCGAAGGAGTGCAATGACCCCTTTAATGTTATATCCTTCTCCACCCCGGCCCGGGTTGCACTGCCCATCCATCCAGGGGTCCTTAAGATTGCCAAAGGTTCTACTCCCACTACTTCCTAATCCCGAAAGCAAAACAGGGCCTCAGACCCATTTTGGACCTGTGTTGCCTCAACAAGTCTCTCAAGAAGTTGAAGTTTCACATGGTCTCCCTGGCCTCCATCATCTCCTCCCTGGATTCAGGAGACTAGTACGCCGCCCTTAACTTGAAGAATGCGTAGTTCCATGTTTCCATTTTCCCAGGGCACAGGCGCTTCCTTCATTTTACATTGCCATTTCCAATTCACGACGATGCCATTTGGTCTCTCATCAGCCCCACAAGTGTTCACACAGTGCATAGTGCTAGTGGCCACTTACCTGAGGCACTGGGGTGTTCAAAGGTACCTGAACCTTGACAACTGGCTAATACAAGGTCGGTCCCGGGATCGGGTGCGGCAGCTGCAGTGGCTCAGGAGCCAGCAAACAGAGCTGTAAACAGGGGAGTTTCAGTGGGATTTTGTATTGCGGTGCTTGTTTGGGGTTTGTTTTTGCTGTGGGTGGTGGTGGTTTGGTGTGGTTTGTGTTTCCCAGATTAACAGGATTTAGGTGAGAAGGCTATGACAGACGCAGAGGCAGCAGTGGGAGTGACCCGTGTAGTGGAAGACACAATGAAGATGACTGGATGTGGAAGCTGTGGTGTGTACATGATCCTGGAGGGGCCACCTGGTAAGAGTTTTGTCTGTATGAAATGCCGTCTAATAGAGCTGATGGAGGAAAAGATCCGAGGATTGGAGACGCAGGTGGAAAGTCTGGTTGAGTTTAGAAAGGGGTTCGAGCGGATTATAGAGCAAAGACATGAGGCAGCTGAAGGGAAAAGCTCAGACTTGCAGATAGAAGCAGGACTGAAGAATTCTGAGGGGAGACAGCTGGGTGAAGAAAGTGGACAGTGGAAGCATGTGACTAAGAGAACCAGGCAGAGGAAAAGACTGGCTAGTGAAGGAGAAATAGAGCTCAAGAATAGGTTTGCAGAGTTGGAAAACGAAGAAGGGGCTCAGCAGGTGGTCACTGAAGGTGGAAGGGCAAGGAAGAAGAGAAGAGAAGCTAGTCCTATAGGAAAAGGGGAAGAGTCAATGGAGACTACACCAAATATGAGTCCCAGGAGGATATAGGATGGGTTGAAGAGGATTACAAGGGAGAATAGGAATAGAAAGAACTTGCAGCCAGAGGGAACAGGGGATAGTCTGGAGAATAGCACAGTCACTAGGAAAAGGCAGGTCTACGTGATCGGGGACTCTTTACTGAGAAGAATAGACAGGTCTGTAACCGGAGCTTATCCAGAGAATAGAAGGGTGTGCTGTCTTCCAGGTGCTAAGATACGGGATGTAGACCTGAGGTTGAAAAGGATCCTAAAAGGAGCGGGAAAGAATCCCCTAATTATCCTTCATGTGGGAACAAATGATACCAGTAGATTCTCGCTGGAACGTATCAAGGGAGACTATGCTAGGCTGGGGAAGACACTTAAGGAAATCGAGGCTCAGGTGATCTTTAGTGGGATTCTGCCTGTTCCTAGAGAAGGGCAACAAAAGTGTGACAAGATTATCACTATCAACAGATGGCTTAGGCAGTGGTGCTATAAGGATGGCTTTGGGATGTATGGCCACTGGGAGGCGTTCATGGACAGAGAACAATTCTCTCGGGATGGACTTCATCTGAGTAGGGGAGGAAATAGACTTCTAGAATGGAGGCTGGCACAACTGATTAAGAGAGCTTTAAACTAGGAATTTGGGGGAGATGGTTGGGAGATGTCCAGGTAATCTCCACGTCGGATTTTAGCATTGAGAGGGAAGAAAACAAAGTAAGAAAGGATACAGCTGTGGGTAGGAGAATGGACATAAGGAGGAAGGGCAGTGTGGATACCAGTCTAATAGGTTATACTGGCTGTAAAATGACCGTGCCTAATCGGGTACAGAATGTGAGTGAGGCCAAACAGCAAAAATTAAGATGTTTGTACACCAATGCGAGGAGCCTAGGTAACAAAATGGAGGAACTAGAGCTACTGGTGCAGGACGTGAAACCAGATATTATAGGGATAACAGAAACATGGTGGAATAGTAGTCATGACTGGACTATTGGTATTGAAGGGTATGTGCTGTTTAGGAAAGACAAACAAAGGTAAAGGTGGTGGAGTAGCATTGTATATCAATGATGAGATAGAATGTAAAGAAATAAGAAGCGATGGAATGGATAAGTCAGAGTCCGTCTGGGCAAAAATCACATTGGGGAAGAAAACTACTAGAGCTTCCCCTGGGATAGTGCTTGGGGTGTGCTATAGACCACCAGGATCTAATTTGGATATGGATAGAGCCCTCTTTAATGTTTTTAATGAAGTAAATTCTAATGGAAACTGCATGATCATGGGAGACCTTAACTTCCCAGATATAGACTGGAGGACGAGTGCTAGTAATAATATTAGGGCTCAGATTTTCCTAGATGCGATAGCTGATGGATTCCTTCATCAAGTAGTTGCTGAACCGACTAGAGGGGATGCCATTTTAGATTTGGTTTTGGTGAGTAGTGAGGACCTCATAGAAGAAATGGTTGTAGGGGACAATCTTGGTTCAAGTGATCATGAGCTAATTCAGTTCAAACTGAACGGAAGGATTAACAAAAATTAAATCTGCAACAAGGGTTTTTGATTTCAAAAGGGCTGACTTTCCAAAATTAAGGAGATTAGTTAGGGAAGTGGATTGGACTGAAGAACTTAGGGATCTAAAGGGAGAGGAGGCCTGGGATTACTTTAAATCAAAGCTGCAGAAGCTATCAGAAGCCTGCATCCCAAGAAAGGGGAAAATATTCATAGGTAGGAGTTGTAGACCAAGTTGGATGAGCAAGCATCTCAGAGAGGTGATTAAGAAAAAGCAGAAAGCATACAGGGAGTGGAAGGTGGGAGGGATCAGCAAGGAAAGCTACCTTATTGAGGTCAGAACATGTAGGGATAAAGTGAGAAAAGCCAAAAGCCATGTAGAGTTGGACCTTGCAAAGGGTATTAAAACCAATAGTAAAAGGTTCAATAGACATATAAATAAGAAGAAAACAAAGAAAGAAGTGGGACCGCTGAACACTGAGGATGGAGTTGGAGGTTAAGGATAATCTAGGCATGGCCCAATATCTAAACAAATACTTTGCCTCAGTCTTTAATAAGGCTAAAGGGGATCTTAGGGATAATGGTTGCATGACAAATGGGAATGAGGATATGGAGGTAGATATTACCATATCTGAGGTAGAAGCAAAACTCAAACAGCTTAATGGGACTAAATCGGGGGGCCCAGATAATCTTCATCCAAGAATATTAGAGGAATTGGCACATGAAATTGCAAGCCCATTAGCAAGAATTTTTAATCACTCTGTAAACTCAGGGGTTGTACCGTATGATTGGAGAATTGCTAACATAGTTCCTATTTTTAAGAAAGGGGAAAAAAGTGATCTGGGTAACTACAGGCCTGTTAGTCTGACATCTGTAGTATGCAAGGTCTTGGAAAAAATGTTGAGGGAGAAAGTAGTTAAGGACTTTGAGGTCAATGGTAAATGGGACAAAATACAGCACGGTTTTACAAAAGGTAGATTGTGCCAAACCAACCTGATCTCCTTCTTTGAGAAAGTAACAGATTTTTTAGACAAAGGAAACACAGTGGATCTAATTTATCTAGATTTCAGTAAGGCGTTTGATACCGTGCCACATGGGGAATTATTAGTTAAATTGGAAAAGATGGGGATCAATATGAAAATTGAAAGGTGGATTAGGAATTGGTTAACAGGGAGACTACAGCGGGTCCTACTGAAAGGTGAACTGTCAGGCTGGAGGGAGGTTACCAGTGGAGTTCCTCAGGGATTGGTTTTGGGACCAATCTTATTTAATCTTTTTATTACTGACCTCGGCACAAAAAGTAGGAGTGTGCTAATAAAGTTTGCGAATGATACAAAGCTGGGAGGTATTGCCAATTTAGAGAGAGACCGGGATATCATACAGGAAGATTTGGAAGACCTTGTAAACTGGAGTAATAGTAATAGGATGAAATTTAATAGTGAGAAGTGTAAGGTCATGCATTTAGGGATTAATAACAAGAATTTTAGTTATAAGCTGGGGACGCATCAATTAGAAGTAATGGATGAGGAGAAGGACCTTGGAGTATTGGTTGATCATAGGATGACTATGAGTCGCCAATGTGATATGGCCGTGAGAAAAGCTAATGCGGTCTTGGGATGCATCAGGCGAGGTATTTCCAGTAGAGAAAAGGAGGTTTTAGTACTGTTATATAAGGCACTAGTGAGACCTCATCTGGAATACTGTGTGCAGTTCTGGTCTCCCATGTTTAAGAAGGATGAATTCAAACTGGAACAAGTACAGAGGAGGGCTACTAGGATGATCCGAGGAATGGAAAACATGTCTTATGAAAGGAGATTCAAGGGGCTTGGCTTGTTTAGCCTAACCAAAAGAAGGTTGAGGGGAGATATGATTGCTCTCTATAAATATATCAGAGGGATAAATACCGGAGCGGAAGAGGAACTATTTAAGCTCAGTACCAATGTTGACACAAGAACAAATGGATATAAACTGGTCATCGGGAAGTTTGGACTTGAAATTAGACAAAGGTTTCTCACCATCAGAGGAGTGAAGTTCTGGAACAAGGGAAGCTTCCAAGGGAAGCAGCGGGGTCAAAAGACCTATCTGGCTTTAAGATTAAACTTGATAAGTTTATGGAGGAGATGGTATGATGGGATAACATGATTTTGGCAATTAATTGATCTTTAACTATTCATGGTAAATAGGCCCAATGGCCTGTGATGGGGTGTTAGATGGGGTTTGGGATCTGAGTTACTACAGAGAATTCTTTCCTGGGTATCTGGTTGGTGAATCTTGCCCATATGCTCAGGGTTTAGCTGATCGCCATATTTGGGGTCGGGAAGGAATTTTCCTCCAAGGCAGATTGGAAGAGGCCCTGGAGGTTTTTCGCCTTCCCCTGTAGCATGGGGTACGGGTCACTTGCTGGAGGATTCTCTGCTCCTTGAAGTCCTCAAATCATGGTTTAAAGACTTCAATAGCTCAGACATAGGTGAGAGGTTTATTGCAGGAGTGGGTGGGTGAGATTCTGTGGCCTGCATTGTGCAGGAGGTCAGACTAGATGATCATAATGGTCCCTTCTGACCTTAATATTTATGAATCTATGAATCTTGATTTGGTTTGTTCCACCTCTTGCGACCTGGGGCTGTTAATAAATGAGCAAAAGTCTACCTTAATCCTGGTACAATGCATAGAGTTCATTGGAGCGGTCCTCGACTCTACTCAGGCCAAAGCCTTCCTCCCTGATACTCAGTTCCAAGCCATGGCAGACCTCATCTCATGCATGCGAACCCGCCCTCTTACCACCGTTCCCACGTGCCTACAATTGTTGGGCCACATGGCGGCCTGCACTTATGTGGTCCGTCATTCATGGCCCCACCTCAGGCCCCTGCATGTGTGGCTGGTGTCGGTCTGCATCCCCAACAGACACAGCATGGACTATGTGGTCAGGGTCCTGGATCATGTACTATCGTCACTCATCTGGTGGCGGAATCCTGCATCGGTGTTGGAGGGAGTCCCCTTCACGGTTCTGTTCAGGTCCTGATGGACAATATAGCAGCTATGTTCTCTACCAACAAGCTGGGCCAGATTCTCTGCCCTTTGCCAGGAAGCCCTCAGGCTCTGGACCTACTACATACAACACGGCATCCATCTCATAGCCACTCACCTCCCCCGGGCAAGGAACACTTTGGCAGATCACCTCAGCAGGACCTTCTCGTCTCGCTATGAGTGGTCCCTGCATCTGGAAGTGGTCAGCTTCATCTTCCAGAGGTGGAGAACTACCCAGGTGGACCTGTTCGCGTCCAGGCAGAACTGGAAATGCCACGTTTTCTGCTCAGTTCGGGGATCGACAGAGGCTCCCTGTCAGACACTTTTCAGCTCCCATGGTCAGGGGCTCTGTTGTACTCCTTCCCTCCAGTGCTGCTAATTCACAGAGTCCTCATGAAAATCGAGCAGGACAGGGCGAAGGTGATCATAGTGCGGGGTGGCTGCACCATCACTGATTCAGAATGCTGCTGGACCTCTTGTTGGCTGCTCTGTTACAGCTGCTGCTCAGGCTGGACTTGCTGTCCCCAAACCATGGCAGTCTTTTGCATCCAAGCCTGGCAGCACTGCACCTGACGGCTTGGCTGCTGCTTGGTTAAATGTGGAGGAGCAGGAGTGCTCAGTTGTGGCCCAGCAGGTCCTGTTGGGCAGCAGAAAGCCCTCCACCAGAGCAACCTACCTGGCCAAATGGAAGTGCTTGTTGGACCTTGGATAAAGGTATTTGGCCTGAATGGGCCTCAGTGAAGTTGATCCTGGACTACCTTCTGCATCTCAAGCTCCAAAGCCTGTCCCTTTCATCTATCAAGGTCCACTTGGCCGCTATTTCAGCCTTCCAACTGCCACTCTAGAGCAGGTTGGTTTTTGCCCAGGATATGACTGCCAGGTTCCTCAAAGGCCTCAAGCCCCTCCAGCTGCACGTCAGGGACCCTGTTCTGCCATGACCCACCCTCCTAGAAGGAATTGAGATGGTGTAGGATCGGCAGTGCCTAACATACCAATGCATGAGTGTGGCCCTCAAGGGGGCACCACAGCTGATCCAACAGATACTGCTAAGGCAAAAATCTCCAATAACTGTGCATGGGGGGGCAAACACGCCTAGCATGGAATGGACATGAGCAAAACATCTCAAAGAACAACAGTTAGGAAAAGATAGGTAACCATTTTTTATGATCAACTCTGTCTTCGTCTCTTGTTTTTCATAGATGACGACGTGTCTTTGTCCAAGTGCTGTGTCTATGAACCTTCTGCCCAATGTGCTGTACTCCTAATAAACCCCAGCCATCTCATTTCACATTGCGTGGGCTCCTGAGACAGGGGAATGGAGTGGGCAGTATTTATTATGACAACAGAAAGTTCTGCTCTTTGGCATTTCTGGGAAATGGGATTTGTCTGAGATGGAAGCAAAAGCATTTATTTTAAAGTCGTGTATGGACCGTTTGTTGAATAAACAGAGGGCTTACTTTTACAAATGCTTTGTGGTTTGTTACTCCATTAGGGCCTGATCCTGCATAATGCTAAGGGCTTCAGAGAGAGATGCTAAGTGACTTTGCAGCTCCCCAAAGTGCTCAATAGCTTTCAGAATCAGACTCTTAAAAATCAGTCCCAGGGGAGAAAATGAACATAAGGACTTGATTTCCCCTCTTACTCCAGTCAGGAATGCGCCTTTGGTAGGGAAATTCAGGATGGAATAAACAGGGAGATCACATCCTCTCCACCCTCCAGCGGTCCGCTTCCATCTAAAACAACCTGGTAACATCTCAATGTGTCTAACCTGGGTGAATGTCCTAGCATTCTCCCAGTGCTAGCCAGTTCAGGCAGGTGGTGGGTCCTGGTGATTAGACATTTTCTTGGGTTCTATTGCCAGCTTCTTTTATAATGTTAGGAACCTCGGTTTCCCAAATTGATGCCCATCTCTCCATTTTAAGCTAGTAGTAATAACATACCTCATAAGTAGTGCTGTAAGGCTTAATGAATTAAAACTTGTAAAGCACTTTGAGGTTCCTGGATCAAATATTATCTGCAGTTTGGATGTCAGCTAATTCCACCAGATTTACTATTTGAACTACTGTGACACCTTGCTTGAGGTCAGGGCCTCATGGTGCTGGCTGTACATAGGCAGAGGACGAGACAGTCTCTGTCCCAAAGTCTAACTGACAAGACAAAATTATTGACACCATTGTACAAATGGGAACTGAAGCAGAGAGACACTAAGTGAATTTGCCCACAGTCACAGAAGGAATCTTTGGCAGATTCAATAATTGAACCCAGTTCACTGTCTCAACGCCAGCTAGGGGTTGGATCTACAGCAGGTTGGGATGAAAAGGAAACATTTTGATTCCCTGAAACAAAAGAAATAAATCAGTGTTTCAGCTCCTGGATATTTTCAAGATTTGGACTTTTCGTTCTGATTTGAGAAGGAGAAAGAGGTTGAATTCTCAAAAATATTTGCAGGATTTGAAAACCCATTTCCCAGCAAGCTTATGGAGGATCCCAGCACCTACCACAATGGGGCCTGTCCATGACTGGGGCTCCTGGCAATACAGTAATACAAATAATAAACAACAACACATGGGGGGGTGGGGTAGGAGAGTTCTAGCGTTACTGAATCTATCCAAGTGAACTCCAAGAGCACGGTGCCCAACCTAATACTGGCCACAGCCAACACCTCCTTTCCTGTAGCCATCACAGGAAATTCCTGGCTATGTCTACACCCCCCTATGATCTCATCCCTGTCTCCCAGAGCAGAGCATCCCTGCACTGCCCCGCTCGGAAAGTCAGCAGTGATATTTACAGACAGATGCTCTCCCCAGGTCCTAGCCAAGAGCAGGAAGTAGCAGCTAGCCTGGGAGTGGCCAGGGTCAGAGCTGGGCCATGAGGTAGAGTCCCAGCTTGGGATGGTGGATATTCTGGCATCTCAGTTTCTTTCTTTTTTTCTTTTAACTCATTCTTTTAACTCAGCAGTGGGAAAACCTGCACCGAAGGAAGCCAATGGGTTTCACCAGATGGCCACCCCTCTGACCCCAACCGCTCCCTGTCTTTAACTGTTCCTTACAAAAACACAGGGCAGGTCAGCCAATCAATTAATGGTTTCCTTATGTTCCCTGTACACTTGGCCTGATGCAGGAAACCTCCCTCCTTTTGCCACCTGGCCTTCCCTTGCTGTGTGTGACTTGACCAAGCCAAAGGGATCTGGGGCAGGAGGAGAGGTTAGGTGGCCATAGAACTGCCTGAAGAGAGTTACACTTTCATTGGGAAGATGCAACATTAATTGAAAAACCTGACAAAACACCCCCACCCCCCAGCAACACTGCAAGCAAAGCAAATACATTGTCTCCAGCACACTTTATACAACGATGTGCATGTATAACACACTTGCATTGTGCCTGTTGCATCACCCTCTAGTGGCTACTCCCACAATTAGGATAACAGTCTTTTGTTGCTGCCAATGCATGGAGGGCTAGAGGGTGCCATGGTATACGGTAAGTGTTATGAGCACAGACTGGGATTTCTAAGGAGTTAAGCACCCAGATCTTACTGAATTCCAATGGGAATTGGGTGCCTAACTCCCTTAGTCTCTTTTGGAAATCCTAGCCTTAGTTAACTAACTTCCTTCAAGATGTCAGGGAGGGTCAGGCTGGCTCACTCTCCAACAGCATCTCTGGCTTTCCTGTGCCTGGAGCTGTGGGGCACAGTGATCAGTGGGCAGCTAAGTAAGCAATGGGTGTGGTGACAATGGCACACCCGGATATACTATCTCATCCTGTCCGCAGCCAGAGCAAGGCTTCTCTGGGAACAGGGCACAGTGTTCTTGGTCAGATGGCTCCAGATGTGGAACAAAGGCCCAGAAGGTATCAGAATAAGCCCTATGCCTGGTTATGGAGCAAAATGCAAGAGCTGCTTTCCCCCAGAAGGAACCATCGGTTTCACTTCCGGTGGGCAGGAGACAGTGAGGGTCAGGGAAAAGCAGAAGGCAGACCATATCTCAGTTCTAACAGTGACTGAAGTTAAAGACCGAAAGAGCACAGAGCCATTTATGCAGGTCACTTGCTGGGATTATCTGGGTACGTCTGCCCTGCTGGGCCTCAGGCACTGGCGCACCTCAGTCCCTCTTGTTCTCTGCCTGTGGCACAGAACAGCCTCGTCTCCTGAGGGCTGTAATACTTTGGTCTTATTTTGATTGTTGACTTTAGCGAGCAGGTGACTGGGTTGTGTTGGTGGCCTGTGACAAACAGGAGGTCAGACTGAATGAGCCGGTGGGCCCTTTGGCCTTAAACTCTATGAATTTCAGGGAAATCCTTAACTGTAGCTCTGGTGCCAAGACATTATGAGAGGCGCATTAAAAATGCTGGTGAGGATAGACAGACGGACAGATGAGACTAAAAGTATGTTTGCAGTGTTGTTGTAGCTGTGTTGGCCCTGGCTATTAGAGCAGCCAGGTGGGAGAGGTGATATTTTTCATTGGACCAACTTCTGTTGGCGAGAGAGACAAGCTTTCCAGCTCCACAGAGCTCTGCTTCAGGGCTTAAAAGTAAGACACATATCGATGTGATTAGGTTTAGATTAACCAAAAAATACTCAATCATTGGGCTGCATGTAACAAACCACGCCTGACTGCTCCCCAGCCTGCTAGGCCCTTTAGAACCAGGAGAAGAGTGGATGTGATGCACTTAGAATTTCAGGGTTGAATTTTTGATTAAATCCTCACGAGGCTATTAAGGAAACCTGGTAACTCCAGAGTTAGAGGCAAAGTCTGTCATGGATTAAAACCATCTTCAGAGCTAGCAGTAAATGGCAGTTCTCAGCAGCCAGAGACGAGGCGTGCCAGGGCTTAGTATGGAAGAAATGGCATTTAATATGGACTGGAAGAAGGGTCAAGAAGTGACAAAAGTGAGAAAATTTGCTCAGGGAAGCTAAATTATTGAGGTTAACATGCCTGCTAGTCAGTGGCACCCTCTATTTTCAGAGTCCGTTTCTAAATAGCTTATAAAGGGTTAATAAAATGTTAATAGATGGTTTAATAAATAGTCCATCATTTATTACAGATTGTTATACAATCCAACAGGTCAATAGATTACATATAATCATCTGTAACACTGCCTCCTGATTTGTTCATAACCTGCTGTCACACAGACCACTCCTAGCTGTCACATGCTTATAGCATCTGTTAATTATTTATCCACCTTATAGAAACTATTTGTAAGTGGACCCTTAACATAAGCGTGACCAGTAAGCGTGTGCATGCACCATCCCCTACTCGTATCATCGGCTCGCCTCGGTGGCCGTTTTCTGTGTGGTTACTGGCCAGCCTTTCTTTACGCTCCACCAAGTGAAGAGAAGTGGGCTTTTTGCTCTACCCCTTTCAGAGGGCCGAGCCAGCACCTCCGCTGTGGCGTGCTGCTGTAACCCCTGCAGCCGTGCTGATCTACACCAGCTGAGGAGGCATATTTCATCAGCAAAGGTGGCGCTAGTAACAAAGCTACAGGTAATTTTAAAACCATGGAGGCACATTTTCTACTGGTGCAAACTGCCCCAAGTCCCGTGATTGCCATGGAGCTGCACCAATCGTTGCCAGCAGAGTTGGCCCCAGTGCCTGATTTTGGTTTCACTCGTACCCCCATGTCCAGTTACTGAAGCAAATGGGGTTGCACCAGAGTAAAATGGGGGTAAGAGTGACCTTCACCCCTGTGCAAAACACCAGCCCGAAGTCGAGGCACCACTCACAGCAAGTGGAATGTAATCAGCGTGCACAGGCCCAGGGCTGCATGCACAGGGCTGAATTTCATTCTAAGTGAGCTCAGAATCAGGGTCCTTGCTTTTGATCTTGATGGGATCCCTTGAACCTCCTCCTTTGGAATCCAGTCTGGGTCTCAGTCCCACCCCCCAAACTCACAGATCCTCAGCTGGTGTAAATAAGCACATTTACCCCCGCTATGCTGAGCACTTGCCTTGTGCTCTGCGCGAGGCATGCTTCCAAGTGGGCCTTACTGGTGCAATTAAAAAGCAGCTGAACCCATGTCCGGGGTGGGGGATGAGGTGTCATCAGCAGTTTAGCATCAAAAGCCAAATGCAAACTGCAGTCTCAGGGAAAGAAAACACCGATTTAGGCAGGCAATACACATTAGACTCGTGTTATTAAAAACAATAATAATAAAAAAGAAAAAGTACATATCTTATATATGTTACACTATGTTCCATAACATTGGTTGTTATTTTTTTTTTACATATTCAACATTATTTCATGGAGATGTCCTGGTCCACAGCCTCCCTCCAATTCTTTTGCTCTGTTGCATATTGGGAACTATTAACAAGACATACATGTTATAACCTAGAGGTCCAAAGCTGGCCTGAGGAGAGGGTCAGGGAGATGGTGTTTCCTGCAGCAGGCTTGGCCCATGTCATACCTACCATTCTGGGTGCCCAAACGTTGCAACGTTCAAGGGCAACTTGCCAAAACACCAAAAACTGTCCTGAATCTGCCCTTATATGGTTGTATGTTTAAATACAAAGTAAACGCACACAGGCACAGGCTGAGAGTCTCCAAGCAGCCTAGGGGCTGTAGATGTGCCTCTTTAATTAGAGCAGCATCTAACTCCCCTAGCCAGCTTTGCAAATGTCAACCATAGCATTTACCTGCTCAGTAAAGGAATATGACGTGAAATGCCTTGTGGTCTGAGTTCACCAGCTGTCAAACCCGACAGTTTTGTCCTCACCTGACACAGAGAGAGCAGCAGTGAGCTTTGTTTTAGGCTGGGCTGGGTTGGATTTGACCCTCAGGCTGCAGTCTGGGCACCCAAGGTTCATAAGCTACAGCAGTGAAATCTACCCCTTGTACAGATGGTCAGCAGGCAGCTTCAGCGCCCCTGCAGCCCCACTCAGGGTGTAGGTGTGATTTAAGATGCACTTGTGCCGCAACTCTATGTGGGGTGAGTTTCCTCCCCCAAAAGGTGCAGCCCAAGTGGCATTTAGTGCATGAGAAAGTGAGAAATTCTCCACAGCATATTCACCCAGGAGCAGCCGTTCTCAGCGACCATGCAAAACCCCTCCACAAAAAAACCACCCTTCTCTTGGTTTGTGCCTAGCAGCTTGGGAGTTCAGCAGTTACTGTGACAGTTGCACACTTTCCTGGTCACTTTGAGAGGGTCTTTGTTGCAGAACAGGAACAGCAGCACACATGCACGCACACACGGACGGACACACACACACACACACACCCCGTCTCCCCTACCCCCAAGAAACTAGGGACAGCGAAAGTGATGGCGACTGTGCCCATAGAAGCCAGCAGAACAAGCCTCTTTAGGCTTCAGTGAGAGTTGACCAGGGCCCATCACACCGCTGCAGAGGCCTGTGGGCCTGATTCTCCCCTACCCTGCACCCTGTGTGCTGCAAGGGGGTGTCAAGCACTCCCACTCCTGGGCCGGCTCCTCAGCTGGTGTAAAGTAGAAGTGCTTCTGTTGCCCTCCGTGGAGTTATGACAGGCTGCAGCAGCTGAGGGTCTGGCCCATGACTTGGTAACAGGTTGCATGACCACGTTGCACTAGTGTTAACGGACTGCACACAGGGTAAGGCGGGGGTGGACCAGGTCCTGTGGCTCACAGACACCGGAGGGACGGGAAGGTAGAGTCACATTAGGCTAAAGCAGGGAATGGGTGCTCTGTGCATTTTCCCCATCAGCTGTCACCTGAACAGATTGTGCACCACCCTTGTGCTACCTGGGCCCTTTCCCCCACTCCTGAGAGCACAGGGGCTGCATGGGACATGACGTTTGTTCTCACTGTGTGGCTGTAATTCACAGGAACATTTTAAACAAAAAGTACCTGTAACATTTAACGCCAGGAGCGAGCGAGTTCGCTCAAAGCCCTGCCAAGCAACTACATCAACGCAGGTGACCCGAGGGACGAGCAGTTACTATGCTACAAATGGGCCCGTGTCACAACTGTGTTAGTGACACATGAGTCTGTTACTTGTCAAGGCGCCTGTGGCCATTATGTCAATTACTATATTCAGCGCAACTCTGGAAGCCCTGCCCCCCATCTCATTGCCGGCCCACAGGTGTTGGGCATTCGCGCTGCTCCACCACGCTCTAGCCAGTATTCCCGTGTCCCATGAGCCACATTCTGGGAGACAGGTCTCAGCCTCCCACCCCTCATTGGAGTAGGCTAGGCAGCTGCCACGCTAGCTTGTGCTGCAGTCAGGCTCTAGGTGCCCCTTTGCATGTGTCAGCAGTAGGTAAGGGGATTGACACGGGATGGAGGGGGCATTGGTACGGCTCAGAAGCCAAAAATGAGCCCTGAAGGTTGCTAGAGTGTTGTTCTGCTAGAATACATTAGTAGGGCCATAAACAAAATGGGCTTTATTTGTAACCCTACAATAATAAACCATTGTACAGCTTCTTCCCTAAGCATAGTCAAAAATGGCATTGCAGCTTCTTACACCAGGCCTGAGTTTGCCCCATGGTGTAAATTGGTTAGGAAATGACAATTCCTAGCACAGCAATGGCTTGTGGGGTTTTTTTTGGGGGGCGGGTCAACTCCAGAGGTCAGTTACATCAGTGTAAATCCAGGGTAGCTCAGGTGCCTTTAATGGTGTTGCTCTGGAATTACATGGGTGTAAATGAGATCAGCGTCAGGGCTTTGGTGTTCAGTGGGTGTGCAAAATATGTGTGACACAGCACACTGTGGGTCTGGTCCTGATCACACTTACACCAGAGTAAATGAGGAGTAACTGCACTCAAATCAAGCAAGTTGCACTGGTGTAAAATTGGTATGAGAGGAGAATCAGGCTGCAGTGTGAACTCACAGGCCCCCTGGAGAAGAGGGTGGGTTTTTTTTGCAATTGATTTCAATAATTAGCCAGGTTTTGGCATTGTAAGAAAACATGGCCTCACATGTATGGTCCCAGGTGACATTACCTGCTGGGGCCTGCCTGGGGGGGGACTGGATTGTGATTCAATGACCATCCCATGATGGAGGCTGATTGTGAATAACATGAGTAGTGACTAGGTGTCAGGAATGTGCAGTTCCACTCTGCTCCATGTACTAATGCAAACACAAGGGTGCACCTGCTGTGCTGTCTGCTGTGAGAACAGCAAAGGCAGCCTCTGGGCAAACTAGTCCAGCTAGCACACCTCATGTGACCATTTGCTAGTCTGTCTCTGGTCCTCCCACAGCTATGGAACTTTGATTTTCAGCAACCCCTTGTTCTGCCAGCATTCATGGGCCTTCAGTGCATGACAGTCCTGACCTCAAAGAGCTTTGCTAAGCCAATTCTGGGCCTTCAGCCAGCTCTGCTAATGTACCTTAACCATGCCCCAAAGCACCTCCTGGTGTTCAGTCCTGCATCACTATGCAGATCACCTCAGTCTGGCCTCACAACACACTCTTCCATTCCTGAGCTACTACACAATTCTGCCAGTATCTTAACCTGCAATGGTCCCTGTGCTAGGCCTGGGCCCTCACACAGCTCTGCCAATGAGCCTCAGTCTTAAACTGCTCTGCAGCATAATGCCTCCCTGAGCCACAGGTGCCCACGGCAATTGGTTTACAAGGATTATCCCGCCACACTCTGTTTCCAGGCTGCTCCGTTATCTTGCTGCACCATTTCCTGCCCTCTGAGTAGATCCAATCCAACAGCCACCCAGGCCCACTCTGTGCCCATTTGGAATGTGCCTGTGTTAAGGGACTACAATTCCCTTGCCCTGGTGAACTAGAGCTTCTCACCATAACCACCAGTGCATTAACTTTGCTTTATCAATCCTACCCCTTGAGACTCAGAGGGCTGGGGAAGCACAAAAACACTCCGAGGACTCAGTCTTCCTGGGATTTCACCTTCTGCCCCCATTTACACCTCTGCAAAACACTGTCCAAGTCCAAATGGCAGCATTTCACAGTCCTTTGGCCCAGATGAAAATAACTACACCAGGTGAAAAGCAGGGCAGAATCAGGCCCACAGCTGATTTATGCATGTCGAGCCAGATCCTCAGCTGATACAAATTAGCTGATTTTCACCCAGCTGAGGATCTTCCCCCACAAACATACACATTTTCTGAGAGGATATAAGAGGGCCTTTGGCAGTGACCTTGGCTAAGACCAGTCTGTAGGTGGGGGCTGGTCCATGGCAGCAGTTGCTGAATAAACCCAAAAGGCCTGATTCTCACTGTGTCACGTCAGTGTCATGCCAGTGAAATCAGTGGTGGTATATCAGATTAACATGGTGTAACTGGCAAATCAGACCCTTTGGTTTTTCATGGAACTCCAGGGCTGGAATCTCCTCTCATACTGGATGCATATGGAAATCCATTAACAAGCCATGCACTTATTCCTTATCTATACCAGTACATATGACAGAAGAATCTGACCCTCTATGTCCAATGCTTTTGCTTTCCCTTCAGGAAGACCTGAAATAGGGTAGAAGATGGGAATGGGGGAAGGTACGTCAGGGAAATTCTCTGGCCTGTGCTATTCAGGAGGGCAAACGAGATGATCACAGTGGTCTCTTCTTGCCTCATAATCCATGAACTGACACCAGGTCAGTCTCAGTTGCTATGGATGGGAAGGGGACTGAAGAGCTTAGACTTCTCCACACCCAGGTGTACTGTGGCCAAGTGAAGAGTTGAGGACTTGTGCTTGGACACTGGGAGCAAGCAGGGCATGGAGCTCATCACCAAAAGGGAAGAGAGATCAGAAACATTGAGAGACACCCACAGGAGAGGGGCCCAGGCAGAGAGGTCTTTTGCTTATATCTTCTGAGCAACTTCAGACCTAGTAACACTGGGCTCATCCTGCACTTCACTCCTCTTTAAAGGCTTGTCCTTACTGTGTTACTTTTAATCAACATTAAGGACACACACCCCCCCCAGGCACACCTGGGCCTTCACGCACACAAAGGAACCCATCGCAAATATACACTATAGACAGGAGAGTCTGTTCTCGCTATATATATATACAGAGTCTCTGGGGAACAGTCTGAAGAGTGCGCATAGGGCGGGGACTTTAGTAAGGGACAGACACAAAACCCATCATGGTTTCAAACACTTCCCCTTCTTCTCTCGCCGCTGCAGTTTCCGCAGGCGCCGGGTCCAGGCATCCCGCCACTGGATAACCAGGCTGTTCTTGTCTGCCATTAGTCCTGGACGGTCAGTGGGGTTTTCGCTGATCCCCATGACAAGGTATTTTCTGCTGATTTGGATCTTGGGGCACTTGCAGGCCAGGTCTTTCATGTGGATCCACAGGAAGTTATCACCACGCTTCACGCGCTCGTCGCGGCACTTGTAGACCGAGAGGACGTTGACGGTGAACTTAGCCCAGTTGGCCACTGTCTCCATGTCTAAGACATTCACTTGGACAACTGGGGGAGAGACAAAGAGAGATGTTCAGAGTGGAGCAAGGGTCAGTGATGATACTCTTTTAGGGTGACCAGATGTCCCAATTTTATAGGGACAGTCCTGATATTTGGTTTTTTTTCTTATATAGGCTCCTATTACCCCCCACCCCTGTCCCGATTTTTCACACTTGCTATTTGGTCAGCCTATACTCTTCTTCCACCCCACCTCCCACCCCCTTGTTCTGGCAACAGGCACATTTGCATGGCTCAATCTTTGTGGGATTGTTTCTGCTCTGACAGGGGAACCACCCACCCTTTAAGAAACCACTCTGTCCTGTTTCACTGCAGCTTCTCGACGGACCAATTCCACAAGATCTAGTTACATCTTCTTGCCACAACACTCAGTTCCTTGGCACTAGAGATGCTTGGAATTTTTCCTTCAAAACAGTTTTTGGGGATGAGAAATGGCTTTGTGATGAAAACAAAAATGCTCACAATAAATTTTTCAGTAAAAAATTTCTGGTTTTGGTAAAATTTCCCACAAAAAATGAAAAAAAAATCACCAACTTTTTTTGTTTTTGTTTTTTTATGAAAAACTGGAAAATTTAACGCCCCCCCAACCTCATACCAATTTTCCAAAATTGCCAGCGAAAAGTAATTAGCATTTTTTGACCAGCCTTACTCAGCACAGCTATCCCCATGCTTCTTAAAGCAACAAGCCCCCAGGGCACAGCTTCTGTGGTCCAGAGGATGTTTGAGACTGCTGAGTGCTCAGAAAAGGCAGCCTTCAGGAGCCTACTGAGCCTCCAAATTCTACCTGCACTGCTGGAGGACAAGATGTTGCTTAATTTTCCTTTTCAGACACACATTGCTAGTCAGTGACATTCACCCTGCTTTGGGACTGTCATATGGTTCTGAGTTTTGCTGGCCAAACATGATTTCATCTCAGGCCAGGTACATGAGGAAGGGGCAGGACGCTGGGGAAACCAAAGTGGAAAGGCACTGATTTGGCCCTGGAAGACACAGGGCAGCAAAAAGAGTTGGAAGGCCTGATTCTCCCTTCACTGACACTGGTGTTAATTGGGGTTAATTTTACTGAGGTCAATAGGGTTATGCTGGGTTAAAACCTGTGTCAGGTTTCAGAACGAGGCCACATTAACTTGGAACGCCTCAGACCTCCCCAACCACGACCCAGTGACGGGACTCCTGACAAGCAGTTGTAGCAGCTGCCTGGCTGGCTGGGCTACGGGTAGTACTGGGTGTTTGTAGCCTGTCACTCAGGAGATGTACACTCAGTTTCTAGTTCTGCCACTGAGTCCTTAGGTGACCTGGAGCCAGTCACTTACAATCTCTCTGTGCCTCAGTTCTCCATGGCGAGAATGACGTTTCCCTGCCTCTCAGGAGTGTTGTGAGGATAAAGTCATGCCTATCTGTGAGGTGCTCATATGTGGTCCATAGGTACAAAGAGCAGTTCAGGGATCATAGAATCATAGAATATCAGGTTTGGAAGGGACTTCAGGAGGTCATCTAGTCCAACCCCCTGCTCTAAGCAGGACCAATCCCAAACTAAATCAGGGGACTGAAGAGGAAAATCAGGGGTCACCCTAAAAGAAATAGTTGGAAAGTACCTGGAAATTAGAGTTTTGTGGCTCAATAGATATTTGCCGGCAAACACAATGTTGAATTTTTCGACACTGAAATGACCCACACTTAGAATTCCTTTTATGGGGGATCTACAAGCTCCCATGAGTCTATTACGGGCACATATGGCACAGGTGGCTACTTGGAACCCTTCCACTGAAAGTCCTGAGAAACGTAAATGGGTTAAAGTTGCAAGAAAGTCTAGCTGAATGGAAGGACTAGTTCTGGTGAGCTCTTCTCTCTCCAAGCTCACATTCACTCCAGCCTCCTCCCCCACCCCATGACTCAGAGCCATCTGACAGCCATTTCTATTGCTCTCCACCTTGCCAAAACCATCTTTTCGGCTGGAGCCAAGGGTTCCTGTGGAAGATCAATCAACCAGCTCTCTCTAGCGAACCTCCCTCCACGCCCGAGTGTGAATGGCCCTGTGTCACAGTGATTAACAACGTGCAGTCAGCATCCGCCCAGCCTGGCCTCACAGTAGTGATTCACATCAGCTTTCTCCCAAGACCCCTCAGACAACAAGAGTATGGAGAAAATGTTCTTTGTAAGGTATCTGGCAGGCAGGGAGGGATGGAGCGGGAGAGGGCATGGAATGGTTTAACAGGTTTGCTTTAATGAATGTCATGCTGGTGGAAAGGGCCAGACTGACAACACCAGACACTGAAGGTGTCACTTTGCCTCCACGGCAGGTACCAGATGGGCAGTGGCAGCACTAGCTTCCAGCACCCCCTCATCGGTGCACTTCAGCAGTGTTCTAGACAGACGGCCTCAAGGAGTGAGAGGGTCACCTATACTCCATGTATATTCGGGGTGAATTTGGGGAAGATGGCTTCCCTTGAAGTGTCTGGAAAATTGGCCCCCTCCATTAAATTAAATTAAATCTGAGTAATTGAAGCCCAGAATTCCTGACTGCAGTTGCAAATCAGATAATTAAAACACCAAATTCTCAGATTCCTGCCTGCAAATGCATATTCAAGCCATTGAACAAGATAGCCTTTAATTTTTAGCATCTCTACCAACTAGGGTGCTGATTGCCATCTCTTACAGTGAGGGTGAGGGTCAGCTGAGGAAAGATAGGGGATGTGGACACCAGTCCACCATTGGCCAGAGACCACCATGCGCCATCGAACTACCACCAGATGGCAATGACTTTTGGTCACCACTGACCTTGGATGCCTCTCTGTAAGCAGCTGGATCTCTGGCTAGATTGAGGCCCAACAGGAGAGGAACAGAGGGTGGGGGAAGCTTGGATGGAGTGAACACAAACTGAATTCCCCTCTCAGTCCAGAAGAGCACGACCCGCCTAGGGCAGGGTGAGATGCTCCGACAGATCAGGGTGGGACAGAATTGTGTTCCCATCCCAGGACTGGGTTTGCCCATCCAAGGCGTGGCAGCAGGTGTCCGCTGGCCCATTTCCTCACTCTTCTTCCCTGCGAAGTTGACTTCAGGAAGGAAGAGCAGCTTACCATAATCCTTCTTGCAGTATTTTTTCATATTAATCTTGTAGTTGCCTTTGGCTGGCTTGCAGTACGAATCACAGTCTGCAGAGAAGGAACAGAGCAAACTAAGAGCTGAGTAGTTTCAAACAAACCCCGTACAAGCAAAACCATCACAACCGGGGGGAAGGAGAGGCTAGGGGAAGTTTGCATCTCTCACCTGCAACACTGTACGCTGGTATTAACAGTGAATCACCCACTTGGGGCAAAGACTAATAAAAGGCAATATCATTTCATACAGCAGATTTCAGAGAGACTGAATCCTCAAACTCTCTAGAGCTTTTGAGCCAGATCCTCAGTTGATGGAGCTCCTCTGACTTCAGCTGAGCTCTGCTGATTTACAGCAGCTGTGGATAATAAAACTATAGAGCTAATAATAAATAACAGCGGTGGCCGAGAGAAATCGAGAGGCACAGATTTTAAGCTCTTCAGACAGGGACTGTCTTTGTATGTGTTTGCACAGCTTCTAGCATAATGGATTCTTACTGTGTCTTTTGGGATAACATAATGAGAATATTAAATAATAATAACCATGGGCAAGGGAGAAAATGTGTCCTCAGCTTAGATTTGAGATGGACAGTGGAGTATTAGAGGCAAGGTGTCCCGGGTGGTAGGAGCAGCAAAGGAGAAGGTTCTTGCACCACCAATAGCCAGATTGTGAGAATGAGGCTGATGCTAGCTAAATAAAGGAGCTGGGAGAGAGGCCCAGAGAGGCCAGATCTTCAGCTGATGTAAATCAGCATAGCTCCGTCAAAGCCAACAAAACTACACTGATTTACATCAGCTGAGATTCTGGCCCCATGTCCCTTAGGATGGGCTGGAGAAAGTTCCAAAGAGGGAGTTAGAACACATTTTGCCAAACTCATGTAATTCCACTGAAGTTGAGGGTGTTACTCCAGGGATGAACTTGGACCATGTAGAATCCTTTTGACCTGTATTCTGATGCAGACAGGAAGTCAGCGGAACTGTCTGTGGCATGGGTTGGGCTCAAGCCTCCTCATAGGTGTGAGGAGGCAGGAGCAATGCAGTTCTGCACATGCCAGGTCCTGGAGCTCTGGGAAACAGAGCTGCAGAGAAGGGAGTTGCAGGAATCCAAGGGAGAGGAGCTCCAAGGGGAAAGGTGGTGAAATCACGGCAGGATCACGCAGGAGGTGTGCTGCAGATCTGAGGGATGTAGGAGGAGAAGGAAATTGGAGTCCAGGGTAACATCAAGGCTACGGGTATGGAGACAACAGGAAACAACAGAGTCCAGCAACAGATAGGTACGTTTGAACACGTTCCATCTCCCTATCCCACAGCACACCGGCAGTGTAGGAGGCTGCTCTGCTGCAGGAGGTGTTTCCCTGAATAACCTGAACACACTCCACCTCCCACCCGTGGGGGGCATTGCGCTGCTGGGACGTGGCCGGGGAGGTGTTCTTTGTGGACATGCAGCATCATTCCAGGTCTTTGGCACAGCACAGGGCGTTACGCTCCCTGATCTGGCCACGTTCCCTGGGGCTGGGCTCATGCCATAGGCCAGCCTTTTTATGCCTATTACTGGAAGCCCCAGCTTTGCATGGAGAGCAGAGCAGTTCTGGAGCCTTTCTCCCCAATGTCTTTGATCCCAAGGATTTCCCAAAGCAGCCCCCTCTTCATTCCTTTCTCCTGCCACCGTCCTTTGAACAGCTCAATTTGTCTCTCTCTGCACATTTTGCTTAGGTTGTGTTTTTCTGAGCCCATCTTTCTTCCTTTCTTCCCCTCTTGCAGATTCTCTATCCAGCTTGGCTCCATTTCCCCTGGGACAGAGCAAGCAGTCAATGAAGCTCTCTTTGTCTGTTGGTTGCCAGAGGGATCGGAGAGAAAGAAACAAAACAAAACACCAACCTCCCCGTGCCAACTTCCACAAGAAAAAAGGAAGAAAACCAGAAACACAAACGGACCCTGGATTCTGCTGCTCTCTCCCTTTCCGCCCTGCTCCCTTTTATTCTGGCCTTTGTGCTGCTGGCTCCAAATTTGTCACTGATAAAAGCAGCTCAGCACGAAGCTAATTCCCCAGCAAAGGGGAGTGAGTGCTGTCCTCTACCCCAGCTTGCCCTGCCCACCTCAGCTGGGCTCACGGTGCCCAGGGGGCACCGGTCTTTTCCTGCTTCGCTTTGTTCTCCTCTCCCTTTTTATTTAGGGAAGCACAGAGCCACACTCTGGCAGCTTTTATGACAAAGACATTTATGCTAGGTTTTTCCATTTCTCTCCCTTCCCTTTTTGAATGAATCTAGCGCTGACAGAGGATGCTCCACTGCCCATCCTGGGGCCTGAATCCCTTTCTTTGTTAACAGAACAAGTACAGTATGGGTAGCAGCAGTGCAAGCTTCCTGCACATCCACTGCCACCAATGGATCTGAACCATGACTCCAAGGCATGGTCTAGGGAGAGAACACAGTTCGTTCTCCATGACCCATTCAGTCCTCAGCTTCTCTGCTGAGTGGGCAGCCCGAGTGACCTTGGCAATGGTGGTTTTTGGACATGGACCTTTCTCCCCTGGGAAATAGTCTGAGATGGCCAGCTCATTCCACACAGGCCATGGAGCTGCTGCCAGATGGGGCTGACTTTCTGACAAGGGTCAGAACTTTATTATGTTTACGCCTTATGGGGAAAATTCACTCCTGTGCAGAGCCTATTTTCAGGGCTTTAGTGGACTTTTGAGATCTTGTGCAAGGAGTGAACTACACATTATTTTTAACTGTTTTTGGAGAACTGCTCAGTGCTGCTTCTGATGTCGCTGATACTGGCTTTACCTGCCCTGAATTATTCCAGTGGGCTCAAATCTGCTCTTGGTGAAACCACTACAAATCTAATCCAACTCAGCTGGTTTACACAGCCATTACTGTAGATTTACATCAATGGAAATAGGCGAGAATTTGACTGGCTGATCTCACCTGAGTTGCTCCTGATTTACACTAGGGTTTGAAAAACCAGAAGGAAGCCTATAATGTCATTGCTATTTTTTTAAATAATGGTAGCAAAACTAAACACAACAACATAACTTGAAGTAACAGGTCTACCTAAAAATCTGAAGACTAAATGGGAAAGGAACAATGGGCAGATTAAAAATACAGGAACTTCTCCATAGTAGTTTAAGAAACTCTACGGGTCAGATCCTTAATTGGTGTAAATGGCTATATTTGGACTCTTTTGTGAGCTAGTTGTTCAAGCTAATCAGTTGGAAAGTCTTGGCTCCTATACAGGAGTTATTTCAGGCCCAAGTGCTCCAGCCGTGACAAGAAGATTTCATCCCCTCAGTTTGGTTGTGTTTATGGTAGAGCCCCTCCCTCCCCCCCGAAAATGGATTTTCCATTCCACAGAATCTTTGGAGAACTTGAAATTTTTTTTTCATCCCAAATGAAGAGGAAAAGCCAAAATTTCACAAATTTTCACAAAACAAAATTCGCACCCCCCCTGCCCCCCCGGTCAACCAAAACATTTTGTTTTAACTTTGACCACTTATTATTATTTTAAATGTTTTCATATAAAATAAAGTAAATTTCAAAACAAAACATCTGGAAGTTTTGACATTTTTGAAATGTTTTTCCCAAAATGAACTTTCATCAAAATCGATACGATTTTGCAAAAAAACTATTTTCATCATGATGGCATGTCTCAACAGCAAATTGTTTTGATAAAAAGTTTTCACCCAGCTCCAGTTTATAGGGCACATGTGAAATGCCCCAATTTAAGATACTGTGATTTAGCAACTGCCCCAGCTTCTCTGGTGTGTTAAGGCTGCTTTGTACCATTCTGCTTTAAAGTCTGTCTATTGAATCCTGGGAAACTCACCCAGCATAGGCATATAGCACCCCCTCTTCCCCCATCCCTCCTGTCATGGCGGGGAGCACGGCTGAGGCAAGGAGGGCAGCTTGTAGATGTTGCTGTGGAGATGCTCACAAGTAGGCTAGGCTAACCTGGGTGCTCAGACCCAGGTACTGATCACCCAGGTTAACTGGGCAGTGTAACCATAGCCTTGGTGTTTGACGTCTGTCCTTAGGCTTCAAATGCAGCATTCAAGGAACCCACAAAGTGCAGGTTTGTCCAGAAGAGGATTCAGGGTGAGTCAAGAATCCCACTGCAAGACCTCGTGCCAGTCTCTGCTCTCATGCCTTCATCAGACCTGTATCCCTAATGCTGTATCACTAATGCAGTGGGGCACTAAGGGCCCTGTCAGAACCAGCGCCTCACTGGGCCAAGCACTGGCTGTATCTGCATGCAGACTAACTCTCCGTGGGAGAGAATTCACAGCAGTAAGTATCAGAGAGCAGCACCAGACTGGGGCAGATGGCACTGGGGCTGGTGGCAATAGCATAGCTCCGAACCACATCCAGCCACGGGATGGGAAGTTGTTCAGAAAGCTGAAAGGAGAAGGGATGCAAAAGAAGGAGGAGTGCTAAATGGCCATACATGGCCTAGTGTTAGTCTGATTACAGAGACCTGACTAGGTTCCATCTACACTTTATCGATGTTGGAACGGGGTCAAGTGACAACTGTGTTATAACCAATCCTCTAACTGGGTTGTAATTGTGGCACACACGGGGTATACGAGAGACTGTGATGAGTGACAATTTGCTAACACCTCTCCCTGCAGTAAGCCAGTAGATTATAGTCCTGGGGCAAAGCCCTGGGTTGTGGAGAAGAGGTTCATGAGATGTGCAGAGCGGATGGGAAGAGAAGGAGAGACAGAGCAACCCTGGCAGCTGAAAAGCTTTGAAGAAACTGAAGTTTAAGCCAGCGACCACTGCCAGGGAGATCTGGCCTGAGAAAGAGCCATAAATCTGAGCCTTTTTTTTTTTTTGGTATAATAATAATGTTTTTAAGTGCCACAAGATGTAAACTAATCTACTTAGTTAGAAAAACATGTTTCTAGGGAATTGAACGATTTCTCTTGAAGAAACCAGGAGGGTTTCAGAGGAAACAGCGAAGTTCTTTACAAAGACTAGAAATTATTATTAGCACCATTATTTGTAAAAGCTATAAAGATTTCCAAAAGATCATTCCCCCTTCACTGTGCCACCCCACCATTCTGTCCCAGTCCCCCCCGCACAATGCTGCTAGAAGCTCATCAGCAGAAGATTAAGCAGGAACATAACACAGAGGGCTGAGGGCAGCATGAGATGCGGAGGCCGGGGAGAGAAGTTGGCAAGTGGGAGGAATGAAAAATGATGTGGGAAGTGGGTGCGGGAGACAGTGGATAAAGTTTTCAAAAGTGACAGATTTTTAAAGGTATTTCAGTACCTAAAGATGTATTTTCTAATTGTATTTTCAAAAGCACTGAGGGTGCCAAACTCCCTTGGAATCCCATTTGACTCCCACCTGCATCTTTAGGCACCAAAATACCTTTAAGAATCTGGCTCCAAGTGATTTAGGATCCCATCTCCCGTTATCAGAAGGGACTCAGGCACTTGGAAGCCCAAGTCTATGGGCATTTTTGAAAATGGGACTTGGGCTGTTGAAGATTTTCCCCAGTGTCCCAAGATAGAAGGAGGAGGAGTAAGGGAACAGGAGGCTGGAGAGATGAGAGCCTGTCTGCTCTGGTGAAAACCCTGATTCAGTCACAGGCAGCCAGCATTCAGCCCTCCTGCACTGGGGTTGTCAGTGCTCCTGAAGTGTAAGCAAGGGTGAGCTGCACTTGAAACAGGGATGGAACCTGGTTAGCTTCTCTTTGCCTACAGGTAGGAGGCAGCACTGGTGCATACACATGGACTGCTGATCTCCAAGAGTTGCCTGGGTCCTATTCCCAAGGGTAACAAGGCAGGAAGAATTGAGGATGAAATGCAGACAGAGGAATTGAAAGATGGAACAGAGTGGGAAGGATGACTGAGGAGAGGGAGGCATGAAGATGAGTTTGGGGGGCAGCCAGAGACCTGGTGTGACGGGTGGGAGATAAAAACAAGAAAATACACCAGACACGAAGCACACAGGTGACATCTTCACTCTCCCTGCAGCCTCCCCACTCAGTCCTGGGTTTTGAAGAAAAAAAAAACTGCTCTGGATTTATAGTCATGATTAATATAATACAAATGTGATTATGAAAGAACGGAAACAGTGTTTGGAATTAATAATTTAGGCTTTTTTTAACCTCTGTTTTGTGCCGAGGAACATTCCTAGAATATAAAATTAATTTCTACTTCAATTTATGTAAGAAACTTAAAAAAAAACAAGAAACCCTCATTATTTATCTCCCCTTCTCTCCTCCCCCATTCTACCACATGGCCCTGAGTCTCAGCTAAATTCAAACCATTTGATACTGTTCTGGTCATGGAACGTGGCCTTGAAGTGGGCGTACATATACTTTGCACTACCAGAGCAGTGTAACAGAGCCACAGTGGAAGTAAGACTCATGCCCCACATGGGAGGGTATGGCTGGGTGTGACTGCAGTCCAAGCTGACATACTGGAGCTAGCTTTTACCAGTGTCACTTATTTTGCTCGAGTGGAGCTGGAATAAGCGCTGTTGGCAAAGGGGTAATTTTGCTAGAGCTTGTCTTGTGGCAGCTTCACTCTTCCAGGCCCCAGGATTTTGCCAGTACAGCTATGTAGGCACAAACCCCACCCCGACTGACACAACTACGTCGGCAAAAGGTTGTAGCATAGACCTGACCAGCAACGTGGGCTCATAGTTCAGACAAGACGAGGAAGTGATTTTCCTCTCACGGGCATTGCTGTAAATCAGGAGTGACTCCACTGTGTTAACTGGAGTTATACGGACAGGAGAGTCAGGCCTGGGCTTGTCTCTTTCTGGGGTTACTCATTGTGCTGGGCATGGTGGAGACACCGCTCCGGGATGCTGTGATGCTGACCTGTGAGCGGAGCAAGAGAAACAAAAGACACAGAAGGGAAGGGACAGAAGAGTTGAGAAAAGAGTGCAGGGTGCAGCAAATCTGTTCCAAAGGCAAAGCAAAGAAAAGCCTCAAATCAAGTGGATTTCTGGCCCCATGAGCCAGGGCTGTGCTACACCCTTTATATCAATCCTGAAGGGTAACCCTATAAAAGTGTCAAGAGAAGTTGGACAGCCATCAGAGGAAATGTTTCACAAGCACCTCTCTCACTTGCCAGCTGCCAGAGCATTTTTTCCTCTTCCCAGCTCCCTTGAAACTTCCCGGACATGGTGTTATACACGCTAAGGGGATTTAGAAAGAAGATCAGTTTAAGTCTGACTGGCTCCCCAGATATCATCCAGGTGGAACAGACACCCACCCATCTGCCTCCCCCTGTAATAACCACCCTCCCCACCAGAAAAAGTACATGTAGCTCTGAGCTCGGGGTTCCCTCCAGGATGCAGAGGACATCTGGGAGCTGGGGGACCATCCACAGAGTCAGCTGTTGCCAGAGCTGAAGAACAGATGTACACAAGTGTGTGATGGGGCGAGAGTTGACGTTTGGGGAGGGGGTGGTATGAGGGAGTCCTGGGGGGCACAATCCCATTGCCTACTGTGTTGGCACCACTCAGAACGAAATATTCCATGTGGAAAGGGAAATCAAAGCAAAGGGACCGCAGCCAAAGCCAATCCACAGCTGATGTTTCCTCTTTCTCCACTGGGTGAGGTATAAATGGGCCCAGTGTAAATCCATCTGTGTTCCCAGGGTACAGCACGCAGCCCTGCTCCAGTGTGGCTAAGCCACCGGCACTGGCTGGGACAGAACTGCCAGGGGAGCTCTGGTGGAGGTGAGGGTGAATGGAGGGGATCCCGGCTGTGGCTATGGGTGAAGGTGAATGGAGGGAATCCTGGCTATGGCTGTGGGTGAGGGTGAATGGAGGGAATCCTGTCTGTGGGTGAGGCTGAATGGAGGGGATCCTGACTGTGGCTGTGGATGAGGGTGAATGGAGGGGATCCCAGCTGTGGCTGTGGCTGTGGGTGAGGGTGAATGGAGGGGATCCCGGCTGTGGCTGTGGGTGAGGGTGTGTCTTTGCATGCAGAAGAGGGAATGCTGTTTCCATGGCATGCTCCCTGCTAGATCCCAACCCCTCATGGACCGAGGTCTGGAGGCTGGTAGGGGGCATGGGGCCAGCTGGTCTCTAGTGGATACTTCCCCCTATTGCATGGGGCACTGCAGTGTAAGTCACTGCAGACAGCCTACAAGGTGTAAGCAGCCCCTGCCCCAGTCATGAGGGATGCTTTTGGTAGCAAAGTTACTGCAGGACCCATGCTGACCAGCAGAGGAAGGCAGCCAGGCTGCAGGGCAGAGACAAGAGGTCCTCACAAGGCTGTCCAATGGATTCCCTGAACCTCCGACCTCATCCATGGGAGCAAACCTCTTCACATGCAAGGAAACTCCAAGACACGCTACTCTGCATGGGAAGCAGCAGCATAGGGCAGAAATTGCCTGACTGTTAATAATAAATAACATATGATATTCACATAGAACCACCCATCTCTGAGAATTTCAACGCACAAACTGCAAACACAGCAGGAATGACATCGCCCACCCATGACATGCAGCCACCTCTGGGGTGACTCACAGCAGCTATTTTATAGCACTCAACTATTGGTAAACTGTTGGGCCAAGTCATCCACTGGTACATCAGTGTAATTCCTTTGACATCTGGCCCTTAAATTGCAGGTCTCAGGACAACCTTTGAGTAGCAGCCTCAGCCATATGTAAAGCTGCCCTTAGGAAACAGGCCCATTGAAGGTACAGGGGAGTTGGGCACCTAACTCACCTAGGCACTTCTGTAATTTCCCCTAGGTCCTATCAACATTTTAGGCTCCAAATACCATTGTAAATCTGGCCTTAAGACATGGCTGCATCATTTCTGCTGTGTCATAGCACCTGGGAATCCCAGCATTGAGACACAATGTCATAATGTCATCACTTGGACTACAAAAAACGAGAAGTCCAGTGGCACCTTAAAGACTAACAGATTTATTTGGGCATAAGCTTTCATGGGTAAAAAACCCACTTCTTCAGATGCATAGAGTGAAAATTACAGATATAGGCATAAACATACTGGCACATGAAGAGAAGGGAGTTACCTTACAAGTGAAGAACCAGTGTTGACAAGGCCAATTCAGTCAGGGTGGATGTGGTCCACTCCCAATAATTGATGAGGAGGTGTCAATACCAAGAAAGGGAAAATTGCTTTTGTAGTGAGCCAGCCAGCAATTTTCCCTCTGTTATGGCATAGCACCTGGGGACTTTCCACACTAACACACTACTGGATCCACTCCCCGACAGGACAGCACCCAGCTGCCGCTGGCAGTAAGCCATGACATGCACTGAACTATAGCATGGCCCACAGGAAACCTCCAGCACTGAGACCTAACCACACTACAGCACTCCAGAAGCTCTAGCACTGAGACACTTGGATCACTTCTGTTATATATCAGGCCCTGGAATCCCCACCACTGAGACACAACCGCAGCCCCCTGAGCCCGAGCCCCAGGACACAGTTGGATAGCTGCCACTATCTTACAAGTACCACAGCTGGACACATCTCTCACCACTGCAAATCTCTAGAATCCTGTGCCAAAGTCCTTTGAAATGGGGATAAGCTCTCATTGGGTTCTGCTTAAAGCTTATGCCTGGTCTGTTTGCACAAGAGCGAGCTTTTTCTTTACAGGTCCCTGCAAATGAGAGACTCCCAGTGCTGGGAAGAACCAGGCACAGGGCGGGCAGATCACGTGCCATTGCCGGGGCTGGCAAAAGCTGGGCAGTGGTACCACAAGTGCATTGGCAGGGATGGGGATGTCCCAAGCAGCTGTGGAGTAAGAGGTGATGCCAGTAGAGTTTGCACCCACTCACCCACCCATCATTGTGGAGTTTTCTTACATGTCCTAGAATTTAAGGCCAGAAGGGGCTCATGGAATCTGACCTCCCACACAGCCCAGGGCACTAAACCAAATCACCCTTTTAGTACATCCAATAACCTATCTTAGACTAAAGTATTCCAGCTCTGGAAACTAAACTATCTTGTGCCACAGGCAGAGATCAGGAGGGACTGAGGTGCTACCAGTGTCCAAGGCCCCTGCAGGGCAGGAAATACATTTTGTGAGATAGCCCCAAATGATCATACCACTAGACCACTAACACTCGCTATGACGCTCTCTACCTCGGGGGAAAACCCTATACCCCCATGTTCATCTTTATAAAATGATTGTGTGGTATCCAATGCGAAGTTTGTCATGTCGGGTGTCTTCGGAAGGCTCATGATGCCCTGAGCATTGTTGTTAGTGTAATGTTATAGTAATTGTTACAGTAATGTTATAGTAAGGTTATAGGTTATAATTTCATGTATGTAGTTATGAGGCTGAAAATCCACATGGCTTAAAATAAGCCCAGGCAAAAACTCTGCAAGAGCAGAAAGCCAGTTCACACCTCATCAGGGCAGCTATGGGACAAACCCAGCCCAGCTTCACAGTCACAAAGGACGTTGGCCTAGGCAGCAACAAAAGAATCTGTTGGACTCTTGAGGGAATCACCCCCCTTCCTTTGGTCAGTATGGGACTACAATGAGGTAATGCTTACCTGACTCTAAGGGGGAAGGGGAGGGCAAAGCCAAGAGTGAAGAAAGAACATGATAAAAGGGAGAAACATTTGCCATGCTCTCTCTCTCTCTTTCACCTACATCTATAGACACCACACCAAGTGACTGAAGCGCTGATCAAAGCGGAGAGCCTGGCTGAAGCACAACCAGCTAGCCTGTGGTGAGAAGCATCTAAGTTTGTAAGGGCATTGAAAGAGTTAAGATCAGCTTAGAATGCGTTTTGCTTTTATTTCATTTGACCAAATCTGACTTGTTATGCTTTGACTTATAATCACTTAAAATCTATCTTTCATAGTTAAAAATGTGTTTATTCTACCTGAAGCAGTGTGTTTGGTTTGAAGCATGTCAGAGACTCCCCTTGGGATAACAAGCCTGGTACATATCAATTTTTTTGTTAAATTGACGAACTCATATACGTTTGCAGCGTCCAGCAGGCATAACTGGTCACTGAAAGGTGGAGGTTCCTAGAGTTGTGTCTGGGACTGGAGATATTGGCTAGTGTCATTCGGTTGCACAATCCAAAGAGCAGCTTACATGCCAGAGGCTGTGCGTGAACAGCCCAGGAGAGGGGCTTCTCACAGCAGAGCAGGGTAAGGCTGGCTCCCACAGTCAAGGATTGGAGTGACCTAGCAGATCACCCATCCAGACAACACCAGAGGGGAACGTCACATTCGCCCACCCCCAAATCCTGCCACCACTTCCTCTGGGACCTGGCCATAGCACTTGGTAAAGGAGGCTGTGTGTGGTGAAGGCATGAGAACAGGGTGAGAGCTGTAAAGTCCCAAATTCTAATTCTGGCCATGCCACTCACTTGATGTGAGATCCTGGGCCACCTGACTTCACTTTCTGTGCCTCAGTTTCCTTCTCTGTACAGCAGGGATAACAACAGCAGCCTACCTCGCAGGTGTGCTGTGATGTTGAGTCACTGACTACAGTGTTTTGAGGCCCCTGAGCCAGACTCTTCTTTCACTGCACTCATGTACACTGAAGTGACTGCAGATGGAGGCTGGAGTGGCTGAGCAGAATCTGGCCCGCACAGAGCTATGTAAGTGCTAAGTGGTATTGTGAAGGAGTCCCTGCATTGGCAGTGAGGTACTCGACTCCGCTTAGGTTTCTCTAACACTTAGCTAACACCACCACCGAACAGTTAATTTCTCCCCTACAGGAAGAACGAGTTGGGCGGAGCTCTTTAACTTTCAGTTGGGCTGTTAGTCTGGGGCACTCACCTGTATCACAACGAAAAGCTTTACTGAAACACAAGGGGAATATCAGATTAAAAACAGACGTCAATAAACTGCCTTTCCTCCTCCTGCCTCTCCTCTCCTCCATAGACACATTCCCCAGGTCACCCTCTCTAATCCAAAGCACATACCCTCCATCCCCTCCCTCCTTCCCATCCCTCCTCCATTGCCCCGAAACTTCTTTTTCCACTTAACCAAGTCTCCGTAGCTCAGCTTGGAACTTTCAACACCACTAGGAATGATCTGAATGCATCATGCTCAGCAGGGGGACCCGGTACTGTGGCACGAATCCAGGTGGGCAAAGAAAGGAAATAGCTGCCATTTGTGTGACCGTGGACAGGAGAGAGAGAGAGTGCATGGGTGTGTGCATGATAGAGATGATAGATGAGTGTGTGTGTGTGTGAGACAGAGACAGAGTGAATGTATGTGAGTGTGTATTGTTGTGTCTGTGTACATACTGTGTATATGAGACTGTATGGCTACATTGTGTGTGTGTGTGTGCGCGCACGCACATGCATTGTGGGCCTTAGACTAAAGTAATTCCACTCATGTCAGTGTATTGTCCCTGGATATACACTGGTGTAAATGAGAGAAGAAACAGGCTCTGTGTATGGGAAAATATATGGGTGTGTATGAGGGTAAAGCATACATGTACTCTGTGTGTGAGTGACAAAGAGAGGCCATTAGCCAGCCAGCCAGAATTTGTGTCTGTGTACTGTATGTATTTCTGTGAGTGACAGTAGTATGGGAATACGAAGGAGTGCATGAGACAATGAGTGAGTATACGGGAAACAGATGGAGAGTGAGAGAGATAGTGTGTGTGTGTGTGTGTGTGTGAAAGAGAGAGAGAAAGGGGACTAAACCCAGCCCTGGCACAACGAGGTGTTATTCCCATTGACTTGGAGGGCAGTTACACAAACTGCATTTGGCTGTACGCGTGTGTGAGTGTGCGAGTGAGTTTGCACATCTGGTTTACTTCTCCCTGCTTTAAAAAAAGACGGCATATTTTGTTTTAAGAGAGATGTAACTTAATTAGGTGTTACGGCTGCAAATCTTTTACTGCTGACTTTGAATTCCTTTAAAGCCCTAAGACGCACTCCGCCAGTTTTTGCTAATTCTAATGGGGAACAAGCACTGAGCAGAATTTTTTTAAAAATAGTAATAATAAAAAGAGGGCCCAGAACACTTTGTTCCAAAGCTAGCCTGACACTTAGATGGAATCGGGGCTCAGGAGCAGAAGCCTGGGTTGCTGGAGACATTTGGGGACTAGGAGACGCCAGCTGGGCAAATAGAGATCTTAGAGAAAAACCAGGGCTCAGCCAGGGACCTGAGTGGGGGAGGAAAGGGGAGGGGAGCCAAACACCTGAAAAGCAGGAGGCTTGAAACAATGAAACACTGTTAGCAGACGCCTCAAAGAATGTGACACACCTGCTGTGAACTCTGCAAGCCTTTGGAGATGAAATGAACGGGGGAGGGAGGGTGCATGTGGGGTATTTGGGGACTCACCAATGTTGTGTGTAAATCATCACTGCTCTGAGGTAGTTGTGGGATCCCTGCACACGCCTGCACTGGGTTTTATTGTAGCGGGATGCTGGCCCCAAGCAGTGGATCTTCAGTTTGAAAGTAAATGAATGGGGGGCCTTGGGTGAATGGCTGCACAGGGGAAACCCGGTAGGTTTGCTGGCACTGGCTCAGGGAGAGAGCAAAGGGGCATTTGAGGGGGATCAGATAGAAGAACTGACAGAAGAACCAGTGGAAAAGTGGTAAAAATTAGTGGTAAATCAGGCCACCAAGGGCTTGCCAAAGTGCTCAGCTACATGAGTGTTTGCGAGGTGAACCCGTACAGTGGTTCAAATCTGCACAGACACACCCCTGGAACCCCGACCTGGGATATTCTATCTACTACCCAAGATCCATAAACCTGGAAATCCTGGGCGCCCCATCATCTCAGGCATTGGCACCCTGACAGCAGGATTGTCTGGCTATGTAGACTCCCTCCTCAGGCCCTACGCTACCAGCACTCCCAGCTACCTTCGAGACACCGCTGACTTCCTGAGGAAACTACAATCCATCGGTGATCTTCCTGATAACACCATCCTGGCCACTATGGATGTAGAAGCCCTCTACACCAACATTCCACACAAAGATGGACTACAAGCAGTCAAGAACACTATCCCCGATAATGTCACGGCTAACCTGGTGGCTGAACTTTGTGACTTTGTCCTTACCCATAACTATTTTACATTTGGGGACAATGTATACCTTCAGATCAGCGGCACTGCTATGGGTACCCGCATGGTCCCACAGTATGCCAACATTTTTATGGCTGACTTAGAACAACGCTTCCTCAGCTCTCGTCCCCTAACGCCCCTACTCTACTTGTGCTATATTGATGACATCTTCATCATCTGGACCCATGGAAAAGAAGCCCTTGAGGAATTCCACCATGATTTCAACAATTTCCATCCCACCATCAACCTCAGCCTGGTCCAGTCCACACAAGAGATCCACTTCCTGGACACTACAGTGCTCATAAACAATGGTCACATAAACACCACCCTATACCGGAAACCTACTGACCACTATTCCTACCTACATGCCTCCAGCTTTCACCCTGACCACACCACACGATCCATCGTCTACAGCCAAGCTCTGCGATACAACCGCATTTGCGCCAACCCCTCAGACAGAGACAAACACCTACAAGATCTCTATCAAGCATTCTTACAACTACAATACCCACCTGCGGAAGTGAAGAAACAGATTGACAGAGCCAAAAGAGTACCCAGAAGTCACCTACTACAGGACAGGCCTAACAAAGAAAATAATAGAACGCCACTAGCCGTCACCTTCAGCCCCCAACTAAAACCCCTCCAACGCATTATTAAGGATCTACAACCTATCCTGAAGGATGACCCAACACTCTCACAAATCTTGGGAGACAGGCCAGTCCTTGCCTACAGACAGCCCCCCAACCTGAAGCAAATTCTCACCAACAACCACATACCACACAACAGAACCATTAACCCCTTGCAACAAAGCCTGTTGCCAACTGTGCCCACATATCTATTCGGGGGACACCATCAAAGGGCCTAATAACATCAGCCACACTATCAGAGGCTCGTTCGCCTGCACATCCACCAATGTGATATATGCCATCATGTGCCAGCAATGCCCCTCTGCCTTGTACATTGGTCAAACTGGACAATCTCTACGTAAAAGAATAAATGGACACAAATCAGATGTCAAGAATTATAACATTCATAAACCAGTCGGAGAACACTTCAATCTCTCTGGTCACGCAATCCCAGACATGAAGGTCGCTATCTTACAACAAAAAAACTTCAAATCCAGACTCCAGCGAGAAACTGCTGAATTGGAATTCATTTGCAAATTGGATACTATTAATTTAGGCTTAAATAGAGACTGAGAGTGGCTAAGTCATTATGCAAGGTAGCCTATTTCCCCTTGTTTTTTTCTACACCCCCCCCCCCCAACGTTCTGGTTAAACTTGGATTTATGCTGGAAATGGCCCACCTTGATTATCATGCACATTGTAAGGAGAGTGGTCAGTTTGGATGAGCTATTGCCAGCAGGAGAGTGAGTTTGTGTGTGGGGGGTGGGGAGGGCTGAGAAAACCTGTATTTGTGCTGGAAATGGCCCACCTTGATTATCATGCACATTGTAGGGAGAGTGGTTGCTTTGGATGAGCTATTACCAACAGGAGAGTGAGTTTGTGTGTGTGGTTTGTGGAGGGGGATGAGGGGGTGAGAAAACCTGGATTTGTGCTAGAAATGGCCCACCTTGATTATCATACACATTTTAAAGAGAGTGGTCACTTTGGATGGGCTATTACCAGAAGGAGAGTGAGTTTGTGTGGGGGGGGGGGGCGGAGGGTGAGAAAACCTGGATTTGTGCTGGAAATGGCACAACTTGATGAACACTTTAGATAAGCTATTACCAGCAGGAGAGTGGGGTGGGAGGAGGTATTGTTTCATGGTCTCTGTGTATATAATGTCTTCTGCAGTTTCCACAGTATGCATCCGATGAAGTGAGCTGTAGCTCACGAAAGCTCATGCTCAAATAAATTGGTTAGTCTATAAGGTGCCACAAGTATTCCTTTTCTTTTTGCGAATACAGACTAACATGGCTGTTACTCTGAAACAGTACAGTGGGGACAGAGTTGGGCCTGCGGGGCATGGAACGGGGGAAGCGTGGCAAAGAAGTAACAGGAAAAGTAACAGGAAGGTGTAAGATAAAGGAGGGGGTACGTTGCCCACCCATTGAATGCACATGGGTGTCAGGTAGCCTGCTCTACTACTTCCAGTCACTGACTCCTGCTGTCTGACTGACTTTAACCTTATTCTCCTCCCACGGAGACAGGACCTGGGACCTGGCTGGACCTGTCCCTCCTCTCACCTACACCCTGTCAACACCAGGGAACCTCCACTGACTTCAGTGATACTACAGCTTATTTACATCAGTGTACCTTAAGGAAGAATTACCCTCCCCCCCACATCACCTGTATACCTCACATCATTGCGCCTGCGATGTCATGGCAGCTGCTCCCACAGACGGCAGGGGTTTACAGAGTCCAAGGCCAGATGGGACCATTGTGATCAGCTAGGCTGACCTCCTATATCATGCAGGCCAGAGACCTGCCCCAAACAATTCCTGAAGCAGAGCTTTTAGCAAAACAGCCAGTCTCAATTTACAAATTGCCACTGACGGAGACTCCTCCATGATCCTCAGTAAGTCATTTCCACGGTCAGTTACTCTCACCATTAAAAATTTTCACCTTATTCTCAGTCTGAATTTGTCTAGTTTCAAATTCCACCCATTGGATTTTGTTAGACTTTTGTCTGCTAGACTGAGACTGTACTCAATGCTTTTTTTGCCTCTGTCTTCACGAACCAGGTCAGCTCCCAGACTGCTGCGCTGGGCATCACAACATGGGGAATAGATGGCCAGCCCTCTGTGGAGAAAGAGGTGGTTAGGCACTACTTAGAAAAGCTGGACGTGCACAAGTCCATGGGGCCGGATGAGTTGCATCCGAGAGTGCTAAAGGAATTGGCGGCTGTGATTGCAGAGCCATTGGCCATTATCTTTGAAAACTCGTGGCAAACGGGGGAAGTCCCAGATGACTGGAAAAAGGCTAATGTAGTGCCAATCTTCAAAAAAGGGAAGAAGGAGGATCCTGGGAACTACAGGCCAGTCAGCCTCACCTCAGTCCCTGGAAAAATCATGGAGCAGGTCCTCAAAGAATCAATCCTGAAGCACTTACATGAGAGGAAAGTGATCAGGAATAGTCAGCATGGATTCACCAAGGGAAGGTCATGCCTGACTAATCTAATCGCCTTCTATGATGAGATTAGTGGTTCTGGGGATGAAGGGAAAGCAGTGGATGTATTGTTTCTTGACTTTAGCAAAGCTTTTGACACGGTCTCCCACAGTATTCTTGTCAGCAAGTTAAAGAAGTATGGGCTGGATGAATGCACTATAAGGTGGGTAGAAAGTTGGCTAGATTGTCGGGCTCAACGGGTAGTGATCAATGGCTCCATGTCTAGTTGGCAGCCGGTGTCAAGTGGAATGCCCCAGGGGTCGGTCCTGGGGCCAGTTTTGTTCAATATCTTCATAAATGATCTGGAGGATGGTGTGGTTTGCACTCTCAGCAAATTTGCGGATGATACTAAACAGGGAGGAGTGGTAGATATGCTGGAGGGCAGGGATAGGATACAGATGGATCTAGACAAATTGGAGGATTGGGCCAAAAGAAATCTGATGAGGTTCAACAAGGATAAGTGCAGGGTCCTGCACTTAGGACGGAAGAACTCAATGCACCGCTACAGACTAGGGACCGAATGGCTAGGCAGCAGTTCTGCGGAAAAGGACCTAGGGGTGACAGTGGACGAGAAGCTGGATATGAGTCAGCAGTGTGCCCTTGTTGCCAAGAAGGCCAATGGCATTTTGGGATGTATAAGTAGGGGCATAGCGAGCAGACCGAGGGACGTGATCGTCCCCCTCTATTCGATATTGGTGAGGCCTCATCTGGAGTACTGTGTCCAGTTTTGGGCCCCACACTACAAGAAGGATGTGGATAAATTGGAGAGAGTCCAGCGAAGGCAACAAAAATGATTAGGGGTCTGGAACACATGACTTATGAGGAGAGGCTGAGGGAACTGGGATGTTTAGTCTGCAGAAGAGAAGAATGAGGGGGGATTTGATAGCTGCTTTCAACTACCTGAGAGGTGGTTCCAGAGAGGATGGTTCTAGACTATTCTCAGTGGTAGAAGAGGACAGGACAAGGAGTAATGGTCTCAAGTTGCAGTGGGGGAGGTTTAGGTTGGATATTAGGAAAAGCTTTTTCACTAGGAGGGTGGTGAAACACTGGAATGCGTTACCTAGGGAAGTGGTAGAATCTCCTTCCTTTGAGGTTTTTAAGGTCAGGCTTGACAAAGCCCTGGCTGGGATGATTTAATTGGGGATTGGTCCTGCTTTGAGCAGGGGGTTGGACTAGATGACCTCCTGAGGTCCCTTCCAACCCTGATATTCTATGATTCTATGATTAGCAGATGTTTGATCCTCACATAGGCACTTCTAGCCTGGAATCTCATGCCCCTTCACTTTCTTAGGCTAAATCGATCAAGCTCCTTAAGAAACCAGAATGAATATGGCCCAATGAGTGTTGTGATTTCAGTCCTGGTAGAGATCATAAAATCACTGCTGTGTTCAGCATTAATGTCAGCCCCCACTTGAGCTCGGGGGTGGGGCATGGACCGTGAGGGCCAAGCCTGCCCAGCACCTGCCCAGCTCTCAGCTGTGGCACTATCCCTCCCTTTTCATCAGGGCAAAATTCTCCCAATAACAACAGCAATAAAGATCAGAGACAGATTCAAGTCTGCTTTCCCACCACCAGGAAGGGATGAAGCAGATAAGCATGCCCCAGCAGGTGAGCAAGGCCTAGTGATGGAAGGCAACAGGAAGCGGCTTTGCTAGATTGCCATAGGAACAGGACCAGCTGGTAGGGTTGCCAGGTATCTGGTTTTCGACCCGAACGCTTGGTTGAAAGGGGACCCTAGCGACTGTGGTCAGCACCACCAACCAAGCCGTTAAAAGTCCGGTTGGCGGTGCTGCAGGACTAAGGCCTGTCCTGACATTGCGCTGTGCCCCGGAAGCGGCCAGCAGGTCCGGCTCCTAGGTGGGGGGGCCATGGGGCTCCATGTGCTGCCCCCGCTCCGAGCACCGGCTCTGCATGCCCACTGGCCGAGAACCACAGCCAATGGGAGCTGGGAGCACAGCACGTCGAGCCTCCTGGGGCCCCCCACCTAGGAGCCGGATCTGCTGGCCACTTCTGGGGCACAGCATGGAGCCGGGACAGACAGGGAGCCTGCCTTAGCCCTGCTGTGCCGCTGCCCGGGAGCCGCCAAAGGTAAGCCCACACTCCAACCCCGAGCCCCAACTCCGTGCCCCAGCCTTGAGCCCACCCAAACCCGAAGCCCCCTCCTGCACCCCAAACCCCTCATCCCTGGCCCCACGCCAGACCCCGCACCCCCAGTCGAGAGACCATACCCCCTCCTGCACCCCAATCTTTTGACACCTCTCACGAACAAAGGCAGCCAGCATTGCCCAGCAGTTGCCATCCATTCCCCAAAAAGCCACTCACCTTCTCCCCCAGGCGCAGACTGCATGGAGGGGAGGGAATGGGCACAAGGGAACCAGGCTCCCTAGTGACCAGGTCTGCCAGTCTGGTCCTCTAGCTTCTGTACTTGCTTTCCCCTCCCCCTCCTTTCCCTTTCAGCAGCTGTTGGGGGGATCCAGGATTGATAACCTACACAAGAGCATGTTTCCCTTTGAGACCCAACCTCGGAAAGAGAAGTCTGAGGTGGACATAGCATGCCAGCCTGGAGGGGTTGCAGAGAGGAGGACAACCCCAAGGGGATGGATGCATACAGACTTGAGAGACACTGACACTGGGGGAAGAGGAACCTGAGTAGAGCAGGGCAGAACAAGAATAGTACTGGATTTTTACTTATTTCATCAAAACTGCATTGCAGTGAAAATTTTATGACCAGCTATGAACCTGAACTGGATTCCTGTGCCCTCCTGGAATGGCCCATGGGTACAGCTCCAGGGAGAAGCAGATCCCAAACCCAATTCATGGGCTGTCCTGTACTCTCGCTCCACCAGTAGTTATGGGCTTGATGTAGGTGGGTTCTCTGGTCTGTTACGTAGGAGGTCAGACAACATGATCATAATGGTCCCTTCTTCTGGTTTTAAAAATCTGTGTATCTAAGAGAAAGAGGGACCTGAACTGGAGTGGATTTCTGTGCCCTCCTGGAGTGGATTTTGCACTGAAGATACTTGAGTTAGAAGCCGAAAATCCTAAAAATACAACCCCGCGGATAAAACTACAAGCAGCTTAACACGGGCCCACTCCACTAAAGCAAAATAAACACTAAGGTCTCCATCAAGTGTCATTTATTTTTATTCGGCTGAAAATATTAGGATCTGTTTCTAAGACCATCCTATTTGTAAAGCACTGTGGGTGGGGTACATCGATTAACTCCTCTCAAAGTGTAACTCAAGTCTTGGGATCAACACTTACGGAAAAAAACATTTGTTTCCTTTCCAAAGTGTCCATTCTTTGATGTTCCTGATTAGGACTTTTAATGTCCAAAAGCAAAAAGCTTCTATTTCCAAGTGACCTGGGAAGTTGTCTTGAATTTATTCCCTGCAATCTTTCCTGCCCAACAACGAAGACCAAAGAAATTATTTCAGATTCCCCACCTTCTTCTCACCAGAGGTAGGGATGAAAAATGGAGCCCCTGAATGGCAGAGTGGACTGCATCAGGGCGCATCTTGTGGTACCAAGCTCAGCCTCTCAAGCAGGAGTTGCTAGGTAACAGTGGATATATTGGTCACAGTTCTACTAATTCTCACTATCCCAGCAGGAGGGATTGGACAAAGGACTCCTGCTGGGGGATCTCACAGCTCCTTATCCCATTTCAGACTGGAGGGAATGGGGCAGGAGTGCTGCTTTGTGGAACTCCAATCCTAGCTGCCCCCACTTGAAGGTACTGTCAGGAATGATGTGTAGAAGAGGTGGGGGTAGGTGGCTGTCAGAGTCCCAGTCTCCTCCAGCAGGAGGTGCTTTAGGGAACAATGTAGGAGCACAGGGCATGTTGGTCTATTGTCAGTCTCCCCAGCCAGGAAACACTGTCGAGAATGCATCACAGCCCCTATTATTTGTCCAATTATACTGCACAAGTCACTTGACTTGCAGAGAACTGTCCCTATGCCATGCTTGTCGCATGAAATGAAGCGTAGTTTATAGACACTATAGACTAGGCTACAAAAATATAAATGTCACTCCAGTTTGACATTATGTTGATATACTCTGAGCCAGCTCTTCTTCTGGGGTAAATCATTGCAGCTCCATTGGAGACAGTGGGTCAAAGCCCCAGCTACCGGCATAGCTCCATTACTGTCAATGGAGCCAGGCCAGTTCACACCAGCCGGGAGTCTGGCCCAGGAAAGTATCTTCACTAGTCTATAAAACATGCAGCCAACTCCAGCTCACACTGAAGTGACTTTCCTTGGAAAAATAAAGCAACCAACACAGTCAATATCTGAATATTTTTTTAAAAAGTGGGCCAGGTGGGGGCCCCACAGATTCATGGGACTCAGAAAATGGCCCAAAGCACTTACATACTGTTTTTGAAGGGTCCACCCTTGAGCCAGGCTGGGAGAAGGGCTTGCAAGAACTCCAACAGCCACGAGCCTAAGTCAGAGGGAGACGTGCAACAACATTCCCACAGAACTCCTAGCACTAAAGAGCAACTGCACAGATGTGCCGGGGGGTGGGGGGACAGAGATTACTAACTCCACAAATGGCTGGGGGGATATGCTGTGGGGGGTCACTGTATGCCCAGTTTGGGTAAGGCACGAGGGGTTGAGGAGGCTGGGAGAGGTCACTAAGGATCCCCTTTGTTCTACACCTCTAGACTTCATGTTGTTGCAGCTACATCCTCCATATGTACCTGGGGGCAATGACCTGTCCATAGGAGCCCATTCACACTAGGAAAGCAGAAGTGGCATGAGATAACCTGGCATCTTGACAACATGGAGGCGTTATGATACAGAAAGCCCATGCTACTCCACCCTGTCAGGGACTTGTCCAAACACATGATCATTACAAGGAGTCTCCTGATCTCAGCCAGCTATTGGGGAAGCTCTTGAGAAGGTGGCTTGTTGACCCTGAGGAGGTGCTCAGCAGCAAGAACATGCATTTGTTGTCCTCTTAGCACCAGAATCCCCGTGTGTGCTATCAACCAGGAGCGGAAACTGGGTAGGGTGTCTGCTATTTTCATGCTGAGGTGTATGAGAAGACCAAGGCCTTGAGGAGAGTAGTATGATGGGCGGAAGAAAAAAGTGTCAGAGACCCTTACACTCCCTTCCTCCCCTGCTCTTTGACTAGCTAATAAGGAACACTACAGATGGATACAGAGTGAGTTGGAGGTTGCTTGTGAGACTATTACTATGGCAATAAACACCTCAGAAATACAGGCGACAGACAGATTAGATGGAAGGATTACATGGGGATGGGAAGGAAAATGTGACCTAAAAAACAGTGGCTCCTCTACCACAGTGATGAGGGAAGGAAAGAGATTGCTTTACTTTTCCACCACTGCATGTGGCAGGTCACAGCCAGCAGTAGAGCTAGTCAGAAGACTGTCGGCTGGCTGCTATATCTTTCTGGACTCTTTATCCGGACTCAGGCACAAACATGGTAGCACTGAAAGTCGATAGCAGCATGCTTTGTGTAAAAGATTCACCACCTCTATCTATTAATCCCTCCATCCCACAATCATTACTAAGGTATCTGGGAGCCTGGCCCGACTGAGTACTGGCACATCTCAGAGGCACAATTTCTGAAAGAGTTTGAGGAAGTCCAAGCCACCAACTGGAAATCAGACCTGTGCCTCTGGGGTAATGCAAAGCAGTGGAAGTGTCTGGATGTCTAATGAGAAAGACTGTCGATACTTCCCCTTTGAGAGACAATTTACCAGGTCAGGTCTTTGCTCAGGTCACCATCCCTCCATGCTAGCAATGTTGTCAATGCCATTCTATCTCTAATCCCTCTACTTCAGTGCGGATGGGTCCCCTCCAGCAGCATCTCCTCTGCTGCAATATCTGAGACCCTTTCCAGGCCTAGATTTAAGATCTGGGCCTTCAATGGAGATAGGGTCCAACATATTCATGGATGATGTCATGAAGCCTGAGGACAGAAGGCCTTGCTCTTGCTATCATCAGTCTTTGGCTTGTGGACCATGAGGTGCCACTAACCTGCCCACAGGATCTAGCAGGGGTGGGTGGAGTTCCATTAAAACAGTCCTGCTCCTTCCTCTTAGATAGCTCCTGGGACTATGACGGACAGCTGTTTCTCCTTGTCAAAGCATGCTCCTAGGTTTCCCATAGTTATCAATCCTGTTGCCTCTTAGATCCGCTTAACTCAGATATGTGTCTCCTGTGGAAGCTGCGAGACATTATGGGCTTACCATGCCATCGCTATGCAGCTGACACTTGGCTTCTCTCTCCCCTTCCCATCAAGTGTGCACCATCACCCTGCTGTCCTAGCCTCTCAGAAAACAGCTGGCTCAAGCCCAGTCTGGGAGGAAGGAGGCGATGCAGATAGGTGGAGGGAAGCCGTCGGAGGAGCTAGCAACAGGAGGCCAGTCTTCCATTTGGAACCATGGCTGTTCATCTAATCTCAGAAATCAGCTGTAGCCAGCAATGTTGCTTTCTGCTTAGGCAGGCCAGGAGCTCCCCGCTCTCAGGAGAATGGCAAGACAGCAACTATGCCAGGCCCTTGTGTGGGAGTGCAAGGATGGGGGGATGCACCCACCCGAGGACCAGGCCCCATCTGGCTCTGAAAAGAGAACTCAACATGTGTCCCAGTGGTGCGAGCTGATCCATTTCTCAACCTGCCACTGGATGGCACAGCTGTGGGACAGATGCCATGGCCTGAGAGCCTTGGAACAAGAACAGCAGATTTCGAAACCACACGTTCCCCAGAGGGAGCTGATGCTGCAGCAAAGAGCACTCAGGGGAAATCTCTTGTGTTTGGAGGAGATTAAAGAAACAAACTCCCCTTGAATCCCAGTGTGAGAAAGCACTAGGTCCCCTCCGCCAAAGGGGTGGGCTGCTCTTGGCCAGAGTGCATGCAGGCTGCTAGGACTCCTGTCAAGTTTCTTTGGTTGGTTTCCAAAAATAAATAGGATTTAAAACCTCATTTGCACATTTTATTTTTCGTTGGAGGAGACCTACCTGCTTGCTCTCTGCAACCAAGCTGGGCATGAGGAGACTATTCAGTGCTCAATGCCAGCACATGCTTAAATAAGGGGAGAGTGGGGAGTCCTCCAGGAATGGCAAGGGGAAAATACAATTAGACAGGGATAGCTGCAAGGTGCCCAGATAGTGTTCTTTTTATGTCTTTTGTAAACCGGAATTTAGAGCACTCACCTGCCGGCTCTTCTGTGCTGGTGACCACGGAGGTTGGGTTGATGGCAGGAATCTCTGGAAAAGAAAGGGTGAGATTCTTAAGGAAGTGTGCTTGCTTTCCAACTGCTGGGTTTGTCCAAACCTATACCTTCTCCCCCGTTTCTGCTGGTGAAGAGAGAGTCCATTGTTAGCAGCAAGAAAGGACAAAGCAGCTCCCCCTGCTGGTTTCCTTTGCTGCTGCCATTGGGACATGCGGGGTACTAAGAGGGGGTGCATCACAACACATCCCCCTTGTTGACTCTGCCAGTCAGGCTAGAGGGAGCCCTGGGAGTCGTAGGGTTCCCCTAGGGATAAGCCCAGGAAAAACACACCCCAAAGGAGTCATATAGAGGATTAACAAGCTTCATTCATGGTGGCCGCTGGTTCTGTTTTCAGGGTGAATCTAGAATAACTCCATTGAAGTCAACGGGCCAAGACCGGCATAACTCTGATGATTTCAATGTAGTTAACACCAGGAGGGAATTTATCCCACTATATACAGTTCAGGCAGAGCGGTGACTGCTGGGAGCCATGGCAGATAAGTGGCAGTGAGGGACAAGGCCAGTGTGTGCTGTCTCATGTTCTCTGTGCAGCAGCACTGTCTTCCTGCCTCCGCCCTGGCACCAGCCAATCTCTGGAAGAGATGTTCTCTGCTCAGATATCTCCTCTTCTTCCCAGCCAGTGCTGCTCTCTGGACAAGAGAGCCAGGCCAGGCATCCGCTGACCCTGCTGGGACAGCTCTGCTGTTGCTGATGCAGAGATAAAGAGGAACTGGAGGCTTCCAGGAGACCTTTAGAGAAATCACCAGAGCTGCCTATCTTGGCCCCGAGAGCCATTGCTGTGCTCCCTGCAGCACTGCGATCAGTGGGTGGAGAGAGATGCCAGTTAGCTGACTCTGTGCACTATGGGGCCCCCACTCTGCTCCCTTGTGCTCCTGCAAGGGAGCCGAACTAGGAGCATCCTATTCCCATTGGCACAACGCAGCTGCCACCTTTAATCTCTTCCCACCCCTGGCCTCCCTGGGGCAAGGAGCATGGAAAGACTTTTACAACCTCCCCAAGGCTTCCAGTTCAGCTTCAACCCAGCACTGCTATGGGAGCTGGGACACTGGCCAGGCTGCCAGTGCAGAAAGCGAGATGGAAGAGAAGGAAGTGAGTAGAGAAAACCTCTTGTGCAGAGTTCCCACATGGCTGCAGGGTCATTCAAAAGATGTTCTCCAGCAGCACAGAGCCCCTGAGTGTATGGATCCACTAGCATGTGGTGCCCCCTGAAGGGCTCCTACCCAACTGCTGCCCCATGCCAGCCCTGCTTAGCTTCTAACAGCCAATGACCTCACAGTCCCTGGCGGCAGGACAGCACTTCGCAGCCCCAGGTAAAAAAATGGCTATAAGATCTTGCACTTGTAAAGATGGCGAAGGAGGAACCGGGGCTCTAGAACACAGGACTGCTGGAACTAGGCATTGCTGACAGCGTTACTCACTGATGCATGGAGCCACAGGTGACCGGCTCTGCTGGTAGCCCTTGGCACAGCGATTGCAGGTGAGCCCTGTCACACCATCTTTGCATGGGCACTGCCCGGTGGTCTGGTTGCAGGTTTTACCAGCTGCACCAACAGGGTGGCAGTCACAAGCTGAGAAAACAAGAGAAAAAGAGAAATGCTGCGAAAAGAAAGTCAATAGATGTATTTCACACACAGTCCTCTGTGCTGAACAGGACATGTCTCTGATAACAGTCATTGCACACAGACTGAAAATTAACAAAATATTTTTAAAACACCATAAATCTGGCTGGGGGTATTACTTAGCTCATTTAGACCCTTCTTTTCTGTTCATTAACCAAGCCTGATTTTCTGTGTATGGGTTTGATGAATTCACTGAACCTTTCAGATAAACAATTTTAAACCGAAGGGCTGCTCACAACTGGCTATTCATGATCTGGTATTCGTGGCATGTGACTGGTCACCTGAATCACATGATGAAGTGAGCTGTAGCTCATGAAAGCTTATGCTCAAATAAATTTGCTAGTCTCTAAGGTGCCACAAGTCCTCCTGGTCTTTTTGCAGATACAGACTAACACGGCTGCTACTCTGAAACATGGTATTGTTGCTAATCCCTGATTGGATGACTGAAGTTTTTACATAGAAAAATAATGAATGGTGACCAGTGACTAATGAAAAATGGCAGTGATTGTCTCTAAAGGTATTTGTATGAAGAACAACCCCCCTCCAAACATCAGGAGCCCATTTGTGTAGGTGAGGGCATGCGTGTGATGTAAGTGCTGCACAGGCTGTTTGCACACATACTAATTGACTGCATAATGAATATAAAGGTAGGACTACAGGGCATTGGCAAAGCTGGGTGGGGTGCGGAACTGAAATAGCAGGGGCTGCTGCCAGTCACGACTGAAGTGCCTTGACAAAACTAGGTAGGAACAGTTTGCAGAACACCTGCCTGCACTATATCTAGCACCAACTACAACTAACAGCCTATTGCTTGGATAAACACATTAGCTTCGGTGACAAAATGTAAAGGAGACTGAGTTTCGAAACTCCCCAGAGGATTCTCCTGAGAGGAAAGAGCCTTGAGTAATGCAAGTGACATCATGGGACTCTCAAGGCAGGGTGAAACAGACAAGAGTGGGATGGTCCAGGACTGGAATATGGAGAATTAATTCTCTTCTCACCCATGGGAGAAAGTAGTTCCCCCTCAGTCAGGGATGGGGGTCAACTGGAGAAGCAGCCTCCAGGATCAGAGAAGCATACAGCTGGAATTCCCATCTCATTCCAAGCGCAGGGATCTGGCCAGAGGATGCTCCTACTGTGTGTTTCTTTTCATAAAGGGCTTGGAGCAGGGCATGACCTCTTCTCAGTTAGGTCTCCTCAGGTTCAGTCCCTAGAGCTCAGAGTGTTTGAATTGGCACTTACAGCTGTCTGCCATCCTTCGAGCTTCGGACATCAGAACAGCCAATTTCTCCCACCCCCTTCCCTACCTTAGGGCGAACACAGCTGCAGCTGCTTCAGAGGACCTTGTGGAACCTGGGAGGAATTTCCAGGGGCTCTCCTGCCAGCTGGCCCCATCAATTAGCCAATCGTGAGCAGGCTGGGGGGGCCCAGGGTGAAAGAGAGAGTGTTAAGGCTCATTAAAGGTAACTAATTGCAGCCTTGTGAAAAAGGGGAGGGAGTGAAAAAGGAGGAGAGAGAGAGAGAAATAAAAAAGTTGGGTTCCAGCAGGGGATTTTTAACTTTGGAAAAAATGTGTAAAAACCGATCCTGGTTTCTGTCAGAAAAAGGGAGAACCATTTACAATGCTCTGCTCGTTTTTATTGTTGGCAAGGTGAGGAGTGTGCGTGCCATGGCTGGCGAGCCCAGCATACTGGCAAAGGGGGCAGTGAGCTGGGATCTGCCTGGTGCAGTGCCATGGCCAGGGCAGAGCGGGGGAGAGGAGAGGCAACACCTGTGTCATCGCTTGTGATCCAACCATACCAGTCGCTCAGTGTCTTGTAAGCAACCACAGCTGTGCTGCTCCTAGGCTCAATGGTCTGGACTCCTCCCTCCTGCATTCCAGCTACTCCTGGCCTCTATGCTATCTCCCTCTCTCCGTCTACAGAGGCAAGAGAGGAGGTCTTGGAGCCTGGAGCAGTGCGTCAATCTCACGGGATGAAAGGCACTGCAATGAATGGTACACCCGTGAGGTTGCAACACTTTTGCTGATGCAGCAGGAATTTGCTGAACCAAACCATTGACACCCTCAAGGAGGAAGCTGAGGGACTGGGATGAAAGCTTCACTCCAGTAACACTGCTTGTATCACATGCTTAGCAACGAGACCCATCTTCTCATTCTTCCATAGCGATGGGGTGATTCTCTCTCAGATGGGATGAGTGCTAGAACTGGGACTGGAATACAGTTCCCTCCTTACAGGCACACACATGCACACACACACACCGCCATAGTCCAATCTCCCCTCATCAGAGGACACAGCTAAGATAGAGTCAATCTGAGTCTCCTGTCTTCATTGGAAAGACTCACAGTGGGTCTTTCCCTTTCACTCCCTCATCGCAGGAGCTATACGCAGGGGATGGAAGTGAAGTTATTCCTTCATGGTTCTTGCTTTCGCATCTTCCTCTCTGGCTCTAGAGCCATGGGATGAATCTGAAGTGAGTCTTCTTGGTGATTCCCAGCACATCTGATCTCCAGCTCCATGGGGAGGACCCAATCTGGCTCATTCCCGTGCCCCAGCCCTACAGCCACATGGTTTACTCATTCTGTAGTGAGTGCTTGATGGGAGAGTCACAGGAGAGAGAAAAGCTGCTAAACCAGGAGATGACTGTCTCATCAGCCAGCTTAGGACTGGGGCTGTTTAAGAACTGGGAAAGGTATCTTGGTTTCCATCAGTGTAATAGTCAAACGTGACTCCAAAGCCAAACAAAAACAACTCCCCTTGTGCCCCCCCCCAAAGATGTTATCATTTCCCTAATTTTCACCAGATGGGATCTCATTGGAGCACAGCATCCCTGCTCACCAGGCCTTCTCATGCTCAGCAAGAAATGAGAGCATGCAGTGTCTAATGTGGAACAGATGCCTTGGTCCTTATCAGATCTTGGCTGGGATTGGAAACGGACGTGTTTCTGGCAAGGGTATTTGGGGGCTCAGCTGTGATAACAAATGGCAGCAGATGAGGGAGTCCTGGCATGGCATGGGACCTTCAGAAACACGGGACCTTTCTTCAGCCCCAGCATGCTTTGGTGCCAGGACTGTGGGGGCCTGTAACGCCTCACTTAGCAATCCACGGCTTCACTAGCTCTCCTGGAAACATGAAGTAGTCAGCAGAAACCCTGAGAAGACCCCTGGGGCCATGTCCTAGGGGGATCCTGTGTGGGCCCCTGGAGCTGCTCTGCAGCGTGACACTGCCCAGGTCCCTGGACTGGACTGTGGGGTAACCCAGAGCCAGTTGCTCCCTGGAGCCAGTCACATTAGCTCTCACCCAGCTCTGTGGCTCTGGCTAGCCCCTGTCCACACAGCTTCTTTAACATGAGGCTTCAATTTGCAGTGAACCCAACCCAGCACCTTCCCCTGAACCTCACTGGACTGAGTCCATCCCTCTCACTGCTTCATCCCGTCTCCCTTTCCAAGGCCTCGGCTTTGCTCCAGACTTCTCACAGGGTAGCCACAACAGTGACATGCTCGCTCTAGAGGGCAGAACTACGGAAACTCCCACCAAGACTCAGCCACCCTCCACGCCAACAGGGTGCTGGGAAATGCCCCTCCAGATGGGCAGAGGGGTCTCACGCAGCAAGACTGAGATGCAGGGATGTTAACATCTCATTGACGTGATGCAGGTGGTTATTTATCAGCCATCTCTCAATCTAGGGGCTTGAGTGATGTCAACAACTACAGAAGTGATGCCAGAGAGCAACAAACTGTATAACTCATCATGCCAACCCCACTGCTATTGACTCTTAATAGTAATACTACTTTGCCTTTCTCTGGACTAGAGCAATGGGCACTTTCATCTCCTTTCTCGACAGATGCCTGGGATGGCTCAGGCATTTTAAACAACTTTGATGATTCCTCTGGCATCTCTGCCTGTTGGTACAATACATGACTGTGACTGTGCTGCAGGGGTATCATAGGGTTGGAAGAGACCTCAGGAGGTCATCTAGTCTCACCTCCCGCTCAAAGCAGGACCAACCCCAACTAAATCATCCCAGCCAGGGCTTTGTCAAGCCTGACCTTAAAAACCTCTAAGGATGGAAATTCCACCACCTCCCTAGGTAACCCATTCAAGTGCTTCACCAACCTCCTACTGAAATAGTTTTTCCTAATATCCAACCTAAACCTCCCTCACTGCAACTTGAGACCATTACTCCTGGTTCTGTCATCTGTCACCACTGAGAACAGCCTAGCTCCATCCTCTTTGGAACCCCCCCTTCAGGTAGTTGAAGGCTGCTATCAAATCCCCCCTCATTCTTCTCTTCTGCCCAGTTCTCTCATCATCTCCTCATAAATCATGTGCCCCAGCCCCCTAATCATTTTCATTGACCTCTGCTGGACTCTCTCCAATTTGTCCACATCCTTTCTGTAGTGGGCAGACCAAAACTGGACGCAATACTCCAGATGTGGCTTCACCAGTGCCAAATAGAGGGGAATAATCACTTCCCTCGATATGCTGGCAATGCTCCTAATAATGCAGCCCAATATGCCGTTAGCCTTCTTGGCAACAAGGGCACACTGTTGACTCATATCCAGCTTCTCATCCACTGTAATCCCCAGGTCCTTTTCTGAAGAACTGCCGCTTAGCCAGTAAGCCCTCAGACTGTAGCAGCGCATGGGATTCTTCCGTCCTAAGTGCAGGACTCTGCACTTGTCCTTGTTGAACCTCATCAGATTTCTTTTGGCCCAATCCTCCAATTTGTCTAGGTCACTCTGGACCCTATCCCTACCCTCCAGCGTATCACTCTGGACCCTATCCCTACCCTCCAGCGTATCTACCTCTCCCCGCAGCTTAGTATCATCCGCAAACTTGCTGAGGGTGCAATCCACCCAATCATCCAGATCATTAATGAAGATGTTGAACAAAACCGGCCCCAGAACTGACCCCTGGGGCTCCGCTTGATACCAGCTGTCAACTAGACATTGAGTCATTGATCACTACCCGTTGAGCCCGACGATCTAGCCAGCTTTCTATCCACCTTATTCAATCCATAGTTCTTTAACTTGCGGCAAGTATCGAGTGTTGCTGGGGCACTGGCTGCTCAGCCGTCGGTCTAGAAAGCAGTTCTCCATGTCTTTGCTTCAGACACCTGTACAGTTTCCTTAGTGAGCTTGTTCTATATTTTCCCTGGAATAACTCTAGTTGTGCTCCAGTATCTCAGCTGAAAAGCTACAGTTCTGCCATTGCCATTTGACTGCATTTGCCAGTCTGAAGCAGTTTGCTCTGCTGCAGATGTTGTACCTACAAGGAGATTGCCTTGCTTTTCTGCAAGTATTTGAGCACTCTGGGCTTTAGCTATTTGACAAGCCTTTGAAAAATCATCTTTCCTGTTGCTTTTATGGGCAATTTCTTGGATCATAGAATCATAGAATATCAGGGTTGGAAGGGACCTCAGGAGGTCATCATGTTCTCATCCACATCTAGTACAGAGCTAGTTTTGCCTGCTAGAATAGCTCGTAGTCCTATTCTGATGAATATTTTGGGCTTTCTTAACTGCTAGTTGTTGAAATGCTGCCATATAGACACCTCTTGCAGTGCATCAAGTTGACTCATTTCACTCATACCTAAAGCTTGGCTTGCAATTGGAAATGGCAGCGAATCAGGAATTCTAGCCCAGTGGTCACTCCTGCCTCCTGACACTTGGAAACCTTCCCCTAGCCACGCACAGGGTGTGATTTATAAACAGCCTTGCTAGTGCACTAAGCAAAATGGAGCCTGGTAGGATCCCAGGTACTCCTGCTCTCATGTCCGTTTCAGTGCAAGGCTGAGCTGGAGCGGCTCATTAACTGTGCTGCTCTGCATGAGAATTAGTAGGCAGCTGGTGTGGCAGAGATGTTACAGTTCCCATATGGTGGAAATGTTGCTCCGTATTATATGTATTATGATCACATCTCGAGGGCCCTTCCATTGTGCTGAGCACCATATAACCACATAGATCATCCTGATTACAAAGAGCTTACCATTCAAATTGACAAGATAGAGAACCATGGGAGAAAGACAATAGGATGATCCCTATTTTATAGATGCCGAATGATGAAGTGACTTGCCCATGGTGTCTGTGGTAGAGCCAGGAACGGGACCAGGCTCACCTGGGTCACAGCAGAGTGCCTTTACCACAAGACTAGCCTCCCGCTCAACACAGACAATGCAGCAGGGGATGACCCAGTGCAAGCGTTCCCCTGGTTTTGTCGAACTTTGTGACATTCTGGGGGTGTTTGCAAATTCTGCCGGCTCTCCAGGAAAACGCACCCAAAAATGTAGCTGGCAAAACACCTGCCTTTTGCTTGCAGTGCATACCGGGGGTGCTTGCCTCCCAGGAGAGAGCTGCTAAAGATTCAGCTGAGTGTGCAGAGTCATTGTGCAGAGCTCTCCTGGTGAACTGCATGCTGGAGCTCTTCCCTCTCAGTCCCCTCCCTCTTCCTAGAACTATGTAGCCTTCCTTGCGAGCAGGCAAGCTGTGTTTAGAGATTCCTATCACTTCCTCACCTAGCCGGGACTCCTGGTGTTCCCAGTAAGTCTGAATTAGCGAGCGGAATCCCTGTCTAGGATCTAGGAACATGGGAATGTCAAAAGCCACTGTCTCTGCCCCTCTTCTGCCTGGCTTGTAGGCCCTCAGCAGCAGCACAACCAGCCCTGCAGGATCTGTCCCGAGGAGCAACAGGGTAAGCAAGCAGGCTTCCTTTGTGCATCACAGGCTGCAGCTTGGCTATAAAATCACAGCAGAATTGCCTCTGAATGGATACTTTCCATCAGCCTAATACTCTGCAATTACGTTCTGCGAGGATATCAGAGTGGGACTGTCCCAACAGACTTCAAGCTGCTGCTTTTGCCATATGGATTAGGCAGTCAGAACTGTGGCACACTTCATTGGAGGAGACCAGGGCCTCTTATGCTACCCTGCCCTCATCTCCAAAAATAAAGAAGCCTGAAAGACAGCCAGGGGAGGAAATGCTCAGAGTTCCTCCCACGACTCAGTGTGGAAATAAATCTGCCTGGTCCTTTGAATACTCAAACTCACTCATACGCACACTGTCTAGTGTCTTCCTGTCTGTCTGACAGGCTTCCACAGCAACTTGTCTGTGTGCACACACGGGTGGTGCATAGGGTAAATAGGACATCTGCAAGGAAGGCACCTAAAAATCCCCAGCAAAGAACACAGGCAGGGTAACAACAGTTTCTGCTTTCACAGTGCCGGGTTATGACGATGCCCAACCATCTCCAACCAGGGTGGACAAACAGGTTCAGAGAAGATCAGAGCTCACACAAATCTCTGTGCAAGACTCAGACTGAACTGTGGAGATTGGAAATAGTTGGCTAACTCACTTCCACCTTTTCCAATGTAGTGTTCCCTCTGCTCTTATTGGTTTGGGCTGGGACCAGCTGCAGAAGTGACAGAGGTCTTTTGGAGGGCCTAAGTGGCTCAGATAGAGCTGGAACTCAGAAGACTTCCAGCCTAGCTTGTAACAAAGAAGTTGGGAGAAGCCTCTGACCCATAAGAAAGGAAGAGTTATTTATAAAAGACATGCTGTAATTAAGGCAAAAGAAGGCCTGATTCTCCTCCTAGTGGATTCACAACAGTGCATATCTGGAGTAAGAGAGATCAGAATCCGGCCCAGTATCTGCGGTGCTGAGCTAACATTGCCCAAGTCTGCAGTGTCAGCAGTGGACAGCATCCAGGACAGCACTGGGCAAGGAGTTCTATAGAGGGAGCACCACGTGGCTGATACAACGGCTCCTCCATGCATGGGGAGCTGCTGTACTGGCAAGAGAAGCCTGAAGAAGCCAGGCAGAGAGAGAGCTTGAAGCCACATTCTGGAGGGCTTGGCAGGCTGAGGGCATCGCTTTCTAGCCTCTGCAGAACTGAACAGCCAACCAGCAAAACGTGGGCCACTGTGGGAGTCACACACAGCATTGGCTGGAGCTGGTCAGAAGCATAGCAGCAGTGGCATGGGTACTGACTGAGCAGATCAAGGGCAGGTGTGTAAAGAGATGAAACAAAGGCAGGAATAAAGCACTGCCTCAGCAAACTGCCACCACCAAAACTTTCACAGGGCGGGTGTGTGAGAGAGAGGAGGGGGAGAGCATAGTGGCAGAGGGAGCCGGGGAGATTGCGTTGCAGCAACGGTTCCTGCAGATCCCCTCCCTACCCCCCAGAGGAAATGACTCAGGGCTTTTTGGAGAAACCACAGGCTGACAAGTCTGCTGCCTGCCCTTCTGCATTTGTGCTGGGTTGCAATATTTAGGGAATACTTTGCACTCAGAGCTGTTTCCTGGGAAACCATACGGCCTGACCAACAGGGCAGCAAGCCCAGAGGCAGGATGAGCAGTGTCTGGAGATGGCAAGAATGCTCCCACAGTGACAATGCAACCTGGGTATAGATCCCGAAACTGGAGACGCTGGAATGAAAATCTGTGAGGAAGAGACACTGGCTCCCTTTCATTCCAGCTCTCATGCAGCAAGATCCAGACGCGGGCATTACCACTCACAGTACCAGCCTTTGAATCCTGCACCAGTGCCCTGGCGTGTATATCCTATGCACACACCCATCACAGGGGGTGACCTCTGGCAGCAGGGCCCTGGCATGTGACACTGGCTGTATGTATAGAGGTTGGAAATGTGCAGCTTCCAGATAGTCCACGTTGCCCTCCTCCCTTATTCCTCCTCTTTCTTTTCTGCCGATAACATTTTCCTCCTTTGCATCCCTCACTGCTCCATCCCAAGTCTCTCCATCAGATGCAACTGCTGTTAGCATGTTCCAAGCCAAGACTGACACTTGCCCCACCCATATAAAGAGGGGTTGGCAGAAGGGGAGCAGCAGGGAGCCAAGGCCCCTAAAGCAGAGATCTAACCATCCCCTCTTCCCTAAGGCCCTCAGATGGAGGAGGGAAATGGAGAATGGCGCAGCAGAAGGGGATATTTCCCATCCCCCACAAAGCAGACATAGGGGTTCCCATTTTACAAAAGGTGTCATCCTAAGTGGGTCCTGAGACCCACCCCCAAAGAAAGAAAAGGAGGACTTGTGGCACCTTAGAGACTACCCAATTTATTAGAGCATAAGCTTTTGTGAGCTACAGCTCACTTCATCGGATGCAAAGAGTGACAAGTCTCCTGCACCTTCAGCCCCATGCTTGGATTCAGAGCTACAGCCTGATTCTGCAGCCGTCTTGGGCAACACCACATCTCTTGGGATAGCGGGGCATTGATGGCCTGGGAGCATCCGACCAGGGTTAACCACTCAGCTGTTCTGCAGAGCTCTCTGTCCCTTGCAGTACTCCCAGAGGAAGAAAATTTCCCCTTGGCAGCATCACAGGGTGGGGGTGCACCACAAGCCACTGGAGCACTGCTCCTGCTCCAACGAGCCACGTTCCCTCCCTTTGCCACAGTAGGACACTCGGCTCCCTTCTGGCACAAGGTGCTCGACATAAACCACACCCCACTTGGCTCCCACATCGAGCTGGGGGGGGGGGGAGCATTTCCAAGCCGAGTCACCGAAAGGCCAATGGTGTCTGAAGCAAATGTAAAATCCCCCAGCCACGGGAGAGCTTTGGTTGCCGAGGTGAGGCACACACGCACGGGGGGCCTGCCAACTCAGGGGCTCCACTTATTAAAAACGATTTGTTCTCAGTTCCTGATGCCCTGGCGGCAAGGCAGGTCTCAGCTGTCTGTACCAGCGCCAGACGCAGTCACGCCTTCTGCCACTGCTGCTTTTCACTGTATGAGACGCTCGTTAAAACGGGGACTTTTCCCTCCTCCTCTTCGCATCCGCATTCGCGCCGCTCCCTGAAGGCGGGGTGGGACTTGTATACGTCATGCACTAGGGCTGATGAAGAGGCTACCAACTTGCCCAGCACAAAGCAACATGCTTAGCTCCCTACCTTCAAATTGTTCTAATCTGCCAAAGAACAGGGGCCAAATGTCAACGTTCTAAACTATCCTACTGCTGCAAAACTGCCCCCTCCTCCCCAAAATCTTTAGCAGTCACTGTTTATATGTAAGGCCTACGTAAAAGCAACGTTTTGTGGTCTGGCACTCCTTCGACTCTGCAACACCCACAAGAAAAACAATCCACTGCATCCTCTCTCCAAGGCTGCCTGGCCCATCAGCATGCTCCCACCATGTGACTGGGTCAGGGCTGAAGTCCCTCCCAGTATGGATGGTCACCCACCACAGTCTGACACAGGCATCAAGGTTGGAGAAGAAGAGAAGCTCCCAACCTCCCAGATTGGAGTCCTTTGAGGTGGTGAACTGGCTTCTCCCAGCTCCCTCTCTCCAGCCTGGGAACTACTAGTTTGTGTAGGGTGAACCTCAGACCGCTGGAGCTGCGCTGGCTTCGATGCCTATCCAAAGCTTTTCTAAATATGCTGCACCTCTTGCATATGGGAAACCAGGCTTGAGATCCTGAGCGACCAGCCTGGTTTGTGGCTCTGTATCTGGGCGTGTCTGCTTCCAGAACCCGTAAGGAGGGTGGCAGAAGACCAATATGAACCATAATGAGCGGCCTGTTTTCTCAGACCTCAAAAAGGATCCGTTCTTGTCAGGGGGAAGGAGAGGTTGGTTCTAGATTGGTGCACAAACTTGTTGGAGTAAAGAGAGACTTATTTTACCCACCTGTTCCCTGGGCCCAACCCAGCCCCAAACAAGACAAGGGAAAGGCTCCCACCAGCATGACCAGAAGCTGAGAGATCCCTAAAGCCAGCTGCCAAGTGCATACTGGCCACTGTCTCGCACTGTGGTGGGTAGAAGAGTGTTCCAGAGTAGAAAAGAAAGACAAGACAAGGCCTGTGTGTTCCCAGCAGCCTCTCCGGCTTGTGCAGATAAGATGTCTTCTTGATGCCAGCAAGGCAGCCCCACTCCCTTCTTGAAGAAACTGACAATCTCCATTAGACACAGTCCAGGGGAGAAATCCTGGCTCCATTGAAGTCAATGGCCAAACTTGTGTTGACATCAGAGGGGGCAGTATTTCATCCCAGGTAAATAGCTTTCCCAGCGATGGCCTAGGTGATGCCAACTGTCACTCGCTCTGTTATCTGAAGCGCTCCTTTCCTTTGGGAGACTGTGGTCATGCTGCATCACAGAGGAAGTGTGCTGTGAGGGGGGGTTGAATGAGAACAGCTGGCTGTAGGGATCTGCCTAAGGCAGAGCAAAAACCAGGGAGAGGATAAGTCCAACAGTGGGCAGAATCCAGTGCAGATCTGATCCAATTTTCAGTGGTGCTGAGCACTCCAATGGCAGTTAACAGGAGCTGTGGGGCACAGCCCCCCTCAAGCACCAGGTCCTAGAAGTCAATCTACATTAGAAAACTTGCACCAGGGGAACTAAAGTGGATCTAGTTACACCAGTGCAACCCCCTACAATAGACACACCCAAATCAGTTCCAGTTGCATTTAAACCAATGTAATAATTGACCGCCTTAATCTAAATCAGGTCGAAAGTAATTTCCATCCTTTTAAGTGCGTCTACATTAACAGTTTGCCCTGGTGTAACTAGATCAATATTAAATGAATTTAGTTACCTTGGTGCATGTTTTCTAATATAGACAAGGCTTTAGATATCTATGTGTGTCTATGCATCGCCTCTTCGAGATGAAGGATGGGTGCATTAGACATCAGAAAGACAGACTAAGCTGATGGACAGATGGATTCCATCCTTATTGCCTGGGCAGCTGAAACTCACACACTCCCATCAGTAAAATGCTGGGATTCTCTGTGGGAGGAAGACAAGCCCAACCTGTTATTTGTCTCCCTTCTGCTCTCCCTCATGCTCCATCAGCTCATTGGGAAAGCAGCAGGGACCTCAGCCTGCAGCCAGAGGGAGATGACTGCCCTGGTGAGTGGAGTTTAGAACCTGGCAGGGGCAGCAGGACTTACGGGGCTATATAGGACAAACAGCTGCATTCAGAAGGAATTAAGTAGAGAAAAGTAGGTGTGCCCCCTTAGAGATGGCAATGGTGCAGCCAACAGAGGAGGAAAGGGCTGGGAGATGGGGTCTAGGGGGAGAGGAAGGCCGAAGGGGGAAGATCCCCCTTGCTGACAGCTCCCCTTACCTTTGCAGGCCTTGCGGTCGGTGATGGATTTGCTCATGTCCCGGTAGAACCCCTCTTTGCAGTAATGGCAGTGCCGGCCGGCTGTGTTGTGTCGACAGTTGAGGCAGACACCTCCGCTCTTCCTGCCTGAGAGTTTGTACAGCTCCATATTGAAGCGGCAGCGCCGGGCATGCAGGTTACAGTTGCAGGCTGCAGGAGGAGGGGGGAGAAGAGGATGAGCAGGTGTAAAAAGGGCTAAGGGACCAGAGAAGAGTCCCCTCACGCAGCCTCCAACCCCAGGGCCAGACCCACTCAGAGGATTGCCCTGGCCAGGATGCAGACTCAGAGCCACTATCAAAATTTCAACTCAAGGCACTAAGCCAGAGGAGGTCGGAGTGAGCCACCCAACACAGAACGTCCATAGACGCCTCGAAAGGGAGGCCCGATTCAAGTTCTTATACTCAGGTGGTGCAATCCCACAGCGAGGTAAGTGGGGTCAATGTTAGCTGAGAGGTCAAGGACTGAATGGGCCAAAGAGCCCAAAGCACGGCTACTGCACCTCCTAGGCATTCTGCGTGTGCAGTGCAGGCAGGAGCAGAATGGTAGGAGGTTGATTGGCTACAGATCAGTGAGTAAGGTTGGGACAACTAGTTCAGATCAAATCAACCTGAGCCTTCACCCCTAACTTGGAAACAAACATTCGGAAACTTCTGCTAGTTCACTCGCACTCACATGCTATTTTTCCTTTTGCTCTTGTTTGTGCCCTTGCAGGCCACAGCTGTGAACAGAAGCTGGAGAAGCCAGAAATCCCACGAAAAGGCCTGTTCTCATGAGACCTCCCTCCCATTTTGCAAACCTGAGAGAGGTGCTGAACCTTTGGCTTTGGCCCATCGCTGCAGAGAACAGATCCACACTCAGAGGGGATTGTAGGTAAGGTGTTGTAAGTCACGTGCAGACTCCCTGGACGTATTGTATACCCACTCACCACAGTGTCAGGGAGTCTAAATCAATGTAATTTACACACCTAGAAATCAGGAGGTGTAAATTACAGCCGGGAGTATCCAGATATTCATCTACCCTCCCCTTAGTTGTTTTTGTTGCTCCAGGTCTTCCATCCAGCGTATCTGAGCTCCATCGGCTGAGACTTGCTTAGGCACAGTGGGCCAAGCGCAGGAGTGACGGCAAAAGAGAAGGGAAGCGGCACACTGGGTGGTATGGGGTGAGGGAGCGACTCTGTGTGCACCACAAATGTCATTGGGAGCTTTGCCATGGACTTCAGCCGGAGCAGGATCAAGATCTGAGGCTAAGGACAAAGGAGGTCTCAGGGAGCCGGGAGGGCATCTAGGTTGGTGCAACACCCATGCTGAGGGGCAGGAGGCACTGCAGGCTACACCAGTCTAGACTGCCTTAGACTTTCCTCTGAGAGTTTGGTGTACTTCTTCTTATACAAGGCAGGGACTGTCTTTGTGTCCTGCGTTCGTTCGGTGCCTAGTACAAGGGAGCCTGGTCCAAACTAGGGCTCCAGGGTGTTACCACAATTCAAATAACAACCACCACCATGGAGATCCAGCCAAAATCTCAAAACCTCCAGCGCCCCATACCAGGCTAACTCTTCCCAGCCTCCCCTCACCCTTCACACGCCCCCCCCCCCCATGCCTTTCTCCAATGAGGCGCAGAACCTGGGCTAATGGAGCTTGAAGCCAGAGAGAAGAGAGAGGGAGGAACCCCTCCCCGGCAGCTGCCAGATCTCGCCCAAGTCCCCTCCATGGGGTGGAAGGAGCAGGTGCCGACCTTTATCGCACCCCATAAACAGGCTCCCCACAGGAACTTGTCTCCACTGCGGGGGGAGGGGGGAAGGAGAGAGGGGAGGAGTAAACAATCAACCCAGAGGGCCTCTGAGGAGCTAGGGGAGGGCAGGGCGGTGCTGGCAGACAAAGGACCATGCAGCAGGCAGAGGGGAGGAGGGTTCAGAAGAAGACAGCTGCCCAGCGCCTGTTGTCTAGTGTAGTTCCCTCCGAGGAGCCGTGATTGTCTCATTGCCCATCGACTGGCTCATGGCTTCGCTGCTGGCAGGATGGCTGAGGAGACGGGGAAGGGGAACGAGCAGCTTGCCTCCATGTGTTCTCCAGATGTGTAATATCCTCTGTGCCCCGTTGGGCTGGGTGCTGGGGAGGTCGCTGCTGAGGACCTGGGGCATGTGGAAGGGGAAGGTGGGAGGCCAGTTCTGCCTTAAATCATAGACAAGTGCAAAGTGGACGGTTAGAATGAGACACCCAGCGGAAAGGCCAGCTGAGCACCTGCCATCCTGCTGCCACGGCATCTCCCCCCTTGCTGCCAACAGATGGCAGCTGCCCCTGGCACAGAGCTACCCGGAACATAAGGTTGAATCTGCTTCGCACCCAGCCCCCCAGTGGCAGCACACAGTATGCTTCTGGGAAAGATTGGGAGAACCGGGCCCTGGCACTGAGCCACTTGCCATGCCACCTGTGCGCCCCCTGCTCACATGGCTCGTGGCTCCAACCTGCCTGTTACAGAGGGCTACACACAGGCCTGTATTGCTAGGTACTCCTTGCTGATTACTTGAGGCTCATAACTCCCCAGGAGGTCATTATTATTATCCCCATTTTAGAGATGAGGAAACTGTGGCACGGAGAGGCTAAAGCCCAGAGCCTCAAAGGTATTTAGGCTCCTAACTCCCAAGTGACTTACCCAAGGCCACCCAGTATGTCAGTGTCAGAGAATGGAGACCAGGTTTTACTGCCTAACCGCAGCCTTGCCTGGTAGCTTTCACTTTGGGAGGCATGCCCCACCTTTCTGACCAGCCTGTCTGCCCCGTGGCCATGAGCTGTAAGCCTTCCCCCCTGCCTCTCCCGGGGGCACAGGCAGGGTGGGATTCATTCTGGGCTGCACACACGATCCTCGCCAGGCTACCAGATCTGTGTCACCGCAAGTCCAGAAGATCCTTTTATGTGAAAAAAAGCCAGGGAAGCGCCCCACTCCCTTAGGCTCTGCCCTATTAAAGGCAATAGAGGTTGTGCTATTACTGTCATGGGGGCAGGATTGGGCCCCTGAGGTGCAAGGAGAGTTATGTTTGTTGTTTCCTGGCCTGTCCCCACAGCCCTCTTCCCCAACAGCCCCCAGTCTGGCCCTTTAAAAGGACCACCCGCTTTGCACTGGGTTGCGGGGTGGAACGGCAAAGCTCCTTCTGTTGTTGTGCAGTGCCAGGCCCATTAGGGAGCATGAACAGTGCCAGCTGTGGCCAGGGTGCTGTGGTGGAGAGGAAGGGCCTGGTCTCCAATCTGCTAGCCAGAAGCAGCAGAGGAGAGAGCTGCTAAACTCGTTTTATTTCAGATCTCCCCCCCCACACCACACACATACCCTTTATTTTTTATTAGCCGCAGGAACCCAAAGGGGAGGGGGGGGGGAATTCCAAATCCACGTGTGTGAGATAAAAAGGAAAAAGCGCTGCCAGTTCCTGTTTAACACTCTCGCAAAAAGATAATGGGAACAAGATTTCCTTCGGCGAAGCCCAGCACCCTCTCCCTCCCCCGCTTCTCTGGGAACTTGAGGCTGGGTGAGAGTTTTTCCAGGCATACTGTGAAATTCATTAACATGTCAGCCCAAGATTTAACTGCTGGGCCTGCTTGTCATTGTGTGAAATTTCCTCTCCCAGCCCCCTCCCCATCAGCTCCCAGCTTCAACCCTTTGCAGAAGCCGACAGAAGAAAGCTGGGGAGGGTTAACTCCTCAAGGTCAAACAGCTGCCTGCTGCCTGCTGCCTATTGTCAAGGCCCCTCTCCCCTGTCTGCTGCTTTCAGGCCCAGCCTCAGAGGTGGGGAGACACTGTTGAATGGTAGGGGTGGGAAATGGGGTTCCAAATCACCCTGTGCCTTCTCCCCAAACCAGACCTCTGTACACCAAGAGCCTTTCTGGAAGTGGGAAAAAGCTCAGCGACATTTTTCTGCCCCCGGTTGCAGTATTTGCCAATCCCAAATGTTAAAAAATCACAAGTCAGCACCCCCAAAAATCATGAGATTGGTTTAAAAATCCTACCTTTTGGGTTTCTTTTAGTTGCCTCTTTGGTTTTGAGCCATGAGAGCTCATATTTGCTCCACAACCATGAGGGACAGAAACTTACTTTTGTTTTAAACCAAAGCTGAGATTCTCACATAAGCACATGACTTCAGGAGCTGGAGCTTTAAGAAAAGCATCGAAAATGGTGAGCTTTGTGATGACATCACGCGAGTGGGAGATACTGCTGTGATTTTTCCTTTGTGCATCTGCTGGGCTTTTGCATTTCCACCTTCCGGCCTGGACCAGGAGAGAAGTGGCAGAAGAGGGAACAAAGCTGTTCTTATAGCATTCCAACCTAATGGGACTCTCAAGAGAAAGAGGCTCTCAGGGGCTTAGTCCCATGTGAGGGCTCCTTCCTCCAGCACTTCCACACCGGTCTTGATTCTGCGGGGCACTGAGTGCTCCCAACTCACTTGGAGGCAAGGATGACTAGGGTTAGGCCTGTGGCCTAGCAGACAGGGCACTGCATTGGGGCTCAGCAAACCTTGCTTCTTTTCTGGCTCAGCTGCTCAGTGAGTCCCAGCATCTTGTCTGAGAAATAGGGACACTGATCCTTGCCTCCTTTGCCAAGTGCTCTGAGCTCTGTGGCTGGACAGAGCTAGTTAAGCAATAGGTGTTCGGAGGGTGCACAGCACCTCCCAGTTTCTGGCAAGCGGGGAGGAAATCCATTAACATTAATGAGACTGCACCCAGGGGCTACAGGTGCAGGTCCTGATTCTTCAGCCTCAGAAGGGCCTGATTCTTCTCTTCCTCCCACCCACCGTTGTCCAGGCCTGATCCAAAGCCCACTGCAGTCAGCAGGAGGCCTCTCATTGACTGCAAGGAGTTTTGGGTCAAGCCAGTAAATGGGAGGGACGCTGTGGAAGTCAGCAAGTTGCAGCGGTGGCAAATCAGTATGAAAGGAGAACTGGGCTCTGAAGGCTCTGGAGGCTTCTCTGAACTGAACATCTGACTCAGGCTGAGGTCCAGCACTGCTGTTGAACAAGCAATCCATCCCCTCGTGCCATCCACATGTCCCCACAACAGGGTTTGTGAACATAACAAACCAGCCAGGAACGCTCTGGGAGGAGGCTCCCACCACATGCGATGACCAGCCGAAATCAGGGAGCAGCTGCAATGCTGCCCCCCATCTTCAGCCTAACTGGGAGATCGCATAGCCCACCATTGCTTCCTGACGCGGCATCGTCTGCACTGACGCTCTGCCACCGCTGGCCAAGCAGGGTTTCAGGCCTTGTATGACCTTGCAGGGATAGGACATCACAACCACCCAACCCAGGCGGTGATGGAGGGCTAGAGACACTGCTTACCATTACAGCCACGAACCGAGGGCAGCTCCCATCACGCTGCCGGTTGCTCACACTATAAATCTGAGCTGTGGTGGGGCTGCAGCTGGTTCAGCAATGCCAAGTGCAAGTGCCCCACTTCCACCTTGCTCCTCGCAAAAGGAAGCCCCATTGCAGTATTCCCCTGGAGGCGGATGGGGGCTGGGCTGGGGTGGAAGTGTGGCACAGACGAGGGGAAAGGTCAGGTAAATAATTGGCCAGTCTTGTCCCATTTCGCTCTCTGCCTCCAGTTTAATGAGTGAGAGAGTAACTGGCGAGGGGCCTGTTGCAAAGGAGGGAGAAAAAAGTGCTGGGGAGCAGCCCAGGTAGCCCAGCAAGTGATCGGATTGTCACCCCAACTGCATCCCACTGGCCAAGTCCTGGCCCTGCAGGAGCTCCTGAGCCCATTTCTGACACGGCCTCAACCCCGAGAGGTCCCATGCAGAATGCTGGGAACCAGGGGTCTCAATAGCAATGGAAAGAACCATTGACTTTACTGAACCCAACTACCAGTGCTCAGGACCAACAGACTCCCACACGCCTGTCCTGCTGGCTTGCGATGGATCTCCTGTGGCACCTGGGAGGGGTTCTTTGGGGAGAGCTGCTCCCTGGGCTGTGCCATAGGCCTGGAATCTGTCCAGGGTACTCCTCCCCCAGGAAATGACTAGCTTGTACTCTTAGAACAAAGAGATGGTAACGTTCTACTTCCATCCCTTCGTCCCCCACCACTTCGTCACTGGTGCAGCTTCGATGGTAGCAATCCTGGGAGAGCGAGTGAAGTCAGGGCAAGAGTATTTGAACCACGCAGGATTAGGCGACACGAAGTGGGGTTACAGTGTTGGCCAGGAGCTCTTCCCACAGGCATCACTGGGAAAACGCTCTGTAGCATCAGTGGCAGCTGAGATAGACCAATGAGGAGCACCTGACAATCTCACCCATGGGGAGCAGCTGCCAGCCCAGCACCTTGGCTACTCTATTCCCTCAACCTCTGATGCTGCTGGTGGAGTTGCACAGCTGCTAGCCACAGTGCGAAATTCTAGGGAAGAGTGTCTGGCGAGGACAGGGCGCAGAGGGCCACATTCATAAAGGTATTTAGGTGCCTAAAGATACAGATAGGCGCCTAAACAGCGTTATAAATCTGGCCCCTAGAGACCAGTGGAAATCCAGCTTGGGAGGCCAGGTTTGAAGGTGGCATGCGGTCCATCTGGAGAACCCGAGTTCCACAGGACGGTGGTTGTGCTAAGAGACAGGAATGCCTCATTAGCCAGGGGTGCACGGATCCAACTGGGGAAGAGAGGAGGGGCAAAGCTTGCAAAGCGCGCTCCTTCTGTTCTCAGGCCCAGCCATCCACATCTTCTAGTGCTAAGCAAACAAGCTTCCCTGGGACGTGTGCTGTGACTAAGAGCTGGGCTGGTGCAGCTAGCTGTCTGTCTCACATTAATCACTAATTAAAGGCTTGAACCTTCCCTGCTGTTTGGGTATTAATAAGAATTTAATTGCACAGTTTGGAGCTAATTACCTGGTGCCTTGCTTCCTTCCTTAGACAGTACGCCCCATTAAACAATCACAGGATGAAATAAACAATCCCATGATCAACTCATTTGCAATAATAGCCTAATTCAACTTAAACCCTCTGCAATGGGGCAACTTCTGTCCTCCTTTCAAGTGTCTTGGGGACACTTTAGCCTTCCCTGATCTAGCTGGAAACTCCTTTGCACCAACACTCTGCTGCTCCCTGTGCCATGGCAGGGAATGTAGCCCGGGCAGTCCCAGGGAGACAATCACTAACAGCAGCCACCTCCTGCTCTCCCCGAGGAGATGCCTTCTCCTTCCAGTACAGACTGGCAACAAGTGAGCACAAACAACAAGGGTGGGAGGTGAAGTGTTTCTGGTCGTGCAGCTGACACTGGGGACAACTGGGCAAGAAGAGAGGATGATGGAGCCCAGGCTGGCGAGGGATGGGTAGAGGGATCCCTCACTCGGGGATGATGGAGTCCAGGCTGGCGAGGGATGTGTAGAGGGATCCCTCACTCAGGGGATGATGGAGCCCGGGCTGGTGATGGATGGGTAGAGAGATCCCTGACTCACGGGATGATGGAGTCCAGGCTGGTGAGGGATGGGGAGAGGGATCCCTCGCTCAGGGGATGTGGGACCCAGGCTGGTGAGGGATGGGTAGAGCGATCCCTCATTCAGGGGACGATGGAGTCCAGGCTGGCGAGGGATGGGTAGAGGGATCCCTCGCTCAGGGGATGATGGAGCCTAGGCTGGCGAGGGATGGGTAGAGGGATCCCTCGCTCAGGGGATGATGGTGCCCACGCTGATGAGGGATTTGTAGAGGGATCCCTCACCCAGAGGATGATGGAGCCCGGGCTGGCGAGGGATGGGTTGAGGGATCCCTCACTCAGGGGATGATGGAGCCCTGGCTGGTGAGGAATGGGTACAGGGATCCCTGATTCATGGGATGATGGAGTCCAGGCTGGCGAGAGATGGGTGGAGGGATTTAATATCAGTACTGGGCAAATAAGTTGAAACAATAGTAAAGAATAAAATTGTCAGACACATAGAAGAACATAAATTGTTGTGCAAAAGTCAACATGGTTTCTGTAAAGGGAGATCATGTCTTACTAATCTATTAGAGTTCTTTGAAGGGGTCAACAAACATGTGGACAAGGAGGATCCAGTGGACATAGTATACTTAGATTTCCAGAAAGCCTTTGACAAGGTCCCTCACCAAAGGCTCTTACATAAATTAAGTTGTCATGGGATAAGAGGGAAGATCCTTTCATGGACTGAGAACTGGTTAAAAGGCAGGGAACAATGGGTAGGAATAAATGGTAAAAGTTCAGAATGGAGAGGGGTAACTAGTGGTGTTCCCCAATGGTCAGACCTAGGACCAATCCTATTCAACCTATTCATAAATGATCTGGAGAAAGGGGTAAACAGTAAGGTGGCAAAGTTTGCAGATGATACTAAACTGCTCAAGATAGTTAAGACCAAAGCAGACTGTGAAAACTTCAAAAAGATCCCACAAAATTAAGTGGTTGGGCAACAAAATGGCAAATGAAATTTAATGTGGATAAATGTAAAGTAATGCACATTGGAATAAATAACCCCAACTATACACACAATATGATGGGGGCTAATTTAGCTACAACTAATCATGAAAGAGATCTTAGAGTCATTGTGGATAGTTCTCTGAAGACATCCACGCAGTGTGCAGCACCCGTCAAAAAAGCAAACAGGATGTTAGGAATCATTAAAAAAGGGACAGAGAAGAAGACAGAGAATATCTTATTGCCCTTATATAAATCCATGGTACGCCCACAGCTTGAAGACTGCATACAGATGTGGTCTCCTTATCTCAAAAAAGATATACTGACACTAGAAAAGGTTCAGAGAAGGGCAACTAAAATGATTAGGGGTTTGGAACAGGTCCCATATGAGGAGAGATTAAAGAGACTAGGACTTTTTGGCTTGGAAAAGAGAAGACTAAGGGGGGATATGATAGAGGTATATAAAATCATGAGTGGTGTGGAGAAAGTGAATAAGAAAAAGTTATTTACTTGTTCCCATAATATAAGAACTAGGGGCCACCAAATGAAATTAATGGGCAGCAGGTTTAAAACAAATAAAAGGAAGTTCTTCTTCACACAGCACACAGTCAACCTGTGGAACTCCTTGCCTGAGGAGGTTGTGAAGGGTAGGACTATAACAGGGTTTAAAAGAGAACTAGATAAATTCATGGAGGTTAAGTCCATTAATGGCTATTAGCCAGGATGGGTAAGGAATGGTGTCCCTAGCCTCTGTTTGTCAGAAGGTGGAGATGGATGGCAGGAGAGAGATCACTAGATCACTACCTGTTAGGTTTACTCCCTCTGGGGCACCTAGTATTGGCCACTGTCGGTAGACAGGATACTGGGCTGGATGAACCTTTGGTCTGACCCAATATGGCCATTCTTATGTTCTTATGATCCCTCGTTCAGGGGATGATGGAGCCCAGGCTGGCGAGAAATGGGTAGAGGGATCCCTCACTCAGAGGACAATGCAGCCCAGGCTTGTGTGAGATGGGTAGAGGGATACCTCATTCAGGGGATGATGGAGCCTAGGCTGGCGAGGGATGGGTAAAGTGATCCCTCGCACAGGGGATGATAGAGCCCAGGCTGGCGAGGAATGGGTAGAGGGATCCCTCGCTCGGGGCATGATGGAACCCAGGCTGGTGAGGGATGAGTAGAGGGATCCCTCACTCAGGGGATGATGGAGCTCAGGCTGGCAAGGGATGGGTAGAGGGATCCCTCGCTCAGGTGATGATGGAGTCCAGGCTGGCGAGCAGAGGAGAGAGAGCTCCCTGAGTCTGGGAATTCACTGGGAATAATTATTTAACGGAACAGTCTCAGCGAAACCCTAGAATGGCCAGTCCTGCCAAACCCACAATGGATTCGAACTACGCCCCTGCTTTTGCTGGAGGATTGCCCAGCCGGGATGCTTGCAAGGCACGGTTGCTACTGCTAGCCTGTGGGAGGGGGAATCTAGACCCAAACACCCCCTTCACCTCCCACCCTAAAGAAATACATTGTGCCTTATGAAGAAAAGTCTACCGCCATGGCTGAGAGCACTATGCAGCTTACATTGGTCTCATGCGAGCACGCCAGCTATTCTTGCAGTCCCCTGCAGGTTTGTATACAAGCACGCCAGAAGAACTGCCACAAACCTCTCTAAATTCACACAGACTCCCTGAGGTTCGGCAAAGCCCGGCTCATTTTTCCCTGCTCTTCCAATTTTGTGTGACTTTGGGAACAACGGGGACCAAACCCGCTGTCAGAATCCCCCAAGGAAAGCTGCTTCTCGGAGATTTTTCAACCCTGTTTGGCAGGAGCAAGAGGTTGGAAAAGCAGCTGAGCATGTGGAGGCTCAGTGCCAACAGTCTGAGGTTCAGCCATCATTAGCCAGTGCCCCGCTGGCTAGTAGCCATCTCCCTCTGCTGAGCTCCACCTGAGCAGCTCTTGGTGGTGCTACATGCTGCACCACAGTCGTTTGCACTTGGCCAATGCCGGTGGCTACTGTCCTTTCCAAAACAGCATGGCTCCTCCTTCCTGCCAGAAGGGGTGGGGCCGCCCCTGCTCCACAGGTAAACTCAGCCTCCCCTTGCATTCAGTCCTGCTTCCTTGCCATCACCTGGATCCCAGTCATCTCCAGTCACACGGACAGGCCCAGCACAGACCTCAAAGGGGGCTCTTTTAACTGACCTGAGCCTTTCCCAGAGCATCCCCTCGCAGCCGTCAGCAGCAGTTATGACCCAGGCCAGAGAGCAGAGAGAGACATGGCGACTAACATATAAGACCGAACATTAGAGCTAGACGCTCTTGGCATTTCTCCCTCATCCCACTCTTCACCCCAGCCTCCAGGGAGCTTGTTCTCTGTGCTACAGCAGCTCTGGAGATGGAGTGGGCAGCAGCCGCCTCTGCCTTCTCTCAGATTTTCTGAGACCTCTTGCTACTACTAATCCTCCGGGATGGGTAGAGGGATCCCTCGCTCAGGTGATGATGGAGTCCAGCCTGGCTGGAGAGCTGCATACAATACAGGCGGCCCCCCGACTTGGGTCCCCTACCATTGTCTGGCTGTGCTCCCTCCTCTGGCCAGGTAGGATTTATCTTCCAGGGCAGGGGAGAGGAGGCAGCGGCTTCAGGCTACGAGCCAGGCCTTGTTGTGCTACCTCCCAGACATAGCCAGCAACATTCAGCACGGCCTGGGGCTGGAGCCACAACCTCAGGCGGTCTAGCAATTGCAACAAGTGCAGGCCTGTGAAATAAAACCCCCAATAACACTTTTCTAGGGAATTTGTGCCACAGAGCTCCAAGCACTTTACAAAGGACGGCAGTGTCACGATCCCCACTGTAGAGATAAGTAAACTGAGGCACACAGAGAGGTACTGTGACTTTGCCCAAAGTCAGTAGCAGAGGTTGGAAGGGAAGCCAGGTCCAACTGACACCCAGTGCAGCATCCTAACCAGACCTGAGGAAGGGTGCACAGACAGGGATCCATCAAGAATTTGCGGGGAGGGCAGTTCTCATGCTCTCAGTCCTGCAATAACTTATTCTGTGAAGATGTGGAGGAACCAGAGAATGAGACTGAGGGTTTTCCCCAGCTCCGGGGAAGTCTGACCTGACTGAAGGAGCTCCAGACACAAAGCTTCTTTTGGCGCACCAGACTAGAGGCAAATCCTCGCTATGCTGATTGTGTTTCCTTGCCCCACCCAGGGCAACCATCTTGCATCCTCTGAAACGAGACTTGCAAAGGGGCCGAAGGAGTGACTGAGAGGCTCATTAACCTTCTGAGGCTGTAAGGATGTTTTGGGCCAGCCCCAGTCACAGGCCAGGGCCCCTCATGCCTCCAGCACGCTCAGTACCTAATCCTGCTAGAGAAGAGAGAGACGCTCCCAGTCAGAGAGGAACTGACCCGAGCCCTTGCTCACCAGTGTCGTTCCATTGCCCTGCATTCCTGGAGTCCAGGTGAGCATCTCTCTCATCCCTAGCAGGATTAGGTACTGAGCATGCTGGAGGCATGTGACTGGGGCTGGCCCAAAACATCGTTACAGCCCTGCAGGAAAGAACGCTGCAGGAAAGGCAGTTCCTCGGCTGGCTCAGCCAGAGCTAGGGAAGAAAGCCTGCTCACACCAGGCTTGCCTTCTATTTGGATAAGCTGCCGACCCAGCTCTCATAATGCCTGTCTGCTGATGTGCCTGGCTTAATGCTGCTCTCTCGTGGAGGGTCTCCAACAGCTTCGCTGCTGCGGTGATGGAGGCAGCTGTGAGCCTCCGCGTTGGGAAAATTGCTTCAAAAATTCTAACCGGCTTTAAACCCAGTTCTTCTGTTCCAAGTTGCTGCAGACAACATAGAGCAGGCTCCAGGCAGCTTGGCCTTTTTTTTTCTGAAGGGGGACAAAGCCACTGTAAAGGCTCCAGGCCACCTGGAACCAGGTTTACTTTATGACTCCAACCAGTTTTAAAACCAGTTTGAATTTCTGAGATAGTTTCCCACCTATAGACAGGTGCCCTGAGAGGACAGAGAGAGAAATGGGCACAGGATGGAGCTGAGAGAGGAGATGGCTAAGGCAAAGGGTTGTGACGCCAGGAATTGTTCACAAACACTGGTGTTACAAATTCATTAGGCCTTCGGCTTCCCAGCTCAGCCCAGCCAGCTTGGCTCTTCCAGGAGAATTTACCATTTCCCTGGCGAGTGCTGGGATCAAAGCTCCCCTCAGCTATTATTTCCCTCTTGCTCCTCTACAAACGGAACGGATTCCAATCACCGGAGCAAGGTTTCCCTTCTGTACTCCATTCAGAAAAGTGCTCCAGCCGTGGTGGCGACAATGGGAACAAGAGCTCAAGAATTACCAGAGAGTGGATCAATTACTTCCAGTGGCTGCATCCTGCTAATCCCCCCCCACGCAGCCCTTGGTGTCCGCAGAAGCCCTAATGACAGGTCTAATTCCAAGAGCAGGAGCCTGAGGAATGCTGCATCTCTTATGCACGCTAACAATCAAATGTGGGGTGGGCAGGGAAAGCCCAGCAAGAATAATTCGCACTTATTATAACACAATCACTAGGAGGAGCCTGTGCACACATTCACACCCCTTTGACTCCCCCCCTCGTGGGCTGTTAAAAAGAAAACAAAAGCCCCAAGCCTATGAAAATGAAGCCAACGGATCACCACGGGAGTTTCTTGAGCCTAGAGACCTGACTGCAATTTTTCAGCCTCCAGGGTTATCAGAGGGGCTTCCTTCTCTCTTGGCAATTCTCCCCCATCTGGGATCCACCCAGGTGGGTGGCTGGCAGGCGATGCCCATCAGGAAGTGGGAGAGAGGAAAGGAGGGATCTCCCCCACCCCCCCCCCCCCCCCCGCAGCAGACAGTTTTAATCTGCAAGAGATCTCTTTGATTCATGCCAAAGCAGAGTCTTGGGCCCAGCCCCCATCTCACAGGTTCTCTTCCCAACTCTTACAAGAAATTAACAAACCTTACTGCTGAGCAAGGTCCACACTTGCGGGAAAGAGGGGCAGTGACTGTGTAACGCTGACAGATGCCTGTCGTCAGGGGGCAGGATCAAACCTGGGGTCTCTGGAGCTTAGTATATGAGCCGCTACTGCATGAGCTAAAAGCCATATGGCTGTTAGCTAAGGCTATAGAGCAGACTCAATCTCCCTCTAAGTGGTCCATCTCGGGGCAGAGCACGGCACCCAGGAAGTGTGTGGGTTACATCTGCACAAAGGCTGGGCTGGGCTGCATGTGCTGGAAAGACGGCAGGGTGTTGGGTGGCAGGGGATGGATTGAGCTGGCATGCAGGGGTGGCAGAGATGAACAGGGTGGCTCGGGTGGGAGTAGACTGACCTGCGGCCCGGTGAGAGTGGTTCTCTGCAGTTTCCTTAGGCTTTGGCAGAAGTTAAGCTTTTGCTTTTATATTTTCAAAATCAATTATCTAGCCCAGCTCACTGCAAATTAAGAAAACCCTCTGAATGTGACCTGCCTGCCAGAGTCTGCAGACAGCGTGAAACAGCAGTGCTGAAAGGGGGTGTGATCTGCCCCCATTCATCTCAAGTGGGGCTTGATTCGGAAGCCTAATGAAGGCAAGCTAAATATCAATATTGTTCACTATTTTCCTGTTGATCGTTTTGACATAAGCATCCCCTCTTTGGGAGCAGGGGGTGACGATTGGGCAAGGTACGACCATGAATGTTTGTCCCGCAAGGGACCCGCTGCTCAGGACATTGGCAATCAGATCCGGAGCCTTCCCATCTGACTCAGACCAATATGGGCAAAACTTGTTACCAGCAGTTGGCTGTTTAGTGGCATGAAATAAGCTGGTGGCTCCCATTTCAATATCCTCAGCTCAAAAGCAGGCAGTACGGCACCATGGCCCGTCCCCCTCTGGCTCCTCCCAACAGAAGCCAAGGAGCCTTGGAGAGTGAAATACCCTCTGAACTTCCTTCCAATTAGGAGAGAGGCAAAATGGTGAGTGCCAAGGGAAGGCCTGAATGTGACAGTGTGCTCTCCCTTCCTGCCAGCCAGGCCTTGCAGCACATCAAAACCATCTGGAGCTATCCCCAGGGCTAATGCTGCAGCATCCCATGACCTTTCATGTCCCGCCAGGGGGCTGTGTTGTATACTGGGACCATTTGTGCCCCAGTGGCATGACATGACACCACGAGTTCCCCATCTTTATGCCATGGTTTACATTACCTGTGCTGGGCCACTCTCCCTTCCCGGCAGCCCAGCGGCAGCACCACACTGCAGACTCTGAGGGGCAATGTGAAACCCCCTCTCCAACAACGGGCAGACCAGCTCGCAGTGCTATCGACCCGGGAGGCCTACGCAGCTGCAAAGGACTTAATGACTCTGCCGGTACGTGCCTTGTCACCATATTGCACTGGCTAGGCAGCAGTTCTGCAGAAAAGGACCTGGAGATTACAGTGGATGAGAAGCTGGATATGAGTGAGCAGCGTGCCCTAGATGCCAAGAAGGCTAACGGCACACTGGGCTGTATTAGTAGGAGCAGCGTCAGCAGATCGAGGGAAGTGATTATTCCCCTCTATTCGTCATTGGTGAGGCCACACCTGGAGTACTGCATCCAGTTTTGGTCCCCACACTACAGAAGGGATGTGGACAAATTGGAGAGAGTCCAGCGTAGGGCAACGAAAATGATGAGGGGCTGGGGCACATGACTTACAAGGAGAGGCTGAGGGAACTTGGCTTGTTTAGTCTGCAGAAGAGAAGAGTGAGGCGGGATTTGACAGCAGCCTTCAATTACCTGAAGGGGGGAGTCCAAAGAGGATGGAGCTCGGCTGTTCTCAGTGGTGGGAGATGACAGAACAAGGAGTAATGGTCTCAAGTTGCAGTGGGGGCGGTCTAGGCTGGATATTGGGAAACACTATTTCACTAGGAGGGTGGTGAAGCACTGGAATGGGTTACTTAGGGAGATGCTGGAATCTCCATCCTTAGAGGTTTCTAAGGCCTGGCTTGACAAAGCCCTGGCTGCGATGATTTAGTTGGTGTTGGTCCTGCTTTGAGCAGAGGGTTGGACTAGATGACCTCCTGAGGTCTCTTCCAATCCTAATCTTCTATGATTCTATGAAACTGCATTTGCCCTGCAGCATTGCACTGGTACCTTGCCATGATACAACCCAGCAACACACGGCATCAGGTGACTCTTTGGTTCCAGGAGCTAACATTGCTAAGTGGGCACCTTACACCAGCGCTTTGAAACAGACAGCAGCAGGCAGTTCCAAAAGAAGAACCGACCCAGGCTTCCTCCTGAAACTCAAACCCATGTCTTTTTTGAGGTCCGCAAAAACAACATTCAATTCACGTTTCTTTGTGGGTTTGTTTCCACCGCTGCATTTCTATGATTTAGCTGCGACTGGAAACACCCAAATCATCATAACAAATATCTGGCTGTGAGCTGAGACCAGGTTGTTCTGTGAATCTAATGGGAGCTTCTCTTTGCCAGGACTCAACTCACAGAACTTCAGCAAAGTCAGTGGAGCCCAAAGAATCCCTCAGTGCTTTCCCCATTTTCTGCTTCTTCACTGTGGGCCAAATGAACTCTTAGTTTCACTCCAGCACCTCCCATGAAATCACAGCCCGAAATGCACGCCTGAGGGGGGGCAGGGGGTGTCCAGCTCTCAGGATTGCCTCCAGAATCTCAGGACTTGAGTGTGGAGGCCACAGGAGACACGGCTACAGTATTGCTGCCATGCAAGTGACGCTACAGAAGGAGGAAAGAACCTATCCAGGCAGCCACAAAGACGGTTTCTGAGCCCCACTTGTGCCTGGCTTCACTTAGTCAGAAATGTGTAATTGTCCCCATTACAAATCATTTCATGTTATCTTTCTCCCACGTGGTGTCAGCCAAGGAGAACATCATGGGCATTCCAGTCTCCCACCAGGGGCAGATTCTGAGCTACCTCAGGGCTGGATCTTTCCCTTTGGCAATGACAGCAAGCTGAGACAAGCGGTGACAGCCCCAATGGGAACATTAAGAAAAATGTATTTGTAAACTCCACTGGTTTGTCATCCGGAGCAGGTCCTGGAATAAGGCACTCTGCAGATCGCCCATGGTCCTGCCTGCCTGGATCAGGGCCGGAGTCCAGCTACCAAGACTCACACCCTCCACATTGGCTTCATCCAACCTTCTATCATGACAGCACCTTCTGTTTAGGCTGCCTTTGCCCAGCTACCGAGGCTCAGGCCCAGCCGAGCCCCACGCCAAGGTGGAGCCAGCTCCAGAGGTGCAGGGCCCCTAGAACGGGGGCTGCAGGGGGATTCGCAGGGGTGGCAGTGAGGAAATGCCAAGACTGTGTGAAGCGAATGGCCAGGCAGGCCCTCTCCCTTTAATTGGTGCTAATTGCTGCATCTGTTCGGGCTGGCTAGCAAGATGTCATTGTTGAAAGGCACAGAGGGGAAGGCTTGAGGAGCTAATCCGGCTTTCAGCCGCTAAACCCTTCGGAGGCGTGTGATGGAGGAGTTCTTTCAGGGCCCTTCACAGAGGGCACAAAGCCTGAGAGGGGAAAGGGATGCAGAGGAGATGGAGTCCACAGGAAAAACTTTCACACGGCAGCTCTGCTAAGCCGCCTTTGTGTGTGTGGTGGGCTTGTCATGGACATCTTAAAGGGCCAGCGCTTCTCTCCCTCCTCCTCCCAGCTTTTCTTTTCTCTATCTTTTCAGTTCCATCTGCCAAAGGACTGACCCCAATGGTGGTGGGGGTGGGAAAGAAGGAGCAATCTCCTTGTATATTTCTGGAAGGGATGGCGAACATTACCTGCCTGTGAGGGACTTTTTCAGCCTCCTCTCTCCTGGGGAGGTCAGAGGATACTCTGCTGTCTCAAGCATGGACATGGATGGTCAAGGACCAGCCACGTAGTTCAGTGATGCAATCAGAACCCAGAGGTGGGGGTGGGGGGTGGGGTGAGGTGGGGTGGGAGGTGAACCTCATGAGGTTCAGAGGTTGGGTTTGGAAAACATCCTCAAAACCCAGGCCCTGGTCTGAATCCCTCAGCCCCCGGGTCTCCTCTAGCTTATCAATCCACTTTACACTGACTCCAGTGGAGTTAGTCTGGACATATACTAGATAGAATGGATTGCTACAGCCAGGGCGACTAGCAGAAGCTATTCTTAAGCTTGCCCAGTTATTCCCATTTTAGTATTCTCTTTTCAGTTCATGATTTTCCTAAAGTTTCACTGTTCGGTCCAGAATTTACCAGATTTGGCTTCTTTTGGGGTCTGCTTGCTTGTTTGAGCAAAACTGATTCAACCAGTTTTGAGACTGAGGGGTTGGGGGGAACACACTGGCCTATACATTTTCAAAACAGCAACTAACTCTGTTCTTGGGAGCCCAGCTTTAGACACTGACCCACAAGCCATTATAAAAGTACTCTTGCAATATTGTTTTGAACAGGAAGTTGGGTTCTAGCGCATATAAACAATACATTAAATATAAAAGAACCTAACAAGCTTCTCCAGTGTCCTCTAGACACATTCATTAGCCTCTCAAGTGGCTGCATAATCATATGGTTTTCTCCTTCCTCCTTTCCCTCTGGTTCCCCTATGAGACTCAGGTTTCAATTCTGATTTCACTTACACCAGAGTTACACTGAAGTAATCCAATTTGTTACACTGAGTAACTCGTCATTTACACCCAGTGTAAGCGAGAGCAGCATCAGGCCCTGATCAATTTTTAATTGTGTTGTAAAGTGCTGTGCTTGACATTTATGGCATCATTCAAGTAATAAATCGTAACAATAACTTCCCAGGGTACTTTGGTGCTTTTGCATCTGGCTGATTCATGGAAGATGCAAAGACACCTATGAGAATGAAGCATAATACAAGAGGGGGGAATGAGTTACTTGAGCTTTTCCAAACCTCTAAAAAGGTTGAGGTTTGTTATGAATTTTAGGTGCGGCTCTAATAGATGTGATGGCAGAGGGAATTTTTAATCTATCCAGCCCAAAGCAGCTGCTCTTTAGGAGAACCCAAGTGCTGTGCTCAGTGAGGGAGTAATTGCTCTGAGAAGCAGAACACTGGGCCAAAGTTGTTCCGGGTGTAACTCCACTGACCACTCTGGAGAGGCACTGTTGCTGAATGTGAGACAGGGGATGGCTGCTCTGCAATCAGATGTATGACTGCAGCACATGCAAACATACCTGAGCTGGCTTTGATCCAGCTGGCTCGAATAACGATAGCAGTGAAGCCCTGGGCAATAAAGCGGCTGCTTGAGTACATACCCAAAGTCCCAGCCGGCCTTGTGCAGCCCTTGCTGCCTCAGCTTCCCTACCATTAGTACCCACGCTAGCTAGATCAATGCTAGCTCAGGTCTGTCTATATGTGCTACAGTGTAGACATACCCATAGACAGATAGAAAATACTGAGCACTCATCCCTGGCATTGCTCCGTTGATCATTCTGGAGATACCATGTCGACGAGTGCGATATAAACAGAATGCTGTCTGAGTGAATCTGCCCCTGCTTCTCTGCACATGCTCCCAGATCTGATTGTGGTGGGCGAGGAAGAGGATCAATCTCTTACCTAGACACTCGTTGGCCTCCCTGGCGTTGGCCCTCTGCCACGGGCGGTCATAATGGAAGGGTTTGCAGCGGTCACACTCGGGGCCCTCAGTGTTGTGCTTGCAGTCGCACACCAGCTTGCCCTCCTTGTCCTTCACGCAGCGGGAGGCGTGCCCATTGCACTTGCACCGCCCCCCGACCTGGAACTCACCCACGGCATAGTAGTATGAAGACAAGCCAGTCCCGCCATCATCCTCCTCATTGTCCCGGCCCCCCAGCTCTCGGAACAAATGGGGGCGGCTGAAAATGACCCGGATGTCCGTAGCTGTCACCCAGTCCTGGAGCACTGGGCTGTTATCAAAATCTTGGGCGGAGGGCCGTCCGTCCAGCGTGCTGAAGGCAATGAGGCCCCCAGTGAGTGGATACAGATCTGTGTGGCCATCAGTGCACAGCGCCTCCTGCTCATTTTGCTTGGTGACGGTGGCTTTGTTGGGCTTGCCGTAGATCTTCCGGCACTGGGAGGAGTAGTACTGGTAAGGCACCCAGGTCTTACCATAATCCATAGATTTTAAAATGGCCGCTGACTCAGGCCGGGGCGAGCAGAACTGCAGGCTGACGTAAATCACCTCAAACTTCTTGGCCAGGGAGAGGGTGAGCGTGACGTTTTGAGGGGAAAGGTGCAGGCTCTCGGAGCGCCAGCACGTCATGTTGGAGGCAGTGTTGAGGTCGGTGAGGTAAGATGCCGGGTGGGCTTTGCGGGGGTCTGAGGCATCGCAGTGGCGAGTGGGAGGCTTCCCACACGTGCTGGAGGCCTGCACTTCCTTCCCAAAGGCGGCATTGACAAACTCGGGGATGCAGCGCCGGGGGGCGCTGTTCTCATCGTAGCAAGGGTCAGATGCAGTTTGCTGCACCACAAAGGGGTTGATTGTCTGGGACAGGCCGAACACACAGGCAGTAAGCAGCAGCCGTAAGAGGTGCAAGAGATCCATCCTCGCCGGATAAGCTCTCTCCAAGACACACAAGCCAAATCCTCCCTAAACATAAAGCAAAGGAGCAGTGAATCACACATTCCAACCCCCAAGGTCTGAGCTCCCTTTCAGCAGGTAGAAGCGCAGAGGCCAAACCAGTGTTTGGAGGCTGGCTGGGGGTTATGCTGGTGTCAGATGGCAGAGAATAGCCAGAGCTGATTGATTGGCTATTGTCAGTGCTGGCGAGCATGCAGAGGTCTGCGTCTGATGACATCTCTCCTTTGGGTGCCTTTCACCCAGATTGTAACCACGGAAAGCAGCCAGATCTCATTTAGATTGGGGGGGGGGGCAGGGTTCTCAGTAACACGTCATTTATGATTATCTCCCTGCTCCATAAAATAGCTTCACAGACAGCTGGATAGATAGCATACGGGTCTGTGGGTTAAGGGAGGAAGGGTGGCCTTATGGTGCAGACAATGGGTTGGGAGTCAGACAGCTCTGGTTCTCTTCCTGGCTCTGTTAGAAACTAGCTCTGTCTCCTCGGCCAAGTCACATAACCTTTCCGTGCCTAGGCTCCCACTGGTAAAATGGAAGTCAGAATATTCCCCTCCTTCCTGGTGGCACAGGGAGACTGGTGTTTCTAAGGCACTTTGATAGCCTCCTCTAGAAGGTGCAAAAAAATTGCAAAGTATCATTAAGAGAAGAAGACAGTGAGTAACTGCCAGCGCTACTCGATACGTTAACTTTGGCGACACATGTACACTGCGTCATACCGGTAAAGTCATTAACACTGAAGATAATCACACATTCAGAGCTGCTAAAGGTAGGAGCACAGGCCCAGGTCCTCAAAGGGATTTGGTGCCTAGCTCAATGGGAGTTAGGTGCTTAAACACTTTTGAGATGCTTGGCCATAGTGCTGTAGGAAGGGGCTCTCACTAACTGGGGACTGGGCACCTGGCAACCTGGATTCTATTCCCAATTCTGCCACTGACCTGCTGTCAGACCTTGGCCAATCATTTACCCCGCTCCTGGCCTCAGCTTCTCCATCTGTAAAATTGGGGTAAGGATACTGCCTTCCTTTAAGGCATTTTGAGAGCTATGTGTGAAAAGCAGTTCATAAGAGCTAAGTCTGATTATTATTAATCACTCTGTTGTTACCTTCACCACTGTCGTGTCTGAGCACCTGCAACGTACACTAAGCGCCTCTGACAACACACAAAGATTCTGTCATTCTGTGTTTTCGCCACACTTGTTCAGCCAGCCAACAAAACCAGTTTGAATTGCACTAAGAATTCCCAGTGAGGAAGCAGCTGATGCTACACTGCAGTATCTAGATTCCGGTGGGCTGCATCAGCCCAGGTTGCTTTCCTGACCCCAATTCAATGCTCCCCTAGCATTTTCTCACTGTCCATTCACACTGCTCTGCTCCCTTTCCCTCCGGCACCAGTGTCAATCTTTCAGTTACTCCAGAACTTCTGATGTCCTTCTCTCCCCCTGGCCCCAGACAATGTGCTCCTGCCTCAGGCAGGGTGAGAATGCAGGGATTTAATTAGCTCCTAATGCCCCCAGGAGGGGAGCCAGCCAGCTTCCAAACTCTGTGTCCCACATCAAAGTCAGAGGAGGAGGTGTGAACACACCAGAACTGAGCAGAGCCTGCTGGGCAGCCATTCTCTGAGAGAACAGGGCATATCCCACCCACTGCAAAGCCAGGGCCAGAGTTTATTCTCTGAGTGGGAAGTTAATCAAGCCATTTCCTTCCCTCTTCCCTCACCCTGCCTTTGGCTCTCCTGATAGTCACCCATCCTCAGGCTGGATCTCCAGGAGAACCCTGTGTGAATATAATGGAACGTCGATGAGGGGGTGACAGGGTGGGGCATTTTTATACTAGTAAAAGCCTTTTCTACAAGACCTCCATGCAGTTAGTCCAGAAGAGAGTGTGTTTGCTGGGCTAGCTTATCTCACTGGGGACCTAGTAGAAGCTGTGCTGGCAAAAGCTCAGTTGTGCCCGTAGAAGCTATGCCTCCATTAGGAGGGTTTGCTGGTATAGCTACCCTGGCAAACCTTTTCTATTTGCCTTTGGCTCTTCGGTGCCCTCCATATCTATCTACTGGTACTTATCTGGCCCCATCACTGCAGTGAGCTGAGTGCCTCAGCACCATACTGTATTTCTCCTCAACAGCCACGCGGTGAGGTAGGGACTATACACGAGGCCTTAGTGAAGCAGTGACTGTGGGGAGCACAGAGTGGGGAGAACCCACTACAGCAGGGGCAGCCCAGCTTCTGATGCACTGACCCCTCACACCATGTGACACTAATGCCAGGGTGCCTTTCTCTGTCACAGTCAAGCTGTGTTCAGCCACGCGCTGGGCTTGTTTTTAGTGTGGCGGGTTGACTCTAGGCTTGGAAACATTCTCCCACCGGTGCTAACCCTGGGGCAGTTCCATGTTAGCAATGGTGGGAGCCCTAGTGTAGACAGGGCTGCAAGTCTCTGTCTGTGTTTTAAGTCCTATGGATATACCTACACTGCAAAGAAAAACGCCCAGCACTGAGTCTCAGAGCCTGGATCAAATGACTTGGGCTTGCGGGCTCAGGCTGTGGGGTTAAAAATAGCTGTGCAGATATTCTGGCTTTGAGAAAGCATGAAGGGGAGGAAAATATCAGTGAACATGGCAGGGTGCGGGACAGAAGAGTCATGCAAATTGTGACATTCATGAATGTGCTTGACATATAACAACCGGCAATATCATTGTGTGTAAGTCTGCCCATGAGCATGTAGAAAATTAAATCCCATGCTTGGGTGAGCAGGATAGTGAAAATGTTTTATGTGATGTCACAGAAATGACACGCATGCCCGTCTAGCTCTCACCTTTGCCATCAGTGGGCAAGCTGAACCAGGGGAAGCAATGCTGAGAGATTTAAGCAGAAATTTTCTATTGTGCAGGAGGCCCATGAAAGAGAAACGTTCAATGCATCTAAAGGGTGAGCTTGCCCACTCTAAGATCTACTCCTACAGGAAACCATTGATGGCTAGATTGGCCAGCAGTTCAGGACAGGTGATTTGGTTTATTTTACATTTCAGAGAAGTTGGAATAACCAGGACCCATGGAGTTGTGCATGTAGCTAGTCTATGTAACCACTGGATCTTACCTTCTTCATCCTCAATCTCCTTCCCCACTTCCCGTCTTTTGTTTAGCATGTTCATCTTGTTTCACTCTAGGTTTAATTTCTTCCATGCAAGAGCCACGTCTGTCTGTGTACAAACATGCAGCACCTAGCGCTATGGGACGCTGAGCCTGATGAAGGCTTTTGGGAGCTACCTCAATAGAAGCAATATATAATAGTGCTAACAGTGACCTGACAAAACAGTGCAACAGGGCATGACAAACAGGGCTGTGGTGCAGTGATACTTCATAGACGTTATGCCCAGTGCATACTAACCAATGCCCTGCCATTCCTGCTGCTGCGTCTGCCTCAGGTCCCCGCTGCATCCCTGTTACTTCAAAGTCCCTGTGGCTGCTGTCCAGAACCAACAGAACATTTTCTGTTACCCTGAGGTTCCTGGGCAGGGTCAGAGGTGGCAGATGAAGCTGGGAGGGGAGAGTGGATGAAAAAAAGCCAACAAAAGTGTTTGCCAAATTGAAAAGGACAAAAAATCAACTGGAATCAAACGTTCCTTCTTCTAAAAGAAGAGTATGATTAACAGGCCAAATTCTACTCTTGATTATACCAGTGCAGATCTACAGTAACTCCACTAGCTTAATGGAGTTATTCTGGATTTACATCCAGACAGCTGAGATCAGCATCTGGTCTAAGTAGAAATGAAATGAGAGAGAGAGAAATCTCAGTCCTCGGAGATGGATTCTTCCACCCCGCATCCTAGAATAACCATGTAACAAGACATCTTGACTTTGTATCACTCCACTATGACATTGCAACATCCCCCTGTTACGGCTTGAAGATGTGCTGATGTGCTATTGGCTTTGAAGATGCAGCAAGAGGCATTTAAACTTTCAATGGCCCTGCCAAAACTGGGACTGTCTTTTGAAATAGCAGGACAAGCAACCATGTCACATCCCCAGCTCTGGAAAGACAGTGCTGCCTCGGGGAGCTGATGTTTGCTCCTGCCAAACTTGGGCACTTTCCTCGTAAAAGGAGTTTTAGGAAAACAGAGATACCAGCTGTGATAAATGAGAGGGGGGATAGCTTCCTTTTGTGGACACCCAGCCAGCCAGTTGGCTATGGAATCCCTCTTGGTGGTTGTTCTCTGCTCGCTTTACCTGTAAAGGGTTAACAGAGTCCCCCAGGTAAAGGAAAGGGAGTGGGCACCTGACCAAAAGAGCCAATGGAAAGGCTAGAACTTTTTAAAATGGGAAAAAACTTCTCCTTTGTCTCTGTTGTGGTTCTCTGGGAAAGAGGGGAACAGGGAGCAGTTATGCTATGAGAAGCTTTAAGCCAGGTATGATGATAAATCATCAGATCATACCTAGAACTACTTATTTGGAAACCCCAAATGTATAAGTAGATCAGGAATGTTTGGAAAGACGTGATTAGTTTATTTCTGTTTATTTCTTATGGCTAGTGGACTCCTCTGTGCTAACCCCAGATGCTTTTTGTTTTGCTTGTAACCTTTAAGCTGGACCTCGAGAAGGTTATTCTTGATGTTTAAATTTTGTAAGTCGTTTTTTTAAATCTAGCAAAAGCCTAAGTTCCAGATATATATTTCTTTCTTTTTGTTTTTAATAAAATTTACCTTTTTTAACAGGATTGGGTTTTTGGTGTCCTAAGAGGTTTGTGCATATGTTGTTAAATTAGCTGGCGGCAACAGCTAATTTCCTTTGTTTTTCTTTCTCAGCTCTTCCCCTGGGGGGAGGGGCGGGTGAAATGGCTAGAGGGTACCCCACAGGAAGGAATTCCCAAGTGCGCCTTTCTGGTTTCAAAGGGTTTTTTTGCATTTGGGTGGTGGCAGCATGTACCCATCCAAGGTCAGAGAGAAACTGTAACCTTGGGAGTTTAATACAAGACTGGAGTGGCCAATGTTAATTTTTAAAATCCTTGCGGGCCCCCACCTTCTGCACTCAAAGTGCCAGAGTGGGGAATCAGCCTTGACACCAACAGTGTTCGATGCTGCCCCCACCCCACAAGCCAGGTCAAAGTATTTATTCAGAACAGCAGAAACTGCCACTTTGCAGGATTTCTCTTTCTGCAGATACACCAAGCACAGGACAGTCTTCGCAGCATGCACTTACCACTCACCAGTCCTGGAGCAGGCATGTAGGGGAAGCTAAATCACTTTCTTTCCCATATTTTGTGTTTTTTGTAGTTTTTAAATATTCTCATTTTATTAGTGATGCAAAAGAAATTTCCCCATATCCTTCCCCCACCCCTGTGTAAACCACTGCACTACCTTCTGAAGAATCAAGTATTGGAGGCATCATACTGGATGCTCAAACTCTGATCCAATATGGCAAACCCTACATTGCTAAAGCTCAGACTTCGCCACCTTTCACCGTCTCCTGGACACCACTCCTGACTGTACAGCCACTCGCTCCCGCTGAGGAAGGGAGAGAGGCTGAGAATCAGGTTAACATGATCTGGGAGGTTTTCCTTTAAAGAACAGAGCCAGTCCTTTGGAAGGAAGCTCGCTCTTTTCCTAATGCCAAAACCACTAATGGGTTGGGAAGCTCCTCCTTTCCCAGCCAGGCACAGCCATGCATCTGACTACTTTGGAACAGCAAAGCTGGCACCAGACTCCTCACAACTCCAGCCAACAGGAGGAGAGGTGGCAGGGAAAGGTGGTTCCAGCATGTCACTGGGGATCCACACAGACTGATCCCTGGACTTGCCCCTATTTGGTATCTATTTTCAGCAGCAATCCATGTCAGAAGAGAAGGGGCAATTTGCTGTGTGAACACTGGGGCCTTCCCATACAATAAGACTCGGCACTTCTATGGGACCATCCCTGTGAGGATATCAAAGCACTTAAAACATTACTGAATGCAGCTAAGTGTTGTTACCCCTGATCTACAAGTGTGGAAACTGAGGCACTGAGCGATCAAGAATCTGATCAGCCTCCTCTTGGTATGCAACTCTGCACCCAAACTAACCGAGGGTACCAGTGCCGGTGTGCGTAGGACAGATGGATGCCTAACTGCTTGAATCTATGCATTCAAAACTGGAGACTGTTTTAAAACAATGACCGACGTGCTATTACGCTATTATCGACGTGCCTGAGATTACCCACAATATCTGGAGCAGGGCCCGAGCTAAAGGCCAGATCTTCTGACTCCCAACCTGTTCCTTTACTACAACTGTCCTCCTTCAATAACCCCCTGGCGGAATGAGAGGGAATCTGTCTCCATAATGTCCAGTCACAGAGGGACGGAGAGACCTGCCTCCATATCCCAGGCTTGGAAGGGAAAATTTCCTCCCCTGATATCCCATCATGGGAGAGAGAACAAGCTTCTGCTCTACCTAGCTAGAGTACTCAGATGCCCCCCTAGTATCAGAGCACCGCACAACCTGTAGCGTATTTATCCTATGGCAGGTAGGACACAGCTATTATCCCCATTGGGAATGTGAGGCATAAAGTAAGTAAGGGACTTGCCCAGGGTCATACAGGCAGCCTGTAGCAGAGCAGGAAATTGAACCCAGGTCTCTTATGCCCGAGGCTAGCGCCCTAGCCACTGAACCATCCTTCTCAGCATAACCCATCTTGGGGAGGGCAGAGAGGGGCTCGTGGGTATGTGCCACAAATCCCATCCCCAGTCTGATGGCAGAAAAGGCAGGTGCATCTTTTCATCATTGCTTTGATTTGGAGGCAGGGATGTGGGTGCAGGGAGGCTAACAAACCAGGAAGTTTCTGTCTAGAGTCATTCCCCCTCCTCCAACTTCACACATCAGGGAGACTGTGATAGGCTTCTGCAGATGATATAACCAACCCATTTCACAACACAGAGCAGACCAGTCATTACACCACTAGGCATGGAAAGACCTGTGGATGTGAAGGCCAGAGGGACCATTTATGGTCATCTAGTCTGACCTCCTGCAGAACAGAGATTTGTTGACTCCAGCTCGACATGGCATTGTGAGAAAACTGATCAAACTCTGACTAAGCTAATGGGCCCTGAGACCAAATTCCTTTGGAAATCTTTCCTGTATCATTAACAAACAATCCATAACTCCACAGCGTCCACCCAACAGCACATCTCCATTACAGATCAAAAGAAGGCAAGGACACGACATTTGGGCGTAAGCCAGGCAGCAATGATGGATGGATAATGGGGGAGACAACCCAAGCCCTTGTCTATTCATTGCCAGATTTTTTAACGTTTGCCCTTTGGTTGTTTTGTTTTTTTTTATCTGTAACGTTTTTGTAGAGCAAGTGTCATTTTGGGGACAGTGACAGCTGGACTCCCCTGGAAAACATTTCCAACCTTAACTCTTTCTAAATTATGTTTTTGTTTGAATGTATGACATTCTTTCCTCTGCAAATGCATTGCTTTGTTACCACCCCAATGCAATGCTGGAGACCTTTAACATGGAGCAAAATGCTGTGGATAATTGGAGGCGGGGAGGGGTAACACCCCAAAACTCCCAAACATTACCAGCCTGCTAAATCTCCTAGTGTCAGGCACCATGAACCAAGATGCCTATCTCACTGTGTCCTGCCCGCACAATGCACTAGTATAACGACCCTGGTGCAAACCCCTAATGCAGACAACTGCTCTACCAATACAAAACAAGGTTTGCAGCAGTGAGATTTTCCCTGGTAAATTGCTTATTAGTGGTAGATTAGGTGGTTGTTTCAGTGTAATAAGGCTGATGTAGTTATAACACCATTGCAAATTTTCCTAATGCAGACAAGCCCCCACCTAATTCACTGGGCCCTTTGTCAGGTTCTCCCTGGTGCTGCTGCCCTAACTGAAATGTGCAGATGGTCACTGGTTTCTCTGTCAAGAGCATCAGTTTAGCCTGTCTGGTGGCTTCCTTCCCTTTACGGGCACAGTCCGGACTTGCAGCGCTGCTGGGATCATACAGCAAAAACACACTGGAAGAGAAAGAACAGGATAATGCTGGCTGTAGGAAATACTCCTGGCAGGGCCAGCAGACGCAGCAAAGCAGCTAGCTGTTCTGAGTAAAGCAGCTAGCTGATCTGTGACTGAACCCTTGATTTATAGCAGGGCGGCTGCTTCGTCCAAATGCCTCCCAAGGGACAATGGCTGATCTGAGCGAGAGATGCATTATTGTGAGTGTGTGCAATCCACACCTGCTCAGCATCCCCCCCCAACACCTCTAGTCAATACAATCAGTCTCCCCCACCTGAGGCCAAGCACTCATTTCCCCAGCCTACAAACTCCCTTTAATCGCCCCCACTTAATAAGTCTTAAACACCCTGCTGAGTGTTGGGGCCAGCACACCCTGGATCGTCTGGCACCTTGGCCAGGGACTTCAATCCCCTTGGGGCTAATCCAGCAGCAGCCCAGACTCAGTACTCCCCAGTCCAATGCCAGCATCCACTATTTCAGAGCTCAGCTCAGGCCCAGACAGAATGAGGAGAGGAAAGCTGCAGGGAGAGAGAGAGAGAGAGAGAGAAGCCCTGCTGATCTCCCATCCCAAGCTCTGCCAGGAGGGGCAGGATGCTGCAGCTGCTCCTCTTCTGTCCAGTGTGCACTGGGAACTGTCCAGCAAAAGAGCACATGAGATCAGTGCTGAATCCTGATCTGAGGACACTGGAAAGCACCACCACCTGCTCTTCCTCTCCCTCCAAGCTGCTCGGAGAGCTAGATCCTCTTGGCAGAGGACAATGCACGGAGGACAACCCAGCTCACTCCACCTCCTACCCAGCAGCAGAGAACCCCAGTGGTAACTCAGTGCAAAGAGGGTGCTTGGCGTTTACAGACTCCTTGCTCTCGGTGCAATGGGCTGTCATTCATTTCTTTCCTTCCTACAAACTAACAAGGCTGCTGCCATTGCACATGTTGCTCCTCTGTGTGCGTATGCCATTGCATCTGGTCTGCCTGCAGGGTGAGTTACACCACACCAGCTGTTTTGGGGACAGGGCAGCATTATGGGTAGAGGAGATACAGCACTGGAAGGAAGCTCCTGTTTCTTCTATACTTTTCATTGCCTCTGAGCTCTTATGCCCTGCCCTGCTCTGATTTTGGACATTCCCTGGCCCCGATTCCAGGTTCAGTTCAACCTATTCCCAGACTAAGGGGAACCTACTTAAAAAATAACAAAGCACCGAAGAAGCTGGAGCTTTCCAAATGTGCCTTGCCCTGTCTCATGGAGAGACTCCCTTTCCAGCACACCTAGTTATCCCAAAGATAGAGAGCCCACCCTGTTATACTGTGGAGACCAATGTTCCCTCTAATTTTTAACAGGCCGTGTACGCAAAAAATTTCTTCCGTGCCGCCGCCGAAGCAAAAAAATAAATAAATAAAAGCTGCCGCCAAAGCCAGAGTGCGCACGGTGCTTCACCGTGTGCGCGGGGTTTAAGATCTGTGTGTGCAGTAAGATCTGGGAACAGTGCTAGAGACTCCAGCATATATACATTTAGCCCATCCTGTTCTCCTGGGCAGAGAGACCCTAACACACACAGCTCCCCCATGATGCCATGGGCAGAGAGCCCAACCCAGAGACTTAGCACACTTAGCACTGTTATCCTATGTGCAGAGAGTCCAAACAACACACCCAGCTCCCCCGTTTTCTCAGTGGAGAGAGACTACCACACATGCCTCGTCTGTTTATGACACACAAGCATTCCACCACTACATCACCAAAAGACCCCAATGCAGAGAGGTCACCCTACAAGGCCCTGGAGAGCCCTCCTACATCTCACCCTATTATGCTTCAGTTATTTATTACATTCGGAATAGCTTCTAATAGCAAATTCCTGTGCAGAATTCATTTGTTCCCAGATGAGTTTATCAAAATTTAAATTTAACGCTCCTCAACGTATCTTGCATGAGCAAACGTGAACATGAGCAGCCAGGAGGAGACTGCTTTAAAGCAGTGAGCGACCAGAGAGGTAGAACAGTCTTGTGCTTAAGGCACTGGCTAGCAACTCAAGAGCTGTGGGTTCAAATCCCTGAGTGACTTTGAGCAAGTTACTTAGCCTCTCAGTACTTCAGCTCCCGTTCTGTAAAACAGAGGTGAGAGTCATTTCTTTCTCCCAGCAGGAGCTGTCTCGCGTCTCTTTAGATTGTAAGCTTTTTGGGACAGGGCCATCTCTTGCTCTTTGTTTGCACAGTACCTAGCACAATGAGGCCCCAATCTCAGTGACGAGCTACCATAATAATAATTTTAAAAAACCCAAATTTGCTAATATTTGCAAACCAGTACCCACCAGCAAACACATCAGTGTGCATTCTACTGCAAAGACACCTTCATGATTCCACAACTGCATCACCTGCTGGCAGAGTGGATTGATTTAAAATCAAGGCAATTTAAGTCAGCCATTTAAATCACCAAGTGGAAAGCCTCCATTTAAGTCATTAATCAACTTTTCCATTTGTGTTTCAGATAATTTTCTAAAGAAAGGTACTTTCTCATTGGTTGATATAACCATTAAACTATGTTGATTTACAGCTAAATAGAGCCTTTACATGAGATTATGTACATCTTGTGGCAACCTATGAGGGTACACGATAACTATATGCATTTATTTAAGCAAGTATATAGCGTAATATTTTCAGATTCTTATTAATTGTACCTTGTTAGTGTGTTAGAAAATGGTAAATGATATATTGCTTATTTACCAGCCAGTTAATTTTTTGCTCATGATTAGTATCAGACTGCATTAGGATAGTAATTTAAACAGTATATCAAATGTAGTTGTGTTAAACAAAACAAGCCCTTAATTGATCTATTGTGCTGTTTATAAAGCTTGACCTCAAAAGTTAGAATCAGGAGGGAAAATCTCTCTTTATAATGAAAAGCAGCCTTTAACGCAAAGTTTTTGATAGCGGTTCATGGATTCAGCATATTTATTTTAATGTTTTAAGGGATTTTAAAATGTTTAGGCCTTAACATATTTTGTATTAAATTCAGATTTAATTTTAATCAGGTTTATTTTTGAAAGGAAAAATATTATAGTACTAGTGCAAAACCAGACCTCTGCTCTCCAGCCCATAGGTGCAAACAGCATAATCCCTGAGCCACATATCTATGGCTCTGCATCGCAACGAAGATGGGGTCCACATGTTCACGAAGCAACCTAACGTGGTGATATAATCCAGGGGCGTGACCCATTTGGAAAAATCTCTGCCAAGGAGAAAGAGAGGCAAGAAGGAGGAATCCATAGTGAACAGTCAAAACCTTGATCTGCTGCTGAGATGATGCTGCATCTGGGAAGAGCTGAGCACCCTCATCTCCCATTGACTCTGATGGGAACTGACCCCACTTACACCAGGCTAACCTCAGCCTATGGAGAGTAAAATCAGAAGCCTGTTAAACCCCGTGTCAATGATAAAAACATATCCCCCAGTTCTGCTCACAGTCACACCAGCGTAAATCAACCTCTACTGTACTGAAGTCACCCTGCTGTCAGACAGGAGTGAGACCAGGATCAGGTCCCTGGCTTGTAATGGGTTTTGGCAGCCTTTGGGATGGAATTAGCTCCCACCAATGTTTCTCCATCTGAAGCACACCATCCTGGAGCGTCTGGGCCATTTTCAGTCATTCCCGGAGCAATAGGCAGACACGCCACTCGTATTATGACAAGCCCTTTTGGCAGTAACTCTGGGAGATTCCATTCCCAAGGCTCAGTTTCCACAGCACTCCAAACTAAAGAGGCACATCAAAGAGCCCAACTTAAAAAAACGGATCCGCTAGTGAGAGCTGAAAGAATAAACATAAGCACTAGGAACCAACAACGATTAATAATGGGCCCCAGCGGGTGCGACACAGCCCCACTGATTTCAATGGAGCTGTGCCCATCTACCCCAGCTGAGGATCTGGCCTGAGCTCTCACTATTAGTGACAGAAACATAAAAGCCCAGACTGTGGCTGATCCTTACACTGGCATGTAAGGGGGATCACAACGAGCCACCCCCCCATTCTGCCCTCAGCCCAGCAGCCAGCTACAAGCGCACTGTGCCAGGGCTCCCGTTAGCAGCAGTGAGCTGTGGCCAGGGCCTGACCTTGGACCTTGGGCAGCAGAATGGCTCTCCAGGAGATAAATGTTTCTTGCCCGACTCTCTCATTTTATTGGCTTTCTGAGTCATGCTGAGTAAATATTTTCTCTCCCCTACAGAGGATCAGATGCTTCTGAGATTCACCCAGTGGAAGGGCTGGGGGGAGAGAGGCAGGACTGGGGCTGGAAGGCTTGTTGCCAAAACATTTGCTTCAGTTTTGGTTGCTGCTTCTGCCTCTCACTTGTGTCAAGCAATGAGCCAACACTTGCAGACTAATGTATCAATGTTGCAGAGGCCCCACATGAATGGAAATCATTATCACCATCCCATAGACAGAGACCACACACACACCACCCAGAACTCACCCCAGGACACCACTGAAAGAGATCTGGGGACTGTGGTATCTGCGGGCCTCACCTGCCTATTGCAGTTCACGGCAGCTGCAATCTGCTCCATTTGATGCCTATTCAGCATGACCCACAGACTACTGGCAAGTTACCAGGGAGGCCCTTGGTGGGGAGAAAGTTTAGGGCAGCCCCTCCCGCAGTTAACATGTCCAATGGAGACTCTGGAGGTTACACACAGTAGAAAGGACCTGAATGTGATCTCACTTATACCAATATACACTGTGAGTAACACCACCAGCTCCAGCAAGCACTTTTACTCCGCTAGCAGACAGGCTCTGCAGCCGGCCTGAGTGAGACCTGAGTCAGAGCCTCTGAGGGCTGTGAGAGCACATCATTAACCCTTTACCAGGAGCAAGCCACCAGTGGATGTCTCGAAAGTGCCCTTTGAAGGCCTGAATTCCCACTACAGGTCCAGCTGGATATTTTCCTTGACTTGCTGTCCTAAACTGCCGTGTAGTGTTGCTGCACACTGTTAAACAGGTGCCACGATCCACCCTTGAGGTGGCTGCATTTTAGTGATAAGTGAAGTGATTTCCCCTGCAAATTTATTTTTTGGAGCCTTGATAGGGTTTAAGGTTTAAAAGGAGGTATTACATTTTTACATTAGAAATCAGTGTGATTTTAATAATTAAGTAACTGTTCCATTAACACCTAAACACGTCGCCTCTTAAAACATTTTATAAACACTAACTGTGGATATCCTTACCCTGCATGTCTTAAGGGAGAGAATTTATGGGGCCAGATTTTCAGCCTGGCCTTAAATGGAATTTCTGTTTTACAACCACAGTTATGGGGGTATAAATAACTGCAAGATCAATGTGTGTCATTTAGATGTCTAACCATATGTCCACACTAGAGCTGGCTGGTGCAAAATTCCCACTTAAGGAGACATCTCTGCGCTAGCTCAGTCCAAGCTAGCATGCTAAAAATAAAAGTGTAGCTGTAGAGGTGTGAGTGGCCCAAGTGGCTAGCTGCCCTGAGTACCTCTGATCTCGGATAGAACTGTGCTCGGGGCAGCTAGCCCCATCCTGCTGCTCGTGGTGCCGTAGCTATGCTCTATGTGTTTGTCTACACTGCAGCTGGAAGCCAGTGTGCTAAAAATAACAGAGTAGCCGAGGGGAACCCAGGTGGCAGCTCAGGCTAGCCAACTGAGTATGTACCCAGGGGGTCCAAGCAAGCTGATACTCAGGCAGCTAGCCCGAGCCACCGCCCATGCTACCCCAGCTACACTGCTATTTTTAGCACACCAGCTCAATCAACTGGGATGCAACATGGTGCTTAATTGTCTGACCGGACAGCACGGTGCCCACAGACTGCAGGCGTAGAGAAGCAACTTGTTTTTAAAGCTCTTTCCCTGTGGGTCAGATTTTCAAAGACAGGTGCAATGGATGAGCCAGCAAAAAAGCAAAAGAAGCCAAGCCACATTGGGACCTGCAAAGGACCTTATGAGGGCACCCAACAGGTTAGTGCAAAAGAGATCCTTTGTACATAACCCCTATTGTGGGTCAGCAGAAGAATTTGAGCCCAGGACCTACAGCACCATCCTAGTTAAGCAAAAAGTGCAACTAAATTAGCAGACAGCAGCACTAGATGGTTATCCTCTAGGTGGGCCCACCACTAGAGCGGGGCATGACATACAACAGGCCAGTCTGTTACATGGCAGGTTTGGGGCCATCCTTGGAAAATGTGGCCATATCAGAGTTACTTTATAGGTAATGGGCGATTGTTAATCAAGACTAATTGAATTAGTGAAATCAGCCCAGAGTCTCAGAATTCCGAGATGGAAAAGAACTGTCAGATCACCAGCCATTCTACGCACCAGGATTGTTCCCCAAAGGGCAGTTTCTACCGTTTTTATATAGTGACAAGAATGAGAGTACAGTGCAGATAAAATGGATCTTTTTTCTCTTGGGGAAATGGGAAAATAAAGCTTCATTCCAGGGGATTTTCACAGGCCCCCTTTTCCAGCAGCTCTCCGGGGAAACACTTTTCCTTATTTGGAATTAGTTTGGAAATGGAAACTCTGGTCTCCCCTCCTGTAGTACTCCTTTGCTTGCCTGGCACACCCCCGGGGATTAGTTCCAAGGATCAGTGAGGGATGAGCTCGTTTGCAAGCTGCCCTTTGCTCCAGCGGAGAGCTACAATTGTCTGGAGAGGAAGGAGCACGTATGTGCTCTGTTACAGTGCAGCCAGGCCCAATGCCCTCCAACATGGAGATGCTCAATGACAATCAGCAAGAACACGTCCAGTGGCATTGGCGAGGAGCAGGGGACCCTTTCTAGAAACCTCAGTCACAAGGATGTCGGAATCAGAGGCGGGGGGGGAAATTCAGATTAAACAAGAAATTGCAGATTAACAAATAGATTCAGAAAGAGCCCATCTCCCAAAGTCCAACTGTACTGGACAGGTGTGGGCACCATCCTGTCACCAGCAAACCCTAGTGCCAGGCATCCCCCTTCCCTGGCACCCAGTCACAGACCTCTGTGCCACGCAGCCTCTCACCCCAGCACCCAGTCATGGGCCATGCGGCACCTGACCCCAGCAACCAATCAGAAAAGCAGCTCTCTATAGACACCACTAGATCTGGTTAAACTATTCATTTAAAATAATATTGATTATTATTTCAACTTTGATTGCAGTTACAGAGCCCTGCCAAAGGGATCCCAACTCTAGGGGCTGTCTATATTATTCACAAGCATTTTCAACAACTGACTTTCAACCTCTGTGTTGTTTGCCAGCTTGTTCACTTTGACCATTCAGGATTAATTATCCACTATTTAGAAGAGATGATTGGTCACCTAGGCCTCATGATATTGATTCTGCACACTGATTGGATGACTGAAGGTTTTTAAAAAGAAGAAAATAACAGGTGAAGCAGGTGGGAAGTTGGTTCTGATGTTGAAGGGAGAGGGAAGGGATACCCTGGGGAGCAGGCTAGCAGCAGGTGAGGGGTGGAGGAGGGAGATTGGGGTCTGTAATGCGAGGGATAGGAGGTGTCCTTGTGTGGAAATGATTTAGATGTGAGAGCCTGGATGGAAGGGCAGCAGCATCAGAAAGATAATTAAAAAATAAGGAACGACATATAAACCATCCAAGCCTTCATATGAAGACTGCTGAACTTATGCTCCTTCTGCTTGGTTTAGATTGGAGACCATAGATGGGTGTCAGCTACTGGAGTATGCCCCATTAATAGGGTATGTCTGATACCAGAACATGCAGGAACTAGTCCATATAATGAGTGAGTCCTTTCTCTCTTGCTCCCACTTTGCTCCACTGAAACCCTTGGTGAGAAATCTGCAGATTCTGAACTCTTCATTGTATCGGGGCTCCCCTTAAGTGGTGATCCCTCTAATATGGGGGTCCAGCCTATTTCACCCATGAGTGCACTTCACTGCAGAACCGGCCCCTCTGCCCTCCCAACCCCTTTTTGGTGCTGCTTCCCGTGCATGTTTAGCCCAGCGTCAGCTGTGGAATGTTTCTGTCCCCAATCTACGAGCGGAATGTGCCAAGACCAAACTCAGCTCCGGCCACGGATAAATCATTCCATGTGTCGCCGGGATAAAAACACAACTGAGAAAAATGTAAAATGAAAGGAAAAACTCCACACAGCCAGTGGTGGGACCAATGTCTGGTTTGACATAAGGTGGCAACGCATATAACAGTTAAACCAAACTAGCAGGCGCTGGCCAAGGAGCTGTATACCTGGGACACCACCGACAGTGTGGCTAGAAGAAAAGCTGGTGAGGTGCTCCAACAATATGCTGAGGAGGACCAGAAAGAGACAGAGCGAATGGCATTTCCAGCACACCCATGGGAGAGGGTTAATGGAATGATCAGTGTACACAGGGGAGGCTGCTAATGGCACATGCATAGCATGATGTGCTGTATGTCAATGGTGCTAATGAGGCTACTGGTGTTTCCTTATGTGCTCTGTCCCTCTGGCCCATTTTAAATTTAAATATCAGAAATCAATACAAAATATTTATATATAGACACACCAATTTTTTTGCTCTTGGATTTGGTCTGCTGATCATTCTGCTGATTCTCAGAGTAGAGTGGGTCTGGAGGCATCTGCTGTTCACTCCACAAAGCATACATGTATGGACGCATTCACTATAATGCAGGGAGAACATCCAAGAGAGCCTTCCCTGGAACAGGCATTCACAGCACTGGCCATTACAGTGCATTGTTGCAGACTAACGAGACAGTATTACGCAAGCTGTGTGAAACCACAGTGGCCCTACTAAGTACAGGTAACACCAAACAGAACTTTATGGTTTAAACTACATAGGCCAGATCCTGATCTCAGTTACACCAGAATAAGACATAACCAACTGCATGCAAATGAGTAGAATTACTCCCAATTTACATTTGTGTCCTTCAGAATCTGGCCTAATTTCTCAGAACTTGGCTTACATAAATTTCAGTCTTGACATGGGGGTGGGAGGAGGGGAGAAAGTCTTCCCTAAAAGAGACCAGATTTCCTATGTTATCAAAAACAATGGAGAGAAATCCATAGAAGCCCAAACCTGAACAAAGACTGTCAAATATGCAGGGAGAGCTGCCAATGAATGGTTGCTTAAAAGCATTCCCATTATCATTAGGAAGCTGTTTTGCAGAGTTTTTAGTACCACAGGGAGAGAAAAGAACGGAAACTAGCGAGGTGACAATGGCCATCTTGCTTTTAACCCTGAGATTCTGCCAACTCGAGCTTTGCTCACTGGACCCCCCAGAGTAAAAACCACACAGAAGGGCAGCTTGGGATGATTTAGATGCGCACACTGAAAAATTGATTCTATTTTAAGGAGTGACCTAGTCTGCTGCATTCACCGACTAGCTCATCACTCCAATGCTTACTTATGTGATTTCTCCCACTAACGACACTCAAGACCAACAGTAGCTCAAGAAGACACCTGGAGCCACTGTTCTTCCAGGAACAGAAAGCCGGGATAGTGCGGCTGTCCCGACACTAAACCATTTAGTAACGTCTAATGGTGCCCAACTTGTTGCTTTACATGACCTTAATCCTGGCCCAGCCATCCTAAACCCCTTCACACATTCCTGCCGCATTGTTCCACTCTGTCACGTGCTCTCAGGACTATCACTTGGTATGCAAAGGGCTTTATTACTGCTGATCCAATCCCGACTGCTGGGGCTGTGGGATTCTCACAGTTCTGCTGAACTCCTATTGTTTTTGCCCCCATCCGGGAACAAAGTGATCTGGTTTCCATAACGTTCCTTGTTGCCTTTTCATAACATGCCAGGCACAGATGTTTAAAATAGACTGGATGAATATTTAATATGTTATTAATAGACGACAGCTCTTGGCTGGCTTTGAAAGATAGCTCACGTATGGTATGGGGCGGCATATGACAACGGGTCCAGAAATCTATTTCACTCTGACATGGGGTTGATCTAATGTTTCTCCTTGGTTACTGGTAAGACATTTAACTCTCCTTGTGTCACATGGCTATGTATTGTGCTTGAGTGCAGGCCAAGTCTGTGAGACTTGGAATAGATTTAATAGATGGACTCACATTTTTACCATTGTGGGCAAGGCGGAATATGGAAAATGCTCTAGCGCCCTGTGCAGAACTTGGGGAGAGGTGAGAGGAGAATGAGGTGCTGAATGAACCCTGAGTACTACCAGCTGCTTGCTAATGTAGTAATACTAAGCTCTCCTAGGATGCAGAACACAGGCCCCGCTCCAACAGCTGTACTGCTCTCAGGCCCTGGCACCAATGCTCCAAGAGCCGTACTCACCCAAAGACTGGACCCTCTAATGACTGTGAACCCCTGCCCTGACCCCTTCCCAGAACCTGAGCCCCCTGCTCTGAGACCTGTGTCCCCTCAGGTCCCAGAATCCCTGCCTGGAAGCCTGTATCGCCATAAGCTGTGAAACCTGCATCCCCCTGAGACCCCAGTATTCCCTGCACCAAGGCCTCTGTCATCTCAAGCCTGGCTCTGGGACTCACACATCTCTTAGGCCCTGGATCTACTTCATGCCTTGTAAAACCCAGCCCTGTGCCCAGCACTAGACCTGGACTCCTCTCAGTATGTGGGGCTCACATTCCGGACCCCACCCTCCCTTGGGCCCATGCTCAGAAACCTCCGCCTCGCCCCTTAAGTTGTGCTTGGGGATCTGTATTCCCCTCAGACCATAGTACCCTGCTCCAACCCTCGCCCAAACCTTGGTCTCTGGGACCTCCACACAGAGCTGGGCTGTTCAACATAAGCAAAAAAGCACGTCAGCTCCCTCTGTTTTATAAAGGGAATATTGCAGAAAAAAGGCAGTCCCTAAAGTTACCTTTTCACTTGCATTCAACACTTATGTGGAGCCCCTGTCCCTGCATCCCAGGCCCCTCTTGCCTATCCCTCACAGAATGCAAACAGACATGCAGGTTGTGTGTGAGGGAGTGGAGCTAAAGCAACAACCCAGAGTCGGCCTCCAGCCATCGCAGGTACACAGGCCTGGTCCCCCCAAAGTCGGACAAACTAAAGGTTGTGATTTTGGAATGATGTCGTTGGACTGGTACAGCTTTGTGTGTGGACACTCTTAGGCCAGTTTAAACCTGGCTTAAAGCAGTTTAGTTTGCACTGCTAAATTCAGGGCTTGGCCACTGATGCTGGCATAGCTACTGATCACTTAGAGGTGTGAAAACACCCACCCCCCGGAGCGACACAGCTACCCCAAAAAGCGTAGTTGCAGCTGTGCCAGCGGAAGAGTGCTTCTGTTGGCAGAGCTAATGTCCTTCAGGGAGGTGGTGTTCCTTCCCGTCGGTGTAGGCAGCACCTACACGAGGGGGCTATGCGGCCATAGGCTCTGGAAGAGAGACAGAGCCCTTGTCCACACTAGAAAAGTATTGCTGTCATAGCTGTATCCGCACAGGTAGATCACAACAAACCCTTCAAGCAGTTCAGACTGGCATACAAGCACTTCTACCGGGACAGCTTAGAGGAGTGCCCCAACAGACAGTGACTCCTGCCAAAGCTCTTCCTGCGCTGTTAGAAGTGCGTCCACACTAGAGTTGATACCAGCACAGCTATGTTGGTAAAATAAAAGTGACACCCCCCCTCTCCCGCAAACAACATAGTGATGCTGGTACAAGCTTAAGCCAGGCCTTGAAGGCACAAGATAACCTGAGGCCACGTCTACACTACAATAGCATGGCTAGAGCACCACAGAAGGAGCTTTTCTGTCACTTGTGGGAACTCTGCCTTCCTGAGTGATGGCAGCTGCGTTGGCAATACCATTCTTCTGCTGAGCGAGCGGCGTCTCCACCCGGATCGTGTCGGCAGCGCTACAATGCTGTGGATTTTCTCACCCCTGAGTGAGCTATGTCCACCTAACTTTTAAGTGTAGCCCAGGCCTGGTATAATGAGTTTTAAATGGCTATAAGAGAGTCTGCACATGGAAGTTGCACTAGCTTAACTACTCTGATTTAACTTAGCAGTGCAAGTTCTGGGGCTAGACAAAACCTGCCCTGAGAGGAGAGGGCTTCCTTTGCATCTAACTTTACTTGGCATACTTCATTGGTGAGCAGCCACCCTGTGTCTCGCACTGGGTCTTCCTCCCTCAACCCATTCCACCTGCCACTGCCACAGGGCCAGATGGGCCAGGAGCTGCAGGCTGCACTGGAACTGGCTCTGGCCACCCCACTCTGCAAGCTATTGCCCAAGAAGAAAGATGCTTCTGTCCCATCTCCCCTGGGTGCCAGCCATGGGGACTTGGGGGAGGGAGCAGATATGGGATCAGGCAAACATATAAAGAAACCAAGCGCTTCAATGGCCCCCCACCAAACGTTTCCTCCCAATTTACATCGCATCCCCTGATCAGCTGACTTTTAGTCTCTCTCTCACATACACCTTCCTTCTTTACTCTGACAACTGAAATGCCCAGATCTCTGCCTTGCCCGCCCCCCGGCCCAGCTGCAGCGGGCTCCATCGGAGACGCCACCTGTCCCGAAGGCCTTTCCCTCGCCTACCCGTGGCGGAGGGGGAAGGCGCAGAGAGCAGCAGCAGGATGGGAGGGGAAGAGCCCTCAGGTCAGAGGCCGAGGGGCCTCTCCCAGCACCTGCCTCCCGCTGCTAGGACCCCGCCGCCGGGCCCTGCACTTGCAAAGGAAGCGAAAAGAGAACAAGCGGCCGAGCGCTGGGGAGGCTGCGGCTCGCCACGGAGCGGGCCCGGCTCAAGGCGAAGCTGGGGCCGGGGGAGAGGCAGCGAGGCCAGCGCCCCGGGCCCTTCCCCATCCCGGCTTAGAGCCAGCTCGAATACCGCAGCCCGGGAGCTGCCAGGGGCTCCTGGAGTCGGTGCTCCCCGCCCTCACCCCCGGGGCAGCGGGCCGCTGGAAGTCCCAGCACGGCGCGGCTGCTGCTCGCACGGAGCAGGACCCGCCAGCCAGGAGCTGTGTAGGAGGACGGGGCCGGTCCCTCGCCAGGCAGGCTCTGCCCGGGGTCCCGCATCCCCCCCGCCCCATCCCGGAATGCGGGGCTCTAGACCAGCCCAGCTGGCAGGGGCCAGCCCGTGTCCTCCCGCGCACAGCCCGGGGTGCCCCGTGTCCAGCCCCTGGCGGCTCTCCAGCGGGTCTGCATCCGGCAGAACCGGGCACCGCCTCCGGCTGCGGCCCAGTTCTCCGGACCGAATCCCGGAGCTCGCTGCCCCCCGCCCCCCCCGACTCTCTCTTTCACAAACTGGGCGGAAAGCGGAGCCTGTCACACGATCCCCAGCTCCGGGGAAGCAGCGCCTGGGAGACCGCCGGCTGCCAGAGCCCCGGCGCGTTAGCAAAGGAGCGGGGCGGGGGGAGACTGGTGAAAAGTTCCGTCTCTGCTGCGCTTGCGGGACGGGGCCGCGAACAGATCCCACAGGAAACCCGGGGGGAGCCCAGGAGAACAAGGGAGCAGAAAAAGCATCTAGGGCAAAGGAAAAGCGCATTGAGCGGGGTTTAACTTGGAAAGGGCGGAATTAGCAGGGGGTGCGCGCCCCAGATCGCTAGTAAGCGAAAGAAAAGGGCCCCCTCCCCCAAACAAGCGTCCAGGCATTGGGAAAGGACGGGAGACAGGACACAACCTCCCCCCAGCCCCAGGGACAAGATCTCTCCCCTCTTCTTAGAATGAGAAACACTGTCATAGACTCGTAGGGCTGGAAGCAACTTACTGGGAGCCCGGCAGGTAGACGGTTCCTGGTAACGCGCGGTTCCCAGCAGTGATGCAGCCGAAGGGGTGTAATTCCAGACGCCAAAGCCCTTTTACACAGACGCGAGTGTAAGATTTGTGCTTATTTATCTCGTGGGGAGGGGGGAGTAAAGCAAAGCCCAGCCCCCGCACGGTGTGGTCTGCAGCAGCCCCTCGCTTGGTCCTCGAATCCCTTGGCCGCTTCTCGGGGTTCTCCCAGCTCGCTGCACTCCTCCTCTCTCCTGGATCTCACTGAACTGCTGCTGGGAGGGACGAGAGCAAAAGGGAAGAGAGGGGAAAACATAGGCAAGAGGGAAAAAACTGAGCCCCAGCTGCTGCCTTGAAGCAGAGTAAAAAGGTTTCAATAAATCCAGGGGTTGAAAAGAAGGGAAAAGTCAACTCCCCGAGGAAATCAGAAGCAGATTTCAAGACATTTAATCACATGCAGGGAGGTGTGTGTGTGTGATGTGGCTTGCCTCCTCCCTCCTTCTCCAGCCCTCCCTCTGCTCTCCCTCTTCTGCTCTATTGAGAGCAGGGGCTGCCTAAGCCATCCCCATTGCAAGAAAAGACAGAGGGGAAGAGAGGAAATGTAAAGGAAATACAGGAGGAAAACAATGTCAAATGTATTTGGAGAGGAAGGGAACCAAGCCAGGCCAGAGAGCTGAAAGGGGAGGAGGATGGCAGAGGGGAAACAGAGGAGAGTGGGCCAGAATGCTCTAGGAGAGGGGGGATGCTAGCAGGAAAGCTCAGCTGAGAAAAGGGAGGGTATAGCAAACAGAGCAGGGGCTAGGAGGGTGTATGGGAGTGGGAGAGTGCCTCACCTCCAGCTCCTTTGCAAAGGGTGAGAACAGGAAACTTTCCGCTTCACAGGCACTTGGGTTCTTGGAGGTTCTAGGAAATTGAAAAAGGAGGGGCGGGCCTGGGGGAGGCTGGGCTCAAGCTAAACACTGGGGCTGGAGGGGAAAGTGTCAGCAACGTCCAGGACTCTTAGCTCTCCTGTGTGGGGTGCTTTTCCCAAAGGAGCGGGGGAGGGGGCGGGGGCGGGAAGAAGAATGCTGTTACATAACTATCATGGTGCCAGAGGATGCTGCTGTGGCCTTTTCACTTTACACTGGTGACACTCACAGGGAAAGCCCTGGCAGGTTCTAGGAGTCCCCAAGTCTGGTTGCAGTCCCTGGGCACTGCAGTCATTAAGGCTGTTTCGGGGCAGTGAAATGGCCTCAGAGACCTGGGTGATGTACACTGCTGGCCTAGGCCAGCATCAACAAAGGTGCATCCACAGACACCAGAAGCAAACTGTAGCCTTAGCTAGAGATTGTCTGATCTCATCTGCATATGCAAATAAGCTGCCTAGCTAAATGACCTCCTTTATCTTCATGCACCTGACTGGTGCAGAGCTTTGACACAAGGGGAGAGGAAAAGCCACCATTAGACACTAGGTTCATAGATTCCAAGGCCAGAAGGGACCACCAGGATCAGTTAGTCTGACCTGCAGAAACTGCAGAGGGGATTTTTCTTTTTCAATCAGATGCAGTCTGGAAGTATTGTAACCCCTGTTTTGCCTGGCCGAGAAGCTGCCAGGACTAAACCAATCTGTGCCTGGCCTCCCACTGGGACCAGCCACCCACCCTGATAGGGAAAGCCACCTGAGCCACTCTGCAGAGCAAGGAGTGCACTGGTGAGCCAACAGCCCAGGAGGCTGTATATCAAAGGCTGATGTCATGCAGAAGGGGGAGCAGAACTATGCCTAGCATCCTGCCCACATCCCAGATGTGAAAAGATCCAGGATTATCTCCTGAAGCCAGATCTCTCCCTGAGCACTTCCAATTCCCAGAACCTGAAGCTTCATCAGGTGACCTGGGCTACACATAGCCAGTGTGGTTATGCCTGGGATGGATTTTTCCCATTCTGTTTGACTGGAGTTTCCAGGATTTCAAGTCTAGGAATAAAATTCACAAATCAAATGGTCTCTCCAGCTGATCCACATCCAGGTTTTACCCTGATCTCCCTATCCTTCAGCCAGCCCCTAGGTCACCTGTGAAATGAATCCAAAATTCCCGTGTAGGAAAAGATGAAACTAATTTAATCATCATTTGTGTAAGTGAGGAAATAGAGACAAATGGAAAAGCTGGATCTGGATCATTCATTCACTGAACCTTTTGGTGCTAGTATTAATTTCAGTGGGAGAACTCACAGCTATCGCAAGTCCCACTGCCAGTCCCTGCTTCTCTGCTCTTATTCTAGGGAATGGTTGCATCCCTGGAATCAGCATGCAGGCCTGTGTGATGAGCCAGTATAAGCCCACAAAAGCTCATGCTCAAATAAATTTGTTAGTCTCTAAGGTGCCACAAGCACTCCTGTTCTTTTTTGCAGATACAGACTAATATGGCTGCAACTCTGAAATATATCTGGAAAGCCTGGGTGGGAGGTGGGGAATGCCAGGTGCCAGTGCACTGCTAGTCACCTGCTTCGAGGCCAGCTGGGGGACAAAGGGCACAAATACTCTGCTCTAATGACCAGAAGCCTCCAAGACCCCATTCTTCTCATGGCGCCAGTCATCACCTGTTGCTTACCCACCTCACAGCAGTTCCAAACCCACCCCTCCCAACATGGTAAGAGATATTTTCAGGAGCAGACATCCAGTGAATCCACAGTGATCCAGCCACAGTGGTACTGACTGAGGATAGATCCCACAGCTCTGCTGAGACAGAACTTCTCAGCCAGGGAAATGCTTGGAAATTTAACAGGCTATTGGAGGGCTGCATCCGTAGGCACATTTCATCCATCCCCCCAGTGGGGTCACACACACGCACAGGCAGAACTCTGAGTGGAAGGGGGCAGAGGAGTCCTGAGAGCTGGGAAAATGTGGTTCAAAGCCCTGGATGTTGGGAGCTTTGCTGGTCTGTTTCAGGCCAACCAGGTCTATCCATGGTCCCAAGAGGCGGAAGTCAGGGAGCTTTTCACCAGCATTGGGAATAAGCCCCTAAAAATTAGTGTGTGCTCAGCAGCCTGTCTAGCTCAGCCTTTCATCCAGCTAAGCAGGAACAGGCATCTCAGCCATGCAGTGAAATACAGGCTGTGAAGCCAAAGCGCCCAGTATGCTCCAAATGCAGGAGCTAAGGGTGGAGACCATCACAGAGACACACAGGGCACTGTTTGCCTTGCAGTCACAACCTTGACAAAGGTGCAGAGATAGAGGACAGTACTCACTTGGGGGCCGAGATCCCAACAGAGGTGTGGGTGTACCGAGGGGCGGGGGTGGGAATGCTTTTGGTAGGGCTGGAACCCCAGTGGAGTCTCAAAGACATACGGGTAGTCACAATGGGGCAGAGATCCCACTGAGAAAGCAGAGCCACATGAGGAGCATTCTCAGGGGCCAGCTGGAGGCAATTCTCCCCCCAGGATTAGGGTTGTAGCAAGGTGCTCAAGTGTCAGAGTCAGCAGGAAGAACTTGGGGCCCATGGGGCATGACTGCAATCAGGTGTCAGAGTCAGCACAGAAGGGGAACGTGGGGCTCACAAGGCATGGCTGCCCTCAGTTGCAGGGTCAGCAGGAAGAACATGGTGCCCACGGAGCACAGCTTAGGGTAAGCGCAGCAGGGAGAATGTAGTACCCCCAGGGCACAGCTACACTCAGGTGTCAGGATCAGCAGGGAGAACGTGGGGCTCACAGGGCACACCTGCGCTCAAGTATCAGGATCAGCAGGGAGAAAGTGGGGCCCACGGGTCATGGCTGTGCACAAGTCTCAGGGTCAGCAGAGAGAACATGGAGCTCATGGGGCAGGACTGCACTCAGATGTCCGGCTTAGCAGGGACAAAGTGGGGTCCACAGGGCACAGCTGCACTCAGGTGTCAGAGTCAGAAGGGAGAACGTGGGGCCCAAGGGGCGCAGCACTGCTCAGGTGTAGAGTCACCACAGAGAATGTAGGGCCAACAGGGCATGGCTCTGCACAGCAGACAGGGTCAGCAGGGAGAAAGTGGGCCCCACGGGGTACGACTGCGCTCAGGTGTCAGGGTCAGCAGGGAGAATATGTGGCTCAAGGGCCACAGCTACTCTTACGTGTCAGGGTCAGCAGGGAAAACCTGGGACCAACAGGACATGACTACACTCAGGTGACAGGGTCAGCAGGGAGAACATGGGGCCCATGGGACATGGCTGTGCTCAGGTGTCAGGGTCACCAGGGAGAACGTGGGACCCACTGGACATGGCTGCGCTCAGATGTCAGGGTCAGAAGGGAAAATGTGGACACCACAGGGCATGGCTGCGCTCATGTGTCAGGGTCAGCAGAGAGAACATAGAGCCCCTGGGGCACAGCTACACTGAGCAGTCAGGGTCAGCTTGACAACGTGCGGCCCACAGGGCATGGCTGAGCTGAGGTGTCAGGGTCAGCAGGTAGAATGTGGGGCCCACGGGGCACGGTTGTGCTCAGGTGTCAGGGTCAGCACAGCAGGGGGAATATGGGGCCCATGGGGCAAAGCTATACTAGGTGTCAGGGTCAGCAGGAAGAATGTGGGGCCCACAGGGCACAGCTGCACCCAGGTGACAGGCTCGGCAGAGAGAATGTGGCGCCTATGGGGCACAGCTGCACTCAGGAGTCAGGGGCAGCCGGGAGAACGTGGGGCCCATGGGATATTTCTCCACTCAGATGTCAGAGTCAACAGAGAGAAAGTGGGGCACACGGAGCACAGCTGCGCTCAGGTCTCATGGTCAGCAGCAAGAATGTGGGGCCCCTAGGTCACGGCTGTGGTCAGGTGTCAGGATCAGCAAGGAGGACTTGGGCCAATGGGGCACAGGTGCACTCAGGTGTCAGCATGAGCACAGCAGGGAGAACGTGGGGCCCATACGGAACAGCTACACTCAGATGTCAGGGTCAGCAGGGGCATGGCTGTGCTCAGTAGTCAGGATTGGCAGGGAGAATATGGGGCACATGGGGCACGGCTGCGCTCAGATGCCAGGCTCAACATGACAATGTGAGGTACACAAGGCACGGCTGCGCTCAGTTATAAGAGTCAGCAGGGGAAATGTGGGCCCACGGGGCAGGTCTGCGCCCAGGTATCAGGTTCAGCAGGGAAAACATAGGGCCCATGGGACATTTCTCCACTCAGGTGTCAGGGTCAGGAGGGAGAACATGGGGCCCACGGGGCACAGCTGTGCTCAGATGTGGAGTCAGCATGGAGAACGTGGGGCCTACAGGGCGTGGCTGTGCTCAAGAGCCAGGGTCAGCAGGGACAATGTGCGTCCCACAAGGCACAGCTGCGCTCAGGTGTCATGGTCAGAAGGAAAACGTTGCTCCCACTGGGCACAACTTTACTGAGGTGTCAGGGTCAGCAGGGAGAACGTGGGGCGTACAGGGCATTGTTGTGCTCAGCTTTCAGAGTCAGCCGGAAGATCGTGGGGCCCATGGGGCATGGCTGCGCTCAAGTGTCAGGGTCAGCAGGGAGAACGTGGGGCCCAAGGGGCATGGCTGTGCTCAGCTGCCAGTGTCAGCAGTGGAACGTGGGATCTACAGGGCACCGGTACATTTGGGTATCAGGGTCAGTAGAGAGAACGTGAGACCCACAGGGTATGGCTGCACACATGTGTCAGGGTCAGCATAGGGAAAGTGTGATCCACAGGGCACGGCTGGGTCCAGGTGTCAGGGTGAGCAGAAAGAATGTGAGGCCCATAGGGCATGTCTGAGCTCAGATGTCAGGGTCACCAGGGAGAACTGGGGCCCACGGGGCATGGCTGTGCTCAGATGTGGAGTATCATGGAGAACGTAGGGCCCATACGGCATGGCTGCGCTCAGCTGTCAGGGTCAGGAGGAAAAAGTTGGGCCAATGGGGCATGGCTTTACTCAGGTATCAGGATCATCAGGGAGAACGTGATGCTCACAGGGCATGGCTGTGATCAGGTGTCAGGGTCAGCAAGGAGAATGTGGGGTCCATGAGGCATGGCTGCGCTCAGATGTCAACCTCAGCACGAGAATGTGGGGTCCACAAGGCATGGCTGCGCTCAGATGTGAGAGTCAGCAGGGCAAACGTGGGGCCCATGGGGCACTTCTGCCCTCAGGTGTCAGGGTCAGCAGGGAGAAGATGGGGCCCACAGGGAACAGCCACACTCAGTTGCAGGGTCAGCAGAGAGAATGTGGGGCCCACCAGGCACGGCTGTGCTCAGGTGTCAGAGTCAGCAGGGAGAACATGGGGCCCACGGGGCACAGCTTTCCTCAGCAGTCAGGGTCAACAGGGAGAACGTGGGGACCTCGGTGCATGACCGTGCTGAGGTGTCAGGGTCAGAAGGGAGAACATTGGGCCCACGCTGCACGGTGTTACTCAGGTGTCAGGACTGGCAGGGAGAATGTGGGGTCCATGGGGCATGGCTGCACTCAGATATCAGGCTCAGTATGACAATGTGGGATCCAAAAGGAATGGCTGCGTTCAGGTGTCAGAGTCAGCAGGGCAAATGTGGGGCCCACAGGGTACGGCTGCGCTCAGCAGTCAGGCTCAGCAGAGCAGGGGTAACGTGGGGCCTACAGGGCATGGCTGCACCCAGGTGTCAGGCTTGGCAGGGAGAATGTGGCACCCAAGGGCCGCGGCTCCACTCAGGTCTCAGGGTCAACAGGGAAAACCTGTGGCTCACAGGGGCGTGGCTGTGGTCAGCAGTCAGGGTCAGCAGGGAGAACGAGGGGCCCACAGACCCTACCTGCGCTCAGGTGTTAGGGTCATCAGCAACAATGTGGGGCCCATGGGGCACGGCTGTGCTCAGGAGTCAGGGTCAGCAGGGGAAGGTGGGGCTCACGGCGCAAGGCTCTGCTAAGGTGTCAGAGTTAGCATGGAGAACATGGGGTCCATGGGGCACGGCTACACTCAGGTGTAGGGTCAGCAGGAAGAACGTGGGGCCCACAGAGCATGACTACACTTAGGTGTCAGGTTCATCACAGCAGGGTGAACAAGGGGCCCACGGGGCAGGAGTGAGCTCAGGTGTCAGGGTCAGCAGGGAGAACATGGGAACGAAACATGGGGCATGGCCATGGTCATGGTCAAGTGTCAGGGTCAGCAGGGAGAATGCTGGGCCCACGGGGCAGGAGTGAGCTCAGGTGTCAGGGTCAGCAGGGAGAACGTGAGGCCTGTGGGGCATGGCTGCGCTCAGGTGTCAGGGTCAGCAGGGAGAATGCTGGGCCCACGGGGCAGGAGTGAGCTCAGGTGTCAGGGTCAGCAGGGAGAACGTGAGGCCTGTGGGGCACGGCTACACTCAGGACTAAGAGCAGCAAGTGCAGGTGCTGGGTCAGCACAGTGCACTCGGACCCGAGTGAGCAGAACTGGATGTCATGGTGGCCCCTCTGGACTAAGGACAAAAAGCTAGTGAGGACAAACTGGGGGACCAAACAAGACAAAGCCTCAGCATAGATTACTGCAGGAGATAGGTCAGTATTAGCCATTAGGTGAAAGTTACTAGCCGCTTCCCAGCCCCACTCCTTTACCCAGCCTCCTGAGGAGAGACAGGCTAGAATGCCCCAAAGATCCACCATGGTGGCATCCTTCCTGCCCGTGTCATTAGCAGGGCAGGGCAGTGAGCGCCAGAGGAACAGTATGCAGGCAAGCGTGGGCAAGTTTTCAGCACGCTCAGGGAATCTGCTGGATGGTGCAGCTGGGCTGTCAGGCCTGAGCATAGGTGCTGAAACTAGGGGTACAGCCGCACCCCCTGGCTGGAGGGGGTGGCCATCACAGAAAGGGCTTACAGTTCAGGTCAATGGCTCTCATTTTGGGCTGTATAAGTAGGGGCATTGCCAGCAGATCGAGGGACATGATCATTCCCCTCTATTCGGCATTGGTGAGGCCTCATCTGGAGTACTGTGTCCAGTTTTGGGCCCCACACTACAAGAAGGATGTGGAAAAATTGGAGAGTCCCGTGGAGGGCAACCATGATTAGGGGGCTGAAGCACATGATTTATGAGGAGAGGCTGAGGGAACTGGGGTTATTTAGTCTGCAGAAAAGAAGAATGAGGGGGGGATTTGATAGCTGCTTTCAACTACCTGAAAGGGGGTTCTAAAGAGGATGGAGCTAAGTTGTTCTCAGTGGTAGCAGATGACAGAACAAGGAGTAATGGTCTCAAGTTGCAGAGGGGGAGATTTAGGTTGTATATTAAGAAAACCTTTTTCACTAGGAGGGTGGTGAAACACTGGAATGGATTACCTAGGGAGGTGGTGGAATCTCCTTCCTTTGAATTTTTTAAGGTCAGGCTTGACAAAGCCCTGGCTGGGATGATTTAGTTGGGGATTGGTCCTGCTTTGAGCAGGGGGTTGGAATAGATGAGCTCCTCAGGTCCCTTCCAACCCTGATTCTCAGCACCCGCACTATACACATTGTTCCAGCACCCCTGTGCCTGAGGGTCATTAATAAAGACCCAGAGATTCAGCATGGAGACCCTGCAGGAATCGACTCCTGGAACACTGAATCCCTCAGAGCTCTGCACTCCTACGGCATGACCAACTTATCACTCGGTCCCCACCTCACACTAACGCCAGTGGTACCACAGGCAGCACCATAGTTGGGACAGAGAGCACCCTCTGGCTTCAGGCATTCACACACTGGCAACTAGATCCACTGCCTAGCAGCTCTATGGTCCCTTGGTTTCTAACCTTGCTCTCCAGTGCCAGCACAATGGGAGCAGTCCAACTGGCAACAGAGGGCAAGACTGCTCAGGGCAGGCAAGTCTCTCCTTCACCAGAGCATGCTGGACGGCTCAGGGCAAGCCTTGGGCTCAGTCTGGCTGAGCAATGGAGGAAAGCAGAGAGTTCAGGCCCACGCACTGAGCCTGTCAGGGACAAACTTGTCTGATTCTCTCTGTAACAAGCCTGGGCCCTTAGACCTCTACTGCCAGTCAATATCGAATACCAGATGGGCCTCGTGCCAGGCAGCTCATGAGCTGTAACGTCCCCAGCTGCATGTCTGTCACAACATGCAGCTTGCACAAGGGTGGGGGGATTGTTTGTTAGGGAAAACCAGCCACAGCCCAGTTTAGAAACAAGCTTTTCTCGTCATCTTTCCCACTGAGCCCCTCCCTTCCGCCCTGCAGCCATGCCACAGGAAGCACTGCCTGTCTCTCCCATGCTCGGAATGCTGGCAGCAGAGTACGATTTCTGAGGTGCCCAGATGCTATGGCAAGGAGTGCCATAGGCATGCCCCTCAATACAGAAAACGGGGGTCAGTGGACTAGCTACTGTGAGTGCAGACACTCCGCTGACTGCCATGCAGCTTTCCCTTGGTTAGTCTACACTTACCTGGCTTGGGGATCTTGACCAACTTGGGGAGCCACTTGAAGAACCCAGCCCTTGAACGTGCCCTGCAGGCTCCATCTCGAGTCTGGGTGAGGGGAGAGAGGCTGGGCTTCTGGCAGCTGAGCTTGCTGGAGTGCTGAGTTGGACTTGCAGAGGGAGGACCCTGGACTGTGCTGCTCTCATTGCTCCCTCAGCCAGCACCACGTTCAGCCTTCTACCCCTGGGAATCCAACAGAGCAGGGGCTGAGCAGCTGCTTGGGCCAACAACAGGCCAGAGGAATCAGGGAAGCCAGGGCAAGGTCTCCTCTGTGAAGGGGGTGCGATGACCTCTGCACGGGCATCTCAGTGTCCTGTCCTAAGTCAGGTAGAGCTCAGAGAGGGGAAAGATAGGGATAACTTGGAACAAGGTTCCTGTGGCTTTAGAGGAGAGGGAGGAGAGAGAGGAGCTGAGCAAAGAAAAGGAAAGAAGAGGGCTACTACAAGAGTCGGGAAGAGGGATGAGACCCAGACATAAAAATCCCAAGGAATCAGGTCAGTGAAAGGGGAAAGATGCTGGGGAAAAGGAGGAGAGAAGATGGTGTTCTTAAGTGCTGAGATGGCCCATGGAGCAATGGCACAGGGAGGGAGGGGATACTGCAACATGCACACAGACCTAGATATAGGACTTCATCCTTCCTCTTAGACTCAGCGAAGAGGAGGTGTTTATATGAGCTTAGCTCGCCCTCTGCTGGGCACCCCGGGGATTTTTGTGCTTAACCAATAAGCTCATGGGAGCCAGGGTGTTAAGGTGCCCTATGGTAACCCCACTAATGGGCAGCCCCATTTTGCTCAAGGAGAAGCGCGTGTGTGGCATCATGCACAGTGCTGGGCAGACGGAGGTGACCATGGTCTGGGTGACTGCAGGAAATCCACTGCGGAGGGAAATGGATTCAATGGGCAAAGGGACAGCTCACCTCTGATGCCTCTGGGAACTCTAAGAGCAGCTGACAACCCAGAAACACCCCCAGTTCGTGAACCTGTAGCCCAGTGGGCCAGTTTACCTGTATTATATTTATTGCTTTATTATTTTTCTTTATTATATTTAGTAGTAATGCAAGGAACCTACAGGCTTTTATCCTGTAAGATTTGGCTTTAGCAGATGGCGTAAGGCTTAAGGCCTATAACCTTTGGCATAAACAAATTTAAGTAACTAATAAGTTATAGGAAACTGAAAATAGCATACAAGAGGGGGAATTTTGTTTAGAATACTGACATTAGCCACCCACAGAACATAGCTGACACCAGCATCCAGAAGGTTCTGGACAAAACGTCTGACCGCAAAGGTGCCATTGACATGTATGCTAATAGGGTAACGTTATATATACACTAACCTATAAAAAAACGAACACCTTAAGGGAAAGAAATACAAATAAGGACCTTTATTAAATATGCATTGGACATGGCAGCGTCAGCATAACCGACTATAAAAATAACATCCCAGGGACAGCAGAGGGTTGAAAAGATGTAGACCTTGGGAAGGGCCTGAATGATGGCCACTGGGGAAGATGAGGATGATGATGGTGATAAGAAGAATAATGGTTAAGTATGAAAGATAAAGGTTAAGTATGTAAAATAATGGTTAAGTAGGTTAAAAAAGAAAAGGTTGTAAGTATGGACATCCAAATGTACTTTCTGTATTATCTCTATCTGCCTTATTAAGTATAAGTGTGTGTATAACTTTGTTAAATTATTAATAAATCATATATTTGTAAATATATATTAAAAGTTCCTATTGTGTGAGTGTTGCACCTGTGCACATCGGGGTTCCCAAATTATATGTTACAATAATGTTACTGGGCCTTTTCTTGGGACAAGAACCTGTTAATCCTCAAGTTACAATTATATATACCCAGCTTTGGCTCAGGCTACAAACCCCACTACAAACCCCATACACCACTGCTCCCGGCAGCCTTTCCAGCTGCTTCTCCCTGCCCAGCAGCACTTCCCTCAGGTTTGGATCAAGTCACCCAAAGCCCCAGCCACCTCTAGGGCCTGACAAAGCAGGGGCTGAATTGTCTGTGTTTAGCAAAAAGCATGGAGATGCACTACAGTGTCAATCTATGGAGAGCACTGCAGTTCCAGCCACTTCTCTATTGCCCATACTGGTCTTGCATGCACATTTTACAGGCTGGGGGAGAGAGTAGAACCCATACATGAAAGCACCATGGGCAGAGAAGTCACCTAGTGCCCTCTAGAATCATCCTGAGAAGAAAAAACAGAACCATCTGCCATGGGCCTTGTCTCCAGTGCTTTCCCTGCTCTGTCCCCTCACCTAGCTTCCCCAAACTCTGGCTGGCCCAGCAGACTCATACTGGAGTCCAGAAAGCCCATTCAAAGTGGCAGTAGTATGGTCATGACCCTAGCTTGCCGCACCAAAACTGCAGCCAAGATCTTGAGTTATCACGTATCTCCAGCAGTCTCTTGAGAGTACAGGATGTTGACAGAGGGTGCTGCACCAGGCAGCATTCACGTGTTTGCCTGAGCTCTCTGCATTCACATTTGGGGTCATTCTTCCGCTAAGGGGACACTACCTACCAGGTCTTCATTAGTGGCATAGTGGTACCAGGACCCAGTTTGGAGATCCAGGTATCTTATCCAGACATTGTGAAGTCATGGGCAATGTCTCACTCAGGGTCTGTTTCAATACCTGTTGAAATCAATGGGAATCTTCCTTGGAACAGCCCCTTACTGAGTTGGAAAATGACTCATGGCCACTAGGTGGCCCTATTTCTCCACAGCCAGCTAGCTTATAGCCCACTAGAGAAGGAAAAGGGATGCTGCCCTGTAGTCTGTCAATCTCTCTGCTACATCTTTCCACAGCTGGATATTGCAGCCAGAGACATGTGGTTTCTCCAGTCAGCAGGATATGGGAGTCTTTTCACAACTCTGGCAAGGCCTGGAAGGGCTCCTTCACTCTGGGAACAGTTCACTTGATATTATTAATTCATGAAAACTTGTAACGGGGACTGTCCCCAAGTGACACTTGCACTTCTGCCAAAAAAGCCGCTGTATAAATTAGTAAAAGGAAGTGTACTATGCAGTCTCTCTCTCTCTCACACACACACACCCTCCTCCTCCATCCCCCCCCCCCCCCCCCCCCCCCACTGGAGCAGACATTCTGAAAAATATGAGTCACAACCCCTTCTAGTGGCTGGTCCATTACAGGATAAAAACCTAGTACTGCTGTCAGCCAATGGCATGCACCTTTAGCTCAAGTGACAGGTTTGTGCAGCAGACTCCTCAGTTCGAACGCTGCTGCTGACCCAGACAAGGCTACATGTACCTGAGTGTGAAACCCTCTTTTGGATAATGCTTTGTGTGTTCTATCAGGATAGGGGCTCCACTGCATAAGGCCAGGGGAGGAGGTGGGTTCACATATGCTCAGCCCTGTGGGGAGAGGAGCTGGGCGCATGCTCTGAGAAGGATTTGGCTGATGTGACTGAAGGCCAGGTTTTTAAAGGAGGTCAGGTGGCTGGGGATGCAGACAGGTGCCTAAACACCTTTAAAATCTGGTCCCAGTTGCCTAAAACCAGTGCTCAATTATGTGTCCCCCACCACTGGCCTCACTGTGCTGGCACATGAGGGATCTGGATCAGTAACCTGTAGCCTGCTGGCTCATGTATTGCCTGGAAAGAGAGAGATTAATTAGGTTGTTGCCTGCATAATGCACCATAGGCAGCATGGCAGGGAAACTGGCTTCAGCCAGACAAAGTGGATTGCATGAGTCCCTGAGACTCCTTTGAAAATCCCAGTCAAAGTTCTGGTCTGGTCCAAATTCTGCGTGGGGACTTGGCTTGGCTCTTGTTTGATCCACACCACATCAGCCTGTCATATTTACAGACTTCAACAGGGATTCTCAAAGAGGCCTCAGGCACTTGCCCCAGTCTGCTTCAATTTGAATGGGTTGTGGTGCCTAATTCCCTTAGACACCTTTCTTGAAGTGGGAACACATGGCACAACTAGATCACTAGGACAACACAGGGCAGACCTGGGGAAGTTCTCCCTCTATCCTTGGGAAAGGGCAAAGTAAATCTGGGTGCCTGACCAAGCTGATCAGTGCTGTTGCAAGTACCTGCACATTGATAAGACACTTCAGGCTGTAACCTCCTTGCACTTACATCAGGGAGACTCAGGAATAGTTCCACTGAAGATAGCAGAGTTACCTCAAAGTCAAATCAACACAAGGCCCAAGCTTATGTCCACATCCCAGAGCATTTGTATCCATGTAAATGTTTCTCACATAATTGCTCTGGCACTCGTTCAAGGAAAATCTCACCACCACCAGGTCATTTTACAGCACCGCGATGCAGCACAGCTGGGAAGTGCAGCTCCCCTGGGTCAGCTGGTCCTCTCACTGCTCTCCCACAGTGCTAAAAAGTACAGAAAGTACTGAATATGGCAGCTCGCCCCTGAATTTGGTCTCCTCTGGTAAATCATCAACATCCTGGCAAATCCCAAAGGACACCACCTACACTGATCCCTAGCAAGGTGCATTCATTGGTCGGACACCACCTACACTGTTCCCTAGCAAGGTGCATTCATTGGTCTAGTTGCATATTCAGCTGATATCCAATCTTGTCATGCCACCAACGCTTTTGATACCCATGTACTTGCCAGCCATGTAACAGCATTCCCTGATTTGGAATTCATCAGTCTTCCAGTCTCACAATATGTCCATACCACAAACTCTTCCAAAACCAAACCAATGCTGATGGAGGCAGTTGCTTGGTTTGGCTTCTAACGTCCTCTGGTAAATCCTAGGCTTTAACTCCAGCCAGAATGAGAGCCATCTAGCAGCTAACACTTCTTGATCACATCGGCCTCCTTCAGGCGTGGCCGATTTCATTGCCCAGCAGCAGCAGAGAGGGTGGCACCAAGTACATCCTCAGTTGAGGCCTCTCAGAAACTAGATCAAATGTGCTCATTCACATACGACCTGGAAATGTGCCCAATTGGAGAGGAGCCTCTGCGTAGGGACAATCTCAGTCTCAAACAAATGGGAGAGCTGGGGGAGGGGAGGGGCAAACAGAAAGCGCATAAGGAGAATGCAGGGAACAGAGATTAAAGGAAAAGCGGGAAATGGGAGAAGAAGAGAAAAGAGGAAGAGAAAATGAAAAAAGTGAGCGTGAAAAGGGGAGAATGAACAAAGGAGAGGAAGAAGAGAGGTGACAGTGAAAAAAAGGAGAGGACAGGAAACAGGAGAGTGAAGGAGGAAGTGAGCAAAAAGAAGAGCATGAAAGAGGAAGAGTTTTGTAACAAACTTAAATTCATTCCAGACAATGTCTAAGGAGCCCTGGCAGCACGGTTTGAAACAAACCCTGCCTTTGATTTTATTAGTTCATTATATGTTGTTTGGGACAATGATTCACATGTTGGCTGGGTCAGATTTTCCCTTGTGTTACAAATGAAGAGGGGACCACGAGACGGATTATTTGTATGGAAAATATGCCCTCAGTTGTTAGGTAGACTGCTTTGTACCACGCAGAGAACCCTGGAGAATGGTCTCCTGTGCTGCCCAAGGTCTCCAGAAATGTCTGTGTACACACACACACGCTCTGAGTCACTCTCTTTGTCTCTCTCACACACACACACAGTCACTCTCTCTCTCTCTGATAAGGACAAGAATCAAAGATATAAACAGATAAGAAAAGGCCACCCTGGATGTTTTGCTTCTTCAGTTCAGAGGAATATTGCTAGTTAGAGGCATGCTAAGGGCAAGGGGAGGTAACTATGTAGAATTCGGATTCATCTTGGGAGATGCAACCAACAAAATTTCACAAATATCCCAAAATGACAGGGTCTAGCACCACGCTGTCCATGACTCTATAACCCCCAGGATCTCCTTTGTCTTGTGCTGGACTGTCCCCAGACCTATACCCCCAGAGCACTCCTCTGGCTGGGCCCAGGAAAGGTCTGTCCCAATGACTGTAAGTCCAGTAAGCCACTGTCCTCAGTGGGCTAGATTCTGATCAGTTACACCAGAGAAAACCTGGAGTAATGCTATTGCACTGGGAGAGAGTGGGCACATTTCTCACATTCACTCTCATCCCAACTTCTGTTGTCACTGCCTGAACATGCAAGCAGCTATTTGGTGGGTTTCACACAGAAGGTTGTTTGGAAGCATTCATGAACATATTCAATACTTTGTCTGAAAATATATCACTGGAGTTGATGATCACAGCTGGTGAAAAAACACCAATTACTTGTTGCCAATTTTTAAAAAATTTCTTGTGAAAACAAGGGCACTTAGAAATTATCAATTTGAAAAATATTTGTTGGTTTAAAACAAAAGCTGAACTGGAAACCAAAACTTTTAGGCAATTTTTTTTAGGTTTTTGTTTCCAGGATGTCATCTAAAAGGCAGAAATGAACCTATTCACAGCACTAAGCTCCCAAACTGGGGCTGTAACAGACTCATTAGCCTCTTTGGGGGACCAGCCACTCCAAGCAGGCATTACAAGAACAGCCAAGCAACAGACCCTTGCATGAGCGAAGCAAAGAATCTGAACAACCTGAAACTCCTTTCACAATTTGTTTCAGAACTAAATGAATTTCAGTTTGGGTCAGCCACAGCACTGCCATGTGACACCAAGTAACCAATCAAAAGATACACCGTGCAATCAGGAATAATGAAACAAAAATAGTCTGTGAAACCACCAGGAGGCTGACAGCTTTGTGTACAGTTTTCATCAATCATAGTCAGCAAGACTGAAAATATTGTCAATGGTCCCCGCCCCCACATCTGATGTCCACCTTGCAACACCCACCACTGCAACCGAGGGCTGGGTCTGAATCAGGTGGCTAAGAGTCATGTGACAGCCATCCATAAAAGGCTCCTACATAGGAAGCATTGCCTTGCTCACTGCAGGAGAGAGACCAGGGATTGGGAACATCTCGGGTGGGTAGCACACCCCAGCTTGCAGAACAGCTACTTGGGAAGGAGCAGCAGCAGGCATGCGATGAGGCTCTCTGAGCAGCGGGGGATGGGGAGCACAGACGAAGGCCCAGCTAGGGAGAGCCAAGAGAGCCATGCTGAGCTTGAGGAGAGTCAATTGGTGGCAGCAATGGGCATGGAACTTGTGCATCTGACAGGGCCGGTCGGAAGTAGCCCTGGAATGGAGAGCAAAGAGGAGCTGCAGGCCACAGTGGATAGTCACTCCCCTGCTGGGGCCTGGGGCAGGAGCAGAGTGAATCTGTGCTCTCCTCCTCAGCAGCACCCCCTGGAGGCAGGGTAGAAGCTCAGTGTAGAAAGGACCATGTGCAGAAGGAAGGAAGGAACTGCTTACGCCTAGGAGAGAAGAGGGAACTGTTTTCTTTCTCATCATGTGTTAAACTAACCCCAAGGGGGAAAGTTACATGAAACGTGGGAGCATGCACATCCATTGGAGAGTCAGAGGGAAACTGAGTCCCTGAGTCTGGGACTGGAGAGACTGAGCCTCCTGTGATGGGTTGGGTCACAGAAACCCCCTTGGGACTGCCACCTGATGTGCTAGGACTACCTCTAAGCCCGTTTTCCCTGGGAACTGGGTATTGGAGACAGGAGCACTTCTTAAGCTGTTTTCAGTTAAGCCTGCAGCTTTTGGGGGATGTGGTTCAGACCTGGGTCTGTATTTGTAGCAGGCTAGCGTGTCTGGCACAACTAGGCAGGGTACTGAAGTCCCAAGCTGCCAGGGAAAATGGACTTAGAGGTAGTCTTAACACATCAGTTGGCAGTCCCAAGGGGGTTTCTGTGACCCAACCTGTCACACCTCTCACACAGCGCCTTTGTTGGCAGCCTCATAAGAAACACTAGGGACTGAATTGTCACAAAGTCTGAATTATCCTCCTACCCCAAGACCAAGTTGCTCCAGGTCAACTGGGTGATGAATCCTGGTCACATGCCACCTGACAGACGTGGTGCATACACTAAGAAGGGTTGAGACAATAGCTGTCAATGAAGCTTGCCCTGCCACTGCTGGATCTAGTCTGAGGATAAATAGAGAACCTCACTCATCAGGATCCTTCACCAGAACTAAATTCACTTTAGGAAAATCAGGGTTTAAAAAAAAGAGAGAGAGAGCACATTCTTGAGGAAACACTGATTGGGATGGCTCGTCTGGTTGTCATAGTTATCTGGGGGCCAAAGGGAAAGGGTGTGGGCTAGGATACACGCCCACAGCATTGCAATACGGGAAGCAAGTAATGCAGAGGGAAACCATTGCATGATAAAGCTTTAAAACAACAGAAACTGAGAACCCACAGAGCCCATGGTATTTCTTGTGGTCAATGGGTAAGAATTCCAAGATAAGTCAGCATGACAGCAAAATAACAGAGGGTAAAAGCCTAGTTTTACAATTAGAGGTTTTAGAACATCCGCTGGTATCTATTAACAACACTCATTTTTATTTGATTTTCTTATATGGCCCATACATAGCATTTTTCAGCTTTGAAGCACTTTACAACCACCAGCTAATTCATACTTGATCTCAGACTAGAGGATTGCAGGGTTGTATCAGCAGCAGGGTGGGGAAGACTCTAGTCTGGGGACTCCTGTCACTGGGTTTTCAACCCAAAGATGCTGAATGCTAGTTAACCTTAACCTGTGCTGAAGTTTTCCCTGGTCCACTTCCTACCCAGCCTCTCAAATTCTCCTCTGGGTCTCTCCAGCTCTTTCCTGCTCAGGCAAGGTCTGCCCCATGCCTTCCTGCCTGCAGAGCGTCCCTTAGCCTCGGAGCTTCCTGCCCAGCTCTCCCTCTAGCCCTTTCCCCTGGGCTTTCTCACCACTTATGCCTGGCTCCCTGCCTTTGCTTCTGCTCTCTACAGGGAATTGCCAGATTGGCCTCACTTCATAATCAGACTGGCTTAGCTCCAGCACCCAGGGCCAGCCACCCTGCTACCAAATCCTATTTCCTTCCAACCAAAGGGGGTACTCTAAGGGATTGGAATGCTCCACATTCAAGTGATTTTTCCTATACTTCACCCCTAAGCCTTACACAGCTGGTACATCTCCATAGAGGAAGCTCCAGTAGGAAAGCAAGGTCTTCCTGACATTCCTCAGAGCTTCTCATTGCTCCTTTCATGAGTCAGACCACTAGTAACAGGTACTTGTGTTGTGGAGCAGGAATGAGCCTGCAGGTTCTCCAAAAGGGCTTGATCCAAAGCCCAGTGAAGTCAGTGGGAGTCTCCCAGGGGCTCTGGTTCAGGCTCTATGGATGCATGCACTGCAGGCTACAGCTACTTAGGCCAACTGTGCCTTGGTCTTCCTTTATCTTCCTTAGGGCTTTGCACAGCAGTGGTAGGAGGTGAGACACGTGCTAAACTGAAGTACCATGCAACCAAGAAGACACCTGCTGCAGAATTTTACCACTTTCTTATGACAAACAAACCTGAGGAGAGCTGAGATACTCACAATTGGAAAAGACCCTCTGTGAGGGCCCAGTCCCCAGTGGTTAAGCTGGCCTGTAGAATTTCCTTTTCCAAACTAACCACATAGCTTGTTCTTGGAGACCCAGAGAACTAACTTCAAAGCTCTTGGGGCCAGCAAGTCAATTTGCAGTTTCCTTACTGCTTTTGACAAGACATTTTGAGCTGTTCTGAGCCCTAAGTGTCCTCCCTGTGCCAGAGTGCAGCAGCAAAGTTGTCCAATGAAACAGCAAGACCCAGCTGAAAGGTGACTAAAAAATACCAAGATTTACTTTGAATTAAAAACAAGGAATATCCTGTATACCACCACTCCAAACACCCCCAGGTGACTCTTCCTCCCACAACTCTGACTCCCAGCGAGAAGCCAGACCATTTTATAAGAGCGCTTCCCTACCCAGAACCCTTTACAGGGAAGGGAAATGCCTCCCCTGTCTCTCTGGGTGATTGACATTCCATCCAGCCAATCAGCTCTCTTTTTCTTTCTACAGGAGCATCACCCCATCACATTCTCCATCCTAGGAGGCTGGCGTCTCTAATCAACTGAATGCTAGGAAGGTTCTTAAGAGTATTTTCCCCACACAGCCACCACTCCAGAGATTTCTTCACCAATATATAGGTGCGCATTTTCCCATCCAAGCTGAATTGGATCCTTGGGGGCGGGAGGGAGACTGAATTATTGAAGAACCCCCACATATAGCTGGGTGATGGGATCAGATCTGGGCATAAAATCATGAGACCCAGCACATTCATCAGATAATTTCCTGGTTGTGCACAAACAGAATCCATTGGCCACATCCTACCAATATAAATCTGGATGAAATCAGTGGATACACTCTTCACATACACTGGTATATCTGACAGCAAAACTTGACCAAGTATCTCCAGCTTTGCCACTAGTTCCATGGCAGGAAGTCAAGCCCCTTAGGAGTAACCGCAGATATCCATCGGTGCCAGAGTTCTAGTGAAGGGACAAGGGAGCTCTGTTCCTCATTGATCACCAGACCCAGAGCAAGGAACAGTCTCCTGCACTTTCCCAGTGGAGACTGGGCTTCTGAAATCAGTGTGCCCCAGTTAGCCAGTCATAGGAGACTTGGAGTTACACATATTCCATCCCCCTTCTGGCACACTGCTATGACTGCCATGGTCTTTGTGAAAGTCCTTGGGGCAGTCATAAAGCCTAAGGGCAGATATGTACTGGGAATGGTGTGGTCCTACTGCAAAATACAGGAACCTATAATGAGTTGGGACAAGAGATGCATATAGGTAAGTATCTTGCATGTCTACGGAAGCAAGAATGTCTCTTGTCCTGGGAGCCACTTGTGCGGATCTGAGGAATTCTCTCTTGAACCGTTGACACCAAACTAACAGGTTCAAGCCATTTTAGATCCTGCACTAGGTACATGTACAGTGCTATGGGGAGTGGGAATAAATGAGAGCTGCTGCTGAGTTGAGTATCTACTGTTGGAAAGAACTTTCTTCTTACTTTGCAGATAAAAGTAGTCAACAAAAAGAAAAGGAGTACTTGTGGCACCTTAGAGACTAACAAATTTATTTGAGCATAAGCTTTCGTGAGCTAAAAGTAGTCAAACGTATCCAGCCCTGTCTGCCTCCATGTGTGAAGGAGAAGTTCTAGCATAGACAAACACCAGAGACACCAGTGTCACTCTCTGAGATATTGGAAGTGTTGGGAACATTTCATGCAACCACCTATGCTCAGCACCCATATCCTTCCTGGTTGGTGAAGACCAATAGGGAGTATTGGGTCCTTTTTTGATAGAGACAGAGGTGTCAGTATACTCAGGAAACTATTGCTTGCTGTCAGCAATCTGGTCAGCTGCTGTCGTGCGTCTCATCTTCCATCCTTGGTTAAGCTAACTGAAAAGGTTATGGCAAGACAGTTCACAGGGCCCAGTTGTCTCAGATCTTCCTGATCCTTTTCAGTCTGGGTACTGACCCATGCACGGGACAGAGATAGCATCAGTTAGCCTCCTTCAGGGATGGAGGAAGGTCAGGTGTCTATGCTGGTATTATTAGATCTGTCAGTGCTTTGCATGCCATTGATCATGAGGTGCTGTTGACGTGCCTGCAGATCATAACAAGAGTGGATGGGGCTGTTCTTGGGAGGCTCTGTTCCTTCCGGGGGGACCATTCTTACAGGGTTGTGATGGTAAACTGCTCCTCCAACCCCCTTGTGTTCAGTGTGTGTACAGAGCTTGTGGGAGGGTCAGTGAAAAGTCATGGGCTGCACTGCCTTCACGCAACTTTATGCTTCCATTTCTTCTGACTGGGCCAAAATGGGCCCTGGCTATTGGCTTACTCAATGTCTGGGTGAGACTGGAGCACAGATGGGAGCCAGCTGGCTGAGGCTTAAGCCAGACAAGAGGTTGGCTGGCTAGGGGAAGCAGCTGGAGAAGACAGATTAATATCAGTCTGTAACTGAGCCACCTCAGCCCTGTAACATCTCCTTGCAGTCTGCAATGGAACTGTTGTTGTGCCTGCCTCAGTTTCCTTTAGCTGGTTCAGGGATGGAACGTCTATCCATCAATCTTTGTGTGTAACTCCAGACCTCTAGCTAGGTTACTTGCATCTCTCCCATTTCAGGACTGAAAGGAGTCACCCCACATACCAAAAAAAGAGTTCTACCCACCCCTTTAGTGGCCCTTTGCTCAATAGTCCCAGGAGTTTGAGCTTTCGTCTCCAGGCCACTCCAAGCCCCTTTTCCAGTGCTGCCCCCTTGACAGGTTTCTTCCTTTTTCCCTCAACAGGGCAGAAATAAAGTAAGTTAAAGCAGGAACACAAAGGTGACGTCCAATAGACCTGTCATTGTTGCCAGCCCTGCTCAGGGAGTGACAGGAGACCCAGGCCTGCCCTCTTCTTTGGGTCCCTGCCAAGGGACCCTGGGTGATGCAGTCAGGGACTTGTTTAAATCTCCTACTGCTTCCCTGGGCTGCCTCCTACCGTGGTGCAGGTACCTCACCTCCTGTCTGGCAATCTTCTCTTATTTCTTCTGGCACAGCACTGGCTTCTCTAGGCAACTTCTCCAGTTTGACCCTTTGGAGCCCCTTCACCAAGGCTCTCTGTTTCTCTGGCAGCTGCCATGTGCTCCTTGGTCTGAGGCCTTGTATCCCTGCTGTTGTTAGCCTATCCATAGGCTGCAGCTGGGGAGGTGATTGCTCCCTTTTTAACCCTTTAATGTCCTTTCCCTTGTACACACACCATCACACAGCCCCTTGAACTGAGGATGTGTGCTTGTCACTTGTTGGTCTAGGGAAGTGGTTGGATTCCCAGCTCCTATGGTAGCAGCAACAGACAGGTCAGCTTTTTCCTTATTTATGTCTGGCCAGGAGGCCATGTGTTTTGTGTGGTGTTGGAAAGCACTGTTTTGTTAAAGTCAAAACATTTAACAGAAATATGCTGACTTTGGGGAAACTTCATTTTGAAAAAAATCAGAACAGAACATTCCAGTGAGAATGAAATATCTCCTTTCGACTTTCTTGGAATGGAATATTTTGATTTCCCCTTTAGAAACGACTTTTGTTTCTGTTTTTTTTTAAATATGAGATAATATAACATTTATAAAAATCAAATTTGGAACAAAGTTGTTTGATGCTATTGAAAAGGAAATGTTTGAATTAGGTTTTTTTCTTAATTTCATTTCCTGGGAAATTTCACATTTTTTTTGGTTTTGTTCCACTTCAGAGTGGAAAAAAATTTAGAAGACAGAATTTCCCACAAAATGGAAAACGCCGTCCCCCTCCAACCACCTGGCTAGTTGTGACCATTCCTTTCAGATGTGGATCTAGCTACTGCCATCAGGACTTTTGTCACTGCAATGCTCTGTTCATGGAGCTAGCTCTTCAAATCATCCAGAAGTTGAGGCTGGCATAGAATGCTGTGGCCTGCTTGGTATGAGGAACATCTTGTTGTGAGTTTATTCAGTCTGTGCTCCATAGAATCATAGAAGATTAGGGTTGTGTGACAAAGCTCTGTCCTTGTCTCCGTGGGTCCCGTGTTTCCTGGCAGATTTCGCTAGCCTCAGAGGCTCACTGTGACCCTCCACGTAACCCTTCTCTCTCTAGAGACAAGGGTCACAGTCTACTGAGCTATTTTCATCATAAGCCAGTGAGGGAGGTGAGGAGAAGCTATCCTCCCTTGCACAGTCTCTTTTGTCTCCCAGTCCCAGTGATTAATCAGGAAGGGGGCAAGGGGGGAGCCCAGGCCTGCCCTCTACTCTGGGCTCCAGCCCAGGGACCCTAATAGTATCATCTATGGTAGCTGACCTTTTAGAAACAGGACACATACAATTCCCTGGGCTACTTCCCCACAGCAGCCCCCACTTCCTCAGGCTCCACTTCACCCTTACCTCAGGGCCTCCTTCCTTGTGCCTGATATGGTGTGTACTGCTCAGTCTCTCCAACAGCACAACTTCCTCCCACAGCTCCTGACATCCACACCCACCTGACCAACTGGGAAGCTTTTAACTAGTTTCAGCCAGTCCCTGATTGGCTTCAGGTGTCCCAATCAACTTAGCATTCTCCCTGCCTTCTGGAAAGTTCTTAATTGGCCCCAGGTGTCTTAACTGACCTGGAGCAGCTGCCATTCAACTTATCCTGGTACCAGGGATTTGTTTAGCCTGGAGCTAATATATCTATCTCCCACTACTTTTCTATTGCCATATGGCCTTGCCCCATCACAGTTGGAAGAGACCTCAGAAGGTCATCTAGTCCAACCCTCTGCTCAAAGTAGGACCAACCCCAACTAAATCATCCCAGCCAGGACTTTGTCAAGCTGGGTCTTAAAAACCTCTAAGGATAGAGATTCCACCACCTCCCTAGGTAACCCATTCCAGTGCTTCACCACCCTCCTAATGAAATAGTTTTTTTCCTAATATCCAACCTAGACCTCCCCCACTGCAACTTGAGACCATTGCTCTTTGTTCTGTCATCTGCCACCAATGAGAATAGCCAAGCTCCATCCTCTTTGGAACCCCCCTTCAGGTAATTGAAGGCTGCTGTCAAATCCCTCCTCACTCTTCTCTTCTGCAGACTAAATAAGCCCAGTTCCCTCAACCTCTCCTCATACGTCATGTGTTCAGGCCCCCTAATCATTTTCGTTGCCCTCTGCTGGATTCTCTCCAATTTGCCCACATCCTTTCTGCAGTGGGGGGGCCAAAACTGGATGCAATACTCCAGGTGTGGCCTCACCAATGCCGAATAGAGGGACATAATCACTTCCCTCGATCTTCTGGCAATGCTCTCAATAATGTAGCCCAATATGCCATTAGCGTTCTTGGCATCAAGGGCACATTGTTGACTCATATCCAGCTTCTCGTCCACTCTTATCCTTAGGTCTTTTTCTGCAGAGCTGCTACTTAGCCAGTCAGTCCTCATCCGGTAGCCATGAATGGGATTCTTTCATCCTAAACTCACCGAAGATTTCACATTATCTGCATTGGCTGCCTCTGGGTTTCCAGGTGATTCTTACTGTGCTAATTTAGAATCTATCTATCTGAGAGACACCTTGTTCCCTGTGCCAGACAACCACAGTTGTGATCTGCAGAGGCACTCCAGTTCACGCCTGTCATAAACATACAGCTAAATGTTTGTTTATGGCAGGCATAAAATCCCTCCTTTACCTGTAAGGGGTTAAGAAGCTCAAATAACCTGGTTGGCACCTAACCAAAAGGACCAATAAGGGAAGAAGATATTTTCAGATCTGTGCAGGGAGATTTTGTTTGTGCTCTCTTGGGACAGAGAGAGGGACCAGGCAGGAAAAAAACCTCTCCTAAAACCCTACCTGAATTAAGCATCTAAGATTACAAAAATTGTAAGTAAAGCAAGGAAATGCATTAGATTATCTTTTGTTTTAGCTTGTGAATTTTCCCTCTGCTAAGAGGGAGGTTTATTCCTGTGTTTTGTAACTTTAAAGTTTTGCCTAGAGGGGAATCCTCTGTGTTTTAAATCTTATTACCCTGTAAAATTACCTTCCATCCTGATTTTACAGAGGTGCTTCTTTTACTTTTTTCTTTATAATAAAGTTCTGCTTTTAAGAACCTGATTGGTTTTTAGTGTCCTAAAAACCAAAGGGTCTGGTCTTTGCTCACCTTGTTTACCTATTTGGTTGGTATATTATTCTCAAGCTTCCCCAGGAAAGGGAGTGAAGGGACTTGGGGGGCTATTTTGGGGGAATAGGGACTCCAAGTGACCCTTTCCTAAATTTTTGTATAAATCACTTGGTGGTGGCAGCAATGCTGTCCAAGGACAAGGAAGAATTTGTGCAGTGGGAAAGTTTTTAACCTAAGCTGGTAGAAATAAACTTAGGGGAGTCTTTCATGCAGGTCCCCACATCTGTACCCCAGAGTTCAGAGTGGGGAGGGAACCCTTACAACACCCCTGATATAGATGAGAAGGGGTTGCTGGCTGGACGCTGGCTGTGAGGGCCCATGGGTTTGGAATTTGCTAGCTCCCTCTTACCCCCCACCACCAGCACAAAATAGCTCAAATCTGATTACTTTCAGGGCATACTACAAAGTTCATCTTTCCCCCCACCCGAAATGTGAAAACACTCAGGGAAAGGGGGAGAAGAAGGGAGAGAGGGGAAATGCTGGAAGGGATTTGATCTTTAGATTTGCTTGGTTTACTGGTAGTGGGTTCTTCTGAATTGCCTCACTGCACATTGAGTATTTAATTTGTTGTCTCTTTAAGGTTTAGCAAGGTTGCCTAAAGCGTGTGGATAAGTGTGTGTGTGTGTGTGTGTGTGTGTGTATACAGCTAAATAAATCAATTCCTGACACAGGACTGTGGCATTGAAACTTGCAGGTGGCTCTTCTGAATATACACAGGGAGCAGAACATTTTCAAATTACAGCAAAAGATGTGAACGTTTTCAATTGGATGGAAAAACAGAGGGGGAAAATGGACTAAATCATCACAATTTCTTTCCCTGACGTCTGACCTAGCGTAGAATTGGTAAAATGTTTCTAATTTCAAGACATTTTGAAATTTCAAAATTTGGCCAAAAACAGGAACTTTTCTGGTTTTTAAAAAAAAGTCTCAATTTTTCCCTTGTGTTCATAGTCACTTTTCTGAGTAGGCCCACACTGTCATTAGCTGAAAAATCTTGCAGCCATGGCTGAAGACAAATCATATTAGACGGAAGACTCAAACAGCAGCATGGGAATTAAGTAACTGCAGGGATTCTTCAGGCAACTGGGTCCGAACAACTGAACATAAACTGGGACAACTATTCCATACAGACCTTCAGAACATGGGCAGCATAGATAGAGGAGCCTAACTGGGCAGCAGCTAAATCTATGGAAGACATCTTCTTTCTTCTGTCCAGGATATCTTTGGATGAGCGTCTAGCGACCACTCTCCTGAGCAGATGGAGAGCCTGCTTTGTCAGTTCAACTTGGCATTCTCTGCCCAAAACAAAAGGAAGGTTCCCATGAAGAACACGGGACCCGGAAGAAGAGGGACACTGCTTCTGACTTCTTGTGCCTCTTTACTGGCTGATGCCTACTATCACTATAACATTGTCTGAATGCAAGGAAGTGATCATGCCAGCAAAGAAGTGTAGGGCTCATAGACCTTTTCTGACTTCCATGGTTTAAAGCTATTGATATGAAGCTCCATTTGCCAGTTGGACCATACCATCTGAGTTGTGTTATATCCAGCATGTACTGCCCAACTCTCTAAGCTTGTTACTTAGAGCCTCTCTGGTTCTTGCAAAGGACATCAGGTTTTGAGGAGGTTCTCACTTACACTCATAGAATCATAGAATCATAGAATCATAGAATATCAGGGTTGGAAGGGACCCCTGAAGGTCATCTAGTCCAACCCCCTGCTCGAAGCAGGACCAATTCCCAGTTAAATCATCCCAGCCAGGGCTTTGTCAAGCCTGACCTTAAAAACCTCTAAGGAAGGAGATTCTACCACCTCCCTAGGTAACGCATTCCAGTGTTTCACCACCCTCACAGTGAAAAAGTTTTTCCTAATATCCAATCTAAACCTCCCCCACTGCAACTTGAGACCATTACTCCTCGTTCTGTCATCTGCTACCATTGAGAACAGTCTAGAGCCATCCTCTTTGGAACCCCCTTTCAGGTAGTTGAAAGCAGCTATCAAATCCCCCCTCATTCTTCTCTTCTGCAGGCTAAACAATCCCAGCTCCCTCAGCCTCTCCTCATAAGTCATGTGTTCTAGACCCCTAATCATTTTTGTTGCCCTTCGCTGGACTCTCTCCAATTTATCCACATCTTTCTTGTAGTGTGGGGCCCAAAACTGGACACAGTACTCCAGATGAGGTCTCACCAATGTCGAATAGAGGGGAATGATCACGTCCCTCGATCTGCTCGCTATGCCCCTACTTATACATCCCAAAATGCCATTGGCCTTCTTGGCAACAAGGGCACACTGCTGACTCATATCCAGCTTCTCGTCCACTGTCACCCCTAGGTCCTTTTCCGCAGAACTGCTGCCTAGCCATTCGGTCCCTAGTCTGTAGCGGTGCATTGGATTCTTCCATCCTAAGTGCAGGACCCTGCACTTATCCTTATTGAACCTCATCAGATTTCTTTTGGCCCAATCCTCCAATTTGTCTAGGTCCTTCTGTATCCTATCCCTCCCCTCCAGCGTATCTACCACTCCTCCCAGTTTAGTATCATCCGCAAATTTGCTGAGAGTGCAATCCACACCATCCTCCAGATCATTTATGAAGATATTGAACAAAACCGGCCCCAAGACCGACCCTTGGGGCACTCCACTTGATACCGGCTGCCAACTAGACATGGAGCCATTGATCACTACCCTTTGAGCCCGACAATCTAGCCAGCTTTCTACCCACCTTATAGTGCATTCATCCAGCCCATACTTCCTAGACTCTAAGGTCCGAAGGGACCATCATGATCATCTGGTCTGACCTCCTGCACATTGCAGGCCACAGAACCTCAATCCACCCACTCCTGTAACAGACCCCTAACCTCTGGCTGAGTTACTGAAATTCTCAAATCATGGTTTAAAGACTTCAAGTTACAGAGGATCCATCATTTACACTAGTTTAAGCCTCCAAGTGACCCATGTCCCATGCTGCAGAAAAAGACAAAACCCCCACAAGGGTCTCTACCAATCTGACCCGGAGGAAAATTCTTTCCTTACCCCAAATATGGCAATCAGTTAGACCCTGAGCCTGTGGGCAAATCCCACCAATTACACACTTGGGAAAGAATTCTCTGTAGTAACTCAGAGCCCGCCCCATCTAGTGTCCCAACACTGGCCATTGGAGATATTTTCTACTAGCAGTTGCAGGTTGGCTACAAGCCATTGTAGGAAGCCCTATCATGCCATCCCCTCCAGGAACCTATCAAGCTCAGTCTTGAAGCTAGTTAGTTTTTTTTCTCCCACTGCTCACCTTGGGATTCTGTTACAGAACTTCACTCCTCTGATGGTTAGAAACCGTCATCTAATATTGAGCCTAAACTTGCTGATGGCCAGTTTATATCCATTTGTTCTTGTGTCCACATTGGCACTTAACTTAAATAACTCCTCTCCCTTCCTGGTATTTATCCCTCTGACGTATTTATAGAGAGCAATCATATCTCCTTTCAGCCTTCTTTGGTTAGGCTAAACAAGCCAAGCTCTTCGAATCTCTGCCCATAAGGTAGGTTTTCCATTCTCAAGCACCCTCACAGCTTCCCCTCTTAAGCACCAAAGCAGGGAAGAGGTCAGTAGCTGCAGGACTTTTGCAGTTACTTTCTATTGCAGCAGGAGCTGGTGAAGGGACCTTAGATACACCCACAGAGTGATGTCTATAAAACTAGGATTCTCAAGCTGTGGCCATGGAGCACTTGTTGAGGATCTGCAGATAGCTGGTTAGGTTACACAATTATCAATCTGTTATTATCTGTACAGCAATCGCTCAGGGTTCCCAGTCACAGAGCAGGACCCCATTGCGACAGGAGCTGTGCAAACACAGAACCAGATCACAGTCTCTCCCCCAAAAAGCTGGCAGCCTAGGAGTCTGTACACCAGCAATAATACATGGGGCCTGCTCTTCTTGTTTTTCATCAACTTTCTTTCATATTAAAAGAAGCTCAAATACACTAAATACTTTCCTAATGTTAATTTTTGCAAGTAAGCAATTGCTTTTGTCTGATTATAAAGGGGAGGGGAGGTGTTCCCTGGCTATGCACCAGCTCAGTTCTGGTCTCTGCTGCAAGACCAAAGATGTTGAGGCACTTCGGTGTGGGCATATGTTACACTTAGCGGAATTGCTGGGGAAAGCCAGGAGGTTTTTAAGATGCTCTCTCCAGAACCTGCTGGCATGGTGGGACCTCTGAGAACTGATGGGGAGCTCCAGCCATCCCAGCAAGATGACACACCAGCTGGACATGTCTGTCAGGGACATTGTGCCACTATAGTCTTAAATCAGCTGTGCCATCTTCCTCCCTCTATACCTGAAATGGCCAAAAAATGGCCAAATCTCTGCAGCATTGACAAGCATTGAAATGAAAAGGATAAATTCATAAGAACGGCCATACCGAGTCAGACCAATGGTCCATCTAGGCCAGTATCCTGTCTGCCAACAGTGGCCAATGCCAGGTGCCCCAGAGCGAATGAACACAACAGGGCAATTATTGAGTGATCCTTTCCCTGTCACCTATTCCCAGCTTCAGGCAAACAAACGCTGGGGACACTCAGAGCATGGTTTTGCTAATAGCTATTGATGAACCTATCCTCCATGAACTTATCTAGTTCTTTTTTGAATCCTGTTATAGTCTTGGCCTTCACAACATCCTCTGGCAAAGAGTTCCACAGGTTGACTGTGTGTTGTGTGAAGAAATACTTCCTTTTGTTTGTTTTAAATCTGCTGCCTATTAATTTCATTTGGTGACCCCTAGTTCTTGTGTTATACGAAGAGGTACATTACACTTCCATATTTATTTTCTCCCCATCAGTCATGATTTTATAGACCTCTATCATATCCCCCCTTAGTCATCTCTTTTCCAAGTTGAAAAGTCCCAGTCTTATTAATCTCTCCTATGGAAGCCGTTCCATATCCCTTATCATTTTTGTTGCCTTTTTCTGTATCTTTTCCAATTCAAATATACCTGTTTTGAGATGGTGTGACTAGATCTGCAGACAGCATTCAAGATGTGGGCATACCATGGATTTATACAAAGGAAATACGATATTTTCTGTCTTATTATCTATCCCTTTCCTAATGATTCCCAACATTCTGTTAGCTTTTTGGACTGCTGCTGAACACTGAGCAGATGTTTTTAGAGAACTATCCACAGTGACTCCAAGATCTCCTTTTTGAGTGGTAACAGCTAATTTAGACTCCATCATTTTAAATGTATAGTTGGGATTATGTTTTCCAATGTGCATTACTTTGCATTTATCAACATTGAATTTCATCTGCCAGTTTGTTGCCCAGTCACTCAGTTTTGTGAGATCCCTTTGTAACTCTTTCAGTCTGCTTTGGAATTAACTATCTTGAGTAGTTTTGTGTCATCTGCAAATTGTTTACTGTTTACTCCTTCTTCTAGATCATTTATGAATATGTTGAACGTACTGGTCCCAGGACAGACCCCTGGGGGACACCACTATTTACCTCTCCACATTCTGAAAACTGACCATTTATTCCTATCCTTTATCTCCTATCTTTTAACCAGTTACCAATCCATGAGAGGACCTTCCCTCTTATCCCATGACAGCTTACTTTGTTTAAGAGCCTTTGGGGAGGGACTTTGTCAAAGGCTTTCTGAAAATCTAAGAACATTATATCCACTGGATCCCCCTTTTCCACATGCTTGTTGACCCCCTCAAAGAATTCTGTAGATTGGTAAGGCATGATTTCCCTTTACCAAAACCCATGTTGACTCTATATGCCTGAGAATTCTGTTCTTCAGTTTCAACCAATTTGCCTGGTACTGAAGTTAGGCTTACTGGCTTGAAATTGCCGGGATCACCTCTGGACCCTTTTTTAAAAAAATTTGCATCACATTAGCTATACTCCAGTCATCTGGTAGAGAGGCTGATTTAAATGATAGGTTTTACATACCACAGTTAGTAGTTCTGCAATTTCACATTTGAGTTCCTTAAGAACTCTTGGGTGATACCATCTGTTGACTTATTACTGTTTAATTTATCAGTTTGTTCCAAAATGTCCTCTACTGACACATGCTTTCCAGGGGTAAAGCAGAGAGCCTATTACAAGTACCAGTACACAAAGCTCCGCTGTGGACAGCTGATGAAATCTCAGTGGGGCTAACTCAGCATGCTGTTTAGTCAAGCACTTGGCTGTCTGGTAAGGAAGAGTTAACATGAGAACACCAACAAAGCCCCGGAACTCCATCAAGACCTTCCAGGCTAGTGGGACAACAGGGTGAGGGCCCTTGGTGTATTAAAGGTACAGCAGAGACCCAGCAGAATTAGAACTAATGCAGAAAATAAAATACAGGCTCTCTAAAGAAGTGCGATTGCTAGTGGGCTGACTTCAGAGGGTAAAACTGTAAACGATACCATGACGGGGTGTACTCATCCTGCACTGGACAGGAAGGGGTTAACTCTTCCTTGGTGGCTGAGGAAGCCACACCCCCTATACACCAGGGCATGCTATAGGTGCAGTGGCTGTATAAAGGCAGGCAGCCCAGTTCAGTTGGGGCTGACTGCCAGAGGGGAAGGATGTAACACATAGGCTCCATCCAGGGAGTGGCTACCAACCCACCCCATGGAAACACAAAGTTCTGAGGCACCAGCCGACGCCCAGGCTCCCACTGATACTCAGGAGGGGTTGGAGAGACCGGGAACAGCCCCAGCCGAGCAATCCAAAGACACCCCAATTACTGCCACCAGAATCACTGTAGGAAGTAGCCCGGGGCGGAGACTAGCCATAGTCCTGGACATGGGCAGTGCATTGCGGTTGGATCCCCGCTGACCTCAGTGGCAGAACCCTCTGCCACTACTAGGGCCCTGGGCTGGGACCTGGTGTAGTAGGGAGGGCCTGGGTCCCCCTACCCTAAGCTGCAACCCTCCCCCGGGGGCGGCCCATTACCCTGTGAATCAGGGATGCCTCATTGACTCTAGCCGCGAGGCCTGCCTACCCTGCAGCCCAGGGACTCCTCGTTGACTCTGGCCGCCAGGCCTGCCTACCCGGCAGCCCAGGGACTCCTCGTTGACTCGGACCGCTTGGCCCAGGTACCCGGCAGCCCAGGGACTCCTCGTTGACTTGGGCTGCTTGGCCCGGGTACCCGGAAGCCCAGGGACTCCTCATTGACTCGGGACGCTAGGCCCAGGTACCCGGTAGCCCAGGGACTCCTCGTTGACTCCGGCCACTAGGCCCGGGTACCCGGCAGCCCAGAGACTCCTCGTTGACTCCGGCCGCTAGGCCCGGGTACCTGGCAGCCCAGGGACTCCTCGTTGACTCTGGCCGCTAGGCCTGGGTACCCGGCAGCCCAGGGACTCCTCATTGACTCCGGCCGCTAGGTCTTGACCCCATGAACCAGAGAGTTGTCACTGCCTCTGACCAGTAGGCTTTATTACCCTGTGACGCAGGACAATCTTATCAGTATAAGTTCATCAGGCAACCTACCCCGAAGAAATGGGCACTTGGGGGACGGGGTGTACTCACCCCGCACTGGACGGGGACCCCCACCCTGTCACAGATACAAACAGCTGAATGAAGCTGAAACATCATGTGAGCCCACATACTTCATTCTCAGTGTCTAGTGAGAATAACAGATCCGAAAGGGAATGCAGGGAGTTAATACAAGTAATTGGTCGTTGGTGTGTGCAGGGGGGGTACCTGAAAAGGTTAAAAAGTTTGAAGTTCCCGAGGTTTTTTTCAGGGGGAGCATGGGCCCAGGACAGAGAATCCAGTGGGGGAGTACTTGTGGCACCTTAGAGACTAACCAATTTATTTGAGCATAAGCTTTCGTGAGCTACAGCTCACTTCATCTGATGCATTGAGGTAACTCTGGAGCATACTCAGACTGTCAGCTCATTAGGGCAAGAACCATCTTTGTGCTCTGTGTTTGTACATTGCCTAGCTCAATGGGGTCCTGGTCTAGGACTGGGGCTCCTGGTCGCTACAGTAAACTATTAATAAATAACACTGAAATATGGAAAGCACATGGGCAAAACAAAAGGGCGAGTCCACTGCTCCTAATGGCTTTGATTGAGGAAAACCACTCAGAGCTCCATCCACAGCAATTTAAACTTGATCAGACGCAGCCAGGATACTGTCTACATTTGGTAGTCCTCCAAGCACAGATACTCCAAAGTGTTTCATTTCCTCACTCTCTTCTTCATAAGAGCCCTTGGACATGTGGTGTTAGACAGTCCCATATGGCGACACACTTCAGCATTTGGCCACTAGGTGGGGCTCTCTTTCACTAAATGAGCTTTCCAAGCGATCACCACCCCCCCACCCCATCCGTCTCTCAGGGAGGTGGCCAGAACTACTCCCTTCCCTGAGACAAGGCCAGGGTCAGCTCATATATTAGGACAGAGCTCTCCAGTCCCCCAGGTCCCTACTGCCCACAAACAGCCCTCTTGTGGGATGAGCCCCCATGGCCAGATTCATCCCCTGTTTACACCTGCCCTCAGCATCCTGGGCCACTCCAGACCAAGGAAGTATTCACAGAAAAGGCCCCTTTCTATACTTGGTGTGTTTAAGGGACTGCCTTCACCTGGGACAAACCTTATTCCCTTGTGTGCCCCTGTGGCCCTGCGGAGGAGCGGGCTAGAAGGAAGCCCAGTCTTTTGCTGAAAGGGGGACTTTTTTTTTAATTGAGTTCAGAGCATGCAGACTTGTCCTCAGGAGCCTTGGAGCTACGCCTTTTCCATCTTACATGCCATTGTGTCCTCTGCTGAACCAAAGGGGTTTGGAACTACCCCTGCAAGCTCTTCTTACTCTTTCTGTGTCTGGAACACTCAGCCCCCGCCATCATACACCATGAGATAACAGCTCTGGTGAAGAGACGGGTGGTCAGGGCTGGATTTAATGATAAAGGCTCCATCGGGAAAGGAACTGGGGGCCTCTAGTGAAACATTCCTAAAAGACCCTCCTCAGCCCAACACAGAGAGCACCTGTTGACCTTGCAGTCCCTTGAACATGGGCCTCGGAGGGTCCTCCAGCACTACTGGGATGGAACATCACCATGGATAGGGTGACCATATGTCCCATTTTGGCCAGGACAGTCCCCTTTTTCAGCTCTGTTCTGGCCATCCCTACTTTTTCACTAAAACTGGGCATTTGTCCCTGATTTGTGCAGGCAACGCTGCCTTCAGAGATGTCCCCCCGGGCAGTAGCCCCCTCTTTCCGGCTGCAAGGCAGAGCAAAGCGCGGCTCTGAAGGAAGTGCTGCCCACCAGCGGCACGATGGGAGAAATTTGCTGCTGTTAGGCAGTGCTGCTTTCAAACATGTCCCCCCGGGCAGCAGCCCCCACCCTCTGCCTGGACACAACAGGTAGTTCTTATACCTGGGTCAACCTGGTACAGCTGTCCACTGCTTGCATCACAGGACAGTGAGGAGTTTACTCAAAGTATTGTGCCTCAGAGAGGTATAATCCCTCTCCAAGCAGCCTGGTTTCTGTAAAATGAGTGTGCTGTACACATTAGAATGGTGCACTCCTCCCTGAGTTCAGAGGCTGCAGTCACGGGTCTTTGAGAAGGATGCATAAAGAGTAGTGTGACAGAGTGGAGAGCTGTGGCTGCTGCTAGGGGTGTCAGCTTTGAAGGGAGTGAAGCCTGCCAGCAGCAGCAGAGAAATTTGCTGTGGACAGGCAGCGCTGCTTTCAGAGCTGACCCTCTGGACAGCAGCCTCACTGGCCAGCCGCAAGGCAGAGCAGAGAAGTAACGGTGACATGGTATTGCCACCCTTACTTCTGCACTACCTCAGAGTCTGAGCCTTCCTCACTGTGAGGCTCAATATATACTCCTGAGGAAATTCTGCATCACTGTGCATGTGCAGAATTCATATCCTCTGCAGATTTCTTTGCTTCCCTACAGAAAAATGACTTCTGATGGGGAAGCAAAGGGAAGCCACAAGAGCAGTCATGTGCTCCTCCCCAGCAGCTCAAGCAGGTTGGTTCAGGTGCCTGAAGCAGCTGGTAGAGATGTAAATTACTGCAGGGAGGGGCTGGGCAGTCATATGTGTGAGAAGAGATACTCTGTCCCTCTTGCTCCCTATTGCAGCACATTTGACATGGAGGGGCAGGGCTTTGGGGTGTTTCTGAGGAGGTCGGTGTGGGGCAGGCTCTGTCCCTGCAGGCAGAGCAGAATGTAGCAGCCTGCCTGCTTAGTGAATTGTTCCCATTGTCTTTGTGAATTCCCGCAGGAGCATAAAACAGGTGTAAAAAGGCTCCTTTACATTGCCAGAGTGGTGTAAAGGACAGTATGGCCTTATAAATGCTTATAGTGCTTTAGTGATTAGAGCTGGTCTAAATTTTTGGACTGAAAATTTCCATCAAAATATGTTCCTGAACTATTTGTTACCTTTCTGGAGATGGTGAATAGCCAATATAATTTATGAGTTTGATTCCCCAGCCGTTACTTGCTCTTCAGTTGCCTATGATGTAACACTGAGCATATGGCTGCATATATTAGTTGAATAATAACTAGAAATAAAGGGTCAATAGCTACATTACTATTATACAAAGGGGATTTGGGGATTTACTCCAGTGCTCTCCACCCCCATTCTCCATCTATTGTATTGTAGTTTAAATAAATCACCAAAATTGAAACCAGTGTGATTATATTGCTTTATTTTGACAAATAAAATATTCAGAATTTTAAAATATTGTGCATGGAATTTTTAATTTTTTGGCACAGAATTCCCCCATGAGTAAATATAGAATGCTTTGAGCAACTTGATCAGGAGGGTGTATGGAAGCACTATATTAATTTTCCTGCTCAGTGTAAGGTCAACAGCAAGAAGGTAGGAACCCCATTTACTGATGGACACAAAACATGGCTAAATGGATTGTCAGCATCAGCAGGGTTGAGGGATGCTGCACGCAGGTCATCCGATGGGGGTTAGTGGCAGTGCTCTAATTTAAAAGCAGCTCTTTGTTGATTAGCTGCGTTGCAGCTGCAGGCTGAAAGCAGTGTGATGATCTCTTCACAACTCCAATATTCGCCTAGGAAAGGGAAAATAGGAAGGGTTTTTAAAGCACATTTTATGGTAGGTAAGAGTCCCCCCCTAGCCAAACAGGCTACCTACCGTAGAGGCAGATGTTCAGATGCTCTGAACACTGCCGGAAAGAGGGAGCTACTGCCTGCTGGTTCAGATGCTGGGCTGAGCCAGTGTTCAGAGAATGCCTTGTGAAGGAACACTTGCAAGTCAGTTCTACCCTGGTGTTTCAGATATACCAGGCCATAGAGATCTCTGGTGTAAACTCTTCGACTTGGAGATTAATTGGCCCATAGCAAGGAATTGGTTCAGCAAAACAGGCGCTATCAGGAGCAGGGTCCCAGCCAGAGGCAGACTGACATCATTATCCAAAAAATCCCCCCAAGGAGCATAGACAGTTCATTCACACACGTTTTCCTTTGTCTAGGGCTGGTTACCACCATGTTACCCTTACTTCTGTGCTGCTGCTGGCGGGGAAGCTGTCTTCAGAGCTAGGCACCTTAGCAAGCAGCTGATGCTCTCCATGGCCCAGCTGTGAAGGCAGTGATGCCACCCATCACATGATGTTGCCAGATTATGCTTTTGTTACGTTTCTGGGGGAAGGGGGGCTTGTGCATACCTGTGTCCTTAAAAGAATCAATAGTTTGTGTGTGGACAGTTTTTGCTATAAAAATGTCTAGGAACCAGCTGTGTAATTGTAATGAAGACCTCCAAAAACAGTTCAAGTTTTTTTTAAAAAGACACTTCAACATTGGACGGCAGCAAAGTTATATGCAAGACACGTGGAGCACATTTCTCCATGGCCCATGGTGGTTGAAATGACATTACCCAGCACCTTCAAAGCAAGAAACACAGAGATGCTGATAAAGTGTTTAAACACCAAGTGTTTCAGGATTTTTTCTGAGGCAAGATACAGAAGCTAAAAAAGCACCGGAGCCCCACCTTTGAGTGCACCGAAAAGTTTGAGTGAGCTCTGCTGAGGAATATGCCACAGTGGGAACAAATGCAAGACAACCTCACTGCACGCCACACTAGTAGTCCCACTTTAAATATGTTGGATGAAAATCGTCTCTTTGAGTGGTTTAGTGCAAAATCAATTGTCTCCAGTTGTCTTTCAGACTGGAACCATCAGAGAATGCCCATCACCAAAAGGTGGCAAAAGATTTTTCGAGAGATGGACCGTACTGAAGTACAATACAGAGATCTAGCCAAGGCTGTGGGATTTGTGCTGTGTCTGCCTGGTACTATAGCACCTGTTGAACATGTCTTTTCATGTGTGAATGATGTGTGGTCTCCTGAAAAATGACGTCTGAATGTCTCCACCATGCAGGCTGTCTTGGGTGTGAAAGTTAACTTTTCTCTAGACTGTACTGCATTCTACAATAAGTTGCTGAAAGACAAGCAAATCCTCAAAAAATAGCATCATCAGAGAAATTCAACTGGTATCAAGCAGCTTCACACCCTGAAGAATGTCAGAACTAGGAAGAATGTCAGTAACTACTGAGTTTTAAGTAAAATACACGAAACCATGTGAACATATATATAAAATATGTGAAACCGCCTTATCTTTTTTGCGTACTGTAAGTAAACTCCCCTGAGTACTAAGCATCTCTTACCGGTGTCCTGTTTTCAGTTTAGGGAAACAGTCACCCTAGCCATGGATGAAAGGACAACACATGTGCTCTCTCTCCAGGCCCTCATCCAGCCATGACTCTAAGCAGTGAGGAGGATGAGATTGTCCAAGCTAGAAATGGACTTCCCAGGCAGTGGGTTTCTCCGCTGAGGTGACTCATCCTCCTTTCTTACCGGCTAGAAATAGCCTTGCAGAGCAAGAGACAGCTGTTCAATGCTGAGTTTTCACAGCCTCTTTCATAAGATAGACAATTCACGAAGGAGATACTTCCCAAACTGGAGATTCCCTGCTCTGCTGCCCTTTCCTCCTTCTGCAGGGATAAGCTGCAGCTTCTCTTGAACCCAGCATTGCATCCAGGGGGACTCAAGCAGCTCCCAAATCATTCAGTGCAAAGTGTCCACAGAGTTGAGCATGGATTCTGACTCCCACCGTGGAGCCATGTCTTCTCCAGATGGAAGAACCACCACTTGTGCCAGCTGAAGCTGCTCCTCAGTAAGAATGGTCACAGCAAAGATAGCACCTGCTTTGATTCCCACAAACTGCTGAGTAAGGCATGAGCTGCCAAAGTGTAGTTCATGCCACCACATTCTACTTCTCTTGTCATTGTTAACGCATAGAATCCGCAGCCCCTGGGCACTACAGATCCCAGCATGCAACACTCCATCTTGTTCCAAAGCTTTATGGGTAGGGCCCTACTAAAGTCATGGTCCATTTTGGTCAATTTCAGTCAGAGGATGTTAAAAATCATAAGTGTCATGATTTCAGCTATTTAAATCTGAAATTTCACAGTGTTGTAATTGTAGGGGTCCTGACTCAAAAAGGAGTTGTTTGTGTGTATGGGCGGGTGGGGGGGGGAGCTTTGCAAAGTAATTGTAGGCAGGGTTGTGGTACTGCTACACTTACTTATGTAAGGTTTCAGAGTAGCAGCTGTGTTAGTCTGTATCCACAAAAAGAAAAGGAGTACTTGTGGCACCTTAGAGACTAACCAATTTATTTGAGCATAAGCATCCAATGAAGTGAGCTGTAGCTCACGAAAGCTTATGCACAAATAAATTGGTTAGTCTCTAAGGTGCCACTAGTACTCCTTTTCTTTTTACTTATGTAAGTAAGGGAGTAAGGGAGCCCAGCTCTGAAGGCAGAGCTGCTGCCATCAGCAGCGCAGAAGTAAGGATGGCATGGTATGGTACTGCCACCCTTACTTCTCTGCTATTGCCTGCAGAGCTGGGCCCGCAGTCAGCAGCCACTACTCTCCAGCCACCCAGCTCTGAAGGCAGCAATGCAGAAATAAAGGTGGCATGGTATGGTATTGCCCCTCTTACTTTTGTACTGCCTTCAGATCTGGGTGCTGCCTTCCTTCAGAGCTGGGTGCCCAGCTCTGAAGGCAGTGCAGAAGTAAGGGTGGCAACACCGTGATCCCCCTAAAATACTCTGGTGACCCCCCTGCAACTCCCTTTTGGGTCAGGACCCACAATTTGAAAATGCTGGTCTCCCCCATGAAATATGTATGGGATAGGGTGAAAATACACAAAAGACCGCTTTCACAGGGGGAGACCAGATTTCATGGTCTGTGACATGTTTTTCATGGCCGTGAATTTGGTAGGGCCCTGTTTATGGGTCATGCCATTCCCCCTCCACGGGGCTGGGGTGGGGGGAGGGGCTGCCTAGTAAAGCAAAGGGCAGCTGCAACCTGATGCATTTTATGGAATTTAAGTGTAGTAGTTGGATTCCTGGCAAGTTAGTTATTGAGTGAACCTCAGCTGAGCAAAGTTTGGGTTTGACACCCCCACCCCAGGAACTGCCATTGGATGTTGCAAAGCTACACGCACACACACACACACACCTTTACTGGCATTATTTTCTTATAAACAGTCAGAACCAGCCTCTCTCCTACCCAAGTGCCCGGAGAGGAGGTACCGGGGTAGTTGCTAGCAGGGGCGTAGGTTCCCATACATTCCAGAGCAGGGAGGCGAGAGCAAGCTCTGTGCTACGGAGCTGCTTCCAATTTTAAAGCAGTCCAGCTTATGGCCTCATCTAACTTACATGATGAGACATTGCCCCTGCCCAAATGAAGCAGATGAGCTGAGCCTGGGGTGGCTCTCCCATCCCTCACAAACAGCTGTAGGAGAGAAATGGTGCATCTTGGCAGCAAATGGCAAAGAAGCATGGTGGGCAATATCAGGGGGAGGAAGGCGGCCGCTGAGGGTGACTAATAACTCTCAGCACCACCCTCCTAGAACAACATTCAGTTGCACAGCTATAAACAACTTCTTGGATTGCGCCTGCATCTGGGATAACTTGCTCCCCCCTAAATCCTGCTACCCACTCTTCCCTCATTAGCAACAGCCCTGGGGTCCCACCCAGTATAGAATAATTGCCCCATCTTTCATGAAGCATTGTCTTCATGCTCCCTCACACACTAAAGGCGCTCTCCCCCTACGCACACCCCTACCCACTCACCCAGAGATCTAGCCCTCACTTGCCTTCCAAACATTACTGCTGCCCATCCCTGCTTCCCACAGAGTCTGGCTCTCCCCCGTGTGTCTCTAAAGAAACTGACACACCATGTCCCACTGCCTGAAGCAGCACTGCAAGTGCTCCTCCCACTGTGACTGTCAGGAGCAAAAGCATATGGGATGCACGACAATGGTGGCTGATTGGCAGGTGGAAACTTCTGGGGACAACAGTGGGGCTGCAGGACAGCCAGCAGCAGCCGGGCAACAGAGCTGAATTGTATGAAAAAGTTTATCTTTGCTCAAAAATAGCCTGAAGCAAAGCCCACTGAAGATAAGGAGACACTTCCCATTGACTTCTGTGAGTTACAGATCAGATGTTAAGGTTTGCGCTGTGGGAAGGAGTCAGTGGGAGAGGTGAATGGCTCCTGGCAAATTCCACTCTGATTGCTACCCAAAGGCCCATAACTGGTTATCTGATTTCCTATGCTGTCCCACAAGGCAAACCATTCGCCACCCAACATTATCACTGGAGAGAGAACATTTGTTTCTATAGGGTCATCTTTATTTCTAGAGCCCTTTGCCTATACTGGCATGGTATAGGTAGAGGCATAACTCCATGTAGATCTGTAAAGAGTCTTTGGCTGAGATCCTCAAAACTATTTAGGAGCTTAACACCCACTGATTTCAATGGACGTCAGGAGCCTAAACAACTTTAAGTATATAGGTCTTTAGGTATACACACATTCTGCATATAGCCCAGGACATGTGGTGGCAAAATACATGAAAAAAGAATATGCAAATATCTAAAGTAATGCAATGAGTCTCTTGAGACCAAATCCACAGAATAAATATTTCAAATGTTTTCATTTATTTTAAAAAACCACCATTCACCTCTACTAAAGTCCAGCTCAATAATTTCAGTACCAACAAGCATTGCACCACGTGTATAATATTTTAAGTAAGAAATAAGAACCGAGTCATAATAGTGCATTGTACTACACTGCAGAGTCCCAGAGTTACTCCTTTATTTCAGTTAAACCAGACTACTCTACTGCACTTCAGCAATGTTATTGCCCATTCACTTAATATTCTAATGTGTCAACGTGGTGGAATCCTTCTTTGCCAAGAACACTTAGACCCATTTTTCTGTCTGCAAACTCATCCTGAATTTTGTGAGGGGCCTTGTTCTTCAAGTGTTCACTGAACAGTGTGAACAAACAGTTTTTAGCCAGTGGGGTGCTTGCAAACTGTTCGTTTCAGCTGGTCATGAATGATTCACTATGTTACTCACACTGCATGATTGGACTCTTAAAAAGTCACATGGTATTGTTTCTTCTCCTTGACTGGCTGGCTGAGAAATTTTTGAACAGAATGACAAATGAGGAATAAGAAACTTCTGGTATGAATTTTTAGATTAATAATCATTTGAGTTCATGACATTTTGGGGGTTCCATGAACATTTTTTCCCCCACAAATGAACTGTCAGCTGTTCATACACTTTTGAACAACAAATAATACGGCCCCTCCCCAAATAACAGGGGAGAGAACCTGCTGCTTTTATTTGCCAACATGTTAGCAATAGGTCTGTGACCTGCTCTACTGGCGAGTATGCAGCTGAGTGGGATGAGTATATTGTTAAGGGCAGCATGTGAGCCACAAGTTGGTATGAATGCAGCCAAATTATACACAGAAATATGCAATTACACAGAATTACAACATATGCAGCCCCCTAAGGAATGATTGAGGCTAGGTGGGCATTACACATATAAGTGGACTTTGCACTTACGTACCATTTAACACAGTGATTCTCAACCAGGGGTATGCATATTCCTGGGGGACTCCAAGGGCTACTAGATATTTGACTAATTTTACAACAGGCTACTGTGATAGACCCAGGCCAGTTGGGTACAACAGAGTAGTCCTGTTGGGATCCAGGAAGTATGGAGCCCACCCACTACTAAAGGACCTCCCCCAGCCTAAGGGGAGGATCCACAGGTCCGGGATTCCAAATAATTGCGGGGGACAACTAATGAGATAACAGGAATGGGAGTGAGGTCACAGGGCTAAACAAAGGGAACCAGATGGGGACACCGAGCAGAGAACCCCGGACAGCGCCCCCTGCTCCTCAAAGACGTCAAGGGAGCCAGCAGACGCTGCCCAGAGGAACTCTGCCTGGATGCATGAATGGACTGAGAAGCGGAAATAGGCCCCACAGTTGCAGGAAACCCCATTGGCCAACCTCCTGTCCCTGGTCTTGTGGATGGCCATTTTGGCCAGGGCTAGGAGGAGGTAGACAAGGAGGTTCTGTGACTTTGTGGGGCCACAAATGGGGAGTGCATAGGTGAACAGGTGAGGGGAAAAGTGCAACCAAAAACATAATAGTATATCCAAGAGGAACCAGAATAGGGGCTACAACCTGGCGCACTCCAGATACACGTGCGCCAGGGTCTCCCTCCCGCAAAAGGGGCGGGTGTCTGGGAGGGGAGTGAACTGCGCCAAGTACACGCCCATGCTCACAGCTCCATGAAGGATCCTCCAGCTGACATCCCCGGTGGGCCTCGGGACCAGAGTGAAATATAGGCTGGCCCACCGTGGCTCCTCACCCTCCAGAGGTGGCAAGTGGGCCCACCACTTCATGTCAGGGTAGGACATGAGAGTGAGGACGTGAAGAGTGTGGAGCATGAGCATGTACAGATATTTTCTTGGCGTGGTCTGGAACCGAACCAGCTGCAAGTCATGCAGCCAGCTAGCAGTAAAGGGGTGGGATGGCCTGGCAGGTCCATGGGACAGGGGCCTGATGAAAAGGTCTGGAGGGCCTGGAGTTGAGGGTGGGAAGGGCATGCCCTCTCACAGGACCCGGTCGAGGAACATCCGAGCAGTGGGCGGTAAAGCAGCCTCACCTCCTGAAGTACAAGCCGGGGAGTACAAGGTCTGGAGAGCCCCATGCGCTGAGTGAGTGTCAGGGGATCCAGCCAGTCTCCCGGGTCGTAGTCCAGGTGGTCTCCGACTCTGGTGATTTCTGCCAGGACCAACCTCTGGCACAGTGAGGGGGACTCCGCCACCTGCACGCGAAGCTGGGGGTCGTGTAGCAGGGGCTCCACGAGGAGATCTGCCCCTTCGGTGGCCACCACGGACCTGGTTGTTGAAAGCAGTTTCCAGGTCTGGAGGAGGTTCTGGTAGAAGACCAGCAGCCCGGAGAGCTCTCATGGAAGACCTCTCGGATGAAGATAAAGGAGCTGCTGGTCGTATCGGAGCCCTCGGAAGCAGCGAGGGAAGGCGTGCGCCAGTATGCTCCACGCCGGACTACCTGCACCATAAAGGAACCTCTGCAGGGCTTGGAGGAGGAAGACATGGACCTGAGTGTGCAGACACTTCAGGCCCTGCCCTCCCTCCTCCAGGGGTAGATGGAGAACCCCTGCAGGGACCCAGTGCAGTCCTGACCAAAAGAACTCCAGAATCGATGTCCAGAGGTTGGCCAGGAAACCTGGGGCCGGGACCAGGGTGTTGAGCCGAGGCCAGAGCATGGACCGGACTAGCTGATTGAGCACCACTGCCACTCACCTCGGAGGGAGAGGCACCGGAGTAGTCCTGCCCATCTCCGGAGCCGCTCTACCACCCTGCCCTCTAAACCTTGCAGAAAGGTAAATGCCAAGATAGAGCAGCAGACCCACGCTCCACCAGATGGCCTGAAGCATGGGTGGGAGGGAGCTCGCCTGCCACCCATCCCCGACCACCAGGCCAGAGCTCTTGACCCAGTTGACCTGGGTGGAGGAGGCTGCTGAGTAGATGGCCTGGCAAGCCTCCACCCGCACCAAGTCTCCCGGGTCCTGGACCACGAGAAGCATGTCGTCGGCATACGCCAAAAGGACCAGCCGCAGCTCCAATTTCCACAGCACCAACCCCAACAGCCTCCAGCAGAGGAGACAGAGAAGGGGCTCGATCACCAGAGAGTACAGCTGGCCCGAGATGGGGCACCCCTACTGTACTCCCTGCCCAAAGCTAACTGGCTCGGTCAGGGTCCAGTTGAGCCTGACCAGACACTCCGTGGAGGCGTACAGCACCTGGAGAAAACCCACAAACTAGGGTCCGAAGCCGAATGCTCGTAGAGTGCCTAGGAGATCATAGAATCATAGAATATCAGGGTTGGAAGGGACCCCAGAAGGTCATCTAGTCCAACCCCCTGCTCAAAGCAGGACCAATTCCCAGTTAAATCATCCCAGCCAGGGCTTTGATACCCATGGTCTACCCTGTTGAATGCCTTCTCCTGATCCAGGGACGGAAGGGCGAACAACAGACCATCCCTAGACCCAAGCTCCAAGAGATCCTGGACCAAATACAGATTATCAAAGATGGTACGGCCCAGGACAGTGTAGGTCTGGTCGGGGTGGGTCACATCCGCCAGCACGGACCTGAGCCACAGCAATATGGCCTTCACTACGACTTTATAGTCCATGCTGAGGAACAAGACGGGACGCCAATTCTGAAGGTCGTGGGGGTCCCCCTTCTTTGGGAGCAAGGCGAGCATGGCTTGCCTGCATGACAGGGGAAGGACCCTGCTCTCCAAGGACTCAGCCCGGATGGTGACAAGGTCTGGGCAGAGGACATCCCAGAACACACGATAGAACTCCACGGTCAGCCCATCCATGCTCAGAGATTTATTGGTGGGCATGCGGTGGAGGGTTTCACAGAACTCGGCCAGAGCGAGAGGCAGCTCTAGCTGGTCTCAGTTGCCCACACTGACCATCGGGAGTCCGTCCCAGAGCACTCTGCAAGCATCAACATCGGTCGGATCTGAGGAGAAAAGGCCCGCTTAGAAGGCCCTGGCCCTCCTGCACATCTCCACCGGATCTGCGAGGTGGGTGCCGTCCTCTGCCAGGAGGCAGGTGACATGCTTCTTGGCCCCCCTCTTTTTCTCCAGGGCATAGAAAAAGTGGGAGCTGTGATCCGTCTTCCGAAGGAGGCAGATGCGGGATCGAACAAAGGCACCCCGGGCCCGATGGTCCTCCCGCTTCTCCCAGCGCACTCCGCAGAGGGATGGATCCTCAGGGTTGGCAGCCAAACACCTCTCCAGCTCTAAGACCTCCCGTTCCAACTGCTCTATCATCGCATCCCTCTGTCAGCTGGGGCCCCGGATGTAGTCTCAGCAGAAGAGCCAGGCACGCACCTTCCCCGCATCCCACCACCGCCGTGCTGAGGGAAAGGCGCGTCTCTGCCCTAGCCAGGCCAGCCAGAACTCCCGGAAGGATGCCACGAAGCCCACATACTCCAACAAGCTGTTATTAAAGTGCCAATAGGCTGGCCCTGGCCTCTCTGCGCAGAGATCTGGTGGTGATCTGAGAACGGGGCCAGCTGGATGCTGGAGGAGTGGGCCTGTGAAAGGTGACAGCATGAGAAGTAAATGCGGTCCAACTGGGAGTGGCGCGACTGATGGGCCTCCACCCAGACGAAGGTGAATATCGAGACGTCATCTGGGTGGTGGTCGCGCCAGACATCCACCAATGAGTGACGGTCAACAATCTCCTGGAGGATGTCCGCGGCGCCTGGGCACTGCTCGGTCCCCGAACGGTCCCACTCCTCGAAGGTGGTATTAAAATCCCCGCCCAGGACCAGGCACTCACGAGGATCCAAAGAGCTGAGGAAGGTGGACTCCTGATGATAAAAGTGCAGTCGCACCGGACCTGATGTTGGGGCATAGATGTTAACAAGGTTGACGACCAGCCCCTGCATATGGACCCGGAGGTGCAGCAGGCGGCCCGGCACAGCCTCAGCGATCACAAGCACCTCAGGCCATAGGTCGGGGGAGAGCAGGGTCCCCACTCCAGTCGTACAAACTGTGAGGTGGCTAAAATAGACCCTGTCGCCACACTCCAGCCACCAACTTGCTTTGGTGGCTAGATCCGTATGGGTTTCCTGCAGGAAAACCACAGAGTACCCCACCTCCAAAATGAAGGAGAGCACCTAGCACCTGCAGAGACCCGTCCTACAGCCCCAGGTGTTTAATGTTGCAAAGGTGATGGGTGCCATGGGGAGGGCTGGGGGGGATCCTCGCCGGCAGAGATGCTCACGGCCCCGGCCGCACAGCAAACCATGACCTACCCCGTAGATGAGCAAAGAGACATGGAAGCTGTGGGCCCGCTGGTAGGCCGAAGTGACCTGCCTCCCGGTCCCTTTACCCTCCCCCAGAATAACCCTTATGGCCCGGAGGAGTTGATAAAAGTCCCCCCAGAGCTGCAGAACAAGCTGCACGTTGTTCTGCGACCCACGGGTGTCCTAGAGAAACTCTCGCAGCTTATCGGAGAGCAGGGTTACAGGCCCCTGGCCATCCTCTAACAGGGCCCCTGTCAAAGCCCCGTGGCCTACCGAGATGGGCAGGCAGGTGGCGGACCCCTGGCGTGGCACCCAATGTGCTGGCACCACGCAGCCTGCCTCAGACCCCGGCTCAGTGGGGGGCAGGGTAGGGAAAATAGCAGCCCCTCGGGGGTCAGGGCAGGGAAACACAAAGGCTGCTCCCTGGGGGTCATCCTCCGGGAAGGGGAAGGAGACGGCCTCAGGAACAGGAATAGCAGCATGGGAGGTGGAGGGGAGGGGGACGGAGTTGGCATTAGGGGCAGGGAAGGGGTCAGGTGCAGGGTTGGGGAGAGGAGCAGAGTCAGAATCGGGGGGTCCCGGCAGCCAAGCTACCGGGGGATGGCATTTCTCAGTCAGGCTCAGGGATCTGGGGAGCGGGCCCTGGACGATAGGAGGCTCACATTCCAAGGCAAGCGTTGTGGCCACGGCATCAATAGGTGGGGAAGCAGCAGTGGGGCCCCCACCCGGGAAGGAGGCCAGCTGCCCCACATCAATGAGGGATGCTCCTGGTGACTCAGGTCCCGGCAGCGTGGCACTGGCCGTCGCCTCAATAGGCTCAGTCGCCATTAGTGGGGGGCCAACTGCAGCAGGGCTGGTGGGAGAGCCCAGGGGTTCCTCTGCGGCAGGAACAGAAGCAGCGGTTAGGGGAATGGAGAATGGGGAGAGGGGGGCCAGGGTGAGGTCACCCAGATCAAGGCCCACTGGCAGAGGGTCGTCCTCCCCCTGAGTGACTGGGGTCAGACCTAGGGCCTTGATCTCTGCGAAGATGGAGGGGAAATCACCACCCACCACCCCGGGGACCTCCTTGCTGGTGCCCGAAGCAACACTTGCCTCGGAGCATGCAGGGAGTTCAGGTGGCAAGGAGGCAGGTGGGGTTCCATCGGGGAACCCCCCAGGGAGGGACTCCAGAGGAGGGGCAGTGCGACCCTCCGTTGCTGCCATGTCATCCCCAGCCAGCTCTAGCAGATGGGATGCACCCGGGTGCAAGGCAGAAGGCTCAGTGTCAGTAGCCCCCTTCCTGGTCTTTTGGGGGGCCTCCACATCAGATAGAAGGAGCAGAGCTTGAGCCTACAGCTTGCCCTGCTTCCCCTGTACTAGGGCCCAGCCCTCCATGGCATCATCTGGGGGGCTGGCCAGAAGGGGTTAGGTCAGAGGGCAAGAGCGATAGCACAAGAACACAGGGAGGTAGTGGTGGGACGGCACGAGGGAAGGAAGATTCCCCCTGGGGCAGGCCCTCTCCCATGCCCTGCGGTAATCCCGCCACACCCTCCTCCATAGACCCCGCCAGACTGCACACAGTTGAGGCAGGGCTCTCCCGCTCATCTGGGCTCACTGCGGGAGGTACCCCTAGGGCCCAAGCGGGAGCAGTGGTGGGCTGGGAAGGAAGAGGTGCGGATCCGGGTGCCAGGCAGCCGGGGCCCCGGCAATGACGGGGCCGGTGCCCTGCCGGGGCTTGGGGGTCCCAGACACTCCTCCGGACTTGCCCCATTGCCCGGCAGAGGTAGCACCGGGCCTGCCCCGTAGAGTAATGCACCCAGTAGCAGGCCCCCTGGTAGGGGATCAGAAATGACCCCTCGAGCACCTCTCCGTCACACGCCGCCGGCAGCAGTTGAAGCTGCACCTGCCGGCGGAACGAGAGGACGTGACGGAGGGTGGAGTCTTTGTAGCCCAGGGAGAGAGGGCTAACAACGGAGATGGGTTTCCCTGGGCCAGGGAGGGCTGGTAACAGGGCAGCATTAGGGAGGAACGGAGGTCAGGACCAACCGGATGCCCAGGTCCTCTAGCGGCTCCAGGAGGATGAACACCCCCCCCCCCCCCCGCCCGGCCTGTCCCCACCGCCTCCTGGGCGGCGGCCTCTGATGCCAGGAAGAAGACAACCTGGAGGACATTTTGGAGGCCGCCACTATGGTCGTGGGCCCACCACCCTCACCAACGCCTGCACGTAGGTCTCCACATGGGGCGAGGTGGGCACCAGGAGGCAATGGACACCATGCTTCCTGGTCAAGGTGGGGAAGGGGTGCTGGCAGCCAGAGATGGTAGCCGAGGCGGTGGCCGGGAGAGATGATGTAGTGGCAGGCGGGGGGGCCACTGCCACCTGGGCATATGCCCTGGGGGCCAGGAGAGGGGCACCCGCAGAGCTGGGGGGAGGGAGCAGTAGGGAGGGACGCCGTGGCTGGTGGTGGGGTCACAACAGTGGGGGCAGTCCCTGCCATGGAGAGCCTAGACTTTTTGGCGGGGCCCTTTCCACCAGCGGGGGGGGGTTTCCCCAGAATCGGAGGGGGCGAGGGATGCGGCAGCAGTGGAGTTCACCCCACTGTCCACTGCTGCTGGTGTCCCAGCGAGGTCGATAGCAGATGGTTTGGCACTGGCGGTTGAGGTAGAAGCCATAGGGGATGATGGGGGGGGCAGGTGGAGGAGGGGCAGTGGGGTCTGCCCGAGGGGTCTCACCCACCTCATCCCCCACCATAATGAGCAGGGATGGAGGAGAAACACACGAGGGGGAGTAGGGAAAGGGGAAGCAGGTCGACTGTTCCTCCCCACTAGGCTGCAGGCAGAGGAGGAGGGCACCAGAAGGGGGAAGACTGGATGGGGGGGGCTATCAAGGACTTGTGGGGGGGGGTTCAGTCACCAACACAGGATGGGATTCCAGCTCCTCTAGGTGCACTAGGGGAGGGGGGGCTATAATAGCAGCAGGGGGAATGCAGTGAGACAGGGGTTCAAACAGAAACAGGGGAGGGGCACAAGTGCATGGGAGGGGGCACGGGCGCACACAGCAAAGGGCCAGTCAGGGCAGAGGAACTGCAGCAGGGAACAACCAGGCAGGAGGTAGGACAGGGAAACCATAGAGCTAGCTTCAGAGGCTGGGGCAGGGCAAACAAAAACTGCGGAGGGGAAAGGGTGGGGCAGGCAAACCAACTGAAGCTGCTGAGGGGCTGGGGCAAAAAGGGGAGGGCAAAGGGCTTCAAGGGGAGACAGCTGCAGGGAAGGGGGGGTGTCAGTCCAAGGTGGAGGCATGTGCACCCACATGCACTTACAAAAAAAGTCAGTGGCTGCTGCTTCAGGCCCAAATGGTGGCAAAAGGGCATGGTAAGCCAAGCAAGCAGCTGAGTCCTTGAAGCAGGAGCTGAGGTAGATCATAACTGCCCACTGGGGGTAGTGGAGGGGGCAGCAATATTGGTGGTGGGGGCAGTGGGGGGGGGACACACCAATGGACCAAGGGGCAGGCTCCACACCACACCCCCTGTGTCCCCATGGTCAAGACCCTCACCACAAAAGCACAGTTTGAAAGTTACTCAGCTCATAGAAGGTCCCCTCCATGCTAGTCTGCAGAGTCTCCACACGCTCCCCTAGCAGCAAACAATCCTCTTCTTCCTCCTGCTTGAGACTCCAGCAGGTGGTCTGGTGGCCAGGCAGGAAGGACCCCTTGCAGGTGGTGGTGGTGATGTCCACAGCAGCACTAGCAACAGCTGGGGCTGGAGTCCCTCACTCCCCTCCTCTAAGGAGCAGGCCAGCCGCTCCCCCTCCCCAAGGGGCTGTAGCAGGAGCAGCAACAACCAGGGCAGGGGTCCAGCAGCCAAGTAGTAGAGAAGGAGGAGTTGTCTGGCCCAGCCAAGGGAATAGCTAGAGCAGCAACAGCGAAAGCCCAGGGCCTAGCAGCAGCCTCCCACCTCCCTCCAAGCCAGAAGGCTATAGGAAAGAAGTCAAAAGCCGCTCTACCAGCCACTAGAGAAGCAGGGACTGTGCCAAAGCAATCAGGAACCTGCTAAAACCAGTTAAGACAGGCGAGCTAATTAAGACACCTGGAGCCAATTAAGAACATACTAGAATCAATTATGACAGGCAGACCAATCAGGACACCTGGTTTAAAAAGGACCTCCCATGGGTTAGTGGAGGGCATGTAAGGAGCAGGTAGTGAGAAGGTGTGCAGCTAGAGGAGTACAACTGTGACCAGGCTTCAGGAGGAAGATCCTGTAGTGGGGATAAAGAATGTGCTGTGGGGGTGTTATGGGGAGGTAGCCCAGGGAGTTGTAGCTGTCATGCAACTGATACAGGAGACATTGTTGACAGCTGCTATCCACAGGGCCCTGGGCTGGAACCCAGTGTAGAGGGTGGGTCTGGGTTCCCCCTATCCCCCCAACTCCTGATTGGACACAGGAGGAGTTGACCTGGTCTGTGAGCAACATCAGAAGGGAAGGTCTAATTTGGAAAGGGATCTGGCCTGTCCCTGACTCACTAGGTGGGACAACAGAGACTGCAGAGATTGTTCTCCATTTCCCCCATGCTGGCCAGTGATGAGGTTAGTTGAGTGCACAGCAGGTTTGAGCCTCAAGTAGAAGTAGCCAAACTGAGGGCTGCTGTGAATCTCTGAGGTGAGCAAATCCGCCAAAAAGCACAGGACCCACCAAGGCAGAGGAGGAACTTTGTCACACTGCATAAGATGCACTAGTGAAGTCAGAACAAATTAAAATTTCATACAGACAATGACTGGTTTATACTGCTCTATAGACTCTACACTGAAATGTAAGTACAATATTTACATTCCAATTGATTTATTTTATAATGATATGGTAAAAATGAGAAGGTAAGCCATTTTTCAGTAACAGTGTAAGCAAGTAATTTTTAAGTGCAGTGAAATTTGGGGGTACATAAGACAAATCAGACTCCTGAAAGGGGTACGGTAGTCTGGAAAGGTTGAGAGACCCTGATCTAACACACTGGTTACGTTTTTGGCATGTACCCAGCTAGTAGCTGGTCTACATAAGGATAAGAACCTACTACTAGCCAATTGAATTACTCCTTTAGTTCAAGTAGTAGAGGCCTGTGCCTTTGACATTGAAGGCTGTGTGTTCTAGCCCCATTGATAATCCAGACATTCAGTGTAGTTCACTTATATTTCTGTAGTTATGGAGCTTCACTTTTAGGCCATGTCTACACTACCAGCTAAATCGGCACTGCTGCAATCAATGCAGTGGTGTCAATTTAGTGGGTCTGGTGAAGATGCAGTCTCCCATCGATTTAGCGTTCTCCCATCGATTTGAGTATTCCATCTCCCCGAGAAGCATAAGGGAAGTTGGCAGGAGAGCGTCTCCCGTCGACACAACACAGTGTAGACACCATGGTAAATGAATCTAGCTATGTTGACTTCAGTTACATTATTCGTGTAACTGAAGTAGCATAACTTAGATCAATTTACCGAAGTAGTGTAGACCAGCAAGTTGCATTTCTGGCACCACTGCTATAACCTACTGAACACTTGGGTGCTATTAGGATCCTGCTCACCTGGAACTCTTGGTCTTGGAGTCTCAGAAGAACAGACTTTGACATTTCTGGTACTTTCAGTTTGGCTGGAAATACTGTGGGAACAGCTTTTCTCTTCCTACTTCAGCACTATTGCAGCAGAAACAATAAAAGCCACTGGGGGGGGAGGAGAGATTTGTCCTTTTTTGAACCAAAGAAATGTTCAGGTTCAGTTTGCATTTCAGATAGATTCAAAGAGATTGTCTTCTTCAGTCCAGTTCACTCACCTGTCTTAAAACTGAGCTATTGGTTTACATTATAACTGGGCTTCAGTCACATGGTGTGTGCTGATGCTAAAAACCTTAGGCCCTGGACCTGAGAGGCTGGTTCATGGGGCACAGAGGACGAGTGTAAAGTGGAAAACTGGGTCAACTTAAAACCCAGTGGTTTACTGGTGAAACAGCAGGAACTGAAGAGCATGGGCCAGGGTCCATTTTCCGATGTCACACTGACCTGCGCTAGCAAAGTTCAAGATGCAAGGTCTTGGGCTAATGGTGGAGCAAGCAAAGGCACAGGGGAGAAAATAACCTCTTTGGTATTGGACAGGAAATAGTTTAACAGCCACACAGTGCAGAACTGGTGTGAAAGTCAAATGTGAGTTTAAAAGAGGTTTCTCAACACAGGAGAACTGTATCCAGATCCCAAGGTAAATAGCAGCAACCATCCAGTTCCGAGGCTGCTTTAAGAAGAGGAACTGTTAGCTGGCAGGGAATGTCTTGATCTGGGGACTCTGGTTAGAAGAGAGAATTTTACCACTCCCTTGGTGACGGCAGGCAGAAGTACCCTGACGTAAGGTTCCTGTACTAGAGAGATTTTTATAAACATACACAAGTTTAGCACTGTTTTGAGCTGTGGTTTTCAGGGAATACTATTGGAAAAGGGTGTTTGGCATGCCCACAACAGCGTCTCCCAGTCACTCGCAGTCTTTCCCGCCCTATGTAAGAAAGGGTTAAGCTGCTGATCCTCTAGTTAACCACCTCATCCTGTTCTGTCGGCTAAATCCTGTTCTGTCGGCTAAGTGGCGCCTCTGAGTTAGTAAGGAGCTTCCAAAACCCTGGAGACTTTGCCATCAGAGGGAGCCAGAAGGCCAGGGCTCCCCCCCGAAACTCGCTGCTGCAGAAAACACACTTTGAAATCACACTACATATTCATCAAGTTCCTTTCACCCTAAACAGGCCTACATGTTAGCACAGTGCATGGGGGTGGGGGTAGAGGTATGGGGTGGAGAGAATGAAGGGATGCAGCAGAGTCTGGAGGACCAAATGCACAGAGCCTATAGGCAATGCATTGAAGGGAAACGGAGGGGTCTGAGGGCAATGTGGACTAATTATGGAAAGATGGGCCAAAAATGCAAGTGCCAAGGTATGACCGTAGTTCCCAAGTGTGTATGTTCCTGGACATGTGACTAAGTGTTCCTATGTCCATGCTGAAATGTACCTGTCTATAAGCAAAAGGGATAGCAAGGATGAAGTGGCATTTGTACAGATCTCAAAGCACTACACATGTGGAAACTGAGGCACAGAGCTGGCCCACATCACTCATCAAGTTACTGTCAGAGCTGGGGGAAAGGAGCCAGATCTCAAAGTTTGGTATCCTGTACATTGGATCACACAGAGGCACAAGAAAGATTTTACACACTGCCTGTCCCCTAATAGCAAGCAGATACTATGAAAGAAACACACTACAAACTAGGCCTTATTCCCGTCCATCTCTCATTCCACCCAAAACTCCTTCTGATGCCAAGGAGAGATAAGAAGACTGACAGATTTATTTGGGCATAAGCTTTCATGGGTAAAAAACCACTTCTTCCGATGCATCTGAAGAAGTGGGGTTTTTTACCCATGAAAGCTTATGTCTAAATAAATCTGTTAGCCTTTAAGGTGCCACCAGACTCTGTGTTGTTTTTGTGGATACAGGCTAACATGGTTACCCCCTGATATAAGAAGATTGTTTAATCATCCTGCCTTCTGCACACATCTCCATCCCCAGTTCCACGGATGTCACGTTTCTACATTCACAGCCGTTCCTTAGCTGCTGAAACCACTGTTAACACAGTGGCAAAACCTTCATCAGAAAATAATAGGGGCATTTTAGCAATGGGGATTGGCAGAGGAGATCAGGAGTGAGAACGCATTTTCCCTGCAGCCAAATCAGAGGGACATGAATGAGGGAGTCAAATGTTGTCTGGTGGGGTATGTCCCCTTATTCTCTCCCCACAACTGGTTAAACTTAAAGACTGAAGAAGAAGCTGCAAGACATTTGGTCCTGGCTACCTTGTATCAGGAGTATGCTCCTGATCTTAGGACTGACGCAGCCCCTCCAGTTGCACAGCATGGAGGCTTTTAGACTGTTTTTTCCTCTGCAATTAGGACACACACAAAAAATCACCCCTTTTCCCCTCCCCCCACAACTAAATTCAGCCACTAAGTCTGGGGAATGGTTTATTTCCCAGGTTAGCACAAAGCAGGGTCTCTGCATATCCCTGGAAACTGCAGAACAAAACACACTAAGATGTTAAAGGGCCATTTGTAACCAAATCCCAACACACCAGATACTGTTGGGATTATGTCCAAAATATTTTCCCAGAATACCCTCCCCCACCCCCGGCAAAAGGCCTCCTACAGATGTTTGGTGTCCGCACCACAGATGTCATTCTTCTTGCAAGATGAGCTGACCCATTCTTTTCCCAAACACCCCTTATGTTTTGCAAGTTGCACTAGAAGTGTTATTTTTCTGTCCCCTTGAAAGAGACTGGGTATCGGGGGCGGGGGGAGGCTGGGGAAGGCCAACCTGTTTCCCCTCCCATGAGTGAATTACGGTTTACACAACTCCTGGAAGATGTCAAGTGCTAAAATCATTATCCCCTGGGAAACACACTTCCCTTTCTGCAGCAGTTTGCACCTATTCCAAGTTTGGCCTGTGTTTTACTAAAATCTGAATCCAGTCCCTCCACGAGTCGCATTGGCCTTGCAGGAGCTCGGCGGGCGCTCTACCCGCACCAGAAGAGGCAGGCGCTGGCTGGAGGTGGTTTCTATAAAGCTTGATGGGCCTGATCCAAACCCCACAGAAGTTCCTGGGAGTCTTTCCACTGACTTCAGTGTGACTCAGGCCTGCTGCCATTTGCCCACCATCCTAATGCACTTTGCTCAGACGGATGGTGATCAGAGTTTTCCCTGCCTTTGCTGGAGTTCACTGTCGGCATCTCCGCATACCACTGACATGGCTGCACTAGGGAGCGAGTTTTACTCCTCACTGACCAAGAGTTTTCCAAAGAGTTTTTTTGGTCTTTGCAATGTACTTTACGTCCTGGGATGGCAAGTATTTCAAACAACTGAGAAAAATGCCTCTGTCACCATCACTATCTGCAGACTACTCCATGCACACAGTTGCAATCCAGATCCTGCCACCAACTTTCCCCTTTTGCTTTTTTCCCCCTCTTCCAATGTGGCAGCCCTGTTAGGGCCTGATCCTATCCCAGTGGCAGAACTCCCATTGACTTCGATAAGAGCAGGAGTAGGTTCTCAGGGCCCAACTTTGCAAAGTGCTGAGCTCCCACAACTTCCACTCACTTGAGCACCTCACAGGATCATGCCAACATCCTTCCCCCTGCAGCCTGCCATTTGGAGGCTGATGATCCTACAAGGAGCTGAGCACCATCTGAGGGAGAGTAGGGCATCCTGCTCACCCACTGGGAGGATCGGGCCAAATGGTGACTTCAGTGGGAGCTGAAGGCACTCAGCACCTCTGCTGGGTCAGTTCCCCAAGAATGTTCCTCCTCCTTCTGACTCAATAGCAAATGACACATTCCACTGGGGAGAGAATTCCCAGTTCCCACCCCACTCGGGTTATTCCTCCAAGGCACCGGCCCTGAGCAACCCCCACTCCTTCCCTCCCCTGTTAATGACTAGCAACAGCTACGACATTTGCTCTAACACATGGGCTTTTGAATTTTGCCAGGCATTTTAATGGCTCAGGCGATAACCTCTACCCCTTCCTCCACCACTGAGAATCTGAGAAATCTGAAACTCAGAATCCTAGTGACACAGTAAGAGAGAGAGACCCTGACAAGGCACAGTGAAGAAAGAAGAAAAACTCATGCAGATACTAGACTAGATACTAGATAATTGCTCCCTTTCCAAAACATTTCAATTATTTTATCACTTATCAGCCATTTATCCCTCTCCATCTCCCCACCAGGTGAATTTAAATAAAAACAGAGCCTGATCCTCAACCACTGTAAAATGGTGCAAGTCTCTTGACTTCAGTGGAGCGATAGTGATTCAGCTCAGGATCTGGCCCCAAGAAACCTAGCACCATAATCTCCTGTCCCAGAACTCTGTAGTGCATCAAGAATTGTTTCTTCAGAGATAGGGTTTATTGCTAAAAATGTTTTGATCAGTCGTAGTTCATATTTACACTGATATGTTTTTAAAGGAATATTCAAGTAAACATTTCCAATATTTTCTGGCATAATCTCTAGCTTTTTTTATACACAAACATTAAAAATAAATAAACTGTACACAGAAAATTTCTTTTAACATCTCTACATTACTATATGTATTCCAAAACCAACAAAACAGACTCCACTCTTTCATAACTTTGTACTTTAAAAAAAAATCTCCTTTGTAATTAACCAGTAAACTCTTTTTAAAAAGGTAGAGAGCTTTGCAGATTAGTTGAAACATCTGAAAAAAGACAAAAATACAGCAAATAGAAATTAACATCTTCAAGGGCTTCTGTGTTGGTTTTTTGTTGAATCATCTTGACTGGAAATTTCCCCCTTCCCTTTTGCAGGGAAGTACTCAGATTTTAGTGAGATGGATTTAAAATGTGGTCCTATGTCTTTAAAATAATAATAATAATAATAATTAATAATAAAATAATAATAATAAACAGCTGCAATTTCCCCCTTCTTTTAAAAATCTCTATATTTACAAGGCTGGTAACTCTTCCCCCCCCCCCCCGTTTTGTTTTGTTAGAACGCTATATATGTATAAAAATAAACATCTGATTGTAGTGCTTAGCTTTGCCTCTGGCCTGCACTGCAGTTCCTTTCAGTTTTGCTTTTCCCATTTAAAATAAAATAAGTCAAAAACAGTGCAAGGGGGTGTAATAAGGGGAGAGAAACGCACAAACAGATCCTCTTGTGAGCATGTGTCCATCTTTGTGTGTGTCCTTTCAGTCTCAGGGTCTCGGTGGGATGGAGGGGAAGGGAGACGAGTTGCACTGCGAGAGACAGCTAGGTACTGGGCTGGATGATGCCTCCTGGTGCACCGATCCTCTGAGATCCCCATGCAACTGGGTTGGGATCCAGGGCAATGGAGACCGCCCCCCTCGCTGCAGTTGGGATCCCGGTGAGTCTGTCCAGGAGCCTGGCACTGGGCACGCCCAGCGCGGCGGAAGCGGCTCCCCAGCCCGGCTTAGCAGGAGCACTTGCACTCCGAGATCAGCGGGTACTGGACCGGGATCCAGGTGCAGTACTTCTGCCTGGACCAGCCCTGGCAGTACCAGCGCAGAAAGGTCTTGGGCACCGACTTGGCCGGCTTGCAGTACATGCCCTCGGGGAAGGAGCAGGACTTCTCGGCGAAGCAGCTGCCCTCCTTGATGAAGCGCGGCCAGAAGCGGACGCCCAGGTCCTTCCAGGTGTAGCGCACGGGGCAGTGGGTGTAGGCCCACAGCCACTGCAGGAACTTCCTCCTGGCCTTCTTGCCCAGCTTCATGCGGGCCCCCGAGGGGCTCTCGCCCAGCTCCAGCTTCTTCAGCTCGCCGGGCAGCGGCGCCGAGCCCCTGAGCCTGGGCGGGGGCGCCGGGCTGGAGAGGTTTCCCGGCGCCGGGGCGGCCACCGACATGAAGGCGGGGTCGAAGCTGCTGCCCAGCTTCTTCCTCAGCGTCCGCTCGTCCAGGTCCTGCTCCTTGGGGTCGTACTCGGGGTCCGGGTGCTCCAGGATGTCCTTGACGGGCAGGTTGTCGCTCGGGGAGGGCCGGAGGCGGAGGTAGGGCTGGCCGGAGCCGCGTTGCAGCAGCAGCCAGCCGGCCCAGAGCAGGAGAGTCTGCGGCCCCTTCATGCTCCCGCCGGCGCAGGCAGGCCCCGGGCGGCGGCCGGGACTCGCCCCGGGATGGTTTCCGAGCTCTCGCTACTGCCCCGCGCTGCCCCTTGCCAAGTCCAGGGGAGTCATAAATAGGCCGAGACAAAGTCCAGCGAGGCCCGTCGCTTTAAATAGCTCCCCCGGGGCTGCTGGGACTCAGCATCGGCGGCTCCCCGCTGCCGCAGCCGGGCGAGCAGCCCTGCGCCCCGCCGAGCAGCCTCCCGAAGGGCCACGGCGTCTTCCCCCTCCGCGGCTCGCTCCCTCCCTCCGCTCTGTCTGGCTCCACAAGATTCACAGCGGCCCCGGCTCCATCCCCATGGTGACAGCTGGACTTAGAGCCACGACAGCTTGTCTAGACGCTGGGACAGGGTTTGGCGTGAGACTGGAGCCCAAGAATAAACCCCTCTTTATAGACGGGGAGCCGGGCAAAGGGTCCGGCCGGCGGCAGCGAGGGGGAGGGGAGAGTCCTGCACACGCACTAACAGCTGCAGCTCGGGCTGGGGGGGGGTCTCCCCACTTTTCCCTTCCCCGCCCTGCGATCGGAGCAGGCCGCTGCCTCAGGCGGACACGCAGCGCTGGGCGAGTGGCGCGGAGCTCGGCCCCATGGCTGGGTTCGCCTTGTGCCGGGCAGCTCCGGGATCGGGGCGCCGGGGTGCGGGAAGCTGGACTTAGCCCCCGAGGGTCCTCCCCGGGCTCATCCTCCTAGCGAGTCGCTCTCCCACCCACAACAGGTCCGCACCCGGCTCCGGGCTGTAAATCCCCCGCTGCCCCGGCCCGGGCAGGACGCAGGCTGGTGCTCCGCGCTGCGCACTAGGGACCCGGCGCCGTCCTCGGGGGCTCCCTGCCCGGCGAGGGCAGCGCGGGTCGCATGAAGCAGCCGCTCTCGGAAGGGGCTGTGCACAGGGGGCCAGGGAACCCCCTGCTCTGCGAACAGCCCGTGGCGAGCCCCAGCCCTCAGCGAGCCCAGGCTGCAGAGGAGCTGCCCATTCCCCCGCCCGTCTGCGGGGTGCCTCGGTCACTTCAACGCCCGCTCGCTCCGTGCACGGGGAGGGAGCCGCGGGCAGCGCATCCACGCCTGGGCTGGGGCGGGGGGGTCTGCAGGCTGCGCGGGCGGTCCCGGCGGAGGAGCCCTGCCTGGACCCCGATCCTGGGGCACTGGCAGCCCGGCTCCCTTTGCCCGCCTGGCTGCGGCTGCTGTGCCCTGCGGAGGGCAGGGACCCACGTGCCCGCTCCGCTCTGCGCTGCCCAGCTGCTGCCCGGCCGCCGCGCACTGCCGAGCGCCCCGCGCGAGCCCAAATTAAATATCCCCCTCGCCGGCGCGAGGTGTCAGCTGGAACTGCCCACCGCTGTCACTTTCCCCACGCTCCCTGAGTGACAGCCCCCCGCCTGCGCCGGGGGGCCCGCTGGGTCCTAATGCCCAGCCCTCCAGCCGCTCTCAACCCTTTCCCTGCTACTGGGGCTTGCAGAGGCTCAAAGATGGACCCGTCAGGGCAATATATGGCACCTCTGCCGGGCTTAGCTAGGTCTCTGCTGGCCGAGCTTGCGTCTGGCTGCATGGCCCTCCCGGGAACAGTCGATGTGCTGGAGAGCAGTGCAAGGGTTAACACGAAAACAGAGGTGTCAGATAATGCTGCAGAGGCTGCTGAGCGACCACTGGGAGCTGCTGCAGGCACTTGTTTTGGAAAGCAGGGGAACCTGGTGCTTCTCACACGCTGCTGTTTTGCAGAGAGATCAGGGCCAGCCAAGCAATGGTCTATTGTGACCCCGCTCTTTTTGGAGGGCTCATCATGCACTGGACCTAGCTCTCCGTCTCTGCCAGCAGGGCCACGGGAGTATTACAAGCCAGATCCCTGACCCCTTCCAGCATCAGGACCAGAAGAGAAGCAAGCAAACATGGCATGATTTCCCCCCACCACACCCCCTCTTCCACCCTGCAAATTAGAAGGCCAGCCCTGAATGAGGTCACCTTTGGACAGACAATTTAGTGACTTATGCTGCTCTGGGGAAGTGACCACTGCATGGGATAGCAGTAAGCTCTGCTTCGGGTGGGCACATGGGACCAAAAGTCTGCTCTCAGTTTCACCAGTGTAAATTCGGAGCAAGTCCATTCACTTAAAGAGAATCAATCATTTAACAGGAGCAGAATTTTGTCCATAGTGTTTAGACAACTAGATGACACAAACACTGCACATTATCCCACACCCAAGGGAGTGTTCCTACAGTTTGTGTAGACACTTAAACCATACAGAAAGTTGGTTTCTTTCCTTGCGATGTCACAGAACTTTCTGATATCCCCCCAAACCCACACTTCCTGATTAAGGACAAATCCACGAGGTTTTGCCCAACGGGTGTCTTAACTGTACCTCTTAACAGCTTCCAACTTGACCGGGGAACTAGATCATTGAGTTCAGTGGTTCTCAGGCTGTGGCACTTGCCACTTTAGGCAGGTGCAGTGTTGAACCATCTGTCAGTCTTCAGGCAGTGGTGTTTCTTGTACTGTAGGCCGAGTTTCTTTCAGTGTCCTAGAGACTCTTTTGAGGGACTAAACGGAAAAAAAACCCCTGCGTTTCTTTGGAGTACATTTCAAGCAGGACCACATTTGTGGATGACTCCAAAATTGGAGGAAGGGCAAACCTACAAGCAGATAGAAGCAAACTACAGAGGAACCTGGAGATAGTAGAGAAGTGGGGGTCGCAGGCGATGAAGGGAGATCGGTACCAAGGATTGCAATGTCCTGCCCCAGAGGACAGGAAATAGATCAGATACAACTAGCGAGATGTAACAGCCTCACCACCCATCGTTCTAGTGATTTGGTTTTCAGCTTATCTCCTAATATTGCTTTTTCAAGTAGCCAAGTGCTACAGCAGCTGCAGGGAAGGCAAGGGATTGGGATGAGAAGGCTGTTGACAGAAGTGTCCAAGACTAGATCTTAAGAAGTGGTCCAGACTAATGAAACATCTCAGATGTAGCTGAGAGCCACAGCCAGTGCAGGGCCACGCTGCTTCTTTCCGCACAGAACATGGATCCCACTTTTGTTTCTCTAGCTAAAAAGCAATAAACACAGGACAAGAGAGAGTCTGCATGTGCATTGACTTGGGTTCCCATACATATGGCCTTCGCAGGGCCATTCTACCAGTTGTGACCATGTCAGGTGGACATGGCCCAGGGTTTGAAGCAGAAATTTTTTAGCAACATAATGTTTTTGGTTGCCATTCTCAGCCTCTGCCACATGTGAAGGGGTGGACAGAGATTCTTGAGGAGGAGCAGCTCTGAGCCAGATGGAATCTCAAATGTCATCAGTGCTAATTCTGGTCCTTTCCCTCTCCAGAATGGCAGTGCTGCTCCATGGCAGCCCATATCCCCTTCAAAGCCTTTTTATCACTATGCACAAAACTAAAATGTGCTAAGTGTAGTGAGTCAGTGTCCAGTTTTGACCAGACTGTGACTTCCCATTCTCCCTTGCACAAAATCCTAGTGCACGGTTGCTGGAACATAACCTCCAAGGAGAGTCTTACTCCACAACTGAATGTCCTGTATTTGTGCATATCTATGGATCTGCAGCACACGAGGGTAAGACCTCGCTCAGAGCATCACTACAGTTTAAGAGAAACACCTCTTCCACCCTGGAACCTCCTGGCTTAAAGTAAAGCTGGGTTAAGGCAGTTGGAACTTCACGCTATTTCCTTCCCCCCTTTCAATATGGGAGGAGGCTAAGGATAATAACCTCTCATCTGAGACATGTACCCACAAGCTTGTAGGCTCAGGGGGTTGGAGCATGAGGACTGGTGTATGTTAACATAGTGAAAAACCCAAGCCCTTCTCACCTCCTTAACCTCTGCATTGCTCTCCACTGACATCAGCATTGAATGTGGTCCAAAAATTGGACACACAGCTGGCTTCTCCGTGCTGACAGTATGAAAGAACATTCTTGCCCGTGCCCGTCACTCCCTCACAAAGGCATGATGTAACCAGTCGCCCAGTGGGGCCAAAGCAGGGCAAATAAGGAAATGGGGTGTACTAGTGAGGCAAATTCTCACCATGCACCTTCAGGAAACCAGGGTGCCCCAGTCAGGAGGACATTTGTGGGCCCCATGCAGGATATAAGCTGATCACAGTTGGCTAGATGCAGGATGCACCTGACAAACAAATAAAAAGGGCATTTCCCATTTCTTTTTCACTTCTACTCTTCATTCAAGATAATGTCAAATTATATAATGGAAGAATGTTTTAAATAAGGTTTTTAGGTACTGGGCCAGATCCTTAGCTGCTGTAAATCAGAATAGGCCCGTTGACATCAGTGGAGAGACACAGACTTACACCAGCTGAAGATCTGGCCTCTAGCATTTTCTAACTACAGTAATTAAAATATCATAGAATCACAGAAGTGCAGCGCTGAAAGGGACCTCGAGCGGTCATCTACTTCAGGGGCTCTCAACCTTTTTCTTTCTGAGAACCCACCAACATGCTATAAATGCTCCATGGCTCAGCTGTACCACAACAACCCTTTTTCTGTATATAAAAGCCAGGGCCGGCATTGTAGAATCATACAATCATAGAATCTCAGGGTTGGAAGGGACCCCAGGAGGTCATCTAGTCCAACCCCCTTCTCAAAGCAGGACCAATCCTCCAAGCATTAAGGGATAGCAAGCAGAACAATTGCCTGGGGTTCCATGCCACAGGGGGCACAGCAAAACGAAGTTACTCAGGCTTCGCTTCAGCCCCAGGTGGCAGGGCTCAGGGCCCCAGGCTGCAGGCCTGCGCTGCGGTGCTTTGGCTTTCTGCCCTGGGATGTAGTGAGTCGAACACTGGCCCTGCTTGGCAGACCCTCTGAAACCTGGTCACGGCCCCCCAGGGGACCCCAGGCCCCTGGTTGAGAACCACTGATCTAGTCCAGCTCCCCTGTGCTGAGGAAGAACTAAGTAAACCTAGACCATCCCTGAGAGGCATTTGTCTGTCCTGTTCTTAAAAGCCTCCAATGACAGGGATTCCACAACCTTCCTTGGAAGCCTGTTCCAGTGCTTAACTATTCCTACAGGTAGAACATTTTCCTAATATGGAACCTAAATATCCATAGCTGCAGATTAAGCCCATTACTTCTTCTCCTACCTTCAGTGGACATGGAGAACAATTGATCCCCATCCTCTTTATAACAGCCCATAACAGATTTAAAGGTGGTTATCAGGTGGGTCCAACTCCTCCCGCCCCCCTGTCTTTTTTTTCTCAAGGCTAAACATGCCCAGTTTTTGTAACCTTTCCTCAGAGGTCGGGTTTCTAACCCTTTTACCATTTTGGTTGCTCTCCTTTGGAGTCTCTCCAGTTTGTTCACATCCTTCCTAAAGTGTGGTGTCCAGAACTGAACACATTACTCCAGCTGAGTGCTTACCAATTACAAGTAGAACTGGACAATTACTGCCTGTGTCTTACATATGACACTCCTGTTAATACACCCCAGAATATTAGCCTTTTTATATTGTTAGCATCACATTGTTGACTCACATTCAGTTTGTGATCCACTCTAACCCCCAGATCTTTTCCAGAAGTACTACTGCCGAACCAATTATTCCTCATTTTGTGCTTGTGCATTCGATTTTTATTTCCTTACTATTTTGCACTTGTCTTTATTGAATTTCATCTTCTTGGTTTCAGACCAATTCTCCAATTTGTCAAGGTAATTTTGAATTCCAGTCCTGTCCTCCAAAGGGCTAGCAACCCCTCCCAGCTCAGTGTCATCTGCAAATTTTATAAACATCCTCTCCACTCCATTGTCCAAGTCATTAATGAGAATATTGAATAGTACCAGACCTAGGACTGACCCCTCTGGGACTCCACCATATACATCCCTCCAGTTTGGCAGCAAACTGACGATAACTATTCTTTGAGTATGGTTTTTCAACTAGTCGCTATAGTAATTTCAGCTAGACCACATTTCTCTAGTTTGCTTATGAGAATGTCATGGGACTGTGTCACAAGTCTTATTAAAATCAAGATCTATCACATCTACTGCTTCTCCCCTATGCATTAGGCCAGTAACCTGTCAGAGAAGGAAGTTAGGTTGGTTTGGCATGATTTGTTCTTGACAAATCAACACTGGCTATTCCTTATAACCCTATTTATTGTTTGATTGTTTAATAATTTGCTCCGGTATCTTTCCAGGTATCGACGTAAGGCTGACTGATCTATATTCACCAGGTCCTCTTTGTCTCCCTTTTTAAAATTAAAGACAGGGACTACGTAAGTCCTTCTCCCATCCTCTGGGACCTCACCTGTACTCCCTAAGTTCTCAGAGATAATCACTAACATTTCAGAGTCTGCTTTAGCTAGTTCCTTAAGTAACCTAGGATGAATTTCATCAGGCCTTGCAGACTTAAATACATCTCACTTAAAAGTTAAAAGGTTAAAAAAAAACACACAAGCCAAACTTCCTCTCCCCCAATATATTTACACATTCCAGGCCTTCTTTATGCATGATAATTAAGGCTGATTGCCTAGCAAGGCAAAAATGGAAAAGGCATTTCTTTGACTTGACAAAAAAATACAAAAGTCATAATTTTCATTTAAAAGAAAATGGACTAGTCATGGCACACAAGGTTTTAATTAGTGTTATGTATATTTTCCAGTAGAAATATATTATATAGCTGTCATCAATATGTTTAAAGCATATGAACACCATCAGCCATGCACAGGGCTAGGTTATGGCTTGTACTACACATCTGCACAGAACCACACTTACCTCTCATGAAGACTTCCCAGACCTTGTGGCAAAAATACAGCCTTAACGATGAAGCCAACCAGAAGAGTACACTCCCAATAATTGCTCTGCAGTTAAATGTTAAAAAAAATCGTTCAGAAGTCTGGAGATTCCGAATAAAGGCACTAGAGAAAGCCTTAAGTCTGACCTGGTTTACAGTTTACAGGCTTTTCCTATCCAAGTACCCACTTACCTCCAACTACCCTACAGTGATATCTCCTTGCCTCTTCCCACCTCCAGCATGGGACACAGAACTCACCTGTTCTACTACAAACACAGCTCTGCCTCCCACAGATGAACCACCAATCTACACATGAACATTCTTCCACTTCAGCAGCCCATTGAGGCCTTGTCTGGACTAGGGGAAAAGGTTTTTTTAAATTGAATTAGCTATCTAGAGGGAGGAATTCAGGGCTGGCCAGCTAAGCCAGGTTTTAAGGTGTTAAACTGCATCTCCAGAATGCAGAAATACCGCTGGTTCTAAGCGGTATTTAAAATGGGGTTAGTTGCCTTGAGGCTGCTAACTTGTTTCCAAAAACAACACCTAGCATCTCCTCTTTTATACTCCAGATACACTGGAGAAACATCACTATCTCAGATCCACCATTACACTGTCAGCTGGAGACCCCGTCAACCCCATCCTCCATCCAAAGTACAGAGCAGATGTAACACTCCACACATCTCTTCATCTCCTAATAAGACTCAGACACTAGTCTACAAGGAGACTGCTATACTTGCACCACATTAAAGCCCACAGAAATCACAGCATAAGATCATTACTATATCTACATCATATACTTGGGTAACTCACAAGTATATGACATGTTGGGAGGGCACATGGTACAAGAGTGATAGTTGTGGTGGAAACTGTACTATGGATTTTCAGTGTCAAACATTTGCAAGGGAGTGGGTTAAATTTTAACCCTGACTTAGAATTTCCTCCCTTTCAAATATTTGTGCTTCTGTTACTACAGTATTTTAATCAGCCTTTCTTCTTAAGTAAATGTTGTGTACTTACAAGCTCCATCACAGTGAAATAATTCACTGTCCAATTTCCCTCTTGAGTAGCAGAACTGTTGGTGAAGGAAATCTTCTCTCTGATGCCTTGGGATGAAACTGATTCTAAGCCTGGACCACCAGCTGGACTGAGCAGGGGTATTTAAAAGGGGTGGTCTGAGAAACATGGCAATAGCACACCACTGTGGTGTCTGGGCACTCCACCCCAGCAGCACAGTAGGGAGTGCAGTTAAATCTCACATGGTACTTCCCCCATGTTGTCTCCATTCAGATATGTCCTCGCAGCTAAAGGGCTGATGGAAAAGAAAGTCTTATTTAAAAAAAATAGCTCCATCTGGAGTTTACCTTCTCCTTGGATACGTACCCTTTCTATAGACCAGGCTGTTCTGTGTGCCCTGCCTTACTTTCCTGTCCTCATTGCTAAATATTTTTCTAGCCGTTTAGTTCCTTGCGTCTTTCACTACTCTCCACCATGGGACTGTTCTCCATCTCCCTCTGTCCCTCCTGCCCTTTGTCTCATTAAGCTATTCCCCAGAATGCTTTTCCTCCCGCATCTCTAGAGACACACATGCACATTGTTTCCTACTATTCCTATTAATATTCTGAATTTCATTCTCTTCTTCTATTGTTAATTCCTTCCATAGTCACTTGTATTTTGTTTTTTCAAAGACCAATTTTGGTTGCATTATCTCCACTGCTTCCATACCCTATATCTCTCCAGCCTTCAATCTTCTTGCCATTCCTTATGTTCTAGCAACTGTTTTACTGGATTGGATATATGGTCCATCTAGTCCTGGATCCTCCTAATGCAGTAGTGTGCCCAGGGGGAGGTTTCTTCCTATCTCCACAAAGGTAGTGGTTGGCTTTGCCTGTAGACTAGACACCCCAGGGGGCTGCAATGAAAGCTTTTCACCTCCCGGTTACTAGTCCATCAGTAATGACCATAAGTCATGCCATTAGATAGCCTATATCTAATAGATTTATGGTCTCAGTCCAATTCCTTGTGGGCAACTTTCCACAGGATAAAAAGGAAAAAGAAAAGACATTTAATCACAAATATGTTTTTGTGTGCACGCAACCACTCACAAAGCACACACTGATTACCCTGGCCCTGCTCTTTTGAGCAGGTGATCTTACCCTTTGACAGGTTTATTTCTTTAGGAAATACCCAGAAGAATTGGCCCACTGTGTTACACCCTGAAGTTACAGACCTAGCTCATGCTCATTAATGGGAATTTTGTGCGAGTAAGCTCTATTGGATCAAGTCCCCAAATATTGCGGGGCAAACTCTCTTCTACTGACATAGCTAAAGGGAATGTTCCTAAACAGATCCTTATATTCTTGCCAGCTTTTCAAAAATGTGGAACCAAGAGATTCCCTACCAACATTGGCATGGCATCCTTCCTCACATGTGTTGATATAACACAATGTTGCCATGCCATGTTGCACAAGGTGACTGATGTCAGCACTATTCAAATGGCAGGAGAACTGTTCAGGATAGCTTCTTCTGAAAATGTAACAGAGAAAGGGCTGGAGTATGCCACAAGAATCTAAGGGTGGTGCATTGCTTTGCCACTCCAGGAGCATTCCAGGGAAGGAATCATGGCTCAGAGAATTCTGCTCCCCCCTTGCTCCTGGGGGAAAGTAATTTTCTGCTAGCCTATATCAGCAACAAATTACTATCCCTATCCCAACCCCCATGCCAGCCAGTGCAGCCAATGTGCTGCCCATCCCCCCATCCAATCCACACCCAGTACTTGCCCATCTGTTCTGAGAAAGGAGTAAAGGGGCATACAATGCTCCTTCCTCTTGTGCACCTGGTGGCCATGCTGAGATGTAAGGGAAGTTCTTGCTTCCCTGTTCAGGCATACAGCTCAAATCACAATCTAGCCCTATGTGTTTAGTACATTTAGGCAAAGGCAAAACATTGCTCAATATAGCTACCAGGAATCTCTGTATATTGTAGATGAACCAAAACACGGTCAAAGTGCTCCTCTGGTCCCCATTATTATAGTAGCTGAGAACCTCACAATCTTTAATGTATTTATCCTCACGAGACCCCTATGAGATAGGCAGTATTATCATCCCTCTTTTATAGATGGGAAACTGAGGTCCAGAGAGACTAGTGAATTGCCGACCAAGGAGGTCTGCAACAGAGCAGGGAATTGAGACTTGGCTTCCAAACCGCAGGCGAGCATCATAACCCCTGGACAGGCCTTGGTCCAAGAGACCAGTAATACATCATGTTGTTCCCAGTGAGAGAATGTCTAGTAGAGGGCACAGTAACACAGGCAGGAGGAATTTCCATAACGGTTTAACTAAATACATTAACATTTGTTGTAAAAATAAAAAATCAAAGTCAGAATTGTTTCTTTCACCGAGATTTTAAATAGAATTACGGCAGGCCACAAATAAATAAATAAATAAACATTAATAATTAATAATATAATAATAAACAACCCACACAACCCAAATGAAATTTCAAGACACTTAACTAAAAATTACGAATTAAATTCTGTTCTCAGGTCATGTAGGACCACTGAAGTAAGGCCCTTTCTATGCTATGGCCCTGTCCATAGTGCAAGTTAAAACCATGTTACTCTAGCCAGTGAGTCTCAACCCATGGTCCATGCGTCGCTTGCGGCCCAATGAGCACACAGCTGCAGCCCATGCAACATCCTTAGGGCCATACAGTTAATTTATATATTGTGTGGATGTGGCCCACATAATATATAGAGCGCTGGATATGCAGCCCACAATAGTAACTAGATTGAGTCTAGTCAATTCATGACATACTCATTTACCACAAACAGTTTGAGCTGTTTCCCCACGGCAGATTTCCTACCTCTAACCAGTCTGCATCTCTAGAGACATACATGTTTGTAGGTCCACGCTCACTGTGCAGCCTGTGATGTTGCACTCCATATGATTTTATGAAAATATGCTAATAAGTGTGAATATAATGTAACTGGAATATGCTTCATGCAGAAGGTCTCTTGTAAGGTATCATTACAAAGCTTATAATCTACTGAGGGTGGTCATCCTATTTGTATAAATGTATCATTCTTGTATCTGAAACTAGAAATATAAAATATAACTCTGAGATCCTACTGTAATTATGCAAAGTGTGGGCCATTAATGGTGGTTTGGAATCTTGATGGCTCCCATCAACTAGAACAATTGGTTGTAAATGGCTCTGTTTACTTGCAAGCCTTCCTGTGAGTCAGGTCAGGAAGAATGAAGGCTTGGGGTCTCACAGGACATATGACCATGTCACCTGGAACTGGAATCTATCTTATACCTGGTGCTTTTCCATTCAGAAGGAGGGGTGGGGACTCAGAGAGACAAAAGATTCCCACCTTGTGCCAAAGCTATATAAGGGGGTGGAACAAAACAAAGGAGATTCCAGTCATAAGAAATCCCCTAGTTACCACCTGGGCTGGAGCTAACAAGAACTGTACCAGGGGAAAGGATTGGGCCCAGACTAGGAAGGAGTCCAGTCTGTGAAACAAGCTTATTGGAACATCTCTGAGGGTGAGATTTTATCTGTAATCAGTTTCTTAATGCATTAAGCTTAGACTTGCATGCTTTGTTTTATTTTGCTTGGTAACTTACTTTATTCTGTCTGTTATTACCTGGAACCACTTAAATCCTACTTTTTATACTTAATAAAATCACTTTTGCTTATTAACTCACCCAGAGTAAGTGATTAATACCTGGGGGAGCAAACAGCTGTGCATATCTCTCTATCAGTGTTATAGAGGGCTGACAATTTATGAGTTTGCCCTGTATAAGTTTTATACAGGGTAAAACATATTTATTTGGGGTTTGGATCCCACTGGGAGTTGGGTGTCTGGGTGCTGTAGGCAGGAGCACTTCTTAAGCTGTTTTCAGTTAAGTCTGCAGCTTTGCGGTGCGTGGTTGAGACTCTGGGTCTGTGTTGGAGCAGACTTGTGTGTCTGGCTCAACAAGGCAGGGTTCTGATGGCCCAAACTGGCAGAGAAAACAGGCTCAGAGGTAGTCTCATCACATCAGGTGACAGTACCAAGGGAGTTTCTGTGACTGAACCCATCACATTGCCAAACTGTGTTTGCATCAGTGCATTGTGGGAAAATTTGGGAAGCTCTCCTACACGCCTGAGCACTTTGACACTTGAGTCACCAGCACCACATGGGGCTATGCAGTCCAGGATATGTTACTGCTCAGGCAGCAGAGAGGAAGGAGAGACCAGCCAAACCAATTACACATGTAGAGTTAGGGATTTTTGCCCGCAATGAACAGAAACAGTCTGCCAAACCTGTTTCAAGAAGACAACCATATGCCAGCCTACGCCTCTGGCAGGGGCAAAACACTGTCTGTTGCAATGGTTATTAACCGATTACCAGCCATGTGGTGTGGGGAAACATCCCATGCTGAGAGCCAACCGCATCACTAAATAGTTACCACTGGGTTATAATCAAGCTGGGCAAAGCCTATATTGTGACTCATACACAGGATGGCCAATATTTGGTTAGTAACCATGGCAGCAAACCATGAGTTCCCTAAGTCAGTGGCCTCATTAGGCCAGATGGTTGTCTCCTATAACCGGGTAGCAATTTTGCTATGCACAAGGCCAATCCTCCGTCCTCCCAGCAGTCTGTGCAGAAGGATGTCCCAGAGAGCATTGTTCCCGCATGCCGCTGGAACCAATCTGTGTATGTATGCCCTTTGGACTCTCTGTCCTCTGCGGAGGCATTACAGGGCAGCTGCCGAGACTTCCACCAGGCTTCAAGGTGTCCATGTCGAATCATGCTGCAAGAGTTCCCTTCCAAGGCTTACCTTGTGGATGTAGCCCTGCCACCTCCATCAGAGGGGTCCTGGGCTCAAAGTACCTATCAGCCACTGAACAGCCCAGAGACTTCCTTGCACATCAAGAGCCGAAGCTATAGCCTCCCAGCCCTTGATAGGAAAGCAGGTCACACAGCAGCCAGAGGGCTGCCTCCCCAGAGAGGCCAGGGCTGCCAAGACTTGTGCAGCTCCAGCAGTGACATTTCTCACTAGTGCCAAACAGTCACTTCTCCCCACTGTCAGGTGCCCCCGAGCAGTGAGAAGGATGTGGGTGGAGGCCGGGGTGTCCCTCTCCCACCTCACAGAAGCAGGGGCTGCAGGGAGCTGGTGGTGCCTGGGGAGCCTGGTGAAGCTATCGGAGGTCAGTGCCTTTTACCGCTGCTGTCCATTATGTTGCCTTCAGTCCTGTTTCCAGCCTGCCCGGGTCCCCGTGCGCTCCAATCAGGTGGCTCCCTCATCCGTCACGCTAACTGGGTGCCCACACGGGAAAAAAGCACTGAGCTCCCTGCTCTTGCTTCTGGCACCACAGTTGGCTGCTGGTGGGGAGCAATTGCTGGAAAGCTCCTGCTCCATCCCTGGGCTCTGTGGGAGGACTGACCTCCCAGCAGGTCACAGGAATGCCTGAGTGCCAGGCTCCATGCATGAGGGCAAGGGTCATGCCCAAGGCCTTCTATTGGGCAGGTCAGAAAGAGTTGGAGGACAAGTGCATGGGTGAATTGGGAATCCTGGCGTCAGCAGCTGCCTTTCCCATCAAGCTAGACAGGGACCCAAACAAATGCACAATCTCTGTTGCTGCTGGGACTCTTCCAGTTTTTCCCCTTCATTTTAGTGGGAGGTTTGATAACTCAGCTACCCCACAGCTTGAAAAGCCTAGACTCTGAAAACAAGCTGCAAGGCCAGGGATAAAGGGAACAAAGCAGACCACTGGTACAGTGGGTGGGATGCTCAGCACTGGCACCTGGAGAGCCTGCCTCCTGCTGGAGCTGGTGTGCCTGCTTCTGCTACATTGCCTCCACCTAGCAGCTCCATTTGCATGCCGTCCCTGAACCAGCAGCCAGCCACTCACAAAGGAACCGTTGCAGTCAGGTCAGGCAAGGAGACATCATCCCATCCTGTATGACAAGTCAAGCTTCTCGGGGTAGCGTCTTATCCCCTGCATGGAGAGAGCACATTTATACAACTATTTAACAGAGACAAGATGTGTGACTTTCCCATAGGAAGGACCTCACTTCTCATGAGGGAGATACCTTTTTATTCTGAAATATGAAGTTTGCACATTACATACAAGTTACAATTATGGTGCCTGAATTCCACCAACTCGCTCCATAGCAACCTTGGTAGCAGAACACTACGGGTTCTGCCTGAGGACAAAACTTTTCAATGAAATCTGCACACCTCAGCTGCCTGCCTGTCCCCATGTTCTTCACCAGCCTTACTACTGTGCACCAGCGAAACTGGACTCTGCAAAGGCTTTGGCAGGCACTTCCCTCCAGTATTCTGCAAGTGTTAGCTGTTTAACCCACTGAGGGTAAGATTCAGAAATGCTCTGACAATGCAAGGCTTAGAGCAGTGCCCCAATCTTCATCAGTGCAGACAGGCAACCCAATTCCATGCAGCCCTCATGTCAGTGGGCCAGATCCAAAGCCCACTGAAGTTAAAGGTTGTTTTTCCACTGACTTCAGACCCTTTGTGAGCTAAGGTTTCATCCCTGTGAGTGTCTCGTAGCAGGACCCATGCCGATGTGTGTGTTTTCTCCCGTCATTTGATTCCACATTTACTTGGCTATAAAGCACTATGGAGATGTATGGAAATAAACATAGAGGCTGGGATACTCAGTGGAACCTAAGGGAATTATCTGACCAAATCCCATTGAAATTCAACAGGAGTTAGTTTCCAAATTCTCTGTAAGGTCTTTTGAACAATCCCAGCCATATGTCAACAAAACAGCATCCTCTGAGGCCCAGAAATTCACTGTGTGGGTTATAGAATCCCCTTCTTGCTCTCACGAGGCACAATGTACTGCAGAAAGGCAACCAGGCAGAGTGGAGCAGCCTGGCAGGGCATTGGGACACACCCTGAGCCACCAGCCAAGATCCCAACCCAAAGGGGCTACCCTTTTCTAGGATGTGGGGAAGCTGAGAGGGATTAAATGAGTGGAACTCCCTCCCTAATGGCAACACCACTTAATAATATGAATACCCAGCTCTTACGTAATACTTTACAGAGGAAGTCAGTATCATCCCCATTATACTGATGGGGAAAATGAGGCACAGGACAGTAAAGTGACTTGCCTAAGGCCACCCAGCTCTCCTGAATCCCAATCCAGCGTTTGCTCCAATAGGACACGCTGCCCAACTCAGCATGTGTGAAATGCTTTCTACCCAAAGATTTCAATGTCCTTCACAAAGGTGGGTGGGTATCATTAGCTTCATGTCACAGAGGTTGATGACTTGCCCTAGGGCACATGGTGGGCCAGTGGCAAAGCCAGGAAAAAAAGCCCAGTCACCTGACATCTGCTGCCCTGGGTCTGCACTCTAGCCACTAGACCATACTGCCTCCCGCCAGAGAACAGAGACATCTATCAGGTGAGTAGTGTGTGGAGGATGAGAGAGCAATTTCATTACTCCCAGATTTACCAATTAAGTTTGAACCCAAGCCTAGCCAGTTTCTTATTTTTAAGCAACCAATATATCCCCCAAATCCAATCCAAGCTAAGATTACAAACAAACTGAGACAGCAGCTGTTGTCAGTCATCCTCCTGCTCTCAGAGCCCTGAACATTAGCCACGGACAATGAGAAAAGTTCCAGCAGTTCTCGCGAGTACATGGCAGGGCTCAGAGATTCTCTGTTGCCTGGTACCTTGTGCAGCTGTTTACATGTGTGCTGCATGAGAGCAGAGTGGGTGCAGAACATCACTCTTCAGACTGAGTAGCATTTTATGCCTACTTTGCACTGTTGTAAATCACTGCACAACATGCAGGGACATCAAGAATTAGGACATAGAATCAGAGAAATGTAAGGCTGGATGGGAGTTTGAAAGGTCATCAAGTGCAGCCCCTTCACTGAGGCAGGACCAAGTAAATCTGGACCATCCCTGACAAGTTATGTCCGATGGCTGCAGCTCTCCTTCCACAAGCAGTGGAGCTCACCAAGGAGCCATGGGAAATGTTCTTAGAAAGACTGATGGGTTTACCTGAATGTCCCAATGTCCCCTGAAAGAGATGCTCCAGCATGAGGACAACCTTAGGTAGAGAAACACAGCAATCGCTGATAGCCTTCTGCATCAATCATAAAACCCTTGATAGCTACACCTCCTCGCCAACCCTTATTAAGCTGGGTCTTATTTACACAGCCAGCTCCTCAGGGTAGCAGCCACGTTTACTTCTGTGCCTTAGCGCAACTGAACAAATAAGCCAGTAAACTAGAACTGTGCCTAGCTAATAACAATTCCCAGCTCTTCCAAGGATGTTTCATCAGCAGATGTCAAAGCACTTTACAAAGTGAACCAGAATAATGACTCCCGTTTTACAGATGGGGAAACCGAGACACAGAGCGGTGAGATGACTTGACCAAGTTCCTGCAGGAGGCTCATACAGAGCTGGGATCAGAACACAGGTCCCCCAAGTCTCTGTCTAGTGATCTAGCCACACTACCACCTCCATAAGCAGCTAGGTGCTTGTATGGCCTTCATCACTGTCGCATCTGAACACCTCACAATCATTAGTGGGTTTTATCCTCACGGCCCTTCTGTAGCTAGGGCAATGCTATTACCCCCATGTTACAGACTGAAGCACAGACTAGGGTAACTGACTTGCCCCAGGTCACACAAGAAGTCAGTGCCTAAGCCCTGTTTGGCACCCTATCCACTGGACCATTCTTCCTCCCGTGTCAGTTTTAGTGCTTGCCCCCTAACCCCAGATCCTCAAAGAACTCAGAAGGGGTGGAGGTGCTCTGCCCCTCTGGGAATCCCTGCAGGTAAGATTGACCCCTACCTGCTAGTTCTGTGGGGGGGGGGGCGCTCTGAGGCGGGAGATGTCCTTTGTCCATGCAGGACTGTTCTCTGAGGGTGTCCCTGTAAGAATGCACACTTCCCCACCACCACCACCACGCTGGTACTCTAGCAGGGGATAGAGATAGCTCCTCCCTAGCGCTCATCCTCTTGGTTCTCCAGCAGAACGGTGCTCCACATCTCACACCACTATCTGAGAGAGGGAGACTCCAATTTGTCAATCATTTTCCGGGAGTGAGGTGCTCAGAACTAACTTCGTACTCCCGGTGTGCTCCACTAATGCTCCTGCAGCTTGCAGGGCTCTTTCATTCTTACTGCTTTCCAGGTGCTTCCCCAGTGAACCTCCATCTTTCAGTTTCGACTCCTTTGCTGTAGAACAGAAACCATCTTTAACTCCAAGGTTCTTCATATTTTTTCAAGCTGGATTTCACTGGGGTGCAGGGGGAAGAGGTTCTGCCCAAATATCTAACCTCTCTAATTCTCTTTTTCACATTTGTCTGTCTCTTTGGTGTTCAAAAGGCTTCCCAGTTTAGCACTATCTGCCAGTTTCAGTATCATGCTGTTTACTCCTTCTTTACACCATCCTGGCCACTATGGATGTAGAAGCCCTCTACACCAACATTCCACACAAAGATGGACTACAAGCTGTCAGGAACAATATCCCCAATAATGTCACAGCAAACCTGGTGGCTGAACTTTGTGACTTTGTCCTCACCCATAACTATTTCACATTTGGGGACAATGTATACCTTCAAATCAGCAGCACTGCTATGGGTACCCGCATGGCCCCACAGTATGCCAACATTTTTATGGCTGACTTAGAACAACGCTTCATCAGCTCTCGTCCCCTAATGCCCCTACTCTACTTGCACTACATTGATGACATCTTCATCATCTGGACCCATGGAAAAGAAGCCCTTGAGGAATTCCACCATGATTTCAACAATTTCCATCCCACCATCAACCTCAGCCTGGACCAGTCCACACAAGAGATCCACTTCCTGGACACTACAGTGCTAATAAGTGATGGTCACATAAACACCACCCTATACTGGAAACCTACTGACCGCTATTCCTACCTACATGCCTCCAGCTTTCATCCAGACCACACCACATGATCCATCGTCTACAGCCAAGCTCTACGATACAGCCGCATTTGCTCCAACCCTCAGACACAAACACCTACAAGATCTCTATCAAGCGGTCTTACAACTACAATACCCACCTGCTGAAGTGAAGAAACACATTGACAGAGCCAGAAGAGTACCCAGAAGTCACCTACTACAGGACAGGCCCAACAAAGAAATAACAGAACGACACTAGCCATCACCTTCAGCCCCCAACTAAAACCTCTCCAACGCATCATCAAAGATCTACAACCTATCCTGAAGGACAACCCATCACTCTCACAGATCTTGGGAGAAAAGCCAGTCCTTGCTTACAGACAGCTCCCCAACCTGAAGCAAATACTCACCAGCAACCACACAACAGAATCACTAACCCAGGAACCTATCCTTGCAACAAAGCCCGTTGCCAACTGTGTCCACATATCTATTCAGGGGACACCATCATAGGGCCTAATCACATTAGCCATACCATCAGAGGCTCGTTCACCTGCACATCTACCAGTGTGATATATGCCATCGTGTGCCAGCAATGCCCCTCTGCCATGTACATTGGTCAAACTGGACAATCTCTATGTAAAAGAATAAATGGACACAAATCAGACGTCAAGAACTATAACATTCAAAAACCAGTTGGAAAACACTTCAATCTCTCTGGTCACTCGATTACAGACCTAAAAGTGGCAATACTTCAACAAAAAAACTTCAAAAATAGACTCCAGCGAGAGACTGCTGAATTGGAATTAATTTGCAAACTGGATACAATTAACTTAGGCTTGAATGGAGACTGGGAGTGGATGGGTCATTACACAAAGTAAAACTATATCCCCATGTTTATTCCCCCCACCCCCCACTGTTCCTCAGGCATTCTTGTCAACTGCTGGAAATGGCCCACCTTGATTATCACTACAAAAGGCTTTTTTCCCCCGCTCTCCTGCTGGTAATAGCTCACCTTAAGTGATCACTCTGGTTACAGTGTGTATGGTAACACCCATTGTTTCATGTTCTCTATATATATAAATCTCCCCACTGTATTTTCCACTGAATGTGTCCGATGAAGTGAGCTGTAGCTCACGAAAGCTTATGCTCAAATAAATTTGTTAGTCTCTAAGGTGCCACAAGTACTCCTTTTCTTTTTGCGGATACAGACTAACACGGCTGCTACTCTGAAACTCCTTCTTCTAGAATTCTTGATGATGGTATTAAATAAGACAGAACTTAAAACCAGTCTCTGTGGTATCTCAGTAGATACTTCCCCATTTATGATCACCCTTTGATGAGGACCATTTCAGTCAATATGACGGTGTTCATAAATAAGTCAAAGTGAATTATTTTTTTAAGTTATGATTTCATGAGATACTGTATCATATACTCTACTAGAATCCAAGTACGCTATATCTGATCACATTCAACTTGTCTAGTCAATTCTGTAATTCTATTCAGCTTATTTGGAAAGATTTGGATTTATAAGTCCTAAACTGATTACTGCTTAGCAACATTTTTCTCTAATTTGCAAGAAATTAAAGTTAGATTTATTAGATGGTAATTGTCTTGAACATCCTTCTCTCCTCTTTCAAAGATGAGCACCACGTTTTTTTTCTCCAGTCTTCTGGTGTATCCTTACTTCTTCATTACTTTTCAAAACCATTTGTCAGTAGTTCAGTAATTCTGTCAGCTACTTTTCTTAATACCCTAACATGTAATGTCAGTTGGACTGACTGATGTGTTCATGTTCAGATTTTCCAAGTATTCCTCTACCTGCTTTTTATCAATAGCTGTTTTGTCTGGTCTTCATTATTTCTTAATGATAAATATGTTTTTATATTTATGTGCTTAAAATCACATGTTAAAAAGATCAGTATCTCAGACATTTTTGAATCATCATAAATTTCATCCCCTTCTGCATTCAGCCCCAATTCAGCAAAGCACTGAAGCACAAGCTTAATTTTAAATGTGCTTAAACCTACCCCTGTTCATCAAAGCACTTAAACACATGCTTAACCTTAAGCATGTGCTTCAGTTCTATTGACTTCAATAAGATTTAAGTATGTGCTTAATTGGTGCCCTTTTTCGTCTCTGGAGCTAGGTTTTCAATTGTGATATGTTTACAAAAGCCTCTCTTAGTCTTTTTCCCTTCTCCAGCTACCATTAATGCATACCTCCTCTATGCAGCCCTTATTTTATCTCCTAAGAGCTTTGTCTCCCTTGCACTCTGCCTAAAGCTTCCATTCTTTCTTGAGGCCACACTGGCCTCCATCTTCATTAAGTCTCCACCTGCTTTTTGCCCAGAGTCTCCACTTGCCTCATTCCTCCTGATGATCATTGCCTTTAGTTTCTGTGCATTTTGGTTCTCATTGTTTGGTTCAGAGGCTTCAGCTGCCATTCAAGTTTCTCTTCCTTTTCCTGTAGAAACCATCTTGAACTTCATGAGTAGTCCTCACGTTCTTCCTTCTTAAATAGGAACCTTGCACCAGTCCCATGTCAGGATGATTTATACCCCTCAAGAGCTATTCCTGAGGCCACTCGTTGCTTCCTACTTCAGGATGTTTCCACTTCTGGTGGCCTCTGTTATGTGGCTGGACACTCTGCCCTTGTTGCTGAGGGAGATCTTTGAAAGCATCAAAGCGATTGAGCAGCACAAATTCCATTTAATCAATTGGACTTGTGCACCTAAATCCTTCAGGTGCTTTTGAAAATATACCTTCATCTGAATGTTCTGAGCTTCTACCTCTGGTTGTGGCTACCTCACATTACCAACCTACCTACTCCCTTATATTTTAATTGACTCCATTCCTATCTGTACACCTTGGAGGTGTTTCTCATGAGGGACATCAGTGACTCATGTGACAAAGTTACTCCTCTACGGTGGGTCTTGCGCTTATTGGCGGATTTGCTCACCTTGGAGCTTCACGGAAGCCCTCAGCTTGGCCATTTTTCTGAACCCACAGTCCAGGTCGACTCCTCCTGTGTCTGACCAGGAGTTGGGAGGTTTGGGGGAACCCGGGCCCGCCCTCTACTCCAGGTTCCAGCCCAGGGCCCTGTGGAATGCAACTGTCTAGACTGCCTCCTGGAAGAGCTGTGCGACAGCTACAACTCCCTGGGCTACTTCCCCATGGCCTCCTCCCAACACCTTCTTTATTCTCATCATAGGACAGTCCTCCAACAGTCCGCATTCTCACTCTCAGTTCCTAGTGCCTCTTGCTCCCAGCTCCTCACACACGCACCACAAACTGAAGTGAGCTCCTTTTTAAACCCAGGTGCCCTGATTAGCCTGCCTTAATTGATTCTAACAGCTTCTTGATTGGCTGCAGGTTTTCTAATCAGCCTGTCTTTCTTAATTGTCTCCAGAAGGTTCCTGATTGTTCTGGAACCTTCCCTGTTACCTTACCCAGGGAAAAGGGACCTACTTAGCCTGCTCTGCTGCTGCTGCCCTCTGGCCTGGGCTTCCTTGCTTTTTGCCCCTGCTTTTGGCTTCCCCCCTGACCGGGCCAGACGCTCTCCCCCTTTTCTTTTCTTTTCTTTTCTTTTTGTTGTTTTTCTTTCTTTCTCCGCTGTTGCTAGAGTGCTGGCCGGCTGCCGGCCGGCTGTTAGCCCCCCCCGCCCGCCCTCGGACACTGCTGCCACTCCAGCTGAAACCCCCCCCAAGAGAGGGGGGGCCTACTGGCCTGCTCCCCAGAGAGGGGGAGTGGAGGGACCCAGCCCCCAGACCCAGCTGCTTGCTGTTTGTCTGCGGACCCGTCTTCAGTCGAGAGGACTCTTATCACTTACTCCGGCATTTCTGGAATGCTGTTGCTGAAAAAAAGAAAACCCGGAATAGACAGAGAAAAAGCCGTCCACCAGAGGAACAGCGCTCGGGGAATCTACAAATTGCCGTGGAGGGGGCCTAAGACTGAGTAACTTTCAAACTGTGCTCTCGTGTGAGGGGAGGCCTTGACTGTGTCTTAGTTGTGTTTGTAGGGACATGGGGGGTGTGGCACGGAGCTGCCCCGATCCATCTGTGTCCTCACAACCCCCACACCATGACCTTCCTCACTGCCCATCCCCCCCCGCCATCTTTGCTGGCTATCTAACATCTGCCTCTGGACTCAGCTGCTCGCCCTGATTCTACTGCATGGACCAGAAGCACCAGTCAACCAAACAGGACTCTCTGGACAAGGTTACGGTGGTTTATGTGCCCCCCCCCCCGAACTGTCCACCCCACAGCTTGTCCCTTTCTATCTGACCCCAACTCCTGTTAACCACCTGCCACCGCCCCCGCTGGGGCATTGGCAATGGAGGGCACCGGGGTGGCCTCCACTGCTGCCATGCCCATCACCTCCCCAGACTCTAGGGAAGCCCCTCCAGCCAGCGGGAAAGGCCAGGGGAAGGGGAAGGGCCCCACTAAAACCACCAGGCCCTCCATGGCAGGGGCCACCCCCACTGCTGCGGCCCTGCCACCGACCACGGCATCCTCCCCAGCTATTCCCTCCACCAGCTCTGCGGATGTCCCTCCCTCAGCCCCCAGGATGTATGCCCGGGCGGCGGCAGCCCCCCCGCCTGCCGCCTCGTCATTTCTCCCACCCACCGCCTCCTCCACCATCAATAATGGCCGGGGCCCCTTTCCCACCATGACAAGGAAGCACAGTGTCCGATGCCTCCTAGTGCCCGCCTCGCCCCACGTGGAGACCTACGTGCAGGCGTTGGCGAGGGTGGTGGGGCCCTCGGCCATTGTGGCAGCCTCCAAAATGTACGGGAAGGTCGTCTTCTTCTTAGCATCAGAGGCTGCCCCCCAGGAAGCGGTGGAGAGGGGCCTGGCGGTGGGGGGGTGTTTATCCCCCTAGAGCCACTAGAGGACCTGGGCGTCCACCTGGTCCTGACCTCTATCCCTCCTTTCCTCCCCAATGCTGCTCTGCTACCCGCCCTTTCCACCCTGGGGAAACCTGTTTCTGTTATCAGCCCTCTCCCATTGGGCTGCAAAGACCCCACCCTCCGTCACATTTTTTTCTTCCGCCGGCAAGTGCAACTTTTATTGCCGTTGGCGGCACACGATGGAGTGGCGCTCGAAGGGTCCTTCCTAGTCCCCCACCAGGGGACCCATTACCGGGTGTACTTTTCCACGGAGGAAACCCGGTGCTACCTCTGCCAGGTGTCGGGGCATGTCCGGAGGCACTGCCCCTTAGCCCGGCAAGGAGGGGCACCTGGGATCCCCGAGACCTGGCAGGACATCGGCCCCATCATTGCCGATGCCCCTGGCCGCCTGGTATCCAAACCCACCCCCCCTCCTCTTTGGACCACCGCTACTCCCGCTCACGCCCAAGGGGCACCTCCCCTACAACACCCAGACGAGGGGGAGAGTCCCGCCCTCGCTGCTGACAATCTAGTGGGGCCTATGGAGCAGGGTGTGGCAGAATACCACCAGGCATGGGAGAGAGCCTGCCCCAGGGAGAATCCTCCCTCCCTTATGCCACCCCACCGTTCCCTCCACAAGTCCCTGAGCCATCACCTGTACCCCCTGACACGACCCCTGCTAACCAGCCCCCAGATGATGCCATGGAGGGCTGGGCCCTAGTCCAGGGGAAGCGAGGCAAGCGGAAGGCTCGAGCTCCACCTCATCTACCCAAGGCGGAGGCCCCCCGGAAGACCCAGGAAGGCGGGCACCGATGCCGAACCTTCCGCTTTGCCCACGAGTGCATCCCATCCACCGGTGTCATCCAGGAAAGACGTGGCAGCACCAGAGGGTAGTGTCTCCCCTCCACGGGAGACCCTCCCCTCTGAGACCCTCGAGGAAGCCCCTTCTGTCCTGATGCTACCCGAAGCCCCCGTGAACCCCGAGACAACCGTCGTGGCGGGTGCCAGCAGGGAGAACCCCGGGGCAACGGAAAGTGTCCTCTCCTCCATGTTCGAGGAGATCGTGGCCCTAGATCTGACCCCGGTCGCCCAGAGGGAGGATGACCTTCTGCCAGCAAACCTCGATTTGGGCGACCTCACTCCACCCCTCTTTTCCCCATGCTCCCTCCCCCTAACTGCTGCTTCTGCTCCCACCTCCGAGGAGCCCCTGGACTCCTCCATCGACCCGGCCACTGATGACTACCGAGCCTGCTCAGGTGACAGCCAGCGCCATGCGGCCGGGACACGAGTCGCCAGGGGCACCCCCCGTTGGTGCAGAGCAATCGATTTCCTTCTCGGGCGGGGGCCCACCAGAAGATAATCCACCTCCTGATGCTGTGGCCACAAATCCACCACAGAGCCCGCGCCCAGTATCACTGAGAGCTCCCTCCCCACCCCCTTAACCCTCGAGTCTGATTGGGAGGCGCCACCATCCAGCTGCTTGCCTCCCAAAACCCAGAACCTCGCCTCTGCCCCTGCCCCTGCCCCTACCCCTACCCCTATCCAGTTTACCTCCTGCAGTGTTATTGTCGCCACAGGGGCGGTCTCCTTCCCTTTCCCAACTGATGACCCGCAGGGAGCGGCCTTTGTGTTCTCCTGCCTCGACCCATTATGAGCTGCTATCTTCCCTCCACTGCCCCCTATCGCCCCAGAGCTTGAGGAGGGCCTAGAAGCTCCAGCTCATCAGGCACCCTGTCGGAGGTCTGCACCCTGCTTGTCCATTTTAGTGGACCATGGGGCTGCATCAAAGGCCCCGCCGGGTAACAATCGAGAAACCCCCCCATGAGCTGCGAGGAGAGCTGCGGAAGTTTTTAGAGGATGTCCGTGGCTCCCACAACAAGGTACAGCTTGCTCTCCAGCAACGGGGGGATTTTTTTCAAGTCCTCCAGGCCACAAGGGCCCTCATGGGGGAAGGTAAAGGGACAGGGAAGCAGGAAGCCGCAGCCTACTGGCGGGTCCACGTCTTCCGTGACCAATTACTCACCTACGGGATGGGTCAAGGACTGTTGCGCGACCCGCTGGGGGATGTGAGCGTCCCTGCCAGTGAGGATCCCCCCTGCCCCCCCCATGACACCTCTCACCATCGCAACGTTGAACACCTGGGGTTGTAGGATGGCTCTCCGCAGGTCCCGGTGCTCTCCTTCCTTCGGGAGGGAGGGTACTCTGTGATTTTCCTGCAGGAGACCCATACGAATCTGACAGTCCAAGACAGTTGGTGGCTGGAGTGGGGGGACAGGGTCTACTTTAGCCATTTCACGATTCGGCAGGCTGGAGTGGCGACCCTGTTCTCCCCTGACCTACGGCCCAAGGTGCTGGGGGTCGCTGAGGCCATGCTGGGTTGCCTGCTGCATCTCTGGGTCCATATAGAGGGGCTCATGGTTAACTTTGTTAACGTCTATGCCCCGACGTCGGGCCCGGAGCGGCTACAATTCTATCAGCAGGCATCCACCTTCCTCGGCACCTTAGATTCTCACGAGTGCCTGGTCCTGGGAGGGGATTTTAATACCATCCTTGAGGAGCAAGACGGCTCGGGGACTGAGCAGAGCCCGGCCGCCATGGACACCCTCCGGGAGATAGTTGAACATCACTCCCTAGTGGACATCTGGCGTGACCACCACCCGGATGACACTTCCACGTTCACCTTTGTCTGGGAGGAAGCCCATCAGTCGAGCCATTCCCGGTTGGACCGCATTTATTTATCATGCTTCCATCTCTCACGAGCCCACTCCTCCAGCATTCGGCTGGCATCGTTTTCTGACCATCACCTAGCCACCGTGACAGCCTCCCTCTGTGCGGAGAGGCCGGGGCCAGCCTCTTGGCATTTTAACAACAGCCTGTTGGAGGATGAAGGCTTCCTGACGTCCTTCCGGGAATTCTGGCTGGCCTGGCGAGGGCAGCGGCATGCCTTTCCCTCGGTGCGGGGATGGTGGGACCTGGGAAAGGTGCGTGCCCTGCTTTTCTGCCGTGACTACACCTGGGGCAACAGCCGACGGAGAAATGCAGTGATAGAGCAGTTGGAACGGGAGGTCTTAGAGCTGGAGAGACATTTGGCCACCAGCCCCGAAGACCCGCTCCTCTGCGGAGTGTGGCGGGAGAAGCGGGACAAGCGGGAGGAGCTCCGGGCCCTCAAGGACCATCAGGCCCAGGGTGCCTTTGTTCGATCCCGCATCCACCTCCATGGGGAGATGGATCGCGGCTCCCGCTTATTCTATGCCCTGGAGAAAATGAGGGGGGCTAAGAAACACGTCACCTGCCTCCTGGCAAAAGACGGCACCCCCCTCACGGAACCGGCGGAAATGTGCGGGAGGGCCCGAGCCTTCTACGCAAGTCTTTTCTCCCCGGATCCAACTGACCCTAGAGCTTGCAGAGTGCTTTGGGAGGAGCTCCCTATGGTCAGCACGAGCGACCGAGACCGGCTAGAGTTGCCTCTCACTCTGGTCGAGTTCTCGGAAGCCCTCCATCGTATGCCCACTAATAAGTCTCCAGGGATGAACGGGCTGACCGTGGAGTTCTACCGCGTGTTTTGGGACGTCCTCGGCTCAGACCTAGTCACCGTCTGGGCCGAGTCTCTGCAGAGCGGGGTCCTCCCTCCTTCATGCAGGCGAGCTGTGCTCGCCTTATTGCCGAAGAAGGGGGACCTCTGCGATTTACGCAATTGGCGTCCTGTCTCGCTCCTCAGCACGGACTACAAAATCATAGCGAAAGCAATCTTACTGCGGCTAGGGTCTGTGCTGGCGGACGTGATCCACCAGACCAGACCTACACTGTCCCGGACCACAGTATCTTTGATAACCTATTTATGGTTCGGGATCTTTTGGAACTCGGGCATAGAGACGATCTGTCATTCGTCCTCCTGTCCCTAGATCAGGAGAAGGCATTCGATAGGGTGGACCACGGGTACCTCCTGAGCACTCTGCAGGCGTTTGGCTTCGGACCCCAGTTTGTGGGTTTTCTCTGGGTGCTGTACACTTCCACAGACTGTCTGGTTAAGCTCAACTGGACCCTGACCAAACCGGTCAGCTTCAGGCGAGGAGTACGACAGGGGTGCCCCCTCTCCGGCCAACTGTATGCTCTGGTGATTGAGCCCTTCCTCTGTCTCCTCCACAGGGAGCCAGAGCTGCAGCTGGTCCTGTCGGCGTACGCTGATGACATGCTCCTCGTGATCCAGGACCCCGGCGACTTGGCTCGGGTGGAGGCTTGCCAGGCCATCTATTCGGCAGCCTCCTCCGCCCGGGGCAACTGGGTCAAGAGCTCTGGCTTGGCAGTAGGAGACTGGCGGCAGGCGAACTCCCCCCCACCCGCGCTTCAGACCATCCGGTGGAGCGCGGGTCCGCTGCTCTACCTCGGCATTTACCTTTCTGCAATGCATCCCTCTCTGCCGGAAAACTGGGAAAATTTAGAGGGCAGGGTGATAGAACGGCTCCGGAAATGGACGGGACTACTCCGATGTCTCTCCCTACGAGGGAGAGCGCTGGTGCTTAATCAACTAGTCCTGTCCATGCTCTGGTACCGGCTCAACACCCTGGTCCCGGCCCCAGGTTTCCTGACCAACCTCCGGACATCAATTCTGGGGTTCTTTTGGTTAGGAACGCATTGGGCCCCTGTAGGGGTTCTTCATATACCCCTGAAGGAAGGAGGACAGGGCCTGAAGTGTCTACACACTCAGGTCCATGTCTTCTGCCTCCAGGCCCTACAGGCCCTATGGTGCAGGCAGTTCGGCATGGAGCACACTGGCGCACGCCATCCTGCGCCGCTTCCGAGGGCTCCGATATGACCGGCAGCTCTTTTATCTCGGGGCTGCCGGTCTTCTGCCAGGACCTCCTCCGGACTTGGAAACTGTTTTTAATGACCAGGTCCGTGGCAGCCACCGAGGGGGTAGATCTCCTCACGGAGCCCCTGCTACACAACCCCCAGCTCTGTGTGCAGGTGGCGGAGTCCCACTTGGTGGGCCAGAGCTTGATCCTGGCAGAAGTCACAAGAGTCGGAGACCTCCTGGGCTACGACCGGGGGGACTGGCTGGATCCCCTGACGCTCGCCCAGCGCATGGGGCTCTCCAGACCTCGCAGCCCCAGGCGCGTACTTCAGGAGGCGAAGGCCGCTTTGCCGCCCACTGATCGAGCTTACCTCGACCGGGTCCTGCTTGAGGGCATGCCCCGCCCACCCTCTACCCCAGGCCCGCCAGATCTTTTAATTGGACCCCTGCCCCGCAGACCCAATCGACCCCCTCACTCCTTCACTGCGAGCCGGCTGCATGAACTGCAGCCGGTACACTTCCAAACCACCCCAAGAAAACATCTGTACACGCTCGTGCTCCACATCCTTCATGCCCTCACCCTAGTGTCCCGCCCCGACACAAAGTGGCGAGACCTTCTGCCACCTTTGGAGGGTGAGCAGCCCCAGTGGGCCAGCCTATATTCCACCTTGGTTCTGTGGCCCATCGGGGACATCGGTTGGCAGCTCCTTCATGGAGCTGTGAGCACGGGCACGTACCAGATACTTGTCCCTTTTGTGGTGTGAGGGCATGTAGGAATGATATCAGGAGGGCCAAATCGCACCTGGAGCTGCAGCTAGCAAGAGATGTCAAGAGTAACAAGAAGGGTTTCTTCAGGTATGTTGGCAACAAGAAGAAAGCCAAGGAAAGTGTGGGCCCCTTACTGAATGAGGGAGGCAACCTAGTGACAGAGGACGTGGAAAAAGCTAATGTACTCAATGCTTTTTTTGCCTCTGTCTTCACTAACAAGGTCAGCTCCCAGACTGCTGCGCTGGGCATCACAAAATGGGGAAGAGATGGCCAGCCCTCTGTGGAGATAGAGGTGGTTAGGGACTATTTAGAAAAGCTGGACGTGCACAAGTCCATGGGGCCGGACGAGTTGCATCCGAGAGTGCTGAAGGAATTGGCGGCTGTGATTGCAGAGCCATTGGCCATTATCTTTGAAAACTCGTGGCGAACGGGGGAAGTCCCGGATGACTGGAAAAAGGCTAATGTAGTGCCAATCTTTAAAAAAGGGAAGAAGGAGGATCCTGGGAACTACAGGACAGTCAGCCTCACCTCAGTCCCTGGAAAAATCATGGAGCAGGTCCTCAAAGAATCAATCCTGAAGCACTTGCATGAGAGGAAAGTGATCAGGAACAGCCAGCATGGATTCACCAAGGGAAGGTCATGCCTGACTAATCTAATCGCCTTTTATGATGAGATTACTGGTTCTGTGGATGAAGGGAAAGCAGTGGATGTATTGTTTCTTGACTTTAGCAAAGCTTTTGACATGGTCTCCCACAGTATTCTTGTCAGCAAGTTAAGGAAGTATGGGCTGGATGAATGCACTATAAGGTGGGTAGAAAGCTGGCTAGATTGTCGGGCTCAATGGGTTGTGATCAATGGCTCCATGTCTAGTTGGCAGCCGGTGTCAAGTGGAGTGCCCCAGGGGTCGGTCCTGGGGCCGGTTTTGTTCAATATCTTCATAAATGATCTAGAGGATGGTGTAGATTGCACTCTCAGCAAATTTGCGGATGATACTAAACTGGGAGGAGTGGTAGATACGCTGGAGGGGAGGGATAGGATACAGAAGGACCTAGACAAATTGGAGGATTGGGCCAAAAGAAATCTGATGAGGTTCAATAAGGATAAGTGCAGGGTCCTGCACTTAGGACGGAAGAATCCGATGCACCGCTACAGACTAGGGGCCAAATGGCTAGGCAGCAGTTCTGCGGAAAAGGACCTAGGTGTGACAGTGGATGAGAAGCTGGATATGAGTCAGCAGTGTGCCCTTGTTGCCAAGAAGGCCAATGGTATTTTGGGATGTATAAGTAGGGGCATAGCGAGCAGATCGAGGGACGTGATCATTCCCCTCTATTCGACATTGGTGAGGCCTCATCTGGAGTACTGTGTCCAGTTTTGGGCCCCACACTACAAGAAGGATGTGGATAAATTGGAGAGAGTCCAGCAAAGGGCAACAAAAATGATTAGGGGTCTAGAACACATGACTTATGAGGAGAGGCTGAGGGAGCTGGGATTGTTTAGCCTGCAGAAGAGAAGAATGAGGGGGGATTTGATAGCTGCTTTCAACTACCTGAAAGGGGGTTCCAAAGAGGATGGCTCTAGACTGTTCTCAATGGTAGCAGATGACAGAACGAGGAGTAATGGTCTCAAGTTGCAGTGGGGGAGGTTTAGATTGGATATTAGGAAAAATTTTTTCACTATGAGGGTGGTGAAACACTGGAATGCGTTACCTAGGGAGGTGGTAGAATCTCCTTCCTTAGAGGTTTTGAAGGTCAGGCTTGACAAAGCTCTGGCTGGGATGATTTAACTGGGAATTGGTCCTGCTTCGAGCAGGGGGTTGGACTAGATGACCTTCTGGGGTCCCTTCCAACCCTGATATTCTATGATTCTATGATTCTAAACCCTGGCGCACGTATATTTGGAGTGTGCCAGGCTGCAGCCCCTTTTCCACCTTCTCACAAATCTCCTATTACGTTTTTGGTTGCATTTTTCCCCTCACCTTTTTATTTATGCACTCCCCATCCATGGCCTCACAAAGTCGAGGGATCTCCTAGTTAACCTCCTCCTGGCCCTGGCTAAAACGGCCATCTATAAAACCAGAGAGAGGAGGTTGGCCGATGGAGTTTCCTGTGACTGTGGGGTCGTTTTCCGATCCTCGGTCCATTCACATATCCGGGCGGAGTTCCTCTGGGTGGCGTCCACCGACTCCCTTGATGCTTTTGGGGAGTGATGGGCGCTGTCCGAGATTCTCTGCTCAGTGTCCTGTCCGGTTCCCTTTGTTTGACCCTTTGATTGGGGGAGAGAGTAAGGGACCCCAGCCCCAGCCATTGCTGCTGCGGACACCACCACCTTAGAGGGGTTCTTTCACACATGGGTGCACATGCCCCTCCCCCCCCCCGGATTGTCCACCCCACAGCCTGCCCCTCTCGTTGGGTGCTTTCAGAGGAGGGACTTGTTGGTGACACTCGGGTGTGGTGCCAGGTAACTCAAGGGGGTGGAAGACCACGAGAGTCGAGGAAGCCCCCCGCTCTGGGCCCAGGCAAGCTTGAACACTTCCCTCCCCTGAAGCTAATGAGAAAACAATTGTGATTGGTTGCTGTGTTACACATTGCATATGCTGCTGTTTTTACTTTGTAAGTGTGTTATGCAAATAAAAAAAAACATCTTTTGCTTCAAAAAAAAAAATTACTCTCCTGTAGCCCTCTGGCCTGGAGGGACGCAGGAGGGAGAGGGCTGCTGCTCCTGCTGCTGTTAGGCCCTGGGCTCTGCCTGCTGCTACTGCTGCTCCAGCTGCTCCCCTAGCTGGGCCATACACCACCCCTTCCTTCTCTGCTACCTGATTGCTGGCCAGCTGCTGGAACCCCCCACCCTCGGGTGCTGCTACCGCTCTAACTACAGCCCCTGGGGGGGGCCTGCTGGCCCGCTCCCCAGAGGGGGGGAATGAGGGACCCCAGCCCCAGCCGTTGTTGCTGTGGCCACCACCACCTGAAAGGGGTCCTTTCTGCCTGCCCGGATCACCACCTGGAGTTCCTGGAGCTGCTGCTGTGGAGGTTACTGCCTAGAGCTGCTGAAGCCCCGAGGAGGAGAAGAAGAGGACCATCTACCAGTGGAGGAGCAACTAGAGACTTTTCAGACCACTGTGGAGGGGGCCTTTTGAACTGAGTAACATTTAAACTGTGCTCTTGTGGTGGGGGTTTTGACTGTGTTTGTAGGGACACAGGGGCTGTGGCGTGGAGCTGCCCCCCAATCCATCTGTGTCCCCCTCAACCACCACCACTTCCACCACCGTTGCCCCCTCCACCACCCCCACTGGCTGTTTACCACCTGCCTCAGCTCTTGCCTCTGGACTCAACTGCTTGCTTGGTTTGCCGCACCCTATTTCCACCCTTTGGGCCAGAAGCAGCAGCCAGCCTAAACAGACTTTGTGCAAGCGCACATGGGCGCACGTACCCCCCCGCCCCCCAGACTGCCCACCCTACAGCTTTGCCCTTTGCTACCTGCCCAATTTGCCCCTTGCAGCCTTCCCCCCCTTTTACCCCAGCCCCCCTTATTAGCTTCAGTTTGTTTTCCTGCCCCACCCATTTCCCTCTGCAGCCTTTGTTTTATTTACCCCACCCCAGTCTCTGAAGCTAGCCCCTTGGTTTCCCTGCCCTAACTCCAGCCTACTTAGCCCCTTTCTCCGTGCGCCCATGCGCTTGTGCCACTTCCCTTTTTTAGTTTAAACCCTCCTCACTGCATCCCCAATGCTGTTGTATTACCCCCTCCCCTAGTGCAGCTAGAGGAGCCGGAATCCCACCCAGTGTTGGTCATTGACCCCTGAACCCTGATTGCCCCCCCCCCCGTCCAGCCCACCCCCTTTGGCACCCTCCTCCCCTGCCTGTAGCTTAGCAGGGAGGAGTGGTCGACCTGCTTCCCCTTTTCCCCCTTCTCTCTCTCTGGTGTCTCCCCTTCCCTCCCTGCTCACAATGGCGAGGGACGAGATGGGTGGGGTCCCTCCAGAAAACCCCACCGCCCTTCCCCCACCCGCCACCCCATTGCCCCCCGAGCCTCTACCTCCACTGCCGCAGCCAAACCACCTGCTACTGCCTCCGCTGGGGCACCGGCAGCAGTGGACACCGGGATGACCTCCGCTGCTGCCATGTCCCTCACCCCCTCCAACCTTGGGGAAGCCCCCCCCCAGCCCATGGGAAGGGCCAGGGAAAAAAGAAGGGTAAGGGCCCCGCAAAAAAGACCAAGCCCTCCATGGCAGGGGCTGCCCCCACCGGCCGCGGCATCCCTCCCCGCTGTTCTCTCCACCAGCTCTGCGGGTGTCCCTCCCCCAGCCCCCAGGGCGTACGCCCAGGTGGCGGCAGCCCCCCCGCCTGCTGCTATGTCATCTTTCCCGCCCACCACCTCCGCTACCATCTATAGCGGCCGGGGCCCCTTCCCAACCTTGACCAGGAAGCACGGTGTCCGTTGCCTCCTGGTGCTCGCCTCGCCCCATATGGAGACCTACGTGTGGGCATTGGCAAGGGTGGTGGGGCCCACGGCCGTTGTGGCGGCCTCCAAAGTGTACGGAAATGTCATCTTCTTTTTAGCATCAGAGGCCATTGCCCAGGAGGTGGTGGAAAAGGGCCTGGCGGTGGGGGGCGTGTTCATCACCCTAGAGCCACTAGAGGACCTGGGCATACACCTGATCCTGACCTCAGTCCCTCCCTTTCTTCTCAATGCCGCCCTGTTACCTGCCCTCTCTACCCTGGGGAAACCCATCTCCATGGTCAGCCCTCTCCCACTGGGCTGCAAAGACCCTGCCCTCTGTCACGTCCTCTCATTCCGCCGGCAGGTGCAGCTTCAACTGCCGGTGGCGGCACATGATGGAGAGGCGCTAGAGGGGTCATTCTTGGTCCCCCACCAGGGGGCCCATTACCGGGTGCACTACTCTACAGGGGGAGGCCCGGTGCTACCTCTGCCGGGCGATGGGGCACATCCGGAGGGACTGCCCCTTGGCCCGGCAAGGAGGGGCAGCCAGGACCCCCAAGCCCCAGCAGGGCGCCAGCCCCGTCATTGCCGGTGCCCCTGGCTGCCTGGCACCCGAAGCTACCCCTCCTCCTTCCCAGTCTACCACTGCTCCCACTCGGGCCCAAGGGGCACCTCCCCCACTATGCTCAGACGAGCGGGAGAGCCCTGCCTCTGCTGCTTGCAGTCTGCGGGGCCTGTGGAGGAGGGTGCGGCAGGGATATCGCTGGGCATAGGAGAGGGCCCACCGCAGGGGGAATCCTCCATCCCTCATGCTGCCCCACCGTTACCCCCCCGCGTCCCTGAGCCATCACCTCTGTCCCCTGACACAACTCCTGCTAGCCAGCTCCCGGATGATGCCACGGAGGACTGGGCCCGAGTATAGAGGAAACGAGGCAAGTGGTAGGCTCGAGCTCCGCTCCGCTCATCTGATGCGGAGGCCCCCCGGAAGACCAGGAAGACCACGGGTGCCAGCTGGGGAAGACATGGTAGCACCGGAAGGTAGCATTTCCCCTCCATGGGAGTCCCTCCCCCCAGAGGCCCTCAAGGGAGCCCTTCCTGCCCTGGTACAATCTGAATCCTCTGTGAGCCACGAGGCGACCGTTGCATCGGGTGCCGGTGAGGAGAACCCTGGGGTAGTGGAAAGCGATCTCCCCTCCATATACAAGGAGATCAAGGCCCTAGGTCTGACCCCGGTCACCCAGGGGGAGAACGACCCTTTGCCAGCGAGCCTCGATCTGGGCGACCTCACTCCAGCCTTTGTGTTTCCGTGCCCCAACCCATTAGGGGCTGCAATCTTCCCTCCGCTGCACCCTATTGCCCCAGGGTTCGAGGTGGGCCGCGTGGTGCCAGCAACATCGGGTGCCCCATCGGGGGTCCGCACCCTGCCTGCCTGTCTCGGTGGGCCACGGGGCTGTACCAAGGGCCCTGTCAGGGGATGACCAGGAGATAGTAACCCCACCCCCCCATGTGCTGCAAGAGGAGTTGCGGGAGTTTTTAGAAGACATCCGTGGCTCCTGCAACAAGGTACAGCATGCTCTCCAGCGATGGGGGGACTTTCATCAGATCCTCCGGGCCACGAGGACCCTTATGGGGGACAGTAAAAGGACTGGGAAGCAGGCTGCCGCAGCCTACCAGCAGGTCCACAGCTTCCATGACTCCTTGCTCACGTGTGGGGTAGGTCACGGTTTGCTACGTGGCCCAAAGGGGACTGTGAGTGTCCCTGCCAGCGAGGATCCCCCCAGCCCTCCTCATGGCACCCATCATCGTCACAACATTGAACACTCGGGGCTGTAGGATGGGTCTCCGCAGGTCCCAGGTGCTCTCCTTCCTTCACGGGGGGCGGGGGGTACTCTGTGGTCTTCCTGCAGGAGACCCATACAGATCCAGCTGCCGAAGACAGCTGGCGGCTGAATTGGGGGACAGGGTCTACTTTAGCCATCTCACAGTTTGTACGGCTGGAGTGGGGACCCTGTTCTCCCCTGACCTACAGCCTGAGGTGCTGGGGGTCACCGAGGCTGTGCCGGGCCTCCTGCTGCACCTCCAGGTCCGTATGGAGGGGCTCGTGGTCAACCTCATTAACGTCTATGCCCCGACATCGGGCCCGGAGCAGCTGCAGTTCTATCAGCAGGCGTCCACCTTCCTCAGTACCTTGGATCCTCACGAGTGCCTGGTCCTGGCTGCGGACTTTAACACCACCCTCGAGAAGCAGGACTGCTCGGGGACTGAGCAGTGCCCGGCCACCACGGACGTCCTCCGGGAGATAGTTGAACACCACTCCCTGGTAGACGTCTGGCGTGACCACCACCAGGATGACATTTCCACATTCACCTTTGTCCAGGTGGAGGCCCATCGGTCGCACCACTCCCGGTTGGACCGCATTTATTTATCACACTTCCACATTTCATGAGCCCACTCCTCCTGCATCTGGCCAGCCCCATTTTCTGACCATCATTCAGCCACTGTGATGGCCTCCCTCTACGCGGAGAGGCCGGGGCTGGCCTATTGGCATTTCAACAACAGCTTGTTGGAGGATGTGGGCTTCATGACGTCCTTTTGGGAGTTCTGGTTGGCCTGGCGAGGGCAGTGGCATGCTTTTCCCTCGGCACAGCGGTGGTGGGACCTGGGGAAGGTGCGCGCCCGGCTCTTCTGCCGTGACTACACCCAGGGCGCCAGCCGATGGAGGGACGCGGTGATAGAGCAGTTGGAACGGGAGGTGTTAGAGCTGGAGAGGCATCTGGCTGCCATCCCTGAGGGTCCGCCCCTCTGCGGAGAGTGCTGAGAAAAGCGGGAGGAGCTCCGGGCCCTTGAGCACCATCAGGCCCAGGGTGCCTTTGTTCGATCCCACATCCACCTCCTTCGGGAGATGGATCGCGGCTCCCACTTCTTCTATGCCCTGGAGAAAAAGAGGGGAGCCAAGAAACACATCACCTGCCTTCTGGCAGAAGACGGCACCCCCCTCATGGATCCAGTGGAGATGTGTGGGAGGGCGAGAGCCTTCTATGCAAGCCTTTTCTCCCCGGATCCGACCGATCCTAAAGCTTGCAGAGTGCTCTGGGAGGAGCTCCCCATGGTCAGCATGGGCAACCGAGACCAGCTAGAGCTGCCTCTCACTCTGGCCAAGTTCTCGGAAGCCCTCTGTCGCATGCCCACCAATAAATCTCCAGGCATGGTCGGGCTGCCCATGGAGTTCTACCGCGTGTTCTGGGACGTCCTCGGCCCAGACCTAGTCACCGTCTGGGCCGAGTCTTTGCAGAGCAGGGTCCGCCCTCTTTCGTGCAGGCAAGCTGTGCTTGCCTTATTGCCAAAGAAGGGGGACCTCCGCGATTTACGAAATTGGCGTCCCGTCTCACTCCTCAGCACGGACTACAAAGTCATAGCAAAAGCCATTTCTCTGTGGCTAGGGTCCGTGCTGGAAGACGTGGTCCACAGACCAGACCTACACCATCCCGGGCCACAGCATCTTTGACAACCTCTATCTTGTCCAGGACCTTTTGGAACTCGGGTGTAGGGATGGTCTGTCGTTCACTCTCCTGTCCTTGGATCAGGAGAAGGCGTTCGACAGGGTGGATCACGGGTGTCTCCTGAGCACTCTCCGAGCATTTGGCTTCAGACCCCAGTTTGTGGGTTTTCTCCTGGTGCTGTACGCCTCCTCAGAGTGTCTGGTAAGGCTCAACTGGACCCTGACCAAACCGGTCAGCTTCGGGCAAGGAGTATGGCAGGGGTGCCCCCTCTCGGGCCAGCTGTATGCTCTGGCGATCGAGCCCTTCCTCTGTCTCCTCTGCAGGAGGTTGACGGGATTGGTGCTGTGGGAGCCAGAGCTGCAGCTGGTCCTGTCGGCGTGTGCTGATGACATGCTCCCCGTGGGTCCAGGACCCAGGCTACTTGGCGCGGGTGGAGGCCTGCCAGGCCATCTATTCGGCAGCCTCCTCCGTGCAGGTCAACTGAGTCAAGAGCTCTGGCTTGGTGGTAGGGGACTGGTGGCAGGCAAGCTCCCTCCCACCCATGCTTCAGGCCATTCAGTGGAGTGCGGGTCCGATGCTCTATCTTGGCATTTACCTTTCTGCCACACATCCTTCTCCGCTGGAGAACTGGCATGATTTAGAGGGCTCCGGAAATGGACAGGACTACTCTGGTGCCTCTCCCTTCGAGGGAGAGCGCTGGTGCTTAATCAACTAGTCCTGTCCATGCTCTGGTACCAGCTCAACACCCTGGTCCTGGCCCTGAGTTTCCTGGCCAACCTCCGGACATCGATTTTGGAGTTCTTTTGGTCAGGACTGCACTGGGTCCCTGCAGGAGTTCTCCATCTACCCCTGGAGGAGGGAGGGCAGGGCCTGAAGTGTCTGCACACTCAGGTCCATGTCCAATGACCCTTCCTCCGCACGCCTTCCTGCGCCGCTTCCGAGGGTGCCAATATGACCGGCAGCTCCTTTATCTTCATCCGAGGGGTCTTCTGCGCAACCTCTCCGGGCTGCCGGTCTTCTACCAGGACCTCCTCCTGACCTGGAAACTGCTTTCAGCAACCAGGTCCATGGCAGCCACCGAGGGGGCAGATCTCCTCGTGAAGCCCCTGCTACACAACCCCCAGCTTCGCATGCAGGTGGCGGAGTCCCCCTCGGTGGGCCAGAGGTTGGTGCTGGCAGAAGTCACAAGAGTCCGAGACCTCCTGGACTACGACCAGGGAGACTGGCTGGATCCCCTGAAGCTCACTCAGCGCATGGGGCTCTCCAGACCTCGTACTCCTTGGCGCGTACTTCAGGAGGTGAGGGCTGCTTTGCTGCCCATTGCTCGGGTTTACCCGACCGGGTCCTGCTCGAGGGTGCACCCTCCACCCCAGGCCCGCTGGACCTTTTCATCGGCCCCCCCACCATGGACCCAACCGACCCCCTCACCCCTTCACCGTGAGCCGGCTGCACGAGCTGCAGCTGGTCTGCTTCCAGACTGCACCAAGGAAACATCTATACATGCTCGTGCTCCATACCCTTCATGCCCTCACCCTCGTGTCCCGTCCCGATACAAAATGGTGGGACTTTCTGCCACTTTTGGAGGGTGAGGAGCCCCGGTGGGCCAGCCTTTATTCCACCTTGGTCCCGAGGCCTGCTGGGGATATCAGTTGGCGGCTTCTTCACGGAGTCATTAGCACGGCCATGTACTTGGCCTGGTTCACCCCTATCCCAGACACCTGCCCCTTTTGCGGCATGAAGGAAACCCTGGCACACATATATTTGGAGTGTGCCAGGCTGCAGCCCCTATTCCGGCTCCTCACGAATATTTTATTATGCTTTTGGTTGCACTTTTCCCCTCACTTTCTTATCTATGCATTCCCTATCCGCAGCCCCACAAAGTCACAGGATCTCCTGGTCAACCTCCTCCTGGCCCTAGCTAAAATGGCCATCTATAAAATCAGAGTGAGGAGGCTGGCTGATGGAGTCTCCTGTGACTGTGGAGCCTATTTTCGATCCTCTGTCCATTCACGTATCCAGGGAGAGTTCCTCTGGGCAGCGTCCACTGACTCCCTTGATGCCTTTTAGGAGGAGTGGGCGCTGTCCAGCATTTTCTGCTCGGTGACCCCATCCGGTTCCCTTCATTTGACTCTTTGACCACACTCCTATCCCTGGTTTCAGAGTAACAGCCGTGTTAGTCTGTATTCGCAAAAAGAAAAGGAGTACTTGTGGCACCTTAGAGACTAACCAATTTATTTGAGCATAAGCTAAGGTGCCACAAGTACTCCTTTTCCTTAACCTAATGCATTTCCTTGCCTCACTTACAATTTTTGTAATTCTTAGATGGATTATTTCAGGTATGTTTTCAGGAGATGATGTTCCTGCTTGGCTTCTCTCTCCATCCTGAAGAGGGAACAAACAAAAAGAGCACAAACAAAACCTCCCCCCTATCTCCCCAGATTTGAAAGTATCTTTTTTCCTTATTGGTCCTTTTGGTCAGGTGCCAACCAGGTTATTTGAGCTTCTTAACCCCTTACAGGTAAAGCGATTCAGTACAGCTACAAGCAGGGATTTTATGCTACCCTTATCTTTATGTTTATGACACTGTGTAATAGCCGTTGGTTGGGGACTTGTTTCCACCCTGTTACTGCCACAATTCAGTTGGTGGCATCCTGTTGGTCCACCGTATGCTCGTGTATCTCATTTCTTCTGATGCTCCAACCTCAGGCCAGCTGATGCTGAGGGTCTTTCCAAGTCGTCCTGGTTCTGGCTTTGGCCCGGTCCGTCTGGGTGTGCTGGCTGTCTGGTCCTGCTCTTCATGTGTCTTCTGTTTCAACTCCAGTGCTATCCTGTATCTGTAGCTACCTCATATGACCCACAGGTGCCGGCTTCTAATTTTCCCCAGAGTGCTCAACTGCTGCTCCACCCCAGATCCCATCCCCACCTGCCCCCTTCCCCCAAGCTCCCACCCCACCCCGCCCCATCCCACCTCTTCCTGCCCCCACTCCACCCCCAGTCCCGCCCTCACCACACCCCTTCCTTATGGCCCCACCCCCCCATCTCTTCCTGTCCTCCTCCGCCCCATCCTGCCTCTTCCCTGCCTCTTTCAGCCCCTCCTCCAAGCGCGTTCCATCCCCGTTCCGCTCCCTCCCAATGCCTCCTGCACTCTGCTGAACAGCTGTTCCATGGTGCGCAGGAGGTGCTGGGAGGGAGAAGAGCTGATTGGCAGGGGCCACAGGCAGGTAGGAGTGGGGGGGAGAAGAAGGGGAGCTTGGCCGCCAGTGGGTGCACCTGCTAATTTTTTTCCATCGGTATTCCAGCCCTGGAGCACTCATGGAGTCAGCACCTATGACCTGTGTCCCACCTCAGCTTGGACTATTGCCTTTTGCCATTGCTTTGTAGGGCTCTGTGATGGCTGGATTAAGACCTGCTCATACCATGCATACTAGACTCATGTCCTTGGCTCCTTTGTTCTTGCAGCTTCCTGCCTAGCTCAGCGATCTCTTAATGGCTTCTGTGTCCTCTCCTGTCTGTCATTCCTCTGCTGGCCTGCAGCAGACTACCCCTTCCGGGAAGCCAAGTCGGTTCTCCAGCCCATCAATCCCTGTGCTAGGCTACTATCTAGTCACTGGGAGTGGGAGATATGGTGATGGAGCAATACTGACAGGTAGGGATCCCTTCCTGTCTATTTGACCTTTGCCATGGGTCTCCTGGCTGTCATCACTGCCAGCTCTGCCTTCCCCTTGCTTTGTGAGTATCCAGAGGAAGATGTCATATGGTCAAGTGTCCATTCGGTGATGAAACATTTGAATCTGCTGCAGTGTGCTGGGGCCCATGATCTCAGCGTAACATGTTAGGCATATACCTTGGGAGTGTGAGGAGAATTCAGTAAATAGCTTTAGTTGAAACAAAATGTCACACGAGTCAAACTATCTTGTATCAGCTTCTTCTGTTTGAAAGATTTCTAGTTTTCATTTTGAAATAATGTTTTGCATTGAAATGGAGCCAGATTTATTTTAAATAACAAACACACACAGACAGGGGGTAAAAGCTGCCCCAAAACAAAATGAAATTTAAAAAAATCCTTTTGGGTGGAACAAAACATTTAATTTGATCTGGTGACTGAACTGAAAACTCAATGAGTCACTCAATTCTATTCACAGGCTTCTGCTAGATGTGCGCAGAATCTATACATCACTAGACTCCCTTCACATGCTTTGGTCTGGGTATTTCTTGAATGGCTCTCAGCTTCTCAGGATCTGGCCAGAATCCCTCTGGAGTCCAGAGACACCCAGTGGAGGGACCCTCAGTTCACCTCAGCTTCAGCCTGTCTGCATTCAACCCAATACTCTGCTCCTGGCACCTGTGTAGTACTTGTCACAGCTCGGTAGCATGGTCCTGGGTGGCCTCTCTCCTGCTCCCACAATCAGAACGTCACCAGTTGCAGTCTTGATGCCCTCTAGCATCTGGTTCAGTTTGCGCTGGAACATCTTTGGCCAGGCTGATGCCCGTCGGCCTTTGTACCCAGCGGTGCCTGCCAAAAGGTGCCTGGTGAAGGCTGTCAGGTGGCTGGTGGCTCATCTGGCTCAATACCCAGAACCCATGCTTGACATCAGAACTACCATCACTTTTGCCCTTGACAACTTGGGCAGCAGGTCCTCAGTGACTTCTTCCCAGTGCCCTGCTCAGTGTGTTGGGTCAGTGCAGAGCCTCAGCTTACCTGAGGTTGTCTCACCGCTACCTGGCTGCTGATCCACACCAGGCTAGTTTCAGTGGGTGTAATGATACCTCTTCCTTGCAGGCTTGCCAATTCCCTCTTCAGGAGCTCCACAAGAGCTAATGGAACGCCGCATTTCACAAGTCTCACAGGCTGCAATGTGGTTCTATTGCTAACTTCAGCTTTCCCTCCAGGTGCCCATCTCCTTGAAATGGCACCTTGTATTCAGTTACAATGCTGGACAGGGCCCAAGGAGACTCTTCTCCCTCCTCTGTCAGATTGAGGATGTTGGTGGTGCGCTGCAATCAAACCTGTGTCTTGTGCTGCCCTGCTGCCAGCAGTGGATGGTACCTTCATGTGCCAACTAATGTGAATTCCAGGTGATAATGTCTCTTGTTTCACTGGTTTCTTATTGACAGCCTGCATTTGCCCACTGGCCTTAGAATGTTTTATAGCACATAACCAGCATTTAGTCACATTTCTCCAATCTAATATTGCTGCTTATCAGTATCCAGCTGGAACTGAATTGCTCATTGGTCTAATAGCATAGTTGTAAAGATGATAGTTGAATGGCTAGCAGACGTCTTTTGTAGTGTGTGTATATTTCAAGTCCCTGCATCTTCTAAAGTCACACTGCAGATCTCCTCTTCATGGAAGTCTTTACGTCCTCAGTCACTGCATGTAGGGGCTTGACTGATGGCTTCTCAAGGTCATTCCAGCCCTACATTTCTATGATACTATGAACTGCTGGTTTTTTTCTTCCTGGGGTAGCTGTGGCATTGGGACATAGTGGGTCTGTCTGCCACATTGCTTGTACCACTGCCCAGAGACTGGCAGTTTGCTTCCATGCCTTTCATATTGCTTTCCACAGTACATACACAGGACCATGATGCCTGCATTCTTAGCCTGTCTCTGTCCTGCTTCCTTTAACCTGTGTACTTGTTCTGTATTGTTGCTGCTTTGATCCTTTTCCTGCACAGCTCAGTTTCCCTTGCTATTTGAAGGCATATCTATCAGGTTTGATCTGTGTCTCTCAACAGTCTCTCCTGTAAACAAATCACATGTCCCACAAATGATTCTGTCCCTAATTAGTAAGTCTTTTAGGTCTCCAGAGTTACACGTGGATGCCAGAGTTCTCAGCTCTGTTAAGTAAGCACTGATTCCTTCTTCTGTTTCTTAGTGTCAATACAAAAAACGGTAGCTGCAGTCGTATTGGAAAACCTGGGACGTAGGCGGGCAGGAGCCCGTCCACTTCTAAAGGCCCCTCCCCCAGCCTAAACAGGAGGGACCACTAGACCAAGGGACCAAATGAATGCAGGGGACAATTAATGAAAAAAACAGGGATCGGAGGTTCAAAATGAGAGTTCCAGATGAGGATACTGAGCAGAGAACCCTGCAGAGGGCCCACTGCTCCTCAAAGCTATCAAGAGAGCCAGCAGACACTGCCCAGTGGAACTCTGCCCGGATGCGTGAGACGAGGGAGGAACGGAAATAGGCCCCACAGTCACAGAGCACCCCCCTGTCTAGCATCCTCCTCCTGGTGTTACAGATGGAGACTTTAGCCAGGGCCAGGAGGAGGTTGATGAGGAGGTCTCGCGACTTTGTGGGGCCATAGATGGGGTGTACAAAAAGGAACAAATGCAGGAAAAAGTGCAGCCAGAACCTCAACAATAGGTTCTGGAGGAGCCAGAATGGGGGCTGCAACCTGGTGCATTCAAGATGGCATGCGCCAGGTTCTCCCTCACACCACAAAAGGGGCAGGCCTCGGGTATAGGGGTGAACCACACCAGGTGCACGCCCATACTCATGGCTCCATAGAAGGAGCCATCAAACGATGTCTCTGGTGGGCTGTGGGACCAAGGTGGAATAAAGGCTGGCCCCCCGGGGCTCCTCATCCTCTTGAGGTGGAAGATAGTCCCACCATTTGGTGTCAGGGTGGGACACGAGAGTGAAGAAATGCAGTGTGTTGAGCACGAGCGTGTACAGATGGTTTCTGGGCACAGTTCAAAACTGGACAGTTGCAGGGTGTGCAGCCAGCTCGGAGTGTGGGAGCGGGGAGGCTGGGGGGGCTCGCAAACAAGGGCCACAGAAAAATGCCCAGAGGGCTCAGGGAGTGCCCTCTCGCAGGCCCTGCCACAGGAAGACGAGAGAAACACGTGACAAAACGGCCTCCACCTCCTGGAATACGCACAGGGGGGTCAGGAGGGTGGAGAGCCCCATGTGCTGACTGAGCACATGGGGATCCACCCAGTCCCCACTGTCATAGTCCCGGAGGTCTCCAACATTGGTGGTTTCTGCCAGGACCAACCTCCGGCACACCAAGGGACACTCCGCCACCTGCACACGTAGATCGGGTTTGTGTAGCAAGGGCTCCATTAGGCGGTCCGCCCCTCAGTGGCCACAAAGGACCTCGTTGCCATAAAAAGCTTCCAGGTCTGGAGGAGGTCCTGGTAGAAGACCGGCAGCTCTGAAAAGTCTCGCAGAAGACCCCTTGGGTGGAGAAAAAAGAGCTGCCGGTCATATCGGAGCCTTCGGAGGCGGTGGAGGAAGGTGTGCACCAATGTGCTCCAAGCCAGACTACCTGCACCATAAAGGAGTCTCTGCAGGGCCTGGAGGCAGAAGACATGGACCTGGCTGCACAGGCAGACCAGGCCCTGTCCTCCTTCCTCCAGGGGAAGACTCAGGACCCCTGAAGAGACCCAGTGCAGCCCCAGCCAGAAAAGCTCCAGGACCATCCTTACACCCCAGCTCCAGGAGGTCCTGGACCAAATACAAGTTGTCAAATATGGTCCGGCCCAGGATGGTGCAGGTCTAGTCGGGATGGACCATGTCCGCCAGCATGGACCCCAGCCGCAGTGAGATGGCCTTCGCTACGACCTTATAGTTCGTGCTGAGGAGCGAGATGGGACGCCAATTCTGTAGGTCGCGGAGGTGCACCTTCTTGTGCAAGTGAGCCATGCTTGCCTTATTGCCGAAGAGAGGGAGGATCCCGCTTTGCAAGGACTCAGCAGAGACTATGACAAGGTCCAGGCTGAGGACGTCCCAGAACATGCGATAGAACTCCACGGTCAGCCCGTCCATGCCTGGGGATTTGTTGGTGGGCATGAGACAGAGGGCTTCCAAGAGCTCGGCCAGAGAGCAAGGCAGCTCCAGCCGGTCTTGGTCACCCACACTGACCATTGGGAGTTCAGTCCAGAGCATCCTGCAGGCTTCAGCATCAGTCGTATCCAGGGAGAAGAGGCTGGCGTAGAAGGCCGTGGCTCTTCCACACATCTCCTCCGGATCCGTGAGGGGGACACCGTCCTCCGCCAGGAGGCAGGTGATGTGCTTTTTGGCCCCCTCTTTTTCTCCAGGGCATAGAAGAAGCGGGAGCCGCAATCCACCTCCCGAAGGAGACGGATGTAGGATCGAACGAAGGTGCCCCAGGCCCAATGGTCCTCCAGGGCCCGGAGCTCCTCCCACTTCTCCCAGTAAGCTGCGCGGAGGGGTGGATCCTCGGGGCCAGAGGCCAGATGCCTCTCTAGCTCTAAGACATCCCGCTCCAACTGCCCTATCACCGCATCTCTCCGCCGGCTGGCACCCCAGGAGTAGTCGCAGCAGAAGAGCCGTGCACGCACCTTCCCCGCATCCCACCACCGCCTTACCGAGGAAAAGGTGTGCCGCTGCCACTGCCCCTGCCAGGCCGGCCAGAACTCCCGGAAGGACACCACAGAGCCCACGTTCTCCAACAAGCTTTTGTTAAAATGCCAATAGGCCGGCCCCGGCCTCTCCCAAACAGAGAGAGGCCGTCACCGTTACCAAGTGGTAATCCGAGAATGGGGCTGGCGGGATGCGGTCTCGTGCCACATGGAAATGCGAGAAATAAATACGGTCCAACTGGGAGTGGTACAGCTGATTGTCTCTTACCCAGACATAGGTGAAGGTGGTATCGTCGTCCAGGTGGTGGTCGCACCAGACATCCACCAGGGAGTGATGGTCCACGATCTCCCTGAGGACGCCTGCGGCTGCCTGGGATTTCTCATCTGAGCAGTCCCAGTCCTCGAGGGTGGTGTTGAAGTCCCCGCCCAGGACCAGGCACTCGTGAGGATCCAAGGTGCCGATGGAGGCCGACGCCTGCCAAAAGAAACGCACTCGTTCCGGGCCTGCATTCGGGAAGTAGAGGTTGACCAGGTTTAATGTCAGCCCCTCCACAGAGGTCTGGACGTGCAACAGGTGGCTCGGCATGAAATTGGCGACCCTTAGCACCTCGGGCCATAGCTCATGGGAGAACATGGTGGCCATCCCAGCTGAGCAGACGCTGAGGTGGCTAAAATAAACCCTGTCCCCCCACTCCAGCCGCTAGCTTGACTTGACAGCTGGAGCCATGTGGGTCTCCTTCAGGAAGGCTACAGAGTACCCCCCCCCCTTAAGGAAGAAGAGCACCTGGCTCCTGCAGAGACCCACCCTAGAGCTCCAGGTGTTTAATGTGGCAAAGATGGTGTCTTTCATAGGGAGGGCTGGGGTGAATCCTCACGGGTAGGGTGATCAGCCTCCAGTGGGCCCTGCAACAACCTATGTTCAAACCCAAAGTTCAACAGGGAGTCATGGAATTTGTAGGCCCGCCAGTAGGCTGCAATGTCCTGCCTTCCAGTCCCTCTCCCCTCACCCAAAAGGGCCTTCACGGCCCAGAGGATGCAATGGAAGTCCCCCCAGCGCTGGAGGGTGAGCTGCACCTTGCCCTTCGAGCCACGGGTGTCCATTAGGAAACAGCGCAGCTCATTCCTCAGTGCAGAGGAGGACATGGCAGTCAACCTGCTACCATCATCCGGTGGGGCCCCTGAGAGATCCTCAAAGCCTGCAGAGATGGGCAAACAAGGGGCGGAGCCCCAGCAAGGTTGCGCCGGGCAGCCTGTCCCCATCCCTGGCACGGGAGGGGGCAGCGGAGGGAATACTGCAGCCCCCATAGTGTTGGAAAGAGGGGACAAAAAAACCGCCCCATCAGGGTTGTTCGTGGGTAGCGGTAACGAGACAACCTCGGGGGCGGCAATAGCATGGGAGGTGGAGGGGAAAGGGGCAGGTGATAAATTGGGGGTAGAAGTGGGATCAGGGGCAGGAACAGGGACAGGAGCAGGAACTAGGGCAGAAGAAGGGATGGGAGCAGGGACAAGGACTGTTTTTGGCACTGGGACAGGAGAGGTGGACAAGAGCAGGATCAAGGGTAGGGGATAGGGGCAGGAGCGGGAACAGAGGCGGGATTATGGTCCTCGGCAGCCAGGCTGCCAGGGTGCGGCTCCTCTCGACCAGGATTGGGGGCCAAGGGGACGGGAGTCACAGGGGGGCTTTCACCGACACCGGTCACGGGAGCTGTAATAAGCATGTCACCCGCAGCCATGGCGTCAGGCACAACAGAAACTTCAGTGGGGGCCCCCCTCCAGAGGGGAGGCTAACCGCTCCGTCCGGGTGGTGGAGAGCGCTCCACAAGCTCGAAGCCCAACCGCTTGGCATCGGGCATCGCCCCAGGGGCTCGGCAGCCTCGGACGAGGTGCCATCCGCGGCTGGGCAGATAGGAAGGGCTGAGGTGCCCCAAGGACTAGAGTGGGGGCTAAAACTGGGGGTGAGGGGCAGGGAGGAGGAGGAGGGGGCAGTGGAACTGAGCCACCGCCCAGATTGAGGCCCACTAGTGGAGGGTCATCCTCCCCGTGGGTCGATCTCCTCAAATATGGAGGTGTAATCAGCCCCCACAGCCCCAGCATCTTCCCCGCCAGTAACCGAGGCAACAATAGCCCTGGTATCAGTGGCAGTGCGGGGCACAGGTGGCAAAGAGGCTGGGGGAACTCCTACGGAGGCCTCCTCGCGGGGGGGGGACTCGGCAAGGTGGACATGGCTTCTGTGGTTAGCGCCTCCTGGGCTCCTGCTGGGGGTGCGGCGGAAGATGTAGCAACATTAGCCCCCCGCAGCATCTTTCAGGGGGCCTCCTCATCAGAGAGGAGAGATCGAGCCCACGATTTGCGGGTGCCGCGCTTCCCGCAGACAAGCACCCAGCCCTCCAAGGTGGAGGTGGAGGGCTGGTTGGCAGGGGCAAGGCCAGGGGGCAAGGGTTCTGTGGCTTGGGGCAGCAAGGGCAGGACATCGGGGAGGGAGGGAAACCTCCCCCTGGGGCGGGCCCTCTCCTTCAGCTGGCAAGGGTCTTGCTGCTCTCTCCTCCATGGGAGGAGGGGCAGCGGCAGCCAGGCCGCCAGGGTCACCGGCAGTGACACGGCCGGTGCCCTCCTGGGTTTCGGGGATCCTGGGCGTCCCTCCAGGCTGGGCCAGAGGGCAGTCCCTCCGGACCTGCCCCGTCGCCCGGCAGAGGAAGCACCGGGCCTTCCCCGTCGAATAATAGACCTGGTAATGGTCCCCCTGATAGGGCACCAGGAAGGACCCCTTAAGTGCAATCCCGCCACGCGTCGCCGGTGGCACTTGGATCTGCACCTGCTGGTGGAAGTATAGAACGTGGCGAAGGGCAAGGTCCTTGCAGCCCAGCGGGAGAGGGCTAATGACAGAAATGGGCTTTCCCAGGGTGGAGAGGGCAGGCAACAAGGCAGAGTTGGGCAGGACGGAGGTCAATGCCACCCGTACGCCCAAGTTCTCCAAGAGTTCTAGGGGGACAAACATGCCCCCCACTGCCAGGCCCTTCTCTACCACCTCCTGAGCGGTGGCCTCCGACGCTAGGAAGAGCACAACTTTACCATACATCTTGGAGGCCGCCACAATGGCCGTGGGCCCTACCACCCTTGCCACTGCTCGCACGTACGTTTCAACATGGGGAGAGGCGGGCACCAGGAGGTAGCGGAGGCCGTGCCTCCTGGTCAGCAAGGGGAAAGGACCCCAGCAGCCAGAGATGGTACCAGAGGTGGCAATCAGGGCAGATGGCATGGTGGCACATGGAGGGGTGGCGGCCACCTGGGCGTACATTCTGGGGGCTAGGGATGGAGCGCCCACAGAGCTGGTAGAGGGAACAGCCGGGGAAGGAGGGGCCGTGGCAGGGGGAATGGCCCCACCGGCAGGAGATTTTGTTTTCCGGGAGGGGCCTTTGCCCTTTTTGTTCACCTGGCCTTTTTTACCAGTGGAAGGGGGGGCCACAGCAGCAGCAGAGTCTAGACCAATGGTGGCCGAGAGTTCAGCTGCAGGCATGGGCAGGGACAGTGGCGAAGGGGGGACCACAGGGTCAGGAGCAGGTGCAGGGGTAGGGTCCTCCTCCACGATGGCAAAAGACAGGAGGAGGCCTTGATATGGGGTGGGGACGATGGACAGCGGCTCCTCCCCGCTAGGCAACACCTAGGGGAGGAGGGTGTTAATGGCGGGGGGGGGGGGGGGAGAGTGGGCGACTACACCTCCCAGCTAAGCTCTATTCAGGGAAGGAGGGCACCATTAGGGAGTTGGGGAACTGTAGGGGAGGTAATGGGGAAGGGGGAGCAAGGGAACAAGCAACCACACCTCCCAGCTAAACTGCATGTAGGGGAGGAGGGTCCTGCGGGAGGGGAGGGACCACCCACTCCTCCCTGCTGAGGCAGGAGAGGAGGGTGTTCCAAGGTCAGGGGACAGGGAAAGGGAAGAATCAACCACTCCTCCCCGCTAGGCTGCAGGCAAGGGAGGAGGGCGCCAGCAGGGGCAAAAATCTGGGGGTGGGGGGCAGTTACTGGACAGAGATACCAGCTCCTCTGGCTGCACCAGGAAAGGGAGGGATTACAATTCCATTAGGAAGGCTGTGAACAGTGGGTGTGCGGGCAACTGAAAGGGGCACAAGAGCTTACGAAGGGGGCATGGGCGCACAGGGAGAAGGAACTGAACCGGGGGAGCAAGGGAGGACAGGAGAAAAAGGGAAAGCTAGGCAAATCACAAATGGGAGCTACCAGGGGAAGGGCGGGGCAGGCAACCAAACTAAAACCCAAAGTTTGTGGCAGGGCAGGTAGCAAACACAGAAGGGCCAGGGCGGGAGAGGCAAACTAACAGAAAGGGAAACTCCAAAGGGTCAAAGCAAGTGGCGGGCAGGGCAGGCTGCGTGGGGGGGAGCTAACATAGGGAGGCCAGGGGGACAGCCAGAGAAGGGGCCCCACCAGCCAAACACAGCTAGGGAGTGGGGTAGGCCCAAGGTGGGGGGCACATGCGCCTACGTGTGCCTGTGTAACTCAGTCTCTGTCGCTTATTGCTGCACAGTCCCAGGTGTTGAAGGGGTGGGGGGGGGGGAAGAACAGGCAGTCACGATGAGGGACAAAGAGCAGATCCAGGTGGTAAGTGGGGTGGTGGAGGGGGCAACAGCAATGGTGGGGGTGGTGATAGGGGGGAGCAGATAGGCAAGGGGGAGGGCTCCACACCTCTCCTCCATTCTCCCCACAACAGCAACAGGAGTTACCAACATCTCTGCTCCTGGGGTGGTGAAGTCACTCAGTCCATGGACAAACCCCCTCCACAATGTCCCTCGGCAGGTGTCCTCCTCGAGGACAGCAGTGTCTCCAGCGCAGCAGCAAACAGCAGTCAGCTGGCCAAGCAGGAGGGACCTCTAGGTGGTGGTGGGGCCCATGCTTCTCCCTCAGGAGGCCAGGGAGCAGGCTAGCAAGGCCCCACCCCACTCAGCAGCAGTAGTCAAGGGAGGGAGACTCCAGCCAGCAGAAGCGGGAACAGCCCAAGGAAGGAGGGAGCTCCTGCCAGCAGCAGGCTATAGCAACCAGAGAGGAGCTCTAGTCAGCAGGGCAGCCCAAGCAGACTGACCTCTCCCTGTAGTGAGGCAACTGCCCCCTCCTGCAGAACAGGGAATAAAAGCAGCCATGGAGAGGGCTGTGGCTGGGAAAAAGAGTGAAAGCATCTGAGGGAGTAGCTGACCACAGCTGTGGCCAGCTCAATTAGGGCCCAGCTGGCCCTGATAAGAGGGCTGTGGGCCAGAGGCTAGAGGCATCTTACTGCAGCTCTAGAGGAAGAAGGGCTATCTGTCTGAGAGGAAGGTACTGGAACTAGAGCAGTGCTAGGTAAGGGAGCTCTAGCCTGGTAAACCCCCAGACCTGCAGGCCTTGATGAAGGCCTATGAAAAGGTACTGGGGCAGCCTGAGGATAGGCAAAGGCAGCAGGTCCTAACCCCTTGCTAATGATGAGTGGCCATTGCAGTCTGCCCCAGTGAGTGGGGGCTAGATGATGACTGGCAGTAGCCACTAAGGCAAGGTGGGTTTAGAGAGTTGGGGGTTCCTGTGGGAGGGGAGACCCAGAGACAGCAGGGGTACTGTTGGGGCAGAGCCCTGAGGTAAAGGGGTACTGGGGTCTGAGAGGGACATGGGGCCAGTGGCTGATGAGACACTGGCCTGCAGAGGGTGTTGCGTATGCTGGAAAAGAGCTAATTCCTAGATGACCAGCAGGAGGTGCCGCACGTTAAGTTGTAGCTTTACTACAGTATCACTCTACAGTCTCATTCTGTCTGGGCTTATGGTACTCTCCAAGATAGCTAACGGCATATTGGGCTGCATTAGTAAGAGCATTGCCAGCAGATTGAGGGATGTGATTATTCACCCTCTATTTGGCACTGGTGAGGCCACATCTGGAGTATTGTGTCCAGTTTTGGGCCCCACCACTACAGAAGGGATGTGACCAAATTGGAAAGAGTCCAGAGGAGGGCAATGAAAATGATCGGGGGCTGGGGCAAATGACTTACAAGGAGAGGCTGAGGGAACTGAGCTTCTTTAGTCTGAAGAAAAGAAGAGTGAAGGGGGATTTGATAGCAGCCTTCAGTTACCTGAAGGGGGTTCCAAAGAGGATAGAGCTCAGCTGTTCTCTGCGGTGGCAGATGACAGAACAAGGAGCAATGGTCTCAAGTTGCAGTGGGGGAGGTCAGGTTGGATATTAGGAAGCACTATTTCACTAGGAGGGTGGTGAAGCACTGGAATGGGTTACCTAGGGAGGTGATGGAATCTCAATCCTTAGAGGTTTTTAAGGCCCGGTTTGACAAAGCCCTGGCTGGGATGATTTAGTTGGTGTTGGCCCTGCTTTGAGCATGGGGTTGGACTAGATGACCTCCTGAGGTCTCTTCCAACCCTAATCTTCTATGATTCAAACACCTTGATCAGCCATTCCAGTGTTTGGGGGTTTATTCTTGGCAACCCCAATGAGACAGTCAGAAGCTTTATCTTCATTTGCTCATCTTTATCCAGCGGTGAGCTGGAGCTGGTTCGCACCCGTTCACTGGAACCAGTTGTTAAATTTAGAAGCACTCTTAGAACTGGTTGTTCCGCGAGGGACAACCGGTTCCAAAAGGGCTTCTAAATTTAACAACTGGCCAAAAGTGGTGTCTTAGGCGCTGACTCCATGGGTACTCCAGGGCTGGAGCACCCAAGGGGAAAATTTGGTGGGTGCAGAGCACCCACCAGCAGCCCAGCCCCAGCTCACCTCCGCTCCGCCTCCTCCCCTGAACACACCACCCCACTCTGCTTCTCCGCCCCCTGGCTTCCCATGAAGCAACTGTCTGTGTGGGAAGCCGGGGTGGGCTGAGAAGCAAGAGGTGGCTTCACACTCAGGCCCAGGGAGGAGGAGGCAGAGCGGAGGTGAGCTGGGGTGGGGGGGGCACGAGGAGGGCCGTCCATGCTGCAGCAGGTAACTCGGGGGGCGCACAGGGGAACTGTTCCCCGCCCTAGCTCGCCTCCGCCTCCCTGGGCCTGAGCACGAAGTTGCCGCTTGCTTCTCAGCCCTCCCTGGCTTCCTGCGCGAACAGCTGATTCGCGGGAGGCCGGGGGGGGGGGGGGGGGTGGAGAAGCAGAGTGGGGTGGCATGTTCAGGGGAGGAGGCAGAGCGGAGGTGAGGTGAACTGGGGCTGGGCATGGGGTGGGGAGCTGCCGGTGGGTGCTCTGCATCCACCAAATTTTCCCCGTGGGTGCTCCAGCCCCGGAGCACCCACAGAGTCAGCGCCTAAGGCACCACTTTTGATGTGATCAGTGGGGGGAGTGGCTGCTATGCTACCCCGCCCCTAGGAGCCAGAGGGACCTGCCGGATGCTTCCTGGGAGCTGCCCCAGGTAAGTACTGCCAGGACTCCCCACCTCGCCCCTGGCAGGTCCCTCTGGCTCTTAGGGGTGGGGTGGGCACCCACTACGGTGGCCCACGAGACCCTCCTTCCCGGTTCTGGGGGCAGTCAGGGAATAGGGGTGGGAGGTGGATGGGGCAGGAATCCAGGGGGTGGGGGTAGGCAACGACCCCCTCGTGAGGCGAGGAGGGAACCGGTAGTTAAGATTTTGGCAGCTCATCACTGTCTTTATCCCTCTTAGCCAGCTCTGGATTCAGATTCAATTCTTGCTTCTATGCTTGAGAGGCTTTTTGTCTGCAAATCCATCATCCCTGGTGATGAGTCCTTCCCTGCTGCCTGTTTGCTCTGTTTCTAGTTGCTGCTTTGTTTGCCTGCTAATCACACTCGCTTCCTTGCTGTGGGTCTCACTAGACTAACCGCTGCCATCATGTTTCATGGAGCACATGCTGGGTAATAACATGAGAAGACTCCAGGCTTGGAAAACCAAACTAGCTCTTTATTAAGAGAACTATTTGCAGAGATGCTGCAACTGCAGCTAGAATTCTAGCTCTGTGCACAGAGAATGTATTTCTGATGTCTCGTCCCAACTCTTCCCTCCTGCAACCTGTGCTCCTCCCTCCACGTACAATGCAGTGGACATCCCACTGGTCACAGCACCAACTGCTGTGTCCTCTCCACAGCAGTGCTATAGAAACAAGCAATTTTGACTCTTCAGCTGGCTCAACAGATTCTGGAGAGTATCAGAGGATGACTAGTTACAAATAACTATGGGTGTGATCACAGCATGAAACTGGCGGAGAGAACCATTCCTGTCTCTCTAGGTTCTTATACCACACCTGTCACTGTTGTATCTGAGCACTCCCATGTTTTAGGAACACCAATCTGTTCTCCTTCCCTCTGTGCCTGTTTCACTGGTCACCCTTTGCCCTCTCTAGTTAGCTTTTCAGGGCAGAGACTGTCCCTTACTATGTGTTTGTTCAGGGTCCACCACAATGGAGCCCTGATCTCAGCTGGGGCCTCTACACGCTACTCAAATACAAATAATCATTATGCCCTACTTTGCTGGTAAGGAATGTGATTGTTTGGGGTTTTTTTTAATTAAATCATGGTCAGTAAAGAAAAAGCAAACTGGGACTTGTTACTACATCGATGGTTGTTTCTGAATAGGTCAGTTAAGTTCCTTCTTTATGCCATAAACCCTTTATCTTGGTTTATTTGACTTGGGAGGCCTTGTCAACTTATAAAGTCTTCACAAATGCTTCAAACAGTCCCAACGTAAATATGAGGTGAAGGAGGCAGGTTCCTTAGTTCTCACCCTCTCATGCCTGCTGTGAGTTTGGTTTCCTCTCTGCAAAGGATGTCTGAAAGCATATAGGCCCAGCGGATTGGTACACTCAGGGCCAGCATGCAGCTGTGGGCAATGTCGGTATTGTCAGCAGCTGAAATCAGGATGGATAAAGCCAGCTCGGAGGAGGTTTCCCTGTCAAGACCTCTCTTTTAGGGGATGAAATGAATCTCCTCACTTAGCTGTACGTGGAGAAGGCAGAGATGAGGCAAGGAGACAAAATAAACTAGAAGCTAGATAAATGAGACTTCAAGAACACCCGGATGTTGAAAGTGACGGAGGAAAAGCGAGATGGAGAGACAGCAGAAAGTGGAGTTAGTGGAGGGAAAGCAGGAAGGGGAAGGCAGAACCAAGGTGATCTAGGGGGAGGGCAGGGAACTGATAATCAGTAAGAAGTGCAGTTGTTGTGGCAATGAGTTAAGGGCACCCAGTGGCATTAGCAATATGGTGGTGGTGGCGGGGGAGGTAAGCTGCATCGGTCTGCTGCTATGCTGTGGGTGGGAAGAAGTGCTGCCCCGGTGGGTGAGTTATAGTTTGTTTGTTTTTTTTTTTACTCCTACTTTTCTGTGTTCTCAAATGTACATTGGGGTTGGCTATACAGCCCAGCAGGCAGGGCACTGGCCTAGAAGACAAGCGACCTGTGTTTCTAGTCCCTAATCTGCTGGATCATGTCACACCTTTGTTTTCCTTGTTCATTTAGATCAGGGGCTCTCAACCTTTTTCTTTCTGAGGCTCCTCCAACACGCTATAAAAACTCCACAGCCCACCAGGGCCACAACAACTGGTTTTCTGCATATAAAAGCCAGAGCCGGCATTAAGGAGTAGCAAGCAGGGCAATTGCCTGGGGCCCCATGCTACAGGGGCCCCCACAAAGCTAAGTTCGGCTTCAGCCTCGGGTGGTAGGGCTCAGGGCCCTGGACTTCCGCCCCATGGGGTGGGGCTTCGGCTTTTTGCCCTGGGCCCAAGTCTAACGCTGATCCTGCTTGGCAGCCCCCCTGAAACCTGATTGCAGCCCCGCAGGGGGCCCAGGACCCCTGGTTGAGAACCACTGATTTAGAGTGTAAGCACTTTGGTGTGGGGGACAGTATACATACAGCACCTAGCACAACAGGAGACTGATCTTGTTTGCAGCTTGCTGTGCTGCTGTACTAGACAGGATAAGGGTCCCTAGAGTCTGGGTCTCTTTGCAACCAAAATCAAAATAAATAAAAATAGCGCTCAGGGGCTCAGGACCAGAGCCAATTGGGTATGCACAATGTGGGGTTATTTCCTAGGCCTTTTTGAAGCAGGTCAATAATTCCCAGACACTATTCTTCTCCCCCCCCTCCCCCCCCCGGGTCCTCCACCAACAATTTTCAGTACCAAACAAGTAATTCTATTCCTTATGTTAAAGGAGCAAATCTCCAGAACAGACGAGCAGGGCCAGTGAGTCAAGGATGACGGGGAGACTAACACCAACATTAAAGATAGCTGGGGCGAGACTGCAGCACAGAGTCGCCTTGGAAACAGACTGACTTTCGTTCCCAAGCATCCCAAACTGATTCTGGCCTCTCCAGAGCAGTGGCGCAGAGAGGAAGCTTGGTCAAGGCACTGCATGGGGACTCTGGTGTCAATTCCTGGCTTGACCACACACACCCTACCTACGTGACCACGTGCAAGCCACAGAGTGCCAGCTCTTCAGTGCCTGCCACCAGGGCCATATTTTCAACAAGGTTCAGCTGCTATTTAGGCACCTGGACGTGGCTGGGATTTTCAAAAAGGAATAGGTCGGGATTTTCAAAGGTCACCAGGTGTCTAAAGGTGCAGCCAGGCACCTAGTGGGATTTTCAAATGCGCCTAGAAGCTCTTTAAAACCTAGCCGTCCACTCCTAAAGTTCTGGGCTCCTCAGAAAAGCTAGCCCTGATTTCTGTGCTTAAATAGGAGCCAAGCCCTTTTGCAAATCTGGTCTTTAAGCCCTCCATGCCTCAACTCCTCATCTGTAAATCAGGGATTGAAAATACCATGGCTCCTGTTCCCAGCCTTTTTCTGACCTGCTGCATGACCTCAGGCAAGGCTCTGCCCCCTTCTGCCACACCTTGCCTCTGTTTCCCCCTCCCACCCTTCGTCTGTTTGCTCTGTTCAAACTGAGCACTTTGGCACATCTCACTGCGTGGGCCCGAAAATGCATATCTCTCTACCCCAACAGGTTGAAACTTTCTTCCTCCTCTCAACCCTTAACATCTCCTGTGACTCTAAAGCTCGCCTCCCACCCCAGCACCCCCTTCCAGCTCCATCCGCTTCTGGGGGGGATAACATTTCTTGTTCTGGGTAGATCTGATGATGTCAAAAGTGCACTGGATTAAGAGCCAGCTTCTCCAATGCTGGGAGCTTTAGTCTCCACTCAGTCTGGGCCTCAGAAGTCGTGACACTCTTATAACAATCCTACCAGCAGTGGTCAGGGTTTAGTATAACGAAGAGGGTGAAATCAAGACACTAGGCTCTCACTCTGGCCAGCCCCTCCCCTCAAATAATACATTTTACCAAAGAGAATCTCTCTCCTTTTCTGCACTTTCTCCACCTTCTGGACTCTGCTCACTCCTTCTCTCTCCATTTCCCCCACCCTGCCTTCCTTTATTACATGCTTCCCCCTCACTCTCCTTTGCTTTCCTTTCTTTCCCTTACAAGCGCCTGTCTTTCGCACTCCCGTCCCCATGCTCTCTTGCTTCCTGCTGCCTTCCCCACAACGTGCTCTCACTCCGCTCGCCCCCTTCCCAGGCTAGGAGCTACAAATGATTCGATTTTCAGCCCAATTAAGGCAGCCTGTCTCCTGGCTGGGACAGAGAAAAGGTTGGCTCTGGAAGGTGGGAAACGTGCTTTGACAGGTCCTGGCGTCTCCAGCGCCCTCCAATGGCACTGCCTGCTGGGTTCCTTTGTTGTTTGCTCCAGGAGAAGGGCCAGGGCTCAGCAGGGGTTGGGGAGGGTCTCTCTTGCCCCTCCTCTTCCCAAGCTGAGCAAAAAGAATAGCTAATTAAGAGGTCTAAATGCAGGCAAAACTAATTCCCTATTCAGACCACTGACGGGTGGAGGGGGAGGCAGGCGGATAGGGAGCTGGAGAGCATGACATCATAGCTTGCAGGAGCTAAAGCCAAGAACCTGGGGGATTAGGTTAACCCTCTCCTCACAGCCCTCTAGGGATGGGCAATGAAACCAAGGAGCCTTCACTAACTGCACCTCCATGCAGCCCTGCTGCCATGTGAGGGGCCCCAGGAGAGCGACTCGCACACTCCCCTCCGGGCCCCTTGCCGGACAGCTGCTGAAGCACATTGGCACTGCTGGGCACACAGCATGTCTGTCTCAGGCGGGGCCGCAAGCGAAGGAGAAAGCAGTAATGGGCCAGTGAAAGGTGGCAGGTCTTGACCCCCACACCTGCCCTTAGTGCACAACCACAATCCCCTCTACCCCTCCCCCAAGCTGCTACATCTCCCACACACCCCTTACAGACCCAGCTTCTCATCCTCTGCCCCCCACTGTTATCCTGCTCCATCATACCCCTCACCCCGTTAAGCAGGGTCTGCATGGACTCTTCTCTGACATCGAGTGATGAGCTGGGGAAGAGGACTTCAAGAACCAACCTTGTTTGCATGCACACACACACCCTGCCTAGGTGCACACCTGCTTTTCCCAAATGCTCACCTTTGGCTGGTATTGGATCACAAGTCACTTTGTTATTGGGGGCAGGGGTAATAAAGGGTTATTATTAGGGCTGTCAAGTGATTAAAAAAAATTAATTGCGGTTAATTGCACGATTAAAAAAATGAATCATGATTAATCGCACTGTTAAACAATAATATTTAAAATATTTAATAAAGTTCAATTGGTAGTCTATGTTTAATAGTGTGATTAATCTCAATTTTTTTTAATCGCAGTTAATTTTTTTAGTTATTCGCATGAGTTAACTGCAATTCATCGATAGTCCTAGTTATTATCCTTGTTGTGTGAAACATGAGGGGCAGAACTGTACTTGGCATGCCCTGATTGAGGGACTCACCCTCAACTAAACAGAACTCACTGGGCAGGGGATGGGGTGCCAAAATACAGTGGAGTTGAGCAGGTGTTTGTGCCTGGTGGCGTGAGTATGGCTTAATAGGCCTACACACTGTTTGATTCTTTGTCTCTTCGCTGTGTAATGACAGAGTTGATTAAGACTTAATTGGGAGTCTTGTTCTGCAAATCAGTATAGGTGAAACCCAGGTTTAAGCATTAACCTGGCTATGGGAGAGTGTGTCTCTGATGAGAGAGGCTGCCCAGCCTGCACTAGCAGTGAGGCTCCCCCCCTAACAGCTGAAATCACTGACAGCTGTGTTAAGTGGTGTGACCTCAAGACATCTCACAGGGTGCAGAGGGGCCAGAGGAATGAGCAAGGCGCTTCCCCCACAAGTGGGAGCTGAACTCACTACAAAGCACTTCTGAACTCTGGTCTCTATTGACCAATAACAACAACTGTGAGTGGGGTGCAGTGGAAAGAGAAAGGAGGGGCATATTAGAGGAACTTCTGGTTGTTGGGTTTAAGAACCTGAGGTGAAAGACATGGTTCAGTGTACACTGGGGTGCAGGTTTTGGTCCTCATTTTATGCTTATGAATCCTCCTTGCTTCGGTTTCCTGAGTTAATGCCGGGTTACTTTCCTCATTTTATTAGAGGTTTGTTTTCTACGTTCAGACTTAGTGCTTGTGAGAAGGGAAGTATTGCCCCTTAGCGGATGGTGTGTAATTGTCCCATATTACTGGGTGGGGGCTCAAGCTGGTTCTGTGTTGCATTGTTGAAAAGGAACCCCTAGATATTGAAACCGTCCCTTGTCACTGCTGACTTCACCTGGCACAAGGATTACACCCCCATTCCTGACCCCCATCCTTTTCCGCTATCCTGTCCACTACCATATCACCCCCATCACACACCTGCCCCATTACTGACTTCAGCCCCCCTTCCTCTGCCCCCCTTGCCACTGTCCTGCCCCATCATACCCCTCACCCCCATTATTGACCCCACCCCCTCCGCTACACCCCCATCCACCACTATCCTGCTCCATCATACCCCTCACTCGCATTACTGACCCCAACCCACTTCCTCTGCTCCCTCTTGCTACTATGCCACCCCCTGTATCCTAGCTTCCTCCACCAATCACAGACCCAGCACCCCTCTGTCCTACTCCCCCATCTCATTCCCTCTCATGCTGGAATTGCTGCTATGTAGCAGTGCATCTCTAGGTGCCTGTGTCACTCACAGGTAAAAGGCCCTGTTCCCATATATGTATGCTGGTGCTGCTGTTATTGAGACAGATACGTCCAGCTGCTTCCCCTGCCCTACCCACCCTGAGCCTGGCATGGATTGCATTACACTATTTATTCTAACACCAAACCTAAAGTACCAGCCTGAGTTTGGGTTTCCTGTTTAGGCCCTACGCTATCTACACTGACTGAGCATGGCAGGCTCCGGGAGGGTGGATGTCTGGTGGCTAGGGAGCTCATCAGGGACTTGACAGAGGGGGTTCAGCTCCCAGCTCTGCTACAGCCTTCTCAGGTAACCTTGGGTAAGTCTCCCTGGGCCTCAGCTCCCCCTCTGTAAAACAGGAGTGGCAATTTCCTACCTCACAGGGGTGTGGTGAATGAGTGTGAAGTGCTTAGATACAGAGGTAAACACCTAGGTCAACAGACAGGTATGACCACTGTGTAATATTCACCCATTAGGTTCTGTGGTAAAGAATGGGCACAGGCTCCCACTCCAGGCTAAGCTTCCACAGCCTGTGCTAGGGCCATGCAGCACCTTGCACTCAATGGCTGTGAGTCTGGGCTTATGCTGGGGTAACCTAGGTCAGGCTCAGGCTGTGCAGCTCTTAGACAAGTTACTCTTAGGCAGAGCGGATCAAAGGGGTCTTTGCAAATAAATCATCTAATTGAGCCCTTATTTTGGTTTATGAATCATTTCCATGAGCCAGTTCCAATTTCTGCAGATGTACTGGTTATGTCTAAGGATGCAGTACAGATGAACAAATATTGGCTATCAGCTCTTTCACAGACTATTTGACTGACGACTACATCACTGACAGTATGACTGACATTAAGAGGTGAGACTGTGTGTCAGGGGTTCCTAACTCAGCCCTATGCTCTGTCCACACAATATGCTGGCCCTCTACTTCTGCAGCACCACTAAACTGAGGCTCTCAAAGCATCAGAGACTACATTATTGACTATTTGCAGTGTGTGTCATGTGCTGGGTAAAAAACATGGGAGGACTCCATCATGCTTGCAAAGCTAAATTGGTTCTTTATTATTTTTAAAGGGACAGTCCCGTATTAAACTCTGATGCCAGTGTCCCAACTTTTTCTTAAAAATGGGCAAATTGTCCCGTATTTTCTGTCTTTCCCCTCCATCAGTATTGACAGGTCCTGCTGCTGGCCAGATCCCTGCTTGCCAGCTGTCTGCCCACCAGCGTTGAGTGGGGGGAGGGTCCAGTGGCTGACGATGGGGGTGGGTGTGCAAAGCTGATAATGGGGGTGGGGCGGTACAGAGATGAGCTCTGCAGCCAGGACATCCCTTCCCCCTGCTCCTCCTCCTCTGTGGCTGGAAGCAGCTCCCATCCCTTCCCTCCCACACAGTGCTCAAAGGCTGCTGCTGACCACATTCTGGTATGAACCCTGGCAGAAATCTGGGAGGGCTTGTGACCCTGTGTGTTGACACCCCCCCCCCCGCCACACACACACATACACACACACACACACACATGTGCTGCCTCAGAAAGACCTGGCACCAGGTACAAGGAGAGGCCCCCTGGGGGCCCAGCCAGGCATGAAGGGTGGAGAGCACCGGGCAGGGAGGGTCTGGTCAGTCTGTCACCCCTGCATGTCAGAGAGGTGTATGGGAATGTGTGTGTGTCACCTCTCCCCTGTGAACCTTAAAGATAAGAAGGTAAATAAAAAAGAATCTGACTACGCAGTATTTCTTTTTAACAGGGGCTCAGTCACCTTGATGTTAATCTGAACGTTTGTACTGCATAGTTCTGATTGATTCCCATTGAATTCGCTTGAATATGAGTAATTTTACCGGGTGTCTCGTATTCAGCCTCAGGAAATATGGTCACCCTACCTAGTTACAGAGAAGCTGCAACTAGCATTCCACCCATGTGTATGCAGATTGACTTCCTGGTGCTTCACCTAACTCTTCCCTCCTGCAATCTCTGCTCCTCTCTTCAAGTTCCTTCCATGCAGGTTGCTACACATCCCACTGGGCACAGGCAAAACATTTTTCTGTCGTAAATGCCATGGAAATTTTACTGGGAAAGTTTCTCAGGTCCAGGATAGAATTTTTCCAAAACCTTGAAATCTGTCACAAAATGGAGTTCTTGTTTTCCAGCCAGCCCTACCTGTGAGTGGCTGGTAAAGGATCTTGCAGTTATTGTAGGTAGAAATGGCAATGACCCCTGATGATTCCATCTCTCTCTTACCACCCCCCTACCCCCCAACGTCAGCAAGTCAAGTCAGCCATCCTATGTGGGTTAATGGCTCTCCCAGCACTCCAGCTCTCTCCCTGTGCATTTTTCTTCTGAAACTATTTTATTTCCTTTCAGCAACAAGGAAACCACCCAAAAGCTAGGCTAATGGGGGCAAGAAGAGATCAAACAAGCAACAGAAATACAGAGCACATGAGAGTGAGCACCATCAACAACCCTCAGTGCAGAGAAATCCTACTTAGAGCAGGGGAGACAGACCCCACTCTTCCTGGGAGAAGTGCATAAGAGAGAGAAACAATTGGCCCCACATTCTTCAATATCCACCAGCTTTTCAACCTTCCCCAATCAAACCATAGTATCAGGCAAACCTCCCTCCTTCCCTCCCTCTCTCCAGTGTTCAGCCAAGGAGCATCCCACTGCAACCAGAAGATCTGGTTTTCAGCAAGGGAAGCCTCCTTTGCTGCACAGTTATATCTACTTGGATATCTGAGCTCACAGTATAGTAAAAACATAGGGAGGGAACCCCACAGACAGCCAAGCTGCGATCCCTCACAAGACTGTGCAGCCTGCTTGTGTGGTTGGGGTCAAGCCATTATTACCTTTAATAAGGATCGTTTGCCCTTACACAGCACTTTCATGCTGTACAAACATTAAGAGGTGGGACTGTGAGGCCGGGGTTCCTGACTCGTAGCCCTGCGCTCTGTCCACTACCACATGCTGCCCCTTTACTTCTGCAACACCATTCAACCAAGGATCTCAAAGAATTAATGAATGAAATGTCACATCATAGCTATGGCTCAGACTTAAGGATCACTGTCCTCATTTTACAACTGGGCAAAGCAAGGTATTGAGAGTGGAAGGGCTTTCCTCAGTTTGACCCAGCACGTGTGGGGCAGAGCTGAGAGGCGAGCCCAGGAATCCCATTTCCCCCGTCCCCTGTGCAGGATGCGAGTAACACTCACTGAAGTCACAGGGCAATTACTCCTGTCATGTGGCAGAAGAATCAGGCCTGATGAGTTCTACCCCACTCCTCCCAAACCTCACTTCTAGGATACACGTATGATCATAAGAGCACAGGGCACAGAGAAGTACAATGAGAATGAAGAACAGAGAGAAAAGGACTGAGACAGCAGGAAAAGCTGCAGAAAAGACAAAGGATCTTCAAAGGTGTGTCAGCTCCTAAACCTCCATGGAAATCAGTTAGGAGCCTACATAGTTTTGAGGCTCGGAGCTGAAGAGACTGGACAGAAAATAGTCTCAGCTGAGCAAGGATGCTGATGCTTTGTATTTGTGTTGATTTCTTTTAACTCAGCTAGGGACCATCACTTGTCTATTTCCCTTTTCCTCTTTCTGTGCCCACCCTCATTTTCCTTCTGTATTTGTTGTGCCTCTGGCTAGAGAGGAGAAGGAAAGGTTAGCAAAGAGTCCCATTTTCATTCATCCTATTAATTACAGAATCATCAAGATGTCGGGCTGGATGGGACCTCAAGAGCTCATCTAGTCCAGGCCCTTGCGCTAAGGCAGGACCAAGTAAACAGACCATCCCTGACAGGTGTTTGTCCAACCTGGTCTTAAAAACCTCCAATGATGGGGATTCCACAACCGCCCTAGGAAGCCTATTCCAGCACTTAACTCCCCTTATGGCTAGAAAGTTTTTTCTCATAGCTAACCTACATTTGCCTTGCTGCAGATTAAACCCATTACTTCTTGTCCTACCTTCAGTAAACAGGAAGAGCAGTTGATCCCTGTCCTGTTTAGAACAGCCCTTAACATACCTGAAGACTTATCAGGTCCTCCCTCAGTCTAGGCTTGAGAAAAGAAAACCTGCCCAGTTCTTTTAACCTTTCCCTATAGGTCAGGGTTTCTAAACCTTCTGTCATTTCTGTTTCGCTCCTCTGGACTCTCCCCAATGTGTCCACAGCTCTCCCAAAGTGTGGTGCCCAGAACTGGACACAGTGCCCAGAAAGAATACCCCATGGTGCGAGAAAGAGCCATACTCATTTTACTCTCTTTGCAGTGTGCCCTGGGATCTCCTCTGAGACAGGCAGACTAGTCCTTGGGCCTGCTATCCCACTTTGTTACTCCATTTACATGCAAGGGTAGCACCACTGATTCCAATGGAGTAATAAACCTGGGGCAATAAGGTGGAGAATCAGGATCCTTGATATCACATTTTCCTCCCCCTTCTTCTGGGAAACAGGTAAAGTGTTTATACCTCCTTCAGGCTGGGGGTTTATCTTGACTTCAAGAAGGACTAAGAGCTGACTGAGTCTTCATTAAAGAGCAACTGCTGCCCTTCACAGAAGCGGATTGGTGCCTGAAGGTTACCTATAAATCAGAGTGATGGGTGAATCCAATAGCAATTAGTGTAACAGGATGAATTGCAGCCCCGTTGGGAAGTGACGAATGGTGCCAAACAGGAATCAGAAAGCATGTGGCTGCCAGATAGTTGGGAATGTTCAGGCCAAAATGGGGCTAGGAGGAGACCTCCAAGTCTCTGGAGAGCTTTGCAGCCAATCAGCAGCTGGCCGGAGACTCTCTGTCATGTGACTGAGTTGATTTGCAGTCACTCACTCCTCCCCTGGTTGGGGTTTCTGGAAGCAGTTTACTGCTCTCAGTGTGGAAGGCAGAAAGTTCTCCCGGCTATCTCCCTGTTGTCAAATTTACACATCAAAAGAGGATGCTGGAGAGAAGCCCCACTCTGTACAGTGGCATTAAAAATGACATTGTGGGCTTCCATAGCGACTGTCTCTCACTGATTCCAGGTTTGCTTACAATGAAACTGGAGCGTCACGCTGGGTTCTTTCTGCCTTGGCCTCCTGGCCAATGGAGATGCACAGGGCCAAGTGAGAGCCTTGCAGCTGGAAACTACTTCATATTTTTTTGCAGGTGCCCAAGAAGGGATAAACCCCAGCGCTGGTGTTTGATATCTTTAATGTAGACAGAAAGGAATTGTTATATCCATTTGGGTCCAGGTGCCGCCCCCGACACCTCAGCTGCCTGCGTCACTCTGCCACCCCTCCAGTCACCCATAGCTATTCAAATATAATCTCAGCTTTCTCTACCTGCTTGCGATGCTAACGCTGCCCTTCCTCTCCTGTCCAGCACAGGTCACACTGCTACCGCAGTGTGCTCTGAATAATGGGATTGCTGAATAGATTCAGAAGCTTTTGAGGCTAGAATGGACCACTGTAATAATCTAACGTGACCTCCTGCATAGCACAGCCAGAGACCCTCGCCCTCATTCCTGTACTTTGCCCTTAACTTCATGGTTCTCTAGACCAGCGGTTCTCAAACTTTAGCAAACCGAGGACCCTCATTTTTATTTTAAAAATTTCAGGGACCCCCAAACTCCCTGCTCAGCCCCAGGCCCTGCCCCCACTGCACCCCTACCCCCAAAGCCCCACCCCCACCCACCTCTTCCCATCCCCCGCTCCACCCTGCCCCTCCTCTTCCCCACCTCTTTCCGCCCCCTCCCCTCTCCCTCCCAGCTGTTCCCCGGTTTGCAGGAGGCACTGGGAGGGAACGGGAGGAGCTGATCCGTGGGGTCGGCAGCCCTGGACATGATTCCACCCCCTCCCCTGAGTGCGCCCCATCCCCCACTCCTCCCCTTCCCTTCCCTCCACAGACCCCAGCTTGAGAAACGATATGATCAGAATCCAAATATCAGTCCACTGGCCCATCCCCATGAATAAAGGGACTATATTTTCAATATAAAAAGCAGCATATGTTTGTGCCAATGGTTTTAAGGTAGTGCAACATTTGTACAAAGACAAAAGCCCTTTTCCTCCCGCCACAGCATGTGCTGATGGGGCTGTTTCTACCTTCTGACTCCATCACAGCATGTACAAACCTCTGCCTAGTAAGCTAGGGTCCTGAATGAGTATGTCGTGATATACCAAACAAGCGTCACTAACATTGACTTGGAGGAAAAGAGCAGTTCTAAGACCGCCGACGCTCCTTCAATTTCATTCTTCACTCCGCAATGCGTTCGTCACACTGAACACTCGTTCCACTGGATTGTTTGTTCTAGGGACTTCTGACAAGAACAGGATGCTGTGAGATCCCTTTACCTACTAATAGTAACAATGGTTACATGTTGACCATAGTTACAGTCTTCCTGAGATAAGCCCCATCCCAGACAGCACTGAGCACGTGGATCCCATATCACTACTATTATTATCTATATTACAAGTAGCGACTAATGGGCACTGTACACACACAGGAAGAGACGGTCTCAGTAGACAAGAGAGAAAAAGGGTGGGAGGAGAAACAGAATGAAGAAGCCACATGTTCCACCACAGTCAGTAGCAGAGCCAGGAACAGCATGCTAGTCTCCTGGATCTTAGTCTAGCGTCCTGGCCACTGAACTACTTTACCTCTCTGTGCTAGCCGGCTTGGCAAGTCAAGCTGTTTACACCTTGAGATAGAAAGATCTACCTGATTAGGTCCTGGCTGCCAGGCCACCTTTCCCCCTGCATGCTGTTGCAACAGCTGAGTTCAGCTTCTGGATGTGAACACAAAGGGAACTGAACACAATGTATTGTGTTCTGAGTGACAAGTCTTTCACTCTGCAATTCACCTCCTCAGTGCTCTGGGACCCAGACTGGATCCATCTGGTGGAGGAGGCTGCTGGGTGCTGTTAGAGAAAGAATTATAGGGAACATGCTGCTAGGGCTACTGTAGCAAGGGACTGCCTCAATATCCTGGTGTTAGATGGCCGGGAAGGCCCCCAATTCAGTCTCCTGCACAAAGGGAGATGTAGAAACACTGCAGCTGCGCAAAACATTTCACCAGATTCAAAAACTTTTTGGGGGGGATAATGATGGAAAAACAGACTTTTTGCCCCAAGCACAAATTTTCATTTCATCTAAAATTTTCATTGTCAAAGTCTTTCACTAAAAAAATAAGTGTAACCAAAAACCTGTTTCTCCCCTCACCCCCTCGACCCACACCAGTCTTTCTATTGAAAAACTGGATAATTTCCACAACATCAACAACACAAAATCCAGAATTTTTCATAGAAAATCCATATAATTTTCTGCCCAGCTTTAATCTGTCCTTGCTGTGAGCTGACACGCAGTAGTCCGATTTGAGTCTACATCATGATACCCTCATGTTATCTGACAGAAGAAGCCCTGACCTAACACACAAAGAGAAAGCTCATTGGGGCAGCATGTAGTACAATGGGGTCCTGGGTCAGGACTGGGGTTCCCAGGTACTACAATAATAAACAAGAATGATTATAATAACAATTTCAGAGTAGCAGCCGTGTTAGTCTGTATTCGCAAAAAGAAAAGGAGTACTTGTGGCACCTTAGAGACTAACCAATTTATTTGAGCATAAGCTTTCGTGTGCTACAGCTCACTTCATCGGATGCATTCAGTGCTTATGCTCAAATAAATTTGTTAGTCTCTAAGGTGCCACAAGTACTCCTTTTCTTTTTATAATAACAATAAAGAACATCAAAGCTAATATAATTTCTTAACAACATCGCCGTTCCTACCCTCCATGCGCCAGACTCGCACTGCCTTGTGGAATCATTTACACCATGCCAAGTGGGCCAGATTCTGTTCTCATTACACTGGTGTAGAATCCAGAGGTCAGCCCCAATGAGTGCCAAGTGGGTATCAGCTGACTACCAGCTCAGAAATCCGGCATTTGACACCCACTTTGGCTGGTGTTGGTGATGACAAAAGGCACAAGGCACCGGGGAATCAAGACCTACTACTCCATTTCAAGCCAAACTCTGCCTTGAGCCTGTGTGACAGGAGGGAGGTGTCTGGTTGCGGCCCACAACCCATTTCCCAGGTGCTTTCCTTCACAGTGAGCCAGGACATCAGGCCCAGCCATGGCAAAGGGCTGCAGATGCTCATGCTTGGGTTTGGCAAAGAACCTAAGGGAGTTAGGCAGCCAACCCCCCATGGGATTTGAAAATCCCAGCCTGAGAGCACATGAACCTAGCACTGAGCTAGCGATGCACAGAAACAAGCCTCTGGCTGTTGGGAGGCGGGGGCGGATTTGGGCCCTTGAAACAAAAATAACCTGCTTCCTCCTTGGAGTCCGGGGATCCAAAGTTTGATCACCCCCAGCCCAATTAAAGAGCCCCATGGAAAAGGCCGTAGAGAAAGAGTGAAAGGAACGGTGTTTCCTGCCTGAGGAGATTAACTCTCCAAATTACATGTGAACAGAGAAGGAGGCGAGAGGGGGAAAAGGAAACCAGGCCTCCACCCCAAGAAAAGCAACTTCATTTAATAAAGGAGGAGTGGGGAGGGGGGAGACTAGTGAAAGAAAATGAGACTGGGGGGGTGGAATTAGCCTTGTCAAACAAGGGGCTTTGCTGTCCCCGAACTACTTCTTTATTGTTCCAATTTTTCATGCTTACTTAGTTCTGAATGCTGCACAAGACAACAGCTCATTATCAGGGGGCTGGGGTGGCGAGTCTAAGGTCCCAGCCAGCTCCCTGCAACTTCAAGGAGGTGGAAGGGGGGGGCTTTTCCCCTGGGGTGTTCTGTCTCTCCTAGCCCCCCTCCCACTGCAGACACTGGGACTGGGAGGAGCCTCGCATTGACAAGCCAGGGAAAAAGGGTTGCCACAACCTTTGGCACCAGTAGCAGAACAAAAGCAGCTGACCCTGAGGCACTAGCTAATGGGCTGGGGGAAGTTGCAGGGGGAATGCAGGGGAGAGGAGGATGCCATGAATTGCAGGCTTGATGTAGGGTTCGCCCATCCCCAGGATGCTACTGAGGCCGACCCCACATTGGCTCCAGGGAAAGGAGCACTGGGGTATTGTAAAGCATACACAAAGCAGAGAGCTGGGAGGGCTGCAATGCAGGGTCAGACACTAAAGGACGTTCCAACCGACGAGGAAGCCAAGAGACACCAATGCCCATGTGAATCCAGTCTCCATTAGGAAAATGTACATATGGGCAGCCTTGACGAGATCCAATGGGATAAGGCATGAGAGGGAATGTAAATGGGTAAATACAGATTTGGGGTCACCTGTCTATTAAAAAGTGGGATTAAAGCATCCATGGACTCTGGCAACTGCCTAGAAATCACAGTCTAGGACTTGTTGTGTATTTTCTCTTTGGCATTTCCAGATCCAATTGGCTCACTTTACTAGTCAAAACCACCCCAGAAAGAGGTTTCCTAGCGTTTGGAGCTAGGGAATATTATGGTTGTTCTAAGAGATTCTGCCATCATAAAGCCTGTTGTGACATGCTCATAACTTCCAAAAAATGCTCCCTCTTGGGATCAGATGTTGAAGATAGTGGGACACGTGTTCTACAGCTAAGACAGGAGCACACCAGTTACAGCAAACACTGAGGGACGCGCATAGCCAGGAATTGAACCCATCTCTCCTGAGCACTAGTTTAGGGGCTCAACCACAAGATCAGCATTCCTCTAAAGGGACCTGAAGAAGAGAGGAGAAGCTAAAAAAAAGTCAGAGGAAGGAATGCTAACACAGGAGAGCAATGAGGGCAAGAGAGGAGATGAGTGTCACAGGGTTTTTTGCTTTCCTGTGACTTTTCGAGGGGCAACAAGAACATACTCATAGCATCTCAGGCATTTGGGATGGCAGCCACCGGCAGAAATGAAAAGAATGTAAGTCAGGAGAATTCTTTAGCCAAGGACAGTGCCATGGGTACAAACAGCGCAGTGAGCATGCTGCAGGAACACACAAGGACCAGTTACCCATTTTGTATCTATTTATTCTTAATTTGTTCACCATGCCTGACAACAGATCTCTAAGTATGTATAAGTATGTTGTCAAGTATGCACAGTAGTCAATGGTTCCTCTGTCAGAGCTTTTCATATGTACTCAAAGGTACCATTCTCACCAGTAAAATCTATCAAGTGCATCAGTGATTAAAGGTTAGGCAGATTCAAAGACTGCTCATGGGTTATTTTCACTTGCCCTGTCAGTTACAGTCCAAAACCATTTAGAGAATGGATCAAGATTTTTCAGTGAAAAAATGGCCACTTTTTCTAACAGAAATTTTCACAAAATTTGTTTGAATTTCTCAAAACATTCTGGGTTTGAGACAAAATATCTCAGGTATCATTTACGGATTGCAGTTACCTTTTTCAGGATCTTGGGGGCGTTATTTTTCTATTGCCAATTCTGATTGGTTGGTTCAACCACATGGGCCCAGATCCTCAGAGCTAGTTGCCTCAATACCTTTGAAGATATGGGCTGCGGTCATTTCATTTCCAAGCTGATATTGTTTGTAAACAACACAAAAACAGATTGAAAAAGAAGTGTGAGGAAGTGAAAAATTGGTCATTTTGAGACTCCGCAGAATCAAAACGTCTTCCAAATTTTCATATCTTCCCCCAACCAGTTCTAGTTATCTGGTTATTGATCCAAACTCCATCTGGGGAAGTGCCAATGAGATGGAGTCTGGAAATAGCAGAAGCTGGGATCAGTGTAGCTCAGGCCTTTCAAGACTTTCCTTTTACCATATGTAGTTCAATAGTCATATATGGTTCCACAAGCAAAAGAAGAGCTAGTGTAGTTCAGCCCAGCCCTGAAGGCAGCTGCACATCTTCTTAGGAGCAAGGGCAGGGAAAGGGCTGATCCAGTTATTAAGTGGAAACCATGTCATGATTCAGATTCCAAGGCCAGAACAGACCATTTTGATAATCTAGTCTGACCTCTAGTCTATAATGCAGGCCATAGAACTCCTCCAAAATATTTCCTAGAGCAGATATTTTAGAAAACCATCCAATCTTGATTTAAGAATGGTCAGTGATGGAGTCAACTTACGACCTTTGGTAAGTTGACTCAATGGTTAATTACTTTCACCATTAAAAATGTGCACCTTATTTCCAGTCTGAATTTGTCTAGCTTCAACTTCCAGCCATTGGGTCATGTTTTACCTTTCTCTGCTAGACTGAAATGGCCATTATCAAATATTTGTTCCGCATGTAGGTACTTATAGACTGTAATCAAGTCACCCCTTAACCGTCTCTTTGTTAAGCTAAATAGATTAAGCTCCTTAAGTGTCTCACTAGAAGATGTTTTCTAATCCTTTATTCATTCTTGTGACTCTTCTTTGAACCCTCTCCAATTTATCAACATCCTTCTTGACTTATGGGCACCAGAACTAGACACAGGATTCCTGCAGAGGTCAAATCAGTGCCAGAGATAGAGGTAAAATAACCTCTCTACTCCGACTCAAGATTCCCATTTATGCATCCCAGGATCATATTAGTCCTTTTGGCCACGGCATCACACCGGGAGCTCATATTCAGCTGATTATCCACCACAACCCCCAAATCTTTTTCAGAGTCACTGCTTCCCAGACTACAGTCCCCCACCATGTAAATATGGCCAACATTCTCTCTTCCTACATGTACACATTCACATTTAGCCATATTAAAACAAACGTTGAGTGCTCATTGCCAAAAATTTTTTTTAAAAAATCCCTGCAGGTTCCCCTAGAAACAAACCTGTTTGAGGACTCCCCATTTACAATTACATTTTGAGACCTATCATTGAGCCATGTTTTAATCCATTTAATGGTGTGCCCCGTAAATTTTATATCTTTCTAGTTTTTTAAACAAAATTTCAAGCTGTACCAAGTTAAATGCCTTACAGATGTCTATTATATCAACACTATTACCTTTATCAACTAACCTTGTACTCCCATCAAAAAAAGACATCAAATTAGTTTGACAGGATCTATTTTCCATAAACCCATGTTGATTGGCATTAAATTATATTACTCTCCTTCAATTCTTTATTAATCGAGTCCCATACCAGCCACTCCATTGTCTTGCCTGGAATCAATGTCAGACTGACAGGCCTATAATTGTCCAGGTCATCCCATTTACCCTTTTTAAATATTGGCACAAAGTTACCTTTCTGCTAGTCTTCTGATGCTTCCCTGGTGTTCCAAGATTTTTTGAAAAATTAAAATTAACAGTCCAGTGGGCTCCTTGGCCAGCTCTTTTTAAACTCTTGTTTGCAAGTTATCTGGAGATGCTGATTTAAAACCATCTAAATTTGGTCGCTGCTTTTTGCCATCCTCCTGAGATACTAGCGAAATTGAAGATGTGTTATATGATATGACTACAACACTGTTTTTTCCCAAATAGCAAACAAAAATATTTATTGAACACTTCTGCCTTTTCTGCATTATTATTGATAATTCTAACATTTTCATCTCGTAATGGATCAATATCACTGTTAGAATTATTTTTGTTCCTAATACACTTAAAAACTCCTTCTTAATGTCCTTAACTCTGCTGGCCATAGATTTTGCCTTGTGTCCCTTTGCTTCCCTTATCAATTTTCTACAATACCTACCTTCTGATTTATATTCATTACTATCAACTTCCCCTTTGTTCCACTTGTTATATATATTTTTTAATGTATAGATGCCTTCACTTCCCTACTAAATCATGTTGTTTTTTTAACCAGTATGGCCTTCTTTTTTGTTTGTATCTTTTAGGGCGCCTAGTAAATTATCATTCACATTTTTCTGATTAAATTATTCATCCCAGATGATTTGGCTCATAATTTTTTTCAGCTTTGTGAAATTGTCCCTTTCAAAGCACCAAGTATATATATATATATATATCACTGGTCTGGACTTTATTCTGTTTGCACATTATAAATGTGATGAAGTCATGATCCACCCTTCCAGGAGCACAGCCAGCATCCTTAGCACTACAAGGAGTGTCACTCCATTCACCATGTCCAGACTGAGATCTGTTCTCAGAACAGCTTGTTAGGGGGCATTGATATTAATATTAATAACACCTTAACTAATTATACAGAGCCTTTCCTCACAAAGTGCTATGCAAACTTAACAGATGGATCTATGACTTATACCCAGCCATTCCTTCACCCACCACTGAAACACAGCACCTGCTGACAGCACACAGCAACATCCACTACAACTTAGAGCAGGAATTGAAGGATATAATGCCTAAATTCAGCTGTAAGGGGAATGTCAGTAGGAAGGCTTGCATATGGCCAGGGCACTTCAGCTCTTCCAAGAGAGTCCTGAAACTTTTAATGACCACAAATGCTCAATTGTCCTGCTCATCACAGCAATAGTGCCTCTGGAACTGCCTAACACCCTGCAGGGACATTGACTCAATGCAAAACCAGAGTGCCATTTTCAAACCCAACAATGCCATTTGCTGCAGGACTTGAGTTTTTCTTACAGGTCTCCCAGCCAAATGCCAACCCAGCAGAAGCCTGCTTAGCTTGTGAGACAAGACCGCAGCACATGACAGCAGATAGAGTTGGGGAAATAGATAGGTAATGCCACAAGAACAGCAATTCTACCCACAAAGCATTTCCCTTCACCTTCCTATAATATTTGTGCAATAGGTAAAGGATGCCCAACACCTCAATAGCACAGAGCCCCTTGACACTATGCTGGGGTACTGCGAGAGGAAGGACAGTGCTACAGCAAGGCAGCAACACCCAGCCCCAACACAATGCAATAATGTTGGAAGGTGAGTGAGGTCTGAGTTGTGGAGGACAGTAGTTCGGGGCCCTAATAGTATCTATTGGTACAAGGGGTTTGTCTAATTATGCAAATTTTCACCCAAAAACAAGGCAAAAAGCCCTGCTTCAAACAAATTTCTACAACCTGAAAAGGGCGGATAGCTGGAGACTCCATGAAGTCCACTAACGACTTGGCTATGGCCAATCTATTTCATGTGGAAGGCACCCAGACACTAGGGTGGTGGGCAGCAGTAAGCCTTGCGCTAGATAGATAGACTGAGCAATGAGGATAGATAGGCCTAAACCAAGATCCCAGATCCAGGGTTGGATTGGACTTTGGTGCTCAAAGCCATTTGTGTAATGGACCAAATCAGAACACTGAATTTCAATACCCCAAACGCTGGTAAAGATCACTTCTCCTGTGGCTTTTGAGCTTCCAAGCTCAGACAGGTCCCAGGATGCTAGCTCTAAGAGTATGAAGTTCACATTCTCCAGAAGTTCAGAGGCCAGAGCTTGGTTTTGCATCCATCCCTACACGACCGGCGCTACCTTTTCTTTCCCCTCTTTCTCTCCTCTCTGTTCCCCTCCCTCTGCTGTGCCTTCAGACAGTAAGGAACAAATTCCAGGGATTTGGTCTGGGGGCCCACAGAGCAGGGATGAGAGCTGCTCTCCATCTGACTGCGACGGAGCCACTCCCCTCGGTGGAAATTGAAAGCAGAAGCCATGGAGTGGTGACAAAAATCTGCATTACGTTATGGCAACTGTTGGTTTTTTTTTTTTTTTTGAAGATTTTATAATACATCGATTTGAAACCTTGCCAATCATCATCATCAAAGTGGTAGAAGCGCCTTAGAAAGAACAATGGTTCTGGAGGGGTGGGGGAGCTCGGAGGCTGCATATTGATGTCTAATCCTTTTTAATGCCAGTTCTAGAGACTGCATGGGATATTTTTTTTTCTGAAGTGTAGATACAATTTAGTATGGTAACAGGAGCCAGTAATACTAAAGCCCTAGATAGATACACTGGATTCCATTAGGCCTGGGCTGCAATTTTAACCCACCCTTTCTGAGCCCTTCACATTTTAACTCTTCGGAGGGCAGAATGCAGGGCAGGGAAGAGGAGTTTGAAGACTGGAACTAGGGGGCCCAAAAGCGAAGCTCAGGAGAGAAATGACAGAGGGGTCGGGGGGAGAGGAGCGAGAGACAATCCAAACAGGAACAGGGCTCCAGATTCCAGGCTCTGCTGAGAGATCAAATACAGAAAATGTCTTCATGGGATAGGGCAGCAATTCAACCTCTACCAATAGGCCCTGCTAGGTTTCTGCTAATATTACAGGCCTTATCTATCACCCCTCCCTGGGGCCTGATGCAACCCAACCTAATCCAATGAACAAATTCCCACTGCATTTTGGTTCAGGCCCAAAGCAGCTCTCTCTTTTTGTACACAGCCAACCAACCTCCCCCTACTTTCTCTGTTTTTCACCTCCACAAGAACTTGTCATCTGAGCCAAATGAACTGCAGGAAGCTTTGTCTGTTTCCTGAACATATGCTCATTGTAGTGCCTTCAATCCCCCCATGGGACACATGGAGGGGAAAATGGCAGCTCTAACTGGAGCCATCATTCCACCATGAAATGCCACCTCGTCAGAGGGAAGCTGCAGGTAAAGTAGTTTGGAGATGCTAAAATATTCCACAGGCTGCTGAGAAAGGGTAAGCATAGAAAGACTCTTCAAAGATGAGTGTCACAGAGCCGTGGATTCGATCTGCGCCCACCCTATCTCAGCTGCTAAAGCCCTTACAGCAAAGCACTAGCAGATGCAAACCGTTTGTTGCTAGTGACATGCAGCATTCTCTCAGCTTGGTTTCTGAGGACAGGTTTATTATGCACCCATCTCTCCTGCATTTGAAGTTATTATTAGCAGCTATCACTGGTGCCATCAGCTGGAGTGAGGTCCAGGGAGCCGCACTGGACCACGGAAACAGGGGGTACCTTTGATGATCTGGAGACATCACCACACTGTACCACAACATGCTACCCCCACCAGTTCCCTGTCCCCACCTCATCCCAAAGAGTTCTCTTGCAAGAAAGGGCTGAGATGGAGTCATCTTCATCAGTGACCCTCAACTTCCAGGTACTGTGCTCCTTTCAGGAGTCCGATTTGTCTTGCATACCCCCATGTTTCACCTCACTTAAAAACCACTTGTTTACACAGTCAGACATAAAAATACACAAGTGTCCTCACAGCACACTATTACTGAAAAATTGCTTACTTTCTCATTTTTACCATACAATTATAAATTAAATCAATTGGAATATAAATATTGTACTTACATTTCAGTGTATAGTCTATAAAGCAGTATAAACAAGTCATTGGCTGTATGAAATTTTAGTTTATACTGACTTCGTTAGTGCTTTTTATGTAGCCTGTTGTAAAACTAGGCAACTGTCTAGATGAGTTGATGTACCCACTGGAAGACCTCTACGTATCTCCAGGGGTACACATACCCCTGGTTCAGAACCACTGATCTACATTAGTGTTTGTCAATCTTTTTGCTACCAGGGACCAGCTTGCTGCCTTCCTAAACTGTGTCAGGGAGATCTCAGGGACCATTGCCAGTCCATGGGCCAATCATTGAGCACCACTGATCTACACCCTGCAATTGATAGCAACAGAAGAGGTTCCTTCAGCACTTTTCAGGGAAGGGGCTCTAGTCCTGATCTGTCCTCATTCCCACGCAAACAGGACCATATCCCATTCGTGAGACTATTCAAGAAGTTCTTCTGCAGAAATTCAAGCTAGTGACACTAGGCCCTAGACTTCCCTCTGTAAATGCATAAGATTACTGTATGTCCTCCAGGACACAATCTCCAACTCCACCAGAGATGCCTATGGTTTTAGACAGGTGCAGATCATCACCCGCATAAAGCTCTCCATTTTTGCCTCTCCATGGCACCAGCTGGGTAGCTGCAGTGACAGATCATGTAAGAGGGCCAGAGACCCACATTTACCCTGTTTTTGATGATTGGCTGAGAAGAGCTCACTCCCCTGAGGGGATAAACTTGTCCTTTTGGATCCCCTGCTCTTTGTTCCCACCACTAAGGTTAAGGATCAACAAAGAAACATAACTATTTGCACCAACCAAAGTGACAACTTTCAGTTCAGTTTGGAGCCTCTCCACACCGTTCCATCAAGGGGCTCCAGACCTGGTCTGCAGAGCCAGGTCTTTCCTGAGGTCAGGGGATTCAGCCTCTAGGTGTGTTTAGCTCGCGTTTCATCCCACGCTGCCATACCAATGTACCCCACTCCTACGGTCTCCTACCTAAGCTGAGAGGAGAATTCAGCCTCTGAGCTCATTCAGCCCCGGGCTTCCTCGCTCTGTTTCAGCAATGATCTTCTGCAGGGCTGAGATGTGCTTTAGGCCACAGGATTGCCCAGCCTCCTTCCCTCTCAGTAAAGCAGGCATTTCTCCTTTTGAGGGATGTGCAGCATCCACACTGCTTCCTTCCTACAACTAGCTGAGCCCAGCGCTCTAAACTCAGAGTCAAACTCCTCTCTCAGCTGCACACAGTGTAAACCAGAGCAACTCAGCTGACTTCAGTATAGTTATATATTTATTTACAACACTGCAGCCGAGAGCAGAATTTGGCCCATCGACTCTCTAGTGTGCTACAACCAGAGCCCAAGACATTCAAACAGCAGCAGCTGCAACACACCAGGGCTACAGTTCTGAACCAGTCACCATTCACTGGCATTCAGCAAACTGCTGATGCGACAATTTCTCATGCCCCATCTTGCCCCAGGTTAGGTACGTAAAGTCTGGGCCTTAAACCCCAATTTGGGGCTCACTTACATCAGTGTAAAACAGGAGTAACTCAATTGAAATAAGTAACTTTACACTTGTGTGAAAGAAATGTGAGATCAGAACTGGGCTCTTTATTTGAGTATGAGCATGAGCATGTTTCGGGTGATCAGATGTCCCGATTTTATAGGGACAGTCTCGATATTTGGGGCGTTTTCTTATACCAGCACCTATAACCCTCCACTCCCTGTCCCAATTTTTCACACTTGCTGTCTGGTCACCCTAATTGTGTTATGTACTGTTCAGACTCCAAGCCCTCCTCACTGCCTTGGCGCATGCCATCACCTCACAGAAGTGGGGTTCAGTCGCTGGGCTCTCTTTTCTTTGCTGTAGAGTGACAGCCCCCACATGGGCAATGGCTCATTCCCCCATACCATGGAGAAGCACAATGAGAATGTCCCACCATGGGAGCTGTAAATCCATTGATTAAATCTCCACACCTTGCTAAGAGTTGCTGCTGAAACCAGTACAGCACTCCCCAGCTGAGAAGATTCCATCCCAGTTAACAATGGGCTGATAATTGAGTTCTACCCTTTCCAAAGGAGACCTCTCCCCACCATCCAATCCCACAAGCAAATAACGTAAATTGACTTTGCCCTGGTCAGTGGGTGAGCTCCTAGCCACCAAGGCTCTATCCTGAGAGGCCTTGATTCTCCAGATGGGAATAGACCCTACTGTATTTCTGAGCCCCACTCCCTGGGCAGAAGGTGTCAAATGCCTCAGTGAGATGTCAGCTCAACTGGGACCCCAGCTGTCCCCTTTGCAAACCGGCCCTGACCTGTATGTATGTGTGAAGTGATTTGACTAATCCCTCAAGGTGGTCCAGGAAGGCAGCAGAGGAGTGGAGTGGTGAGATAGCACAGGACTACTGGAGTCACAATGCAACATCACCCTCTCAGCCGTGCTCATCCTGACCAAACTTGCTAGTGCAAAGCAGAGCTGGGATGGGAGGAGAAAGTGAGACAGGCTCCGAGGAATGAGTCAAATGCTCTAGACTGCCTCCATTCCCAGCCCTCGCCTTTTTCCCCTGCATTGATCACAGATGTCAGGGAAGAGCTATCGTGGCCCCCCCAGGAATATCAAAGCAGGGAAAGGGAACTCACCAGAGTCTGCAAACTGGCATGTTTTATTTATCTACCAGCAAGCAATCAGTCCTTGCCAGAGATGAATCTGGGATGGTTCAAATCTGGACATGACCCTTCTCATGTTAAGCAGGGCCACATCCAGGTGTTTGGGGTGGGCTCATCAGACACCTGGATGTGGCCCTGTACAACAGAACCTGCCAAACCCACCTTCTCAGGTAAGCTATAAGAGCCTCCGGGCCCGCGCTCATCCCTAGCATTCCCCAGTGGTGCTAGCACTCGGCTGCACCCGCATCCACCACAGATCTGGGTGGGTGAGGGGAATCTGGTCCCTGATTATAGTCCTAGGCTTCCCCACCAATGGACCCCAACCCTGACCTACAGGGGTCACCATCCCCTGGTGTGAAAGGAGAATTCTGTTTCCAAGGACTTCCCAACACTATCCAACCAGCAGATGGCCAACTCCTGCCTGGGGGATTCTTCTAAAGGGACAGGGGGAAATTTATTCTCCATGATCTCTCATCTATGGACTTTCCATGAGTAAGGAGAACGGATGGCTGGACACAGCCAGAGCTAGAGAGAGGGGGTATGATGAACAAGAGCAGGAGTGCCAGGATTAGGCCATGAGTTACAGGTGATACAGGATGACAGAAATGTAACATTAGCGAGAAGAATGAAATTAATCTCACACCTGGGACAGATGGACAATGACAGGGCATATTCACTGGATGGATGGAAAGCGCTGGGCCTAGTCCTTGGTGGCTTCGTAGGGGTGAGCTAGACAGCTGCTCCATAATTCCTAAGAGAACTAAAATGTGCAGTGCGTGGCTGATGCATCCTGCATGGGCAGGCACTGGGCATGGGCCTCGATCCCATTGTGACAAAACAGGTGACAGACAGTGGGCAGAGGGGCCATGGTTGTTCTGGGTCCACCTTTGTCAGCATCAAGGGGAAGGTACGTGGGTGTGGCAGGGAGCTCCTCCTCCTTTCTCATGCCTAGCCTCCCTCGGACAGGACATCACCCTAGAAGCACTGCTGCAGCCGACCTTCAGCCTCAGCGGGAGCACCCTGTGGATGCATGGCCAGCACGCTGTTCTACCCTCAGGCACAGCTCCTTGAAGGCAGTCAGGGTGCATGGCTGTATGCGAGGGGAGCATTCAGCCCCACCGGGCTACAGGGCACTCAGAACTCACAACCCTCACACCTGCGGCCTGGAGGAACCACAAGACACTGCATGGCGTGCTGCAAGAGAGACAGCTGCCCGGCACACCTGCCATACGTGTGCCCCAGCTTGCAGAGGCCTGTGCTATTCTGTGGCCTTCCTGACGCCGAGGGAGCAGCTGCCTCTCTGAGGCTTCATCAGACCAGGGATCCTGCCTGCAACGTCACTCACAACTCAGACTCAGCCCCCAGAGGCTAATAAAGACCAATAAGAAAATATTATCAGCACATTTGGTTATTGGCTCCCTGGGGAAAGGGGCCTGACCCTGAAGCCCCATCCTGAGGGGGGAGGGATAGCTCAGTGGTTTGAGCATTGGCCTGCTAAACCCAGAGTTGCGAGTTCAGTCCTTGAGGGGGCCGTTTAGGGATCTGGGGCAAAAACAATTGGGGATTGGTCCTGCTTTGAGTAGGGGGGTGGACTAGATGACCTCCTGAGGTCCCTTCCAGCCCTGATATTCTATGATCCATTCAATAGGTTTACTTGCCTGAGTAATCCTTACACACATGAGGAAGGCTTTGCAAGATCAGGACTTAGATTTGCACTGGTGTGGATCCCCCTGGCCAAGGCGTGCAGGTGACGTACCACCCATGTCTGCTCCAGCCAGAAGCAACACCGCTGGGCGAGTCCAGTAGTGTCCTCCTAGAGCCGCACCCTAGCTGAGAGCAGTGGTACTACGGGAGCAGGAGAGGAAGGAGAATCATAATTTCTTGCTTGTCCTTGTCCTTGCCTCGCCTGGTGGAAGAATAAGTCACAACGTCTGTTTCCTCCCTGAGCCACTGCTGGAGCAGCTCCTTTGCTCTGCTCCCTTTGCGCTGGGTGGAGAACGGAGAGGGCCTGTAAAACCCTAGCTAGGGAGCTCTCCTGGCCTGGCAGAATCCCCAGAAGGTGCAGGGGCAGAGTAACCAACCCCTACATCTTGCACCCCACAGCCCTAGCAAAGAGGGCGTGTTAGGAGGGATGCACAGGGGCTGTGGCTGGGAGTGCACAGTGCTCCAGCAATCCCTAGATGGATGATGTTCTCTTTGGAGACCACAGCCAGCTGCTGCAGGTTTAAGACCCCAGCCCCCGATCCCACAGGATGTAGCAGAGCAATTGGGATCACTGTCATTAAATGGACAGATCTAGCCCCCAGCATGCAAAGCCAGTCTCCCACAGGATGGTAGTCAGCGAGGAGATGCTGATTCCAACGTTTAAACCCAAACACTGTCCGGGAGGTAATACCCTGTAGCAATCCTGGACTGCTCTGCACACCTCTGGGAGGGGGGTGAAGAGCAGGGCTGGGGTCGGCCTCATGGCTGGAGGAAGAACAAGACGTGAAGGGCTGTGACAATGCAGCAAGAGCGCCATGCATGCTCTGCTTCTATGACAGATGGAGCCTGACTCATGGCCTCTATTCAGCTTCAAGAGGGGCAGCGTTTGATCTCGGCAGGGAGCCTGCAGCTAACTGCTGCTCAAATGCCAACCAGCACCTCCTCCCAATCTCAAAGGCTAGAGCTGCCTTGGACCCTGCATCCCCTCCTCAGGCAGGTCCCATGGGTCTCGCTTTTCTACAGGAGATTAGGGCAAGTTTAGAACTCAAACCCCACTCCCCATGTAAGCTAGGCCAGGGCTCTGTGAGATCAGCCCTGCCCACGACTCACAGGAACATGGCAGCTGCTGAGTTTGCAAAGAGCTGGTGACTCCAGAGAGCTCCTGGGATTCCCTCCAGCTGCCAGGGGCACTGGTTCCTTCCCATCGCTGCTGGAGGGCACAGAAGGGGCCATATCCCAAACCAGCCCCTGGAAAACTGGATATTGGTTCCCCCAAAGAAGTCTCAGCTTTGCCCTAGAAGGGCAGGGTCTGATGCTTGGGTATGTCCTGCCCCAGGCAGGAATGTCCCTTTCATGATGATAAAGCAATCCTTAGAGCTTGCCTTTCCTAGCACCTTCCGAGGATCTCAAAGCACTGCAGAAGCCTCCATACTTTAAAACTCACGACAGCCCATTTGCTGGGTCAGTATTATTATCCCTACTTTGAAGGCTAGGAAACTGAGGCATACAGAGATTAAGGCCCAAATTTTCAGTGGCTAAGGCCCTAGCCTATGTGCGACTTTGCACACCTACCTTTGTGTGGGCAGTTACAATGACTGTGCATGCAAATGGGGATTTAGACATCCAAATGCTGCTCTGCATGTGCAGGGATGGCAGCAAGTGTAAAAGCTGATGCCTCAGGCTGGCCTGCCCTCAGAACCATGCTCAGGGTCACCAGGGCATCTGCACCAGGGCCGGGAACAAACCCTATGTCTCCTGCTTCCCTGGCCTGCACCTTAACCATTAGCCCACATTCCTCCCACATGTATGACACATTCCCTATCACAAAACACACCCCCTCCTCCTCCATGCAGCAGGAACAAGGGGAGCTCTCCACATTGGACATACTAAGGGGGCAGGGCCTCAGCTGGTGGACATAGCTGATTTAGGGGATTTGGCCTCTGATTTGGAGGGAGAAGAGTTAGGGTCAGGCTGGGAGTTCCCTTCCTATCTGTCCTTGCTGCTGGGGAGGATCCAGCAGCTCCTCTCCCATCCTACTACCCGAGCGGAAGATTGTGAGGCCCCAGAGGTGCCCATGGAGTCATGCCCAAGGCTGCCCCAGGTTGAACAAAGGCTAAATGGGCCCCAGATCCAAACTTCTGGGTCCCTGGAAAAACCAGGAGGCTCCTCCAAACTGCTTGACCGTCCTCTCCCTTCCCCTTCCACCACAGTCTCCTATAGTCTGGCTCTGCAGTCCCCAGGGCAGATACAGTGTGTGAGAGCCATATCAGGCCCCGTCTTCGCATTGGATCACTCCAAGGGTCCCAGAGCCCAGCATCCAAAGACCCTGCCTCCCCCCCGCACACACACCTCTGCTGCTTGCGCCCATCCCCAGTACAAATGCCTGCTCCCAGCCAGGAGCTCTTTGATTTTCCCCTCTGTTGGAGTGTTTGGGGAAGACCAAACAAAAAAAAAGGGAGCAGGATTCCCTTTAATGAAAAGCAACAGATGGGTGTAGTTGGCGAGTGCTCCCTCCCCCCCCAGGGGTGGGGGTGCAGGAGACCTTTTAACGATGTCTGCGCGTCTGTCTCTCACTCGGGTCCCTTCTGCTGCGCACTGGTGCTGTCTCCCCAGGCTGGTGCCTTGGAACGCATCCTCTCACCAGCCGGGCAGGTCAGTGAGATGAAAGCATGCTTGCGAATCCCAGCCCTTAGTTCCTAGGAGACGGACGTAGCCCCACACCAGCACAGGACAATGGCAGGGCCTGGGCCCTCCGAGTTGTCTCGGGATGATGTCACATCTATCAGAGCAATCATACGAAGGGGTGGGGAACAAACACACACACACACAATGGAGCCAGCTTTGATGTCCCGCCAAGGAGCGTGCCTGCTGCCTCCGGCCTCTGCATACCTCCCACCTCTTGGGCAGAGAATGTGTGTGAACCGGGTCTGGGTGGACACAGACACCTGCGGTGACCAGCAAGGCAGGTTCCATCCCATGTATTTTGACTCAACCCCCCCATCTCAGGTTGTGCAGGTGGGGAAAAGCTCCTTTCCCTACACCACTATCCTGCTACGAGGCCAATTCACATTTACACCATGGCTCCTTCACACCACTTATACAATATACAGGGGCCATACTGTGGGTGCAAAAGTAACATGCTCTTTGCACAGCCAGAGTAGTGTAAAGGGGCCCTAGTGTAAAAGAGAATCAGGCCTATTACATTCATTGGAGTCACTGCTAATCTACACCACTGCACTGTACCCAAGCGTTAAGAAAAAAACAACCCAGCATGAGTCACACCCCCAAAAATCATCAGCCTGATTCAAAAATCATGAGAGTTAACAAATACACACATACATTTAGGGTTCTTGGTGTGATTTCTGTGCTTTTAGGTCACACTGGCATCATATTTTCAAGCTTTACTCAACAACCAGGAGGGCTAAATGGTTGACTCTTTTTTTTAAATGAAAGTTCAGCTTCTCGCTGATCATCAGAAGCAGCAGAATACGGACCCTGGACTTCAGAAAACCAGACTTTGACTCCCTCAGGGAACTGATGGGCAGGATCCCCTGGGAAAATAACATGAGGGGGAAAGGAGTCCAGGAGAGCTGGCTGTATTTTAAAGAATCCTTACTGAGGTTATAGGGACAAACCATCCCGATGTGCAGAAAGAATAGTAAATACGGCAGGCGACCAGCTTGGCTTAACAGTGAAATCCTTGCTGATCTTAAACACAAAAAAGAAGCTTACAAGAAGTGGAAGATTGGACAAATGACCAGGGAGGAGTATACAAATATTGCTCGGGCATGCAGGAGTGAAATCAGGAAGGCCAAATCACACCTGGAGTTGCAGTTAGCAAGGGATGTTAAGAGTAACAAGAAGGGTTTCTTCAGGTATGTTAGCAACAAGAAGAAAGTCAAGGAAAGTGTGGGCCCCTTACTGAATGAGGGAGGCAACCTAGTGACAGAGGATGTGGAAAAAGCTAATGTACTCAATGCTTTTTTTACCTCTGTCTTCATGAACAAGGTCAGCTCCCAGACTGCTGCACTGGGCAGCACAGCATGGGGAGGAGGTGACCAGCCCTCTGTGGAGAAAGAAGTGGTTTGGGACTATTTAGAAAAGCTGGACGAGCACAAGCCCATGGGGCCAGATGCGCTGCATCCAAGAGTGCTAAAGGAGTTGGCAGATGTGATTGCAGAGCCATTGGCCATTATCTTTGAAAACTCATGGCGATCGGGGGAAGTCCCGGATGACTGGAAAAAGGCTAATGTAGTGCCCATCTTTAAAAAAGGGAAGAAGGAGGCTCCTGGGAACTACAGGCCAGTCAGCCTCACCTCAGTCCCTGGAAAAATCATGGAGCAGGTCCTCAAGGAATCAATTCTGAAGCATTTAGAGGAGAGGAAAGTGATCAGGAACAGTCAGCACGGATTCACCAAGGGCAAGTCATGCCTGACTAATCTAATTGCCTTCTATGATGAGATAATTGGTTCTGTGGATGAGGGGAAAGCGGTGGACATGTTGTTCCTTGACTTTAGCAAAGCTTTTGACACGGTCTCCCACAGTATTCTTGTCAGCAAGTTAAAGAAGTATGGGCTGGATGAATGGACTGTAAGGTGGATAGAAAGTTGGTTAGATTGTCGGGCTCAACGGGTAGTGATCAATGGCTCCATGTCTAGCTGGCAGCCGGTATCAAGTGGAGTGCCCCTAGGGTTGGTCCTCGGGCCGGTTTTGTTCAATATCTTCATTAATGATCTGGAGGATGGTGTGGATTGCACCCTCAGCAAGTTTGCAGATGACACTAAACTGGGAGGAGAGGTAGATACGCTGGAGGGTAGGGATAGGATACAGAGGGACCTAGACAAATTAGAGGATTGGGCCAAAAGAAATCTGTTCAACAAGGACAAGTGCAGAGTCCTGCACTTAGAATTGAAGAATCCCTTGCACCGCTACAGACTAGGGACCGAATGGCTCGGCAGCACTTCTGCAGAAAAGGGCCTAGGGGTTACAGTGAACAAGAAGCTGGATATGAGTCAACAGTGTGCCATTGTTGCCAAGAAGGCCAATGGCATTTTGGGATGTATAAGTATGGGCATTGCCAGCAGATCGAGGGATGTGATCGTTCCCCTCTATTCGACATTGGTGAGACCTCATCTGGAGTACTGTGTCCAGTTTTGGGCCCCACACTATAAGAAGGATATGGAAAATTGGAAAACGTCCAGCAGAGGGCAACAAAAATGATTAGGGGACTGGAACACATAACTTATGAGGAGAGGCTGAGGGAACTGGGATTGTTTTTAGTCTACGGAAGAGAAAAATGAGGGGGGATTTGATAGCTGCTTTCAACTACCTGAAAGGGGGTTCCAAAGAGGATGGATCTAGACTGTTCTCAGTGGTAGCAGATGACAGAACAAGGAGTAATGTTCTCAAGTTGCAGTGGGGGAGGTTTAGGTTGGATATTAGGAAAAACTTTTTCACTAGGAGGGTGGTGAAACACTGGAATGCGTTACCTAGGGAGGTGGTGGAATCTCCTTCCTTACAAGTTTTTAAGGTCAGGCTCGACAAAGCCCTGGTTGGGATGATTTAGTTGGGGATTGGTCCTGCTTTGAGCAGGGGGTTGGACTAGATGACCTCCTGAGGTCCCTTCCAACCCTGATATTCTATGATTCTATGATTCTATGATCACATGACTCCAAGTGCTGGGGCTTGAAAAAAAGACACCAAATATGGAAGAGCTGGAGTCTTCCCTTATCACACCCCTGCATTATGGGGTGGGACGAATGAAGGGGAATGAAGGGGAAGCTTCCAAACCCAGCACTGCTTGAACCCAGCGCCACACAGCCTGCGTTCGCTGTAGGAGTGGAGCACATCTTTAGCCAAAGGATGGTTTTAGTTCTTTTCCTGGTTGTATAAATTCACTGGATAGGCCATATTCATTCTAAATGCCTGGGGTAAATGGATGCAAATTCCACAGCAGACTCTGGGCTGAATTTGGTAGTGATGTAAACAAATAGGGTGAGCCCCGAGTATGTGTAGAAACTGGTCAGAAAAGGGGCATACAGTATGCGGCACTTTGCAGGCGTTTCGGAGTCAGCGTGCAGGCAGCTGTGTGCATAGCGGGAACAACAGCAAATAGGCTGTAACAATGCGTGCCCACAGACACACTAACGTCCACTGCAGCGCGGAGCCCAGTCCAGCCACGTGCAGCAGTACTAGGAGCCCTTCCTACTGACTTCATCATGAGTCACACCTGCGTCTGCCAGGAGCTGCCCTGAATCCTGCTAGAGTCCTAGACTGGTGTGAATTACACTCATTGTACACACTAGCTGAATACCACGGCAGGGTCAGCTGAAGACTGCCAGCTGTGGCTAGGGCTATGTCTACACTGCATACCTTACAGTGGCACAGCTGTGATGCTACAGCCAGTGCCAGTGTACCATACGCAGTGTAGCCGCTCCCCCACCGGCAAAGTAAAACCACCTCCAATGAGGGGCAGTAGCTTTGTCGGCAGGATAGCCACCTTCCCTACGTCCTTCAGCAGTTCTAATCAAGATGGATCTGAACTTGGCGTTCCCCTCTGTTCCGTGCAGGCACCCCCTAAGCTCACAGCTCGGGGGATAGCATGCATTTACTGCTGCTGCAGAGCCAGAGCAGGGAGCCTAAGAGCTGGAAACACCAATACGTAGGCCCTACATAAACTGCAGCTACAATATTTGTTTATATTTTTTTTTAAATGCACCCCCTTTTAAAGTGGTTGTTTCGGATTTTTCGATACAAAGCAGTGAAATTGTGATGGGACACATGTTTCTGACTTCTTGCACGTTAGCTCACGGCTGGGGCCTCACTCACCTGAGAATGACTGTAGGCCAGTGGTCCCCAAACTTTTCCTCTCCTGCCTCCCCTTACCACTATTAGAATGTGTTCCCCCACCCGGGCCAGGAGTGGAGTTGCGGCTGGGCCGGGGCCTGTGGCCAGGGGCAGGAGCTGGGGACCAGGTGTGGGGGCTGGGATCTGAGAGCAGGGGTCGGGAGCCGGGGCTGCAGCTGTGGCCAGGGGCTGGGCCAGAGCAGAAGTGGGGGGAAGGAAGGGCCTGGTTGGTGCTCTGTCCCCATCCTCTAATGGGGGCTGGCCCGGGAACCTATGTGCCCCCCAGATGTTCCTCTGTGGCCCCCCCAGTTTGGGGACCACAGCTTTAGGCTGAACCCTGTCACTGTGCCCAAAGCCTGAGTAAATAAGTGTCATGCAGTGCAGAACCAAGGGGCTAGGCACTCTCTCCCCACTCAGTTTCCACTTGGTGTGGGGTGCGGGAGCTGGAGGCCCACTGCTGCAGACACACTAGCCATGCCCCTGCCGCAGGCTTATTGGTCCCCCTAAGGCAGCGCCCTGCTGAGAGCAGGCAATGCAGAAGTCTCACTCTCTCACATACACGCAGGCTCTCTGCAGCTTGCTGGTCTTCCCAGGCCTGGTGGTGAAGCCACAACCCTTTGGATGTGACCTGCATTGTAGCTGACTCAGCCCCCACCTATTCTAAAAGCCCACGGTGTAGTTCAGGGTCTTTTCTCTTCCCTGCTCCACAATAAGCCCTGGGAAACCTGTCACTCAGTAAGCCAGACGTGCGCTGGCCTCCCTGGGCACCCCTGCTCTGGGTTTGGAGTTGTAGTAGGGTTGCTCACGGCCTGCACAGGGCAGCTCTGAGGGATTTATTTTTCTTTAATTGAAACAAAAATCCATCCAAATATCTGTTGATAGATTCGCTTTTCTCCCCAGACCAACCCAAACTGAGAGGCATGAACTTTACAAACCTGTTAACAGGAAGGAAGGTAAAATCGTTCGGCAGCCTATGGCCCGTTCTGCATGGAACCTGCAATCCTTTGCCTAGGCCAGTTCCCGGCATTGGCATTTCTTGCAAATATCCCCTGTAGCCAATCTATGGAAAACGGGCTTTTATTTTCCACAGGGCAGGTCCATTTCTTTGGCATCTTGGATGTCAAACATTCCTGAAGCAACCCAGTGCAAACACACTGAGCTCCTGAGCTGGGGTGAGGGGATGTTAAAGGGGGGCACAGTAAGTCCTACCAGAGCTCCCTTTAGGTGACAGCTCCTCCCCTCCCTGGTAACCTAGCCTGGGACACAGAGACACAAGATGCCTTTACCAGTGCAATTTATTTGATCTCCCCACCCCCCTTTTTTTTGATTTTGCGTGTGTCTAAGTAAATTTAGTTCCCATAAAAATGAGGGACTGTCAACACTGTGTTTAGAGCCAACCACAGTGCAGGCAGCTGTTGTGCAGGCTATACACACAAAGCTCTGCCAATGCACCTCAGGCCTGCCCTGCAGCCCCTCCCCCACTGTTCCAGGCTGGACCCTCAGTCCCCACCCAGCTCTGCCAATGCACCTCAGTCCTCCCCTGCAGTCCCCCACTGTTCCAGAGTGAGCCCCCAGCCAGCTCTGCCACTGCACCTCAGTCCTACCCTGCAGCCCACCCTCTGCCTCCCCCCCAGCTATTCCAGGCCTGGGCTTCCCTCCAGCTCTTCTAATGCTCCCCAGTCCTGCCCTTCACCCCCCCACACCTCACACGCACATTTGTTAGAGCTCTGGAGGAGCCTGGGGTTAGGACCCTGGGGAGGGGCAGGGGAGGGAGAATATCCTTTGTGCTCCTCCCACCCCATGCATCCAGCTCACGTGACATAAAAGGGGCAGGTTTGGGGTTCTCTGTGATGACAGCCTTGGCATCCTCTTTTCCTCAGGAGCCCCCCTTTCAGCTGCCTTGCCATGCCCCAGGAGGCACCTCAGACTCCCCAAGGGAAGAAGGGGAGAGCTAAGATGAGGCCGTCTGTGGGCAGCCTCTTTGACAGCTTCTACCCCTAGCTGGGGGCAGAGGGAGAGACACGGGGTGGGGACAGGACCAGCCCTAGGCATGTTGCTACCTTAGGCAAATTTCAGTATATGCGCACATGCACTGCCCACACCCCTTTCCCCCCCCCCAACATTTTAAGCCCGTGCACCCATAGACACACACACAGCTCATCCACATGGGCATGTGCCCTGACACACACACTAAGGGCCACACATGCACATCCACACAGGCCCACACATCTGTGTGTGACTAATAATACTAGTGTTGATGGCTCTACTGCAAAGATACAGCCATTTATTTCTAAGGTACTGGCCAGGAGATTTCGGTTTGGCCATGCTGCACTACACACAGGTGCCAGGGTAAGGACAAAGGGAGCCATACACCCTAGTACCAAGCTTGGGACCAGCCAGGGATGGAGTTAGCCCCTGTGGCAAGGTAGAGCAGCCTCAGGGTTGCAGTGGCTTGTGCTCATGGTTCTCAAGGGGCTGTTGCACCACCTGGGGCTCATTGGGGCAAGGCCAAGGTCTAGATATGCCCCCTTCCCCAGCCACATACTTCAGCGGCCTGCCATACCATGGGATCCACAGCTGCCCGGAATGGGCTGTTTTGTAGCACCACCAGAGCAGTGCAAAGGGCAGTCTTGTTACCAGGACACAAGATACAACTTACAGGTCGACCATCTCTTTCCATCCATTTCCAGCCCCTTTTTCTTGCTGTCTAGCACCTGCCTCTACTTGAGTCTCCACTTAATTTTTCGTAGGCAAATTATGGCTGAATTTAGAGAGTAAAAACTCGTTTTACCCTCCCCTACCCCAAATTCCATACACAATGGGTCTTCTCTAACACTCACATTCTGCAGGCCGATAGCCACGAGAGTGCCCTAGCTCACAGCGCCCCCCCAGCTGGGGCCTTTCCCCTCAGTCTTTGTAGAACTGGGCTGGAGGGACCAGCCCAAGGAAACCCAAGTTTCACTTGTTCCCACAGTACAAACCACAATGTGCCCTGAGTCAGAGCCTTGCCAAGAGGTGAGAGAGCCATCTTGCCAGTACCAGCTGGACTCTGCAGCCAGGCATGGCAGGGCCCAGGTAGAACGGGCAGGTTCTAGCCCAACGGGTCCTTCTGAGCAAGGGCCAGATTGTCAAAGGGCTTTAGGCACCTAGTGGGATTTTAAAACATGCCTGAGCAGGTGAGGCATGTGGCACCCATCTATAGGAACTTAAATATCTTGGGCAAACTGGCCCCAAATGCTTTGCTGAATCTGGAACCTGCTTGCAGTCTTCAGCACATTGCAATCCCTGAGAGTCAAGGAGTCTGCTTCAGGCAAAGTCTGCCTATTACCTGGTTCCTGATGGTTCTCCCAGTGCCTCTTCAAGGTCTAGTTCCCCACATAACTGAGCTGGGCAGAGAATGAGTAATGGGATGTAAGGAGCCACATATGTCGCAGAGGAAGATCTCTCTCTTCCACTAGCCCAGCACTCAAGGGGCTGCTGCAGATTAGACAAAGGTTCCTAACCATCAGAGGATGAAGTTCTGGAACAGCCTTCCAAGGGGAGCAGTGGGGGCAAAAACCCTAACTTGTTTCAAGACTGAGCTTGGTAAGCTCATGGAGGGGATGGTATGGGACTGCCTACAATAGCATGTAGCTAATCGGCAACTGCGAGCAGCAAATATCTCTAATAGCCAGAGACAGGACACTAGATGGAGAGGGCTCTGAGTTGCTACAGAGAATTCTTTCCGAGGTGTCTGGCTGGGGGCTATTGCCCACATGCTCAGGGTCTAACTAATCTCCATATTTGGGGTCGGGAAGGAATTTTACCCCAAATCAGATTGCTAGAGACCCTGGGGGTTTTCCACCTTCCTCTGCAATTTGGTGCCTGGGTCACTTGCAGGTTTAAACTAGAGTAAATGGGGGATTCTCTGAACTTCATTAACCTGACGTTTTTAAACCATGATTTGAGGACATCAATAACTCAGCCAGAGGTTATGGGTAGAGCCAGCACTAGGCATAAGCAGACTAAGCAATTGCTTAGGGCCCCCTATTTGCTTTTTATTATGCGTTGTGGGGGAAAATATTCCAGTTTAGGGCCCCCAATCAGTTAGCATCACCATCATGAGTCTACTACAGGAGTGTGTAGGCGAGATTCTGGGACCTGAGCTGTGCAGGAGGTCAGACTAGCTCATCATGGTCCCTTTTGACCTTAGACTCAATGAGGTGGTGTATCCTACCAGGGCGTTACAATCCCAAGGAGCCATGATCTTCTGGCGAGCATGACCAGGCAATTTGGACAGCGAGTGCATATGCTGCAGGTAGCAGGCTGTCTAGCCAGGCTGGATGCTGCTCCTTACCCAACAGGAAGCGACACATGCCCACGAGTGGAGTGCGCCTGCCCTGGTCTGCCCCCTCATCCGCAGGGTAATTTGTCCAGCAGCACTCCGCCCGCCCCGAGCACAGCTCCCGCATGGGCAGGGCAGGAGTTTGTCCTAGGTTATTGGTTTTTCTCTCCAGTCTGATTGAAAGAGAACAGTGTTTATTAATTAACTGCAGAGCCAGGAGGGGGCACACTGGAGCGTAAGGGGAGGCAGCACCATTAGCCCCTTTGATGAAGAAGATGGCTGGGAGGTGGTTAACGCGCCAGCTCTGGAGTGATTTCTCCTGGAAGGAAGGAAGTGTCCTCAGGCAGCAAAAATGCAGAAATAACAGGGTTGGGGGGTTTTTTTGGTTGTTTTTTAAAAATAGCTATTCTTTTTTTCCCCAGCCATCTGGGCCATTCCCAGCTGATGGGAGAGGCAGGGGGAGCGGGACGGAGCTGGGAGAAACGGCTATAATCATTTCGGATTTATATCACATTTGCAACATATTAAATGAGGGAGGGCATCCATCCCCTATGGATTATTATATACAATCAAGCTGGCTAGGATTTTGTATTTGCACAGTCACGTGTACAATCGTACTGTACACACACACATGCACATGCCTCATTTGTAGTAGTGATAGCAACATGAGAAATTGCATTTTTCACACCTCTTTGACCTCCTCATCTGCACTCTGTCCACTAACCCACCTCCTTAGGAACATCTTGTAAGGATGGTCCAGTGGGTAGAGCCCTGGCCTAGGAGCTGGGTTCAATACCTGATCTCCCAGAGGCTTCTTCTGTGACCCCGGGCAAGTCACTTAGCCTCTCGGTGCCTCAGTTTGCCATCTGTACAATAAGGCTAATGGCACTGCCCTGCCTTACAGGGGGTTTGTGAGGATAAATACATTAAAGATTGTGATGCGCTTTGAAATCTGCTGATGAAAAATCTCTGTATAAGAGCCACGTATATTTATTGTTCTAACATCTGCACAACATCAAAGAGCCAGCATTTAAAAAAACCACCTCCTAGAGAAAGGTTTCAATGTGAAAACTCCCCCAGCATGACTCTGTGCTGAGCCCCAGGCTGGCCAGCATTCAGACACATGCTTCTGACCAGTGTAGGGGCTGATATCCCACTGTTCACAGAGCTAGAAACGGGAACTTTATACCAGCCCCCCAATAAGACCCAGTTCTTGCTTCTCTGAATTGGGGCCTCTCGGGTTACTATAATAAACATCAAATAGTCATAACAGCTGAGGAGCTTGAAATGGCATTATTAATTATATGATTTGGTAATAAATAATTATTATTTATACTGAGGTAGTGCCTAGGCATCCCAGCATGGTCCAGGCCCCGTTGCGCTCAGTGCTGCACAGACACAGGACAGTAGGACAGTCCCAGCCCTGAATATTATAATGAGAAAAGCAACTTTCTCTCTTTCATAGATGCTCCTAAAACAGGATGTTCTAATTTTTCTCTCTCTCACAGGTCTTTGCGGTTGGACTCGTAGGGTTGGGGGTGTTGGTTCTCTGTTCCACTTGAGCATGGTTTTAAACTACCATTAAACCTTCCCTTCTTCTGGACTTGGCCCGCAGCATAAGCAGCCTTAGGGCTGCTCTAATTTACATTCAGCTTCAGCCTGCCTCCTTCCCCAGCTATGTTTCCGGCCCTCACCGCAGTAAGGGGTATGGGGCAGTGCATTATGCCACAGGGGGCACATACCCCAAGAATCTCTCTGTCACCAGCCAGTCACACACAGGCGCTATTGGGACTCTACCTGGCACATGAGTGGCTTGAGTTCTCCTTTAGTGCTAGCATGGCAGGGCGGCTGGGGAGGAGCTCTTATGCAGAACGTACACGTGTGCATCTGTGTGCATCTTCCACTACGTTGCCTTACTTCGACAGCTTCGTATTTACACAGAGACTGACTTGGCATTATCCTAACCATGGCTACCTGACGTAAAGGACTGGATTTTCTTAATATACTCAGTATTTTCATGTTTTTAGCAAAACTTTCAGCCAATCGTTCACTTTCCTTTCTTTGGATTTTCTACCCTGCTTAGTCCTCATTTGAATTGTAACAGCGGCGCTTATGACTGGCCAGAGGGTATTCCTGTTCCCATCACATCAAACAAATTTCAGATTGTTCGTGGACATTCATCCAAAACTGGTTATGGGACAGATTCTCAGCTGACATAAATCAGCGCAGCTCCATTGCCACCAACAGCAAATTGGGCCCTCTGGCTGTGTGGATGCTCAAGATTATAACAAATGATGGGGTGTACTGCAATGTGGGTCCAGGTCTCTTGCCCTTACCCAGATTGGAGCTAATGGCACTGCATGGGAGGCATGGGGAGGTGCTACTGAATCACAGGTGGGAGGTTAGAATCTGGCCCTTTGTAGAATCAAGAACTGGAAGGGACCTCGAGAGGTCATCTAAGTATTATCTAGACCATCCCTGACAGGTGTTTGTCCAACCTGCTCTCCCTCCTCCTTGTAACAACCTTTTATGTACTTGAAAACTGTTATCATGTCCCCTCTCAGTGTTCTCTTCTCCAGACTAAACCAACCCAATTTTTTCAATCTTCCCTCATAGGTCATGTTTTCTAGACCTTTAATCATTTTTGTTGCTCTTCTCTGGACTTTCTCCAACTTGTCCACATCTTTCCTGAAATGTGGCGCCCAGAACTGGACACAATACTCCAGTTGAGGCCTAATCAGCGCGGAGTAGAGCGGAAGAATTACTTCTTGTTTCTTGCTTACAATACTCCTGCTAATACATTCCTTCTAATACATCCCTTTTTTGCAACACCGTTACACTGTTGACTCATATTTAACGTGTGATCCACTATGACCCCCAGATCCCTTTCTGCAGTACTCCTTCAAAGGCAGTCATTTCCATTTTGTATGTGTGCAACTGATTGTTCCTTCCTAAGTGGAGTATTTTGCATTTGTCTTTATTGAATTTCATCCTATTTACTTCAGACCATTTCTCCAGTTTGTCCAGATCATTTTGGGTCCCCATTTGTTATGCCCTTCCAGCATGACTGTGAACCACTGATAACCCTAAGAGTTCCCAGAGAATCGTCATCAGTGGTTCACAGTCATGCTGGAAGGGCATAACGAATGGGGTCCCACAGGGATCTGTTCTGGGTCTGATTCTGTTCAATATCTTTATCAATGATTTAGATAATGACATAGAGAGTACACTTATAAAGTTTGCGGACAATACCAAGCTGGGAGGGGTTGCAAGTGCTTTGGAGAATAGGATTAAAACTCAAAATGATCTGGACAAACTGGAGAAATGGTCTGAAGTAAATAGGATGAAATTCAATAAGGACATGATTTGTTTTTGACAAATCCATGCTGACTGTTATTTATCACCTTATTATCTTCTAGGTGTTTTCAAATTGATTACTTAATTATTTGCTCCATTATCTTTCTGGATACAGAAGTTAAGATGACTGGTCTGTAATTCCCGGGTTGTCCTTATTTCCATTTTTATAGATAAGCATTATATTTGCCCTTTCCCAGTGTTCTGGAATGTCTCCCGTCTTCCATGACTTTTCAAAGATAATTGCTAATGGCTCAGATATCTCCTCAGTCAGGTCCTTGAGTAGTCTAGGACGCATTTCATCAGGCCCTGGGGTGATTTGAAGACATCTAACTTGTCTAAGTAATTTTTAACTTGTTCTTTCCCTATTTTAGACTCTGATCCTTCCTCAATTTCACTGGCATTCACTATGTTAGATGTCCAACCGCCACCAGACTTCTTGATGAAAACCAAAACAAAGAAGTCATTAAGCACCTCTGCCATTTCCACATTTTCTGTTATTTGTCTTTCCACCCTCATTAAGTAATGGGCCTACTCTGTCCTTGGGCTTCCTCTTGCTTCTAATGTATTTGTAGAATGTTTTCTTGTTTTCTTGTATGTCCCTAGCTAGTTTGATCTCGTTTTGTGCCTTGGCTTTTCTAATTTTGTCCCTACAAACTTGTGTTATTTGTTAATATTCATCCTTTGTAATTTGACAGAGTTTCCACTTTTTGTAGGACTCTTTTTTGAGTTTTAGATCATTGAAGATCTCCTGGTTAAGCCACAGTGGTCTCTTGCCATACTTCCTATCTTTCCTACACAGTGGGATAGTTTGCTTTGTGCCCTTAATAATGTCTCTTTGAAAAACTGCCAACTGTCCTCAATTGTTTTTCCTCTTAAACTTGCTTCCCATGGGACTTTACCTACCAACTCCCTGAGTTTGCTAAAGTCTGCCTTCTTGAAATCCATTGTCTTTATTGTACTGTTCTCCTGCCTACCATTCCTTAGAATCATAAAGTCTACCATTTCATGACCACTTTCAGCTGCCTTCCACTTTCCAATTCTCAACCAGTTCCTCCCTATTTGTCAAAATCAAATCTAGAACAGCCTCTCCCCTAGTATCTTTCTCCGCCTTCTGAAATAAAAAATTATCTCCAATACATTCCAAGAACTTGTTGGTGATGATGAGGGACTTCAACTACCCAGACATCTGTTGGGAAAACAACACAGCAGGGCACAGATTATCCAAGTCCTGGGCTTTGGATGATTTTGTTAGTTGTTTAAAAAAAAGCCCCATCCAGCTCTTCTTCCTGGTCTGGTGGTCGGTCGCAGCCCCTACCATGACACCAACCTTGTTTTTTACCCCTTTTATCCTTACTCAGAGACTTTCAACAGGTCTGTCTCCTACTTCCATTTCAACCTAAGTCCAGGTATATACATTTTTAATATATAAGGCAACTCCTCCACCTTTTTTTCCCTTCCTGTCCTTCCTGAGTAAGCTGTACCCTTCTATACCAATATTCCAGTCATGCGTATTTTCCCACCAAGTCTCCGTGATGCCAGCTATGTCATAGTTGTGTTTATTTACTAGCTTTTCGAGTTCTTCCTGTTTATTCCCCATACTTCGCGCATTAGTATATAGACATCTAAGATACTGATTTCATTCCCCCACCCCCAGGTTCTGTCTTGTCTCTCCCTTATTTCTGCTATAACAGCCCATGCTCCCCCCAGATTCTGACACTTCTCCCACGTCTCCATGTTTTTGACTTATCTGTGGGCTTCGGTCACCTGCCCCTGTTGAACCTAGTTTAAAGCCCTTCTCACTAGGTTAGCCAGTTTGTAGCCAAATATGCTCTTCCCCTTCCTCAATAGATGGACCCCATCTCTGTTTAGCAGTCCTTCTTCCTGGAACAGCATCCCATGGTTAAGGCAGCCGAAGCCCTCCTGGCAACACCATCCTCGCAGCCAGGCATTTATCTCCAGGATGCATCTGTCTCTGCCGACGCATCTACCCTTGACTGGAAGGATTGAAGAGAACACCACCTGCTCTCCTAACTCCCTCACTCTTACTCCCAGAGCCCTGTAGTCACTTCTTAATTCCCTGACTAGTTCGTGAAAAATGTTCCCTGCTGTTTGCTCTGCACTAATGCTAACAGCACACTTTGGTGCTTTGGAGAACAGAGGCACCCAATTGGCCCCTGTGGCAGTCATATGATTTATAAGAAATTTAATAATTGTGAATTAATAAAACATGCAATTGGCTACAAAAGTGACATCTGCCTGTATTAAGGAGTCTAATGGCCGTTCTAACTCTGAGCACTGGATTTCCATGCAGTAACTGGTATGGAAATAAGATGTATCTCTCTAGATTTAATGGGACAGTTATTGTACATTAATTAAATGCCATTGGACTGTTCAGCCATTGGACTGAGATAGCTGTGCAACCTCCCACAACACACACTGAAGTCAATAGGGCATGTGGGTGTTCAGTACCTATGTAACAGACTGATCCAGAGGTGTCCATTGACTCACCTGGCCTTTGGGGCAGATTCAAGATGCACACAGGACAGGTAACATACGTATAGGATGATGACACCCAGCAAGAGTATTGAGGGCATTATAGTGACTACAGCTCTCCGAGATCTATGCTCTATGGAGGACGGAAACCCAGAAGTTAAAACTTCTGATCTGGATTCTACTCTTGAGCGTACTGTTCTACTGTAATTAGAACTTCCAGAATCCAAACTTGTTGGAAAATGATAGAAATTAAGGTTTAATGACATACAGCTCCAAATCCTGCTGTCAGTTACACTGGTGTACATCTGGAATGACTTCTCTGATTTTACACTGGCGTAAGTGACAGCAAAATGGGGCTCAGAATCACTAAAGTCAACAGAAAGGGAGATTTCAATCCATGTGGCATATCTGACTCCATGGCAGCGCTTGCATGCATTTTCGTAGAATCATAGTGTGACGTTGTACTCCATATGTTTTATGGAAATATGCTTATAGGTGTGAATATGAAGTAACTGGAATATGCTTTATGCAAAAGGTCTCTTATAAGGTATACTTACAAAGCTTATAATCTACTGAATATATTCCTTCTATTTGTATGTATGTATCATTCTTGTATCTGAAGCTAGAAATATGAAGTATAAATCTGAGGTCTTATTGTAATTATGCAAAGTGTGGGCCATTAATGGTGGTTTGGAAGCTTGATGGCTCCCATTGACTAGGACAATTGGTTGCAAATCTTCTGTTTACTTGCGAACGTTCCTGTGTGCCTGCAGGCCAGCCCTGGAAGAATGGAGGCTGGGGTGTCACAGGACATGGGAACATGTCACCTGATACTGGAATCCATCTTAAATCTGATACTGGAATCCATCCATCTGGTGCTTTTCGACTTAGAAGGAGGAGTGGGGACTCAGAGAGACAAAAGATTTCCACCTTGTGCCAAAGATATAAAAGGGGGTGGAACAGAACAAAGGGGCTGCCAGTCATGAGAACGCTCCTGCTTTCCACCTAAGATGTCTGCTGGAACTAACAAGGATTGTACCAGGGGAAAGGATTGGGCCCAGACTAGGAAGGATTCTAGTCTGTAAAAGATGCTTATTGGAACATCTCTGAGGGTGAGATTTTACCTGTAAACGGTTTCTTAATGTATTAGGCTTACACATGCATATTTTTGTTTTATTTTGCTTGGTGACTTACTTTGTTCTGTTATTACTTGAAACCACTTAAATCCTACTTTTAATACTTAATAAAATCACTTTTGTTTATTAATTAACCCAGAGTAAGTGATTAATACCTGGGGGAGCAAACAGCTGTGCATATCTCTCTATCAGTGTTATAGAGGGCGGGCAATTTATGAGTTTACCATGTATAAGCTTTATACTGAGTAAAACGGATTTATTTGGGGTTTGGATCCCATTGGGAGCTGGAGATAGGTGACCTGCTTGAGCAGTTTTTAGTTAAAGTCTGCAGCTTTGGGGGCATGGACCAGACCTGGGTCTGTGTTGCAGCAGGCTACTGTGTCTGGCTCAACAAGACAGGGTTCTGGAAGTCCAAAGCTGGCAGAGAAAATGGGCTTAGAGGTAATTCCAGCCTGTCAGGTGACAGTACCAAGGGGGTCTCTGTGACGGAACCCGTCACACATAGAATCATAGAATATCAGGGTTGGAAGGGACCTCAGGAGGTCATCTAGTCCAACCCCCCACTCAAAGCAGGACCAATCCCCATCTAAATCATCCCAGCCAGGGCTTTGTCAAGCCTGACCTTAAAAACTTGTAAGGAAGGAGATTCCACCACCTCCCTAGGTAACGCATTCCAGTGCTTCACTACCCTCCTAGTGAAATAGTGTTTCATAATATCCAACCTAGACCTCCCCCATTGCAACTTGAGACCATTGCTTCTTGTTCTGTCATCTGCCACCACTGAGAACAGCCGAGCTCCATCCTCTTTGGAACCCCCCTTCAGGTAGTTGAAAGCAGCTTTCAAATCCCCCCTCACTCTTCTCTTCTGCAGACTAAACAAGCCCAGTTCCCTCAGCCTCTCCTCATAAGTCATGTGCCCCAGCCCCCTAATCATTTTTGTTGCCCTCTGCTGGACTCTCTCCAATTTGTCCCCATCCTTTCTGTAGTAGGGGGGCCCAAAACTGGACACAGTCCTCCAGATTTTACAGCACTTTGCACGTGACTTCCTCTACCCCTGCTGTACAGAGCTAGTTTCACTGCTGCTGCAAGTTTCTGGAGGGCAACAGAGCCAGCAGAAATGGGGACCCACTGTTTCTAGTGTGTGGTGTTTATTTGCTAAGAATAGAAATCAATTTTTAATCCGAGATTACAGAAATGGTTTCCTGAGCATAATACTGCTAAAATGGCCTTCCCCACACAAACTCCCCAGACCAGGGGGGCAAGATTCATACTGTGCCGACCATCAGCCAGAGGCTGACTCAAGGCTTCCACCCCCCAGGTGCCTGGCAAAGAAGGGCATCTTGTGAGCCACCACTCCCTCCAACAGCCTTGGCATCAAGGGCTCAACTGGCAGCAAGCCGTGAGCTTTTGGTCCTGTAAACAGTTTTCAGCACTGCAAAAATGGAGTATTTCAGGTATTTTCCATGTGTATTTCATTCCACCTAGTCTCACCTAGTCATTCTAGTGCCAGTGTTTTAGGATTTTATCAGTTTTAACATCTAACTGGAACCTGTGAGCCATCTTCTCTGCTGGTGTAAACTGGTGCAGCTCCATTGAAGACAACACTGCGGATGACAGTGGAGGATCTGGCACCTTATAGTTAAACAAATAAGAGTTCACAAAGGGCAGCTGTAGCCCTGTCCTGTTCCCTATGGCTCAGCCCCTGTAGCCCTCACCAGTTCCCACTCAGCCCTTGAATCAATGGGGGTTCTGCTTAAGTGAAGACTAAAGCCCAGATTTTTAAAGCTATTTAGGCATTGCAATGCCTAACTGCTTTAGCAGCCTAAATCTCATTTTCAAAGGCACTTAAGACTCTACTCACTCTTGACTGTCAGTGGGGTTTGGGCTCCGAAGTGCCTAAATCTCCAAAAGGAGACTGAGGTTCCTAAGTCACTCAGTCATTGCAACACAGCACAGCAACCCTAAACATCTGTACACATCTGGGCCTAAGGCCTTCGGCCATGGCTCTGCTGTGCTGCCAACTGATTTCCTGCAACAACCCCAAGCTGGCTGCCTACCCTTGCAGCTGGTTCTCGCTTCCTCCCTGCGCTCAGTGGAAGGGGTCCCTTGCATACTGTGCGGTGGCCTTTTCCCCTGCACCTGAACACAGTGCTATCACTGCCCAGCTTTACAGGGCACCTATCACCTCTATGTGTGGCCAGGCTTCACCGAGTTCAGCTCAACCTTTCCCCCAAGATAGGGAGCATGTGTCCCATGAACCCAAAGGAGCCCACACACTAATGGCCCCAGAAGGGCCAGGGATGAGAGGCCAGGCTCAGGGCACTAATTGCGAAGGTGATCCCAGTGCCTGCATTAGTAAAACACTGGACCAGAGAGACAGCTCTTGCACCGCGCTCTAGAACTGGCTTGAGTTGGGCTCAGATGGATTTCTGGCAGGAAGCCGAAGTGCCCTAGAGATGAGCTCCCAAAGACCAAAGAGAACTCCTACCTCTGCCAACTCCCCATGCGCACAGTGCAGTTGGGGATCTACGTAACACAATGGCTCCTCTAAGAATTCCAGGGGTGTGGGGCTCAGCTCTCATCAAATTTCAACCTCAGGGGCTTTCCCCCCCTCTTCACAAACAATTCCTCACCCAGAAAAATGAGAGAGCTTCCAAATATTTTCAGGTTTCAGAGTAACAGCCGTGTTAGTCTGTATTCACAAAAAGAAAAGGAGTACTTGTGGCACCTTAGAGACTAACCAATTTATTTGAGCATGAGCTTTCGTGAGCTACAGCTCAACATCCGATGAAGCGAGCTGTAGCTCACGAAAGCTCATGCTCAAATAAATTGGTTAGTCTCTAAGGTGCCACAAGTACTCCTTTTCTTTTTGAAAATATTTTCAGTGCCTCTTCTATAAAAACCTGCCCCAAATGCCCTTTGAGCTTTGTTGGCTGTGCCCCTACGGTGCCAAGCCTGGCTGTGGAAGAAGAATGCTGAAAAGCATGCTGGATGCTTTCAGGTCTGCTAAAAAGCTGCTCAAAGGTGATAAATCTAAAGCAACATGCAACGTGCGACTCTGAGCCCCTCGCCCTTCCAGAATCCAAGCCCATCTCCAGTGGAAGTCAGTTGCTATAGCCGATAGCTGGATCCAATTTATAAGGCACTCAATGGAGACAATCACCAGGGAAGAAGATAAATAATATTCAGATGGAACATTTACATTTAATTGACTGAACTCTATTTGTCTTCTTTCCTGATGATTGTCTCCGCCAAGCACCTTTTAAATTGGATCCAGCAGCTATCAGCAATATTAACTTAACTTCTCCTTCCCATTGGCCCAGCTGCCCATACCAAAATATTGGGCTCAGAATAAACTTTCACTGTTCATCTACATAACATTTCGGTTGTTCTGAACGTGTTGGCCTTCAAACACTTTTCTCTGCAGACTCGGAAGTAAGCAGAGATGTGTTTTAGGTGATTTTTAAATTCTAAGGGCCTGAGCTTTAGCTGGTCTGTCAGCATCACTTCACTGAAGTCATTGGTACACCAGGCAAGGATCCTGCCAGGAAACGAACAGCAGGCTGTGTGACAAAGTTTCTGTGCAGGTAGGAGTTTGGCAGAACCACAAGGGTGAGTGCTGAGCCAATTTGTGCTCCTGAATGAAATTCACCCATCAGAGAGCAGGCCTGAGGCCTATGCACCACTGAACTTTATGGTGCATGTATTGGTGCTTGGCCCATGGGTGAATCTCACCCACCCTGATTGTTACGTTAATCGAAGAGAAAATGCCTTTAAAGTGAGTGTGAAACTCGCTCTTGCTCATTTCAGCTATAAGCTGCCAGTTTCAGCAGCTACTGTCCTCTGGCCCCTTGGGACAGTTTGCTCACATGCTCCTGCTCAATGTAGGTGCTATGAGAAGCACAGGAGAGGTGGCCTCTGAGGCAAGTCATCCAGGACTTCATAGATAGTCCAACATCTTGTATTTCACTTGGAAGTGAATTGCTAGCAAACCGAGGGAAGAAGGTCTAGGAGAAGTCTATAGCTATCCACGGAGCAGACACAGCCTGGGTTCTGGGAGTGCAAGCTTCCTCACCTTGCCCTGCTGACATATGTCACCTGTGACTTGGAGGGACCATTGCTCAGGGGAGAAGGGAGTTCAGTTTCTAGGGCCGCCTTAGTGCTTGGCCCCTCTGCAAAGTTTGTCAGCAAGGAGGTCAGCTGTGGTAGGACAGAGGCCCACCCACCTATTGCAGCGTGACCACTGAACAGGAGGAGGATGACTAGGTTACTCCTGACCGGGTCCAGAGCTGATGCTGAGACACAGGGTGTGCCCATCCACTCCCTTCTGTACATGAAATTCAAATAAGTAGGGGAAAGGTCTTATGAATATGGGGCCAGATCCTCAGCTGGTGGAAATCAGCAGAGCTCCACTGACAACAACGGCGCTATCCTGATTTACATCAGTTCACTGTCTGGCCCATTTACACAAATATTTTCCCCTTGGGGAGGAATAATGACTTCAGGGCATCCCAGTCTACACTGCATCAGCTCTCCATACAGGCAGGCCCTTCGGTAGCCCTTCAGGTATTGGGGAGTCCTGAATCCCAGTTGCTAAAGGTGTAATGCCTCAGGCACCCAATAGAGGAGAGAGAAATCTCATCCCAAGCTGGTTTTCCCCCAGGGAACAGGGAAGATGGGAAGCCCCAGGTTTCCTGTCTTTGAGTCCTAGCTGCAGCAACCTGGAAAAGAAAAAGGTTCGGGTTGCAGAATCCTAGGAGTAGAGGGAGAGTATGTAGCTCTGCCTCTTGCAAAGCCAGGGTAGGCAAAAGAGAACTCTCTGGAGACAGCAGACTGGCCTTCAGTAGGATATACCTACAAATGCACTGCACAACAGTGGCCAATGACAGGACCACATAAAGCATGAAAAGGCTGTGGGGATGGAGGCAGAGAAACAAAGACCCACTTGGGTACCATGTTCTAGGCACCCAGAGCCCACAATCATAGACGCAGAGACTTTAAGGCCAGAAGGGACCACTGCGATCACCTAGTCTGTCTGCCTGCCCATCAAAGGCCACAGAACCTCACCTACGCACTCCTGTAACAAACCCCCTAACCTCCGACTGAGTTACTGATGTCCTCAAATCATGGCTTAAAGACTTCAAGTTATAGAGAATCCCCCATTTACACTAGTTCAAACCAGGAAGTGACCCATTCCCCATGCTGCAGAGAAAGGTGAAAAAAACCCCAGGGTCTCTGACCTGGGGGAAAATTCCTTCCCGACCGCAAACATGGCAATCAGTTAGATCCTGAGTGTATGGGCAAGAGCCACCAGACAGACACTTGGGAAGTGACAAATGTGCTAACAACATAAGAATGGCAATACTGGGTCAGACCAAAGGTCCATCTAGCCCAGTATCCTGTCTACCGAGAGTGGCCAATGCCAGATGCCCCAGAATGAATGAACAGAATAGGTAATTATCAAGTGATCCAACCCATGTTGCCCATTCCCAGCTTCTGGCAAAACCGAGGCTAGGGACACCATTCCTGCCCATCCTAGCTAATAGCCATTAATGGACCTAGCTACCACGAATTTATCTAATTAATTTTTGAACCCAGTTATACTTTTGGCCTTCACCACCAACCCCTGGGAACAAGTTCCTCAGGTTGACTGTGCGTTGTGTGAAAAAGTACTTCCTTTTGTTTGTTTGAAACGTGCTGACTATTATTTAATGGGATGACCTCTGGATCTTGTGGTGTTTGAAGGGGTAAATAACATTTCCTTATTCACTTTCTCCACACCATTCCTGATTTTATAGACCTCTATCATATCCCCCCTTAGCCGTCTCTTTTCCAAGCTGAAAAGTCCCAGTTTTTTAAATCTCTCCTCATATGGAAGCTGTTCCATACCCCTAATAATTTTTGTTGCCCTTTTCTGAACCTTTTCCAATTCCAATATATCTTTTTTGAGATGGGGCAACCAGAACTGCTTGCACATTTCAAGATGTGGGCATACCATGGATTTATATAGTGGCATTATGATATTTTCTGTTTTATTACTTATATCCCTTTCCTGATGGTTCCTACCATTCTGTTAGCTTTTTTGACTGTCGTTGCACATTGAGCAGATGTTTTCAGAGAACTATCCATGATGTATGTATAGCTGGGATTATTTTTTCTAACATGCATTACTTTGCATTTATCCACATTGAATTTCATCTGCTATTTTGTCACCTAGTCATTAAGGTTAGTGAGGTCCCTTTGTAACTCTTCACAGTCAGCTTTGGACTTAACTACCTTGAGTAATTTTGCATCAATTGCAAATTTTGCCACCTCATTGTTCACCCCTTTTCCAGATCATTTATAAATATGGTGAACAGCACAGGGCCTGTACAGCTCCTTGAGAGACCTCATTATTTACGTCTCGTCTTTGTGAAACTGACCATTAATTCCTACATTTCGTTTCCTGTCTTTTAACCAGTTACTGATCCATGAGACCTCCCCTCTGATCCCAGGACAGCTCACTTTAAGTGCTAGGGCAATGGAGAACTCAGTCCCTGGCATCTCCTGTGGTGCGTCGTATCACTAATAACATGACTGAGGTTCCGTCCCCACCTGCATTGTGACTTAGCATAGCTCCTCCAAGGCACTCTCCAAGGCCATCAATACATCTCCTTTGTTAGCTCCTTGGGAACAATTAGCAAGTCACTCTCTGTGACTCTTAGTACAATGAGGGCCCCTGGCAATCCCAGCGCGAGCTTATGTAATCTGGGAGATCTTTTGGTTACCCCAAACCACCATTCTGCAGTGTCACAGACTATTTATGAGCCCCAGCTAAACTTCCAGCAGACCTCAAATGCCTACAGCCTAGACATGACCCAAACTGAACACCTCATTTGGTGAAAGAGACACTGGCGGTAGCACAGGCAGAGAGCAGATATTGTGTGTTGCTTTACCAAGGACAACACAGAAGAGACCTTGGAGTCAACATGTTTGTTGACCGAAATGAGGTTCTTTGGTTTTATCTAGGATGGCCAGTGCCCCCAGCACAGTAACCCTGTCACCAGCATGAGCTGCTGGGGGATAGATCATGTCCAGCTTTTGAAGCATAGCACCCCTGATGCCTGTCTGGGATGCTGGCAGCTGGAGTAAATCCTGGTAAGCAAAGAGCAAAACATTCCCCCCAGAGACTGATGGAAAGAAACAGTGCCCTGCTGGGAGACAGCTAGATTGGCCATAGTTAAGGCTAAGATTCTGTCACCCATATATTTAGTAAAAATCACAGACAGGTCACGGGCAATAAAGAAAAATTCACTGAAGCCTGGGACCTATCGGTGACTTTTACTAAAAATATGCATGACCAATGGAGAGCTGCAGGCTCCCCCCATCACCCAGGGGCCTGGTCCCCCCACTGATCGCGGCGGCTCCAAGCATCCTGGCCACCTGTGGCAGCTCTAAGCCCCAGGGTACCCTGGCCGCCTGCGGCAGCTCTGAATTCTGAAGTACCCTGGCCGCCTGTGGGGGCTCCGTGCTCCAGGGAACTCATGGCGGCTCTGTGCTCTGGGGTGCCTGCAGTGGCTGGGACTTCCCGGGAGCCTCACTGCCTGCAGTGGCCAGGAGTTTGGGTCTCCCCACCGCCTTGGAGCTCTTGGCACCCCTGCCTCCAACCCGGCTTGGAGCTGCCTGTGGGGCACTCCTGCCTCCCTCTGTGGCTGGGAGCTCAGGCCCCTGCAGTTCCCCACCGCCCCTGCAGCTCCCAGGCACTGGGGGCTCAAGTCACGGAGGTCTGTAGAAGTCACGGATTCCATGACTTCTGTGACCTCCGTGACAAAATCATAGCCCTAGCCATAGGCAAGTTATGGAGACTGTCACTGCCCGCAGCACTGAGCCCAACTCATTGCTAAAGTACTGGCAGATAGGAGGATGTCTAGGTTATGAAGGACATTGGGGCCCCTAAAGCCATGGTTCCGTCCTCACCTGCATTGCGACTTAGTATAGCTCCTCCAAAGCACTCTCCAAGGCCATCAGTACATCTCTGGGGTTGTGGGGAGTTAGGGCATGTCTGGGTTAAGGAGTACAGTGCCTCCAGCAATCCATGGCCACCAAGTATGGAGATGCTGAAAGATGAAAAACAGCCAACTCCCCAAACACTGTGGGTGGGTAGTGTTATATAGGACATGTCTAGGTCCAGAACCTCCACTTCCACTGAGTCAACTCAGTTCCAGGAATGGAGCATAACTCTTGGGCCTTTTGGCAGTCACGATCCATGACAATACCTTACTGCATCCCAGCTTGTTTCAGTTTGGCTGGGATCTGAGCAGTGAAGCTGTATGTGCTCTCTCGCTGATGCAGGTTTACTTTGCTCAGCATCTGACGGCATGGGTGGCCTCTTCAGTGCTGTGCTGCCAGTACCGTGAACTAACAGAGTTGCAGAAGATATATTAAAAAACCTCCACCTACAAAAACATGATTTGTTTTGTAATAAATCTCCTTCTGTTTTGTTTTTGATGGGAGATGGTGGCTCTGGGATCTGAGGGGCTGGGAGACAGCTCAAGACAATTCAAATTCCTCCCCCAGGTGCTATCAATTAATGCCTTCATTAAACACCAAGATCAAAGGCAGCCACAGCTGGAGCATGATGGAACAACGGAGTTCAGCTCCATGAAGTCACCCACAAGTGGTGACAACTTCAAAAGGGGCTGGATCGTGCTGCACCAGCAGGACATGGAAATGGCAAAGCTGCCTGTGCCTGAAGAGAATGAGAGAGAGGACTCTTCCTGGGTCCCCCAGTCCATCATGGAATAAAAAGCAGGGGGACAACCATGGCCAAGTGGCCTTCAGCACATGTGCTCCATAGGGAAGCCACATGACCCAGCTGCCAGAAAGCCACCCTTGAGCAGCAGCTCAAGGACTAAACCCTGGAGTCCATAGCACATCGCCCATTGATGTCACTGGCAGCCTCAAGTGCTCCCAGTGGAGTGTGGGGCCTGGAGCTTTGGTGGGAGGAGGAATGGAAAGGGTTTGGGAAGAAGGCAAAAATCACTCATCTGGGGTTTCCAAGGAGAAGCTTACGTAAAGCACAGGCTCCCCCTGGCACCACTCGTCCGGTAGCATCTCAGCTCTGCTCCCGCAGTATCCATGCTCTCTCAGTCAATCCTGGCCTCCCCTGCACTTTTCCAACATTATTCATTTGTTTCTATCACCAGAGCACCTAGGAGTCCTGCTGAGGGACCAGGCGCCCGCAGGATTCGGCGCTGTACAAACACAGAACCAAAAGATGGTGCCTGCCCTAAAGAGCTGACAGTCAAAGTAACAGTCTTCATACTTGATTGCAAAAGGATCTCTCTCTCCTGCAGGTGAGATTTCTTCTCCAGGTTCACTTGGCATCTAGCGCATACCAAACAGACAAGCCCTAAACAGATGAATTCTGAGTCCTTGCCTGTGGTTCAAATGTTCTGAAAAAGGCACCAAAGCTGATCTAGAAAGACATGTTTTCCTTTTAAAATTCCTTGGCAGAATTCAGCCCTCTGCACCAGTCCTGTATGTGCTTGTATCTGCAGTCCTCTCTCTTTGGCAGGTAAGATAACCCAGGTTTGGTGAGACAAACGTGTGCTTCACCCAGGTGAAAACATGATCCCCGCAAGCTCTGACGAAGCAAGGGGAGGAACTGGTGCCTCTCGCGATGGGCCCCTTCGACAGACCCTGGAAGTCCAGGGATGCACCCGAGTGAAATGCAGCATGTGAGCTCATGGTCAAGGACCCTGAGAAAATGGTTTCACTTCAGAAGCTGCTGCTGTTGATCAGCTGGCACAAGGCATGAGAGTTGTTGAGTATTACAAGATAGTCACTACCTGCCACAGCAGAACTGCTGATGGGCTGCTTGCAGCTACCATCCACATGGCATCTTTCTGTTCCACCTCCGTGAGCCATACTCCCTTGCCATGGCTACCCTGCAGGAGCCCATACGCTGCAGCTATTCCATCTTTATCAGCTCTGCCTCAGCTACTGTTATGCCACCTGTGAGTCCCTTACACACCAAGAGGTTGGTTGTTGGTGGTGCACAAAGTTCCCACTGTTTTCAGTGGGAATGGTGGGTGCTCAGTGCACTGAAAGTCAGACCCTCGCTGTGCAAGCATTCACTGCCCCCCTTCTTCCACGCAACACCCACTTAGCCCTGCATTCCCATGCACACGGCACACACATCCTAGGAGCACTCCCCCAGGCCAAACGCCTGCATGCAAAGACCTGCCATTGCTTTCACACTGCTTTCTAATTTCGTGCCTACAATCATAGGCCAGCACCAAACCGCAGGAACTGCTGACGGAATTCTAACATCCGGCTCCCTGATCGCACCTGCAAATGGGTGAGAACTGATTGCACCTATGCGTACAGGCAATGTTCAGTCTTCATAAGCATTGCCCCTAGTGTCTAGTAATGTACACGCAACACTGACACACATAAATCCGTAGCTGCAGCTAGTCCACACAACACAACCCCAGGAATGTTTTCTTTAAAGATATGTGGGTCTATATTTAGTTTAGTTAGACCCTTTCCGATAAATTTAGTAGATACTAGCATCTAGTTGGGTGTGTGAAAATCCAGTGCGTGTTAAAGTGCGGCCCTTGAGCTTAGCCACAGTGGTACATGCGAGATCCCATGAGTGACCTGCACAGCTTCCTACCCCGGACACACAGTGAGGCAAAGGACCAGCAGCTCTAGAGCCAGGAATAGGGCAGCAGGCACTGAGGGTACGTCTACGCAGCAAGCAGATTCCCATGCCAGCGAGACTCAGAGCCCATCCTGGGGGGAGCTCAGGCTCTGAAGATGAGGAATGGGGATGGGCTTCAGAGCCTGGGTTCCAACCCCAGCTCCAACATCTACACAGCTGGTTTTAGTACAATAGTGTGAGCCCTGCAAGGCCTGTGGTCTGAGACTTGCTGCCATGGGATTCTGCTTGCTGTGTAGGTGTATTTTCAGCAAGCTTCTGCCACTAAACACTCCTGCAACAATCCTTAGCCCTGCCTGCAACATCCTATGCTATCCTAGTCTGGAGCCCTCACTCAGCTCTGCTGTTGAACCTCACTTTTCCTTTGTAACTGTTCTAATCCTGGACTCCCCCAAAGGCTGCACCCTGGCCTAAATCAACCCTTGCTAGCCTGCTCCTTGTGCCAGTGGTAGGGGCCTTTGACGCTGATTTCCAGGGACTCTGCTGAGGCTTGCCAACACAGTTTGCTTGTGACTTGCACAAATTATTTGAAGTTGGATCTAGCAAAGTAAACGGCATGGCACGGAAGGGTATTGTCTTTCCTACTGTCATTGTACACATTAAATCGCCTGATTCTACAGGATGGACATCTTGCAAATGCCTACGACCATAGTGACATTTGTCTTTGCAGAGCGCTGCTGAGGTGTGGATGCACCAGGAAGCTCAGGAGGAAAAGGGATATTTGACTAGCTAAAAGAGCAGCACTCGCATCTAGTTCAGCAACAGCAAACCCCATCTCCAAGGCAGGGATGTTCAGATCTACTGCAAGTTTGGTAGCAGATTCCAGTCTGGGATTTTCCTGCAACTGGCTCAGATGAAAAGTGTGTGCTTGGCTAAGCAATGAGCAGCAGAGTCACATGTGCAGCTCTCATCAGGTTTCTGAAGCGTCGTCCTTCTGCAAAGCTGCCTTAAGCTTCTGATATGCACAGTCCATTCACTGCCCCATGCGCTTTTGTGGCACTCATAGCTTAGAAGCGGGACAAAAAGCAACAAGATTTTATCATTATGGTTATTTTAATTTATAAAGCAAATCAAACTCCTTCAGGGCGAATCTGTTTGCACTTCAAAAGAACCTCTCTGAAGCCTGAGTCAGCAGGACTCTTTGGTATGTGCTTCATAGAATATTGGGGCTGGAAGGGACCTCAGGAGGTCATCTAGTCCTCAAAGCAGGACCAATCCCCAATTATTGCCTCAGATCCCTAAATGGCCCCTTCAAGGATTGAACTCACAACCCTGGGTTTAGCAAGCCAATGCTCAAACCACTGAGCTATCCCTTCCCCCCTTAAGCATCTGCTTAAGTTTCACTGACTTGACTTGGGGACAGAATTTGTATATATTAGCATGTATATGTTCAAGAAGGGTGAGAGTTAAGGTTGCTTTGAGAAGCTTGGGCCAATCCTGATGTCATTGAAATCAACTGGAGTTTTGAAATGTCTTCAGTGGTGCCAAGATTTGGCTGCTCAACTAAAAATTTCTATGTGATGGGGAGATTAAAATCTCAGCTCTAATGTTTGCATTCGCCAGCTTTATTCCACATTGGCTGTGGCTTTCCTGGGAGCATATAGCCTCCAACTGTGTGTGACCGTGTGATCATTTGGGTGAAATCTGCTTTACCAAGCAAGTACCTTTTTGCTCAGAGAGGCCACTCTGCATCGCCCATTCTCAGTGGGCATTGTTCACAGAACAGAAATGTGAGCATCTGGCAACCCCTTGAGTCACAAAGCATTAATTGAATCAATACCATCTTTCATTGCATGGCACTGCTATTTATAAGTTACAGGGGCTAGATCAATGGTTCCCAAACTGGGGTTCACGAAATGTTACAGTGGGTTCTCAGGAAAAAATTCCCTAATGGCGGACAGAGCTGTCCATAGGGGCCCTGGGCAGCACGGGGCCAGCGGTCTGGAGCTTTGGGGATTTCCAAGAACTAAGCAGATCAAAGCAAGCATATCTATCCCACTGAGGACATTTAAACTTCAAAACTCCTTATAAGAAATGGAAAGGGAGGTGGATATTTTTTGCTGTTTTTAAAATTAAATAGGCAGCGAGTATTGTTTTTAAATTATTATGAAGAACAAGTTTAAACTTTGTTGTCACATGCTTTGTTTGCCTGGACTGCTCAAGACCTGAATGCTTGTGTAGGAGGAACTCTGAGTTGGCTTCTTAAATCCCTTCATGCTGTTTCATATCTGATACTCCTTGATGAAACATAAGAGCCAGAAGCACCAGTACAAATGGGCAAGGAGGGTCAAATGCCGCCCCCGCATCAGCTCTTTCCCCCCCCGGCGGGTCCCTCCTCTTTTTTTCTGGCAGCCCCCGCAGGCCCCCTCCACTTTTCCGGTGTGCCCCCCCCAGGCCCTGGGGTGCATGAGGGCTTCACCCCCACACCCGTTTTTTCTACTGCTGCCTCTGATAGGGGCCTCGCCTTATAACAGGCTTAATCAAAAGTGATACAAGCTACAAAAGTGAGATCTTGGAAGAGTGTTGCCTTTTCATAATGTAATAAAAATATTGCAAAGATAAATAATAATTAATAGTGTATAATAAGCATGTCATAAAAACAAATTTTATATTTCCAAGATCACTGCTTTTATAATTTATGCTGAGGTAAGGGAGAAAATCCCTGGAAATATTCATTTTTAGGAGGGGGGTTCACGAGACTTGACATTTTAGTGAAAGGAGTCCACGGGTTGTTAATATTTGAGAACCACTGGGTTAGATCCATAATTAACTTCATAATTGTCCGTGTAATAGCAGTCCTGGAACTTCTGCTGTACATTAATGGCTGACATATCCCTCCCTCTGCCACATAAAGCCTTTTGAAGGAAGATTTTCCATTGACTTCAACTGGCATTGGATCAGGCCCATAGCATCTTCTCAGAGTTAAACTCCATGGCAGATCCCCAGGGTTCATAGATTCATAGATATTAAGGTCAGAAGGGACCATTATGATCATCTAGTCCGACCTCCTGCACAACGCAGGCCACAGAATTTCACCCACCACGCCTTCAAAAAACCTCACACCTATAGCTGTGCTATTGAAGTCCTTAAATCGTAAAGACTTCAAGGGGCAGAGAATCCTCCAGCAAGTGACCTGTGCCCCATGCTACAGAGGAAGGCGAAAAACCTCCAGGGCCTCTTCCAATCTGCCCTGGAGGAAAATTCCTTCCCGACCCCAAATATGGCGATCAGCTAAACCCTGAGCATATGGGCAAGACTCATCAGCCAGATACTACAGAAAATTCTTTCCTGGGTAACTCGGATCCCACCCCATCTAATATCCCATCACAGGCTTACCATGAATATTTAATTACCAAAACCAATTTATCCTATCATACCATCTCCTCCATAAACTTATCGAGTTTAATCTTAAAGCCAGATAGATCTTTTGCCCACACTGCTTCCCTTGGAAGGCTATTCCAAAACCACTCTTCTGATGGTTAGAAACCTTCGTCTAATTTCTAATCTAAATTTCCTGGTGGCCAGTTTATATCCATTTGTTCTTGTGTCCACATTGGTACTGAGCTTAAATAATTCCTCTCCCTCTCTGGTATTTATCCCTCTGATATATTTATAGAGAGCAATCATATCTCCCCTCAACCTTCTTTTAGTTAGGCTAAACAGGCCAAGCTCCTTGAGTCTCCTTTCATAAGACAAGTTTTCCATTCCTCGGATCATCCTAGTAGCCCTTCTCTGTACCTGTTCCAGTTTGAATTCATCCTTCTTAAACATGGGAGACCAGAACTGCACACAGTATTGCAGGTGAGGTCTCACCAGTGCCTTGTATAACGGTACTAAAACCTCCTTATCCCTACTGGAAATACCTCTCCTGATGCATCTCAAGACTGCATTAGCTTTTTCCACAGCCATATCACATTGGCAGCTCATAGTCATCCTATGATCAACCAATACACCAAGGTCCTTTTCCTCCTGCATTACTTCTAATTGATGCGTCCCTAGCTTATAACTAAAATTCTTGTTATTAATCCCTAAATGTATAACCTGACACTTCTCACTATTAAATTTCATCCTATTACTATTACTCCAGTTTACAAAGTCATCCAGATCCTCCTGTAGGATATCCCTGTCCTTCTCTAAATTGGCAATACCTCCCAGCTTTGTATTATCCGCAAACTTTATTAGCACACTCCCACTTTTTGTGCCAAGGTCAGTAATAAAAAGATTAAATAAGATTGGTCCCAAAACCGATCCCTGAGGAACTCCACTGGTAACCTCCCTCCAGCCTGACAGTTCACCTTTCAATAGGACCCGTTGTAGTCTCCCCTTTAACCAATTCCTTATCCACCTTTCAATTTTCCTATTGATCCCCATCTTATCCAATTTAACTAATAATTCCCCATGTGGCATGGTATCACATGCCTTACTAAAATCTAGGTAAATTAGATCCACTGCATTTCCTTTGTCTAAAAAATCTGTTACTTTCTCAAAGAAGGAGATCAGGTTGGTTTGGCACGATCTATCTTTTGTAAAACCATGTTGTATTTTGTCCCATTTACCATTGACTTCAATGTCCTTAACTACCTTCTCCTTCAAAATTTTTTCCAAGACCTTGCATACTACAGCTGTCAAACTAACAGGCCTATAATTACCTGGATCACTTTTTTTCCCTTTCTTAAAAATAGGAAGTATGTTAGCAATTCTCCAATCCTACGGTACAACCCCTGAGTTTACAGATTTATTACAAATTTTTGCTAATGGGCTTGCAATTTCATGTGCCAATTCCTTTAATATTCTTGGATGAAGATTATCTGGGCCCCCCGATTTAGTCCCATTAAGCTGTTTGAGTTTCGCTTCTACCTCAAATATGGTAATGTCTACATCCATATCCTCATTCCCATTTGTCATGTTACCATTATCCCTAAGATCCTCTTTAATCTTATCAAAGACTGAGGCAAAGTATTTGTTTAGATATTGGGCCATGCCTAGATTATCCTTGACCTCCAGTCCATCCATCCATGTTTTATAGGAGGGCAAATCTGGTTCTTCCCCAACTCACCAGAGCTTTGGGATGGAGATCCCAAACCAGAGGTACCTGAGAGAGAGAAATGTCACAGTGCAGGGACCAAACCTGAACCTCAGATCTAAACACTGCCAGACTTTGGGGCGATCCAGATCTGAGATCCACAGAACCCCACTCTCTTCAGTGGAACAAACCAGGACCTCAGATCAGAGGGGGAATGTGGGGAAAGCTTTGTTCTGACTTCCACAGCTCAGGCTCTGCCCTAGTTCATTTATTCCCTAAAAGGGTGAACACTGAATCTACAGCCTGAGCAAAAAACTCACAGGGCCAGATCTTCAGCTGGTGTAAAGCAACAGAGCACCATTCTCTTCAATAGAGTTACACCAGTTCACACCAGCTATGCCCCAGGCCATCAAGGTCCACATGTGGGTGGAAAGATGAAGGAGGAAATTCTGGTTATTGAGGGCCTGCTGCAAATACTGGTATAGTTGAGGTTCACATTCTGGACCTCACAATGGGACAAGTCAAATGCATTGAGTGGCTTCTAAAGCTTGCTGCTGACTGAAGTGACATTGACAACAAGCCAGTGCCTCCCTAAGTGCAGCTAGTTCTGTGGTGCAGTCTCCGTGTTCCTCTGCGCCTAGGAAACAGGAATCCATAGCCCTTGTAGGGTGCCCCAGGAGCCTCCACCCACTGGGCAAAATGGATTTGTAATGAATCACAGCTGGGAATGCTGCCCCAATTGGTGGCACCCAGGCCCCTACCACAGCTGAAAGCTGGCCTTGTTTCGGGATCCTGGAGATGCTAGAACCAGTTCCCATTCCAATCAGCGGGAGAACGATGGTGGCTGCATAATAAGCTTTCCCATGGATTTCAGTGTGTTGTATCAAGTTCTCCTAGCACTTTGGTTCCCCGCAGAGACACACCGCTAAGAGCTGTTCCATCGTCCGCATGGTGGAGATTTTAATTAGGCACATGTCATGTAACATGGGTGCCCCTCACTCTTTGCTTCCAGGCTTTCACAGCCTACAAGTGGCACTGCCTACTCCAGGGGGGCACACAGCTTGGAGCTTGCAGATGTGCCCTAACCATAGGCCCTTGTTTCTTGCTGGGTATGAAGAATAAGGTGCAGAGGGGGATGCTGGCTCTGTTGATACCCAGAATGCTCTGCCAGCTCACAGCAGGGCTGATGTCTGAATCCTGGGCACAACTGCGAAGTTTTAGGCCTTCCTGCGTGTAGACTGCTCTAGCTGGCAGGGGAGGCTGTGTGTGCATGTACCACCAATTTTATCTCACCTGTTGTTTGCTCTTGCTACGGAGCGGCCGTCTGCTAACCCAGCCCTGACTAAGAGGGTGCTAGAGAGGGTGGGCATGGGAGAGAAGGGGTGCTGGCTGTGTGGGAGGGGTGAGAGGTGCGGGGGAGAGCGAGCGAGCGAGCGAGCAAGAAAGTGTGCACATGTGCAGATAATGGCACCAGAAAACCCTTCGGGGCTCTTGCTCTTGACTTAACAAACATCCAAGGGGAAAAAATGCTACAAAAGCCAAATAGCAACCCCCTCTCCCTGCACTGGGCTCCCGTCTGTGTGTGTCTGTGTCACAGTGGAACGTTCCTATACCTGCCAGGGTCCGATGCACCTTGGTGAATGAGCTCAAGTTGGCACAGAGTCAGACAGCAGCAAGTGCCAGGCTGGTGTCCATCGAGATGGCCCCTTTGCCAAAGTGCTGTCACCAGCGTCATTAGCACGGAGCGTAAGAAAACCTACTGGGGCGGGTGCTGTTAATCCTCCTCCAATGACAGCACCCGCCCTCTTCTTCTGCCCCAGGTCAACACATCACATGGGGCCTGCGTTAATGACATCACTGGTCAAGCTCTGAGTTCGTGGGAGAACTTGGGGCTGATACCAGCCTCGCTCCGTGCTCTTAGGCAGGCGCCTCCTGAGCTGAAGCATTTGGATGGCTCTGAAGGGATCCGTCGATGTGTTTATGTGTTTATACAGGTCTGTGCAGAGCCCCTTCCCATGGCTGCTGGGCATGGTGGCAAGGATGAAAATGAACGTAAAAGAGTCACCAGCAGAGCCAACCAGTTTAAACCATTGATGAGAACCATCCTCCTCCTTCTCCCAATTGCAGAATCTGCAGCACTCTGCAAATGTCCACATGTTGATGTTCCCGGCAGCCCCTTGGAGGCAGGTATTGCCTACACCTGGTTAGAATTTCCCAGCAGAATGTTTTTCTACACAATTGCACAATCAGAGAGAGGACTTTTTCTAATGTAAAATAAGAAGGTAACAGGGACTAATGGTCAGAGCACAGATCTGGGATTCAGGAATGCCCCAAGTTATGATCCCTGCTCTGACACTGACTTCCTCTGTGACTGTGGGAAAGTCACTCAACAGCTCTGTTCCTCACTTCCCCGCCTGCCTCTCAGGGCTCTGAGGATCACTGGATAGTGGACGTAATGGGCTTTGGATAGGGACAGCACTACCTGTGTTCCAAGTGCTATTCTGCAAAGTGGCCACTGCTTTCTGAAATGGAGCTGCAGTGTGTTTATTTGACCAGGATTATCTGCTGGTCACGTGACATGGAGAGGTCACTCTGCTTGTGCAGTACCTGGAGCTCTTTGAGATGTGTGTCCCTTCGAGGGCTCCACTCCAGGTGAGCCCCACGTGGCTTTGATCAGAGTTTTGGTAGCAGTGCCTGTTCACCCCGTGCCCCACACATCCTCATGCCCAGCAGCAAGGGTATATAGGGCTGCACAGATGAACCTCCCTCAGTTCCTTCTCATCTGCCAAGTCCCACAGAGCAAACTCTGAAGCAGACGACGGGTAGTGGAGCTCCCACATCTCAAAGAACAGTAACTGCATAGTGTGAGTAACCCTTCCTCCTTCTTTGAGTAGAATCCCTATGGGACCTCTGCTGCAGGTGACTTCCCAGTAGTATCCTCATCAGGAGGAGGGAGCACTGGACCGGAGTCCAGTACTGAAGACATGACTCCATTCCCAAGGGCAGCATCTGATGTAGAAGAATGAACCACCGCACAGGGTTTGGAAGAGGTGCAGAGGGTATTGACGGTGCAGATCTCAGCAATGGGGCCATATTTAAGTAATGCCATAGAGATAGGTAGCAAGCTCATGCAATGGACTGGCACCATAGGACAAGGTTGTGTATCGGCAGATTCATAACAAGAAATAACACGTCCAGAAATCCCCCCGGAGAGTGTCTGGGTGAAGATTTTGGACCTGTCAGCAATTGAAACGAACAGCCGGTGAGACTTTTTAAAAGACTTGGTTCTGTCTGATGGGTTTCAGGAAAAACAATGGAAGATGGATGACTTGGCTGATGTAAAATTCAGAGGACATTTTCAGTCGATACTTAGGTATGGACAAACTGTTAGGTATGGAAAAACACCTTGAGCAGTAACTTGGAATTCTTTGAGATGTTTGTCCACGTGGATTCTCCATGAGCTGCCCCTCTGGTTTGGAGTTTCTTCTGTAGGACTTCGCACATGAGAAGAAACTGAAGGTGATTTGCCTGCACAGCCCTATATATCCTCAGTATGGGGCATGAAGAGGTGCAAGTGCATTCATGGGTCCAACGGACACTGCTACTGTGATCAAAGGCACATGGGGCACATACACACCTGAAGTGGAGCACCCATAAGGGACTCTACTCAAAGAAGAACTCTGAGATTAATAATCCTACTCCTTCTTCGGGCCGGAAAACTGGGACCAGTTTTAACCTGCTGAAAGTTGTCGGCAAAGGAAAAAGAAAACGGGGATATGCCTTTTTTTATTTTCATTTGCAGATTGTCTTTAAAATACCATCAATGTCTCTGGGACGGCTTCTTGGCTGACTCCAGTGGAGCTCCATCTATTTACACCAGCTGAGGATCTCAGCCAAGCCTTCAACTTTGAACGTGACTATGATGGGGACAGGTATTAATACCTGGTGGTATGGGCCCCGATGAGGGCCTTACATACCACTTGTACCTTCTCCTCTCTCCACGGTGGAATATCAGAGCTAGTTTTGATTCCACGACAAGTCTAGTGACAGGCTACTGACCCGAATTCACTTTGGGCCAATGTTTTTTTTTTGGGGAGTGATAGCTCAGTGGTTTGAGCACTGGCCTGCTAAACCCAGGGTTGTGAGTTCAATCTTTGAGGGGGCCATTTAGGGATCTGAGGCAAAAATTGGAGACTGGTCCTTCTTTGAGCAAGGGGTTGGACTAGATGACCTCCTGAGGTCCCTTCCAACCCTGATATTCTATGATTCTATGATGTTTGGTGGTGAAGGGCTTGCATTGCGATATACTGCTAATCTTCCTGTATGAGGTACTGTTGGCTTTATCCAACAAAGCTATTCAAAAGAACATTTAAACAGAGATGGCAGCAGCTAGCCCTCAGAACGGCTGCATGTATAACCATTAAGGCACCAATCCTGAAATGTGGGGTGATGCCTGTGTCTGCATGGAGCCCAATGGGGCATTACAGGATCTGTGCCTAACCTAGGGGAAAACAGAGAGGGGAAGACAGGGGCACTGTCAAGATAGAAATCATACTATCCTTATCCTGTTACTAATTACACCTTTGATTACTGCAAACAAATAGTTTTAACATCTAACTTACTGTTCACCCTTTAGGTTCTGTTTTCCGTTGCTATCACTCAGCTTGGGCCATGAAACTAGATTAATCAGTTTCACTGTAAGTTTACAATCCTTTTCATTCTCTGATCTTCCAGCCCTACCACAATGCTCTTGTGTGTGGGTTTCCACTGGTTCAGACAATGGTTTAATTCCCCTGCCAAACCTCCTTCCACGGAATTACGGAACACAGTGTCCTTTTAAACAGTTTGCAGGCTGTGGGAAGTCCAGAGTTTAAATTCAGAACCTCATCCCAGTAACATAGGCTATGAAAATGTGCACTATGCATCAGGCCAAGAGAAGTAAAAATGTGATACATTCTCAGCAACACAGCCATTTTTACTATGGACCACAGGAGTTCAAAAAAACAACCTTAGTTAACAAGAGACCTAGTTGCTAACAAAACATCATGCTATTGGAGATACAAGAGAGGCCAATCACAATCACCAGAATAAAACGGTAACCAAAAGAAAGAAAACCCAACAGCACTGCTAAATGCACTGTGGGAAATTCTCTGTAGCAAACCTATAGTGGTAACATCAGTGAGTGTGAATGTGTGTGTGTGTGCACGCGTGTGTGGGATGTCCTTTTGCCTTTAAAACAAGTAAAAAGGATGTCCGGCTTTCACACAGCTTTCATGTCTCTTACACTTTTTTTTTAAGGAGAAAAAATCAGTTTGTTCCAAGAACTGTGTGCAATAACGTGTTTCTCCAGGTATAGAAACAAGGACAGTTAACAAAACAATCTTCTCTGCAACACCTTTGCAAGCCACCTCCTTCTTCCATCCACACTCTCCGCGCTGCCTGGAAATCTCTGGCTTGTCCTTCAATAAATCCCCAACTTAGATTGTCAGGGGGAGGAGGAGAATTATGTATTGCTGCTGCTGCCTTTTTGTGATTTTTTTCTACTCACCCTTCCTCCCTCCCCCCAAAATATTGACTTTCAAAAGTCCCATTCCAGCTACTGCTCCCCCCGGAGGCTGTGAGGTCTCCTGTGCTCCACCCTCATCTCTTGCAGTCATAAAAACCAGGTTTTGATGTGTCTTTGGTTAAAAAACCCCACAAACAAGTAATACACAGCCCAGTGTGATCCTATTCCACCCTGGGGATGTCTAATGAGAGGGTATCTGAGTAGGAAGGAAGCATTGGAGACGAGCTGTTTGCTCAGTGGAAGTTGAGGTTCCTCTAGTTTACCCTGTCCATTCCCCTCCTCTCATACTGTGGTCGCTGGCCCGTACTGGAACAAAAGAGGGGATGTCTCTTTGATTCGGACATAGAACCGCCCCTCAGGCCAGGCATTGTGGAGAGAGAGGGGTAAGAAGTCATCGGGCAGCCACTGCTCGGTGTCGTCTGACACGAACACTAGTCCAAAGTGATCCAGCTGATCCTCGCTGTAGCAGAAGGCGTCTACGTTGCCCAGCACATTCCGGGAGACCTCATTCATCTCCAGCACCACCAGCTTCACCACCTCTTCTGCCGACATCTTAGTGGTGATGTGCAGCTGCGGAAAGACAGGGGCAGAGAGACAGATGGTCAGCGGGGAATAAGAGAACCGGGAGGTGTCACAAGCCCGCAGGCATGAACCAATGCATCCTGGGCAGATCCCTTGCAAGTGAAAGGACTTAGGGACCTAGCCCCAATCCTGCAAACGCTTGCACACAATGTGAAGCATGTGCAGGATTAGGGCCTTAGCTGGGGGCTAATTCTGTCCTTCTTTGTCCTTGAGACAGTCTGATGGGGACTGCCCTCTGAATTTTAAATCACTGACAAGCAGCTAACCTCCTCTCAGCTTGGGGCTGTCAACTACTGTCTACACTGCGAGCTGGAGGTGTCATGACCAGCTCGAGGAGACATGCCCATGCTAGCTCTGGTCCAGCTAGTGCGCTAAGCACTGAGGGTAGCCATGGCAGCAAGAGCAGCAGGGGGGGCTAGCCACCTCCAGTACATACTCACTGTCTTGGATGGCGATGGACTCGGGGCAGCTCTAGCCTCTCCCACTTCGGGGGGCGACCCTCTACTGTTAGTGCACCAGCTGGATCAGAGTTAGTGTGAGTATGTCGCCTTGTGCTGGACATGACCTCTCCAGCTCCAAGTGCAGACCTACCCTGTCAGAGGCACAGGCTGGTCCCGAGGGTTTGAAGCAGGCAGCTATTCCCATCAGCACGGGGGCGCCAAGCTCCCGTTTCCCTTGGCACACTCATGAGAGCTATGTGCAACACCCTGCCGTGTGGTGCGGTGCAGCTCCTCAGCCAGCCTGTGGGGCTAAGCCGCCTTGCAGCAGCTGAGCACCCAGCCCTGTGTTTTTAGCCTGGCATCCTTGGGGACAGCAGAAAATGCTTTAAAGCAGGCACGTCCTGCCTTTGCAGCACCAAAAGCCAGGCAACTGGACAGACCCCAAGGGGCAGGCTCAGTTTGCACAGAAAGTGATGGTCACTTTTAAAAGGAAAAATAAACTCAGAGAGTCACATTATCCTCTGCTTGTAACTCCCTGCTAGATAAATAGAGAGCACTCGTTATCTGCGCTCCCTCGAGGGCCAGAAAAACCTGTAGACGTCAGCGCTGTCCTTCTCTGCAGTTACAAGGGCAGGAGCGGCAGAGGCTGCTCTGTCAGACCCGTCGCTTTCCCAGAAGAGTGAAAGAGATACTTTCAAAGGGAAAGAGGCTCCATGTCTTGAAGAGAGGAAGGGAGCCCACGCCAGAGAAGGGCCAGTGCGAGGGACAGAACACAGCCCTTCCCTGCTCAGACTTGGGAGAGATGCCGGAGAGAAGACTGAGGCTGAAGGAGTGGAGTAAGCCTGTGCTCGGGAGGGCAGAAGGGTACGGCAGGCTGAAGTCAGTTGATGGAGAAAGCTAGGAAGGGTCATTTGGAGCGGGATTCATAGATGGGGAGGAAACTGTCCTTACAGTGAAGGGAGAGCGGTCCCACTTCCGTGAGCAAGAGCAGCCTAGTTGCCAACTTCTTCAGAGTAAGAGAGGAGAGGACCCTTCTTCCTTCTTCCCATACAGGGGCCCCCTGCTGATTGCACAGCTACTTGGCCCTGGGGGCTGAGGGAAGGGAGGGGCTCGCTACATAGGATCAACTGTGGGAGGGGACGGGACACAGGATAAAGAGCGGGAATACTGCAGGGAGGATACAATGATGTAGGATAAAGAGCGGGAAGGCTGGGGAGGGGACGGTGACCCAGGATAAAGAGCGGGAAGGCTGGGGGAGGGGATGATGACCCAGGATAAAGAGTGGGAAGGCGGGGGGGAGGGGACAGTGACCCAGGATAAAGAGTGGGAAAATTGCGGGGAGGATACAATGACAGGATAAAGAGCAGGAAGGATGGGGGAGGATACAATGATGTAGGATAAAGAGCGGGAACGGTGCGGGAGGATACGATGACGTAGGATAAAGAGCAAGAAGGTTGTGGGAGGATGCAATGACATAGGATAAAGAGCAGGAAGTTTGGGGGAGGATGCGATGACATAGGATAAAGAACAGGAAGTCTGGGGGAGGGACAGTGATTTAGGATAAAGAGCAGGAACACTGGGGAGGGGACGGTGACCCAGGATAAGCCATGGGATCACTGCAAGGGACATTGACCCAGGATACACTGTGGGAATGGTGACCCAGGAGAACACAGAGTCATAGAATCATAGAATATCAGGGTTGGAAGGGACCTCAGGAGGTCATCTAGTCCAACCCCCTGCTCACAGCAGGACCAATCCCCAACTAAATCATCCCAGCCAGGGCTTTGTCAAGCCTGACCTCAAAAACCTCTAAGGAAGGAGATTCCACCACCCCCCTAGGTAACCCCTTCCAGTGCTTCACCACCCTCCTAGTGAAAAAGTTTTTCCTAATATCCAACCTAGACCTCCCCCACTGCAACTTGAGACCATTGCTCCTTGTTCTGTCATGTTGCATTGCATCTAACTGTCGAATTAAACAACTCTCTAATGGCCCAGAAAGGAGGCCGTGGACTATGGAGTGGTGGAGCATTAGAGGAGGGGAGGGAGGGAGGGAAGATGCATGCCCCTATCGAAATGAGCTCCCTGGACACAGGGTTTCTGCACCGGCCAGTATCTCCATCAACCCCAGCTTCTGGCAAGGCTGCACGCATTGGGAACAGCACAGGCCTGTCTACCTGGTCTTTGCTCCTTAACTCTCCTGCCATCTCTAGCATCAGATCAGCCGCACTGGAACAGGAGAGGTGGGGTACTGCTGCCGACACAGTGGGTGCCAGCTCCTGTCATCTCAGCCTGCTGGGACGTCAGTGGCCATGCTGCACTGTGGAGCAGCTGTGATGGCAGCAGCAAGAGCAGAAAATATTAAGGAGAAAAGCCTCAGTGGGAAGGTTGGACAAAGGCAGTATTTTCAGGCCTACGGGCAAAGAGCCCCCTCATCAAGTGCTCCCCCCCAAGCCCTATTTACATCACCAAAGCTGGGCTTTATTGTTGCTGTTCGCAGCAGACTTTCCTGCTGCCCTGGGAGCACGGTGATACCTTAACGCTGGTCTCGTTGGACAGTCCGGTTTCGTACTGAGGACAGACCCGTAAGGTGGCTGAGCCTGGCTTCTTCCCCCGGTTTGCTATGTATCCTGGCTCTGGTGGCTCCTGGAAGGTGCGAGTCCACTCTGCTGAGCGCGTCCGGAAGACAGGTTCAGAGCTTTCAACAGCCCGACTGTGCTCAGGGCTGAAAGCTGAGCCAGTCTCCAGCCTGAGCAAGCTGCACTGGCCCGCTGTCCTGGTTTCTGTTGGGGAGCTATCGACGGAGCCAGGACAGGACTTCCTGGCCACCTGGAAGAGGGGCTTGGGGAAATCCAAGCTGCTAGTGCGGACGCAGTAGGCCTGACGCTTCTCTGTGATGCGGAGGAGCTCAATCTGCCGGCTGGGGAGGACAAAGTCGCTGTCATACAGCTCTGGGGGTGGCCGGGGTTCCTCCGGGAGCAGCGGTGGGGCTTTGAGTTCATGGCTCTGCAGGACGTCAGGGGCACTGTCCCTCAAGGTTCGGGCAATTTTTCTGCCACAGCACTCAGGCCCCGAGGAGTAAACCAGGTCCAGCTCCTTGGGGCTTTGGGCCCTGCTGGAATCATAATCGCTGTCTGTAGCCAGGAACACCTCTGACGAGCCCTCCTCATCCGAGATCCCGTGGGAATCTGCTGGGAATGAAAAGGAAGAGTAGGGTCATCATTTCTCTGAGTCAATGCAAAAGGCCAGTGAGGCTGTCTGAGTATGATTTGGAGTCCAGGCAGCAAAAACCAGAAGACATCACCCCCCTACTTTGTGCCTCTACCTTGGGTAAGTTGATTTAGTCAATGTCTGGCTGCAAAGGTCACAAGTGAGCAAATCTATGAGTCTGAAGGCAAGAAATAGCTTTATCCTCTAGGCTCCTGATTTCCAGCTTTTATTGACATTTACTAGTGAAAGCCTATGGCCAGAATTAAAATCAGAGCCACTAAATATCAGTTTGAACAACCAGAATGTGACATTTACCAGGTGGCTTCAGTCCTCCCCACTGCTGGCATTGTTCCAGCTCCCGGTCCTTTTCCCCTACACTGCACAGCTGGAGATGGATCTGTTCACTCAGCATGAGAGCTGCAGAAAAATGACGCTTTCTGAGCGAACATTCCACCCTCCTCCTTGACTTCTGGTGAACGCCCCCCAGACCATGAAGCCACTGTGTCGGAGTTCTCAAGGCCCACCTTTGACTCCTCCTTCCCAGGGCTGCTCATTCGCTCATGGGCAGGGCCTACTTAACATGGAGCTCATGGTACTCATTCAGCTATGTAAGTGCCACCCTGGCTTTGCAGCTGTCTGCTGCCTCTTGCTTTTCAGAGCCCTATGCACGGAGTCAGAGAAATATGCCAAGCCATCTGAGTGATCTGGAATCTAGCCTACCCCCTGATTCATGAACGCAGCTGTTGGCTATGTTGTGATTCCAGGCAGCCAATTGCGATGTGGGTCTCCAACCCAGCTCCTCAAACCTTTATCACTGGTGATGGTACTGGAGACAGGATGCACCTAGATTTATTTTCCAGATTCCAGGTGGAGTCTGCAGTGCTGTTACTTAGAGGCACCTGTTATGACTTGTGAGCTGAGCCAACTGGGTATGAAAGCTATTGAAATTGTACTTAGATGATTAGCTGCTTGGGGCAGAGCCTGTCTTTTTGTGTGTGTGCCTAGCACAATGGAGCTCAGATCCATGAATGAGCCTTCTAGGAACCATAATAATAATAATAAAGGATAATAAAGCATATAGAGCATATGTGGAATAATTAGATACCATCATTACAGAGTCATTTTTCTATTCATAGCCTTAATGCAAGCATCAGATGGGATCTGGGTAGCAAAATCTTCCACTCTAACCTGAAATAGGTTTCCATGAAGGATCGGAGAATGCCAGACCCATTGGACTTTGAAAACTCACCAGTCAGATTTCATTCACAGAATATTTACAAGCAGCTGCAACATTCCCAGTTGTATGATAAAACATGAACTGACTAGGCACCACCTGACTAGGTGCTTCATAACGCGCCAGGATCCCTTACCAGAGTTGAACTTGCGGCTGGTTTCCGGAGATGGGGTAGGTGAGGGGAGGTAGTCCAGGTGCGATGATGTGGACTGTGTTTTCTCCTTCATTACACTGCTGGATTCACTGAGAAACCAGATGAGAGGTACGCCACAAGACGGCTGCTTGTACCGAGCATGCTGCAAGGCGTCCATCATCCAGCGCATCTCACGCCAGATCTCCTCCATTTGCTGCCAGGGAGAAAGATAAAGAACCCGTTTAAAAAAAATAACAGGTCTCTTCCTGGCCCCAAACAACCACAGGCAAGGTCACACGTCCCTAAATGCTAAAAGACAGAGGATGGCACTGCTGTCTCATGAGTCCCAGAATCCCTTGGACATAACAGCACGTAGCAATTGTGTAAGGTGTTTCATCTGCTGATCTGAAAGCACTTTGTAAAGGTGGGGTGAGAATTTATCTATACATCTCAGGTACTGAGCTGGCCCCCATGCCAGGCATCTGAGTGCCTCACAATCTTTAGTGTATTGACCCTCACAATGCCACAGGGGTAGGGCAGGGCTGTTATCCCGGTTGTAGAGGGGAATCAAGCACATTTGTGGCAGGCCAGGGAATTGAACCCAGATCTCCCATGACCTAGCCACTGGGCCATGCTTCCTCTCCCCTGTCAAAAGAGGAAACTGCAGCACAGAGTGGTGACGGTGGTCTGGAACCAGGTCAGCGACAGAGTCAGGAACAGAACTCAGCTCTCTTAGCTCCCAGCATGGCGCCCTAAGCACAGCAACGTGCTACCACGCTCACCTAATGGCCTCTGCAAAGCCTGTCCCATTTGCAAGAGTTCCTTGCTCTGGCGATGGAAACTCTGGAAGCAAAGGCATGGCGTGCTCTTTGCATTTGCATACCCAGCATGCACTTCCAAAGCCAGTCCCAGCAGGGCAGGTTTCAGGCTATGCGAACAAGGTGGGAGACCTGGGCTTGCCATTAGCATTGTTAATGGGAGCATTGCTTCAGAGCAGGGGTGGCTTGACAGAGCACCTGCTGCAGCCACTTCCCCGGCAGACCATCACTGCTAGGTCAGAGAAGCACCGTAAAAGTACCTAGATGCAGGACAGTAGAGCTGATAACTACAGTGGAAATGGCCGAGAGCTTCAAAAGTTCTAAACTCCTAATGCCCATTGATTCCAATGGGAGCTAGGAGCCTAAATACCTTTGAGGTTCTGGGCCTGTGAGCTGTAGATGATGCACAGCTGGCAGAGGGAGATCCATGCCAGATCATACCAACCTAAAGTGGGTAATCTGATGATGGACACGGGACCCTCCGGACAACCCGTACAGGGTGAACAGAATGCTGGCATGGCAGCCCAGCCCAGAGCAGGACCCACCCACTGCGCCCCTCTTCTGCCACACACCTGTATGTAGTCCTGAACCTGCTGGTGCCTCTGCTTAGCTGTGGAGAGCTCCGCGTCTGAGAAGGCCTCCCTGAGGCTCTGCTGGGAAAGGAGAGACTCAAGCTCCAGGAGCGCGGACACCTGGCAATACTGGCTGATGAACTCTCGGTCATACGTGAAGAAGTGAACTGGAAAAGCAAAAGGCGAGAGGGGAAGGGCATGCGATGGTGGGAGGGGCACTGCGAGGTGGGAATGGCTGATGCTGTGTGAACAGACTGAACCCGGCAGAGATGCATCAAGGACTCCGAGGACAGGACTGCACACACATGAAGGCTGAATTCTGCCCAGACCACATGAGGGGAGGGTGTTCTCCATTACTGAGGGTGAAACCCACAGCTGGGGAAAGCAGGACTGAATGAGTATGGACAAAGGCCCATCTTTTGCTATCACCGCAGGCTCTGCAACGGTTCCCATGCTGCAGTGCTAGCCCAGGTCCAGGTACTGGATTTAGCATTATTTCAGAGAAGTGACATCCTTTATGGAGGTTGCTGGAACGGGATGGAGGGACTGGCCCTCCTCACAGGTGTATCTGAGCTGTAACAAGGGGCAGCCATTGTTCTCTCCCCCTGGTGGCTGCCCAGAGGAATGCAGAGAGTGCATGACGGGGGCTGAGCTGGGATACCAGAGAGAGGCAATGTCTGCTGCACCTGCCATTCACTGTCAGTGTGCTGCTAGCATCTATCACACTGCTCTCTGAAGAGCTGGGGCTGAACCAGCTAGTGCGGTTGGCAGTCCAGGCAGCTGGAAAGACCTCACTCAGCAGCACCACCTACAAAAGCAAAAGGCTCGTTCTTGTAAGCCCTGAGTGGACCCAGCAGACTGAGCCATTTCAGTCTGCCCTCATCAGCAAGCTGCGTGGCAAAAGCAGGCTTTGTACCTACAGCAGCTATCCCAGCGCCTTGCTTCTCTGGAGCCACAGTCCTGCTTTCTCCCCTGGAGCCCCTGGCTCCTGCAGACACTACAGGACAATCCCACTTAACAAGGACAACAGGAGACTTTCCCCTTCCACCACACAGGAGAGATCAAGGTGGATCACTGCGACATGGGAGAAGATACCCACCTCTCCATGGGGGTATCAGCACTCCTGTTACCAAGGACAGGCAAGACAATCACAAAGCCCACAACAGTGTGAGTTCCCACCCACTCCCTGGCATCTGAGAAGCTCTGAGAACCCCTTCTGCACATTCTCCTTCCCTGGGGGACCTGCACCCCACCAGACTCTAAAAGCTCCTCTTCCAGGAACTCCAATGGCCCTCTCTAAGGTGGGGTTGCTCCTGCCCTAACTGTGGTGGAGCTCAGCACTGAGGTGACTTTCTAAACCCCTGGAAGGCTAACTCCTCCCCGCTGGCTTTGTTAGGGCAGGGGAACGTGCCCCTAAGCAGGGGGAAGGCACTGCCTATCACTGCAGGGCCCAAAGGCTTGTGAAGGGGAAGGAAGGCAGGAGACGGGCAAGATGGAGGTGTTCTGGAGCAGTACTGTGCAGGTCACATTCAGATCCAAGATTAGAGGACACAGGAGGCAGGGATGGTTGGGCTTCCTCTGTTGACATTCTCACCTAGCTCAAAGATCTGGAGAGGCAGCGTGAGGAAGCCGGAGCGAGGGGTGTATGGGCTGTTCTGGCCCGGGGCAGTGCAGACGTCATCAGATGGAGGAAGCAGCAGGAGAAAGGAGACTTGTCCCCCGAAGTCTAGCACCTCTTGACTGTACAGACGGAAATCTTTAGCCTGCAGCATTCAAAGAGAAAAGCAGGAACAATGCGTTATTTCCACCACTGTAACCAGAGCAGTGCAAAATCATCACCCCTCTTCGTCTTAGACAGAAATGTCCCAAAGCATGGCTGATGGCAGAGCGCTCCCCTGCCCACTGAGCATGCTTTGAACGTCACCACTTCTCATATGACAAAGGCTCCCAACGGACCTCCCCACTGGGGAGATAATTGGCATCCATCATTTACTCCCTAGGTGCCAGGCTCCATTGCTTTGTTATGCTGTACTACCATCCCAAATCCTCTTTGTTCTGGGATAGCTTGGACACCTCACCTCCTCCGATAGCCTCTATGCTGCTTCTTTAGACTTCTTTAGAGCAAAATCCAAGAGAGAGAGAGACCCTCCACCCACCCCTGCAGTGACCTCAGCCCCAATCCAGCAAGGTATTTATGCATGTACCTAATGTTAAGCATTAGGATGCTCACCTGCCTATGGACCTTGCTGAATCAGGACCCTGGGTTGGAAATTGAATGGAGGAAAAGGGATCAGTTCTCAGTGTGCCCCAGTGAGTCCAGCTCCTACCAGAGGTTAGCTGGAAGAGGGGTCCCATCACTGCAGTGAGCTGAAACAAGACGCCTCAGGCAGAGCCAGGTGCTACTGCCAATCAAAACACAACCGTTTTGTTTTGGGCCCGAGGGCAGTTACTGAGGAGGTGCCGAACTCGGAGAGCAGCTCCCAGCTCTGCCTCTGGGGCAGGGACAGAGACATGCTTGTAGCCCCACAAACTCAATTCAGTTTGTGGGGCAAGGGAATACAATGAACACTTTAACCACAAAGAGGCCAGTCCCGCCTCCAGAGGCTGAGACAGCTGGTTTGCCACGGCACAAGCCAGCAGGCTGTGTGGACCACAGCTCCCGCCATTCCTCCCACACCCCTCAGCTCCCACTTTTACCTCTTGCAGGGGGATGTTTACCAGGTTCACTAGCTCCTTAATGGCCCCTTGGAGCTCCTGATACAAGGGGTTCTGGGAAGTCTCAAACTCTGGCTCGGTGGGACTTGGCTCCTCCAAATTGGCCAGGTTCTGTAGCCACTCCCACTCCTCCCTGGAGAACAAGAGACAATCACAGAGAGAAACCAGAGACTTGCCATCGTTCAGGACTGTCCACAGCCACGTGTCAGTGAGCATGCATTAGCAGGTATGTACTGTGAACCATGGCATTCATCCCTGAAATGCAGCCTAAGCTTCACCTTCCTTCAGGGAGGCATCTAAACGGTAGCCAGCAGCTCCTCATAACAGTCTCCTAGCTGGTGAAAGAGCAAGAGGGAAGAGCACAGTGCCTTGGTTTAAATCTTGGCTACAGAGGATAGCACTGGGTCATGGTTTAATTATAGCTCACAGAGCAGCTGGTGCCTTGGATGTCCCAGGCAGCCATGGACTGGGTTTGGAGCAGAATGTAAAGCTAATGGCAGGGATGACAGTGTGGGAGAGGCAGGCAGCAAAGGTGGGATTTTGGGGTCTGGATTCGAGAAATGATCTTGGCTGGCCAAGCTAAGCCACTCAGGACTTCAGCTGCTGTGCATGCCCACCTGGAGATGTTGGGATTGGTCCGAATTTTCACATGGCAAAGGATGTTGGGTAACTCTTCAGGCACCAGCACTCGGATCTGGTCTACTGCACTGCAGAGCTTCAGATAGCCCAGGTAGAGGCCTGGGGCGAGGGCTTGGCTGCTTCTCTGGTGGTAAGCCAGTTTGTCCTGAGGAGGAAGAAGAGGTCAACATAAAGCATCTCACATGGCAGGACTCTCCCTCACACTCTTCCTCTCTACCTCTACACACAATCTGCAGACGGACAATGGCAGAACTGGGGCTGTCAGGGGTAGCTCTGAGGAAACTTGCCCTTTCGGAGTCCTAGGCAGAGGGGTGAACAGACCTGGATAAATTAAGAACCAAACCAGGCCTCAGCCTCACACTGAACCGCGTGTGCAGTTTGAATGAGTTCTGTTCAGTCATTTCATCTGCACTTCCAGTCTTCAGCCAGGACTGGCGCCCCAACAGCAGAGAACTAGAAGGACTGGCAACCACACAAAAGAGCCTGTTGTCAGATTGCCAGCCCCATGTTGCAATCCCCTGAGATTCGAGAGCCTCACAACCAAACTTTTTGTGGTTTGCCTGCTGCTAATCCTAGCTGGCACTGACAGTGGCTTTGTGTCAGCTGCCTCAAGAGCCCCTTGTACAGGTGCTTGAGGAGATCTTGTTGAGACAGACACATGTCTGAAGGGAAGAGAAAGGAGAGAGGCTGCAGTACGAGAATCAGAGGGTGCAAAGACAAAGGTAAGGCCAGGCCATCAGGGAAGGGGAAATTCTTTGCAGAGGTTTGCTAACAGGCTGGGGAAAGAAACAGACCAGGGAAGCAAAAGGAGTAACTGGTATAAAAAAAAGGTAAACAAGTATTTGGAGAACTAAATACCACATTGAGGGGACTTGCCACAGACTGCTCAGGAGACGCAGAGCCCAGTTCGGCTCCTGAGCCTTATTTTCCTAAAACTTTCCATGATTCCTTTCCCCCCTTCCAAGCCCTCCTTTGGCATGAGAATGGCCACCTGCATTGTTATCAGCAGCATATCCAGAGAGGTGGGCTCTTCTGGAGAGGAGATGGACTTGCGGCTTGTCTGCAGCTTGGAGAGTGGGACCCAGCGGACGCTCTCAAAGGTCTGGTTGGTTTTCACCTCCTTCAGTGTCACTATCAAGATGTTGCCCTGCTTGTCTTTGATTGGCTCAAAGAAGACCTGTCCCAGGTCCTGGATTCCTAGCAGCCCCTTCATAGACATAGACATAGATAGGAGACTTGTTATGGGGCAGCACTGACTGACCTGGCTCTGCAGGAAGCTAGCCACTCCATATCCTGAGAGGAGGCTGTTTCTGTGACTGGGGAGGGGGCTGGAGTGGTGGGTTATGAAGGGCATGGGCATCCTTTGTCTATGTAGTCTTGGCCGGGGCATGCATGGGGGACCCTCTTCATATACCACCCTACGCCCCTCAGCTGCAGCATTTAGCCTGGCAGACTTGGAGAGGACAAAGAAAGCGATAGTGGTCCAGGGCACTGGTAAGACTGGTGGGCTAAAACCCGGGATTATCATTAGGGCCCTACCAAATTCATGGTCCATTTCATGGTCATAGGCTTTAAAAAATCATAAGTTTCATGATTTCAGCTATTTAAATCTGAAATTTCTCGGTGTTGTAATTTTAGAGGTCCTGACCCAAAAAGGAGTTGTGGGAGGGTGGGGGTCGCAAGGTTATTATAGTGTGGGTTGCGGTACTGATACTCTTACTTCTGCACTGCGGCTGGCGGCGGCACTGCCTTCAGAGCTGGGCAGCTGGAGAGCGGCGGCTGCAGGCCAGAAGTCCAGCTCTGAAGGCAGAGCCGCCGCCAGCAGCAGCGCAGAAGTAAGGATGGCCTGGTATGGTACTGCCACCCTGACTTCTCTGCCGCTGCCCACAGAACTGGGCCCTCAGACAGCAGCTGCCCAGCTCTGAAGGCAGCAGCGCAGAAGTCAGGGTGGCAGTACCATACCAGGCCATCCTTACTTCTGCGCTGCTGCTGGCGGCGGCTCTGCCTTCAGAGCTGAGCTCCCGGCCTGCAGCCACTGCTCTCCCGCCTCCGAGCTTTGAAGGCAGCACAGAAGTAAGAGTGGCAATACCACAACCTCCCTAAAATAACCTTGTGACACCCCTGCAACTCCCTTTTGGGTCAGGACCCCCAGTTTGAGAAATGCTGGTCTCCCCGGTGAAATCTGTATAATATAGGGTAAAAGCATACAAAAGACTAAATTTCACCAGGGAAGACCAGATTCCATGGTCCGTGATGGGTTTTTCGTGGCCGTGAATTTGGTAGGGCCCTAGTTATCACCCAACTTGGATCTCCCAAAACTTGGATCACCCAACTTGGATCTCCCTAGTTATCATCCAAATTGGATCTCCTAGTCTATCACACACTAGGTCCTTATGTTCTGCTAAGTAGGGTAGGGAGTGACTGGGTGTGTCTCATGGCATCACGTCCATGTAATACTGCAGTAGGATTCCCAGGTCGGAATGTCCCCCTGCTGACATTACTGGATTGGTACAGCGAGCCTGTCTCGATAAGAGATGCCACACACAGCGGGGCTGTTGGGCCAACTGCTTCTCTCTCATGCACCTCCTCCCACCTGCATTTGTGAGATGGCCAGCAGCATCTTGAAGCGCGTCTGCAGGACACAGGAGCAGGATGACTGGGAGACGGTGAGACACTGACGCAGCCACAAGATCTCATCCCACATGCAAGCAACCTGCAGTGTATGGAGCAGAGCCATCAACAACACACCCCCACCTAGGATTTTATAACACGCCTGTCACCCAGGAGACCTGTTCAACCCCCAGTAATGTCAGCACAGCTCAGAGACAAGGGACAGCTACACAGCACAGGAGCAAAAATAAAACACTGGATTTGTGTAGGTCCTACATAAATTTTGTCCGTGCATTTTAACATCTCTGCAATCGAGGCCTTTTTAAACCTACATCTGGGACATCCCAGAGGGTGCTCCTCAGCAGATTAGAACCATTTTAAGATATGGGAGATCAAATGCTGGTCTTGAACTACTTGGCAGTGTCCCTTTCCACCACTTCAGTGCTGCCTCCGGAACACGCTGCACTACAGTGGTATCCTGTATGCCTAGTTCTGCATGAGCCTACGGAAGTGACAATGCTGGTCCTTCAACGCTGCTGCTGCAGCAAAAGGCAGCAGTGACACAGTCAAACACAAGGCTGCTGACAAAGAGGCAGAATATCCCTTCAGAGAAAGATGGTACAAATCCGCAGCAGCATAGATGGGTGGCACACAATGGGCAAACACAAGCGGGGTTCTATGTGGGCCACTGCAAGCGGATATGTTGTGTTTCTTCTCCATTAAAGGCTTCAGGCATGTCGTCAGTGCTTGGGCTGTGTGGAAGCATCTTCCAGGAGGTTTCTCCATTAGTACAGAAAGTGGGACGAGCTACAGTCCTGGAACAGTCACCCCAACTGGTGTCAGTGGCTGCCAATTGGAGGTTGGCACTAGTCATACAGCTTGATTCATGCTGGCTCTGCCAGTGTCTCACTGCAATGAGCTCTCTATGGTATTCTATAGCCATGCTGTGTTGAACACATGAGGGTAGCATCACAGAGAAATGTCCAGAGACAACATCGGGAAGCCCAGGAGCTGCAGTGGTCTGAATGTGCAGTGGTCTGAATCCTTGGTGTAAGTCACAGAAGTAGCACCCACTAATTTCATCCACCTAGGCTGCCTCTGACATGGTGCAACTGTTCTCAATCCAGCTAAACCTCAGCCCTCAGGACAAACCCAGATCCAGTTAGCTGAGGGTGAAAGAACTGCAGAAGTAAATCATTATGGGGCTACTACATCTACTCAGCAATAGAAATGGAACAAGGCTGGCTTCAGACACTGGTGGGTAAAATCTGAGTCTTTCCTTGATCTTGTTAAAAGAATCCTGCAGCAAAGCACTTAACTGGATGGTGTACTGCCCTGAGCCCTAATTTCACCAGTGCCTCAACAGTGGCGGCATAGGAAAGGTGGCCTGCAATCACAGGTGCTAAGGCCATAGCACGCAGGACAGAGCAGCCACATGTGTTACCTTGGTGAACCAAAGGAAGTCCTGCATGAGTAGGCAGGAGTAGGTGTCATCTATCTCCACCACAGGGATCTGATCCTCATGTGTCACCAGGATGTTGTCATCTTTGTAGAAGATGGAGGTGAGATACAGGCCCCTGTGGTGAGAAAGGAGATAGATTTTGGGAGAAAGCCCGTTATTGCTGCGGGGTAGGTTAGTTTCCAAAGGTGTCTTTCTCCCAGAGTGCACAGGGGAGCCTAGAAGCAGGGACTTCGAGATGCAGGAAAGCAGGGAAAGCAGGTGTGTGTAAGAGCAAGAGGAAAGATTTCCTAAATGACTGTTTTCTGCAGCCCCTCAGAGGTCCACTGTCCCCGGTGCTGATGCAAGCCAGTGGCCAGCTCCCCTTGCTGACTGGCTCATCCCTGAGGACGAGCCCATCTCCTCCAAGAGCAGAAACAGCTTTTGCTATTGAAGCCCAGATTTTTCATTAAGTTTTGCTTTTGTTTTTATCACATGCAGGAAGCCAAGTCCAGGCCGCTTTACACCATGACAGCATGGTATGAGTCTACGATGGGAGACATGCTCCCAGATATTAGAACATAAGAGCGGCCATACTAGGTTAGACCAATGGTCCATCTAGCCCAGCACTTCGTCATTGACAGTGTCCAGTGCCAGATGCTTCAGCTGGAGTGAACAGAACCAGGCAATTTATTGAGTCATCCATTCGCTGTCATTCAGTCCCAGCTTCTGGCAGGCAGAGGCCTAGGGACACCCTGAGCAGAGGGTCGCCCCTGCCTTTTCACCCACACTTACCTTTTCAGAGTCTTTAAGAACTTGCTGCCAGGGTGGAAAAGGTGCTTCAGGCTTTTGGAGACCGAGTGCTTCCTGCTCTGTGTCTGGTTCTTGCAGGACTCTGGAGAACAAGGCAGCATAGAGAACAGTAAATTGGGATGTGGGGGTGCTATTTGTACAGTGCCCACCACCACAGCATGCTGACCCTGGAAATGCTTAGTACCAGTGAATGGTGCTGGGGTGACAGTTCTGTCTTTAATCAGAGACCAGGTATATGGTACATGGGTGATGCAAGCTTCCCCACATGGATCCAGGGCTGGGTTTGACCCAGTGACCTGTAGGTGAAAGGCTCTACAGCCTGATACCAGCCCCACTTCTCTGCTAACTTGCTACATGCTTGTGAGATTTCTGCAGTTCCAGAACTGGGAGCAGAAATGCAGAGGTACAATGAGAAAGGCTGTTCTGGAAGCCAGCAATACCAGTGATCTCAAAGGAGCCTCCGTGACACACCAGGACTGGGGTGCAGATCTCAGTCACCCCAGAGCCTCTGGATGTTCCTCACCATTAAAGAGAAGCTGGTTACAATCTCCTCCCTCATGCTTTCCCTGGCTGCCTCCTTCATGTCTTTTCAGACAGGACACTGGCAATGGCTTTGTCTCCCCATTTCCTCTGACCCTGCTGATACCAGCAGTGTACCAGGATTCCCAGTAGCTCCCTCTGCTAAGAAGCAATGCAAGTAGAGGGGGGCAGGCCCACCCCAAAGCCATCTAACGTCTTCTGAAGGGGCACCACCCCACCAAGAACAGTACTGTAATGTGCAAAGGAACATGCTGTAGGGAGGGACAAGCTGTACTGATTCTAGTGTTAAAACTCAGCTACCAGAACTATCCCTCTTGTGCCTATCTAGTCTGATTTCATCCCTCGGAGCAACTCCTCCTAGCTAGTAGGGGTTGGCTCACATGCTATCCTAGCCTGTGCTGTATAAACCGTGAGCTTTGCTCGGCCTGCAGACCCGGACTCACCATGGCAGACACAATGCTGGTGCACAGTCTTCACCTGGCTGAGAAGGTGATCTAAGGCTTCGGCTTGTCCCCTGCGCCTTGGTGCTCTCCCATCATATTCCCGCCAGTCTATGGGGAAGGAGGGTGACTATTACCCCAGTGTAGGTTTGACCAGTGCTGAAGCTGCCTCAGGCTGATGGAGCCTCAGCTACCCCCTTTCAGCCTCACAGCTAACGTTCAGGAACAGCTGTTTCCTTCTATTTTCTACCCCACCCTCCAATGTCAGGTCTCCATGAAGTCACAGCATGCTACATGGTTCTTTACCTCATGGCTGCCTCATCTGCCCACTCCATAGGCAGGAGCAAACTACTGTAGCCAAGTCATGGGATAGGGGTCTATGGAGCCTGTGAGAAAGCCTTCTTTGTCTTCTTTTCTCTTGCCCACAGGCCTCTCATGGCTACGCTTTCCCGAGATGGATGGGATGAAATGAGCAACCCTTGGAGCTCAGTTAGTGACACTAGCTGGGAGGCATTGCTGCCTAGAGAAAAACAGAAGTCACCAGGGTGGCTCACTGGGCAGGAGAAACTACATGCCTTGCATGGGATACTGGGCCAGATCCCCAGAGGATGCAAATGGATGCAGCCCTGTTATCTTCACTGGAGCCATGCACATTGACACTCGCGGAGGATCAGGACCAATATTTTGTGAAGCTACAGAGTACAGAAGAGGGGAGCCAAGATTCAGCGGAAAAATAACACAGATGTTCCTTTCTCTTATGAGCCCATTTTGTGGGAGCCCATTTTGTGACAGCCATGCAAAACCTGCACTGTCCCATGGCAGCAAATAGGCTTTAGAGACTGATCTTGGGTCATTCTTCAGAGACAGCACAGATCTTTCTTTCGCTCTCCATCTCGCCCTGTCTCTCTCTCTCTCTCTCTGGATCAGTTCAGATTTTGGAGAGACACTGGCCATGGTTAGCACCTGCATGCCACACACCCACCCAACAGTAACTGTGAGTGGTCAGACGTTAACAGCTGTGGCCAGGAGAAGCAGATGACAAATCAAGGTAAAGAACAAGGTCGTGTCTGCTGCTGCTCTTGACTGTTTGTTTAAAAATCTTTCCAGTGTCTTCCTCCAGGACTCCCCTGGAGCTGAAGCTTCCTCAGACCAGTCAGTGCTGAGAGCACAATGCACCTAGACAAATAAATAAATAATCCCTTTGGCCAGCTCCAGCTGGTTATGAGGTGGCAGAGCTACCGAGCGAGAGGGAATCAGGGCTGACTGGTCTTTTACATTAGCTGTACCTTAAATTGGTTTAAACCCCCCTGTCTGGCACACTGCTGTTTTCCATGGAAAGTTCAGCTCTGTTAACTTTGGCTGGGATTTGGCACTATTTTTAGGAGCTTTAAAAACACCCAGGGAGGTGCCTGGCTATATTACATTGGGAACGCGAGGGATTTGTATACAGGGGAGTAATATTAAAGAAGATAAAAATAAACCAGTAGTCTGTTTAACTTCAACTCCATTTATACATACCTGCTATATCAATATGCACACATATAATGCAAACACATGCACACACACGCACAGCCTGATTCTCATTATGCTAAGGCAGCTTTACACTGGTCCTGCACTGTAAAGAGGCTTTAAAGTGAGTCTAAATGTAATTTATACTCACTGCCAGAACAGCGTACAGCCATTTCCGTGTAAATGGTAATCAGATGCACTATCTGTACTATTTATACCTATTACTGTACATGTATACACCCATTATTATACACACATAGCAGAATGTAGATCCATTTATTATTTATATATATGTTCTATATACAGAGCTACATCTAGTTTTATATATAGATCAACACATACACACATTATACATCTACATCCAAATCTCTCTATATTATTATACACATAGATCTAAAACTGGATCTAGATCTCTACATTATTTCCATTACACATACATCTCGAGATCTAGAAGTAGATAGATATCTAGATTCTACTTTTCATTCACCATAAAGCTGCTTTACACTGCTTGGAAAGTGTAAAGGGGCCTTAAAGTGAGTAGAAGTCATTTGCTCCCACTTTCAGGCACCCTTTGCCTGCCAGAGTGGTGCAAAGTGGCCTCTTGCTATAAATGGGAGTCAGGCCTGTAACATCCACAACCACCCAGAAGTCCAAACCAGTTCACACGAGGCAAGCAGCAGCTCCCATATCCACAGTCCCCCATGCTCGTACTTACTGGAGGGGATAGCAAAAGTTGGCACTGAGGCTTGTGGGGGTCCCCAGCCCTTCATGTTGTAGGCTGACACCTGGACGTAGTAGGCTGTGCCCTGCAGGGGATGGGGAAGTAAGCGGCAGTAAATATGACTGGAAAGTCTCACAGACTCATAGCATCCCATTGCTCCCAGCACTTGTAAGGGAGTAGGGTTCCCTGCAGCCTTCCTTCCCCTGGAGCAGGGGTGGCCAACCTGTGGCTACGGAGCAGCATGCGGCTCTTCAGCATGCAGCTCCTTGCATAGGCACTGACTCTGGGGCTAGAACTACAGATGCCAACTTTCCAGTTTGCCAGGGGGTGCTCACTGGTCAACCCCCTGTTCTGCTCCAGGCCCTGCCCCCGCTACACCCCTTCCCCCAAGACCCCTGCCCCTTCCCCCAAGCCTGCCATGCCGTCATTCCTCCCCCTCCCCCACAGTGCCTCCTGCCATGCGAAACAGCTGATTGTGGCAGGCAGGAGGTGCTGACTGGTGGGGCTGCTGGCGGGTGGGAGGCACTGGGGGCTGGAGGGTGGGAGCTGATGGCGGGGCTGGTGATGTATTACTGTGCCTCTTTGGCAATGTATATTGGTAAATTCTGGCTCCTTCTCAGGCTCAGGTTGGCCACCCCTGCCCTGGAGTGTCTCCATGGCATTATCCACCCCCTCCTCCTGCTACACAGAGGAGAGTGCCGCAAGCTGGGAGGTGAGGGGCCAAATGAACGACGTAGCCTGCCGTCATCCGTGCTCATGCAGAAGCAGCTGCAGAACTGACAGTGACCTACAGCTCAAGCCATGCGTTTGTGGATTGAGAGCTTTTGGGTTTTTTGGGAGATGGATGGATGGACCAAAGCTTTCAGTGCTCATGAAACAAACAATGGTGGCTCTGGTTAGAGCTAGGCACAGTGGGCCCGATTTTAGGTGCCTAAAGATGCAGATAGGCACCTTGTGGGATTTTCCAAAGCCCCTAATCACCTTTGGCCCACTGTGTTAATGACCTTCCACTATGACCTGCAACATCCCACTGCTATTGCAGCTCCATCCACCCTGACTCACAGCACTGCCTCCCTTTCTAGTCCTACACTGCCCTGCAGCTCTGCTGAGGACTTTCCCATTACTACCTACAATACCCCTTCCTTCCTCCTGTCCAGGTCCACACACAGCTCTGACAATGCATTTTGATCCTGATCCAGCTCTTTAGTCCTGCACCTCTCACACAGCTCATTTAATCACACTCAATCTTCCCCTGCAGCACCCCCACTATCCCAACCCAGAGCCCCCATCTGACTCTGCTAAGGCACCAGCTGATCTGCAGCTTCCCTTGCTACTCAAGCCTAGGAGCTGTATGGAGCAGAGATGATCAATTATGCCAGACTGTGAGTGATGTAGGGTACGTCTACACTTGCAGCGGAGTGTAGAGTACAGGCACCAGCTAGCACGGGTGTAAACAGTACATGGTGAGGCACGGCTTAGGTGAGTAGAGTAGAGCGCCCTATGCACCTGAATGCTAGGATATGTACCCTACAGGCTCTCCACATGCCCAAGCAATGCCTCCCCTGCCACACTTCTAATTTTAGCAGTGCAGTGTCCCACGGCCTCCCCAGCTGCCAGAGCCCTTCCCCGCAGCCTCCCCAGCCACCAGAGCCCTTCCCTGCAGCCTCCCCAGCCACCAGAGCCCTTCTCTGTGGCCTCCCCAGCAACCAGAGCCCTTCCCAGCAACCAGAGCCCTTCCCCGCAGCCACCCCAGCCACCAGAGCCCTTCCCTGCAGCCTCCCCAGCCACCAGAGCCCTTCTCTGTGGCCTCCCCAGCAACCAGAGCCCTTCCCAGCAACCAGAGCCCTTCCCCGCAGCCACCCCAGCCACCAGAGCCCTTCTCTGCAGCCTCCCCAGCCACCAGAGCCCTTCTCTGTGGCCTCCCCAGCAACCAGAGCCCTTCCCAGCAACCAGAGACCTTCCCCGCAGCCACCCCAGCCACCAGAGCCCTTCCCTGCAGCCTCCCCAGCCACCAGAGCCCTTCTCTGTGGCCTCCCCAGCCACCAGAGCCCTTCCCAGCAACCAGAGCCCTTCCCCGCAGCCACCCCAGCCACCGGAGCCCTTCCCCGCGGCCTCCTCAGCCACCAGAGCTCTTCCCTGCGGCCTTCTCAGCAACCAAAGCCCTTCCCCATAGCCTCCCCAGCAACTGGAGCCCTTCCCTGTGGCCTCCACAGCTGCCGGAGCCTTCCTCTGTGGCGTGTAGCTACACACAGTGCCTGTACTCTACACGCCGCCATGAGCATAGACATAGCATTATAGTGAACTTCTGTGTCTAGCTTTAACGTCGAGCTCAGGGGTGGCCAACCGGTGGCTCCGGAGCCACATGCGGCTCTTCAGAAGTTAATAGGCGGCTCCTTGTACAGGCACCGACTCCGGGGCTGGAGCTACAGGCGCCAATTTTCCAGTGTGCCGGGGGGTGCTCACTGCTCAACCCCTGGCTCTGCCCCAGGCCCTGCCCCCACTCCACCCCTTCCCGCCCCCTCCCCTGAGCCTGCCGTGCCCTCGCTCCTCCCCAGAGCCTCCTGCACGCCTCAAAACAGCTGATCGGCAGGTGTGGGGAGGTAGGGGGAGGCGCTGAATTGGCAGGGCTGCCGGTGGGCAGGAGGCGCTGGGAGCAGGGGGAGAGGGAGGAAGCGGATGGGGGCTGCTGACGTATGACCGTGGCTCTTTGGCAATGTACACTGGTAAATTCTGACTCCTCCTCAGGCTCAGGTTGGCCACTCCTGGTCTAGCTCCTCCTGCTCAAACTCCCCTCCCACTGCAAAACTGTCTTACACCAAGACAGTAGCTCCCTCCATTCACTGCAGGAGCCTCTCTCGTGATCTCTCTGCCCCCCTGATGAGGAGTCTCCAATGGCCTTTTCACTTCCTCAGCACTGCTCCAGATAATACCATCACACTCAGGCTGGGGTTTGTGGGACAGACTTGGCATATTGGCTTAAAAGCTATATCTCTGACTCAGCTGCCACGTGTCAAGTTCGTCACTGAGCCACACTTCTCAGAGCCATGGCTCCTGTGTTTGCTTTCTGAACTGCTCCATAGCACCCTGGGAAGGAGACAGCTGACAGGCAACATGGGCCCTGAGGGTTTCAGAGACATTGGCCCAAACCATCCCATGACCTTGGTAAGCTCTCAGAGATGGAACCGGAGGCTGGTTCTCGTTCCCAGTTAGCTAAGGCCGTGGTTCTCAACCAGGGGTATGCGTACCCCTGGGGGTACACAGAGGTCTTCCATGGGATACAGTAACTCCTTTAGATATTTGCCTAGTTTTACAACAGGCTACATAAAAAGCACTAGCAAAGTCAGTACCAACTAAAATTTTATACAGACAATGACTGTATTGGGGAGGGATAGCTCAGTGGTTTGAGCATTGGCCTCCTAAACCCAGGGGTATGAGTTCAATCCTTGAGGGGGCCATTTGGGATCTGGGGCAAAAATTGGGGATTGGTCCTGTTTTGAGCAGGGGGTTGGACTAGATGACCTCCTGAGGTCCCTTCCAACCCTGGTATTCTATGACTTGGAAATACTGCTCTATAGACTATACACTGAAATGTACGTATAATATTTGTATTCCAATCAATTTATTTTAGAATTATATGGTAAAAATGAGAACATAAGCAATTTGTCAGTAATAGTGTGCTGTGACACTTTTGTATTTTTATGTCTGATTTTGTAAGCAAGTAGTTTTTAAGTGAGGTGAAACTTGGGGGTATGCAAGACAAATCTGCTTCCTGAAAGGGGTACAGTAGTCTGGAAAGGTTGAGAGCCAATGAGTTAAGGAGTTGGTGAAAGAATCTGATCTTTGCAGGTGGCTGAGGAATCAGCCTCTGATTTGCTGGTTAGTAGGAGCCTGGGTAGAGATGGGAGCAGGGTGGGAGACAGGGGATAAATTAGAGGCTTAGTGAATGAACCTATTTTCTCTTCTACTTGGGGATCCTGCATGCATGGGAATTCCCTCCTCCCCATTCCCTCGCCATGCAAAGTAGCCAAGGTCATGCTGTGGAAGCCAGATGCCTCTCCAGTCCCCTGGGTATTTATCGTTTCATGGGGTCTAGGGGAAGATGCTACCCACAAGGGTAAACTGGTGGATCCCATCCTGCCTGTGAACAGGGATAAGCCATCCCCTCCCAGGGGGTGGTTTGGGGAGAGATGGGTCACTTCCCCAAACTGCTAGTAGCATGTCAAAGAGTCCTGCATGGCACTAGCGTTGAAGGGCTCATTGATCTAGAGTGCTGTCCCCAGGATCAACAGCAAATGTGGCTGCATGGCTGCCCAGAGGAAAATCGGAACCAGCATGCCTTCCGGCTGCCCCCTTCCTGGACGGTGCTGCTCACTGACTCCACTCCCAACAGCCCTCTAGCTGCAATGGAAGTGGCAGCAGTTTGGCACTGCCATGACCTCTTCCCCCACTGACCTTTCCACCCCTAGGGGCCTGTGCCTTACACTGGTATAGGCCCTGCACTGAATCTTGCGCTGGGCTCTCAGTCCAGAACCGTTCCCCAGCACTAACAGGGAGTTCTGCACTCCCCTCTTCCATTAACCCTGTGCCCTGGAGGTTGCAGTGTCAGCTACAGAAGATCACTGCATGCATGTGTGTTCAAATATGCATTGTAGCATACGGGGATGTGCTGTTCTGTCTCTTGGCTTTTTAAGGCTCCTTCTCCTTTGTCTTGTCTCTTGGAGAAAAGCACCACGGGTATTTGTGCAAATGAGCAAAGGCTCAGTACCTTATTACGGGTACCACTGGCAGCCATGTTTTTGGGAAGCCAGAGAGGCAAGTACCCACATGTGAACTCATAATTCAAAACTGGGGGTGGAAGACGCACCTCGCCTGTCTTTGGAAAACTTGGCCCCAAACTGACTAAATATGGCACCTGTAATACAGAACCCTGGGGGAACGCACTTGCCAGATGGCTGCTTGGAGCTGCAGAGGGCTCTGTGGCTCCCAACATTGTGCCGTGCCCACAGAGCACAGTATGGGTACCCCCTGTAGAGGGCACATATGGGGTTTTGTGTGGGGACTCATTCAGGCTGAAATTCACTTCAGTCCAGAGAGCCACACAAAGGTGACTATCACTCTGAGTGGAGCCAGGCCCCTGCGGGGAGTAATCCTGGAGATGGCGATGCCTGCTAAAGAACAGGCTACAGCCATACTCAGCTGCCCTCAGATGACTCTAGCACTGCCCACATCTGGGAAGGGCAGCTCTCCCTGGAGCCCATCACCCCTCTTTACCCCTCACACACAGCCTCATTGCCATGGCTCAGAGTGAAGGGATGTGGCGTCGCGCTCACTTACCGACATGAGCCCCCGGATCGTGAAGTGCAGGTTCCTTAGTTTGTCAATCACCACCTCCCCTAGGGGAGGGGAGAAGGTTGGGGAACAGCTCCACTCAACTGCAAACAAAGAGAGCCCCACGGCCTTGTCAGTAATTGGGGAGGCATTCATGAACAAGGAGAGGGATGTAGCGCTTGGCAGGCAGACTGGGCTAGCTTACAGTGCCAGGCTGCCATGGACGGTACAGCTGCTGTAAGGGGACTGACTATGAAATCAACGAACTAGATACAGCCAGGCCAGCTGCGTATGCTGCAGAGATGTCTGAGAAAAGGCACAGCGGAGTGAACGGGAGAATGGATCGGAAACCAACTGCCCAGAGAGCCCCCAGGCATTCGGCACAATACAGGCGCTCCCGTGGGCTCAACTGTATTTCTGGACATAGCAGAGACTGAGCATAGAGCATTTGGGGAAAGAGATGGAGAGGCAGACAGACAGACAGGCTAAATAGACAGACAGATAGACGAGCCTGGAGATAAAAAGACAGACACATGGACCAGACAAAGGCAAGAGAAAGGCATAGAGGGGGAACAGATAAAGTAGATTAAACATCAGGATTTGGTGGTTCCTGGTAAAAGAAAACTCTTGTGAAAGCCAAAGATATTAGAGGACACACCAGATTGGAAAGGAGGGATCGGAAATCCCTCTGCAGGAGCAGGTGCTAGCGCCAAATGGGCCTTGTTCCTGTGGGATCCAGAGATCAACCCGAGGAAGAGACAGGGTTGCAAAGTTCAGCTCCAGACCCAAACTTCTCCTCTGTCTGGGTGTGTACGAATCCTGGTTCAGCCCGGAGTAGGTTCGGGCCAGCTGCAAAGTTCAAATATACAAACAAACTTCCTGACGTTTCCAGGGTGTTTGGACCAGGGTTTTGCTCAGGGCTCATCCTGAGTTGGAATTTGAGATTCCCTAACACAGACTTGATAACGTCATTACAAACGTTATTCCTATGGACATTAATGCCCATTGGTCTTTGCAGTGTCCGGTATTAGTTAGCAGTGACTGGAAAGGGATCATTCAGCAATAACCAGGCTGCCCTGTGGATTTTTATTCCTCATCAACAGTTGTGTCAAAGAAGAGGGGAGGGAGGCAAAAACCCTCTTGCCTCAAGCCATAGCAGAGATCACTGGTCCGCAGTGAAATCACACAGGCTCTGACATCACAGGAGCTCTTTCCATGTATAGTTCCCAAGCACTTTAATACCACTATCACTGTACAGACGGGGAGGGGAAAATGACTCACCTCAGGTCACTGAGAGTCACTGGCAGAGCTGGGAATAAAACCCAGCTCTCCTGACTCCGAGCCTCGTGCCCTAACTATTAGACCATGCTGCCTTCTACCCCTGAGCATGGGAGCATCGGGCCTGCCCTGTTCTGGCGTCCTGCAGGGGCCACGGGTGCGTGGTTCTCCCATGGCCTCACCTTTGTATTTGGTGACAACGGCTGAGTTGACACTTAAGGGCTCCCCGAAGGTAACCTGCACAGAACTGCTGCTGGCCACAGACAGGTGCACATTAGTGGGTGGGTCCGGCGCACCTGGGAACAGAAAGGACAGGGATAGGTTCAGAAATGTCCAGTCATGGGGAGGCTCAGGGCGGAGTGCACTCTGCTGTGACTATCCAGGAGAGTATCAATCTGCAGCTCCCATGGCAATCCCCCCCACTCAGTGCAGTCCTCTCCCCAGAGTCCTTCTCCCCAGCCATGCACCACTTCCCTCCTGCTCCCTGTGCTGGTGCTTGTTGTCCCCACCCTGTGCCATGTGCAAGTCCATGGGGCACTCACGGGCATGCTCGAACCCAGCTTTCATGCGCTTGTAAAGCCGGTATCGCCACTCCCAGGATTTCAGCTGCTTCTCCTTCTCTGAGCAATCAGTGTTGGGCGTCTCATTCACCACCTGTGCTGTGAACTCGTTGACTCGCTGCTCTGCCTCCCGCACCAGAGTTGCCAGATGCAAGGCGCGGCTCTCCAGGCTCATGACTGCCGGGGCAGGGAAGTGAGAGAGAAAGAAGACAGGCCTGTTAGGTCCAGCCCACTGCACGCAAGCCCCCAACACATCTTTGATTCTACGCTATGCCCTGTGCTCCTCCCTTATGTACACTGTGATATGTTCATCAGTTACTTGGCCTGATTCATATCCTCCAGGCAGCATCATCAGCAATTGTTGGATCATATTAAAGAAGTTCTGTATTAAAATCACAAATGAGTTTGATTCCCCATAGTTTAAATTCCAGGATATTACAAATTAAGAGGTCTCTTGATTTTTGGTACTGTTTCTCTCCCTCTCTGTGTGGAACTTGCAAGCTGCTAATTGTGTTAGTACATTCTAAGACAGAGTCTGTTCTCAAAGCAATTCTTTGTAACAACAACTACTCACACAGAGAGAGACTCAAAGCAATACTCTATAACAACAGAAACAGCACCCCGAGACTCCCCGCCCTTTTGTTGTATTCATCTCTCTTTGTTAACAATTGTGATTAAAATAGAGCTAGAGGATGTATGTGGATGGATGCTTGGTGTGGATAATAACTGAATGATCAGGGAGGAGCCAGCCTAAGAATCCAGTGTCCATCGGCTGGAGAAGGTGTCAAGTGGAAATAACCAGAGGACCCCTGGAGGGCAGACTGGAATCCACCCAACAGCCTCAAGGATGGGAGAACCAAAAAACAAGATAACATCTAGCATAACGGAGCCATCAGGAATGTGCCATCTGCTGATTAGTTCAGCAACAGCATGATGAAGCAATTCCCATAGACTGGCATAGGAATAAATTCCTATAAAAATGGACTCTAGAAAGTGACAACTTTGGGGTCTGATTCTGCAAACCAACTTCCAGGAGCATCAGATGAGCATCTGACAAGGCCCTGCTCCCTCCTCATGTCCAGGCCACCTGGCCAGTGGCTTGGCATGAGCAACTCTAAGGCTGGTAACTATGGTAACAACCTTGCAGAACCTGTGTGTGTATGAATGAATATGTGAATAAATATGAAACTGAATGGAATGTTATAGCTATAACTAACTGCTTACTATGATTCTTTCTGTATTCACAATAAATGTGGCATTTTGCCTTTTCCCCTTTAATAAGATCCTGCTGGTTTTTATTTTATTGGTATAACACAATGGCCATAAGCAATGTCCCAGAGCTACCCGGGGTCACTCCCATGCACACAGCTGGAATGAGTGGGCTTTGAACAGGGCTTTAGGAGGGATGGAATGGCACAGAGCTGATCGCTATGCTGTCCCTCCAGCCAGGAGATCCATGTAGTCACAGATCTACTGGCAAGGCTACCTCCCCGTCCCCACCCCTCCGTGCAGTGTCCCGGACTAGTGCTCGTGTCCTTCCTGCAGGTTGCAGGAGCTGGCCCATGGCTCCAAACTAAAGCTGTCTTGAGAGTAAAGGGTTGCTGTCTGTTCCCAGGCACTTGGCCACTTCCCAGGGCGAGTGGCAGGGTGAGCAACTTTGAGACAGCCTGTTCCCACCAGCTCCCCTGGCCCTATTACACAAACTCAGCTGGCTTGGAGAACTGGGATCAGAGCATGAATGGCTGGGTGCCGATCAGGACTGACTATGGTCTCTGACCCTTCTGAGATTTGCCCACCATTATGCAACGTGCCTGCTCTGGAATACCCCACAGTCCAGGAAAAGTGGGAGTCGTGCTGTTTGTCTGCAGAAAGCAACTGTGATCATTCTTCTATTACCCCCTTAAAACATGAAGCCAATCCCCTTCCCTGCTGCTAGCTGGTATTTCCTCCTGCACAGAACAGAGGCCACTGTATGAAATGAGACCTCCATCAAGCCAAGCAGATGAGTTAACAACCTGCCTTCATCCCTCCCACCTGTGAAAGTGACTTGGCTATCTACATGGGCTGATACCTTCTGATATTCACAGCTGCTCTAAACCATGTCCACCCTTCCAAGGGGAGCCTGCGGGCTTTCCTGACTCCACTGGAGGTAAAGGAGCCCACCTGTCTGTCTGAACTCCTGGTCTCTGTCTGCTCTTCTGCCAGCTATCCCCACTACATGCTGTCTGCATGGACCCACTGCCAGCCCAGTCCCCAATACAGCACAGCCTCATTGCTGGGAGACAGAATATTCCTCTATCCCTGAAGACAGAGTGATAAATGCTTAACAGGGCATCCCCTTGTACAGATTAAACTAAGTGACTTCATTTAAACAGGGAAACCTCATTCCCCCATGGCACTGGACAAACCGTTCAGGGCTCTTTATGGGACACTCAATCCCCACTCCTCTATGCTGAGCAAACGACACAGGAGGTCTTTACCCACCAGCTCCTTTATCCAGCAGAGACTGCGAGATCACAAGAGGTCCAGGAGAGGCTGGGACGATCTCCTAGCTCCATCTTCCCACCCTCTGCTGTACAGAGCAGTCCCCTTCCACCTCACGAAGCAGCTGAATGTGCCTTGAGGCCAGCAAAGGGTAGCAAGTGGCAAGCTCTGGGAGGGGCACTGCAAAGAGACATCCACTTGTCCCCCCCGCTCAGGAAACATATGCTGCCAGTCTCAGGAGGACAATCACCTATGGCAGAAGGGGCACATAGGCCTCCTCCTTTGACCTTCCACAATGCATCAGGTGCCTATTTTTAAGTCCTACTGTGCTCTCTTTAGAAACACACATGCTCCCAGCTCAGCCTGTCCTGCAGCCCTTGGCTGTCCATTCTACAGGAAGGCCTTACAGAAATCTCTCCTGAGCTCTCCTGCTGTCTGGCTCCCTCCTAGTTTTAGATCATGCCATTGGGTTTGGGGACTTGTGTCACCCCAATGCATCCACCTTCTCGTTAACCCTCAGGATCTCACACATCTCCCTTTGCACCACTCCTTGCACTACAAAGCCTCCTCCCGTCAGCCTTCCCCAGGTCCTCGCTGCCTTCTTCCTTTGGGTCAGTGGGGCAGAGTGGACTCTCAAAGAGGAAGACACTGGCCCAGGCACTAGGGTGCCTAGATGCTACGGTAAGCGGAGCTCCATTAGCATCTAAGACAGAGTGCATGAGATGCAGCAGAGCAGGTGGGGGTGAGAAAAATACCCTGTAATGGTGACTTACAGTGTGGACTCTCCTTGGCTCCGGCCTGCAGCAGCATCCTGGCAATGGGGGCATTGTTTGTCATGATGGCGATATCCAGCGGCAGAAGCCCCTCACTGTTTGGGGTGTTAAGGTCCAGCTCTTCTGGGCTGTACTGTTTTAGCAGCTCCTGCACCCTGTCCAGATCCTGCAGCTCAACAGCCTCAAAGAGAGCTGCATTGCTCTGAAACTGCAATGACACAAGAAATGGGGCCCACTGAGCCTGGGGTGCTGGGTATTGCAGCCTCACCTTGCTTTCCTCACTGAGATTTGGCCAGGGTCCATTCCAAGTCATTATATGGGGTTCTCAGTGTATTTAGCGCCAGGTGGATGGAAAGCCGAGCCTCAAGTCTATCCATAAAACAGGCTCTGAAAGGATAGTAGGGACGGAATGGAGTCTATTGCCAATCTCCACCAGAAGGGCTGATCCTTGACATCCTAACACCATTAGGCAAAAGGGCTCGTTATCCATAGCTGTTCCATGCCTAACACGACGCACAAAATGCCGGTGGATTCGTCAGGCACCTAGGCCTGTACTGATTAGTATTGATTGGTTTGTATTACTGTAGCCTTGAGGAGCCCCAGTCATGGACTGGAACCCTACTGCGCTAGGCATGGTACCAACAGAATGAAACGACGGTCCCTGCCCCAAGGAGCTGACAATACTAATCCTTTGTTTTAAGAAAGAGCAAACGACCCTATCCTGAGGAACCATTCAGGACTGGATTCACCTGTTCCAGGAGGGACAGAATTTACTGTGCCTCAGACCCCACAGACATCCAGCCAGCTCTGTTGCTGGGATGTGTGCACAAAGGATGGAGTACAGCCAGGGATCTGCCCACCCCCCACCCCACCCCCGCTCGTCTCCACCGCCAGTGGAGTCACATCGGGGTACACCTAGCATTACCACAGGGCCGAGTTTTGGTCTGAAGCACTCACAAGATAGGCCTTGCGTAGCTTCTCCTTCTCACTCCTCCCTGGCAAGCTGCCCTCGTCGAACGAAGTGTAGTTAACACGGAACTTCCCCGAGAGGTTGCGGTAAAGCCTCTTGGCGGCGTTCGGGGAGGAAGGTCCCGGCGGCTTCCTGCCCTGGGCCAGCTGAATGTCCCGCATCTGCTGCGTCATCTTAGGCGAGGAAGACCTGGCAAATGGAGGAATAAGAGAGAGCAAGATAATGATGAACAATGAAGCAGGAGCAGCTGGCAGAAATCTGGCCTGTAAACACTACCAGGAATGTCGGTGGGTCTATGTTGGCCTCTTCATCACAGCTTCTGGGAGCCTCACCTACACCCATGAACCTATGTAACACCACAGGGAAGTATTGGCCTCCTCCCACAAACATGGGATGCAGACAGATTACTCAAGGTCATATGGGAAGGTTTCAGCAGAGCCCGGAATTGGACCTAGATCTCCAGGGTCCTCGTCCAGCACCTGGACCATAAGCCCATTCTTCAGTATTAGGGTGGGATTTTCAAAAGCACTCAGTGTTGGCCTAAATCTGCTCCCATTGTCTTCAAAGAGAGAAGAAGCTAGCTCAGTGCTGTGCACTTTCAAAAACCCATCCACTGAGAATCCATCTATTGACAATGATTTATTTACCTATCTAGACCTTAGCTGTCAAATATGGTCAAGTTTGAGAACATGCAGCCTGATTTCCCTTCTCTGTTTACACTAGTGTAGCTCCTGGTTTACACCACTGAGGAAAAGGAGAATCAGACCCAAGACAGACAAATGAGTCACAGTGAGCTAATTTTTAGTAGACCCTAATTAATTTCTGCTTTGAACATTAATTTGTATTGCATCACTTGGAGTTTGAAAATGTAAAAATAATCTGAAATTAAAACCATCACATCCTAAAAAGACACATTTTTTCCTGACTAGTTGTTTCCACTCACATGGAAGAATTTAAACAGAACAGAACTCCATCAATTTCACTTCAACTGCAAGTCCATGAAATTTGCAGACATTTTAACCACATCTGGCCCAGGGGACCATCCTGCCCAGCCCTTGAGCTCCCATCTGGCCCCGGCCCCTCCCCTGCTGTCCCCCCTCCCCTGCAGCCCCCGCTGCGCAAGCAGCGGGGCTGTGAGCTCCTGCCACTCTGAGCTGCATGGTAAGAAGGTGGTAAGGGGGGGGTGGCAGCGCGTGCAGCAGTGGGGGGGTTGGGTAGGAGGTCCCGGGGGGCAGTCAGGGGACAGGGAGCGGTTGGACGGGGCAGAGGTTCTGGGGCGGTCAGGGGTCTGGGAAGACGGAGGGGTTGGATAGCGCGTGGGAGTCCCGGGGGCAATGTTGGGGGCGGGGGGGTGAATAGGGGCTGGGGGGCAGTCAGGGGTCAGGGAGCAAGGGGGGGTTGGAAGGGGGTGGGATCCGTGGGGGGGCAGTTTGGTGCGGGGGGTCCTGGGAGGGGGCGGTCAGGGGATAAGGAGTAGGGGGGGTTGGATGGGTCAGGGGCTCTGAGGGGGGCAGTCGGGGGCGGGAAGTGGGAGGGGGCGGATAGGGGGTGGGGGCCAGGCTGTTTGGGGTGCACAGCCTTCCCTACCTGGCCCTCCATACAATTTCCCACCCCGATGTGGCCCTTGGACCAAAAAGTTTGCCCACCCCTGTTCCATACAAATAAACATCCAGAAGTTTGGATTCCTATTAAAACATCGAGAGTGCTAAATTGGACTAACAAATCGGGTGAGATTTTGTGCTAGATTTCCATGACTTTCCTGTATGGTCAGAACCCAGAGAGGCTGAGAAAAGTGAAGATGAAAAGATTTTTTTTTTTAAAGAAAAAGTTGTATAAAAGTATGGGACGCCTGAATAATTTTTTATCTGCCCATCCCTCCTTTAACTCCAAGGTGCTGCAGTGTCTAATGTCTAATCTTCTGCTGGTGATCATGGTTCCCCTAACTGCAGTAGAAGTTAGTACCAGAAATGCAATAGGAGCTGAACTGGTTGAAGTTTAGAAGGGTCTGTCTCCACTGCAGCAGGGAGGGAGCCTCCCAACCCGGAAAGACAAACATGTATTAGCTCGGCTCAAGTTAGTGCACTACAAACAGCAAAATGGATTTTCAAAAAGAAAAGGAATACTTGTGGCACCTTAGAGACTAACCAATTTATTTGAGCATGAGCTTTCGTGAGCTACAGCTCACTTCATCAGATGTATACCGTGGAAACTGCAGCAGACTTTATATATACACAGAGAATATGAAACAATACCTCCTCCCACCCCACTGTCCTGCTGGTAATAGCTTATCTAAAGTAATCGTCAGGTTAGGCCATTTCCAGCACAAATCCAGGTTTTCTCACCCTCCACCCCCCCACACAAATTCACTCTCCTGCTGGTGATAGCCCATCCAAAGTGACAACTCTTTACACAATGTGCATGATAATGAAGTTAGGCCATTTCCTGCACAAATCCAGGTTCTCTCACTCCCTCACCCCCCTCCAAAAACCCACCCCCATACACACACAGACTCACTCTCCTGCTGGTAATAGCTCATCCAAACTGACCACTCTCCAAGTTTAAATCCAAGTTAAACCAGAACATCTGGGGGGGAAAATGGATTTTGTGGCCTGGGCCCTGGCTCCGGCTAATCGTCTGAGTACAGACCCGCAGAGCAGGGCAGGCACAAGTGCATGTAATTAGGTGCAAACACACTGGAATACTTTCACTGCAGCAATCTGACAGCTGAACATTGAGAATGCATGTGCATACAGTTGCATGTGCAAAATATGGGATTTACTGAAAAGCCTGGCAAAAGGGGTTTGTGCTCAGTTAGCCCTTCATCTCTCATTCAGTCAAGAGGAAAGCTTTTATACAATAAAAATTAAGGGACTGCAAAGATCCCAAATCATTCAAGGGAAACTCCAGTGACCTTAGATTTTGTAGCTAGATAACTAGCAAGGACCCAACCGTGCCACTTTCACTCAACCTGAGGAGCACCTTTGTCTGCAAAATCCTACAGAAATCATCAGTGAAACTGCTTGTAGCATAAGGTGCTTTTCTCAATAGCGTTTGGAAACATCTATCATTATTCCAGCCTCTCACTGGGAGCTAACACTTCGAATGAGACGTCTAAGGCCATGTCTACACGAGGAGCACTCTGCCAGTACAGCAGTACTGGTATACTACACTGGCAAAGCGCGCCTAGTGTGAATGCTGCTATACTGGCAAAACTGCCCCCAATTAGGAAAACAACCTATACTGCTAAACGCACAACTTTGCTAATAAAGCTGCATCTACACAAGGGACTTATGCCAGCACGGTAAGTGATCAGAACCCTTTGCACAAGGACTGACGTAGCTATGCCAGCAGTAGTCGATAGTATAAATGCAGCCTAAGCAAGGGTCCACTTTGATGATACAGAAGGGGAGCAAAAGACTCTGCTTTGCTGTTATAAAACACAGACCAGGACGTTTAAAAGTCCTTGTGAACTAGGCTCTTTATTGCACTTAAGAGTTGATTTAATACCCTGGGACATTAACTGAGCATCTTTAAAACCACTCTTACCTTCCAAACAACTCTGCAGCACTCAGGTTTCCAATATTTTCAAATGGACAAGCTGAGTTAGGCAGCCTTTTTCTGCATCAGACATTCAAGGGAAGCCGTGTGGGTTGACTGAGGACTGCAAGGCCAAGTCCCAAACTAGTTCGGATGAACTGTTTCTTTTTATGATAGAGATATCTCAAAAGGATTTTTCTTAGTGATTTACTCTTCTCTTCAGTTAGAGCTAGTGATCAGAATGTCTTTTTGTACCCCACAGCTTGTCCGATATGGGCATGCTTAGCAATTAAAAACTCAGTTACATACGCAGGCAATTTGCTCTGAGAATCAGCTTCCCCTTTGCTTACCTGGCAAGTCCTGAGCTCTGGATTTTGTGTGTTCCAGTATTACCAACCCCAAGCCTTCAAAAAAAATCACGAGTCAGGCCCAAAAATCAGGAGATTGGCTTAAAATCAAGGGATTACTAAGAAAAAAATAAACTGTGAGGATTTTTTTTTTGCCTTCTATTTATTGAGCCTTTTGGAGTCACATTTGCAAGCTTTACTCTCCAACCACAAGGGAAACCTTGAAAGCCGAGGTTTTCATATAACAGCATGACTCCAGGAGCTGGGGCTTTAAGAAAACACCAAATATTGCAAGACTCACAATAAAATTGCAAGCGCTGGCAATACTGAGTGTTTCCTTGCAACTCCTGAAAACACATCTTCCTAAAGTGATGGACCTATAGGTGGAAGTTTCAACAGTGATGTGCGTGAAACAAGGACAACTGAATTCTGGACTTGGTAGCTAAGTAAGTGATTTATTTAAAAAAAAAAAAAAAGATAAGAGAGGGAGGATGGTCTTTTGGTTAACACACAGGCCTGTGAATTAGGAGTGCTCGGTCAGTTCCCTGCTCTGTGTGACCATGAGCAGGTCACTTCATCGCTCTGTACCTCAGTTCCCCACCTGTGAAATGGGGACAATAAGACTTCTTTAGTCTTGTCTAGTCTTGTCTTGTCCATTTAGATTGTAAGCTCTTCAGGGCAGGGGCCATCTCTGGGTGTGTGAGGAAGAGGAGGTGGGGGGGGTTCTTGGTCCTGCTCACAGGCTAAGGGGCTCTGTATGGAAGCATGTGATCACAGTCCGTTTGCTCTGCTGAAAGCCAGCCTAGAGTAAAGTGGTTGGGAGTAAAGTGTTTTTAGGTAGCAGCCTGTTTTGTCTCTCTGTTTTGGGGGTTTTGTAAGCTATTGTTCTAAATTCTAAGAAATAAATTAGTGTTACGTTATTAGCTTCCAGCAAGAGTATTTCTATTTAATTTCTTTATGTGTATGTCAGGAAGACATGGACAAACACCAATTTTTACTTATACGGAGACAAAAATATTAATTACTTTAAGATTAATCTTTGTTTGTCTTTCTTAGCCTCCTTTAATCCTTTGCACACCAGGACATTATAACTTGTTATTCACCTCTATAGGTCGTTACTTAGATGCCTTGTTGGCAGAGTAAAATTGTCTTTCCTCCCCTCTAAAAATGTGATCAAAATGTATAAAATGGCTGGGATTTACAGATCCTTTTCATCTTGGACTATGGGATATCATTGGAATTTGGGGATTTCTCTCTTTCTGTACCAGATTCTGTATCTTTACTCAGGTTTTATGTCAGCAAAGCCTGTCTTTGATTTCAATGCAAGTTTTCCCTGAGTAGATACTTTAGGACTGGGTCCTTCACAAGTCATCTGTTATGTGAATAAGTGTTTTTATTAGTGGATCAGCCACAGAGAAAGGGTCTGATTCTACTTCCTTTGCAATCAATAGCCAAACTCCCACTGATTTTACTTAAAGCAGGACAGTGGTATATTTGGTTTCTATACATTGGACAGAATGTATTTCATTGTTGGCCTCATACTCTGGTATATGAACTGAGAAATGTTGATGCTGATTTTCCATGCAGGTCACTTTATCAGTTAAGAATCAAATAGGGGTGAATGTTATAAAGAGTGTGACATGTCTAGCAGGCTATGTCAAGATAATACTCTGAAGATGGAGACAGAGAGAGCTGTGAGAGTTATAATGATTATCAATGAAGCCAAAATCATATAAAGGATATTAATAGCAGCCCTGCTGCACTCACTTGATCATTCTGATTTTAGATTAGACACTCTGGGTTGCAGAATTGCTTTAGCTATTTTACCTTTTATTATTGTGCTATTTATAAACTGCAAATGATGGGGAAGTTGGCTGGCTCCTGCCGGTCATGTCATTTCGTTGGGTTTATTCTACAGATTAATAGGTCTGTTTGTGCTTGGAATAGGACTGAGCTGCAAAATTCAGATGCCGACCTGGATTCTGCCAGAGCTGGGGGGTAGTATGGATGAAAGGCTTTGGTCTGGCCCTTTACGAAAATGGACCAACTATGAAATTCTAAGTTGGGTTCAAATTTCTTCAAAGTTTGGAGTGTCTGGCTCTGGGGATTTGGTCTTGGCCCATCTCTTTAAGCATATATATTATAGTGGTTTGGATTTGTATGCTGTGCTTAGCTGAAGGATTGGTTTTGTGTACTATGTTGCTGTTGGTTGGGGAGATAGAGGAAAGGGGAGATGATTTTTTTTTTGTGGGGGGAGAGGAAGAGTTGTTAACTTTGTAAAAATGTAATACAAAGACAACCAAAAATGAAAGAACAAATAATTTTCCTCTGCAAGCAGGTCTCTTTTCCAGAGTCCATGAGCTATGTAGAGTCCACACTCCCGCCCTTTAATAGGACCATAGAACATAGGTTAGAAGGGGCTTTTGTATTTTATGTATTTATTTAAATGTAAATTTTATTTAAATTAATGTACATTTCTAAACAAAAAGTAATTTCATCTTGAAAAACCAGAATTTCCCCTTTTGAAGATGTCAAAATGAAACAGCTCAACAATTTCAAAAAAGATTCAAAAAATTTTTGACTACATTTTTTTTTGTTGAAACCAACCATGCATCCGATGAAGTGAGCTGTAGCTCATGAAAGCTTATGCTCAAATAAACTTGTTAGTCTCTAAGGTCCCACAAGTACTCCTTTTCTCTTCCCCAAAAAGTTTCATCAAAAAGTCCCCGACCAGCTCTAAGAAGGATCCAGGATCAGCTCTGCTTAGTTCTCTGTAACGCTGATGTAAATCCAGAGTTATTTCAGATTTACACCGTGTAACCAAGTGCAAAATAGGCCCCCTTATGGACAGCCAAAGTTTGTCCCCTCTAAAACCTGTATAAGGATTCAATGAATGGTATAGCTCGGTTTTGTTGGTGCAAACATCTCTAAAGGCAAAGCACCACGTGGAAATATCAGAGTCCTGTTGAAACACCAAACAGGCCCTCTGGTCTTGCACAGCTGTCCTACAGAAGTATCAGCATTAAACTAGGGGTGGACATACTGGTCCAGATAATATCAGAGCCCGACCTCCCATCCCAAAGCTCTGATCTGAACTTCAAACCAACATGTTCTGAAGTTAATAAAAGTCTGATTTTATTTTTTTCTTTCCTTTCCACCCACCCCCTCTCACTCTGGAACCACAAAGCATTCCTGGGTTCTGGGCAGGTGTGAAGATATTTCATCACCACAAGAGAAGCTGCTCTTTTCTATCTAGAGCCCAACCAGAAGCAGGATACAGTGGAATTTCTCATGAAGATCTTTACTCTCACAAGACTCTGGTCCAGCTGAACCAATGGAGCAGCGCTGGCTTGTTTAGATGTGCATCTTGGGTGCTTATCCGAGTCAAACCTCTGAACAACTGAGATTCACCTATCCCTATGTGATAAACCCCACCCAACCTCCATCAGACAAACCACACAGTACAAAGGGGATTCTCCGCTCCTCCTGACTACTCCCAGGGCATTGTGTGTGTAACCCACACACCTCCTGCGTGTGGTGCTCTGTCCCATCTAGTGGCACCGAGACCACTTAAGAGAAAAATTAATGAGTCTGCTCTACAGCCTTAGCTAAGGGCCACATGGCTTTTAGCTCATGCAGTAGAGACTCATGCACTAAGCTCTAGAGATCCTAGGTTTGATTCTGCGCACCCACAGCTGGGGTCTGTTGGTGTTACATGTGCATCACTGTTCATTGCTGCTTGATCACCTAAAAGGATGCCTATCCAAAAGTACCACCCAGGAGAACCACCAGAACAGCAATAGCCCACCTCTCCCTGAACACAGCATCACATTGGTAACATCAACCCTTTCCCTCTCAGAGCCCCCGAAGGGGCTCAGCCTCACAGAGGCCCCCCAGACTCTCACACCTCATCTGGATTATCCCACCACATGCCCTCTGGGATTTGTGCTGAAAATTCCAGCTGTTTCTGATCAAGGGGAAGGGATGTGGATTCCATTTCCTGGAGAACAACCTGTCATAGCTGCACAGAGGGAGCTCCAGTGGGAGTGGCTCCAGCCCGCTGATTGCTATTGTGGCTGTGTTGCATGGGGAAAGGATGTAAGGAACACAGGTGGGAGAAGCTTGCCCCTCTGCAGACTCGGTCTCTACATTGGAGTGGATTTTACCTGTGATCACCATCCCAAGCAACGGGCTAGACCTGGGGAAGTCGCAGAATGTTTTTATTGTATTTTAGGAACAATAAATAATGGACCCGTGAAAAAATCTGAAGCACACGTCCTCTCGGACAGCAACCTTCCCCTCCCCCTAATTCTCACATGCATCATCCACTAGCTGCAGCGTGAGAAGTCAACCTTGCTTGTGTCTCTTAACCTGGTGAGTGCCAATATCCTCCCGCTCCAAGGAAAGAGAAATCAGGACCCAGTTCTATTCCCACTGAAGTAAATGGTAAAATTCCTACTGAAGTGGAAGCTGGATCGGGCCCTTTGCTCAATAGATCCCTGCAGCCTGTCTATGTAATTCTAAAGTGTCCATCACTGCAGAGGTCACACTCTGTTAAGGAAAGGTGTGTTGGAGCGAAAGCTGCATTTCTTTTGCTGCTGGTTGTGCAGGGTCCAAAGAATGAATGTTGTACAAGATCCAATAAGGAAATGGGATGGAGTCCACAGGGATGTTATAGTAGGTACACTTGAAATCGCTGCTAACATATGCGAGAAATTTCCCTGTTATTTTCCTTCATTTTATTTGCTTTTAAAGAGACGGAAATAATTCAGAATTAGGGAGTGGAAGGATGAATCTATATAAGTTAACTGCCCCAGAACTAAAAAGGGATCCTGTGCGATACTTATGGGCCATTTGGACTTGGTGAAGATGTCTTGATTTAGACAGAGCTACGCCTTGCTGCGGAGCAGTTATGTGAAAACAGCACACATGTGTCACGCCTTAGGGCATGATCAGCCAATAAGAGTTCCTCCTGATGATGTAGCCTACTCCTACTGGGGACAATTAGTTAGGAGGGGTTTCTGAGGAGTCAGACAACTGCCCTCCTTGCTCTTGCAGTTTCAATGAAGCTCAGCTAAATTCATCTTACTCTGAACACAATCAGTTCTTGCTTTAATTACTTGCCTCCAGAATTGTAAATACAGTCACTCCAAGCACAACAGAAAGGACACACCCACAAGCCGGGACTTCGGACCACTGGCAGCTCTGTGTGTCTGCATGCCTGTGCATGTGCACATGCGTGTGTGCACGCATGGCAGCATGGCATGGCAGTGATGTAACACGTAAGCTCATGCACAAATCAGTTACTGATGGGTCACATCAACCTATACCCATGAAAAGCTGAGGTCCTTTTAAATGAAGCATGAGGGACGGCCAGACAGTTAACCAGTGTAATTTTTTGAATTACAGACCTGAGAACAGATGTGCAAAAGATCTTTTAACTTCATCCCTCTCTTTCTCTGTAACAAAGTTTCCCTCAAACACAAGCAAATCCACTGGGTACTTTACAGCCATGTGGTTTCTGTATATTCCATTTTTATGTTTCCGATGCTCTGTGAACTTGGCCTAGTAAACAGTGTTAATAATTGTTGTAATTATAGGAGTTTTAACTGTATTTAATTTAAGTCCTCTTCGACTCTTCGGCAGATCTAGTCGATTTCAGGCAGGACCATTTTACCCTGTTAGCAGGGCAGACAGGTTGAGAGCACAAAGGAATGAACCAGTTTCTTTGCAAGCCAGGCCAGAAGCATAGAGGGATGTAACACGGAAGGGACCTGGTAGAGAGCCGTCTAGGTTCCGAGAAAGAAGATACAGACCTGGCAACCTACAGATTAGACCTTGGGCCTTATTATCAGAGAAGCCAAGCAGTCATAACTTCAGCTGATGTCAATGGAGCTGCAAGTGCTCAACACCCTTGAAAATCAAGCCTTATATGGGTAATGACTTGTCTCTGCCCCTATATATGATTATCTATGTCCAGATGTCGCTTGATGGCTAGTCCAAGCTGCATCCCAGTTCTCCTGCCAGTAGGGTCTGAATGTGAATGGATTGGTGTGAAAGAGTCTCTGCAGGGGCTGGTGGAGGCGATCAAAAGACAAAACTAAAGACTAAAGCAGTTCAATGAACTTGTTTAGCCCTCCCATGTCCTCCACCCCCACCTCTTTTAGACACTGGGCTTGGAAATGATTAGCTCATCCCTGCGCTTGTTGGTGCTGGCAAGAATGGGCAGATTCCAGAACAGTGTGGCAGACATGAGCTCAACGCCGTCCCTTCTGTCCGCAGAACCAGTGTGAGTAGTTCGTTACTTAGAGAAGTTGCTCCCTGCTGTCTACAGCCTTATGCAGCACGAAAAAAGTTGTGAGGCTTTGTGGAGAGTGAGAGAGAAAGTGAGAGAGCAGGGCATTAACCCTTTGGAAGGCAGAAAAAGACTCTGGGTGGAGAGGAGGTGGACAGAGAACTCTCCAGTGGAACAGCTCATCAGTCAGGTAAGCTTTTAGGTCAATGCCATGGCGAATGTGCTACCAAAATTTCCAGAAGTGGTAGCCATCAAATCTACACCCACAATTAACCTGCAACTTCCTTTGCTGATGAGAAGAGGCTTCATGAATGGTCCATCTCATCTGAAAGAGACATCAGCTCTACAGGTTGGACTCTCTCTCTCTCTCTCTCTTTGCAGAGTTTAGGGGGATGATGACAAAAAAAATCAAGGCTCTGATTCATGACAGCACAAAAGCATATGCTTAAGTTCAAGCATGTGCTTATGTTCCATTGATACCAATGGGACATAAGCACCCACTTTTAGTGCTGCCCTGATGAGGGACACTTTTTTGAATGGGGGCCTAACAGAAAAGGTCACTAAATAAAGGAATAGACAAGTGGCAGGAGGAACCTCAATATCCATAAGGTCAGGGGAAATATCCCTACCCACAACACACTGAACTGCTAGCTTTCAGTGAGTGGGCAGTCTGATGTTGTCAAAATCTTCATGCCCCGCTGTGCAACGCTGCTTCTGCAGAAGAAACAGGAAGTATGAATCCAAAGGGCCTTTTCTCTTTTGATTTCTCTATGGCCCCGTCTACACTGGCACGTTTCTGCCCAGTAAAGCAGCTTTGAGCACTGTAACTCCCGAGGTGCACGCACGGCCAAGACACTTAGTGCGTAGAAACTGCGCAGATGCAGCGCTCTGAAAAACCCACCCCGACGAGAGGTGTAGAGCTTTCTGCGCCAGGGCTACAGCGCCGTGGTGCCAGTGTAGACACCATGGTGATTACAGCACTGCGACTGGCCTCCGGGAGGTGTCCCACAATGCCTGTTCTCACCTCTCTGGCCATCGGTTCGAACTCTACTGCCCTGCCCTCAGGTGACCAACCGTCAGCCCCACCCTGTACATTCCTTTGCAAATTTGAAAGTCCCCTTCCCGTTTACTCGGTGATGTGTGCAGTGGTCTCAGTGCATCTTTCCAGGTGGCCATGCCTGCTCCACGGACCAGGCGATCCCCCGCTTGGAGCAACGCCGAGCTGCTGGACCCCATCAGCATTTGGGGAGAGGAGGCTGTCCAGTCCCAGCTGCACTCCAGCTGTCGGAATTATGATACCTACAGACAGATTTCTAGATGCATGATAGAAACGGGTCATGACCAGGACACATGGCAGTGCAGGGTCAAAATGAAGGAGCTGCAGAACACCTACCACAAGAAGCGGGAGGCAAACCGCTGCTCCAGTGCTGCACCCATGAGCTGCTGGTTCTACAAAGAGCTGGATATGATACTCGGTGGCGACCCCACCTCCACTGCGAAGGCCCCTGTGGATACTTCATTGGCTCACGTGCCAGTCAAGAGTGGACCAAGCCAGGAGGAGGCAATCTTGGACGAAGGGTGGGAGGGGGACCCAGAGGCAGAGGATGACTCGGAGGTCAGAGATGCAGGCAGTCAGGAGCTCTTTTCTACCCGAGAGGAGCCTAGCCAGTCACAGTAGTTGGAGCTTGGCGTAGCGCAAACAGGAGAGGAGGCCCCTGGTAAGTGGATCTGATTTTGGGAATTGCTGAAGCGAGTTGTTGGGGGCAGGAGGGTTGCAGAAAGCAGGCTTGTCTCCCACCACATGCCTAGGCTGAGCAGCAGAACAGGCTGTTGATACACTCCCTCATTCATGGGAATCTCCCTCAGAGATCTCCAGGAAACTCGTGGAGATACTGGGCAATGCGCTGCTGCAGGTTCCTCAGCAGAGCTGCTTTGTTTCTTGCCCCATTAGTGGTAACTTTCCCGCGCCACTTTGCCGTGATGGGTGGGGGGACCATTGCTGCACACAGGCTAGCTGCATAGGCGCCAGGGCAGAAGCCACAGGCTTGGAGAAGACCTTCCCTTGATTCCCTGCTCACCCTCAGCAGGAAGGTATCTTCCATAACGATCACCTCCTGTGGAAAGTGTGGGGACAGGAATGATTATCAGGCCCACCCTACAGTGCTGGCTCTCCCCAAGTGCCCAAGAGATACGTGCCTAGTTTACAGCAGGGTCCGGGAACAGTGATTTACCCTGCCCCTGCGGCTACTCACCATTTTGGGGGTCTTGTGGCTCATGTGTGCTTGCCTGGGGTCAGCCAGTTAGTGACAGGTGTGTGAGTACTGACTGTGTTTTAAAGCACTGAATCAGTGTTGTCTGTGTTGCAAACAATACTGCTTCTGTAAAATGTTGCGTTTAGACTTCACAGAGACGACCTTGGGAGCACAGCCTCCCTCTTTGTTATTGGTGGCAGAACGGCTGTGCAGAATTAGAAAGCGCCCAAGAAGAACTAAGGAGGACTTTCTGCGTGAGGTTATGACGCACTCTGCGACCGAGAAAAAAAGAATTGAAGGAGTGGCGGGACAGCGAGAAGAGGGACCGAAAGGAGAACACTGCACACCAGAAAGAAGCCACAGAGCAGCTCTTAACACTTATGGAGCACCAAGCGGACACACTCCAGGCGATACTAGCTCTTCAAACCGAGAAGCTTCATGCCCACCCTCCAGTGCAGCCGCTGTCGCAAAACTCTTTCCTGTGCCCCCACTGCCAACACACTCTGATCAACCTCCTGGCTCCACGCTCTACCTGCAGCATTCCGCTCCTCCCCCTCACAGTCCAGCACTGTGGACTCCCACTACCCACTGCACTCTACACCCCTCCCTCTGCAGTTTGGCCCTGCTGAAGTACAGCACCCGCTGCATCGTACTCCAAAGGAGAAGGTTGGGTACGATCCCTGGACATACAAAATCTGCTGTCCCAGGACCCCTCCTCCTCTTGAGACCTTCTCTTCCCCCATGCTCTATCCCCCTCCCTTTCATTTGACTCTCTCCTCTGGTTGTTGTCTTTCAATAAAAGAACTGAGTTTGTTTAAAAGCAATCTTTATTCTATTAAGCGAAAGCAAAAAGAGCACTGCAAAGCAACATACAATTATGTTAAGGCCCCTTCTTATGTTCAGTCACCTCCTAGCATTACAAGCACTGCAATCCTTACGGCCCCACGCTGGGCCCCTCTAATAGTCCTGGTCTCTGGCTGTTCAAACCCAGCCTCCATGCGCTGAGACTCTGCGGTCCAGCCCTGAGTGAAGCTTTCACCCTTCCCTTCACAAATATTATGGAGTGCACAGCACACGGCTATAAGCATAGGAATATTGTCATCAGCCATGTCCAGCTTCCCATACAGGCATCGCCAGTGGGCTTTTAAATGGCCAAATGCACACTCCACAGTCATTCTGCACTTGCTCAGCCTGTTGTTGAACTGCTCCTTGCTGCTGTCAAGTTGCCCAGTGTATAGCTTCATAAGATGAGGCTTTCTTCCGGCAGCTCACGGAAGCTACTAGATCGCATGCCCTGATTCTCATGGGTGACTTTAATTTTCCTGATATCTGCTGGGAGAGCAATACAGCAGTGCATAGACAATCCAGGAAGTTTTTGGAAAGCGTAGGGGACAATTTCCTGGCGCAAGTGCTAGAGGAGCCAACTGGGGGGGGGGGGGCGCTCCCACAGTATTCTTGTCAGCAAGTTAAGGAAGTATGGGCTGGATGAATGCACTATAAGGTGGGTAGAAAGCTGGCTAGATTGTCGGGCTCAACGGGTAGTGATCAATGGCTCCATGTCTAGTTGGCAGCCAGTGTCAAGTGGAGTGCCCCAGGGGTCAGTCCTGGGGCTGGTTTTGTTCAATATCTTCATAAATGATCTGGAGGATGGTGTAGATTGCACTCTCAGCAAATTTGCGGATGATACTAAACTGGGAGGAGTGGTAGATACGCTGGAGGGGAGGGATAGGATACAGAAGGACCTAGACAAATTGGAGGATTGGGCCAAAAGAAATCTGATGAGGTTCAATAAGGATAAGTGCAGGGTCCTGCACTTAGGACGGAAGAATCCAATGCACCGCTACAGACTAGGGGCCGAATGGCTAGGCAGCAGTTCTGCGGAAAAGGACCTAGGGGTGACAGTGGATGAGAAGCTGGATAAGAGTCAGCAGTGTGCCCTTGTTGCCAAGAAGGCCAATGGCATTTTGGGATGTATAAGTAGGGGCATAGCGAGCAGATCGAGGGACGTGATCGTTCCCCTCTATTCGACATTGGTGAGGCCTCATCTGGAGTACTGTGTCCAGTTTTGGGCCCCACACTACAAGAAGGATGTGGATAAATTGGAGAGAGTCCAGCGAAGGGCAACAAAAATGATTAAGGGTCTAGAACACATGACTTATGAGGAGAGGCTGAGGGAGCTGGGATTGTTTAGTCTGCAGAAGAGAAGAATGAGGGGGGATTTGATAGCTGCTTTCAACTACCTGAAAGGGGGTTCCAAAGAGGATGGCTCTAGACTGTTCTCAATGGTAGCAGATGACAGAACGAGGAGTAATGGTCTCAAGTTGCAGTGGGGGAGGTTTAGATTGGATATTAGGAAAAACTTTTTCACTATGAGGGTGGTGAAACACTGGAATGCGTTACCTAGGGAGGTGGTAGAATCTCCTTCCTTAGAGGTTTTTAAGGTCAGGCTTGACAAAGCCCTGGCTGGGATGATTTAACTGGGAATTGGTCCTGCTTCGAGCACGGGGTTGGACTAGATGACCTTCTGGGGTCCCTTCCAACCCTGATATTCTATGATTCTATGAAGCCATCGCATTAAGGGGTAGGCAGGGTCTGCCAGGATCACAATGGGCATTTCGACTTCCCCTACGGTGATCTTCTGGTCAGGGAAGAAAGTCCCTGCTTGCAGCTTCTTGAACAGACCAGTGTTTTGAAAGATGCATGTGTCATGCACCTTTCTGGACCAGCCTGCTTTAATGTCTGTGAAACACCGATGGTGATCCACAAGCGCCTGGAGAACCATTGAGAAATACCCCTCGGCGGCTAGGTGGTCTGGTGCCAGAATTGGAATGTGCATGCCATCAATCACCCCTCTGCAGTTAGAGAAGCCCATTTGTGCAAAGCCATCCACAATGTCACGCACGTTGCCAAGAGTCATGGTCTTTCGGAACAGGATGCAATTAATGGCCCTGCTCAATTCCATCAACACGACTCCAACGGTTGACTTTCCCACTCCAAACTGGTTAGCGACCGATTGGTAGCAGTCTGGAGTAGCCAGCTTCCACATGCAATCGCCACATGCTTCTCCAACGGCAGGGCAGCTCTCATTCTCGTGTCCCTGTGCCGCAGGACTGGGGTGAGCTCAGCACAGTCCCATGAATGTGGCTTTCCTCATGCGAAAGTTCTGCAGCCACTGCTCGTCATCCCAGACGTGCATCACGATGTGATCCCACCACTCAGTGCTTGTTTCCCGAGCCCAAAAGCGGCGTTCCACGGTGATCAGCACCTCCGCGAATGCCACAAGCAATCTTGTGTCGTAGCTAGTACGCACGGCGAGATCAATGTCGCACTCCTCTTGCCTTTGTAGTTTAAGGAATAACTCCAGTGTCACTCATGGGATGTTGGTCAGTGCAAGCAGCATACTGGTCAACAGCTCGGGATCCGTTCTTGCAGCTCGAAAGAGGCAGGGCAGGGCGTGCAGTACACAAACCATTGAAAGATGGCGCCAAATGTGGACAGAAGCACAGGGATTGCTGGGATGCGAAGCAATGCATCACGGGGCACTGGGACAGGATCCAGGATGCCCCACGACCCCTTCTGCCTTCCCACAATCTTAGCGACAAAAGAGAAAGAGATGCTCTGTGGAATAGCTGCCCAGAGTACACCGCTCCAAATAGCGCCGCAAGTGTGAACCTGCTATTGTGCAGGCAGCTGTCAGTGTGAACACACAATAGCGGTTTTCCTGCGGTGCTCTCTGAGCGGCGCTGTAACTCTGCCAGTGTAGACGTGCACTATGTTTGATAACAACAGTGTTTCAATCTGAACACAATGCAGGGTGTATTTTTTCTGCTGACTTGAACTTTTGCTGTCATGGCTTATATGTTCTTCCAGAAAAACCTGGAGAAATCCACCCTTATGCTCTAGAGCTGAGTTTACGTGTTCTGTCTCTCATATTTATATGCACTGTGGCTCTGCTTCTGTGGTTGTTCACAAGTGGGCAATGGAGAATGAGGTGCAACATACACCAGCAGCATATATGAACTTCTGTAATCATGGGATTATATGATATAAACATTCTCCAGAAAACATACTCTGAAATATCGGGAAAAACCCTGTCTTCAGTAGTACTTTAGGAACCACTTTAGGTAGGAGAGTGTATTCTTGGCTACATATCAGTTATGAGAGCTACTCTTCTGCAGCAGAGTTCTCCCAGCCAAGTACCAAGAATACCTTTAAGCCACACCGTGTCAGCATATATTCTGTATTTACCATGCATGTCACATGGGTGGGGTTGCGATCCTGACTGAACACATAAAGTGCATCTGTATATACTCTACAGAATGGTGGCCTCCACACAGTGTGACCTTGCACACAATGTACGTGTGAGGCCATGCAGCATGGTGGACACCATTTTGTAGAGCATGTATTTGGAGGCTTGCTGAGGTGCCACAGAATTAGCATGTGGCTCATGTGACTGTAAAGTTTGGATCATTGTTGCTGTTTGGGGTAGTGGGAATCGATATGTCTCAAAATGGGGGTCATGCAGGCAAAAGTGTGGGAACTGGAAATGTAATGGGTACTCTTTGCCATATCTGTTCACATGGAGTTACAGCCCTGATAACTCCTTAGTTACCACAAGTCCAATTGTGCAGATCTTGAAGAGAGAAAGTTATTGAATTGTGAATTGTGGAAACTTCCCCAAGGGTGAAATTCGCAGTCCATGGCCTAGGCACCAATGAAGTACTTAGAGCTCTAGTGGGGTTTAAAGTGACAAGGCCTCGTGATGACTTTCTGCACTGGCTGAGTTGTATCACCATTGACCTAAAATAACTTTTCAAGCACAATAATGCCCTATTTTAAAGTATGATACCATAGGACCTTCCAGGGTTGCTGTACAATATAGCCCACTGGAAGGTCCCAATGGATTGGAAGATCCTGCACCTTAAACCTGTCACTGGTACAGTCACATTGCACCTTGGACCAGTGACATTTGAGGAGAATAAGGAGGTGTTTCTCCTCCAGTCACTGGTTTCTTTTCTTCATTGGTTGGTTGTGAAATAGAAGGTATTGCAAATGCCACAAGCAGTCCCAGCAGAGCTGATTAGTGAGCAGGGGATAAGTGGAGTAGTCAAAGGTGTGTGCTAAATGCAATATACCACATAGTTCCACAGTGTATCACATGGATTTTCCCAGGGATACAGGAGGCTAAAAAGGAGGAAGGGGGTAGCCTTCACCCTGTCTCCCACAGCATCGGGGGGGGGGGGGGTGGCAGGGGATGGCGGGGGATGGCGGGGGGGTTGACATTGCACTCCATATGCTTTATGGAAATATGCTTAAGATATGACATAACTGGAATATGCTTTATGCTAAATACCCCTTGTATGGTAGAAAGCTTGTAATCTATTAAGTAGGTTCATCCTATTTGTTTGCATGTATTATTTCTATATCTGGAGTTAGGAGAATAAGATATAAACTTGTATCACTGATGTAAACATATTAAATGGAAGCCATTAAGGGTGCTCCAGAAACAATCAGTTGTAAATGGCCTTAGTTACGTGAAAGCCTTCCTGTGTACGTGTGGGCCAGCCCATTGGGAATGGAGACTAGGGGTCTTACAGTGACATGTTACCATGTCATCTGATAATGAAATCCATCTTAAATCTGGTACTTTTCCATTTAGAAGGAGGGGTGGGGACCCAAAGAGACAAAAGATTCCTGCCTTGTGCCAAAGCTATAAAAGGGAGTGGAGCAGGAGAAAAGGGGCTGCCAGTCATGAGAAAACCCCTGTTTACCACTGAGATGTCTACTGGCACTAACAAGGACTGTACGGGGAAAGGATTGGGCCCACACTAGGAAGGAGTCTAGTCTGTGAAAGAAACTTATTGGAACGTCTCTGAGGGGGAGATATTACCTGCAATCAGTTTCTTAATGTATTAGGCTTAGACTTGTGTGTTTTTGATTTATTTTGCTTGGTGACTTACTTTGTTCTGTCTGTTTTTACTTGAAACCACTTAAATCCTACTTTTTATACTTAATAAAACAACTTTTGTTTATTAATAAACCCAGAGTAAGTGATTAATACCTGGGGGAGCAAACAGCTGTGCGTATCTCTCTATCAGTGATATAGAGGGAGAACAATTTATGAATTTACCCTGTATAAGCTTTATACAGAGTAAAACAGATTTATTTGGGGTTTGGATCCCATTGGGAGCTGGGTGTCTGGGTGCTGGAGACAGGTAACCTGCTGACCTGTTTTTAGTTAAAGTCTTCAGCTGTGGGGGTGTGACTCAGACCCTGGGTCTGTGTTGCAGCAGGCTAGCATGTCTGGCTCTACAAGGCAGGGTTCTGGAGTCCCGAATTCGCAGGGAAAACAGGCTCAGAGGTAACTTCAGCACATCAGGTGACAGTCCCAAGGGGATCTCTGTGACCAAACCCATCAAAGGGGTCTCTCTGGTCACTCAATTTCTGACCTAAAAGTGACTATTCTTCAACAAAAAAACTTCAAAAACAGACTCCAACGGGAGACTGCTGAATTGGAATTAATTTGCAAATTGGATACAATTAACTTAGGTTTGAATAGAGACTGGGAGTGGTTGAGTCATTATACAAAGTAAAACTATTTCCCCTTGTTTATTCCTCCCCCCCACTGTTCCTCAGATGTTCTGGTTAACTCCTGGAAATGTGCTGGAAATGGCCCACCTTGATTATCACTTCAAAAGGTTTTCTCTCCCCCCACCCCACTCTCCTGCTGGTAATAGCTCATCTTAAGTGATCACTCTCCTTACAATGTGTATGATAAACACCCATTTTTTCATGGTCTGTGTGTATATAAATCTCCTCACTGTATTTTCCACTTTATGCATCCGATGAAGTGAGCTGTAGCTCATGAAAGCTTATGCTCAAATAAATTGGTTAGTCTCTAAGGTGCCACAAGTACTCCTTTTCCATCACAGAGGGTTTCTCTGCTCCATCCTCAACCCTCCCACCCTTCCCACCATAAGGATGGAGCAGCTCTCGAAAGATCAGGCCCACCTAAGCCTCAGTCTCTCTGGATGCTTCTTTGCTTTCCCTCTGCAGCCATCTAGCCTGAGTTGTGCACTTACCGCAGACAAAACCAGGACTTGGGAGTAATCCCAAAGCCACTGGGAAGGCAGGATATGCACACTACATGTGAGCAGAGTAACAGACAGCAGAAACTCTACCCCATTGTGCAACTTCTGGCTTCGTTTTTATCAAAGGGTTCTCTCCGGTATAAGCAAACTACAAGGATAAAGGTTGAGACATTCAAACCAAAAAATTAATGCACAGTTTAGTGGGGTTTTATTGGACACCAGTAAAAACCCCAGACAACCTTAAGAGAACCAGCCCAATAGGCTGAATAGCTTTGGGCCGGATTCCAATAACCTCATCTTACACCGAATAACACCTAACTCCATTAGCAGTCCCGCTGACATCAATGAGATCGTTCATGGGCAGTACAGGCGTGGTCAATGTGCATAAGGACATGTGAAAATGTCCCCTGACATTTTGCTTTTTAGGCTCTCCAGTTGGAAAACCTGTCCTGGAAATGTGACAATTCTGGGCCTGATTATCAGAACCTGGTCCCCCTTGTACACATGCAATTTTGTGTACACCTCCCCACACATCCCATGTGCCAACACCAGCATATGCAAGTGACAGCTTCTAACACTAGTAGACACTGGTCGCTGGAATTCCAGAATGGAAAACCCGTTGGAGTGCATCGAAAACTGCCCATATATATGGGAACCTGGGGTTGAGGCCCATTGGAAATCAGGCCTAGGGTTTTGTCTCATACAGACGTTCTCCTTTTCCCATTAGGCAAACTTGTTTGGTTTTTGTTTAGAATGAAGCTGAAATTAACATGCCTGTTTTGTTTAGCAATAACAACTTTAACTTATATAGGAGTAGTCATGCCAATACACTTTTATTTGTGTTTCAGAATTGTTAAGGATGTCAGCCCAGCCCCGGGAGAAGCGTTTGTTAGTTCACTGCCACTGCAAAGCCAGCAGGAGCAGCACAATCGACTGCATTTTTGTAGTGTCTACAGAACTAGTAGCAATTGCTTATAGTTTTATCCTTGTTATTTGTAGAAGGCCCCTGCTGAAATCAGGGCCCCACCATGCTTGGGGTCTGTAAACACATAGTAAGAGACACTCCCTGCCTTGAGGACTCCACAGTTTAACTATCGAAAGGCTGAGAGGGGAAACAAGAGATGCAGGGAGGTGAAATGACAGACCCAAGGTCATGCAAGTCAGTGGCAGTTTTATTTCTCAGCGACAGATTGGTAGATTTGAAAACAAACCCCAAACAATTCACTATTAGGAATACACACGCTCATTTAAATTCTATGGGCCTCAGTCTGTTTCCTACTGGAAATCTGTACCCTTCACTAAGCCCATGGCTATGCTTGGCATTCACTGGTCCCCTTGTTTGAGGCTCCCCACAGAGAATCAAGGGACTTATGGGGGAAAATTCACCACGGCAGCTGGGAAGCAAGTTAGGACAGCCTGGCCAAACCAGCCCTACCAGCCCAAGCATAAGGAGCATGCAAGTTACCTTCTTTTCAGCCCATGTGCTGGATGCAAGCATGTAGCAAGGCATGTTCTCACATGCCTAGGCAGGGTCCCACTGGCAGGGGGCATGGAGTGTCCTCACATCGGTGCTCTGCCTGGTCCAAGGATGCACTGAGGGCTGCTTTCCAGAGTTCTCCATTCAGCACATTTAACCAGCACTGAAGTCATTCAAAAATCCAATACACTGGTCCTAAACTCTGAGACTCTATGAGGTATTTTGAGCCGTCAGTCTGCTAAGGGCCTGATCTTCTCCACAACGTGCACTGCTTCACTGAGACAACTGTAATTCTGGGAGCTTGGGGCTGGAACACATTTTGCTGCCATGTGATAATGCAAGTGATTTCCCAAATTCAGCACTGTGGTTGGGACTTTCAAATGAGCCTAAGGGGCTGCCCAGACCCCACTGAAATTCAATAGAAATTGGACCCTTCATTCCTTCAGCCTCCTTTGATTCTCCCAGCCACTGTCATCATCAGGGTCTACTCTGTCTGTGATCTGCTCACATGACAGCAATTCACGGGAAGTGCTAACACACACATACCCCCCTGTCTCTGTGCATATGTTTATCTACCTGGGTGCACCAGTGCGCAGTAGATAACATTGCTTCCAGCACGCTGGAGAATTTCTCTGTAGTGATAATGACTAGGCACTATATACAACAGCCAGATCTTTTTTTCAACTTGACGGCATTAATAATATTATCCATCAGTGGGTTCTTGTTACAGCCAGGCACTGGCTGACAAACAGTCCCTATGCTGCATTTTCTCCTCAGGGCAGCTCCCTAATCAGCCTTTAAGGGTGAGGGAAAGTAAAACCCCAGAGTCTCTTGCTGGCTCCATCCAAAGATCTGGGTCAGACAGGAGACGCAGCAGGAAAGTATTAATCTCAAGGTGTCAGGCTGGATCCTCAGCTGGTGTATAGCTCCACCAGCTCCAGCAGAGTGTTGCTGACTTATCCTAGCAGAAGATCTGGCCTGTCGTTTCTGGGCTGCTCTGAGATTGGCATAAGTGGGAACCATTGCCTGCAGTGACTGCTGCTTGGTGCAGAAGGCACTGGAATAGCACCGAGCACAGGCAGAGCTCCCATACCACTCCCTACAGTGCCTCCTGCTGGGAGAGGCTGCTCATGGTAGACAAGGGGTGCTCCTTCAGATGCTCCCAGCTGCAAATCTTGGCTTGGTCCACTTGGTTGGCTTGATACAGGTGAGAGCTGCCCCCCAGCCAGCACTCCCATATGTTCCCTACAGTGCATCCTGCTGGGGAAGACTAGGCCTGGAGGAGCTGGGCGCTCCCCACACCCAGCACCACAGCAGCTCTGGCTAGGAGAGACCAGCACTGATGTATTGTAGCTATACATGGCATCTCCACCGTCACATAGTAGAGAGGCTAAGATCTCCCCACCGCATTCCTCACACCTCCAGCCTTTAATTGCTGCTCAATATTAAATATCTGAGTGAGGAAGCCTGGGATAAATGTTCTTGCTATGGGAACATCCAGTGCTGAAGCCCTTTAATTACATTGGTTTTGTTTTGTTTTGTTTTGTTTCTTACTAGTTGTGCTGTGGGATCCCCTCCCTGACCAGAGAAGAACACGCTAAATATGGCTGGTTTTAAAGTCCACACTGAAACCCGAATCGTGGCACCAGCCTGGCTGGAAATGGTGCAACCCAGGGCTGCCAGGGACACACATTCCAACCCCTCCACTGAGCTCACTCAGATCCACGCTGAAAGGCAAAAGCACGCCTCCTTCTCCGCATGGCTGTGGGAAACAGCCTCCCGTCCCTGCTCGCTCTCATTTGCTATGCTCTACGTCCTGGCACTAGCATAGTTCCAGACAAAGCTACCACCCATCCCCTGCCTAACTGCAGCTGGCCAACTGCTCAGTCACCTCCCTCTTCATTATAGACCCCAAGCCCCTCCTCGTCCCTATCCCATCCCATATCATCCCCCTCATAGGCCCCAATCCCATCCCCTATCGTCCGCCTCACAGACCCCAACCCCCCTCCTTGACCCTTGCCACTATCCCATCCCCATCACAGACCCCAATCCTCCTCCTCTTGCTGCCAACCCATCCCCCTCACCCTGCTCACAGACCCCCATCCCCCTCCTCACCCCTTGCTGCTATCCCACCCCCTAACCCCTATCATGACCCTCAGAGACCCCAACCCCCCTCAGTCCTTGCTGCTACTCCATCCCCTATCTTCCCCCTCACAGACCCCAACCCTCCTCCTTGCCCCATCCCATCCCCAATCATCTGCCTCACAAACCCCAACCCTCCCCCTCCCTTGCTGTTATCCCATCCCCCACACAGACCCCAACCTCCCTATCCCATCCCCTATCATTCCCCTCCTTCTCCAATCCCATACATATCTTTCATAGAATCAGAAGGGACTTCAGGAGGTCATCTAGTCCAACCCCCTGCTCAAAGCAGGACCAATCCCCAATTTTTGCCCTGATCCCTAAATGGCTCCCTCAGGGATTGAACTCACAACCCTGGGTTTAGCAGGCCAATGCTCAAACCACTGAGCTATCCCTCCCCCTATTTATCTTGATATCTCCCCCTGCTCTGGGTTATTTTAAAAGCATTCGAAAGGATGCTGTCAGGCTTTGAATGTGGCTTGGTTTGGTTGTTTGTTTTTGTACTGAAGTTTTATGATTGTATTGGGAAGGAGTCCTAATTGAGGCTGCAATTGGAATTACAGTATGTGACATTGTTTTATTTAGTTATTTATTTAGGAGGGGTTTTAACTACAGTATAATTAGACTGGCGAGTGGTTTTTTGCTTTGAAATGAAACCTGATGGAAACAGGACTGAGCAACAAGTACAACTGGTCCCCCCGCCACCATGTAAATATACGGTGAAACACTGTAATTCCACGATTGCCTTGGGGCCTTCAGAATGGCTACAAACTGAGGCTCTGGCCTGGGTCACCTGATGACTGAGGCTCCGGCCTGGGTCACCTGTGATGGCACTCGCTAAAGCCTTGGATACCAAGTATTGAGGTACCACAGCCTAGACAGATAGAGACAGACAGGCAGCTGCCTGAATGCCTGCTCTGCATTAGGACAGGTTTCAGAGTAACAGCCGTGTTAGTCTGTCTTTGCAAAAAGAAAAGGAGTACTTGTGCTTCACCCCTATCCCCAGCATGCCAAAGTAGGTTTTAAGTGCTGCATAAGGAAAGTCTGGCCTGCCAGCACCAAAGTGGCTAAATCAAAGCAGCTGCACATAAAACATGGGCGGGGGTGGGCAGGCAGGAAGGGAGGTGGGAATTCTTACACCTGTTCCAGGAAGAAATCCTACCCTGTCAGCCTGCTGGGAGGAAGCACTGCTTTGTGTTGTTAAAGGACATTAGCAAACTATGCTCAGAGGAATGTATCAAATGCAGGCTCCGAATCATTAACAGCCTGATCCAAAGATGGTTGAAGTCAAGGGGAAACAAACAGACTCCTTCTGGCTTCAGTGGACCGTGGAACAAGCCTGAAATGAGCAGATTCACAGTGAGGGCTAAAGAGATGAGTTTGGGAAGTCTCAGCTGGCTGGTCACCACCACCTAGATGCCACATGCTAGCAGGAGTTCAGAGGGAGGCAGAGACTCATTAATCTACAGCTCAGTTTCTTCCCCTGGGCTGAGTGAGGGGTCTGAGACACAGTTCTTAAAAGCAGGACAGGGGAGGACACTGGAGCAGGTTGTTGCAGGAGTTGCTGTCGTAACACAAGCCTGCTTGGAGCCAGTAGCTTAATCTACAAGTCTTCCTGGCTTCAGAAGGCACCAGCAGGGATTGCGCTTTGGGGACATGCAGCCGGCCTGAGCCACTCCCAATGCCTCAGACAGGTTCCTGAGGTGTGGCCTAAACACAAGGGACCCCAAAGGAGTTAACGTTACTGATGAAACCAAGACCACCTTGCATTTGCATGAACTCAGCAAACTCTGTCCCTTTCTCTATCAAATAGATTTAAAATATAACAACAATACTGCCTAACTCTGATACTGTGCTTTTTATCTTTAGCTTTCCAAGTGCTTTATAAAGCAGGTCAGTATCTTTATCCCCATTTTACAGAAACAGAGGCACAGAGAAGTAAAGTGATTTGCCCAAGATCACCCAGCAGGCCGATGGCAAAACCATGAACTGAAAGCAGGTATCCTGAATCCCATTCCAGTGCCCTCTCCACTTGGCTATACAGAGTAGAAGGCCAGAGGAACCTACTGCTTTACTGTTACCTTCCTCAGGTACTAAACAATGAAAATGCACATAGGTGTTACTGGGTCAAATGCGTATTTGATGCATCTCCAGTGGCATTACACCAAGGATGAGTTTGAGGCACCAACTATCACTAGACTGTAAGTGCCCTGGGGCAGAGACTATCTTCTTTGTTGCTTGTCTGTACAGTTCCTAGTGCAATGGGGCCCTGATTCTTGATTGGTGTTCCTGGGCATTAATGTAATACTAATTTATAAAACTACAACAACATGGGGGGACATACTGACCACACTGTTAAATAGATCTTTTTGCAGCAAACTTCTCTACAGCTAAGTGTCCATTTGTGGAAAGGATTTGAGTCCTGCAAGACCTTGGTATAAACAGGGTTGCACAGGTTATACAGCGCCTGAATGCATCGTTCCCCCAGTCCTTCTCCATGTGTGAGACCTTAAAACGTCCAGTTTAAAACTCCCACCAATTGATGCTTTCTCATCTCTCCATTCTCTCCACTTGATTTTGTTGTGCCCCTCGTCCCCAGGAACAGTGGCTCTCTCTGGCTATTTAAAAAGCAGCACTGACAGGCTGTTCTGGAAGTTCTGGCTCATGCTCCTTGGTGCTGCAACACCTCAAGCCCGGTGGCTATACAACAGAAGCAACTGCTGCTGGGGAAGAACCCTGATGCTTCAACAAGGACACTGAGCAAGAGGAAAGACACTCCTTCCTAGTATCACCTACACAAAACTATGCTCAAAGAATGTTACAGTTGTAAAGTAAAACACTTGCAAGTTAGGAAATGCCAGAATTAAAGCTGCCCATGAACTTAGTTAGGCTGCCTTCTGCGTTTACATGATGATTGCCTTGGTGAACATCACACATAGTCTGTGGCAGAGCTAGGGACAGAACCCAGAAATCCTAGGTTCCAGCACAATGCCTTCAACACAGGAAAACATTCGTTTCTCTTCTCGTAACACTTTGCCTCACTCATCATCCTGTGCACTCCACAAAGCAGGGGTCTGGTAGAACATTTTGTACATGATTGAGGCCTGGCCACACTTAAAACTTGGATTGACATAGCTATGATGCTCAGGGGTGTGAAAAATCCACACGTGGAGTGACATCACTATGCCAACCTAACCCCTGGTGTAGATGCAGTTAGGTCAGTGGAAGAATGGGGGTGAAACAAGAGGTGGAGTTCCTACAGTGATGGGAAAAAAACCCTCATTGATGTAGTCCCTGTCTATACTACAGGGTTACAACGACATAGTTACAGCGCTGTAGTTACGCTGCTTCAGTACATGTAACGTAGACATGGCTTTAGATTGTCCATAAGTAACGGCTGCACCATAAGGCATACACACCAGGAGGCCAAAACTAAGGTTGCATAGGCAACATTCATTCTGACATTCCTAACTTCAATGCTCATCTTTGCAAGCTTTATGCTCTTTTAACATGGCTTTGTACATATGTAAGCCCCACCTGTCATCAACCGGATTCTGAACCCAGGACCTTTAGAACCACAGGTGATCTAGTGTTCCCTTCTGGCCTTAAACTCGGTGACTATGACACAGCACAGATCTCTACCACTTGGGCTAAAAGACCCACTGGCGGCACTAGTAGGTTATCTGGTCTGTGGTCCAGGCAATAGAAGGTGACACAACAAATATTTTGCCAGTGGCTTACACAAGTATTTGCTAGACAGAAGAAAGCTCCACACCAGAAGTCTTCAAAGAGAGACTGAAAAAAACATTTTAACACTGGCAAAGCTACCTACTTCCCCTGGCTCCCTGCAGAACTTTATGTAAACATTCTACCTGAGGCAGAAAGCAAGCATGGGAAATATCAGCCCAAATAGTTCAAGTTTGGCAAAGGTATAAGCTTTTGTATGCAGGAGCTTATAGAGAAAAATGTTGGACAACCTTGACAACAGGTGTCTACCAATTCTGTCTACAATGAATGTGTGTGTGTCAAGAGAGAGATACAATCCCTGCCCTTTCCCCTCTGTATGGCCACCCCCTTCTCAACAGCACTCAATGCAGAATACCCTGCTGGAAGAGGGCTGACTATTGTTTAGCTAGAGCAAAGAATGGTGAATTGGTGGCGGGAGCTATCAGTCAGAGGTCAACAGCTGCAGTAGGCCTAGGAGCATGAAAGACAGCAGTTTAGTGGTTGGGTGGGGGGGGTGTTACTGCAGAGCTCTCCATTGTTAGCCCTAACTTGTCTAGGTTTAGTGCAGCTAATGAGGTGCTGTAAGCACTGTCAATAGATGTAGTCCCACCAGGCAAGTGAATAAACATGTGTGCTCAGCTAATCAATTAGAGACCAGCCCAGGGTCAGGCCTCACACTTGATAAGCTTTAAAGCATCATCTCACCCTGCTCAACTTCAACAGAATGTTTCAGTCCAACAGGAAACGAGAATGCAGACATACTTCTGGAGAGAGAAGGAAGGGAAAGTGGGGTGTATCATGCATGCAGGATACCAGCTAATTTGGAAAACAAATCCTGCACCGCTGTTGGACTTAACAAGGGCAAGAATGGCTAATAGGACCCTATTACCTCCTACATGAGTGCTATAGGGAAAAGCCTTTTCAGTCAGAGATGTAGCAAAAGAGGTTGTCTCTCATTATTGTTATTTATTATTTGTTTTGCAGTAGCACCAAGGAGACCCAGTCATGGAGCAGGATCCCATTTTGTATGGTTCTGTACAAACACAGAACAAAAAGACAGTCCCTGACCCAAAGAGCTTACAATCTAAGTGCTCTCCCAGTGGGTCTCTTATGATCTCACCTATGGTGCAGGGATCAGAACTGCTCCGCTGTCTTCTGAGATTCTCCCACAGCACTCATGAGATCAAACACTTGCACAGTGGTACTGGCTGGAAGTTTCAAAACCACCTGATTGACCTAGGTGCCAGTGTTCCCCCTATGCTATGTGCCTGCACGGCCATGCAACAGACCATCAAGTGCCGCACAGGGCCAGCAGCCCACCAAAGGGGGCACCATGCACAGAGTTTGTCTGAATCCCATCTGAAAGAGCCAGCTGGGCTGATGAAGGCAGCAGGCGAGCAGCAGCATCTGGAGAGGGCAGAGGGACCAGAGCTGCAGGGGGGTAGTTGGATGTCCAGTCAAGTCAGGTGACTTCTCCAGAGCAGGGGTGTCCCTCATCCCCCCTGTTCCACTGCTGTGTGCAGCCATTGCTGCTCCTGTTCCCCTCCCCCTCTGTTCCTTCCCTGGAGCCGCTGCTGGCCACACTGCTCTGTCCTGTCTGCTGTGCGGGGCGGAGTGGGGGTTGTGAAGGCTGATGTCCCCCTCCCCCTCCCCCTCCCTGTATACCCAGTCTCCACTGAGCTGGGGTGATAGGACAGAGGGAATCTGTGCTGCTGCATCTCTGGGTCGGGAGCTGCCAGCTGCTGCTTGTGTCTTAACAAGCCTAATTCTGAGTGCTTTCTTAACTAAGCAGCATGCTCACCCCCACCAGGGCTCCCTGTATCCGGTCACTTTCCCCACCTGGGCTGTGCTGTGCTGTGCTGTGCGGTGAGATCCAGCACTTGTTAATTATCCCTTGTTTTAATATTAGGGCTGTCAAGTGATTAAAAAAATTAATCGTGATTAATCGTGCAGTTAAACAATAATAGAACGCCATTTATTTAAATAGTTTTTGATGTTTTCTACATTTTCAAATATATTGATTTCAATTACTCCTAAGTGTACAGTGCTCACTTTATTTTTTTATTACAAATATTTGCACTGTAAAAACAAAAGAAATTTATTTTTCAATTCACCTCATACAAGTACTGTAGTGTAATCTCTTTATCATGAAAGTTGAACTTATAAATGTAGATTTATGTACAAAAAATAACTGCATTCAAAAATAAAATAATATAAAACTTTAGCGCCTACAAGTCCACTCAGTCCTACTTCTTGTTCAGCCAATGGCTCAGAAAAACCAATCTGGTTACAATTTGCAGGAGATAATGCTGTCTGCTTCTTGTTTACAATGTCACCTGAAAGTGAGGACAGGCGTTCGCATGGCACTGTTGTAGCCGCTGTTGCAAGGTATTTACGTGCCAGATATGCTAAACATTCATATTCCCTTCTGTCACGGAGTCCCTGGGCGATGCTCTGGAACTGCTCCCCATGAAGCCAGTCAGGACTCTGGGGCAGTAGCCTTCCTGTGAGGAGCCTGTCTTCAGGAAACAAAGCTCACACAGCTTCCACCTTCCTGAGTCTGACCTCGGAGCATTCAGCATCCTCTGCCCCTCCGTGTCTTTCCCACAACGAGTCCGCTCAGGCGGGGCTCCTGGGGAAGCCAGAGGGTCCTGCACCCCAACTTCGCAGTCAGACGTGACTCTCAGCCAGCCAGTAAAACAGAGGTTTATTAAGCGACAGGAACGTGGTCGAAAACCGAGCTTGTAGGTGCAGAGAATGGGACCCCTCAGCTGGGTCCATTTTGGGGGGCAGTGAGCCAGAGAATCACGTCTGCCCTTCACTCCATGTCCCAGCCAGCCTCAAAACTGAAACTCCCTCCAGCCCATCCTCCTCTGGGCTTTGTTCCTTTCCCGGGCCAGGAGGTCACCTGATTCCTTTGTTCTCCAACCTTTAGCTCTCACCTTACAGGGGGGGAAGGGCCCAGGCCATCAGTTGCCAGGAAACAGGGTGTCGGCCATTTTCTGTGTCCAGACTCCTGCACACACATGCCCTCTAGGGCTCCGCAGTGATTATACACCCTTACCCCACCACCTAGATACTTAAGAACTGCCTAGGGGGAAACTGAGGCACCCCCACACTATTCAGAGGAAACATTAAGAACAGTCCCACTTCGTCACACCTTCAACCACCATTCCAGAATACATGTGTCCATGCTGATGACAGGTTCTGCTTGATAACGATCCAAAGCAGAGTGGACCGACACATGCTCATTTTCATCATCTGAGTCAGACGCCACCAGCAGAAGGTTGATTTTCTTTTTTTAGTGGTTCGGGTTCTGTAGTTTCCGTACTGGAGTGTTGCTCTTTTAACACTTCTGAAAGCATCCTCCACACATCTTCCCTCTCAGATTTTGGAAGGCACTTCTGATTCTTAAACCTTGAGTCAAGTGCTCTAGCTATTTTTAGAAATTTCATATTGGTACCTTCTTTGCATTTTGGCAAATTTGCAGTGAAAGTATTCTTAAAACAAACAAGTGCTGGGTCATCATCCAAGACTGCTATAACGTGAAATATATGGCAGAATGCGGGTAAAACAGAGCAAAAGACATACAATTCTCCTCCAACGAGTTCAGTCACAAATTTAATTAATGCATTTTTTTTTAACGAGCATCATTAGCATGGAAGCATGTCCTCTGGAGTGGTGGCCGAAGCATGAAGGGGCATACAAATGTTTAGCATATCTGGCACGTAAATACCGTGCAATGCTGGCTACAAACGTGCCATGTGAACGCCTGTTCTCATTTTCAGATGACATTGTAAATAAGAAACAGACAGTAGTATCTCCTGTCAATGTAAACAAACTTGTTTGTCTTAGCGATTGGCTGAACAAGAAGTAGGACTGAGTGGTCTTGTAGGCTCTAAAGTTTTGCAGTGTTTTGTTTTTGAGTGCAGTTATATAACCAAAAAAAAAAAATCTACATTTGTAAATTGCACTTTCACAATAAAGAGATTACACTACAGTACTTGTAAGAGGTGAACTGAAAATTACTATTTCTTTTGACTATCATTTTTACAGTGCAAATATTTGTAATAAAAATAATATAAAGTGAGCAGTGTACACTTTGTATTCTGTGTTGCAACAGAAATCAATATATTTGAAAATGTCAAAAAAATAAAAAATATTTAATAAATTTCAATTGGTATTCTATTGTTCAAAATTGTGATTAATCGTGATTAATTTTTTAAATTGCAATTAATTTTTTTGAGTTAACTGCGATTAACTGACAGCCTTATTTAATAGTCTCTTTCTTCTTCCATACCTATGGTAACTTAAAAAATATATATTATATCTAGGTTTTTTGTTTCTACTGGTGGTACACATCCTCACATTACCTCGATACTGGTGCACAGAACAAAATTCATTCCTCACATGGATGGAAAAAATTAAGAGGGAACATTGGTTGCCTAAATCACTTTTGAAAATCTCACCCACCACTGCCACTTCCACTCCTGGGCGGTATTAACTCTTAGCCTGCCCCAGTATGGGCAGGATTGGTGCTGCTCTTCTTCTCCCCATCCTTCCTTGGCTGTCCCATGAACAGCTCATTGCTAAGTGGTGGAATGGTGACATAATACTTATGCTGCTTTATGACGGTCCCACCTATTATCAGTAGGGCCTCCTCTCAGCTGTCGATTTTGCTCATGCTGAGATGGGGATACAGTACTGTAAGTACAATACTTACAGTACTGTAAGTCTCCCACTCCTCTCATCTTCTCTTCTCCTCCCCATTCTCCCTCTCCTTTCCTCAAGCACCTGGTGATAAATGAAAAGACTTTATAAATCCTAAATCTTGAACTCAGATGCGGAAGCAAGGAAACATGATCTTGGGGTTAAGCCACTGATGTAGGACTCAAGGGACGTGGATTCAGTTCCAGTCTGCCACAGACTGCCTATGTGACCTTGGGCAACTCACTTGGAGCCCATCTATAAAATGGGAAGAATATACTTTCCTACCTACCAAGGTGTGCTGTGAGGATAAATACACAGACTCGGGAGGTGCTCAGATACTATGGGAATGGGAGCCACATAAATATCTAAATACAAAGTGATGTCATGTTACAAACACACAGATACAAACAAGTAGGTAAAGTACAGAGCAAAGCCAGAAGTTTGGTAAGCTACATGCCAATTAGTAGCAGGGAGTCCAAGTTGGTATAACTTTTGCCCTCTCCTTAGTTGCTTTTCCTGCTATATCTTTCTCTTCTGGTCCCTTAGCATGTATGTTACACAACATGCACTCCTATATACCCAGTTACCGACGTGTAACATACAGCTCCGCACACTACTCCTGAATTTGGCCCTGCTTCTTTTATTTCTTGCAGTTCACCCTGCCAAGTTCACCCAGAGCCAAGAACAGAACCCAGGAATTCTTGCTTAACCCATACTCCCTCACACACACTGTGATCCAAAGCCTTTCCTTGAGAGGGATCCCTGGATAAAACTCAGGGTGTTGGCACCTTTTGAAACTAGCTGACCGGTCTGAATTTGGCACAAGACATCTATTGGCTGATCAATGGCCTACACAAAGTTAATTGGTTGCCTCATTCTAGTTCTTAGGGGAAAGAAACACCCACAGCGAGTACACCTTCAACAGTTCCTTTGTGGACAGTGCCAGGAGAAACCAGAGGCCGAATGTGCCATGAGGAATAAACTATTCTCTTGCCCCTCAAAGTGAGGCCTCTAGGCACACTGGTGCATGTGTTAGGAGAGAAGCTTTCACAGTTGCACTATGTTGTAGAGGACAGAGTGAGCACTTTGCTGTTCCAGGCTGTCAGTTAGTACCTTGCACCAACACACTGAAAAGTGCAGCCAAAGTCACAAAGTATCCATCTGTTTGAGGTTTCATGCAGAGTGAAGAGACCTATGACATACTAATGCATTTAAACCCCAGGAACAGTGAATCCTAACCTGTGTTTCACAGCCGTTTTTTATCCAAATGTTGGAAGGCTACTTCCAGTTTAATCATGCTGGTGTGTTAAACCTGCAGTCAGGCTGCCATGTCCCCAGCGCAGAGGAGCAAGAGGGTGAGAGATATTGCGGTCAGACTTAGGGAGGGCCTGCCGGTGTTCCTGTGAAGCATGACATTCTTGTTCTCAGTGTCTCCAGATCATAGGCTAGGAGGGAAACAGCCAAAGATAAGGCCCACGAGAAACTTCACGTTTACAGGAAAGAAGAACTATTTCTGCTTGCGACATGCCTTTTGCAGCTAATGACCTGTGTAAAGCAAAGGCCAGAAAAACACTGGGAGGACAGGATCTCTTGGCAACATTAGCATGGAGTTGCTTACAGAAAGGGAGGCAACTGCTCCAACTGGTTAACCTTTTCCTTTCTTGATGAGACCTCAGCTATGCATCTTCAAGCCAAGTTTTCTGTTGGACAGATACTGGATGTAGACAAGGAAAAGGGAAGTAAGTGTTAGCAAATGGCAAAATGTTACCACAGGGAAACTGGATCACAATACTCCTATTCATACACATCCTTGCCTCCTCATACATTTCAGGATCCAATTCCAAACTGTCCCCGTAGAGTCTGATTGTGCAAATTTCAAGAAGCCTATCATGAGGGCCTCTGCAGCCACACTGCCTGGGGAGCCCCAAGAGGCAGGATGCAATGGCTTTGCTTTGGCCTGGTTATCAACTATACCACAAATCACTTAGTCTTGAATCAGTATCGCGGTTAACTGTTCAGAGGCACAGGACTGAGCTTTATTAGATAGATCTGTAACATCAGGACCAATGAGCTCAACTGGCCACTGATTTCTTGTGGAGAAAATGTGTCTTTCCCAAGTGACGTTTTTGCTGGGATCCCAGTATTCTTGACATCTGCAAAAGACTCCAGCTGTTTGGAGTCTCCACCATGCCCACACTGGAATCTATTGTTGATCTCCTCCATCTCTGGTTCAGGCATTGTGGAAGATTTCACCCTCTCTGATTTCTCTTTAATACCACCTACTTCCAGGACAACTTGGAAGCTCTACAGTTCTCAGCCAGGCTCCCTTCCAGACTGAGGGGTTCAGGTGGCTTCATTTGCTCCATTTCTGCGCAAGAGTCAGTTTTCTTCTGACCCCATGTATAGAAGTGGGACACACAGGAGAGCAAGTCTCTGTTTCTTAGTGTAAGCGGGGGAATAGTCTCGCTATTGTGGGGAACTTTCCTGGCTTCTGCACTACCCCGGTGAAGTGGGCTAGCGAAAGGATCTGAGTCCTTGCTCCCACTTCCTTTACCCAGTGGCCTCCCTGCCCTTGAGGACTCCCCTTCCACTCTCCTGTCTGGCAGAGTCCTCGTAACCCCAACAAGGCTGGGCCCAGGATTCCTGGGGGGCTCAACCCCCAACCCTGCTGTGGTCACCTAGGACAGGGGCTAGGGTGTCCCCACTCTGGGGTACTCTCTCTACACTGGGCACTTCTCTGACCCACTGACCATTACATACAATTTAAAGCAAATGCAAGTTATTTAATCAACAATTAATTTTAAAAAGAATAAAGAAAAATGGGAAAGGTTAAAGAAAACACATCAACCCGCTCTGTGCCAGGGAACATCACAAACAGTGTCTCTGGAATGTCAGGGCAGTTCACAGTCTGTTCCTTGTAAGTCCCAGGCCTTCTTCTCCAGCCCTGGCTGTGCTACAGGGATGCTGTGGGTTGGACACTTGCTCTGGTGGTGGCCACACGCTCTCAGGATTTAAGTGGTAGGACCCTTTTTCCCAGTGTTGCCCCTGCCCTGTTAGGGTTATGATCCAAGCCTGGCCTGCAGAGCCTCTTGGCTGAGGCGTCTCCCTGTGCTGGGCCCGCTGCCCAGGGTCCCCCTCGCTCTCCCTAGCTGCTCACTGCACCCAGCTCCGGACTGCTCCAGCCCCAGCTCCACCACTCTGTCTCAGCACCGCTGCTGCTGCTCTGCCTCCAGCTCCCTGGGCTGCTTCTTTGGCCTCTCTGGCTCTGGTTGCTTCGGCTCTGCTCCCAGCACGGGATCTTCTCTGCAGGCTGCTTCTGTGACTCTGCTCCCAGCACTGACCTGCTTTGTGGGCTGCTTTTCTGGCCCCTCTGGCTCTGGTTACTGCAGCTCTGCTCCCAGGGCAAGTCTGCTCTCTCTGGGCTGTGCCTCTGGCTTTGGGGCTGCAGCTCTGCTCCCAGGACAGGGTCTGCTCTCTCTGGGCTGCTCTTCTGGTCCCTCTGGATCTGGCACAGCTCTGCTCCTTGGGCCCCTGCTTTCTCCTTAGCTCGGCCCCACTCTGTCTGACCCAGGCAAATCCATCTCACCTGGAGAATGGGTCCTCCCTGGCCTCCTGACTCTCTGATTAGCCTGCCCACCCTGTCATTCAGGCTGACCTGGAACACTGGCCTCTCCCCATTGTTCCTGGCGACTGTCAGTCTCAGGGTCCTGGTTTCCCATAGACCCTTCCCCTTTTAGTACTGGGAGCCAGCCAACCAAAACACCCCCACTGAATGTTGCTAAGGGGGCAACAGTCCCCTTACATTGGCAACAGTCACCTAACATGGGCCAGACTTATGAATGGTTAATTCCCCCTGTCACATGGCAGGTGTAGGAATCCTCTGGCTCCAGTGGCTGCTGTTACAGTGACATTTAAAACCCAAATAAGCTCACAATTTGTTTTAAAAATCCAATTGCTTGAAACTCCACAGACCTGCAGCAAACAACAGAGACACTTGGGCATTCTATTTCAGTTCCCTCTTTTCTCACTGCCGCTGGCTAGAACCAGGCAGTTTGAGATGCCTCCTCTTCTCAGCACGCAACACACAGAAGAGAGGGTTCTGTTGTGGGAAAGATGCCAGTGGACAGAACAACAGTTTGGGGGAAGAGGAGACATTTTTCAGTCTCTGCTCCCCGGGCAGCGTCAACTCCAGAAGTGTAAGCGGTACAGGGCACAACACACACAGGGAGTCACCAGAAACCCTAACCCTGGTGCTTTTTGTAAAATCAACAGCAATGTTTACTAACGACTCTGGTGTCTGATCCCAGATTTACAAGGTTTAAGAATAAATTCTAGATGAAAAATGTAGGAACTTCAGTGGTCTGGAATGACTGATGTGAGTTCAGGACCAGCCTGTACCTCAATAGCAGGACACGATCACAGGGCCTAATAACATCAGCCACACTATCAGAGGCTTGTTCACCTGCACATCTACCAATGTGATATATGCCATCATGTGCCAGCAATGCCCCTCTGCCATGTACATTGGTCAAACTGGTCAGTCTCTACGTAAAAGAATAAATGGACACAAATCAGATGTCAAGAATTATAACATTCATAAACCAGTCGGAGAACACTTCAATTTCTCTGGTCACGCGATTAGAGACATGAAAGTTGCGATATTACAACAGAAAAACTTCAAAACCAGACTCCAGCGAGAGACTGCTGAATTGGAATTCATTTGCAAATTGGATACAATTAACTTAGGCTTGAACAGAGACTGGGAGTGGCTAAGTCATTATGCAAGGTAACCTATTTCCCCTTGTTTTTTCCTTCTCCCCCCCCCCCCCCCCCCCCCCCCCGCCCTTCCTCAGACCTTCTTGTTAAACCCTGGATTTGTGCTGGAAATGGCCCACCTTGATTATCATACAGATTGTAAGGAGAGTGATCACTTTAGATAAGCTATTACTAACAGGAGAGTGGGTTGGGGGGGTGGGGGTAGAAAACCTGGATTTGTGCTGGAAATGGCCCACCTTGATTATCATACACATTGTAAGGAGAGTGATCACTTTAGATAAGCTATTACCAGCAGGATAATGGGGTGGGGGGAGAGAAAACCCTTTGTAGTGATAAACACCCATTTTTTCATGGTTTGTATGTATAAAAACATCTTCTGTATCTTCCACAGTATGCACCCGATGAAGTGAGCTGTAGCTCACGAAAGCTTATGCTCAAATAAACTGGTTAGTCTCTAAGGTGCCACAAGTACTCCTTTTCTTTTTGCTCAATAGCAGGGTTTGCTCACAGGGGGTTCCCTGTTACCGAGAATGGCAATTCCTGCAACTCTACATCCAAGCTATTTCGAAGGCCAGGGTGCTCAGATTCTCTGGTAATGAATGGCAACTGAAGGGTCTGGGTGGATCAGAAGACAGATTCCCAGCTTTGATTTGGGGTTGGGTCCAGCTCTAGCACTCTTAGGCCCTTGATAGAAGGGTGAGGGCTTACTTGAAATTGGAGGCATTGACACCCTCACTAGACAGCAACGGAGTCTTACGGCTGAACATTGTTTTATTGAATTCTAAAGAAAAGAAGAACCAGAGAGAAGTTGTTTAAAATACTGCACTGATGTTATAAAATGTTCTATATTTTGTAAATAAAAACTTTATGCTAAAAATATTTCCCCAATGAGTGCTTTCTCCTAAACTAGAACTGTCTGGGCAGCTCCAGGAGATGACTGTCCATGAGGACTACTGGCCATGGGGACTTGCTGCACAAGTGCTCCCTGGCCTGCCAGCTGAGCAAGGGAGAGCACACAGAGCATCATGGGATGGAGACAGGTGTGCAGTTGCTCCACCTACTTCCCATCTTCACTAGCTCTGCTGCTCTTTGAACTGAGCCCATCAGGATGTAAGTGTTCCCAAGACTTCCCCTACACTGGGGCAGTCATGCTGGTCCTGGGAATCTGGTGAAACTTTCACAGCACTTTGGTCTCTGCAAAGGTGTGATGGGGTGTTCTCTCCACACCCCAGCACTGAAGGGGTTAAGGTGACAAGAGAGGCCAATTAGCCATATGCTGCTCTTGCTGGGCAGGAACATAGCCTAGGAGTTGAGGTTGGGGGGCCTGCAGGAACGTAAGCCTGCAGTCACACTCCCTGATACAAGGGGGAGAGTAGGAGCCTGACAAAGGCAGTGTAGGAAGCTGTCCAGGGAAGGAGCAGTGAAGTCCAAGAGAGCATAGACCTCAACTGCTGGTTTGAGGGTCCCTGGACTGGAATCCGGAGTTGAGGGTGGGCCTGGTTCCCCTACCAGCCACTGCAGGAGTGGCACAGTCAGCCCAGTGGATATGGAGACTGCATGAGACTTTGTGGAAAGAGACTGGTGAGACCCCGGAATGGGAGGATGAGTGTGATTTGGACGGAGGGCTAAGCCAAAAAGGAGAGGACTGCAGCTCCTCACTAGTGAGAGAGGGGCTGTGGAGGGAGTGACTGAGGCAATGGGCTAAGTGACCACAAGATGGGACGCAGAGAGTAGTGAGCTAATTCCCAGATAAGCCACGAGGAGGTGCTGCTGAGCAGTGAGTAGCAGATCCCGTTAAAGCAGGGAAGGGGAAGTTCACCCTTGTGCAGCAGGTAGGCAGAATTGCAGCATGGGTGGTGCAGAGTTGCTGTGCTGGTCCATGTGGTGAACCTTACCCAGAGCGCTATACAAGAGCTTCAGATGCCAGGACTGACCCTGGAAACACCTACATTCCCTAGTGAGGATGAAGGTTCCGGATGCTTAGGTCACCCTTCAAGTGGGAAGGAGATGGTCCTGCTGCAGGAAGGAGATGGTCAGCCATATTCTGCCCTCCTTTATACCCATTAAACCCCACTGGTGTTGAGGACTGTGCACTGGGTGTGACTGAGGGCAGGGTTTGCCTAGCATTCCAGGAGTCCCATGGGGGCAAGGCAACATTCACTGCTTTAAGGCTGAGTTCTCTGCAAAATGCCCTTCGTACAAAAGACAAAAAAAAGATGGGTGGTTTGACCACTTGCTAACCAGAAATGACCCATCAGCTGCAAGCCCCATGGCCCAGACAGCTTCCCCTGCAGTGCAGTGGCACAAAATATCTCACTCCCACTGCACCTCTCATCTGTTCTGCACAGGCGCTATGTGCAAAGGGAAGCGGAATATGGGAGCCAGGGAAGGAAAAAGATAAGGAGGTAGTTGGCCGCTGGAGGTGTATATGAAAAGTGGAGTGGGAAGAGCAAGGTTGAACATCGCAGTCACGTGGGGATTAAACACTCTAGTGACATGCTCTGTTGCAAATACCAAATATGTGTTGTCCCATCCCCTCCCCACCCTCCAGCTGCCTTAGCATTTTAACATTGTATCAAGGAAGGCATGAAGCACTACAGAAACACTGGAACCAAGGGGTGAGGAAAGGAGAGGAGAATGGGCACATGGATTGGGCCTCAATTCTGTAAGATGCTGAATATCCTCCACTTCCGTTGGCTCGGACAGGAGTGGCAGGTGCAGGATCAGGGCCGTGGTGAAGAGAAACCTGATGCTGAAATGGAAAACCAACCATCCAGACAAAACCAAAGCAAACAGGCAAGCCCCTTGTCTTTTTCCATCTGTACATCTCCTAAGTCCCAGTCTGGTGCTTTAACCACAGGCCACATTTCGCTCTGGGTTCAATGGGGCTGCTCCTGACCTTCTCTGGTGTGAGGGAGAGGAAAATCAGGCCCATTAGTCCTGGTGGAACACATGCTTCAGTTTTTACACTGACTTCTTAGGGTGTGCCTAAACTGTAGTCTTAGCCCCTGCTCTTACATGTGTTTTTGCTTAGCCCCTGACCATCCACTCACCAATCCCTCAAGCATGTGCTTGCCAGCACTTGGGACCTATGCTTGCTAGCATGGCTGGGGGTATGAGTTACGGCAGCAGCTGTGCTTTAGCTCAGCTGAAACCTGCCCACTTTGCAGGCAAGATCACTGAGTGCTGAAATCCTCCTATGCTCTTCACACAACTTCCCCAAAGGGACAGACAAGTTCTCCCACAATTGGCACAGGTGACAGGAAAAGAATCCTAGAGCATCTCAGCACAAAGAACCATGGCATATGCCCATGAACACATACAGGCAAGCACAGAAACAGTGAGGACACAGTAACACAGGTAAGGGATGTTGCAGCCAGGCTAGGCTAACCTGCGTGCCCAGATCCAGGTGCCAATCACTCGGACTAACTATGCACTGTGTGGATGTACTCTTGGCTCTCCGTCTGAAATACGGAGATAATGCTTCCCATCTCCCACCCTTTGTCTGGCCTGTGAGCTCTTCAGGGCAAGGTTTCTGTGCAGTGCTGAGCACAATGGGGCCCTGATCTCAAATGGCACATTTAGGAGCTACTGGAATACAAATAACAATAATTTGATTTTCCCCATGATCGGAAAAGAAACCTGGCTTTTTACTTGATTCCTTCTTCGTTGGTGCCCCAGCATGACTGACGATGCCAGCATAGCTCCAGTGACAGTGCTGAGACCCCATCCTGCAAACTGCTCTGTGTGAGTGGGCCTTACAAGGTGTATCTGTGCAAAGCCACAATGGATGGGATCCTTCTGCACAGAGCAGTTTGCAGGACTAGGGCCTAGCTGGGGCTGCCGAATCAACAGTAACAGCAGAAGTAAACATTGGTTTGTGTAGGTCCTAGGGTAGGTCTATACTACCTGCCAAATCGGCCGGCAGCAATTGATCCAGCGGGGGTTGATTTATCATGTCTAGTCTAGACATGATAAATCGACCCCCGAGCGCTCTCTCCTGGACTCTTGCACTCCAGGGCCATGAGAGGTGCAGGCAGCGTCCAGGGGGGAGCGACAGCAGCCGACTCACCACAGTGAAGACACCGCGGTGAGTACGTCGACTTCAGCTACGTTATTCAGGTAGATCGATCCCCTGCTCCCCCAGTGTAGACCAGGCCCCAGATAAACACTGGCTCCCCCAGCTGCCCTTATTCCTTGAGGGAGAAGTGGTGGACATTTCTAAACTAAATGTTGTGAATTTGGTGAACGTCCATTTAGCCCCAGTTTAAAGGTCGCACTTTGGTCGAAATTACTCCAGTATTTGTGCTTCTCACAAGCTTTGACCTCACAACTGAAGTTTTCAAAAGCCACTGCCTGTTATTTGGCACGGCTGCAAACAGTGGAGGACGTCATTTGCTACACAGGTAGGGCCTGAATCAAGTGAGTCTCTCCATTGCTTCCGATGGGCTTTGGAGCAGGCTCTTGTTGCCATGGTCTATTTATCATGAAGCCTCCTGGTTTCTAACATCAGCATATTAAGATTAAGCAGCAACCATCTGGCAGTACAAAGAGAACACTATAAGTGGCTCCATCACATCACTGAAGGGTGCTATCTGCTGTTGCATAAGGCTTCCCAGTTCATTGCAGAAATGGGTGCTTGCTCACTTCTCTACCCACTTTCTCACAAGCTTTCAGCACCAGCTTCTATCTTGCACACTGCTGCTTTAATCACCCTGAGAGAAATCCCCTCCTCCCCCCAACTACGGGACCACACACTAGGTGGTACTTAATCCTTAAGTGAGGCTTGTAGTGTGTTGGCCTTGTGTGATGGTCCACAGCACAGGGCCTAATTTCACTTGCTGGGCTTAAAATACAAGATGAGTTTAGAAAAGCATCTCCCAAATCACGTCAAGATTCTCCTGTTTTGCCCCTGCCCATGCAAATGACTGGAGCAAACAGAGGGGGGGAGAAATGCTGGTTTGAACCCCAGAGTGCATTTTGATTCAATGGCATTAATGACCCTGTTTCTGTGAGGGCTAAAGTTCTACGCTGAAAAAAAAAAAGGGGGGGGGGGATTTTCAGCTCTAATGCGTAACTCTTTGCTGGAAACAGGACTTACAGAACCAACATGGTGCAAACTGTGACTTGTTTGCAATTTGTGAATGATCCACAGGCCATGGATTATGTGCTGCATTATTTCAAACAGCAATTACCTTTGAGACTCTCACACTGTTTGCAGAGAACTTTGCAAACAGGATTGTAGCAAGGCGGGACTCACCGGCGCCGCGCCTCCTGTCGGTAGTCCTGGGAATTAGCTCTGCCGCCCCAGAGCGCCCTCTGCATGCCGGTGTCTCACCTGCCACTGACCCCCGCGTCCCTCCCAGACCCCGGTGTACCTCTACAGCAGAGTTCTACCCCCTGCAGTAACCCCACAGCTCTGGGTCTCCCCTCCCCAGGGAACCCCCAACCCTCTATCCCCACCTCGCCTCAGTCTATGGCTACTGCCAGTCACCATCTAGCCCCCGCTCGCTGGGGCAGACTGCAGTGTATAAGCCATTCATCATTGGTAAAGGGGAGTTTGGACCTGCTGCCTTTGCCTAACCCCTGGGCTGCAGCCTCTGCAACCCCAGTACCTGGTTTGGCCTTTGACAAGGCCTGCAGCCTGGGGAGTTGCCAGGCGGGAGCTCCTCTCGCCTTTCAGGGCCAGAGCAGGTCACCACCCCACTACAAGGATAAAAGATGATTTTTGTCAAATAAATTATTCACTGTAAATTATTTACTAATGACAAAGCTTGCTTTTCTCTGGGTACCTTTATGGGCCACCTCACCACAGGATATGAGCACCTCACAGTCATTAATTAATTTATCCTCATAACATCAGGAAGGCAGGGAAGTGCTATCCCCACTTTACAGAGGGGGGATTGAGGCTCAGCGCTTAAGGCCCAGGTTGTCAAAGGTATTTCGGTTCCTAACTTCCATTGAAATCAGCGGAAGTTAGGAGCCTAAATTCCTTTGTGAATCTGGGTCTAAGTGATTTGCCCAAGGTAACAGAGGGAGTCTGGGGCACAGCTGAAACCAAATCATCTGGCTCCTACTTCAGGAGCTTAGCCCCAGAGGTTCTCAACCTGGGGGTTGAGAACAGGGGTCAAGAGGTTTGCAGCTAGATGGAAGGGGATCCTGGCTAGATGGGAGAAGATTCCAAGGTGATCTTGGTATGGAAAATGGTGTTCCAGTAGGTAAACAGCTAACCCCCCTCCTTAACATAAAGCCCCCCCTTTCAGTGAGTGGTGAGAGGAGGAGGAGGGAGTTCAGCACTTACACAGGAGCCTCCCTGGTTTCTGGACTGCAGTTCTTCTTTCCCACATTCGTTTAACACAAACCTAGTTTCCAGGGGCCTGATCCTGAATCACTTATTAAAGCAAAACTCTGTCGGAAAAGCCAGTGGGAGTGTAGCCGGAACGAAGAGCTCAGGCTCAGGTCCTACTGTGTGTTAGCATTTGGCAATCCTGAGTTTCAAAAAGCAGCATCGCACACTGGAGCAGACCGCAAGTGCAGTGTCAAAGTCCAATTCCATACAGCTAATTCAATAAGTCACAGATACCATTACTTCATAAGGCAGAGAGACTCCAAAGTTATTAGGGGAATTGGGAGTGGGGGGAGGAAAAGTTGAAATGGAGAAGGGAGAGAGACAGGGAGAGTGGGGGGGGGGGGAGCTAAGACAAGCAGCAGAACAAAACATCCCATAAATCATGAGAAGCTGCTGAAATACCAGAACAAATGACCCCATAGCTTGGCCATTGTTCCTGCGTGATGGCTTAAAGCGCTCCCAGTCGAGACAAAGTGCCTCCAGGTTTGTTTCAACACTGTGCCTGCCCCATTCAGAGCACTGCATGAGATTCTGGGGAAGGCCTATGTGGTTTAGGAATAGTGGCTGAGATTTGCAAAGCCGCCTATGGGAACTGGACACTCCATTCCCATTAATTTAGTGGGCTTTGGGCATCCTCAGCTCTAAGCCTGCTTTGAAAATCTCATGTGACAGGAACACTCTCACTAGTCACAGGTTTGACCAAAGCACCTGCACATACCCCAGACCCACACATATGTCCCCCACCCCCTCTTTAATTATCAAAGGCTGTTCTTTTCCCCCCACACTCTAGTTATTTTTTCCTCTCTTTGGCTAAGGTCTTCTTAGGAGCTTGAAAATTAAACAGGCCTAAATCTCATCTCACTTAACCTCATGTAAATCAGGAGTACTAGGATATGACAATGAAAACACACTGGTCACTTCCATGTTAAGTGCGAATCATTTTCACATTCTGGTTCTCATGCCTCAGCCCAAATCTGCAATTGTGGAGGTCACATACCGCAAGGGAATACTTAAACCCAAAGAGAAAGTCTACAGCATTACAAAATTTGAAACTGCATCATAAAAACATTTCCATTAAAAGCGTTTTGCTTTTTAACCAGACCTAAAATGTGGGCTTGAGCAATCTGCCAATAATAATGCAATGACACCTGGCTCCTCTGTGGTGCCTGGAAAGGGGCTGGTACTGCAGAGACACACTGCCCCAACCTGGAGCGCCGGGACGCACCTTGCCAAAAGGAGGTACGGTATCTCTAAGGGCTCTGCTGCAGAGGGAGCACCCTTTTTAGGGCCTACCCACACTACAATGTTCAGGGTCAGCTATACTTGCCAGAGGCTAGTGCTTTTGTGGATGCTAATCCTGCACAGTCCTTGTGCTCAGGGGAATGCATGATCAGCACGTCTACCTGGTCTCTGTGTAGGGGCATAAAGGGGAAACCTTCTTGCCTCTTTTCCCCAGCCATACAGGGGCAGGCACAATCCAACCCTCAATAAGCTTCAACGTCTAGGTTTCCTTATTAGCCTCATTTTACAAATAGGGGGAACTGAGGAACAGAGATTAAGTGATTTACCAATGCACAGCCAGGAACTGAACCCAAACATCCTCTCATCAGTGATCCTTTAACTGCTTGCAATGGACTGCCAAAATGCAGAGCAGAGATACATGGGAAAGTGTGGAATGTACAGTATTTTTACTAAAATAGCTTAGAATAAGCTAGTCTCATGATACATTACAGTGAGGCTCCCCAATGTGAAAAACGTGAGAAAGAAGTGCAGAGAAGGGGGGAGTGATTAGAAAAAAAGAACATAAACGAAGGGAAAGAAACAAATTTGGGAGTTATGCAAAACAACCAGAGGTAAAGGGGCAGGAAAGGAAAAGTAGAGAGGGAAGAGAAGCAGAAAGAACCCGAGGTTAAAGAAAGAAAAAACAGAAAAGGAGAGAGTGAATTAATGAAAGATGAACCAAATCAAATGGAACTGAAAGATACAAGCCCGGAGCATGAAAAAAAGAAGCATCGAAGGAGATGGAATCTGAGACAAAGGCACTAGAATTTCTGATGAAGTCCCTTGCAAGAGGGTGTTAAAGGGACAAGCTGAACACAGACTTTATTATGGATTAAAAGCTGCTTAAGAGATGATGTAAAATAGAGAAATAACTGATAATTTCTAAGTATGCAAAAAGTTAAAGGTGATCTGTGGCAAAGGGATAAAATTGGTTTGTGGGAAGATTTCTGCTTGTTTTTTTTTAACCTTAGAAATACCAAGAATGTCAAATTTTGTCATCTCCGGTTTGCTAGAGGACTCAATGAAGGTGTTAAAGGTGGGATGTTTATTTTCTCAGTCCTTACTTGAGTAGGAGAAGGTGCTGAATCTTTAACAACGAGACCTTTTCTCCCATGTGTTGCTTGGTCACTGAAGTTAAACAGGTATTACAAACAAACAGAAATCAATACGTTATAAACAGTGTCACTGAAAATCCCTTCCTCTCTCAATTTCCTAGCTTGCTCTCTCTTGGAACCTGTGATACCACAATCTTATAATTTCTCCACCTGTCCATACAATCTTTCAACACAACAGACCTGAATTTCTAATATAAGAAATAAGCAGGGAAAGAATAATTTTAAAAATAAAAACACTGTTCAGGCCTTCTTCATATATCCTACAAAAGCCACTATGTGGATATTCCACTCTCTGCATTTCCCCTCCCGCTGCACATCAGACTGCCCCACAACCAGCCCGGCCTCTGAAGCATTAAGGATTGGGATTTGCCATGAGCACGATCCCAGACGAGAAGGACCAATGGTCTGAGGCAGTATGGCATATTCATAGATCCCTAACAGAAGGGACTTTGTGGGACCAGCTTAAAAAAATAGCCTAAAAAAGTCTAATAATGAAGTACTTATATTAGTAAATAACATATGAATGAAATAAGTGTTTTCTCAATACTTCACTCCCCCCACCCTTTTTCTTACCAAGTAGAACATAGCAGGCATCGTGTAGTTACAGCTAAACTCAGGAGCAAAATCTTGTTTCACTTGCTTTTTAGAGTACATAAATATGTGCTGCCTAAATAAAGCGTGTACTGTGCCACAGGACCAACAGGGACCATTGATGTTTTGCATCTCATGGACACAGGGCAAGGGGAGCCAAGCAAGCTGGGTTCTAGACTCTCCTCAGACGCTGACTGCCTGTGTGATCTTGGGGGCTAATCACTGAGGGGCAGATATTTAAAGGTATTTAGGCACCTAATGGGATTTTCCAAAGCATCTAGGTGCCTAGCTCCTGTTGAAATCATTGAGTTTTGGAAACCTAAATTCCTTTGAAAAGCAGCATTTGGGTGCCTACTCTTTTGGGTGCTCAGCTTCTGACATTTAGGGCCTGATTTTCAGAGGAGCTAAATAACTGCGGCTCCTATTGTGGGTGTTCAGTAACTTGGAAAATCCAGCCCTAAATGGGCACTCCAAATCAGTGGGCCTCAAAATTTGAAAATTTTAGCTTCAGCCTCCTGGTGCCTCATTTTCCGCATCTAAAGAATGAGGAACACTTACACACCTGACGGAGTGCTGTGAGAGGTAATCAATGAATTGGATATGTACCAATATACGTATTATTATTTATGTTACCAGAACAAATAAGAGGCCTGCTCTTGGACCCCACTTGCTAGGACACACACACACACACACACCAAAAAGAGCCTGCAAGTTTGATTTACAAGTACACATTAGGTACTTTTACATAAAACTGAGGAATGTAAATGTACATGTCCAAGCACTGACAACATGGGTTCCAGTCCTGCAAAGACAACTGCAGACCTCCAGGTCCAACCAAAACCCCCCTGTCTGGGGGAGCTAATGGAATGATGACATTACAAAGCCAAGCAAGTAAATGTCCCCTTTGCAGGGCCTGGCTTTAGCGTACAAAGTGTTACCTCCACATGTGGTCCACATTTTCGAATGGCAATCCACTCAGCTTGCAGATGTGCGTCCGTCCACAATATTGTGGATGTGAGCACCTGCACACGCCCTTTTCCAGCACCAACCCCAATGCTTAGGTGATGGGTTTAAAATGCTATTATCTGCCAGTGCATGTTAGTGCTGAACAGTGTGCATGTGGGTGTCCGCACAGGCATGCCGCGGCTTTGAAAACTTGGCCATGTATGTTTGAAAGTAAATTAAATTCTCATACTGGAACAATATGCCTACTGCAGCTCCTGGATTTCCTACTGAACCAGAACAACAGCGGAAGGGGTAAGTAGAAGATCCAAACAATATCCCATGAAGACATTAAGATGCTTAGGGGCTCAGTTATGGCTCTGACTGTTACAGTATGCTTATGTATATATAGGCTTGGCAGAATTCGATTTTTAGGTTATAATTTTGACAGATAATATCAATGTTTATTTTTAAGCATTTTTTCTATTCTCAATTTAAATTTTTACAGTTGCACAAAATTATGGGTTTTAAGCATTTTCCTCTATTTTTATTTATTTAAATTTTCAGTTGTGGGAAATTGGGAGGGGTGGGGGGGATCAGACAATTATTTAATGATAGCAGAGGTTGAGATTCAAAAAGTTAAAACTTTATAATAATTAAAACATAAAATGTCAACATCATGTCAAAACATACAAAGTCAATGTCCTTAAATCAAACTCTTAACAAGTTCTCAAGTATCATATTCCTTACTTTGCCTCTGTACATTTCAATTATTGATGGAAATATTTTTTGTCAATTTGTGTGTGTGAGGTGAAATCAACATTTACCAATAAAAATCTAATCATTCCAAGTTTATGCATAGGGTAGTATCTTTGAGACCTGTCAAGAAGTTCTTGATGAGAGAAGTCAGAATATGTGCAGGAAGGAATGAAGCCTGAATGTTGTGCTGTCTTAGTCCACTTTCTTTTGTACACTTGACTACTGAACACTAGAGCTAGGTGAAATTTTTTGGCCAAAATATTTTTTTGGCAAAAAATGCAGTTTCAGCAACACCGAAATGTTTTGCAGATTCGTGCCGGTTTTGCTGAATTGTTTCAGTCAAAACCCCCAAGCACCCCAAGATTTTGAAAAAAATCTGTTCTGTTTTGACATTTTTCTAAATGAAATGTTTCAATTTTTCAGTTCAAAATGACTTTTTGTTTTGAAATTTCCTTTAATTTGATTAAATACACACCCAAAACTATTTTAAAATGAGCAAAATTGACACAAAATATTTTGTTTGACCCAAACAATTTTTTGATTTTTGGATTTTCCGAACATTTTGAAAAATTTCTTGGGTTGACCCAAAACATTTCTTTCCTCCACCCCAATGACTTGCAAGCCCCATTATTCACACTGCTTGACTGAACACTTGTGAATCTGGTCTCCCAAAAGAAGAGGAAGAAGCAAATTGCCCAGCTGCGATGCCTGAGGATGGGGTGCCTTGGAGAGGCATAGTACCTCATCTAGAGGCCTAGGAGAAGAACAAGAAGTGCAGCCCTTAACTACACCTTCACAAGTGAAGTTAGTGCTTTCCTACAGTATCACCAGCCTGACCCCGAGAGCTGGGTTTCCCCTGCCTAGAAATGGCCCACCTCGTGCTGCAGTGTGCTGCCAGCAGAGGTCAATGGCTACCTCCACCCCCTTTGCTCTGGCAATGCTGGGAGTCAGACTATGCCTGATCTCTATGGGTGTATTATGGTGGGTTGACAGGAAGTACTCTTAGCATACCTGTGCAGGGAGGAAGGTGTAAGTGACCTACAGGTGTTGCAAACTGCTGGGTACAAACGTGAATGGGGGATGATTGTTACACTCCAGTGTACATTCCAGGTTACATTCAGGCATTAGAACCCCCGACAGGTGGGATAACCTTAGAAAAATTACAAGGAGTCCAGTGGCACCTTAAAGACTAGCAGATTTATTTGGGCATAAGCTTTCGTGGGTAAAAAACCTACTTCTTCTGATGCATCTGAAGAAGTGGGTTTTTTACCCATGAAAGCTTATGCCCAAATAAATCTGTTAGTCTTTAAGGTGCCACCAGACTCCTTGTTGTTTTTGTGGATACAGACTAACATGGCTACCCCCTAATATTAGAAAAATTGTCATTCCGAGCCACAGATTGTCTATCCTTGGTCTCCAAAGTGGTTGTGTTTGGCAAGTTTTACCTAAAGGTGATTACTCCTCACTAAGGATTTGTTTCCAGGCTGCCTCACAAAACTCTGTGAAATATTATCATTTATTATTGCCAAACAAACATGAGACAGCTGGCTCCCCCCAGCACTGACAGCTGAAGCTGAAACATACTCCAGAGATAATATGGAAACTCGGTAAGAATTAAATAGTTAAAGGTGACCAGCAAAGGGGGATGGATGGGAATTGGGCTTGTTTCTTTTTTGCTTCTTTATGCTGGAAAAAGAAGGGCTGAACTGGGTTTTTTGTTTGTTTTTTGGGTTGCACATTAGAAATTTAGGTCTTGTCTAGTTTGGAAGATCCCATGGTGGTTGAAGGATGGAATGAGGACATCAGAAGAGCTATGAGAGTGAAAGCTGAGCAATTGGAAAGGAAAGGGATTTTTAGTCAGGTTGTTTAAAACTCTGTGGGTTTTGTTCATACCTATTTAACTTTGATGCCTAATTACCATTCTGGAGAAAGGCAGCCTATCTGAAGGATTCAACACCCTCACTCCTTCCATTAAGCAGTTAGAGCTTAGAATAAATGGCCCAGAATTCTCCAGCAAAAGCAGGGAAAAAACAGACTTGACATTCCTAAGGATTTTTTTTTAAAGTTCTGATTTCTTTATCTAATCAAGAATAAAATAATAATAATAATAATAATAAAGGCACAATTCCCATTTTGAGAAAAATCCTTCCCTAATGCTGAGAGGATTGAGCTATGAGCAGGCTCCAAGATTATCTCATCAAGACACACAAACCATGGATAAATTATTTCCATCTCAAACAGGTGAGCAGTCTCAGAATAAAGCTGGCAGTTTAGCTCAAACTGGAGCAGTGCATGCAGAGTCTCAGGGGTGGAGGGGTGTCACACCTACAGAACACCACAATAAGAATATTTTGCACTGCTAGAGCACGTCACCCAACGATCTCAAAGCACTTTACAAAGGGAGGCAAGGATCATGACCCTCATTTTACAGAGGAGGAAATGAGGCACCGTGAAGTGAAGTCACTTACCTAGAGAAGTCCATGGCAGAGCTAGGAATAGATCCCAAATCTCCTGACACCTTGCACCATGCTCTAACCATCAGACAACCCTGCCTCCTACAACCGCAGCCTGCTCCAGTTTATATACATTAGGTGGGTGGCTGGCTGACAAGGTGCCAGTTGCACTGATCCCCTGACAGCTGGTGAGGGAGGCTGGGTGGGGCCTGCATGTGGAATGAAGGGGTGGAAGCCGTGGGAGTCCCACGTGGCTTCAGCTTCCTGCTCCAGCCCTCCAAAGCTCCTAAAGGAGGGAGAATGTAAAGGTGTCTAGAGGCTGTTCAAGCAAAAGACCTCCTTTGCCTGGTCTCCTGGCTTCTCTTTACCTCGAGCCAAAGGACTCGGCATTGGAGCCTGGATCCCTTTGTTTTGCAATAACACCGGGCAGCGAGTTTGTTTATTCACTCAGAACAAATAATTGTCTTAATTAAAAGTTTTTGCTGAAGCTGTATCCATCCCACATAGTTAGCGCTCATCATCTGCCTCCCACACACCTCCTGGAGCATGCTCCCTGCTCCCCCAGAGATACATTCATGGACTAGCAGGGCAAACAGGAACCCAGTGCTGACTCCCAACCTTGCAAAGCTTCTTTTAGCCTCCCGAGTCCCCTCTGCCAACATGGGCAGAGAGCTGTCTTCCTTTCGCACCTTTAACCCTAACCATTCTCTGTGTTCCATCCTGGGAAGGAATAACAGCTTTCTGTGTCCTATACCACTTAATCCCTGAGGTCAACCTCTGCTTCACATGCTACAGGGGCCTGTTGAGGGGGGTCTCTGTCACACACTACAGTGGCCTGTGGGGGGGTCCCCTGTGCCTCTCATGCTGGGAGGGGTCTATGATGGGTGGGTCCCCTCTGCCTCACACTGTGAAGGGTCTGTTAGGAGGTAGGGGGTCACCCCTGCCTCACATGCTGGAAGAGGCCAGTCATGGCATCCCCTCTGCCTCACATCACTGGGGAAGTGTCTGAGACCCCAGTGAGCTGCTCCAGCTCAGGCTGGGAGACAGCGGCTGCACCCCAGGCCTGTACTGCAAGTGTCTTTCACCATTCTCTCTGGTAGAGGGTAGCTTCCAGTGCTGGGAGGAGGAGTGCGAATGGGTAGCCTCCTAGTACCCTTTCTGTACACCCCCGACGTCACTCAGCACTAACCGACAACAGCAATTGTGGTGGGGCTCAGACAACCCCAAAGAGCTCCCTACTCTGCGGGGATCTCAGCAGAAAGCTGAGGGCTGGGGTCCAAAGCTTCTTTCCTCTCAGCCCTGCCCTGAAGCTCTTACCATTCAATGCTCAGAGACCTGGGACGGATTGCAGGCAGCTCAGCTGAGGCATACTCAGCTTTCCTCCTCTTCTCCTGCTTCTGCTTAACTGACAAGCGATGGGCAAACTTAGAGAGGCTGCTCTCCGACCTGGGGAGGGGGAAAGGAGAGGTGTTAACTTCGCTGCAGCACCGTAGGGACCAGAGGCAGGTTCAGGGCAAGGCAGAGGGATGCTCATAGGAGGCAGGAGTGAAGCAGCAGGAGGCTCAGAGGGGTAGGTATGAAGCAGCAACAGTTTTAGAATTGATTTAGCCGGACAAATTCTATTGTTTGCATCTGCACAGCCCTGCTGATGCTAGCAGTATTGCATGGATATAATGGAGCAGCAGGTCTTGGCTCCGTAGCATTAGGCATGAGAATCATGAGAACCACCTGGATACAAACAGAGTAAGAGCTGTTCTTTTCTTCCCTAATCAGTGAAAGAGAATGTGTTACTGAGCCCTGTCTGGAGCAGAATGCAGTTAGCTAAATCAGAGAACAAGAGCATGTGAGCAAAATGCACCCCTATCTGCAGAGCGATTGCTGCTCAACAGCTGAGAAATCCTTCTTGCCATGGCGAATCTGCAACCCCGACAACATGAGGTTCTAACTTCTCATCGGCTGCAGCTTCCTGCTCAAGCAGAAATAAAACAACCCTGTAAGGTGTGAATGTTTTGCTTCAATGTCGATCCGGAGAGTTCCTGTGATGGGAAAGGCAGTAGCAAATGGATGGAAACTGGCTGCTCTGGGCTCCCCGCCTGCTGCTTGTCTCACTGTTTGGCAAGATGGTCAGCACAAGCCAGAGACGCAGCAGCCTCCACGGAGAGAAGCAAAGGCAGCTGGGAATGGCACACGTGAAACTTCTGTCACAACCACACTTCCATTCACAAAAAGCCCAGAGCACTTGCACATCCCCAGCCTGGGATTGGAAACACTGAGCAGCTTTCATTCTGGGGGTTGATCTGGAAATAAACCCACTGGGGAGACATTTTGGAACAGCAAATAGAACTCATATGTCTGCGCATAAGTTCAAATGTCAGGTCTTTTCACTGACCACACCTCTTTCCCGCATGGATGGAAAGCAACAGGCCAGGGTGGCAGCCACTGAGCAATTTTAGAGAACGGCCCCTCGGAGGATCCATAACCAAGATGTGACTGCATCCCCTTTGCTAGATTACAGTCCCCAGGAGCCTCCAACACTGAGACACCCCTGCATCCCCTCTGCTACGTTACAGCCCTCAGGAATCTGCAGTACTGAGAAAACCGTGTCCCCACTGCTACGTTACAGCCCCCAGGAACCTCTGGCACCGAGACACCCCTGCATCCCCTCCGCTCTGTTACAGCCCCCAGAAACCTCTGGCACTGAGACCCCTGCGTCCCCTCTGCTACTTTACAGCCTCCAGGAATCCCCAGCACTGAGACACCCCTGCATTGCTGCTACTATATTGCATCATAGAATCATAGAAGATTAGGATTGGAAGAGACCTCAGGAGGTCATCTAGTCCAATCCCCTGCTCAAAGCAGGACCAACCCCAACTAAATCATCCCAGCCAGGGCTTTGTCAAGCTGGGCCTTAGAAACCTCTAAGGATGGAGATTCCACCACCTCCCTAGGTAACCCATTCCGGTGCTTCACCACCCTCCTAGTGAAATAGTGTTTCCTAATATCCAACCTAAACCTCCCCCACTGCAACTTGAGACCATTGCTCCTTGTTCTGTCATCTCCCACCACTGAGAACAGCCGAGCTCCATCCTCTTTGGAACCCCCCTTCAGGTAATTGAAGGCTGCTATCAAATCCCCCCTCACTCTTCTCTTCTGCAGACTAAACAAGCCCAGTTCCCTCAGCCTCTCCTCGTAAGTCATGTGCCACAGCCCCCTGATCATTTTCATTGTCCTCCGCTGGACTCTCTCCAATTTATCCACATCCTTTCTGTAGTGTGGGGCCCAAAACTGGACGCAACACTCCAGAGGTGGCCTTACCAGTGCCAAATAGAGGGGAATAATCACCTCCCCTCGATCTGCTGGCAATGCATTACATTACTCTGGGAACCTCCAGCCCTGAGACATAACTGCATCCCCTCTGCTATGCTACAGCCCTCCTGAACCTCCAGCACCAAGCCCCTACACTCCTCTTGATCCAAAAGAAGACAAGAATGAGTGAAAACCCTCAGCCCTACCTCAGGCTGAGTTGCAGTTCACTTCTTCGGAGTGGACTGCTCCCTGAAGCAGTGCCCAGGCGGGAAGAAGCCAGGAAAGTCAGTGTGAGGTGCTGAAATGGGATGGTGGACCTTGCCCAGTGAGAGCAGTGATTGAATGATGCATGTCAGAAGCAGCATCAGCAGGCTTCCCAGAGGGGTCCCACAAGTCTTCCTCAGCTGCTGGTAGCCACTGCCAGCCTGAGCTATTTCCTCTGTGTTTTACTCCGTTTTGTTTTAAATCCTCGTTGTGATGTTGCACTCTATATTATTTTATGAAAATATGCTAATGAGTATGAATATAATGTAACTGTAATATGCTTCATGCAAAAGGTCTCTTATAAGGTATCATTACAAAGCTTATAATCTACTGAGTGTGGTCATCCTATTTGTATAAATGTATCACTCTTGTATCTGAAACTTGAAATATAACTCTGAGGGTGTATTGTAATTATGCAAAGTGTGGGCCATTAATGGTGGTTTGGAATCTTGATGGTTCCCATCAGCCAGGACAATTGACTGTGGATGGCTCTGTTTGCAGGCAGGCCTTCCTGTGAGTCAGGCTGGGAGGAATGGAGGCTGGGGGGAGGGGGGGGTCTCACAGGACATGTGACCAGGTCACCTGGTACTGAAATCCATCTTAAACCTGGTGCTTTTCCATTTAGAAGTGGGGGGTGGGGACCCAGAGAGACAAGGGATTCCCACCTTGTGCCAAAGCCATATAAGGGGCTGGAGCAGAACAAAGTGGGCTGTAGTCATGAGAAATCCCCTAGCTACCACCTGAGCTGGAACAAGGGCTGTGCCAGGGGGAAAGATTGTGCCCAGACTAGGAAGGTGTGCAGTCTGTGAAAGAAACGTACTGGAACACCTCTGAGGGTGAGGTTTTATCTGTATTCAGTTTTCTTACTGTATTAGGCATAGACTTGTGTGTTTGGTTTTATTTTGCTTGGTAATTCACTTTGTTCTGTCTGTTACTACTTGGAACCACTTAAATCCTACTGTCTGTATTTAATAAAATCACTTTTTACTTGTTAATTAACCCAGAGTATGGAAAGCAGGGGCAGAAGTAGTCTTGGTACATCAGTTCGCAGCCCCAAGAGGGTTTCTGTGATCCAGCCTGTCACACTCGTCTGCTCTGAAACAGGACTTTCCCCAAACAGCATCACCAAACCCACCAGACCTGCACATGCAGAGTCTCCGCCACTGACTTTTGTGACTCAGATTTGATGCTTATCCTTTCTGTTAGACCCCCTCAAAATAAAAAAGCTGCTGCAATCTAGTTCTGCTTGCACATCATGAAGGTCATTCTTAAATAAATTCAGCCACTGGTTACCTCTGTGCCACTCTATCTTCCATGGAGCTGCATTGGTATAAACTGAGGGCAGAATCTGAGGATTCTGGGGCTCTATAGGTGTAGCTCAGGGTAGAATTTGTCCTGCAGAACTTTTATTACTGGCGACCACTGACGAAGCACAAGCCAGAAAAGACCCACGTTGGCTTTCAGATCCCAAGTTCAGCTTGCAGGGCTGGCAGTGCCTAGCACCCCAGCCAAACCCTCCACCCTTCCTTCTTGTAAACTGAGCATCAAGCAACAGCATTTGACATTTAAAACCCTAAAATGTACTGCTGTCATTATTAGTGCTTAGTGATACCAGGGCCCCACTAGCACCTGGTATGCACATTGCGAGAGACAGTCCCTGCCCTGATGAACTTACAATCTAAACAGACAAAGCAGAGCAAGAAGAGCCAGGGGTACAGAACTGAAGTGACTAGCCCAAGCTCAATGGCAAAGCTGAAAGTAGATCCCACGTATCTTGACTCCCGGTCCAGTAGCCAATCTGCTAGGCCACACTGCTTCTCCAAGAACAATCATTCTTCTCTCTCTTAACAAGAATGCTGCACCAATGATGTGCAATGTCCTGCAACAGCTTCAAACTTTTAACAGTTCTCACTCTCTCCCCCTTCTTCTGTGCTGTGTGTGCGCGCAGGTGCGTGTGTGTGTGGGTGGGTGGAGTGGGGAGAAAGAAAAACTGGGACACAAGACTAATGTGGAAAAACCAGGGCAGGTGATAAGTCTGGCTGCAAAGGTATAAACCATATGGACAGAGGCCCTGGTGATCTGACACATCTGAATGAGAACCATCCACACAGATCTGCATGGCAAGGAAACAAACTCCAACCTGCTCATATGTGTATGCAGCGTAGCTGTAGCTGTGCTGGTCCCTGGATATTAAAGAGACAAGGTGGGGGAGGCAATATCTTTTATTGGACCAACCTCTGTTGGTGAGAGAGAAGCTTTCAAGTTACACAGAGCTCTTCTTCAGGTCTGGGAAAGCTACTCCCAATGTCACAGCACCGTGCATTTTGCTGTGATGCTCGGAGAACCTTTCCCAGCTCTGACAAAGAGCTTGGTGTGGCTTAAAAGCTCGTCTCTCTCACCAACAGAAGTTGGTCCAAGAAAAGATACCACTTCCCTCACCGTGTCTCTCTAATCTGCCCATATAGCATCTGTACCAGTTTGGGTATCTATGTTTTTTTAAGTTAATACATTTCTCAACTGACTTAAACAGAACAACATACTCCCCAAAAAGGTATTTCTCAGAAATGTGAGCTCTCTGCCTCTCTTGCTGTACAATAATTGAACAGACCATGACTGGCTAGCCTTTTTTCCAGACATATTTTAAACACAGACATCTTCAATGCATTAACTCTGGTTATTGATTTATTTTTCAGTGTACAAATTGCTGTTGCTTGGGACAGGGTGGAGATGGTTTTTGGAAGGAGAAGACGACTTTGTAAACATCACCACTGGGAAAGAGTCAGTCAGACCTTCTGGGGTCATTCTTTACATTTAAAAAAAAAGTCATTTGCTTTGATGTAAGGGATGGGAGTTTGTCTTTTAAAAAATACAGATTTTTCTCAATGCTGAAGAAATCACTGTGGGAGAAGGGGTTAGATTAGGAACAATTTAAGCATCTCATTAAGTCTGTCTATAGAACGCATTGCACAAACACCAGTGCTGTCATTAAACACTCTCCTTTGATCCCATGTCAAAGCTCATATTGTAATGAGTTATATTTCAATTAGCTGAGGCTTGGTAAAGTGATCTCTCATCTCTCAGGCCGTTTCTGTGTTCAAAGCTGAGACAGGGAAAGAGGGAACATGGAAGTAAAGGTTCTGTAGTGATGACCTTCAGAAATGGGACATTTTGTACCAAATTCAAGCCTGGCGTAAAGTGGATGTAACTACGTTTGACTTCCCGGTTCTTGTGCTGCATTTCCCCCTGTACTGTTTAGCCACATGGCAGCATGGAGTCCAAGGTGGATGCTGCACTGGTGGAGCTGCTGTCCTGCGTTACCTGCCCTTGCCTCCTCTCCCAGCTATCCTCAACACTCTCTACTGACAGAGCACTGAGTCCTGCAAGAGGCTGAGTGCCATCTGTGTGGTACTGAGCACCTGCAGCTCCCACTGCACTCAATAGGAGTTGAGGGCTTTCAGCACCTATCAGGAAACACTCATCAAATGGGAGGATTGGGCCCAAAGAACCATAGAGGTAGGAAAGACTCCTCTGATCATCTAGCCCATGTCTCTGCCAGCACAGGAGTGTTCCTCATACTATATTTCCTCATGCTTTTTGTTGTTTAGTTTTAAGCAATCTTAAGCAATAGGTCTTCTGCCATTCCCCACCAGAGACTATTCTACAGTCCAGTACACCACACTGTCTGGAGCTTTTTGATGCTATTCAGCCTAAATGTTCTTACTAGGAATAATGAGATGAAATTAATTCCCTCTGTGACCCCTCCACAGAATTACACTCTCTTCTTGCTGTTTACACTCTACAGTTATCACATTCCCCCAAAGTCACCATACCAGACCAAGCTGCAACATACATAACTTTTAAAATCTTCTTTCTTCAATCAGCAAAGAGTCCTGTGGCACCTTCTAGACTAACAGTTTTGGAGCATAAGCTTTCGTGGGTGAATAAAGCTCATGCTCCAATACATCTGTTAGTCTAGAAGGTGCCACAGGACTCTTTGCCGCTTTTACAGATCCAGACTAACATGGCTACTCCTCTGATTTGTTTTCTTCAATCAGTTCCTCTCACCCTCTAGGACTTCTCCAATTAGTCAATTTCTAGTGCCCAGAACTGACCACCAATCCCCTCAGAGCTTATCACAGTCACATTGCTGATCTGCAGCCTGATGCCTTTGCACCCAAAGCCCCAAATTGCACAGGCCTTTTTTGCTGTCATATGACATTGCAAACACACCTAACTTGCTGTCACTCTCAACCTTAGGTCACTTTCATCACCACAACGGCACTCTAGGTTTCTCCTTCCCATACTCTGCATCATTCACCACTTCCCGCCCAGTCGAATCTTATTTCATTATTTTTGGATCATGTTTATGCCTCCCTAGATCCCTTTGGATGATCTATCTAGATATTTATGTAGCCTTCAGCATCTCACAATCAGTAAGGAATTTTATCCTCACAACACCCCTGTGAGCTAGGTCTCTTCTAACCCAACTTTGCAAATGGGGACCTGAGACCCAGGGCAAAGTCAAGTGGCTGGAAGTGAAAGCCAAACAAATAATTTGAGTTGGAAAGAAGGCACACATTTTTGACAGTGAGGGTGATTAACCATTATAACAAACTATCAAGGGAAACAGTCAATTCTCCATCTCCTGAAGTCTTTGAATCATGACCAGATGCTTTTCTGGAAGATGTGCTTTAGCTAAACACAAATTACTGGGCTCAATACAGGGGTAATGAGGTGGAATTCTATGGCCTGTGTTATGAGGCCTTAAAAACATATGAATCTATTAAATGACTTGCCCCCAGTCACACAGGGAGTCTTTGCCTGAACCAGAACCCTGATCTTTTGAGATCCAGTTCAGTGCCCTCCCCATTAGTCCATCTTTCCTATGCCATCACTGTTTTCTCACTGATATTGATGACCCTTTCCAGTTCAGCATCATCTGAAAATTTCATTAGCATAACCATTTCCAGTTATAAGGCAATTGCAGTTCTGGAGGAACATCTTTCCCACAACTCATTAAAGCAAACTCCTGCTTCCTGTGTGGATCTGAGAGTTCCAATGGTATTTTTTCAATTAGAAACCTAGGAGAATGTTACAGTATCATCTGGCTATTTATACAGTACTGGTTTATATAAACTGTACTGCAGTAGGGGGATGAATCATACCTGCTACACTATGACTATATGCAGATAAATCAGGCAGTTTGCAGTATCCCAGAAATGCATAACCCAAGGCAATTAACTGATATGCAGCAAGCAATAGGCAGAAAGGCTTCAGCATCAATTGCTTCAAAGGCTGGGTTACCACCATTAGTCCAATCACCATTCTTCTACTGCAGTGGGGCAAGGGCTCTCACCTGGCCCCTGGGGGTTGGCTGGCCTGCCTCCCTCCCTTTTTACAAGAAGTCTGACAAGATGATCACAGTGGTCCCTTCGGGCCTCGGAATCCATGAACTATAATGTGTGTGGGTGAGAGTTAGTTGCTTTTTTATTACTTTGAAATGAAGACCCCAAGTACTCTGATACACTGATTGGTAAATAGTCTGGTTTCACTGAAGCATCCGTAAATGCCTGGATATCCTCTGCTTAAATGCTACTTTGTACATTTCTTGTAGCATGGCTGTTTGGTGACTAGTCACAACCTACCTAGCAGTGCAAAGGGGTGGCCTCTATTCCTCCTCTCATGTAGCAGAAGAGAACACCACAGTAATAACAACAAACACCACCACTAATATTTTCATTTCCAAAGCACCTTCCATGCGAGGATCTCACAGCACTTCACAAACTGACTGAATTAATCCCAACAAGCCCCCTGTGATGTATTGCTGGTATTATGACCTTGTAGCAGACTGCAGACTCACTGGCGCAGCACCTCCTGCGGGTCATTTGGGAATTAGCTCATCCAGCAATCAGAGCGCCTCCTGCTGGCCAGTGTGTTTCCTGCCTCAGGCCCCCCGTGTCCTTCCTGGACCCCAGTGCCCTTTACCTCAGGGTTCTGCCCCAACAGTACCCCCACTCTCTGGGTCTCTCCTCCCAGGAGAACCCCCAACCCTCTAAGCCCACCTTGCCTCAGTGGCTACTGCCAGTCATCATCTAGCCCCCATTCACTGGGGCAAACTGCAGTCTGCAATGGCCACTCATCATTGGCAAGGGGGTAGGACCTGCTGCCTTTGCCTATCCACAGGCTGCCCCTCTGCAGCCCCAGTACCTTTCAAAGGCCTTCAACAAGGCCTGCAGCCTGCGGGTTTACCAGGCTGGAGCTCCCCAGCTCCCTTTGCCCTTCCCCTGCACTGCTCTACTTCAGGTACTTTGCTCCTCTAGACTGAGACTCCTTCAGCTCCTGGGCCAGAGCCCTAATTGAGCTGGCCACACCTGTGGTCAGCTACTCACTCAGCTACTCTCACTTCTTTTCCCAACTGCAGCCCTCTCCACTGCTTCTTTTAAGCCCTGCCTACTGGAGAGGGGCAGCTGCCCCACTACAGACCCCCAATACACAGATGGGAACACTGAGGTGCTGCATGTCTCAGAAGAAATCAGCAGGAATGTCATTCCAGCAGCTTAACAACAGTTGATCTAGGTGTGCACGAAAGACCTAAAAAGGGGCAGTTGCTTTTTGTTCAGTGGACTGATCAGCTGCTGAAAAACCGATGACACCCTACTGCTCCCATCAGCATGGCCTATAGGATTATGTACAACATAATGGCTAACCTTCTCCAGGGTGTTGCACAGTACCCACATCAATGCTATTCCATCTGACTCCTACTGCCATAGCTGGAGGTTTTATTCAATGTTTTAAAATGGACCTTCTCCAGCCTCAGCACATGCAGACTAGGACATCATTCAGAAAGCAGGAATGGGAGCTGGGTGAGAATGGGGATCAGGAGCCATCTCCAGCTTTTTCCATTGCATGGAGCACTTAGGGACACCCCCCTCCTGCCACTCCTTGCTTCTCAAACCATGTCCCCCTATGAACCTCTGGGAAGAGCTCCAACCAGCACCCGTGATCCACAGAACACAGTTTGAGAGCCACTGTCCCCCTCTCTCTGACTGCCAGGTTGCAGCAGAGCTATCACAGATGTGATATTTGAAAGACAACTGAGGGGGCTTTAGGGTAATTTACCTAACAACAGGAAATAATGTATACACTAAACACCGTGCTGATGCTGCTGTAATCCAGCCCAGTAGTCTCAGTCTCTGCAACTGGTTCCTGCCTCAGAATGTGAGAGTGCCTCTCCAAGAGCCAGCTGGAAATGTGGCCATGCAGAGCATCCCCCACAATGAGCGGTAACTTTACAACTTCCTGCTGGACACAGCCCTTTAGAGCACACAGCAGACCAATTGGGTCCTGGCTGAATTTAATCCCAACCCAATGAAAGGGGACTGAAGTGAGCCACATCCATTATCCACCCACTATAAAGGAGAAACCCAATGCTTTACTGAATGTCACCTTTCCTCAGTGATTGCTACCAAATGCCAGTAGAAGCCTAACGTGCCTTCCAGCAGGAGAACTCTGCTTGGCAAGCAAGGTTTGGAATTTCCAGAGCTTCTTCCTTCAGTTCTGCACCTGCAAAGGTTTTGATTTGTTTTCTCTTTGCCTCAGAGAAGCCAATGGAGCACACACAGAAAACCATCAGATGAAGTATCAACCGCAGTGGTGGAAAGAATCCTCTCCTACCTATCGGAGAAGGCTGTTTAGCTAGCATATTGTGCCGTCAATCACACCTCCAGGATTTACCATCTGCCAGCTAGATTAAACATGCTCACTGCCCCGTTTCAGCATTTAAATCAGAACATTTCATCCTGTCTACAAAAATATTTATCAGCTACGGAGAAGCTTGCAGCTATTCCCTCCTAATAACACCCTGATCCCACTCCCCTCAAAAAAGCCTTTAGTTTAGCATGTCAACTAACTAAAACCAGCAGAAAACATGATGGGGACACGGGAATTATCACAGCTATGCACGTGTATGGGGGGAGGCTGTTTAAAAGGCATCACGTTCGCTCTGATATAAAAGTACAGCTTCATGCACATAAGTGCCCAGCAGGAATGCCACATGGTAAATGTGGCCATCGCACCAGCCTCAATGCCTGCTCCTTGACATGAGAAAAAGTCACCTGGACCAGGCTAGACACAAACACTGCTGGTTGGATCCTGGAGCTGCTATGGCCTTAACAACAGTCTCAAAACCTGGTATATTTTGATTATTTGTTCTGTTCTTCCTACAACTGCTCACTGGTCCCCTGGCATGGGTGGAGGGAGCAAAGAGAACTCTGAAAGCAGCACAGTCAAACCCTCCCCCAAAGCAGCGCCTGCTCAGGCTCAAAGCTAGTGTCCAGGTCCTGGCTACAACAAGTGGCTGTCTGCTCCCCTCCCTGCTCATTCTCTTCTAGCCTCTTCTCCTGCACAGCACAGGCAGGGAAGACATTAATGATATTGCCTCAATGCTCAAACCAGGAAGCTCCTCATCTGACCCAGACAGTGTTCTCTGATTCCACCACCACAATGGATGACTCTTCCAAAATCAGATTGTTTAAGTGAATGCTCACAGGCCGCAGGAGCATTAGCGAGTATGAAAGAGGAGACAAACCAAGAGGAAGCACGGTGAGAGCTGGATGCCTTGGTTCTGACATGCTCCTCAGCTAGCAGATTCTTGCTAAGTTGTCGCAAAGATGTACCAGCCCAGGCACCAAGTCAATTCACTTGCCCTTTATAAAGGTGATGGCTGGAATTTTTTTAAAATTGTGTTTGACTTGCTCGCTCGCTAGTCCATGGGAATGGCTGAGTGACATTTGGCAAAGCTCAGTTGAAACCAAAAATATAGTGGGCCCAATTCATCCTAGTAGCTTCACTGGGTTTACATCAGAAATTAACTGGGCCCAGGGTGTATTGCCCTAGCGGTACAGTGAGAGGAAAGCGATTAGAAGAGAAATCCCAACAAACAGACTACAAGAGCAAGTTTGCACCCAGGGCCATCCCTAGCCATTTTGGTGCCCTACACAGCCCCCACAAGGATGTCTGTGTGGGGCCCCAGGCCTCTGCAGGGAGGGCTGGGGAGCAGGAGCAGGCTTCGGGGGCAGTGGGGAACTGCCCCCCCAGCACAAGCCGGCGGGGCGGAGCGGGTTGGGGCCAGGTCACGCCACTTCCTGCTGCCTGGTGTGTGCAGGGCAGCCAAGCCCGACCCCGCGCTCACGGGGGGTGGGAAGTGGAGTGACCTAGGCCCAGCCCACTCCGCTCTGCTCCCCTGGCTCCCAGGCTTGGGGGCAGGGGGGAACCGCCCCCCAGCACTTACCAGCCATGCGGCTGGGAGCCAGGGGAGCGGAGCAAGCTGGGGCCAGGTTGCTCCACTTAACGCCGCCGGTGATTGAAGGCCTGACCCCTGCTGCAGTTCTTAGGAGAGTGGGGGCAGAGCGGGGGAAGCGGAGGGTGGAGCAGGGGCAGGGACCATGGGGAAAAGGTGAAGCAGGGGTTGGAGCAGCATGCAGCTGTGTAGGGCACCAGAAAATTTGGTGCCCCAAATTTCCTGGTGTCCTATGCAGCTACATATTTTGTGTATGGGTAGGGACAGCCCTGTGTGCACCATATCCCAACTACTCTGACAGACCATTCCTCCTGTAACCTAGACCCTGATCACATCTCACCAGCTCACTCTTATGCTATACATGCCAGAATGGGCACCTGCTAACGACCGCTCCTTCTGAATTCTACACTAGGCCTTCATGAATGGGAGACTGGAAGAGTTATTGCAATTTGTATTTACAGAGGGTCACGTGCTTGATTATACAATCATTTCAGAAAGTCCCAAGTGTCAGGACGAAACAGGTTCATTTGTGGGGTGGTTAACGCCAGCCCAGAATCTCAAGTACAGCATTTCAGGACACACTGGAAACCACGCAGGCAGCATTCAGGCTCGCTGCAATGGTTACAGATAGACGGGGGTCCAGGTAGGCAGAACTCACCTCCATGCAGTGTTTACAGAAAGACCAGATTGCAAGGAGGAAGCACTTGCGTTTGTTCAATAGCTACAGACAGACCAAAACTCCACAACTCCACGATAAGGTGTAGACAGCACTCACCCTTGTACAATGCCTACAGACAAATCAAGCCCTGCAGGACACATACCTATGCAGTGGCGGTAGACAGGCTGGAGAATGCAAGTGCATTTGTGCATTTGAAACTGAGAATTCATATTTTAGGTAGGAAACACTTACACCTGTGCACTGATCAGAGACAAGCCATGTGCTTTTGCAATGGTTCTGGTTCAGGAAGGCAGCAGATATTCTCGTGGTTTAGAGTTACAGACAGCACTGTGTCTCAACAGGCAGCACACATGCTTACAGAAAGGCTAAGGTCCTGGGAAGCAGTGCACATACTAGTGCAATGGTTATGAGCAGCCCAGACTCTCTACAGCAACCAAAAGAGCTGAATGATTTTGCTGCCCCCCCAACCCTCCAATCACAATTCTGTCACTTAAGGATTCAGCTTTCTAACTGGGGTCACCCTGATGGGCACACACGCCTCATGCCGGGACTCGGAAGGACTCATCGCACATGAGCAGGAAGGGAGAGAGCATTGCTCGCTGCATGAGTTACATTCCAGAGAGATTCGACTCTCAAGGGCTATTTATTTACTTGGATGCAATCAGAACCAAAAATCAAACCTGACCATTAACACCGAGAGCTGCTTCCCACTCAGCAGCATCCTTTTAGGGAGCCAGGGCTTAACATTCCTCAGGCTTCAGAAAGGAAACAACACCAAACAGCCCTCCACTCAAACAGTCTAATGCAGGTGTCTTGCTGCAAACCCCCTCTCACCTGGATGCCCAGAATGGCATGTTCTTACACATGCTGATGTCTTTGAGTGGCAGTGTGCCCTGGGTCCCATTCGCCACTATTCACTCTCACTGTGGCAAGCTCAGTGCTTGGGGAAAATGTCTCTGACTCGACATCCTGGGGAGCGGGACCCCATGCCAGCGGGCTGCACCACCGGACCTCCCACTTAGGAAAGAATGCCAAAAACACAAACTGGCTGGCATTGGAGCCCTCTAGGTGGGTGCCTGTTACCCCGTTTGCTCACTCACCTGCCAATGCTCCGGTCCCTTTCTTTCAGTCTCTCCTGATTCCCCTTCTTGGAAGGATCAGTTCATTTCAGAAAATGTTTCAAACAAACAAACAAACAACACCCCCCTACACACACACGCGCACGCGCGCGTGTGCACGAGTGCTCCGTCACAGTCAATCACTCATGCTGGGAATAGCGTCCGTTGGTCCCTGTCCCCACTTTGCAACTGCCAGATCCCCCCTCGAGCCTATCCTGCCTACGCATCCCCCACACGCGCCGGCCCTTCCTCCTCATTCGCCACCTATAGTTCCCTCGCCCATCACCTCGGTTCTCTCGCTCTCAGCTCGACTTTTTTTTTTTCAATCTTGTTTCTATAGAAACGAGATTAGCAGAGGGGGATATAAAACAGGCCCATGTGACTCAGATTCCGACACTAAAGAATCTCTCTCCCTCTCTCTGTCTGGCTCACTCTCACTGGTGTTTTACATAACAACAAGTCATTGTGCAGACTCATAAAAAAAAAAAGGCAAAGAGAGAGAGTCAAAAGCAAAGGATACCTTCAGCTCAGCAGCAGGGCCTGTGGGGGACCGGCTGCTAGCTCCCTGCTTCTCAGAAACTCAGAGCATAACCTGCAGGAAGTCAAAAAAACACTCTTGGACTCAGCTTTTGACCAATTCCACTGCCAGGGGCATATCCAGAGATGAAACCACTTGGCTACAATGTCCTCTTATCTGTGGCATACCAGCTTCCCATAGAAACCTGGTCTGACAACTCCCTTCCCCCTGGAAATCTGAACACCCAACAAAAAGATGTGGGTGATGAGCACATAAGAACGGCCATACTGGGTCAGACCAAAGGTCCATCTGGCCCAGTATCCTGTCTTCTGACAGTGGCCAATTCCAGGTGACCCAGAGGGAATGAAGAGAACATGTAATCTTCAAGTGATCCATCCCCTGTCGCCCATTCCCAGCTTCTGGCAAACACAGACTAGGGACACCATCCCTGCCCATCCTGGCTAATAGCCATTAATGGACCTATCATCCATGAATTTATCTAGTTCTTATTTGAACCCTATAAGTAATAAAAAGTTAATGGGCTAACAAGAGGGAACCATTGGTAGCCTACTTATTCTTTAGGCTCCAATGGCCAACCCCAGCCATTGCCCACCATGCTCCTCTCCGTGGGCTGCAGGCGTAGCTAAATGAGGCTTGGCCTGCGGATGGGTTAGGGACATCAGATCCCGGCACAGGGCAGATGGAAGACTGGGGAGTCTGATCACATACAAACACTGAGCACACTCAACTTCCACTGAAGTCAAGGGCAGCAGAAGGTGCTCAGCATCTTGCAGGATTGAGCCCTATGGCATATGATCTTCTAAAGCCCACGTGATTCCCTGAGCCTGAAATGCCCTGCATGCGGTTCTTCACCACTGTTACATTCGGCAGCAGGTGATGCTCATGAAGCAGCTGATCACTCAGCTGCCTGGGACAGCTGAACTCTTCAGTTCCTGAGTTGGTGTGGGATCCCGCAGTTGAAGAGCTGATTGTCCTAGTTAATCTTTGGGGGACTTTATTGGATCGCAGACGGCACAGCCCAAAACTCTCCCCATCTCGTTGTGTTCTATTCCCTATCTCTTCGGGACACATCATGCACAATGGCCATTCCCTTGCAGTTTTATGTGCCAAAAACTTCAGATGACAAAAACACGTCGTATTTGCACTACCTTTCTTCTTCAATTCCATCCCCTTCTCCATCGTGCGCATCAGCCCAGCTCCAGTGCCTACTGACAGCCAGAGGCTGGCACCACACTGCCATATATGTAAATGGGTGGGTTATGTACACCCTGCAAATGTCAAATCAAACCAGCTTTGGGCCAAGCAATGGGTCCCCCCTCTTTATTCCATATGAGCTCAAGAGACTAATGCTTATCTGCTGAATTCCGAAAACCCCATCTCCCAGTGTCTAGGTGAGGCCAGGAGAGATTGCAGGGATGGCAGTGGCAGTTCTTGGTTAATTTTAGCTAGAACACACCAGCAAACAACAAACAGCAACACTACCTGGTAGGTTAGGACAGAAAGGTGAGAAAAACACCGCTTTCAACTGAAACTGAAATGGAAGGTGCAATGCAGGTACTATGGAATGTGGCCAAAACAATGGGGTTACATGTTTACCGTCACAAAAAGTGACACAAGATATTTAAAGACAAGAAGCAATCAGGACCTCAGCTTTATATTTCATTTAAAAAACAGATGTCTCTAGCAAAGCGATGCCGCCAAGTCCACAATAAGGCATTGGTCTAGCACTGACTCCGATGGAAGAACTCACCAGCACTACTTCCTGAAATACCTAATTTCCCATCCATTTGCTGACCTGACTCAACCCTGATTAGCTTGTAAGTTCCAATGATATCATAGCCTGAGGTCTGGCTGCAGGCTATTACATGAAGTGCTTTCTCCTTGTGTGTCATGTTATCAAACTGCAGAATTGTCAAAATAAGTGCTTCTTTACCATCCTGATGTGCTCAGGATAGATTGGACAGACAGAACAGTAGTTGGCAAACTATATGCAGAAATAGTTGGTCCCAGAGTATTCAGCCGGTACAATCTTCTCAGGGTACAATCTTGGAGGGTGTATCAATGTGTCCTGTGTTATAACATATGAAGTTGGGTGGGACTGCAGGAAAAGGAAGCTAAGGGCTTTTGCACCAATATGCTTAGGGCGAGTTTGCTATACAGTCAAGGAAGCAAGGCAAAGCAGGGCAGAATAGGATCATACTCTTTAAACTGCCTCAGAAGTTTAGATCAAAGGTCAAATAAGTTTAATGGTCTCACCTGAGTACCTGAGAGAAGCTGGTTCACATCACAAAGTAGTTAATTTGGTGCAGCTAAGCACAGCTGGCCATTTCTGTTCAGGGGGAGTCCCAGACTGGAACAGGATTTATTCTGCAGGTTAGGAACAACTTGCACTTGGAGACTTCCTGAAGCCCAACAGTAAGTCCCAGGGATGCTGCAAGCTGGGAATTGGGTATATTGTGGATCTGCTGGGAGGTAGAGGGTGGGACTGGAACAGAGGGAGGAACAGCAAGGCAAGCCATAGGTGCACATGGAGAGCTGTGAAGGACTCAAGTGACTGGACTAGAGGGGTGCTGCAGCTCAGGAAACAGGTGCAGTGTGTGTATGGGAAGCCTGCACTATTCCTCTCTGTATCACCCTTGGCTCCAATTAGGGCTAAAAGTCGCATTTTATGAGTGCCCTAAAGTCACCCAGATAGATCGATCAGTCAGGGTTGCGAAGCCATGGTAACACATTAACCCCTTCCATGCCAGCAGAATGAGCCCTTCAGAGTCTATGAGCATAGAACAGATGCCCTACCTGCCCTTGTGTTTATTCACCACATACTCTGTGATCTGAGCAGTGTTTTATCAAAAGCAGCTTATTCCATTATCTCTGTATGGACACACAGCTAGTTAAACTGAATCCACGCTGGCCTCTGCAGAGATGGCTAAGTTAGACTTAACAAGATTTGGCTCTGAAACGCTGAGCTTTGTGAGGCACTCCAGGCCCCTTGCAAAGTCCTCGATTTAAAGTAGAATAATGGGGTCAGAAAAACTTCCACCAACAAGCCAGCTCTCATACACATAGCTAATTATAGCTGGCATTATCAGGATGCATTACAATTAGCAAGTCAGTGGATACTATCTATTTCTGATCACAGACACCGGGCCCTTAGGTGCACCCGAGGGGAAGATGACGGGGGTGGAGGGACGGAGATACCTTACATGTAGGTCTAAAAATGTAGCGCAGCTGTGCTTGAGCATTACGGCAAAGTGGGTTTTAGAATGAGGATATTTATAACAACGACCGGAAAATAAACTCATTGCAAAATTTCCATGCAGCTCCTGGTCTCCATACCTAGTGTTGTCAATTTCACACCCCTCCGGACCTGGGTGAAGTTCAGTGCTAAGACTCTCACCTCAACTTGGTTTGAAGGATTTATGTTGGCGGACAACGCAGCCTGAGGTCTCTAATACTGGCCTCTTCCTTCTACCCGACTTCCTCATGGCTTTGGTCACAGCTGCCCATGGGGTTCACAAGCCCCTGCAGGTGGGCACGTTACTTTGTTAACACCCATATTGGTTCCTGTCAGTGAAGCCCTTGTCTTGTCTCTCTTGGACTACATATAGGGAGTTAGACGTAATGAAGGAAATCCAACTCTGCATTCCCAGTTTGATTTCATTGCATGTACCCGTCACTCCTGGCTCTAGGGCATACACAATGAAAACTGCCAGGTCAATTAACTAATGTTGACTAGGGATAGACTCACCCCAGGAAATGACATACAATGATAACCAGAGTTGGCTGAACTTTTTAGAACAAAGAACTTTATGAATTAAAGAATAAAAATGGCAACTTTATGAAAATTGAAATGTTTGGCAAAACCAAGCTGATTTCCATGCAGTTTTCAATTTTTGAGAGAAAAATTCAAAAAGAGACATTTTTGTATAATTTCAAATAGAAATTTTCCTTTTGTTTTGGTTTTCAAAAGCCAAACTGAAATTTTCAATTCAAACGCAAACAAATTTTTGTGTCATTTCCTTTAAAATTTGTTCAGTGAAAAAAATGAATTTTTCTTTGCAGAAATTAATTTGGAGATTTCAACCAGTTCTAAGAATAAGCATCCCCAGCCAAGGCTGGTTTAAGCAATGCTGGAGGTCCCTGAGGTACCAGTGAAGTGGGTCCCATGCTACATGACCCAAGATTCAGTGTACAGCCTATTCTCATGACTCTGCCATCTCTAACACTGTCTAGCCTAGCTGCATCTGTCTTAGCTATTTCTAAGGACCCCAGAGAAGAGGCATTACTGGTGAGTATTAGGGGAGTAGTGGATGGAGGCTGGACAGAAGGGGAAGAGGAGAGAAACATGTGATTTGCCCCGTTAGGGCCTAGGTGCTAGGGAAACCCATCCTTATTCTATAGAGGGCTCATGTTGCTTTCCCCACAGAGCTCTGAGTCAACAAGAAGCAGCTCTATTCTATATTACGCAACAATGGAGCACAAGCTGTTAAATCCCCCCCAGCACACTGCCCCAATGGGGCAGAGTCCTTCTGGCTTGCAGGAGCACCCTGCAGCTTTAGGTTTGGTACCACTGTTCTGATCCCATCCTCACTCCCCCAGGGAAAATCCTGACTGAACAGGTAGTCTATACCATGCCTTCCTGGGCTCTGCTGAAGTCCTGAGGGAAGCGTGTTTTCACAGAGCACGGTGCCTTCCACCAAGAATACCATGCTCCAAGTCTCCAGCTGGGTAGTACTAGGGCTCATTAGCACAAGAACATGGGCTGACCCCGGCTGACACGAGGGTGCATAGGGAGGGAAGTGGCGTTACCGGAAATTCTAAGAGGAAAGATAGAGCGAGAGTCACCAGCATATCGACAAGCAAGGCTCAAAACCACCTGGTGTGGGACTCCTGAACTGCCTTGCTGGAAGGAAAACCCCAGAGTGTGGCTCTCAGACTCCTGGGCCACCACGCAGAGACAGAGCCTCAGAGATAGTTGGTGGCAACAAGGCTCACAACGAAGTGCTGAGTGATGCTGGCAGGAATGACAGTCCCTGGCAGATTCACTTTGCTGCGAAGTTCAGATGGGAACTGTGTGGTGCCCTTTCCAGCCCATGCTGACCCAGGGAAGTGACCCAAGCCCTTTGATCAGCAGCAGGAACAAAGAAGAGTACACGTTCAACTGACAACTCCCCATCGCTCCGATTCTCCCTGGGCTTGAAAACCATATCCGCTCATAGCTGATTCCGGAGCCACCCTGAGCTGGACTGTCCCATGGTGACAGAACAGTGGCGAGGAGGAGCAAACGAGGAGTAAGATGGAGAAGCAGAAAAGATGGGGTGGGGGGAGAGGGCAGAGAAGAGGATGAGTCCTGAGCTGGACTGCTGCTGATTGCAAAACTTCTTGATCTGTAGGTGCAGCTGCATAGGCCATCTAGTCCAGCATGCCATGTCCAATAGCAGCCAGTGCCAGTTGCTTCAGAGGAAGGTGCAAGAAACCCTACAGTTCTGGGATAACCGGACAAAGTTTCCCCCTGACCCCAACAGGTAGAAGTTGACTTGTGCCATGAGGAATGAGGGTCTCTATCTCTTCATGTTTATTTCCAATCTTTATTATTGTAACTATGGATGTTCTTATTTCCCATATAAATGTCCAGACCTTTCTTGGCCTCAAATATACATTGTGGCAGTGAGTGCCACAGGCCAATGGTGCGTAGCATGAAAAAACATTCCTTTTTAATCAGTTTTGTGTTTAATTCCAGGTTCTCTCCAAGGTTGTCCATCATCTCAACATCTCCCATTATTCTGCTCAAGAGATGCTCTTAAGTGTGCTCTAAATATGCTTAGAACATAGGAAAGGTATACAGGCCCCAAACTGAGGAGCGTAAAGCAATGTCATGGCAAGTGCTGCAAGTACCAGGCTCCTGCAAGGATGTCCAGTGCACATTCTCCCTGGAAGTGTGTAGTAGGAAAGCTATTTAAAAGGCTTGGTCCTTGAGGGTCAGAGGCGGTCAACGTCTGAAGCTATGAGTTCTGTCTCACTTTATTCTGCTCTAAGTCTCAGTTTCCCTTCTCCCTGGCAATTAAAATAGAAGGGAATCGTTTCTGTCTGTCTCTCCTTGCATCACACTGAAAGTCACAAGAATACTCCCACTCTGCTCCTCATGACTCACCTCCAAAGTACAGCCTTTTTGCCAGGGACATCATCTCCAAATGCAGCCTCTGTCCCAGAAAAACTGGGATCACCAGCCAGGCTGGCTGCTCTGAAAGAAATACCAGAGGCATTTAGTAGATGAGAAGCTGGCCAAGTACCAGCTGGCCTGTAGCACAACACAAGCCAAGGGGAACCAGGCCTGGAGCGGTGGGTAGGCACATGGACTAGCAGCAAGAACTCCAGATCAGAGAATTTAACTTCACCAGCATTTTCAATACTAAAGGTCTGTAAGTTGAAAACATGCCTGGGATAACAGACCAAGACAGAATTACACAAGCCTGCCAGAAGCAGAGGAGGCCAATGACTCTTCTGCTTTCTTTGAGGCCTTCACAGTAGGATACTCTGGCCTACAAGGCTCCACAAGCTAAGCAGAAGGAGGATTTGCAACAAAACCTGAAGCTGATAGGTGGGAATGAGAAGGGATCCTGCAAGTGGTAAGAAATCATCAAATACAAGTGCAGAACATTTTTCTTCCCAGACATAAAAGGCATTACACAGGCAGTGAGAAGGATCTGCAGGTTGCAAGGAGAAAGTTTTAAGACGAACCCTTGTGTGTCCAGAAAGCTCTGATTGACTTTTCAATGTTAAAATGTAATTTTGTCAAGGGAAGGAACTCAGCATCAGTGGAAGAACCAAGGCAAAAGTCCCCAGAGACAGATGAAGGAATGATGAAGAAACCAAGCCTGTTAGCTACAGCAGCAAGAAAGCTGGAACCTGAGTAGCTTGGCAGCTGTCGGTGTGAGTTCTAATGATTTAACTCCTTTCCCCATTCCTCCGGAATGTGTATTGTGTGCTGCTTCAGTTGTGTACACCGGAGTTCATGCAAATGTTAGCCAGGAATGGCTGGGCGGGTGGTAATATATTGAAGCTTAGAAAGACAGTGATTAAAGCTCAGACTTCTTGCCTTGTTAGGCATAGGAGGCCTTTTGGAGATTCCTTTCTTTGTTGTTGTCAGCAACCTTTTCCTTTGGAAAAGAAAGGCCAGCAAGAAGGAAATGAACTGACATGCCAAATAGCAAGAAGATTCATTATTCCCAAATCAGAGACTTTGTGCCCATTGGAATGAACAGCAAAGCTTCCACTGATTTCAATGCGGGTGTGTTATATTTATACCAACTTTACTGCCCCTTTACGTTTCCAGAGCAGTGATCAGGGACTTTAGCATAAATGAGAATCAGGTCCAATCGAGTTGCTCGGTGTTGCCAACTCCTGAGATTTTATCGTAAGTCTCACGATAGAGTGTTTTTCTTAGAACTCCAGCGTTGCAATCCTAGGGCTATGTGAGAATCTCAGTTTTCATTTTAAAAAAAGGAAGTTTCTAGCCCTCATGGCTTCGGGAAAAGGACTGAAGTCATGACCTCAGTGTGATCTAAAGCTCAGAAACCAAATGATAAATCCAAACCCCCCAACATGTACATATAGTTAAAAAAATCTCGTGATTTTCCAGCCACTCTAGGGATTGTTTGGGGCCTAATTTTTGAATGCTTGCGAGTGGCAATACTATATGGGACTTACTGCAGTGAGCAGTGCCACTGATTCAGGACAGACCTCAAGAGAGGAGGTTACTTACCTATAACTGGAGGTTCTTCAAGATGCGTGGTCCCTATTTGTATTCCATACCTGGGTACACGCACACCATATGCCTGAATCCAGAAGTGTTTCTCAGCAGTGCCCACTGAGCTGCACGTGCGACATGTGTCCCCTTATGCTCGCAGCTGAGCGTATAACAGGTTGTGCAGGTCGACACCACTCCAGTGTCCTTCTTACTACTGAGTAATCCAATCCTCAGCAGCGGGGATGGAGGGCAGATATTGGAATACAGATAGGGACCACACATCTTGAAGAATCTCCAGTTACAGGTAAGTAACTTCCTCTTCTCCTTTGAGTGATAGTCCCTATGTGTAGTCCATATTTGGGTGATTAGTGAGCAGTGAGCAGTGTGGAGGTGGGTAACAGGATGCAATAGGACGTGCAGTCTGCAGTACAGCCTGACCTACAGCAGCATCCGCAATCACTGCTTGGGCAATGGCATAGTGGGATGTGACCACGTGGACAGAGCATCAGGTCGCTGCATGACAGATGTCTTGTCACAAGATGTCCACGATGCAGGCTGATGTGGCTGCTTGTGTGGTGTGTGCCATGACTCCATGAGGCAGTGGGACACTGGATTGTGTATAGCATTTGTTTATGGACCTGGAGACCCATTTGGAGATTCATTGGGAGCAGAGGGCTTGGCCCTTGGATTGGTCGGCAATGGCCACAAAATAGTTTTGGCTATGTTTGAAAGGAGCGAACCCTGTGGAGGTAGAAGGCCAGTGCATGGTGGTCGAGGGAGTATAGGACCCTCTCTGCGTGGAGAGATGCGAGAGGGTGCATGTTGCCAGCGCCTCAAAGGGTGTGGGCTTGAGTACTGTTGGGAAGGTATTGAGTAAACCCTTCATGAAATGGGCCGTGGGAGGGGGTGTAAACATGGAGGCACTATCTGCAGGGGAAAGAAAGGCACCAAGTGCTGCTGGGTGGACTCGTATAGAGCTGAGGGCAAGGCCAATGTTTTGATATTGAGAAGGTAGTCGAGGATGATAGGTATAGATATGATCTGTGGGTGGTGATAGCCATTAGTCCACAAGGTGAAGTGTTGCCACTTAGCTCAGTAGCAGGATCTGCTTTCGGTAAGGATATGTCCTCCTGCTTTGGGTAAGGATATGTCACACTGGAATGGAGCATGCTCTATTTACCCCATCCAAATATCAGGCTGTGAAGTGAAGGGGGCCCATCCCCGCCCCTGATCCTGTGTGAGGAGATCTGGGAGCATTCAGAAATGGAATGGTGAGCAGTTGGAAAGTCTCAGGAAGTCCATGAACCAGAACTGGCATGGCCACAATGGGGTTACAAGAATTATGGTAGCTCAGTCGTAGAGGATCTTGCGTAACACTTGTGGGAGGAGAAGAATGGGGGGAAAATCATAGCGGAGTCCACCCATCCAGGGATGGAGCATCGGCCTGCATATGCTCCTCTATGGTTCCCCTGGAACAACAAAGAAGAAGCTTTTGGTTTTCATGAGTGGCGAAGAGGTCCCATCATCAGGTGCTCCATTTGTGGAAGAGGAATCAGATTGTGGCATCGAGTAACTCCCACTCGAAGCTGATGTAGAGAGTCCTGCTGAGTGTGTCAGCCAGGGAATTCTGGGTGCCTGGGAGGTATGTGACTTGGAGCATTACGTGGTGTTTAGTGCACCAGTTCCAAAGGTGGATGTACTCAGAGCAGAGGGAGGGAGACTTGGCGCTGCCCTGCTTGTTGATGTACACAAGCGCTGAGATGTTGTTGGAGAGTAATTGAACATGACGGGACCAGATGAGAGGAAGAAACGCCTGACAGACGAAATGGACTGCCCTCAGTTCTAGCATCTTTATGTATATCCTGGCCTCTTGTGGCATCCAGATCCCCTGGGCCATGTGATGGTTTAGATGGGCTCCCCAGCCCACAAGGGAGGCGTCTGTTGCGATTGTGGCCTGCGGGGTGAGAAGGGTGAAGGAGGTACTGACCACGACCTTGGAAGGATCCATCCACCATGTGAGGGAGTCCACCTGACTCAGGCTATGCGGCAGTAAGAGGGAAATAGAGCACTGTCTGTTATACCCTCAGCTGCGAGCATAAGGGGACGCACAATGCATGTGTAGGTCAACTGACACTGCTAAGAAACTCTTCCAGACTCAGGCACATGGCGCACATGTGCACCCAAGTATGGAATACATACAGGGACCATCACTCAAAGGAGAAGCTTGAATTCTCATTTGCACTGAGAACCCTTTACCTTTCTCTGGTGGTGTAAAATGCCCTTAAAGAGGGTGCAAATGAGAATCTGCTCCTGAGTATTTACCATGTGATTTATTACTGACTTAGATCATAGTGATTATAGAGTTAGTGATTCCTATCAACATATAACTTTCAGACATTAGACTGTTATGTGTTTCTGATCAGCGATGCAATAGTAGAGAGATGTATAAAACCCATAAAAAGAAAAAGCTTTTTTTCTTTTAAAGGTGAAATCTTTGCTATTTTGCTGATTTTTATAAAGTCTATTTAATGTTTCCTTTTCTTGTTATTTTAAAATGATAAGATCAAGTACATAGTACTGCGGATTCCTTCCTAGCACGAGCACTGTGCTTCTGGGCTGAATTTTCCAAATTGGCCACCTAACTGTGCTTGCAATTCATATATCTATCTATACACACGAACTATATTGAATGAATAGTTGTTCCCAAGTCCCTTCTTGCCAGGAAATGTGAGATTTTCACAAGCTGTTGGGAAGGCAGATTTGAAAGTGTGCCCTGGTGTAATTAAAGCTTTTATCATAATTAAAAGATACCAGTGACCTGGGAGAACAGCAAACTTCTGTCTCTTATATCATTTTAATGGTTGACTGGTGGATTTGCCTGACCACTCACTCAGAGGGTTCAGAATTCCTGTGGCTGCTTTGACCATAGAATCATAGAATATCAGGGTTGGAAGGGACCTCAGGAGATCATCTAGTCCAACCCCCTGCTCAAAGCAGGACCAATCCCCAACTCACTAGAGAGCAACAAAGCTACTCACTAGAGCAACAAAAGTTGACCTAGCATGCTAAAAGGCTTTGCCAACCTCAGCACATTTCCCATGTGCCAGCCGCATGCCTCTGAACATATCAACCAGATTTCCTCTACCGAGCAATTCAGTGCATGTGTGAAGGAGCAGAAAATAAAGCCGGCAAGCAAAGGTAAAGACTTTATTACGACGGCAGAGGAATGAGGAGCTGCTGCTGGAATTTAAGGCTGTCACAAAACTGGCTAATCATACCAGAACTGCTAATGCACCTCCAAACTCAACTCCAACATTCCTCCTAGACCAGTCTAGCCCACAGACCCCTCTGCAGATTGACTTCTGCCCTGACCCACAGCATCCCTGCTGTTCCACTATGGAGCCCTCAGCTCCACTGATGCACCACTGCGCTGGCATGCAGGACCACTACTGTTCAAGATTTAAGCCAACGAACAGCTCTACTGACGCATATTAATCCTGCAGCAACATACGTATCTTAAAATATTTCCAGTCACTCCATTAACAGGAAAAACCTTTGGGGGTGTTCTGCTATTGTTTAGTCTGAACCTAGTACTTGCAGTGGAGCCTCTTCTTGTTTTAAATGGCCGAGTGTCCAATGCTCCTCTCAGGAATGGAAAACCTTGTTATTCTGGGACTCCAGTCAGACAGAGTTTTCCAAGTTCAGGAAAGGAGTGATGTGGTTAAAGTGACTTGGCCACAGAGCCGCAATGGTTTTCCTTTTTGGACTGGCATCAACCTTCTTTAGTGGACCACACTGCCTAATATAATCAGTCACTATCTGGGACTCAGGGCAGGTGCCAGGAACTGTGTGTGTGTAACTGGACCGGGGAAAGGAGAATAGGTGAGGTACGAGCATATGGAAAGATATACGCAGAGAAAGGAGCAGAATGTAGTGACCTGGGAAGAGGCTGTGCTGGCCAAAAACATAGAAAAGGAAGGGAAGGCAGAGGAGAAAGGAGAGTGTTATAAAGAAATCATAGAAGATTAGGATTGGAAGAGACCTCAGGAGGTCATCTAGTCCAACCCCCTGCTCAAAGCAGGACCAACCAGCTAAATCATCCCAGCCAGGGTTTTGTCAAGCTGGACCGTAAAAACCTCTAAGGAAGGAGATTCCATCACCTCCCTAAGTAACCCATTCCAGTGCTTCACCACCGTCCTAGTGAAATAGTGTTTCCTAATATCCAACCTGACCTCCCCCACTGCAACTTGAGACCATTGCTCCTTGTTCTGTCATCTGCCACCACTGAGAATAGCCTAGCTCCATCCTCTTTGGAACCCCCCTTCCAGTAGTTGAAGGCTGCAATCAAATCCCCCCCCACCCACTCTTCTTTTCCGCAGACTAAACAAGCCCAGTTCCCTCAGCCTCTCCTAGTAAGTCATGTGCCCCAGCCCCCTGATCATTTTCCTTACTGTCTGCTGGACTCTTTCCAATTTGTCCATATTCTTTCTGCAGTAAGGGGCCAAAACTGGATGCAATACTCCAAATGTGGCCTCACCAGTGCCGAATAGAGGGGAATAATTACTTCCCTCGATCTGCTGGCAATGCTCCTACTAATGCAGCCCAATATGCCGTTAGCCTTCTTGGCAACAAGTGCACATTGCTGACTCATATCCAGCTTCTCATCCACTGTAATCCCCAGGTCCTTTTCTGCAAAACTACCGCTTAGCCAGTCGGTCCCCAACCTGTAGTGGTGCATGGGATTTTTCCATCCTAAGTGCAGGACTCTGCACTTGTCCCCTCATCAGATTTCTTTTGGTCCTATCCTCCAATTTGTCTAGGTCACTCTGGACCCTATCCCTACTCTCCAATGTATCTTCCTCTCCCCTCAGTTTAGTGTAATCTGCGAACTAGCTGAGGGTGCAATCATCCCATCATCCAGATCATTAATAAAGATGTTGAACAAAACTGGCTCCAAGACCAAACCCCGGGGCACTCCGCTTGATACCGGTTGCCAACTAGACATCGAGCCATTGATCACTACTTGTTGAGTGTGACAATCTAAGCAGCTTTCTATCCACCTTATAGTCCATTCATCCAGCCCATACTTCTTTAACTTGCTGGCAAGAATACTCTGGGAGACTGTATCAAAAGCTTGTTACAGTCCAGGAATAACACATCTACTGCTTTCCCCTCATCCACAGAGCCAGTTATCTCATCATAGAAGGCAATTAGGTTAGTCAGGCATGACTTGCCCTTGGTGAATCCATGTTGACTGTTCCTGATCACCTTCCTCTCTTCCAAGTGCTTCAAAATGGTTTCTTTGAGAACCTGCTCCATGATTTTTCCAGGGACTGAGGTCAGGCTGACCAGTCTGTAGTTCCCTGGGTTCTCCTTCTTCCCTTTTTAAAATATGGGCACTATATTTGCCTTTTTCCAATCATCCGGGACCTCCCCTGATCACCATGGATAATGGCCAATGTCTCTGCAATCACATCAGCCAATTCCCTCAGCACCCTTGGATGCATTAGATCTGGACCCATGGACTTGTGCATGTCCAGCTTTTCTAAATAGTCCTTAACCTGTTCTTTCACCACTGAGGGCTGCTCACCTCCTCCCCATACTGAGTTGTGCATGACAGCAGTGTGGGAGCTGACCTTGTTTGTGAAAACCGAGGCAAAAAAAGCATTGAGTACTTCAGCTTTTTCCACATCATCTGTCACAAGGCAGATGGCATGAATGAAGAGCTGAGGAGAAGGAAGGAATAAAGGCAAAGAGGGGTGAACCATCACCATGAGTAGAAGAGAGAAGCAAACAGAGAATAACAAGCATTGAAAGAATTTGGGAAAGTTACAAGTCCCACCCCAGGCACCGTGGCTTCCTGAATTCCCATGTTCACTGTGGAAATGTCCTTTTTTGCTGGTGTGCTGGAGGAAAGTAATATAAACCCGCCTTATCCTATGAAATGAGCTCCCAGTGCTGTCTCCTGCAATTCCCCTCTATTTAAAACTGCACCCCAAGCCCTTAGCTTAGTCAGGCACACTAGTAAAACATATCAGACGACTTCAGATAACCCGGCAGAGGATGGGGCCCAAGGGACTGACATATCAGCTGCAAATCCTCTTTGCCTGACACAAGAGGGCTAATGTACCATGTGTGTCTGAGCCCACGGCATTACTGCATCCGCCCTGTGACTATCAATTCACCCATCTCCAGGGTATATTTTTTGCTGTTGAGAATGAGACAATCTGCTATGTTGGTGGGCCCAAAATACTACCTATCTTCCTCTATTTTCTGTTTGCAAGGTCTGTGTGATCATCACTATATTAAATCCAGGGCTTCAAAGCTCAGTTTTCCACACACACACACACACAAAAAGGCCAATGCCATTAGCCCAACACTAAAATAACAAACTGGCATACACAAGCAATGGAGGGAAAAAATTCATTAAAGTGTGGTTATGGACAGAAAAATGACTATATAAAAATGGCACCTTGTTACTCAACATATCTGCTCCTTGTGTGTCTTGTGAGTCACATCTACTGGCAAAAACAAGTTCTTACAACTGTTAGAGTTCAGCAGAGCCAATGTGGTTCTGGGACAGCGAGCTGGATTCTATTCTGCCTTGTGCACCAGCGATGCACTTATTGGCCAAGTTCTGCTCGCAAAATCTTTGTTGCTGGTCAGTAGATGAGGCAGGAGGGAGAAGTCTGGGGTTTCAGGTCACAGGTGGCATTTGCACTGCTGGAAGCTCAAAAACAAATCCCTTTCTGGCCTCTACACTGATCAAATCTGGACTGGGAAATCTGGAGGTGCAGTGAGCATGGGATCAGCCATCTCCTTGTTCCAAACACACTGCTCCACGTCAGAGAAAGTGATTTCAGTCTCCCAAGGAGTTCTTAGAAGCTTCATTGAGTTAAAAAAAAAATGGCCAGGATCTGGGGATGTGGTGTAGCCACCCTGTGCTGTTTTGTCGTGGAGTATGGCTTTCAAGCTGGTGTTGGAGGGATCTTCTGGTGGGATACAGGCAGCATAGCAGCTCTTAAGCTGCCACTCCTCACAATGCCCTGCTGGCAGCGTAGGGAATGTGGCTGGGGGCAAAGAAACACACCCAGGGCTTCAGTATGTCCCACTGATCCCTGGCTTGTCTATTGACCCTATGGGGCTACTGGCAACTGGGAAATTAGTCCAGCATACAAGCAATCCAGGATCAGGGAATCTGGAAGCCCTTCCCTCTTGAGGTGCATTGTGCGCTCCTCGCCCACAGCTGAGGACTTGAAAACAAGTTTTGTTTTAATTTTACAAAATACACCTTGCTGTTCTGCTGGAATAAAACCTCCCATCCCCACTCCCCAATGTCTCTCACGGCTTTGTCTAACAGTGAGGTCATCACCTGGATTGATGACATCACATCAGGTTTTGCCAGGCAAATGTTTGCCAATTCACACCTTCAGCCTTCTAACATTCCCAGCAGGCTCTGGTGAGAGGAGATCTGGAGCTGGGAGGGTGAAAAGCTCTGTTTAAATGTGACTAGCCCCAGAAATGCTGCAGGCAAGCAAAAGGTAAATGGACCCATGCGGAAACAGAAGCTATTCCAATACTCTCCCCAGCATGAAAGTCTTCCTTTAAGAGCATTAGCAGTGACCCTTTGGGGAGAAAAGGGGCCAAAAAAAAAAAAAAAACCCAGACATCCACTTCTGTATCTTTCCCAAGAGCTACTTGTGTGCAGTATTCATTCACCCTCCCAGCCCAGTCTCCCTCCACCCTCTGTCCATGACTGGAACCTCCAGACACCATTTTTCCCCTCCATGGCTGATAAACACCAGGGAGGTTTGAGGGACTTGAAGGGATTTGTGATGCAATAAAAACATTCCTGCCGGCAAAGCATGAAACCCCAAAAGTTTATAGGAAACCACTGTCTTCGGATGTCTGCATATCTTCAGGCATCCTGGGAGCTGTAGTTCAAAAAAACCAAGAAAGAAAAAAAAAAGGGGGCCGATAATGATAGTTTCTGGATGAAGGCTGTGTGACTATTGGCTCACACATTAAAGCCTGAAATTCTGGGATTCCAAGCACATTTCTGCAGCCAACTGAGAGGAGAGCTCCTTGGCGTCTAGGCCATGAGGGATTCCAAAAAGAGAGAGAGAGGTATGTGTGGCCTTCAAGGCAGAGCAAGTCAGGGTACTCAAATAGCCTCAGATACAAGCTGATTGATGAAAAAGTAGAGAAGAAACTATTTGATGGAACGATTTGCCAAATGAGTAGCCAAGTGCGCTGGGTCAGATCTAGTCTTTCCCCTCATCGTGCACATATGCAATGTAGCAGGGATGCCGTTAGTCAACATACAATCAATTCCCCTGAGCCGGAATGTCTGTGCTCTGTGTTGTTTAGTGACGGGAGAAGGGGCTTGGGAATTGAGAGGAACGAATTCTATACCAAGTTCTAGGAGGGCAGACAGCTTAGAGGTTAGAGAAAGGGCCAGGGATTCAGGTGTCTTGGGCTCAATGCTGGCCCATGTCACAGACTCACTGTGACATCCTGGACAGGTCACTTCAAACACTCTGTGCTTCAGTTTCCCTGTTAATCATACCCGCCTACCTGAAAGGGCTGTTGTGAGGCTTGGCTAATAAAATCTCTGTAAGGCATGCTGATAGCTTCAGATAAAGGTCATGCATGCAGCATATGCCTAGTGTCATTACATTGTTACCGGATCTGTTGCCTTGGATTCTACATGATCTGGGCAAAGGACTGAAGCGCAAGGCAGGTCAATGGAAGGTGTGTTATTTCGATGGAAATGTCTCTTCATGGACTAGAGTCACCTCACAACAAGAAAATAAATAGGGCACTTAACATGCTTTTTCTTACAAGGCCTCACACATCACAGGAGACACCTCAGCCACCTCCTGTATCCCAAATCCAACCATCAGTCCCCAGGCCTCTCTCCCCTTCCCTCACAGACAGAACCCTGCTCACTCTGGGCTCCCTAAAGCTCAAGTCCCAGTATCAGCTTGTTGTGAATGGAGTCCATCTACCTGAAGTGTCATTACAGACAGTATGCAGTGTAGTCGTAGTCATGCTGGTCCCAGGATATGAGAGAGGCAAGGTGGGTGAGGTAATATCTGGACCAGAAGTTAGCCCAATAAAAGATATTACCTCAGCTAGCCTATCTTGACAGTGGCAGCAGTGGGCTCGGGAGGGTGTGAATTGAATTTCACCCTGAACTAGCCATGGCAGCAAGAGAAAAGCAAGAAAGAGGAAACATTAGTTGAAAAGGAATTTAACAGCAGCAAAGAGCAATATAGCAAAAAAGCCATAAAGAATTCTTCTGAACACAGCTCAGTGGGAAAAGCACACAGAATATGAACATTAACGCACCGCATTGACTTAAAAGTGGACCGGAATAAACACAGATGTACACTTCCATTTCCAACAAATAGTCTCACAGTGTAAACCGCTTGGCATGACAGCTCTGGAAGAGTCAGACCATGCTGGGTGACCTTCTAACCAGACTCCTTTCATCAGGGGCCCAGGGCTCACTTCAGATTGGGAGGCTGCATTATGATTGTACAAGACCACTCCACTGTTGGACATTATCTGTCCACCTAACAAGGCAAGATGCGGAATCATGATGACAAATATATGACTTTGCATTGACCGAGTCAAAATCACAGTGCGTGGTGTGCTCTGAAGTGCTGGCTGCCAAGAGCTTGAAGCCTTCGAAGTAGTAGCAACTTAGAAATCAAACATTCAACCCTGAAAGGTAAACTGGAGATTTTCCCAAAGAAAACTTGTAGTCGTGAAGAATCAACAAGGCTTGATTATTCAAACTAGCAATGTCACCACCAACACCCTTCAGGCATCTTACTTGCTATCTCTACGAGTCACCGATCAGTGGAAAGCTATTGCAGAAATCTTGCCTTTCAGTGAAAGGAGGCAGAATGGTCAAGTGGTTAACAACATGGGGTTAGGACAGGGGTGGGCAAACTTTTTGGCCTGAGGGCCACATCTGGGTATGGAAATTGTATGGCGGGCCATGAATGCTCATGGTTCCCAGCCAGTGGAAGCTGTGGGGGCGGTGCTTGGAGCAGGGGCAGCGTGCGGAGCCCCCTGGCTGCCCCTATGCATAGGAGCCAGAGAGGGGACATGCCACTGCTTCTGGGAGCCATGCGGAGCTACGGCACGTGCAAAGCAGGGCAAGCCCTGGACCCCGCTCCCTGTCGGGAGCTGGAGGGCCAAATTAAAACATCTGAAGGGCCTGATGCGGCCCCCGGGCTGTTGTTTGCCCACCTCTGGGTTAGGAGATAGACTGTCTGGGTTCTAATCCCAGCAACTTTCTTCAATGCATGACAGATGTGTAGATACCACAGAGATGAGTGTGGTATAAAACCAATATAGAACAGAATACGCGTTAGACCTGGTTTCAAAAGCTATAGGCCATGCAGCAGGTACTGAACTGAAAGCAGCACCCCTGTGAAATAACATGGTTCACACTGCATTGGTGATATTTTTGAGGACATCTGAGAGCAAATGCTTTCAAAACTTAGCAAAAGCAACTACTTGGCCATCCTGCTGATGAGTCAACCAGTCTCTATGCTGCCGCATTTTTGAGGTATGCTCGTGGGAGATCTAGGGAAGAAGACTTGCTTTTTGTCAAGTTGTGCCAGGATCACAGAATAATGGAAGATTAGAATTGGAGGAGACATCAGGAGGTCATCTAGTCCAATCCCCTGCTGAAAGCAGGACCAACACCAACTAAATCATCCTAGCCAGGGCTTTGTCAAGCTGGACCTTAAATACCTCTAAGGATGGAGATTCCACCACCTCCCTAGGTAACCCATTCCAGTGCTTCACCACCCTCCTAGTGAAATAGTTTTTCCTAATATCCAACCTGACCTCCCCCACTGCAACTTGAGACCATTGCTCCTTGTTCTGTCATCTCCCACCACTGAGAACAGCCGAGCTCCATCCTCTTTGGAACCCCTCTTCAGGTAGTTGAAGGCTGCTATCAAATCCCCCCCTCACTCTTCTCCTCTGCAGACTAAACAACCCCAGTTACCTCAGTCTCTCCTCATAAGTCATGTGACCCACCCCCCTAATCATTTTCGTTGCCCTCTGCTGGACTCTCTCCAATTTGTCCCCATCCTTTCTGTAGTGGGGGCCCCAAAACTGGATGCAATACTCCAGATGTGGCCTCACCAGTGCCACAAGAAAGCTCATTTGAGGCATTTTAGGTCCCAGTCAAGTGTACCAGTAGTGGTATATTGCAATCTGCAAGGGTGGCCTCAAGGCAAGGAGGGGTAAGAATAGTGAGCTGGTTCACACAGATCCAGTACATCACACCTCATGGCTTGTGGCCAAGCTCTTGCTACCAGGAAAATGCTTTGTAAAGCTTAGCCTGCTCCCTTGCAATGTGATGACTGGGGTCTTTCCACTAGCAATTTCTCCTCCACAATGAAGGGAGGTGGCTCTTTCCGGACAAACTGCTGCCCTGACCCTTCGAAGTCAGAGCAGAAAGCACGTTTTTCTGGATGACCGAAAATCTTCACTTTGCTGACATCTTCAACAAGTACAAGTAAGGTGGCATGCCTAGATGCCATAGCTAGCATTTGGGAGAATCTGTAAGCAACAGCTGCAGGATCATAGATTCATAGATACTAAGGTCAGAAGGGACCATTATGATCATCTAGTCTGACGTCTTGCACAATGCAGATCCCCTGGGAGAATAACATGAGGGGGAAAGGAGTCCAGGAGAGCTGGCTGTATTTTAAAGAATCCTTATTGAGGTTACAGGGACAAACCATCCTGATGTGTAGAAAGAATAGTAAATATGGCAGGCAACCAGCTTGGCTTAACAGTGAAATCCTTGCTGATCTTAAATACAAAAAAGAAGCTTACAAGAAGTGGAAGATAGGACAAATGACCAGGGAGGAGTATACAAATATTGCTTGGGCATGCAGGCGTGAAATCAGGAAGGCCAAATCACACCTGGAGTTGCAGCTAGCAAGAGATGTTAAGAGTAACAAGAAGGGTTTCTTCAGGTATGTTAGCAACAAGAAGAAAGTCAAGGAAAGTGTGGGCCCCTTACTGAATGAGGGAGGCAACCTAGTGACAGAGGATGTGGAAAAAGCTAATGTACTCAATGCTTTTTTTGCCTCTGTCTTCACGAACAAGGCCAGCTCCCAGACTACTGCACTGGGCAGCACAGCATGGAGAGGAGGTGACCAGCCCTCTGTGGAGAAAGAAGTGGTTCGGGACTATTTAGAAAAGTTGGACGTGCACAAGTCCATGGGGCCGGATGCGTTGCACCTGAGAGTGCTAAAGGAGTTGGCGGATGTGATTGCAGAGCCATTGGCCATTATCTTTGAAAAGTCATGGCGATCGGGGGAAGTCCTGGACGACTGGAAAAAGGCTAATGTAGTGCCCATCTTTAAAAAAAGGAAGAAGAAGGATCCTGGGAACTACAGGACAGTCAGCCTCACCTCAGTCCCTAGAAAAATCATGGAGCAGGTCCTCAAGGAATCAATTCTGAAGCACTTAGAGGAGAGGAAAGTGATCAGGAACAGTCAGCATGGATTCACCAAGGGCAAGTCATGCCTGACTAATCTAATTGCCCTCTATGACAAGATAACTGGTTCTGTGGATGAAGGGAAAGCAGTGGACGTGTTGTTCCTTGACTTTAGCAAAGCTTTTGACACTGTCTCCCACAGTATTCTTGCCAGCAAGTTAAAGAAGTATGGGCTGGATGAATGGAGTATACGGTGGATAGAAAGCTGGCTAAATTGTCGGGCTCAACGGGTAGTGATCAATGGCTCCATGTCTAGTTGGCAGCCGGTATCAAGTGGAGTGCCCCAAGGGTTGGTCCTGGGGCCGGTTTTGTTCAATATCTTCATAAATGATCTGGAGGATGGTGTGGATTGCACCCTCAGCAAATTTGCAGATGACACTAAACTGGGAGGAGAGGTAGATACGCTGGAGGGTAGGGATAGGATACAGAGGGACCTAGACAAATTGGAGGATTGGGCCAAAAGAAATCTGATGAGGTTCAACAAGGACAAGTGCAGAGTCCTGCACTTAGGATGGAAGAATCCAATGCACCGCTACAGACTAGGGACCGAATGGCTCGGCAGCACTTCTGCAGAAAAGGACCTAGGGGTTACAGTGGACGAGAAGCTGGATATGAGTCAACAGTGTGCCCTTGTTGCCAAGAAGGCCAATGGCATTTTGGGATGTATAAGTAGGGGCATTGCCAGCAGATCGAGGGACGCGATCATTCCCCTCTATTCGACACTGGTGAGGCCTCATCTGGATTACTGTGTCCAGTTCTGGGCCCCACACTACAAGAAGGATGTGGAAAAATTGGAAAGAGTCCAGCGGAGGGCAACAAAAATGATTAGGGGACTGGAACACATGAGTTATGAGGAGAGGCTGGGGGAACTGGGAATGTTTAGTCTATGGAAGAGAAGAATGAGGGGGGATTTGATAGCTGCTTTCAACTACCTGAAAGGGGGTTCCAAAGAGGATGGATCTAGACTATTCTCAGTGGTAGCAGATGACAGAACAAGGAGTAATGGTCTCAAGTTGCAGTGGGGGAGCTTTAGTTTGGATATTAGGAAAAACTTTTTCACTAGGAGGGTGGTGAAACACTGGAATGCATTACCTAGGGAGATGGTGGAATCTCCTTCCCTAGAAGTTTTTAAGGTCAGGCTTGAGAAAGCCCTGGCTGGGATGATTTAATTGGGGATCGGTCCTGCTTTGAGCAGGGGGGTTGGACTAGATGACCTCCTGAGGTCCCTTCCAACCCTGATATTCTATGATTCTATGATTTTATGATTCTATGAATGCAGGCCACAGAATTTCACCCACCCACTCCTGTGAAAAACCTCTTACCTATGTCTGAGCTATTCAAGTCCTCAAATCGTGGTTTAAAGACTTCAAGGAGCAGAGAATCCTCTAGCAAGTGACCCATGCCCCATGCTACAGAGGAAGGCGAAAAGCCTCCAGGGCCTCTTCCAATCTGCCCTGGAGGAAAATTCCTTCCCGACCCCAAATATGGCGATCACCTAAACCCTGAGCATATGGGCAAGAGTCATCAGCCAGATACTACAGAAAATTCTTTCCTGGGTAACTCAGATCCCACCCCATCTAACATCCCATCACAGGCCATTAGGCCTATTTACCATGAATATTTAATTACCAAAACCATGTTATCCCATCATACCATCTCCTCCATAAACTTATCGAGTTTAATCTTAAAGCCAGATAGATCTTTTGCCCCCACTGCTTCCCTTGGAAGGCTATTCCAAAACTTCACTCCTCTGATGGTTAGAAACCTTCATCTAATTTCAAGTCTAAACTTCCTGGTGGCCAGTTTATATCCATTTGTTCTTGTGTCCACATTGGTACTGAGCTTAAATAATTCCTCTCCCTCTCCGGTATTTATCCCTCTAATATATTTATAGAGAGCAATCATATCTCCCCTCAACCTTCTTTTAGTTAGGCTAAACAAGCCAAGCTCCATGAGTCTCCTTTCATAAGACAGGTTTTCCATTCCTCGGATCATCCTAGTAGCCCTTCTCTGTACCTGTTCCAGTTTGAATTCATCCCTCTTAAACATGGGAGACCAGACAGTATTCCATGTGAGGTCTCACCAGTGCCTTGTAGAACAGTCCTGATGCATCCCAAGACTGCATTCGCTTATTTCACAGCCATATCACATTGGGGGCTCATAGTCATCCTATGATCAACCGATACTCCAAGGTCCTTCTCCTCCTCCGTTACTTCTAATTGATGCGTCCCCAGCTTATAACTAAAATTCTTGTTATTAATCCCTAAATGCATAACCTTACACTTCTCACTATTAAATTTCATCCTATTACCATTACTCCAGTTTACAAGGTCATCCATATCCTCCTGTGTGATATCCCTGTCCTTCTCTAAATTTGCAATATCTCCCAGCTTTGTATCATCCACAAACTTTATTAGCGCACTCCCACTTTTTGTGCTGAGGTCAGTAATAAAAAGATGAAATAAGATTGGTCCCAAACCGATCCTTGAGGAACTCCACTGGTAACCTCCCTCCAGCCTGACAGTTCACCTTTCAGTAGGACCTGTTGTAGTCTCCCCTTTAACCAATTCCTTATCCACCTTTCAATTTTCCTATTGATCCCCATCTTTTCCAATTTAACTAATAATTCCCCATGTGGGACGGTATCAAACGCCTTGCTGAAACCTAGGTAAATTAGATCCACTGTGTTTCCTTTGTCTAAAAAGTCTGTTACTTTCTCAAAGAAGGAGATCAGGTTGGTTTGGCACAATCTACCTCTTGTAAAACCATGTTGTATTTTGTCCCATTTACCATTGACTTCCATGTCCTTAACTACTTTCTCCTTCAAAATTTTTTCCAAGACCTTGCATACTACAGATGTCAAACTAACAGGCCTATAGTTACCCAGATCACTTTTTTCCCCTTTCTTAAAAATAGGAACTATGTTAGCAATTCTCCAATCCTACGGTACAACCCCTGAGTTTACAGATTCATTAAAAATTCTTGATAATTGGCTTGCAATTTCATGTGCCAATTCCTTTAACATTCTTGGATGAAGATTATCTGGGCCCCCCGATTTAGTCCCATTAAGCTGTTTGAGTTTCGCTTCTACCTCAGATATGGTAATATCTACTTCCATATCCTCATTCCCATTTGTCATGCTACCATTATCCCTAAGATCCTCTTTAGCCTTATTAAAGACTGAGGCAAAGTATTTGTTCAGATATTGGGCCATGCCTAGATTATCCTTGACCTCCACTCCATCCTCAGTGTTTAGCGGTCCCACTTCTTCTTTCTTTGTTTTCTTCTTATTTATATGGCTATAGAACCTTTTACTACTGGTTTTAATTCCCTTTGCAAGGTCCAACTCTACTTGACTTTTAGCCTGTCTCACTTTATCCCTACATGTTCTGACCTCAATAAGGTAGTTTTCCTTGCTGATCCCTCCCATCTTCCACTCCCTGTAGGCTTTCTGCTTTTTCTTAATCACCTGTCTGGGATGCTTGCTCATCCAGCTTGGTCTACAACTCCTGCCTATGAATTTTTCCCCCTTTCTTGGGATGTAAGCTTCCGATAGCTTCTGCAGCTTTTGATTTAAAATAATCCCAGGCCTCTTCTACCTTTAGATCCATAAATTCTTCAGTCCAATCCACTTCCCTAACTAATTTCCTTAATGTTTAAAAGTCAGCCCTTTTGAAATCAAAAACCCTAGTTGCAGATTTATTTTTGTTAATCCTTCCGTTCAGTTTGAACTGAATTAGCTCATGATCACTTGAACCGAGATTATCCCCTACAACCATTTCTTCTATGAGGTCCTCCTCACTACTCACCAAAACCAAATCTAAAATGGCATCCCCTCTAGTCGGTTCAGCAACTACTTGATGAAGGAATCCATCAGCTATCGCATCTAGGAAAATCTGAGCCCTATTATTATTACTAGCACTCGTCCTCCAGTCTATATCTGGAAAGTTAAAGTCTCCCATGAGGATTAGGCCCTAGGAGTCTGATAAACAGATAGCTTGGTCAGAATAGAGCTTATAATCATGGGGAAACAAAGTGAGATCCCACACTCTATAATCATCACATACTTTTAGGGCCCAATCCTCAGGGGGTGTAAAATGGCATAACCATTGGAGTTATGCTGATTTGCACCAGCTGAGGTTGTGACCCTCAGTATCTGGGTGACTCTAGTACCCAGCTTTGCAACCTGAAAGGATAAAGTCCCTACAAGGCAGAAAGGTCAAGAAAGATTGTGCACGCTATCTAGCTAAGCCAACGCATAGAGTCTGGCTCTCCCTGAGCTCTGGACAGGAGTCTGGCCTGAACACTAGCCTCTGCAGGGTCACCTTGTACTTGATAATCAATAAGAACAGCCTCACCAATCAATATGGCTTGGGTTTTGATGAGCTCCTGGACCCTGTGAACTTGACGATGCCCTCTGGTTTTCGCTTCTCCGGACTTCTTGGGCCACCAGCTGAGTTTAGATTTTCACATCAATGATTCTGGGAAAGTAGCTAGTCTTTTTCTTAACACTGTTGCAACTAGAACATCAGAACTACCACCCTTGGGCCCTCTCTCAGCTATGGAGTCACAATGTTCCTGAAACAGCTATGTGACGAAGTAGGAATTCCCCCTGTTATGTTGTGTGTGTCCTGCTGTTTTGCATGGATACTGTGTGTGACTTGTGGAGGCTGCTCCAGCTGCCTGCAGGGATGCTCTGGCTTCCCCTTCGTACCTGAGACTCAGGAGAGGAATGTGACCAGGTGATTCTTGGCCCCGGAAGCAAGACAAAGGCCGGAGGAGGAACAACAGGCAGAGCAGGGGCCAGGCAGCTGGAAACGAGTCAGTCTCGGTTGGCTTGGGGCGCAGAGGGAGGACCACAGCCCTGGTTCTGGGCTTCCCTCCCCCTAAGATGGACTTGGCTGAAAGTCACTGACTTCTGTGCTAACAAGTTCTGCCCTACACTGTGATCCTGTCGACTAATAAACCTTCTGTTTTACCAGCTGGCTGAGAGTCACTGCTGACTGCGGAGTTGGGGTGCAGGGCCCTCTGGCTTCCCCATGACCCCTGCCTGGGCGGACTCACTTGGGAAGCGCACAGTGTGGAAGGGGATGCTGAATGCTCCGAGGTCAGACCCAAGAAGGTCGAAACTGTGTAAGCTTCTTGCTCTGGAGACAGTCTGCTCAGAGAGGTCCTGACTTGCTTCACACGGAGTAGTTCCAGAGCATCGCCCAGTGACTCTGTGACAGGCTGACGCCGGCCGACAGCGATGGCAGTTGTAAAGCAGTTTCCCTGTAGAACCCCACTGCCACTGGTGCCCTTCTGCTGTGTGTATTGAAAGGGGGTGCCTGACTCTGCCTGCTAGCCCCTTCGCTCCTAGCCACAGATCCTCCTGCTGCTGCCCTGACTGACTTACCAGTAGGCCAGGGGTAAAATTTTCAAAAGTGCCTGAGTCTCATTTTTTAACATGACACGGGCTTCATCCCAACAAGACTCAGGCTCCTACATGCTCAAGCCATGTCTGAAAATGGCACTTAGGTTCCTAGCTCACTCAGGGACCTTCAAAAATATTGCCTCTGAACCTCCCTAGTTCCCTGGTTAACACTAGTCCTGACCTGCATGCCTGGACTCCTTCCAGTTCTATCCCTGAATTGGACAATGGCTTGCTACAGAAGCACATCTGATTTTACAATGAAGATGGAGCTGAGGGAGGGACTAGGCAGCAGTAACCATCCAGCTCCAACCAAACCGAGCTCCAGTGGCACGTATTCCTTTAACACTCATTATGTCCTGAGTCCCTGCTGCATCATTCGCTCATTCCTAATTCTCCCTTCCCACATGGATCTCTTGTGCCTCATCCCTTCCACTGCTCCGCTATTATCAGCAATCTCAGTATAGCTGGGCCTCAGCATAGCACACGAAATGGATGTTTCCTGAGAGAGATCCTCAGGAGGGAGGGAAGGGAGAAGAAAGAGGGAGACTGCTATTAGAACTAATTTCTGAAAGGAAATCGACCATGTGAAGTCAGAGTCTCTTTCAAGGGCTCAGAGAGACAGATGTTTGACACCAGGTTTTAATGCAGACCAATTTGCTGTTCCCCCGACGCATTACTGTACCTTCTGACGTCTAAAACACATCAATGTGACTGCGTGCTCTCTTTGAATTAATATTTCTTTTAAGATCAGACTGAAAATACTGTCATCTGCCTATTGTACCAAAAGGTGCTCCCAGAGCTTCTGGCTTTCTCTGGCTTTCTGGCCAGAGTGGCGAGAGCTGCGGAGCATTATTAACCGAGGAGGAAACGGGGCCAATGCTGGGGAATGTGATTTGCACTAATGTTCTTTTGTGAGATCTGCACTAATGAATGTGGAAAAGAAGTTCAGTCCTGATATCAAACTCCTTTAAAAGCTGCAATCAGAGCCCAGACCCATGGAAAACAAAACAGAAAAATGAAATAAAAAAATAAGGGTAAAAATCAGATTTGGATTTGATGCCTTGGAGCATTAGGAACTGATACATAACTTTTGATGTTTAGTCCTAGGTCAGTTCTAGGTTCCAACATCAGGTCCATCACTGTAGTATCTGTGCACCTAAATTATAGCTGGGACTCCAGCCTAAGGTAAATAGTTAATGATACAAAACCATCATCATCTGACAGCTGATCAGTGGCTGTTGTAAAATGAGAGTCACTCACAAACATCGTCAGACTGTACTCCAACCCTTGCAAACTGCAGCACACTGCCCCCCGCCCCCACCAGGCAACTGATGCCCCAGTGTAACTGAATCCTGATACCCACAGATATCCCCTGCACCTGGCACCCTACTGCTCTTCAGCATTGATGCCCTACTGCAAAGTCATCCTGATAAACCAGACACCCCCTGCTCCCAACCATGTCTCAGCACTCTGACCCACACATATCTCTGGTTTCAGAGTAACAGCCGTGTTAGTCTGTATTCGCAAAAAGAAAAGGAGTACTTGTGGCACCTTAGAGACTAACCAATTTATTTGAGCATGAGCTTTCGTGAGCTACAGCTCACTTCATCAGATGCATCTGATGAAGTGAGCTGTAGCTCACGAAAGCTCATGCTCAAATAAATTGGTTAGTCTCTAAGGTGCCACAAGTACTCCTTTTCTTTTTACACATATCTCTGCACACCACACTGCTGCAACATGTCTTTACACCCTCTGCTGAAACCTGTGGGAATGCTACAGATTGGGGAGACAGGGATGTTTTTACAAGACTCTCTGGAAATGTTCTACCTCTTGACTGTCTGCATGTGACTATAGGATCCTCCACATAAATCCTGAGACTTACCATAGATAGAAATATCCTTTTAATCTGTCTCCTGACCATTCCACTATTGCTATTGATATTACTTGGAAGGCACCCAGATACTACGGTGATGGACAGCAGGATAAAACCTTAAGATAGACAGCTAGATAGATTCCCAAGGGAATAATTATAATTTAACTTGTTTGATTTCTTTAATTTTAGACACTAAATACAACCGTTTTAGGATAATGCTCTGGTTTCTCTCCTAAGGGGTTATCGGGACAATGCTAGCACATCTGCAACAGAAGGCTCCAGCTCAAGGGGACCCCACCCCAGACAGGATGGGCTGAAACGCCAGTCTGATGTCTCACCTAGCATGCAGTCCAAGCAGCTTCTTGCTGAGTGTTGAAAACTGGAACACTCAGAAAATCCAAAATTCTCCCCACATATCTTGGTTCTGGCTGGAGCACATCACACATCTCCCCAGCCTTCTGTTTAACAGCTGATATTTCCCTAACACCCCCACAAACACATACAACAGTTCTGGGCATGTTCCCTATCCTGTGTACAGCCGGCATATTGCTGGGGTTTAGGGTGGAGAGGTCACACTATGAACCCTGCACCCTGCAGGTGCAAGGGGGGCAATCATATGGGCTTGCAGGCAGGATTCCAGATTTGCTAGAATATTGCCTCCAATTCGAACAGTTGCTGAAGGGCCATTGCTTTTATGGGCCCTAATCCAGCCAAGTCTATGAAACATAGACCTTGGTGGGGCTACTCATGTGCTTAAAGTTAATCACGTGCTTAAGTGCTTTGCTGGATCGGGTCCATGCTGAGTAAGCAAATGATACCAAACCCACACATTACCTGATAGTAACTTCCCTGGGGTGGTGGCCTATATTTTATGAGCATAAAAAAAAAAAAAATCCACCCCTCTCCACAAATAACAAAAATCCTGGGGGGCAGAAAACCAAAAAACCCTGTACGAAAAAAAAAGCGAGGAGAAAAAAGAGCCCAAGTCCAAAGAGAGTAAAGTTTCAAAATGAAAATGTTAGCACAGCCCATGAGCTCTTGGTGACAGGTAAACTTGCTGCAGGGGACCTCTGAGCACCCTCCAGTCTCTCCCAGACTGTCTCAGCAGGAGCCTGGAAGGCTGGAACCTGTCAGGATGGATACTCTAAATTAGGAATCAAAACATTCCGTCCTACTTAGCAGAACTATAAATTCAAAGTGAACCCTTGTCTAGGATAGCCAGTGGTCTAAGCAAGAAGACGACAGCTCCTCAAGAGTCCAAAATATACTTGAAACTTGTCTTGAATTACTTTGCTTTAAAATGCTTAAAAATTTCCATCTGACTAGGATGCAGAGCAGCAAGAGGGATTCCATTTTCTTCAGTGTAAACCAAAAACAACTGATACAATGAATTTTTCATGGATTAGTTTAACAAAATAGATACAGGGGGAGGGGGCAGAAGGGGGACAGAAAATGTCAAGTCTCTTTTAAAGGGATTCTCAGTAGCATTCATGTCCTGTTCCTGCTGTGAATTGTATCCCCATCTTGCCTCCTTCTCCACAGATTGCTTTCTAGTGGCACAGAACACCAGTGGCTTTCGGAGGGTGGTGGTAGCATGGAATCTTACAAGCCAATGAATCTGGCTTTTTTAAACAAACAAACAAACAATTTATTTTAAAATAAATTTGCATCTATGTCAGTGTCCATAAAGCAAACTGATGTTGGCTTAGATTTATGCAGCCACAGTGCAAATAAACCTCTAAGGCGATGATTCCTGTGCGAAACAGCAGGGCATGGACATGGCCAAACATAAACACTGAAAATGACTCCATGTAGACACCAAAAACTAGGATCCTGCTTCACAGTGGCATGCCAGCTGAAGGGGGGGAGGGCAGGGGGGAGGAATTGTACTTTGTATATTCTGCCAAAGCCTCTGCCAGACGAGATCGCAGTTGGGGAGAATGGAAGTGAGCTCTAGCTGTAGGGAAAGTCACAGATCCTGTAGTCTCAGCCTTTGTCGACACAGGTCAATGTAGAGAACATTATAGGGACTGGCTACTGATGCTCATAGTTGCTCAAATCTGAGTCTACACCAGCAACAGGGAACTGGTGCAGGAGCAATGGCTGAGAGTGGATTTCCAGTTACTTCAGGCCCTGTTTCTCCCATTCCCACTAGGTGTCGCTGTAGGGAATGGTGCAGGTGCACTGGTTGTAAATGGAGCTCTTATCTCGTCTATACTTGGATGTATCTCTTGCTGCTCACAATATAGAGTCACCTCTAACTGCATGCAGTTCACTGAATAGGGAGGATATATTTTAAAAGTATATGGGGGGACCGCAAGTAAAGGCTTCTTCTCCGGCAGACAACTAATGGGAACATATCTGACAAGTTCGTTGCATTGTTATCTTTACATACATTCATTTTGCTTTGCAACTAAGTTGTGCTGGCTGCTTTCCAGGAAACTGATTTCTGAGCTGTCTTTCTCTATCCTCCACTTCCACCCAAAATCACAAGACTCATAAATTCTTTCCTCTCCAGCTACGGTCACTGTCTCTTTTTCATATCTGTATGACAAGGTCAGTTCAACACAGCCTCAGCGCTTCCCCCGGCAGCCATCAATGCTTATTTTAGCACTTCTTCCCTTCACGCCCACCGATGAACATCCAAGCTCCAATCCAGGGCCTCATCCTACTGTACGTGTGGTCCAACAAGTAGAAACCTAAGTGCTAAATCAACCGTGATCTCATAAACCACAATGCCATGGGAATACTCTCTGAAGGTGGCGTTCAAAGTCTAAAAGATTCTTGATGGGGACTTAGGCACATCAATCAAAACTCATGAAGAATGGAAACAGCTGATCTTAAGCCTGGTGCTAGTGTCCTATAAGGAAGGGAGCAGTCAAAAGGTACTGGGAACATTCACTAAATTTCTAGTGAAATTATACATTGTTGGAGGAACTCAGTACAAAAGGGGAAGCCTATTATTCCCCCTACTCCAATGGGAGACATGCTTTTCTTAACCATTTGTGACCCTAAATCTCCTACAAGGGAAAAGATGCAGGGGTATCAAGAATTAACGGTCTCCCGCAAAATATAACATCACCACAACCTGGGTTTCAATCGTCTCTTTGGGTCACATCTGAAAATCAGTTTGTACAAGTCTCCAAGCTATCACACCTTCTTTGTTCAAGTGAGGACCAGAATGGGAAGAGCAGGGGGTGCTGTAGGTCAGGACTGAGGTGCACTAAGTGAGGAGGAGGATTTCACTGTGCACTATACTAGGATTTAGCCAGTGCTTTTAGATGTTTGCTGACATGAGCCGAAGCATTCATCAGAATTATTGCAGACAACAATCCCTTGTTTGTGCACGCCAACTCTAAGGTATTTCAGAAGCTGTTCTCCAGCTTTTGCCTGGCAAAGACTCTAGTGCCTTGCAGAGCTGGGCGGAGGAGGAATTCTGCTCAAGACGTACCTCTGCAGGGAACCCTAGGTGGGATGTCACTATGTGGAGTATGCAAAGTGACAGATCTAAAGGAGCTCCCCTTCCATCTTTAACATTCCCCCAGTGTCATAAGAATTTCCTCTTTGCAGGGATTTATTGCCCACAAGATACCTGCCCCACTGGGAAGCGCCTCCCCACGCCCACCCAATCAATCAGCAAAGGCAAAGAGGCGAAATGAAGTTTTTTCTGTTTCTCCAATGTCAGCAGGTTCTCCAAAACAGCACCCACAGAACTGTTTTGCTTCTGTTCAGATTTTAATTCTGCATCCAGAAGCTACATGGGATGGTAGAGGACAAGTTCTTATAACAAATGCAGGCAGGCAATTTGCTTTTTTAAAGAAGGGCACAAAATTAACCATTTGACCCTGTCAACACTGCCACTTTTAAACTGGATTAAGGCACTTCTTAAGGGATTTTGCCCAGTTTAGAAGGTCGGTTGCACAGACTGCACCTGTAAAGAATTTAGACCATGCTAGAGTTATGTTGGAATGCTGGCTCACAGACTTTGGTGGTAGAGTGGTTATCTGCAAGTGCTAAACCAGTCTGAAGAACACGATATCAGATCAAACCATTTTTCAAACGGGTGACCATGGCGATTGGTTCAGAAACCCCGGAGCATGAACCTCTGCACAGCCTTCCCAGAGGCCAGTGTCTGCCAAGTCCCATTTACCATTCTGCGTTCCTTTGCATTTCCCTCAGAGGCATGGAGTGATCCATCAGACACAGTCTCGGGGCCTTTCAGGGGAAGGAGGGCACAAGGGCCTATCTGGGCTCCTCACCTTGAGCCCCCCTACCCCCATGCAAGGGCCAGGCACAGTAGCAGTCCCTAGTTTTGGAGGAGTGCAATGACTCCTCCTCTTCTTACACCCCAAGGAGTGGACATTGTCCCACGGTGGGGAGGGAGAGTCAGAGAAAAGGTTTCATCCCACAGCCCCATCTCACTCTCCACCAATCTGCCAGGTGGGCCAGGGTCAGCACAGCCTGCTTGCTGAGAAACAAGGGCAGGGATTGTGATTCCTGAGGCTGTCTTTCCCAGAATCCCCCGGGGCAGTGCATCTCCACCCCCACCCCCAACATGGGCCTCTCTGCCTAGCACAATCTGTCCTTCTGTTAGGAAGTATGGTGCAAAAGGGGAATAAAGGCGAGGGCAGGGCCATCTGTAACTATGGGCGGGGGGAGCAGTCGGGAGGGGGTAATATGATAACTTTTATTGCAAAGGCACTTTTTTCCCCCTTTCCCCACGGTGTTAGGACGGTGACTAATAGGCCAGGAAGGGGATGCAGCTCTCCTGCAATGATACACACTGCTAATCCTCTAGATTTATCTGTCACTTCCGTGTCCTGGCTCCAGAGAGCCAGATTGATCAAACTTTGCTTCTGTGAGCCCCGTCCAACTGATTAACATTACTCTCAAGACTTCCACTTCCTCTCACTTTCTCCTCTTACTCTCTGCATAGCTCCAGGCACAGATCATTCATTTTTATTCCCTACCCTCAGCCAGACTTTTTTTAATAAGCTTTTGTGGGGCTGTTTGTTTAAATAAAAGGAGCTGGAAATGAATGGAGCGGATGGGCGCCTTATCACAGAGTAGGGAGTGCTGACACTTCTCCTGCCCCAAAGTTAATCGGCTCTGCCCATTATTTTCAGCAAGGGGCCAGAGAGCGACAGTGATGAATGCTGAGAGCTTGTTTACCGCTCCGTATTGTAGGGAAGCAAGAGATATGCAGCCTGGGTGGTAATTAATCGTCTCCAGAGAAGTCCCCCTGTCACTTCAGTCTGGGGAAATGACAGAAACTCACTGTGTGTTTCAAACCTTTCTGCTACAATATTTAAAATTTTTATTAAAGCTAATGTTAAAAAAATATATAATACATAGGTTGAGAAAAGATTGTCTGTACATCTGGGTATAGTGCTTAGATTATTCACAAATACAAAGTTTGTTTTTTAAGTCATAGAATACATATAGTGCATAATCAGCAATAACCCAAATTTAGGTAATGAATTTAAGAATACAGTTTAGATATTTAGCATCCATGCATTTGGGTACATTACTCATGAAAAAAGTTATACAGAGAGTTGATGGCGGAAAGCAAAATATATCAATGAGTGAAGATTGTCCCTCAGTAATTGAGAATTTAGTATAGGTTGTCCATTTAGAGAAAAAATCAGTCCACCAGGAAAGTATTTCAGCTACTTTCCCAACTGTGCTTCTCCTCAGCACTCCAGCTCATCCTTCCTGGTATTGCCGATGTCCGGTGATGTGTTCTATGGTGCCTTGACCACCTGATGGCATCCGACACCATGAGTTGCTGCATCAGCTGAGTGTAGCATTGACCAACTCCACATTCTCTCAGCTCTCACTCGTTACCAGGATCCCATGCGCCCAGGGCTCCGATGATCAGCACGTGAGTTTGGACCTCGTAGCCCCTAGCTCTCAAGGTGTCAGCCAGAGGGGCATATGTCTCCAGCTATTGAGATCTGGTATCATGGAAAGCTGGGGTCCTCTTTTCGAAGGGCAGTTTGACGTCCACCATGATGATCTTCTTCTGGTCCTCGTTGGTGATGACGATGTCCGGTCGCAGTTGGCTGTCAGGTCCAGGGATGGCTGAGTTTACGGCAACCTTCCCCATGGGTGGCGGGATGGCTCTGGCCAGGCGATCTTGGATGGTGTTGTGTCACAGCTGCCAGGCTCTGGAATGGGGTCTGCAGCTACACAAGACATGGGGTAGTGTCTCATTGGCATAGCCGCACTTCCTTCATCGCTTGTCGCGATTCCCGTGGTGGACGGCTCTGTTCAGTGGGATGCAATTGAGCTGGGCCCGGTGGATGAACCTCTCGTCGGCAAATCAGGTGAAGCTGCTCCTGGGGAGGAAGTAGTTACCGGCATCCCACTTGCATGTTACATCGAATGCCTTGCCTGGTCCGGCTTCCGTTTCAGGTTTTCCACGTATTGGCAGTGGATGGCATCCTTCAGGGTCCTCTCCACCTTGGTTCTGGCTCTCAGAGTGATGATGGTGTGCTCTGTGTTCTTCACCTGTGGCACCGGGACTCCCATCTCCTGGCGTTCCTCGCACCAAGTCCAGTGGTAGCCGATACACTTCTCCAGTCATTGCATAGCATTGCGGGCATGAGTTCAGAGCGAAGCAAGGTCTCCCCTGTCTCTTCCAAATTCGCCTTCCAGTGAGCTGCTCAGGTAAGTAGTAACATCTTGATTGGAGTGGGTCCTGGAGATTTGCTTCTTAACAGCATCCTGCGGAGCACTCTCCGCAATGTTCCTCACCATGGCGTCCAGGCACATCAGAAGGCGTAAGGCATGAGTGATCACAGCAACGTTGCACAGATCACCCATTCGAGGGACGTTGGTGCTGCCTTGCCTGTGCAAGATGTAGACCAGTTCACTCCTGGCCCTCTGGGGAAGAAACATCCATTTCTTCACCAGCTGCCAGATGGTGATGTTTGCCTTGTTAAGAGGTACCTTCACCATGGCAGATCCCCTCAGGACGAATGAAATCTGGGGGATTAGAAAGGTGTTCAAGGCATTGATCTTCTGCCATGGTGCCAGCAGGGAGGAGTCGATCCTGGCTACATCTCGAAGGATCTCCGCAATGGTATCCTCATGTGTCTGCTGGACGCGGAAACCCATCAGCGTTCTGAGATGTTGGTATGCTTGCCTGTCCTCAAGGAAGATCATGGGGTCGCCCTGGATCTAAAATGGCGTCGCTGGACCGAATCCCTTCTACTGCCATCAATATGCAGGGATGCACACTTCCTGGCATTTAAGTGGAGTCCCATCCAATTGGCAGCCTGGCTGGTGATGTCAAGCATTTGTTGGGGACTCTCGGGGTTGTCTGCGGTCAGGACCAGATCACCTGCATAGGCCAGGATATTCACTCTGTTGTCATATAGATCAAAATCGCCTAGACTGCTGGAGATCACTCAAACGAGAGGCTCCATGGCTAAATTGAAAACGATAGGGCTCAGGGGGCAGCCTTGCTTCACTCCACTATGGATAGGAATTTCGGGCGTTGCTCCTTCCATGGAGCGGATGGTGGTGGTGCAGCCTTCATACAGTTCCTGGACCAGTTGCAGAAAGTTTTCAGTCATCCTGAACTCTTGTAGCATGTCAAAAATGTGCTGGTGGGGCACTGATCCAAAAGCATTAGCCAGGTTGAGCCATGCTTTGGGCGCATTGCCTCTGTGCCCTCCTGGCCATGTGGATGGCAGTGTGAAGGACAAAGTGCAGCTGTGTTCGTAGCAGCCTTTGCACGACATGAAGCCTTTCTGGATGGATCTGATGGCTCCTCGGTTCATCCACCAGTCTGTGATCCTAGCCTCAAGGCAGCTGGCATACAGTTTGTACATGGTGGAACAGAGAGAGATGGGTCTCCAGTTGTTGCTTCTTAACGGCATTGCTTGCCTTTCTTGTAGACGATCAATGACATAGATTTCTTCCAGGAGCTGGGAGTAAGGCGGAACTGTTTGCATTTTTTGAAAATGGGAGTTAGTACCAGGCAATGGGGGTCTCATTTTTTCAGGAAGTTGTAGCGAATGCCATCTTTTCCTGGGGCTGTGGTTTTGGTCTCTGTAAGTCTGGTCTCTCTTACATTTCCTACAGGGCTGGAGGAGCAGCTGTGAACTCCCCACCACCTCCTGCCCCATTCTCTACAGCAACCCCGGCTGGGAAAGGGAAGCGGCTAGAGGAGCTGTGCCCCCACTGCCAGAGCCCCTACCCCATTCCTTACAGTGATGGTTACTGGATAAAAGATGGGGCTGGAGGAGCTGCATGCTCCACCATTGGCAGCAGGGCTACCCTGCAATCCCCACGGTGCCTCTTGCAGGGAGAGGCTGGGGCCAGAGTAATTATGATCTTGTCCAGAGCCAGTGCTCTGACACAGTCCCCAGCGCCACCTGTACAGCATATGGAAAGAAGCTGGGCAGCGCTGCCTGCAGCTGAAGTAGTGAGAGACCATTCTGGGGCCTGGGATTGTCTGTGTGGGCCAGACCAGAGGGAGGCTCAATAGTCTGCAAAGAGCTTGGGGACAGGCTCACAAAGCCTTTCTCCATAGAGCATGGCATGAACGCTCCTCAGCAGAGCGCACCACACCAGCCATATTGCTCCAGTGCAAGGATATCGGCCTGGTTGTTTGCCTGGACTCCATTCCCCTGAGCAGGGAGCACAAGTCACTACAGCCCAGATATCACTGCTAGGAACCTCCCTCATCTTGCCCCGCAGATGGGAGGGACTAACACAGGATAAAAGACCCTGCAAACAAGGCCGCAAGGGAGCGGGGGAAGGAGAGGAGATCCCACTAACAAGGCCACGAGGGATGGAGGAAGGAGGGGAGATCCTGCTAACAGGGCATTGGGGAAACAGGGGGAAGGAGGGGAGATACTGCTAACAGGACCATGAGGCGGTGGGGGAAGAAGAAGAGATCCCACTAACAAGCAGGAGGGGGAAGGAGAGGAGATCCCACTAACAGAGCAGCGAGGGGGTGGGGGAAGGAGAGGAGATCCTGCTAACAGGGCCGCGAGGGGGTGGGGGAAGGAGAGGAGATCCTGCCTACAGGGCCACGAGCGCGCGGGGGAAGGAGAAGAGAGCCCGTTAACGGCTGCATAGAGGACAGGAGGGGTAAGAGATCCAGCTACCAAGAGGAAGCGTTGGGAGCTGAGAGAGAAGAGTCCCTGCCCAGAAGATGTGAGGGGTGTAGCTGACAAAAGCCCCAGCACGGGTGAGTCACGGAGAAGGAAAATCCCATGAAAGGCACGTGCAGAGAGAGATACAAGGCTAGCACAGAGGATGGAGCATACTGAGAAATGGGGTGGGAGTGAGCACACCACCAACATGCCGGTCCCCGAGATCAGATTCGCCCTGCCGAGCTCGTGCCCTGGTGCAAGCCTTGATTCCCTTTGGCAAGTAACCGGCCGCTGGTGGCCAACTGTGCTGCAAGTGCTAAGGCATCCGGCTCCACACTATCCCAGCTCTCCCACTTGGGACTTGTCCAAACACATACATAAAAAGGACGCAACTAAAAGTTGCCTGAGACGGTTGTTTGTCTCTGCGCTGGCCGGGACCCCCCGTCCCACTTGCTGTTTGACTTGGCAGATGACAGCTGGATAATTTGTTTCCATTGCAATGAAGTCCTAATTAACTGGAATAAACTTTTTACACTAAGTGTGTTTGTTTAACAAACTGGCCCTTTCAGAGCCTCACCGAGGCTTGATTGATGCATTCGAGGGGAGTGGAAACATGCCGCGTGCTTGGACATTAAAGATGCAGCGTCTGGGCAGGCGAGCACTGAAAAGGGCTCTCTCTGTGTTTGAACAATCGAAAATGACACCTCTCATATCTGGGCTGGGATGGAGCTTTCAGCTCAGCCTTTGGGTACAAATACTTAGGGTTTTTATTTACTCCTTGGATTTATTTAGTACAATTCAACCTCAGGGCAACAGTGTTGACACCAAGAGCTGCTGCAAGCTCCCGCACAGCTCCCCTCTGCATGGCGTGCCACACCACAGTCCCTGATGGGAGAAGCAGGGATTCGCTGTAGCTGGGAACTTGCCCTTACAGCAGCTGCCTCACCCCATTCCCTATGGTGCCTCCTGCTGGGAGAAGGTGGGATCTGAGCAGCCGTCAGCTCCTCCACAACCAGGCTCCATGCACCATAGATGGCCAAAGTGCAGCCTGTAACATGGAAGTGCAAGCCCTGCAGACTACTGGAACCATACGGAATATTTCTGTTTGATCACAGCAGAAGGTTGGTTAGATCAAGGTGGAGCAAAGTATGCTGGGATGTGTAGTCTCTACAGGCCGCCTCTTTATTCAAGACAATGCTAGCTGTGATTGGTATGTGCCAATTAGATGCATCTTTCCATCTCATAGCAACTTGCCAAGACAGCTCTCAGTTCATGAAACTCTAGGAGTGCCTCGCACATCCCCCATACCAGCCACTGTCACACATCAGCCTTCTGGAGAATAGGGAATTGGGCAGGGGAAGGAGACTGAAAAACAAGAGGGAACAAAAATAAATGAAGGGAAAGAAAGAGAGAAAACAAGACAAGGTTGGGGGGGCGGGGCGGGGGGAACGGACACAGAAAAGGAAAAAGAAAGACAAGAGCAGAAACATAGCAACTGCCCTGGGAGCATGACCTGAGGGGTATTGGCTGAGGGAGTATGGGACAAGAAACAAGTTTGGGAATGGCTAGAGAGTGTCCTGCTGAAGGACAACAAAAGATATTACCTCCCCCACCTTGTCTCTCTCATGTCCTGGTGAAGGGCAGCTGAGAGCCTAGGAGCATTCCGTAGCACATGCCTTCACTAGGGGTATGACCTAGATGTTCCTGAGTCAGGCACGTGCCCTCAGGACAAAGATGTACAGTACTTGGCCGAGCAGGGCAAATCTGCCACCTCCACCAGTCAGTGCTCTGGGCTCCCACAGGCAAAGAAAAAGGAGTAAGTTAAAAAAGGAAATAAAAATGAAACCCAGCAGAGTAAACCACAAGAACACAGGTCAGATTAGTACAGCACTGTTAAGGCCCGAGGCCTGGAAAAGTTTATGTGCATGCTTGTGCATGCTTAAATGTATGACTTCAATGGCTGCAGAGTGCAAAGCTGAGCACCTGCATGAGTCTTTGCAGGATTAGGGCCTTAATGAACTCCAAGCTGTAGCTGTATTTCAACTGTTCAGTGGGATGATGGTATGTACAGGGTTGCCACCTATTCAGGTTTTTCCTGGACAGTCCAGTTTCTGGCTTCTGTGTCTAGTTGCCATTTAGAGTTGCCAGGTGCCTGGTTTTTGACTGAAAATTCAGGTTGAAAAGGAGCCTGGCAACCCTAAATAGCACCCAAACCCAAAGTCTGGTTACCACGGAGCAGGGGAGGCACTGGGTCATTAACACGCACCAGGCCCTGCTCAGCTGGGGCAGCCTCTTACTAGCAGGCAGGCTCCTGAAGACGATCTGCCAAGAGAGAGGGGGAGAGGAGTGAGCAATGGGGGCAGGGCCTGGGGTGGGGGGTGAGGGGGAAAATGGCAGAGAAGAGGGTGGGGCCTTGAGGGAAGAGGTAGGGCAAGGGCAGGGGCAGGGCCTTGGGGGAGGAAGCAGGGCAGGAGGCGGGGCCTCGGGAGTCCAGTTACCAGCAATTAGAAAGGTGACAACCCTAAGTATGAATAGCAAGAATCTCTGCTAGAAAATGCTGTCCAGCCTTGCAAACAAATCTGAGAAGAGTCCATTGTGGCTAAGTTCTGCATCATTATATTCTTTTTTCTCTACATAACACGTAATCAGAGTAATGCTAAATTGATTTAAGAGCACACAGTTTTCTCAGATTGTTTCTTAGAGATGCTAGAAATGTTTGAAATTAAAACATTTTTCATTTAAAATGGTCTTTTTTTGTTTTTAAACATAATGTTTCACAAAATCATTTTGTTTTTTTTCCCCATTTTTTTTATTTTATTGTTGGAAACGCTTCAGTAGATGAAATAATATAGCCTATTAGTTGTTCTTCCACAAATTTTGCATGTTTCCATTTGTTGTTTTTTGCACTGTCAGTTCTGATTGTTTAGCTTCATCAATGGTGGTTTGCTTTTGTTTTTTCAAAAATCAAAAATTGTTTTGAAAAATCCAATGGGAAAAAGATCCTCTGAAATCTGAAACCTAAAAACTGTTCCAAAACCAACAGAGAGAAAAAGATTTCAAAAGGTACACAACTTAAAAAAATCAAGAATCAACCAGCTTTTTTGTTTATTTAGACCAATGGTTTTCAATGTGTGGTCCACGGACCTCTGGAGGTCTGCAGACTATGTCTAAGATTTCCAAAGAGGTCTGCACCTCCATTTGAAATTTTTTAGGGGTCTGCAAATTAAAAAAGGTTGAAAACCACTGATTTAAACCATTTGGGTTTACTCAGCCTTTCTGTAGCTCTGTTGGATTAGTCTGTAACCATTGTCTCAACAATCTACACACAGGTCATCTTTCCCTTATCCTTTGTATTGTTTTCCCTTATCCTTTGATCTGTTTAGAGTCTAAGCTCTTCATGGCAAAGATCCATCCAATTCTGTGTCTGCAAGAAGCCTTGAACACTTTGGGATATTAATAAAATAAATAAATACATAATTTGTTTTATTATTGTGGGTTTTTTTGTAATGCTGATATATTAATAAAAAAGGTGACAAAATATCATGGCCATTCAAATGAGCACCACAGCCAGTGATGAGGGAGAAGAAGAAAAGGAGACTATTAAAAAGATCAAAAAAGGCCAGTAGATATTGATGTTTATGCAACTGAAGGCACATGGGCCCTGGTTCAGCAAAGCACACAAATGTGTCAGCAGTCCCACCACTGAGGTCAATGGACCTGCTCACATGCTTCAGGTTAATCATGTCTGTAAATGCTTTGCTGAATCAGAGCCTTGAACAAGATTCTTTGGTGACCGTCATGTTTGGCTTACAAGTGACTGAACTTCACACCACCTGGCTACTGAGATTAAGTGATTCTCCCATCATAGAGTTAGAAGGGACTACAAGGGTCATCTAGTCTAACCAGCTGCCAAGATGCAGGATTTCTTGTGTCTAATCCATCCCAGACAGATGGCTATTCAGCCTTCTTTTGAAAACCTCCAGCAAAGGACCTTCCACAACCTCCCGAGGAGTCTGTTCCATTGTCCTACTGTTCTTACAGTAGGGAAGTTTTTCCTGAGATTCAATCTAGATATTCTATGCTCTAGTTTTAACCCACTGCCTCTTGTCCTGCCTTCTGTGGTGAAAGAGGGCAACTTTTCTCCATCTTTTTTATGGCAGCCTTTCAAGTATCTGAAGACCGCTATCATGTCCCCCTCTTAATCTCCTCTTTTCCAAACTAAACATCCCTCGTTCTTTCAGCCTTTGCTCATTTGGCTTAGATTCCATCCCTTTGTTGGGATGGAATACAAACCAGATCATCTTTGTTGCTTGCCTCTGGATCCTTTCCAGTTTCTCTACATCCTTTCTATGGCGTTGGTGCACAGAAAACATGTGGGGATGGGGGAAAGAGGATGCAGGGTCACATGCCCCCTGCTCCCAGATTTGCTGCTTGGCTGTACTGAGCATGCTCAGTAACACTGCTGAAGCCTACTGCCCTCACTCTGCCCTCACCCCCCACCACCATTGGCAGGCATGGGTCATCTCTGCATTGGCACCAAAACTGGACACAGTACTCCAGCTGAGACCCAACCAACACCAAGTAGAGCAGTACTATCACCTCCTGTGACTTGCATGCTACACCTGTTAATGCACTTGCTTTTTTCACAACAGCTGACTCATGTTGAGGTTGAGATCCACCACATCTCCCAGAAACTTTTCAGCAGTGCTGCTGCCAAGCCAGTTTTCCCCCTTTCTGTATTTGTGTCTTTGTTTTTTTTCCCCCTAAGTGTTGCACCTTCCATTTGTCTTTGTTGAATTTCATTTTGTTGTTTATAGCCCTGTTCTCCCATTTATCAAGATCCCTCTGAATTTTAGATCTATGCTCCGAAGTATTGGCAACCTCCCAGCTTTGTGTCATCTGCAGATTTGATCAGGATGCTCTCTAGTTCTTCATCCAGGTAATTAATAAAGATGTTAAACAACATCAGACCCAGAACTGATCCCTGTGAAACCCCACATGAGACCTTCCTCCAATCTGACATCATTCCATTAATAGCTACTCTTCGTTTGTGGTTGGTTAACCAATTCTGTATCCACTTAATGGTAGTTCTGTCATCATTTAGTTTTATTAAGATCATTTTGTGGTGGTAGGGGAGGAATTTATAACATCTATACAGATCTCGACATAGACTAACTCCAGCAATATCTGTTGTAAGCTTACTATGATGGGGATTAGTTACATAAAAAACCCATTAACAAACATCTGGTGGTTCTGCTCATTTCATCCCCAAGTCCGTCTGCTGGAAGGGCCATAAGGAACTCAGTGTCTCTGTGCAGTCTGAATTGCTGGCCCAAAAGCTGAGAGACAAAACAGAAGAGTCCGCTGGGTCCCTCGTCTCTCTTTTCACCTACTTCATCTGCACATCACAGGAATTACCTTGCTCTTCAAAGACATGCTCTGGAATCTCCAGATCTGAATGGCAGATCTCTGCAGGAGCGCTCCAAATTTCCAGATCTCAATTGTGTACACTCCCTTATGTGGCGACGCCATGAAGACAATGCACTTTCTTCTTATTGAGATGTTCCCTCATCCAGTTGGTACAGCCTCCTTACAGTCTACTCAACAGTGCCTAAATCAGTCAGTGTAATCTGCTTTATCACCCACTGCCTTCTTGCGGCACACCGCTACAATAAAAACATGCTGCAGCAACAGATAACTTCCCCATTGCCTTCAATGTAAACTAATAATCTCACTTAAACCACTTAAGGTATTTTTCTGTACATTTCTCAGGAACTCACAAGAACTGAAGAAAGCCTGAAGAGACACCATTCCCTGGAGATATCACCCTCCAGATTATATCAGTGTCAGGAAAAAGGGAGGGGAGAAGGTGAGCATTGTAGCAACCCAGGAACGGAACATCCAGGTAAGGATCTGTGTCTAGGGGATCTAGCAAAGGGCCAGCCTTCACTGGCGGCCCTGCCAGAGAACAGGCACAGGGATAATAAAAACAGCTCCCTACGGGCACACATACAAGAAAACCTGTTTTTATGTCAACAAATCATTCAGCCACTAGCTGGCTGGTAATGCAATATCTTACTGAAAGATCAGCTGAGCAGAATTTGAACAGTTTATAAACTTGTCATCACTAACCACCTCTGGCTGTTAGTGTCCGGCTCTTCATTCAGCATTGCACTTAAGATCATGGGGGAGAGATTATGGGAGTCTGGAACACTTGAATGAAAAGATGCACAGATTCATTGATTCCAAGGCTAGAAGGGAGCACTGTGGTCATCTAGTCTTGTGTTCTTGTATGACACAGGTCACAGAACTTCCCAATATAATTCTTATTTGAACCAGAGCATCTCTTTAAAAAAAATCCAATCTTTACTTAAAACATGCCAGTGGTGATAAAAAAGCTGGACATGCACAAGTCCAGTGGTCCAGATCTAATGCATCCGAGGGTGCTGAGGGAATTGGCTGATGTGATTGCAGAGACATTGGCCATTATCTTTGAAAACTCGTGGCAATCAGGGGAGGTCCCAGATGATTGGAAAAAGGCAAATATAGTGTCCATCTTTAAAAAAGGAAAGAAGGAGAACCCGGGGAACTATAGACTCACCTAAGTGCCTGGAAAAATCGTGAAGCAGGTCCTCAAGGAAACCATTTTCAAGCACTCGGATGACAGGAAGGTGATCAGGAACAGTTAACATGAATTCACCAAGGGCAAGTCATGCCTGACCAACCTGATTGCCTTCTATGATGAGATAACTGGCTCTGTGGATATGGGGAAAGCAGTGGATGTGAGATATCTTGACTTTAGTAAAGCTTTTGATACAGTCTCCCACAGTATTCTTGCCAGCAAGTTAAAGAAGTATGGATTGGATGAATGGACTATAAAGTGGATAGAAAGCTGGCTAGATTGTCGTGCTCAACGGGTAGTGATCAACAGCTCGATGTTTAGTTGGCAGCCAGTATCAAGTGGAGTGCCCCAAGAGTCGGTCCTGGGGCCGGATTTGTTCAACATCTTTATTAATGATCTGGATGATGGGATGATTGCACCCTCAGCAAGTTTGCAGATGACACTAAGCTGGGGAGAGAGGTAGATACGCTGGAGGGTAGGGATAGGCTCCAGAGTGACCTAGACAAATTGGAGGATTGTACCAAAAGAAATCAGATGAGGTTCAACAAGGACAAGTGCAGAGTCCTGCACTTAAGAAGGAAGAATCCCATGCACCGCTACAGGCTGGGGACCGACTGGCTAAGCGGCAGTTCTGCAGAAAAGGACCTGAGGATTACAGTGGACAAGAAGCTAGATATGAGTCAAAAGTGTGCCCTTGTTGCTAAAAAGGCTAACAGTACATTGGGCTGCATTAGTAGGAGCATTGCCAGCATATCGAGAGAAGTGATTATTCCCCTCTATTTGGCACCGGTGAGGCCACACCTGGAGTACTGTGTCCAGTTTTGGTCCCCCTACTACAGAAGGGATGTGGACAAATTGGAGAGAGTCCAGCAGAGGGCAACGAAAATGATTAGGGGGTTGGGGCACATGACTTACGAGGAGAGGCTGAGGGAACTCAGGTTATTCAGTCTGCAGAAGAGAAGAGTGAAGGGGGATTTGATAGCAGCCTTCAACTACCTGAAGGGGGGTTCCAAAAAGGATGGAGCTAGGCTGTTCTCAGTGGTGGGAGATGACAGAACAAGAAGCAATGGTCTCAAGTTGCAGTGGGGGAGGTCAGGTTGGATATTATGAAACACTATTTCACTAGGAGGGTGGTGAAGCGCTGGAATGGATTATCTAGGGAGGTGGTGGAATCTCCATCCTTTGAGGTTTTTAAGGCCCAGCTTGACAAAGCCCTGCCTGGGATGATTTAGTTGGTGTTGGTCCTGCTTTGAATAGGGGATTGGACTAGATGACCTCCTGAGGTCTCTTCCAACCCTAATAGTCTATGATTCTATGATGGAGAATCCACAACAACCCTTCATAAATTGTTCCAATGGTTAATTACCCTCACTGCTAAAAATGTACATTTTCTTTCCAATCTGAATTTGTGTAGCTTCAACTTCCAGCCATTGGATCTTGTCATACCTTCGTCTGCTAGACTGAAGAGCAGACAAATATTTGTTCCCCTTTTAGGTACTTAGAGACTGTGATCAAGTCACCCCTTTACCTTCTCTTTGTTAAGCTAAATAGACTAAGCTCTTTGAGTCTCTCTTTATAAGGCATGTTTTCAAATACTTGACTCATTCTCATGTTTCCTCTCTGAACACTCTCCAATTTATCAATCTCCTTGAATTGTGGATACTAGACCTGGACACAGAATTCCAGCAGCCATTGCACCATTGCCAAATACAGAAGTAAAATAACATCTCTACTCCTACTCAAGATTTTCCTCTTTATGCATCCAAGGATCGCATTAGCCTTTTTGGTCACAAAAATCACACTGGGAGCTCATGTGCCGTTGATTATCAGCCATGATCTCCAAATGTTTTTCAGAATCACTGCCTCCAAGGATAAGTCCTCCATCAGTTAAGTGTGGCGTACATTCTTTGTCCTAGATGTATACATTTACTATTAATTGTACTAAAATGAATACTGTTTGCTTGTACCCAGCTTACCAAGCGACCCAGATCTTTCTTTATCAGTGACTTACCCTCTTCATTACCACTACCCCAATCTTTGTGTCATCTGCATACTTTATCAGTGAAAATTTTATGTTCTTTTCAAGGTCATTGATAATAATGTTAAATAGAAGAGGGCGAAGAACCAAGCCCTGTGTGAGCCCACTGGAAACATGAACACATGAGAGATCTGTGGATGTTCCATTTTTTTCCATTCTAGACATTAAAAACATAAAATTACCTACCTGTCACTCATCTTCTCTGAAGATGCATAAAGCAGTAGATTGCTGGGGACATGCTTCCAGAAATGGTCCAGGGAGCAACTCCATTAGTTCTAAAGTTCTGAGCTCATGAGCCCATGTTGTAGGGGCAACTCATGCCTCCTCACCCCCAATTACTCTATGCAAAGGCTGTCCCACCTCTCTGATCTGTTTTTCAGCACAGATGGCAAAAAATGGGGAAAATAACAGGTAATTAACAAAGCTGAATAAAAGCAGAAACTACAGAACACTCAACTTTGTGAGGAAAGAGGGTGCATGAATGGTGATCCACGGACATGTGCGGATGGGATTTCCAAAGGTAACCCCAAATCCCACTGATCCTCAGTGAGAGCCTCGCATCTAATTAGGATGGAATTTAGTAAATTATTAATGGGATTAAATGATAGGGTTGCCTGCAATAGCAGGGGTTTGGACTTGATGATGCAGGAGGTCGCTTGTCAGAACCATAGTGGCTCCTCTTAATGCCAGGGACTGGCCGGGACATGAGATGGACCTGTCACCCTAGGGCGAGGTTCGCGAGCATAGAGGAGTGAAGTAAGAAGCAGGGTGGAGGCGGCGGGGGCTCCTGGGTGGAGATGGCAGAGGGACTCCCTCAAGGGATGAGCCTCTTGGGAGGGGTTGGATATAGGGACTCATAGGCCAGGGGGTTTGAGTTGATGAGAGGGCACTTGAGAGAGGAAGATGAGGATTGAGGGGATGGCTGCAGCATGGCCAGGAGGTGGCACTATGGCCCCCATCACTTCATATGGTGCTCTGCAGTTGCTGTTCAGGGAACTAAAATTGCAGGTAAGAAATTCTTTTGTCTCCAGAGATACCCCTTTTCAGTGGATTCCCATTCCTGGAGAGTGTCCACACAGGGCTTTTGCTATGGTCTCCCACAGTATTCTTGCCAGCAAGTTAAAGAAGTATGGATTGGATGAATGCACTATAGGGTGAATAGAAAGCTTGCTAGATTGTCGGGCTCAATGGGTAGTGATCACTGGTTTGATGTCTAGTTATGAAGTGGAGCTAGTATGAAGTGGAGTGTCCCAGGGGTCGGTCCTGGGGGCCGGATTTGTTCAACATCTTTATTAATGATCTGGATGATGGGATGATTGCACCCTCAGCAAGTGCGCAGATGACACTAAGCTGGGGGGAGAAGTAGATATACTGGAGGGTAGGGATAGGGTCCAGAGTGACCTAGACAAATTGGAGGACTGGGCCAAAAGAAATCTGATAAGGTTCAACAAGGACAAGTGCAGAGTCCTGCACTTAAGAAGGAAGAATCCCATGCACCACTACAGGCTGGGGACCGACTGGCTAAGCGGCAGATCTGCAGAAAAGGACCTGGGGATTACAGTGGACAAGAAGCTGGATATGAGTCAACAGTGTGCCCTTGTTGCCAAGAAGGCTAACAGTACATTGGGCTGCATTAGTAGGAGCATTGCCAGCATATCGAGGGAAGTGATTATTCCCCTCTATTTGGCACTGGTGAGGCCACATCTGGAGTACTGCATCCAGTTTTGAGCCCTCCACTACAGAGAGGATGTGGATAAATGGAAGAAAGTTCAGCGGAGGACAATGAAAATGATTAGGAGGCTGGGACACAGTACTTATGAGGAGAGGCTGAGGGAACTGGGCTTATTTAGTCTCCAGAAGAGAAGAGTGAAGGGGGATTTGATAGCAGCCTTCAACTACCTGAAGGGGGGTTCCAAAGAGGATGGATCTAGGCTGTTCTCAGTGGTGGGAGATGACAGAACAAGGAGCAATGGTCTCAAGTTGCAGTGGGGGAGGTCAGGTTGGATATTATGAAACACTATTTCACTAGGAGGGTGATGAAGCACTGGAACAGGTTACTTTAGGGAGGTGGTGGAATCTCCATCCTTAGAGGTATTTAAGGCCCAGCTTGACAAAGCCCTGGCTGGGATGATTTACTTGGGGTTGGTCCTGCTTTGAGCAGGGGGTTGGACTAGATCACCTCCTGATGTCTTGTCCAACCCGTATCTTCTAGGGATTTGCACTGCTCCAACTAACCTGGTCCAATAAACCTGGCACAAACCTCTTGATGGGGAAGGCCTTAGAAACTTGAGCTCACTGTTATCAGGTGGCTCAAAGAGAGCTTTGACATGTCTAATCAGGACCCAAGGCCATGGATGCACCGACAAAGAAGCCAGCTCATGCCTAGCTACCTAGCTAGATGAAACAAAGCCCTAAGGGCATCAACCAAGTGTGCAAGGATGAACCCTGTTGATTGTCAGAGCTTCACAACTACAACAAAGAACACAAGGGGACTCACTCCAGGGCCTGGGGCAGTGAAGAATAGGGTGGGGAGAATCATCTACGCACCAAGCGAGGGGTTAGCATGAGATACTTACTATTGGTGTCTACCTGTTCTGGGACTCCTGCCTGGCCTCATGTTGCTAGCACAGCATCCCAAGACCAAGAACCCCTTGAGATGCGTAGCTGTGGAGACAAGCGCCCTTCTAAATAGTAGTGTTCTGTTTTCTCATTTAACAACAGTGTTGACAGCCCAGCTCAGAAAATAGCTAAGCACGTTTCCTCCCCTTAAACCGCATGGCTGCGTGGGAGTGTCTGCTGGTGTGGTGTGAGGGAGCGTGTTATCTCCCATGCCCACTGTGTTGACTCATTGTTTCAAACACTTTGCTCTCTAGCTTTAAGGAGAAGGCAGCCTCGGTTATTTTGTTCAAAAATGCCCATCTTCCTACGCGCGATTCCCTTTTTTATGATTAATGCCAAGTTTAGAAATGTGAAAGGACTGCAGCTGGTGCACAGGTGGCTTCTTTGTTGTTCTCAGCTCTGAGCTCCCTTGGAGCGAGAAGGAAATTTGGGCTCCTGTTCATATCAATGGGGGACTCTCTCTTATGGCTCCTCTCATGGACTTTAACTCTCCTCTGCATGGCAGGACATTCAGCTGCCATATTCATTCAGCTACGCATGTCCCCCATACTGCTCTAAACAATGAAGCTCAATTCTTCTCTAAAGCTCAATTCCTGGGATGAAAGAGCAATTCATTTTCTAATTTCATTCAACTCTGCTTCTCCCACACTGCTCTACTGTAGCAACAATTCTGAAGGGACTGGTGCCTCCACAGTTTAGGGGACTGGTAATGGGTTATGGAGCCTGTCACCTCTGTCAAACTCAGCAGAAGATGGTCATGACCAATGATTTTTATCTGATGAGACCTGCAGTGCCTGACATGACTTTGTGGGTCAATGTCCAGTGGACAGGGGAGTGCATTACCATAAATGGCTCCTCATTCAGAAGAGTGGCCTTTCTTTTCTTAGCGAGAGGCTCTCCCAGGACAGGGGTGAGTGATACCGATAGGAAGCAGCAAAATAAGCCCATGCTAGACCTTTCTGAAGAGAAATTCAGTTCTCTGGGCTGTCACGCCAGCACTAATTCACACATGCACATACACACATACAAAATTAGGTTAAAAAAAAGCATACTTCTAAGAAATTTAATCCATTTGTGACAACTGCTGAATAATCAGAACCTGGGCCAAGCAGGTTTTAAATTGGACTGAAACTGAGATTACAGAAAAATCTGCATTGGTTAAATGAAAAAAAAACACACCAGTGTTCCTATGGCAACCAATGCAGTAAAAGCCTCACATTACAATCACACTTAACACATTAAAAGCTGTAGAGAAACGAGTGAAACTCATACTTCATTTTACCAAACTTAGCCAGAATGGCACAATCCCCAGATGGAAACCAAGAGGCCTGGGCAAACCTGGTAGTCATGATCATTTGATGACCTCCCCAGGCTTAGAGTCACTGTCATCTACCACTCAGAGACCATCAGTGAATTGCTGGCCCCATGGAAGCCAATGAGAGTTTTGACATTGACTTCAAGGGGTGAGGATGACTATTTATTACTGGAGTTGTGGTAGCACCCATGAGCCCCAGCCATAGACTGGGACCCACTGTGCTAGGCACAGTACAAACACAGAACCAAAAGAAGGTCCCTGGCCCAAGGAGCCGACAGTCTAAGTAGTTCATCCTATGTTGGTAGCAAAGAGTTCTGTCGGAAACAGCCCTCTTGGATCTCCTGCCCCGTTAGCTAGGAAGGGTTTAGAGACATACCCCAGTTCCCAACCTTCCTCAACAAGGAGTGAGATGGAAAAAAAGAATTGCCTTAAATAGATGACTACACAAACTCTGGGTGAGATTCACCACACTGCAGCGTAGGCCAGCTCCAGGCCTACGTACCACCTAAATCCAGCTGAAGCTGGCCCACTCCCCAGGAACGGCATTTCACTCTCTGAGCTGTGTGGCTAATAAGACACAAAATGTGACCTGGCTTGGCGGGTGACCCAAGGCTCAGGCAAGGCTGAATGCAGCTCTCAGTGGTGAGATGTGAGAGGCTGAGGAGCATGGAATAAGCCACCATATATTCTTTGGAGCTTCTTTCTCCACAGAAGGCCTCCACTCTGTGATCAGAGATAGTGGAAGGGTCAGGAGGGTTGACTGAACTGCCTTGTCTTGTGTCCCATCAGCAGACAGACAGGGAATGGCAACAGAAATTGCTGGCTCTCGCTGGCGGGTGACGGGATGCTTGCTCCAGGAAATATTTGACTGCAAAGCAAGGAAGTGGCCGGCAGGGCAGCTCAATTAACACAGTGCATGGCAGCAATGCGACACAGACACCCCTGCTGTCCCAGGTCCACATCCAAACCGCACTGTCTGCCTGAGGTGCCGCTCCTCCCATGGCTGTCAGCCCATACACCCCATTCTGTGTACTGCTTGGGCCTCCTCCCTCCGGCCCCATGCTTCCTGCCCCTTTACAACAACACTGCACCGCTCTGTTAGAATTACTTCATCTTCTCTTCTTGACCAGCTGCACACAGCATCTGAGGGTACAAGGGACCGGGTCAATCGTCTGTGCTTAGTGGAGCCCAGGAGTTTACCCCTCCATGTGCCCAGGGGCACAGCATCCCCCTGCAGGGGGCAGAGACACAGGGGGCTACAGCCCTGCCCCTTGCTCCCATGCTGTGAAGGATGGTGCAGACTACACACTCCTTGTGTGAGATGGTGCATGCAGGGAGAGATGGTGCCTCCCTGAGACTTGTCAGCCAGGCAATGCAGCTATGCACTGCCCTCTACGCAGCACCACTGTCACAACATCTGCTGGACTGCTGAGGGTACCCCCCAGGAGGGGTTTCTGCTCCCTCTGTCCCACCTGAACAGCTGAATCTTACCTGAAAACTTTCATAATGTCAAATGTCACTGCTGGGCAGAGACCGGGGCTAAATGCCACCTCCTAGACCATTATGTAGCAGAAGAGTTCCCACAGCGTTGTGATCCACTGAGCTTTCTGGCAAAGACTCCATAGCCTTAACTTTAGCAGCTGCTCCTTGCCACCATTCCAATGCAGGCCGGCCTTTGCATTCTCTGCAACTGTCCCCTACCAAACTGTCCCTCCATGTACTCCTCACGTTAAGCCTACCTCTAGCGCAGAGCTGCTCTCTCCCTCTGCCAGCAGTCAACTCCAAACCCTCATCCCCGCTGTCACCATGAGCAGCTACTGACTCCACGTTCCTACTCAGGGGTACCCACTAGGGACTTATTTCTACTCCCAGTGTTCAGACTTGTAAAATTCCTCTGACCCCTTGTAAATCAGACGCTGCCTCTACCGGCCAGACCCCAGTAAAACAGCTCCTAAACCTGCTAGAGACTTTAAAAGGCCAGCCCTGCTGCTAGGGTACCCTGACTGGCATTGTAAACCTCTTTAAACCTTGTAAACGTTGCTTGCTAAAAAGTTAAATGCACAAATCTAAAGGAAACTGGCTGTAGAGAGGGCTGTGGCCTACTGGAAACTGATACCCTACTCCAGGGCTCCCACCTGGGAAGCACAGCTCCTCTCTGCCTCCGTTCCCTCCCATATCTGCCCCCATCATACCTGTCACTTCCCAACAGACCCCAATGCCTCTCCTCTGACCCCGCCTGCTGCTATCCCGCCCCACTGTACTCCCACACCATCACAAACCCCAATCCCTGCCCCCCACCTACTCCTATCATACCCCCCCACAGACTCCAATCCCTGTCCCCCACCTGCTGCTATAGTACCCCACAGCCCATCACAGATCCCAATTCCCACCCCCACCCATTGCTATCAAAGCCCGGTTCCTTTCACAGATCCCAATCCCTCTCCCTCACATGCTCCTATCATACCCCCCACCCTCTTCACAGACCCCACAGGCCTCTCTGATGGACCGCAACCTTGTGGTCGTGGAGAGGCTTGCCTGGGCTAAAGACCCTCAGAGTTACATTTTCCAGAGCTTTCATACTCCTGGTAGGGTCCCCCTTGGTGAACAGGTGTGAGACAAAGTTCCTGACTAACCACGGTCCAAACTTTACAAGACCCCAACAGTGGATCAGGTGCATATCGAGGACCTTTTAATATTCTCTGGCTGTGTAGGCCAGGGATGCAGCAGGAGGGAGGCTCCTGGTTGTCTTGGATCCCCTTGCCACTGGGTCAGGGTTTTCCTCCTTCCAAGTCTCCTGTGGTCACCGCCTGCACACTGGTTTCCCCCTGTTAAAAGATTTCACATGCAGGCCTCTGCCAAAGGGCTCACACCTGCCCAAAGCCCTGTGGCGATGGAGGAGTGGTGGTGAAGACAGGAGCAGTGATCTTTGCGAGTCTTCAGTCACAAACCTGCACGCAGCCAGCAGACGTGTGATGGTCGTCTTGTGCTTGGATGAGACAGAAGTGCATTTTGGCAGCAGCGGCTGTGACTGAGCAGGCCTTTTCAGGATCCTCTCTGCTCACCCCAAATGGGGAGGGGGCTAGAAAAGGTGCCCCAAACATAGGCTGCCTCATATTCTTCCGACTGGATGGCTGCATCCAGTGGAATCACTCAACTCCATGGCTGAAACAAGAGATACAAGACAATTTCGCCACCTGGAACGTCCACACCCTTATGGGCACTCAGCACAGTGAATGCCCAGAAAGAAGAACTAACGTAATTGCCAGAGAACTGGCAAGACTCAATATTGACATTGCAGCCCTTAGTGAGATCCGCTGGGCCGATGAGGGCCAATTAAAAGAGGATGGAGGTGGCTACACCTTCTTTTGGAAAGCAAAGCCACCTGAAGAGAGACACATTCACAGGATTGACTTTGCCAGTCAGCTTTTGGAACTTCCCATGGGGATCAGTGAGCATCTCTTTGTCTCAAGCTCAGCAACACCAATATGCCACCGTCATCAGTGCATACACTTCAACATTCAGTGATGGGGAAGACAACAAGGAACAGTTTTATAGAGCTCTCAATGCAGTCCTCACAGCCACACCTAAGGCAGACAAACTCATCCTCCTGGAAGATTTCAATGCCAGAGTCAGACAGGACTCCCAACTCTGGAGTGGCACAATAGGCAAAGAAGGGGTGGGAAATGTAAACCCCAATGGTATTCTCCTCCTCAGAAAACACCTGCTCATCACAAATACCATCTTTAGGCAGAGTAACAAATTTAAGACCACCTGGAAACATCCTCGGTCCAAACTCTGGCACCTCCTTGACTATGTTATAGTCAGAGCTCAAGATTACGCCCATGTCCGTATAACATGAGCCGTATGACAGAGGTACAAATCATTGTTGGATAGACCATCGATTAGTGAGACCAGTCATGTACCTGCAGCTCACTCCACCACACTGCAAACACCCAAAGACTAAGCAAAAACTGTATAACATCAAAGCACTTCAGGACCAAGCCAGCTGCAAGGTGTTCCAGCAACACCTGTCTCTAACTTGCCTGATAACATCATTGACATTTAAGAGCAATGGGATCAACTTAAAAATACCATTCACAGTGCATGTGCTGAAACTATAGGATATTCCACTCATCGGCACCAAGACTGGCTTGACGAAAACAATGAGGAAATCCTAGCATTAATTCAACAGAAAAGAACTGCATTCTGTGACTAGCAAAATGATTCCTCTAACCAATGAAACCATGAGGTTTATCACCTGCTCAGAGCCAAAGTCCAAAGGGGGCTACAGTGACATCAAAAATATGTTGTGGCTAGAGAAGGCCTCTGAGATCCAGGATTTCATAGACCAGGATGACATAAGAAGCTTCTTTCAAGCAACAAAAGCTATATATGGGCCAAGCTCCAAAGGCCCAACCCCCTTACGTTCCCAGGATGGCTCCACCCTCCTCAAGGACAATGCTATCGTACCCCCACCCCTTCAAAGACTCCAGTCCTCATTCCCCTCCTGCTCCTATTGTACCTCACCCCCTCACAGACACCAATCCTCATTCCCTACCTGCTCATTCCCTCAATCCTCATTCCCTATCGTATCCCCGCCCCATCACAGATGCCAATCCCCATCCCCTGCCCACTGTTATTGTATCCCTACCCCCTCTCAGACCCCAATCGCTCTCCCCCACCAGCCACTATCAAACTCCCTATCACATCCTCACCTCCCATCACAGACCCCAATCCCTCTCCTCTGCCCCCACCATGCCTGCTGCTATCCCATATCCCATGGCAACACACACAGGCTCTCACTACCAACCTCAGCCATTTTGCTTGCCTTCCTCTCCAGGTTGCCTGTTTCTCATGGCTGCCGTCCCTCCCTCGCACTCCCCACTCTTAGCCAGATTGTCTCCTCTCCTGACCTCCCCTACACCCACATGCTACCTTTCTTGGCACCATGTCCCAGACTTTAGAATTTCTTCCTTCAATTCTCATCATGGCTCACTCCTGTCTTCCCTCCAGGGCCGGCTCTAGGATTTTTGCCACCCTAAGCAAAAAAATTTTTGGCTGCCCCCTGCTCTTTTTTCGTGCCCTCTCCCCGGCCCCGGCTCTGCCCAATCTCCACGCCTTCCAACCCCTTCCCCAAATCCCCGGCCCCGCTTCCTCCCCTGGGCGTGCCGCATTCTCCACCCCCATTGCTTCCTGCGGCTCTCCCCCCACAACCCCCTGCCCTCGCTCACCTCTGCTCCGCCTGCTCCCCTGAACACGCCGCCGCTCCGCTTCTCCCCCTCCCTCTCAGGCAAGGGAAGGGCAGTGCGTTCAGGGGAACAGGCGGAGGCGGAGTGGAGTCAAGCTGGGGCGGCGAAGGCACATTTCTAGCTAGGGGCGGCATGGCAGGCACTGGAATGCTGCCCCTAGAATTGTGCCGCCCCAAGCACCTGCTTGTTTTGCTGTTGCCTGGAGCCGGCTCTGCTTCCCTCTCCCTGTTGTTATTGGCTAGGCTGACAGCACTGCTTATTATTAAGGTTGTCTGACACTTCCCATTATAAGACCCTGTTTTCAGGGAAGATCCTGTCTGCAATGAGCATGCTTCAGCCCAGGGCAAAGCAGGACTTTCCCTGCAATTGGAGCTCTGGGCCAGGCTGGGAGTAGAACTAAGAGTAAATTGTCTCTCTCTCCTGTGCTCTCAGAGCCCCCATCACTTGGAGGAGGAAGCTGACTCACTTTTATACACAGGGGAGAAGAACCAGGTGTAAGTGGAAGCAGGAGAAGGAGGTTGAGACAAAGACCTGGTGAGTAGAATAGGACTGAAGGCGGGGAAGAGGGAAACAGACTGAGAGGTGGAGGTGGAGGGGAGACAGCCCTTCTGGGCAAGGAAACTGGGACTGTGAACCAGTAGGGTGGGGTGGGGAAGGCTGTGAGAGGAGAGTGGAGACGGATCTGACAAGGAACCAATGTGTTGGGGAAGAACTGGGACTGGGATTGGGATTGGCTGGGCAAATTCCTGGGGGTGGGTGATAGTGGATGAGATTCCAGGGAAGGAGATTGGGGCTGGGAGCCAGTGGGGACATGGAACATGGAGGCCAGGGAGGGAGAGTACAGACAGAGCAGATGAAGAGCAGGGAGGGTGGGGGGAACTGAGACTGGTTGGTCAAAGAGACTGGGACTGGGATTATAAATTTGAAGATTGGAGACTGGGACTGGCTAGGTGAGGAGAATGGGGCTGGGCCAAGGAGCCAGGAGTGGGACAGGGACAGGTTGGAGGAGATGGAGTAGAAGGTGTCAAGCTTGGGGGAAAACAGGGAGCAGAGTCTGAGCACTCTCTCCTTCAGAGCCCAGAATGGAACCCATGATTCCCGTGGCTCATCATTCCTCTGCTGTCAGCAGCTACCTGTGAAACCCACTGGAGGAGTGTCCCATTCACCTCTAGTGCTGGACCACAGAGAAGATGACCACCTACTACTGCTGTCACTTACTCCAGTCACATGGCAGAGGCCTGAGCTTTGGAGCTAAAGGTTCCAACCCTGCTGATGAGCCATGTGGGTGTCAGTATGATGCCACGTGATGGAATTTCTGTTTTTTTCAGTTTGTTTATTTTAAACCTAGGAAATTATACACAAAAACTACATTAAAATAACATGATTAAGGTTCCAAAGTGAAGCACTCAAAAGCTAGGAAATGCCAGAATTAAGGTTGCCTTAATTCAGCCCCCTTGTGCTTATGCATTATGATTAGGCTTGGGAGGATTAGATTTTTATCGGTCAATATCAATAAATGTCAATTTCACAGTGCACACATAAACCAGTGAAAGAATATTTCATAGAATCATAGAATATCAGGGTTGGAAGGGACCTCAGGAGGTCATCTAGTCCAACTCCCTGCTCAAAAGCAGGACCCATCCCCAATTAAATCATCCCAGCCAGGGCTTTGTCAAGCCTGACCTTAAAAACTTCTAAGGAAGGAGATTCCACCACCTCCCTAGGCAACGCATTCCAGTTATTTCCATCAATAATAAAAAATTACAGTGACAACGTAAGAAAAATGGTGCTTGAAAACTTTTTAGAGTATGATTTAAAGCTATTTACTTTGTATATTTTGACATATGATATTGACAGTTTGTGATATTTAAGGGTTATAAAACTTTAACTCTTTGCAGCTCATCATCTATTGTCATTAGTTATTGTCTGACCCCTCTCAGTTTCCCACAGCTTTGAAAACTGAAATCAACAGAAATTGAAAACAAATGTTAAAAAATAATACAACAAAATAAAAATTGACTTCTGCTGAGAGTAATTAGGATTCAGTCTTTATCTACATGATGACATGACAATTTTAAAATGAGATCCCTGCATCTTTCAGTGCACAGAATGGATGGTGCTCAATTAATGAGCAGCGATTCCGTTATTCTGTTTTCTATTCATTGTTCAAGTTTGTGGCCCCAAGCCTTACTTACTGCACCCTCAGGCCTTACTTACTGCACCCTCTTTAAACCCTACTATGAAAACAGAATTATTGATTTCCTGATGGGCTTTCCTATGCTACACATCACTATAGTATCTGAGTGCTTTACAAACATAACTTATCTCCCTGTGAGGCATGGGGGTGGGATTTGCCCCATTTTACACGTGAGATGCAGAGGCAGAGGGAAATTAGGGTCAAAAGTATTCAGTCACTTTGGGTACACAATTTGAGATGCCAAGAACCCAAATTTCAGAGTACTTAGCTGTATATAGTCCTTTCCATACTCAAAGCAAAGCTCCCGTTGCCTGTGAGTGCTCAGCACTTCTGCAAATCAGACCACAAGGCTTCAGGTTGTGCACCCAGAAAATGAGAAACACACAATTAGTGACTGTCTGTGAAAAGTTTGGTTTAAGTGACTTGCCCAGTGTCACACAGGAACTCTTTGTCAGAGACATGGTTAGCAACCAATGCTCCATGAGGCCATCCTTTCTCTTCCTGCAGTCCCCTGCCTCATTCGCTGCACAGCTTCCAGCTTCTGCAACAAATGAAGCAAGGCTCCTACCAGCAGCAGTCTCCTTTACCACTCAACTCTGATTCATCTCCAGAGCGGGTCTAGCCCATGCACTGAATGAGGGGCTAGTCTATGATCATGTAATTAAAGACAGTATCATAATGCATGTGCTCAAGGGGGCCCAACTAAGATTAGGCAAGAAACCTTAATTCAGGCATTTCTGAACCTTGCAGTGCTTAATTTTGCAACCTTAATAATGTAGCGATATTACAAGCTCCAACCAAGACTGTGCTCAGCACTGTACATACACATAGTGAGTTTACAATGGAAACAGAGAAGAGTCAGGAGAAAGGAAAGGTTATTAGCCCCCCTTTACAGCCGGGGAACAGGGAGATTAGGTACATATATATTATACTTACAGGTTGTGATTATAGCTCACCTTGAATTGAGCTACCTTAGGTCCTGGAGCAGTGAAGCCATGAAAGCACAGGCATCCGTGTGAGCTGTACAAGCCCATCTGGAACCCTGTGTAATTACTGGTAGGGCTAGTCTGTGCTGCTGCATCTTCACTGCTCTGGGACCCGAGCTAGCTAGATTAAAGCTAGCTCAGGGATGTCTACATGAGCTGAAATTGCACCTTGTGATTATAGTATAGGCATATCTTCAGTGACTTGACCAATGTCCCACAGGGAGTCTGTGACAGAGATTGGAACTGATCTAAGCTCTTCCAAGTCCCAGTCCACCACCTTACTCACAAGACCATCCTTCCTCTCATGTTATCTTTCCCTTCCCATCTAACTCCTCGTCCTTACATTACTGCCTTCCCTTCCCGTTCACAATGTATCCCATTCCTCTCTTTCTTCCCCAGTGCCCAGAACTTTGCCAATAGGGGAGTGGGGGTGGGAGGAAAGAGATTACAGTGTTAACTCAGCTTCACCAGTCAGGGGATGAATGTCCCTGCTGAGTGATTCTCACCCACTGCAGAAAATGTTAAATGTAGTATGTATGTGCTGGTATTGTCGTTGTCTTTATTATAATGTCTGAATTATAGAAGGAATGCAAATGAATGTCCCTCACAGAAGTACAGCAGTGTTGTTATGACGGAATGTGAGGCTTTCAAGGGGTAAATACCCATTTCCAGATCCTTTAAAATCCCAGGGTTTTAGAAGATAATAATTCAGCAATAAAACTTCACTTTAAGCTGAAACTGTGGCATAGAAAGTTCTTAGTCTAGGAACAAACATTCTGTCTTTAAAAGACAGGTAAAGCTATAGAGGCCAGTACTGATGTAATGAATATTGCAAGGCAAAACAAACAAACAAAAAGGGCTTTAAAAAGTGCTTCCAAATGTTTTCTTCTGAGCTGTAGCTAAAAAACTAGAGCTATATAAAAGTATAAAGAAAAGGAGTAAAAATGGGTGTTTATCACTACAAAAGGTTTTCTCTCCCCCCTCCCCACTCTCCTGCTGGTGTACATTGTAAGGAGAGTGATCACTGTAGATAAGCTATTACCAACAGGAGAGTGGGTTTGGGGGGTAGGGGGGAAACCTGGATTTGTGCTGCAAATGGCCCACCTTGATTATCATACACATCTGATGAAGTGAGCTGTGGCTCACGAAAGCTCATGCTCAAATAAATTGGTTAGTCTCTAAGGTGCCACAAGTACTCCTTTACTTTTTGCGAATACAGACTAACACGGCTGTTACTCTGAAACCTGTCATTGTAAGGAGAGTAATCACTTTAGATAAGCTATTACCAGCAGGAGAGTGGGGTGGCGGGAGAGAAAACCTTTTGTAGTGATAAACATCCATTTTTTCATGGTCTGTGTGTATAAAAACATCTTCTGTATTTTCCACAGTATGCATCCGATGAAGTGAGCTGTAGCTCACAAAAGTTTATGCTCAATTAAATTGGTTAGTCTCTAAGGTGTCACAAGTACTCCTTTTCTTTTTGCGAATACAGACTAACACGCCTGTTACTCTGAAACCTAAACTACATCAGGCTCACATCAGATAAAGGAGGTGGGTGACCAAATTGTGCTCAGAAATAACCAAGTGCCTCTACAGTTCAAATTCCTAAGAGCAAGCTCCAGTCTGCCTAGATCTTACTATCTACGGGAGTTACTCCGGCACTGCACTATATTTATTTAGACTATAACTGTAACTGTAATGCCCTTAGCATGCCCTGCCTCTCAAAGATTCTTCTTAATTATTTATGGAGCACATAAATCCACATTCACTTTACAAACTAAACCAAGACAGATTCCCTGCAATCTAGGACCCAGATCCTGCACTTGGGAGAGGAAAGAGGAAGAGAGAACCAGATTTGACAGATGCATGTGACATTGCTTAAATCGCTGCAAGGGGCTCAGGTAACACAGTGATGGGCACAGAACATAATGCAGGTGAGTACCTGTTCAGAGGTAGGAACACAAGAGTCCAGATGTGTGGGTGTGACTGCAGAATCGAGAAGCAAGAACAAAGGAGAGGAGATGAGAATGCATATCCTATTCCAACAAGGAGAACCCAATCATGTCAGATGCTGAATACTCCCTGACAAGTCCATAGCATGCCCCGCTCACACTGACTCCAAGGAGTACCCACAGAATCAGGCATGTATTGCACAGTCTCGCTGGGCCAGACAGTGCATTGTCATAGAGACTGTATCTGAAACAGCAACAATGCCAGTGGCAGCAAGTGCAGGGAAAAATCAAACTGGACAGCAGTGATATGTCATAGCCAGGAAGCTGTACCTGTCAAATGCAGCTTTGTTTGTATGTGTAACACAAATCCCCAGACAATCAGCAAAGAGTCTTACACAGGACAGCAGGATGCAAATTAATTTGCATCACATGTCTTATGATTGGTTAGGTCATGGTCTGACATCACAGTCCACTCAGCGAAACACTGAGGTTCTCATAGCTGCCTGGAGGTGACGCTAAGGATTCAGATCTCTGAGAAGTGGCTTAGAAGTCTGGAAGGTAGGAAAATACTAGCAAAACGGCAGGAATGCTTCTTATTTTGTTGGGGAGACAACTGAGTGACATTCTACCCACTCCCTCCCATGGAAGCCCCCACCTGTGATCTCTGTGCATACGAGGAGCTGTGGCCAGGGAACAGCTGCTCTGCACAGAATCATTCCCTGGCAACGTTGGGGATCTCCAAAAATACAGGCATAACACTCTTTCAGGGTTGGGGTATGGCCCAGGTTTATGTAGGAAACCAAGTCATGGCTCCTGATAGAACACGGCTGTTACTCTGAAACCCAATGGAACTGTGTTACCAAGGGAAATGGAGGGGGTACAGGAAGCACCACTACAATACCAAGCCTCTGGGCAAATGCCCTGACCCCTCTGCAACACACCTCCGCGGGGCCCACTGGATTAGCCCATTGATTATATGACTTCAATGGGTGGAGAAGGGCACACTCTCTGCCCTCTCTGAGGCAGGCAAACATCCCTCGTTCCCCTGATGGGATGATCTGTAGGAAACTCTAGGAGTCCCTTTGCCCTTCTATTGGGTTTTCCTGCAGGGCGGGGTTTGGAGGGGGGCCATGATTTGGCCCCTACATTTAAGAATAATCTCCACTGTTTGCCTCCCACATGTCTGATAAGCAGTCTCACAAGAGCATGAAAAAGGCATGCTTTTCTTGTCTCAAAAATCATGCACTCCATGCAACACGCAATAGACAAACACTGGAGGATTGTTAATAAGGCTACAAATGTAATTCAAAGTCCTCAACCACAGGTGCTTCACTTTCTTCACTACATATAGCATGGGGTCATAACTCTGTGATGGATCCTCAAAGCTTCCAGAAACCTGTGTGAGATTTTGGCACCTAAATAAGTGCTTTGATTTTCAAAAGGGCTGAGCACCAGCACCTCCACTGACTTTTAAAAATTGTGCCAGCATGTGCCTGTCCTGAAGCCAGAGAATTGAGAGCTCCTGTAATTTAGGTTTCTAAACATGGAATTAGGAGCCTAATGTTAGGCATTTCTTTTTGCAAATCTTGGCAATAGACAGATCAAGGGAACGTAGATGGATGGATGAATTGAAGAAATATACACACACACACATCATGAACTGCAAACAGGGTGAAGAAAAATCAATGCTTTTTAAAAAAAATTTAAAAATCAGATTTTTTTATTTAAATCGTTTTTTTATTTAAATCGGATTTTTTTGATAAAATGCTTTTTGAGGAAAAAAACGATCTACAGATAGTTTTAATTAAGATACATTAGAGCTCAAAAATATCTCACCATGGAATAGGGATTATAAATTCTAATTCTATAGTATGAGAGAATATATTCATGTAATGTTTAAGAAAAGTTTTAAATGAGCTCCAGTTCATGGATTAGGGACCCAATCTTATGGGGTTCCAGGGGCTTCTGTATACATTATTTAGGTTAATCTTTCTATCTACCCAATGGGACTCAGTGCTCAGTCTAGAAGATACCATCAGAGACAGGGCCAGCTCCAGGCACCAGCTTTTCAGCTTTTTTTGGCACTGAGAATGGGGCGGTGGCAATTCGGCCCCAGCTCCGCCGCTCTTCCCGCCGCAGTGGCTTTTGGGCGGCAGCTCCACTGCTCTTCCGGGCGTGGCGGCAATTCGGCGGCGACTGCTTGGGGTGGCAAAATTGGTAGAGCCGCCCCTGATCAGAGATGCTTGGTTTTGCAGATCTCAAACTGCGGATTTGTGTCTCCACAGATAACGTCCTTGTTCACAGCAAAAATGTTTTTAAATAAATAAATAAATAATAGATAGAGGTGAGAAATAACAGACCTCAACCCTATTGTGCCCCTGCAAATTTGTGTACACAGAGTCAATCCCTTACCTCTCTCTAAAAGTGCAAAGTTTCAAAAAGTTCAATGAATAGAAGATTGTTGGGGGCTGAATAGATCTGGACAAGGAGAAGAAGTCTGGAGATAAATGTGAAAAGGGAGGGACAGGCAGTGGAAACAAAAGTGAAACTGTTTGAGCAGCATATTCCAGAAGTCTTGAGATCTTTCTGAGTGCAGCCTTCATTGATTTGAGATCTACCATACCATTCTCTCACTAGAAGGGAAAACCTATAATGGCAGCAGGCCGTAAAGGAGACCCAGTTTGGGAATATTTTAATGAAGTTCCTCTACCTGTGGGTAAGACAGGCATGTGTGCAAAATTCAAACAATGCAACAAAGAAATGCAAGGCCTGGCTGCCCGAAAGAAACAACATCATGAGAAGTGTTCCTTCTCAGGAGGAAGCTGCACTGAAGATGATGAAAGGAACATGTCTGAACATGCAGGATCTTCAGGTAGGTAAACTTTGTATTTCATACTTCTTTCTTAAGGACTGTCTGTCTTCCTTCTGGACTAGTCTTGAATCCTCATGTTTGAGCAAAAAATATAGTTTTTACTCTATGGTACTATCATTTCAGATGCAGTTGTCATAAAAAATAAATAGCTGAAATAGGCAGAACTTCCTTTTACAATTTCAGCTTTAAAGTAGATCTGAGTGTCAGTGAATGCAATTAGTAATACTAAATGAGCCGTATGGTAATAATAATTAAATAACTGCATTGACTTATTTTGTTTAGGAGAATCCATCCTCAACATACAGGATTCTGAAGACTATCCACCTTCAAGATCACCATCATTTTCTATAGTTTCAGAGTTATCTGCCAATGATAGTGTTTCAGTCACATCATGTATGTCACATAGCCACAGTATATCACCTGCAGCAAAAGAAAAAAAACAACTCCATCATCCAGAAACAACCATAGATAAGTTTGTGATAAGAACCAGCAGATTACAAAAAGAGGTAATTGATGAAAAAATTGCTCAGTTTGTTTATGCAACAAACTCTCCTTTCCGTATGATTGAGAACTAACACTTCATCAATATGGTTCAGTCTTTAAGACCAGGATACAGTCCACCCAACAGAGCAGATGTCACAGGCCAATTGCTGGATAAAGTGTATGAAAGAGAAATTGAGCAGTGCGCAAAAGGTCTAGAGGGTAAAATTGTTAACCTGAGTCTTGATGAGTGGAGAAATGTCCACAATGATCCTATTGTACGTGCTTGTGTGACAACAGAAGAAGGGAATGTCTTCCTTACAGAAACAATTGATACATCAGGAAATGCACACACAGCAGAATACTTACAAGACATAGCAGTAAAAGCTATAACAAACTGTGAAAAAAAATTCAAATGTCTAGTATGCAGCTTGGTCACAGACAATGCTGCAAATGTATCCAAGATGAGAACAAATTATTTAGAAGAGAGTGAAGAGAGTCCAAAGCTAATAACACACGGTTGCAGTCCTCATTTGATTCACCTCCTAGCCAAAGACTTCGGTGTTCCAGAAATAAAGGCTAACGTTGTTCAAATGGCAAAATACTTCCATAACAACCACTTTGCAGCAGCTACTCTGAAAAAAGTGGGAGGAACCAAGCTAACTCTCCCACAGGACGTGCGATGGAACTCAGTAGTGAACTGTTTTGAACACTATATCAAGAACTGGCCTAATCTGATGACAGTTTGTGAACAAAAACATGAAAAAATAGATGGCACCGTCACAGCCAACGTTCTCAACATTGGGCTTAAGAGAAATGTTGAACACATGCTGAGTTCCCTGAAGCCTGTTTCTGTAGCCTTGAACAAAATGCAGGGAAATAGCTGTTTTGTTACTGACGCTGTTGAAATTTGGAAGGAACTGAGTGAGATCTTCAAAAGAGAAATATACAATGACAGAGATAAATTACAAGCTTTAAAAAACTGAATGGGACAAGCAATAGCTCCAGCTCATTTTCTTGCACATATTCTCAATATTCGGTACCAGGGTCAAACCTTAACTGCTGAAGAAGAGGAGTTGGCTATGACATGGACATCCAGCAATCATCCCTCCATAATGCCAACTATAATAAACTTCAGAGCTAAGGGTGAACCATTCAAGAAATATATGTTTGCTGATGATGTTTTAAAGAAAGTCACACCAGTGAGCTGGTGGAAGTCACTAAGGCACTTGGATTCAGAGACTCTTGAAGTGATAATCTCATTTTAACAGCAGTAGCTTCTTCAGCTGGTGTAGAAAGAATATTTTCTTCCTTTGGACTAATTCATTCCAAATTGAGAAATCGTTTGGGACCTGAAAAAGCAGGAAAGCTTGTTTTTCTTTTCCAGATTATGAACAAACAGGAAAATGAAGGTGAAGACGACTGAGTTAGCTGCAGAAACCAATATTTTAAGCTTTTCATGTTGACCTGGCTGACACAGTCTATTTAATTTTTGTGGTTTTTAAAAAATATTTCATTTAACTATTTTAGTTAAAAACAATTTTAACAAAAACAAGCCTGATTTTAAAAAACTTGAATGTTTAACTACATTAAAAAATTGTATGCTTGTTTTGTTAAAATATTATATATTTGCTGTTGAAGAAAAAAATCCAGAATACATAACGTTGTTTTAGTTAAATAAAACAATTTAAATGTCTGTCTGGTGATGTTCTCCTTCTAATACAGCATGGCATGAAAATCCTACAAATATTAATGATTAACCTGTTGAATTGGAGATAGTTCACCTCCCAATTACTTCATAAATATCTGCTTCAATTACCTTTGGTAAATTAAATAACCAAACAATCATTCATTTTCTGAAACAGCTATAAAACTAATCCGAAATGTTTTCAAAATAAATCACTTTAAAAATGTATAGTGTGTACCTTCTAAAAATGAAACTTACATCTATCTCTGAGTTTTGAAGAATATATATTAAGGTTATAACAACCAACAAGAATGCACTTTTATGGAGAAATCCATGATTAAATCGAGTCTTTCTGACTAGTGATTTAAATCATGATTTAAATCAATTTGATTTAAATCAAATACACTCTGATTGCGAACCATGCTTGCTGCTAGACACGCCATGATGAAGTCTGAAATTCTACTAGTACTCCAAAGGCATCTATTCTGATGCTAAGAGTAATCAGACACGGCAGTGACAGAGGCTGTTGTCTTGTGCTCACCACACATTTTGTACAGAGTGCTGAAAAGGAGCCTTCTGGAGATGCTCTTTGGAAAGCAACCAGCAGAAATAAATAGCAGAACAACTCTATTTTTAAAGACATTTCTCCCCAGTCCCATCCCCTTGAAGGAGAAAATTCCAGTGCTGTTCCCAAAAGTTACAGCTCGCTTCCACAGCTTCTGTCACCAGAAATACCTCAACACTCTATTTTCGCAGATTGAAAAAGCTCAGAACGTTATGAAAAAGGCCAAAGCAGTGATGACAACAGACTATGCACACACTAATAAACGCTCGACGTCACAGTGCTGCAGGGCCACAGGAATGGCTCCCTTCCAGTAAGGACTGGATGCTGTAAGTACCTCTCCAGTTTTTAAGAGAAGTCGCTCTTATTGAAAGATCACATTGGCAAGGCTGCATTTCAAACAGGAAGCCTTCACATTCTGCAGCTCTGTAAGTACCTTTTTCTACCGAAAGGCCTTGCATGTTTGGTGTAACAACCCAAATTCTGCAGAGATGAGGGCTTTGGTTGTACTTCAGGCAGGGGCCCAGAGTTTGAAAATGGTTTAAGGGCTTTATTCACTCTGTCTCGTAGGAACGGCAATGCTGGATCAGAGCAACGGCCCATGTAGACAGGGAATGCGCTGTTCTGCCAACTGCCTTCCCTGTTGCTGGTCTGGTGGTATATTAGGAGAGCCTTCATCTGTGACTACTGATACAGTGGCTCCAAAGAGCCCTCTTTCCCCATTTTGCCCGCACAGGTGATGGCTTGTATCAGATGGAATGAGAGGGAAGCATTTGTGTCAAAATACTGGCAGTGAAAAACTGGCTCCAAGACCAGCCAGTTACAACTTACAGCACCAGATTCTCCAGACCAACCACACAGTGTTCCGTACAATTCCAGAGCAAGGCGTAGCAAAGGTGGGAAAGACCATCTTTGCAACTCCCTCCTCTCAAGGCTGCTGGACACCAGCCAGGTCCCTGATACCAGGCAGAGCAACCTCGATTCTTCCTGACCCCATCTGGGGATTTGCATATGCCCTGAAGCAAAGCGACTGACAGCCCTTGCAGTGTCGTCCTAGCAAGGGTAATTGCAGAAGCTATTCTTATCCATTGACGTGGCTAATCTTAGTGAGATACAGTGTTTCTCTCAATAATACATTGCAATTGTGAATTTCCACTCAGGTGCGTGCACTCTCTCTCAAACACACAGGCCACTGGCACTTACTTTGGTTGGTAAAAGTCCTTCTTGTCCGCCGACCCAAGGCTCTGTAAGACAAAAACAGACATGTTTCTTTAAGCCCCTTTCATTCATCTGCCTGCCAGGAACACCTATCCCATGCGGAGAGAGCAACAGAAAGCATTCATGTGTGCATGTAGGAATGGGAATAGCACATGGATCCTTTCACCCCCAGAGGCTGGGTTCAAAACCAACTTCTGCCACGAGCCACTGAAAATCATGGATGCCTAATGGCTTTCTCAGTGGCCTGTGTGAAGTGAATGGGTGGCAGGAGTTGCCACCGGCAGCTGCATTCACTGCCTCCCCTGCAGGCAATCTCAGTGGAGACCAAGGACTGAATAGGTCATGCAGACACAACGATCCTCTCACTCCTAGATGCCAGGTTACAATCATGCTGGGGGGGACAGCTTGCACTGCCATTGCCTCAATAGTATCAGCCCTGGTGATGAACAGAAGGCTGTGATGCCCCTGGCTGGAGTGGCAACATTTCTCAGGACACTCAACAAGCATGTTGTGCAGAAGGGCGGGAGGGGTTCACAAGCTCTGTATTCAGATAAGCAGAAATGCCACCAGGCCCACGGTTCGCAGATACAGTTTGACTCACTGTGCATCCTAATCTCTCCCAGCCCCTATCTGGCCACCTCACCCTGCAGCTGAGCACATTGTGAACTGGTTACTGGATTTTACCCTGTGAGGCAGAGAAGTGCTATTGTCCCCGGGCTACAAAAGGGAAGTATGGCACAGATTAACTGATCGACTTGCTCAAGGTTACACAGCATGTCTGAGCTGAACTCAGGTCTCCCAAGTCCCAGTCTCAACCACTCAGTACATCACACTAGATGAACTGTGTCAAACTCCAAGCATGCATCCACAAATGCCAGTAGAAGAGGTGATCTGACATACAGAGAGATTCCCATGTGCTATTGTTTTCCAAGTGTAGATGGTTTAATGTGGTCTCACCAACAACACCATTATTAAAAGTTTGACAAAATCTCAAACCACTTGCTCTAAGACAGTCTAAGAACTTTGTATTTTCCAAAGCGTGTCCCACCCTGTCTCAGTCTTTCAGAAGGAAAATACCACAGGATGGATTTCCAAAGGGGCTTGGATTTTCACACATGCAAACCCTGCTCTGGCAAAGGTAGTGTGTTTTGGCATGCATTCAGCAAGCTTCTGTGACTTCCTGTTTGCATGTGGGAGAGAGCGTACAAGAGTGTGTGGGAGAGAGGGTGTGCCAGGGGCATGCAGGTGTGTCAGAAGGGTGGACAAGAGGGTGTGTGTGTGACAGGTGTGGAAGTGTGTGAGAGAAAATGCACATGTGGATGTGCGCATGAGAGGAGGTATGGTTATGTGTATGGTGACTCTGTACACAATATACATGTCCATATATCAGCTGACCTTTCCTGGCTACCCAAGCAGCTGATTCTGGGGGGAAATATGTTCAGACAAATCACTCTCAGCCCCTAGAGAAAGGAAACAGAGAGATGTCACCCAAGTCCTAGGCAGGTGAGGAGAACCCCACACCCACAGCTCTCCTCTACTCTGGGACTCATTCCTGACAGACAAGACCTCAGGGCTGCAAACTAACTGGGGGTAAGTGATTGCCCCTTGTGAGATATAAAGGGAGAGGGGCACACTGAGCAAAAGCCAGACCTCTTGCACTTCTGGGGAGTGGCTGGGGCCAGGCAAGGTGCTGCCAGCAGCACTTCCACCAGCAAATGGACATGGAAGGGAGGGAGAGAGGGGAATCAGCAGAGCCATACCTGGTAAGCAGACTTTCAGCAGCTGCAGTTATCGCCTTCAGGCTGCTCTGGGGCAAGGGACAGACAGCAAGACAGACAGACAGACCAAACCTTAACTTCAGCAAGCCCCGCCCATCGTCCCAGTGCTAAGAACCCTCTTTTCCTCTTTGTACTGCCTGGTCTTTGCTCTCGCTGCTTGTTTTCTTACTGTCCAACCTTCCCTCCTCTCCCCTTTCAATCTTCCTCCTCGCAGAGTTGAAGATGAGGATGGTTTAGCAGGGAGGATACAGCCCCCAGCTCCGGACCGGCAGTGGAGTAGGAGAGGATGTGTGTGCATGCGAGGAGCAGGCTTGAACTCTGGAGCTGGTGTTGTACTTTTACACTACGGTTGCCAGGCAATAGCTAAGGCTAACTTCAAAACAGTGAGAAGCAACCAGGCAGAATACTAATCAATGGAGCAGTAATCACCGCCCCCACTGAATTCACACCACCAGCCTCCTTGCCTCAAGGGACCCACTGGTTGTTTGCACTATTTAATTGAAAAGCAAGTGGCTACACTGCCTCTTCATTGAGAATTTCTAAGCCTTTCAGTGCCTGTCTAAGCACACTGGGTAGGAAGCAATATGCACCCAGCCCCTTATAGGTGGGATGTACTACGGCCCTATTTCCAGAAGGCTTTCACTCGAAACTAATAGAATCATAGAATCATAAAAGATTAGGATTGAAAGAGACCTCAGGAGGTCATCTAGTCCAACCCCCTGCTCAAAGCAGGACCAACCCTAACAAAATCATCCCAGCCAGGGTTTTGTCAAGCCGTGCCTTAAAAAGCTCTAAGGATGGAGATTCCACCACCTCCCTAGGTAACCCATTCCAGTGCTTCACCAGCTCCCTAGTGAAATAGTGTTTCCTAATATCCAACCTAAACCTCCCACACTGCAACCTGAGACCATTGCCCCTTGTTCTGTCATCTCCCAACACTGAGAACAGCCGAGCTTCATCCTCTTTGGAACCCCCACACTTCAGGTAGTTGAAGGCTCATTCTTCTCTTCTGCAGACTAAATAAGCCCAGTTCCCTCAGCCTCTCCTCATAAGTACTGTGTCCCAGCCTCCTAATCATTTTCACTGTCCTCCGCTGAACTTTCTTCCATTTATCCACATCCTCTCTGTAGTGGAGGGCCCAAAACTGGATGCAATACTCCAGATGTGGCCTCACCAGTGCCAAATAGAGGGGAATAATCACTTCCCTTAATCTGCAGGCAATGCTCCTACTAATATAGCCCAATGTGCTGTTGGCCTTCTTGGCAACAAGGGCACACTGCTGACTCATATCCAGTTTCTTGTCCACTGTAATCCCCAGGTCCTTTTCTGCAGAACTGCCGCTTAGCCAGTCGGTCCCCAGCCAGTAGCGGTGCATGGGATTCTTTCTTCTTAAATGCAGGACTCTGCACTTGTCCTTGTTGAATCTCATCAGATTTCTTTTGGCCCAGTCCTCCAATTTGTCTAGGTCACTCTGGACCCTATCCCTACCCTCCAGCGTATCTACCTCTCTCCCCAGCTTAGTGTCATCTGCAAACTTGCTGAGGATGCAATCATCCCATCATCCAGATCATTAATAAAGATGTTGAACAAAACCAGCCCCAGGACCGACCCCGAGTACTCCGCTTGATAGCGGCTAACAACTAGACATCAAGCCATTAATCACTACCCGTTGAGCCCGACAATCTATCCAGCTTTCTATCCACCTTATATTCCATTCATCCAATCCATACTTTTTTAAGTTGCTGGCAAGAATATTGTAGAAGACTGTATCAGAAGCTTTGCTGAAGTTCAGATATATCACGTCCACCACTTTCCCCATACGCACAGAGCCAGTTATCTCATCACAGAAGGCAATCAGGTTGGTCAGGTATGACTTGCCCTTGGTGAATCCATGATGACTGTTCCTGATCACCTTCCTCTCCTCCAAGTGCTTCAAAATGGTTTCCTTGAGGACCTGCTCCATGATTTTTCCAGGGACTGAGGTGAGGCTGAACTGTCTGTAGTACCCCGGGTTCTCCTTCTTACCTTTTTTAAAGATGGACACTATATTGGCCTTTTTCCAATTGTCCGGAACCTCCCCCAAACGCCATGAGTTTTTAAGATAATGGCCAATGGCTCTGCAATCACATCAGCCAATTCTCTCAGCACCCTTGGATGCATTAGATCTGGATCCATGGACTTGTGTATGTCTAGCTTTTCTAAATAGCCTTTAACCTGTTCTTTCACCACTGAGGGCTGCTCACCTCCTCCCCATACTGTGTTGCCCAGGACAGCAGTGTGGGAGCGGACCTTGTCTGTGAGGACCGAGGCAAAAAAAGCATTGAGTACTTCAGCTTTTTCCACATCATCTGTCACTAGGTTGCCTCTCCCATTCATTAAGGGTCCCACACTTTCCCTGACCTTTTTCTTGTTGCTAACATACCTGTAGAAACCCTTCTTGTTACCCTTCACATTCCTTGCTAGCTGCAACTTCAGTTGTGTTTTGGCCTTCCTGATTACACGCCTGCATGCTCGAGCAATACTTTTATACTCCTCCCTAGTCATCTGTCCAAGTTTCCACTTCTTGTAAGCTTCCTTTTTGTGAGCCAAACTGGTCGCCTGTCATATTTGCTATTCTTTCTGCACATTGGAATGGTTTGTTCCTGCGCCATCAATAAGGCTTCTTTCAAATACAGCCCGCTCTCCTGGACTCCTTTTCCCCTCATATTAGCCATCCAGAGGATCCTGCCCATCAGATCCCTAACAGAGTCAAAGTCTACTTTTCTGAAGTCTAGGGTCCGTATTTTGCTACTCTCCTTTCTTCCTTTTGTGACAATCCTGAACTCAACCACCTCATGGTCACTGCTGCCCAGGTTGCCACCCACTTCTACTTCCCCTACCAATTGTTCCCTGTTTGTAAGCAGCAGGTCAAGAGGGAAAATGGCCCCTGGTTAGTTCCTCCAGTAGTTGCACCAGGAAATTGTCCCCAACACTCTCCAAAAACTTCCTGGATTGTCTGTACACTGCTGCATTGCTCTCCCAGCAGATGTCAGGGTGATTGAAGTCCCTCATTAGAACCAGGGTCTGTGTTCTGGAAACTACATTTAATTGTCAGAAGAAAGCCTCATCTACCTCATCCTCCTAGTCTAGTGGTCTATAGCAAATGCCCACCACAACATCACCCTTGTTGCTCTCAGCTGACTCTCAACAGGCTTTTCTCCAGTTTCATATTGGAACTTCGAGCAATCATACCGCTCTCTTACATACAGTGCAACTCCCCCAGCTTTCCTCCCCTGCCTGTCCTTCCTGAACAATTTATAGCCATCCATGACAGTGTTCCAGTCATGTGAGCTACCCCATCACGTCTCTGTTATTCCAATCACATCATAGTTCTTTGACTGTGCCAGGACTTCCAATTCTTCCTGCTTGTTTCACAGGCTTCTTGCGTTCGTGTACAGGCACCTAAGATAACTAGCTGATTACCCTTCTTTCTCAGTATGAATCAGGAGGCCGCCCTGTTGCACCCTCCTCCTTGTGTTTCCCCCTGGTATCCCACTTCCCCACTTACCTCAGGGCTTAAGTCACCATCCCCCGGAGACCCTAGGTTAAAGCCCTTCTCACAAAGTTAGCAAGCCTGCCTGTGAAGTTAGTCTTCCCCCTCTTCATTAGGTGGATCCCATTTCTTCCTAGCAATCCTTCTTCCTGGAACAACATCCTAAGAATTCAAAGCCCTCTCTCCAACACCACCTGCGTAACCACGCATTTACCTCCACAGTTCGACGGTCCCTACCTGAGCCTTTTCCTTCAACAGGGAGGATGGACGAGAACACGACTTGCACCTCAAGCTCCTTTATCCTTCTTCCCAGAGCCACGTGGTCTGCAGTGACCTGCTCAAGGTCATTCTTGGCAGTATCATTGGTACCCACGTGGAAAAGTAAGAAGGGAAGCGATCCGAGGGCTTGACCAGTCTCGGCAGACACTCTGTCACATCCTAAATTCTAGCTCACACTTCATAGAATCATAGAATCATAGAATATCAGGGTTGGAAGGGACCTCAGGAGGTCATCTAGTCCAACCCCCTGCTCAAAGCAGGACCAATCCCCAATTAAATCATCCCAGCCAGGGCTTTGTCAAGCCTGACCTTAAAAACCTCTAAGGAAGGAGATTCTACCACCTCCCTAGGTAACGCATTCCAGTGTTTCACCACCCTCTTAGTGAAAAAGTTTTTCCTAATATCCAACCTAAACCTCCCCCACTGCAACTTGAGACCATTACTCCTTGTCCTGTCCTCTTCTACCACTGAGAATAGTCTAGAACCATCCTCTCTGGAACCACCTCTCAGGTAGTTGAAAGCAGCTATCAAATCCCCCCTCATTCTTCTCTTCTGCAGACTAAACAATCCCAGTTCCCTCAGCCTCTCCTCATAAGTCATGTGTTCCAGACCCCTAATCATTTTTGTTGCCCTTCGCTGGACTCTCTCCAATTTATCCACATCCTTCTTGCAGTGTGGGGCCCAAAACTGGACACAGTACTCTAGATGAGGCCTCACCAATGTCGAATAGAGGGGAACGATCATGTCCCTCGATCTGCTGGCTATGCCCCTACTTATACATCCCAAAATGCCATTGGCCTCCTTGGCAACAAGGGCACACTGCTGACTCATATCCAGCTTCTCGTCCACTGTCAGCCCTAGGTCCTTTTCCGCAGAACTGCTGCCTAGCCATTCGGTCCCTAGTCTGTAGCTGTGCATTGGGTTCTTCCGTCCCAAGTGCAGGACCCTGCACTTATCCTTATTGAACCTCATCAGATTTCTTTTGGCCCAAAAGAAGACTTCTTGAGTCTCTCACTCTGGTCGGCAGATGGATGACTCTGTCCCCCTTGGGAGGGAGTCCCCGAGCACCACCACCTGTCTCCTCCTCTTGGGAGTGGAGGTCGTGGAACACCCATCCCTAGGACAATGCATCCCATGCCTTCCAGTCGATGGGCTCTCCTTCTGATCCCTTCCCTCAGATGGCTCTTCCAAATCATTCTCCGCAACAGTACCTGTGCAGAGAGCCTGAAAACGGTTTCTTACCTCTGTCTGCATAGGGGGTACCTGGGTTCTCCGCATTCTTGTCTGGACATGGAGCTGCACAATGTTCATCTGCAATCAGTTTGAAATCCCCTCTCGGAGATGTGCACTTTACCGCTCTGCTCTCAGGGAGGCCTCTCCCCACTTTGCATATGTTTGGAAAGCACCTGCTTCTAAACCATTGCTACGGCGATGAGCACCCTAGAAATACCTAGCAATAAATCATTCTTCTGGAGCAGCGACCTCAGACAGAAAATCTGAACCAGTCACATGAGGCAGCTCCCAGGAATTGCTCTGGAACCACATGTGGAAAGACAAACAATGTATAACTACCTGGTCACCCATTCTGGGGCAGTGTGGGAGGTGGGGTTGCTCTGCAGGGCATGGTACTTCAGGAGCTCCCTGCCTGAGTCTGCAACCTCTGGCTGCCAGCTTGGGGCAGGGTAGCCTGTGCCGTAAGCTTGGTGTCAGCCTCTGAACAATCAAGTAACTAAACAGCAACTCCTGGTTCCACTGTCTGCACCTTGAAACAAAGAGGAAATAAAACAACTTTCAAATGCAACAGCTTAGCTGCAGCACGTAGGACCAGGCCCTGGCTTCTGGGTTAGCCCTGAGGCACTCCTCCTCTGTCCCAGTGTCACCCAGCTCTGCCCCTAAGCAAACACAGGCAAGCCTCTGTAACTGGCCTACTGGTTCTTGATTGATCAGTATGTCCTCCTGGCCCTGTGGGGGGATCATCTCACCCAGCTGAGAGGATTTTCCTCGGATGGGGAATGTCAGGGCACTGATGCCTCCCGTGGAGACAGAGAAGGCCTGACTGACCCCCTCAGAGGTTGTTAGTTACCTATTGGTAGAGAAGTAGTCACATATAGGCAAATAGCCCATTTAACCAATACTGGAAGAATATACCATATGTGACAGAGGTTAGTCACACTGCTTAGTGCACAGCTGGCAGGTGTTCAGCACCTACAGTGACAAGAGTGCCTACACTGAACATTACACAGTACAATACCGCTGTGACCTGGGCAGTCAAAGCAGCAGCAGTCCAAAGCCCAAGAAGTCCGTGCACTGTATTTCCTGAAATCAGCCTTCGGTGCTGGAAGCATATCTTACGCCTTCTAATGGAGAACCTGGTTTTCACCAGTCTTCATTCGTAACCTTGTTTTACTAATCAGCACCCTGCAGAACTCATTCTTCTTCTCAACAGCCTTCCCTACCAGCTTTTACTTGGAAATCCTGTTCTTCACTCAAAAAGGCCTTCTCCTAGCAAGCCCACTTCACCTTCCCAATGGTTATCACTGGGAGACGGCCTCTTCCAAAAGCACTCCTACCTTACCCAACATCAGCCACAGTCATATCCCACTTCAACGGCTCCATGGTCTTCTGCCATGGATCGCACCCCCTTGCAGTAAGAGAAAGACATTCAGAGTGAGCACCAAGTTTTCACTTGTCCCCATGAAAGACTCCCATTACTTCTTCAAATGACCTCACAACGCCTCTAGAAGGCACTTTTGGAAATGCTTAATCCACGATAAGGGGTTCACTCCAATTCCCTGCGAAGTCAATGGAAAGACTCTTATTGACTTTACTGGGAATAGGTCTGGGCCTTACCAGTCCAGCTGTCGTTTAGGTAACAGAGACTCACCAACAGTTCTTTGGAATAGCAGTTCTTCCTAGTACGTTAATAAATAGCAACAACAACAGTAATAGTACTATCACCTACACAGCACTTTCACTTTTTTCAAAATGCTGCACACATGCTGGCTCAACACATTTCTTGTAGAAGACAGCTATATCCGAGAGAGCTACTTTGCCCAGTTATAGGAAACTGGGAATTTCTGAGGCATGATCCTGCTAATTATTACCCAGAAAATCTATCTACAATCCCTAGTGAAAGAATAACACAAATAATAAGAAAAAATTCTAGGAATGTGGTCCAGTGAATCGGACCTGGACAAGGAAACAGGATTCCCAGCTCTGCCATTGGCCTGCTGGGTAACCCCAAGGAAATAATTTCCCCTCTCCATGCCTCAGTTTCTCCATCTTTAAAATGGGGATAACAACACTAAGCTTTCTTTGTGAAGCTCTTAGAAATCTATAGATGAAAGTGCTTTTTAGGAGTGAAGTAACACTATTGTTATTATTTACCTGCAAGACAATGGAACCAGGAGCAATAAAAAGTTGGGATGACAAAGAATAAATCTCGCCAGACAAACTTGATTTCATTTTTTCACAGAAAAACACTAATGGTTGAAGGGGGAACAGGAGATAGACTGGTCATATATTTGGATTGTAGGAAAGTTTTTAATATGATGCTCACGGAAAGTTACCAGCACATTTAATTCAGATTGTCTTGAGTACAGATGCTGCCAAATGGGGTGAAATTTGCCATAAGGACTATAATGGCCATGTACTCAGTCAATGGAAGGTGGAATGAAGGAGGGAAAAAGAGGGAAAATTTAGTCAGGAAAAATGTCCTGATGCTGAGATTTATTAGCGTTTGGAAGAGTCTTCAGAGTGGAGGGGATTTTTAAAATCGCTCAGGATTTTTAAAAGCTGTCTAGATAAAGCACTAAGCAACATGCAGAAGGGACAATTCCTGCCCTCATAGGGAGATGGTTTAGTTCAGTGCTTCTCAAGCTATCTGATGTGGCGGACCGGCAATTTTTTTCCCCAATGTGAGCACAGACCGGCAGCCGATGGCTCGGTCCGTGTGGCGGTTCAAATACAAGACAGCACAGAGCTTTTAGCAAGCAAGCGAGCTGGTCTGCCAACCGACTTCTGCCTGTCAGCATTCCATTCTCTCCTTTATTCTTTTCTCTCCCCCCGCGCATTACATTCTCCAACAGATAAAAGGAATACACTGGCTTTGTTTAACATGCTTATTTACCAATTTCTATCTACCGCATTCCTTGCTCTCGGGCCTTGAGCCCAGTCCTGGGAGGCTTCCCACGGTTCATGTCCTTTAGTTGACTTCCCATGGTCCATGTCCTTGGACGGAGCAGTGTGTGCATCGCTCCTATACAACAGTCAGGGTGTGCCCTGAATGTTTCCAGGTGCATGAACGCTACATGAACCCTTCAGGTTCGCAGACCACCACTTTGAGAGGCACTGGTCTAGTTGATTCATGTCTAAATTCTGTGACACCCAACCTGTGCCTGATGACTGAAGCAGGCAAAGACGCTCCCTGGAATGAAACCTCTAAGGTTTGACACTTAACTCTCTGGTGATAGGAAAGGTTCATATCCCTGAGGTGGGCATGAAATGATCTGAGATTTAGAGCCTACATATATATCTCTCATTATATTACTGGGCCGTCTGCTTTCTTGTTTCTATGAAGACTGGTGTAAAAGCACAGCAAGGTGCTGCAGAGGGATGATACTGGAGGAAGCACATTGTCTCTCCTAAAATATCTGCAGAAGCCACTGAGGTTCTGGCTGACCTGTCATTCCTCCAAAGCAAGCTGGAGCCCAGGAGAGAAGGAAACAAGGAATGGAGGGAGGTGACTGAGTTAAATCAACAGCGCCCTGATCCAAGCCCCACCTCACGGTTCCTCACCACTCTGGATGAGTCACCTGGAGCACAGCCTTGCGCATTTCTCCTTGTCTGCTCATTTCATTGATGACTCAGGGTTTAGGAAGCACACTCCAAATCCCCTAATGCAATAATGGAGAGGAGTCAGTTTTATCGTGCTGGGTGTATTTTTAAACATACATTTTTACATGATGCTCAAGTCTGTCTCTAAAGCTCATCAGCCTCAAGAGATAGGGAAGAGAATTCCTCGCTATACAGAAACGTTTCAGCATGATGGAAGGGGCCACTTGAGACAGAGGAACAGCAGCCCAGCCCACCTACCAATCCCCCCAGCATGGAACAGGGAGAGTGCATGTGATAGAGTCGGGGGTGGACGTGCTGCTGCCAGAGACATTGCACATGCTCCATCTTCTTGTACCCCACAGGACAATGCAGGTGGTGATGCTGTGCTGTTACAGGTGCTCTCCATAACCTGGCCACAATCCATCTCCTAGTTCTCCAATAAGGTGCTCGGAACACCGTGTTGTTGGAAGGCCCATCCTTCATAATGTGGATCTATTCTATCTTCCAACCCTAGACAGCTCTCTGCCTCCTCCTCAGCCTTACAGATCACCTTGGTGAACAGCTTACCTAAAATCAATGAAGCAGCAAAGGAGGAGACTAAGGCCTGGTCTACACACAGTTTTTGCACCAGTATAACTACGGTGTTAGGGGAGTAATTGGTTACCGATATAGCTATACTGGTATAACCCCAAGTGTACCTGTAGTTATACTGCTATGAACACCCCAGTATCGCTCATTCTCCTTCCCATACAGGAATAGCTATATCGGCAAAGCACCTTTATACCCCGTACAATTGCATCCTTATTAGGGGATTGTATGGCTTTCAATATACAGTACCAACATAGTTAAAGAGGTACAACTTTCTAGTGTAGGCAAGACATACAGTGACAGCAGGGGAAAGCTGGTTCCAAATGTGACCGACTGCCGCACAGACAGCTTTGGTGTTGCTATCCTGATGTGACTGTGGAAGGTAAAAGAGTTGATTTTTCTCCTGACCCACAGCATCCATGATGTGTTGGATAAAGAACATCTCTGTTACACATTCAACGCCTGGTTCCACCCCTAAAGTTAAGGAGCAAGAGGTCACCCAAGAGATCTTCCAGAGAAACAAAAGAAAACTGGACTCACCATTCCTGATATTTCTAAGCTAAACCAACAAGAACTAAAAGATTTAGGCTTCTTTTTATTCTCCATAAAAGAGCAATAGCAAGGGCACAAACTCAACTTTTCAAAATCCTTTTAATCCCACTGCAGCTTTGATGCCGTCCAGACCAGCTATGCAACACACAGTCACATTCAGAGCTGGCAAACTACCGAGCACCACCAACCCCCTTGCCCAGTAAGATCACCAATAACAAAAGAACATATATAAATCTAAGTCAACGAAATTGTCTTTTTCTCATTTTCCTGAAGCCATTTTGTGTGACTGGCACATAAGCTGCTGTTGCTAAACCCCCTTCTCACTGCATCCCACCCTGTTTTGAAGAGTACACGGTGCAGAGAGGACTATACCCCAAGTTTTAAGGCTGAGCTATTATTTAAAAAAATATCCCAGAAAGCCTTTGCCAGGATTGGTGCATCAATTAAAGGATGTGCTGGACCAATTCACCTCACTTGTACCTGATGAGAATCAGTGCAATGTGTTGCACAGATGAAAAAGCAAAACTTTTCAAAGATAGCTCTGAATTCCAAAATTAAGCACAGCTGGTAAGAAAATCTACAAGAGTTTCAAAATATATTGCATGTCCAGGGCCGAAGCAAAGGCTGGGCTGATTTTTATTTTGTTTTTTGAAGACCTGCTTCAAGGCAAACTGCAGATACCATAGACATCAAATTAATTGCGCTTTTCACTCAATTAAAGGCTACCACGTGCAGTCTCAGCTATCTACTTCTGGGCAGTGGCCTCAGTAGGAGAATAAACTATTAATGAGCCTCAGGAAGTTTTGTACAATTTAGAAACTGCACCAAAATAATCCCTAAAAGACAAGCAGCTGCTGCAGGTGACAGTTTTCTAAGTCATTCCATTAAAAATTGGCCCAGTAACTCATAGGGTAGTCACTGTTTGTATAAACACAGAGGAAAGAGAAAGAAAGGGATGCTATTTTTCCAAGCTGCCAGAGGACCTCACAAGAGACTGTTTTAGCCAATCTCAAAAAACAAAACAAAAAAAAACCAACAACACTGAGTTATAAAACTGTCATCTACCCCTTGCCTCCTTGAGGGATTTCTCTCCCGTCTAGAGCTGCCACCCATTCTCCTGTGGCTGCTTAGGACTCAACACTGAGAGCTTTATCCTAAGACATGCTGGACCCCTTTGACTCTCACTGACTTCAACATCTGCAAAGGGTGCTCAGCCCACTGGACGGATCAGATCCTAGGAACTGAGACATTTATGTCCTGTAAACCCTTGGCATCTCCCCCATGAACACTGGCAGTCTGTATTTAAAGCATACCCACTAGGCAGCTCAGTACACCTGCAATGCACTGCATCAGGAGTTGATGCCTGACTTTCCTAAGGGCAAACAAACCCCCATGCCTCAGGGTGCAAACTGATGGTTTGCAGGGCTTACAAAGGAATTTCCCCTCACTTGGCCCATTTCAGGCACAGCACTTGGAAGGTTTTTAGCCCTCCTCTGACCAGGGAGGGATGGATCCTTGAGCAACACGGACCCACATATTACACACACTCCTCTCACATGCTTAACCCTTTATGGGTCAGGCACAGCTCAGAGATTAAAGGACTATAGCATTCCCACTATGCTCACACCTCACTTTACACAGAGCCAAGCTTTGTTTCACTGGCTCTGCAGCTCCTAGTCCCAGCTCACTTCTTCTCCTCCCCATCCCAGTCATGCCTCCTCGCCACCCTCATTGGGAGAAGGGCTAGACAGCATGCTCCTGCACCACTGTATCTGGCTGGCTCCCTAAGGCCAGCTGCTAAATTAATGTGGCTCGCCTGCCATTGCTTGGGGTAACCCTGCATGTGGACATCCTCTCACTGTTGCTGTGCCTCTCTTGGGCCTTGTGGACCTAACAGTTAATAAGACCCTACCTCTGAAGCAAAAAGTATTGGCTGCTGTAGGAACTGGGAAACCAGGCTAGATGAGCGAGTAATCCCTTCCAATGAAGCAAATCTTCGACCAGCTTACACCCTGAGTGTTTACTGAAATCCCACTGCACCACCTTTGGGAGTCAGTTCTGTCCCTGGAAAGAATCTGTGATCTGTTCTGTGCCTTGCAGACTTCTATCTCCCAGGCTGTCCCCCATGGAACTGCAGGCCTTTGCTCAGGTGTCAGGAGAGCACTACGTAAGTATGGCCAACATTTTCCAGCACAGGGGCCTAGAATAGGGCAGTTGAGACCCAAAAGCAGAGGCTTGATTTTCAAAGGTGCCAAGTACTCGAGCTCCCACTGAGTTCAGAGGGGACTTGGGTGTGCTCAGCATTGTGCGTTACACTGAAGAAGCTCCTGTAGTCCCGGTGCCAGACATACACCCATGTGACTCCTCTTGCTTTCTCCTTCAGTGAAAAGATCCTGAGAGGCGATGGATGAGCCACCAGGCATATGGCACAGCCACAGAACGATGCCAACGCTCTTAACATTTTCATTCTTCAATGCCTAGCTCATCCCAGCATGGCTCTGAGAGAGGCTCTCACACTTGCCTGTGAATACTGACTGATGTTGCACATGGGCGGGTGGGCATGTGTTAGTATTTCCCCGACTGGTCTCTGCCGCAAGGTGAAATGTGTTTTGAAAATTGAAAAAAATCCCTTTATCCATTTCTGAATTTTGGGAGTCGTGGCAACAAAAATAACCAAAGTTTGTAACTTAGCCTGGAGATTGTGTTCAATAAGAATTAGGGTATTTGCTAGGCTTCCCATTATGGAAAAGTCCTATAAGAATGTAATAGAGAATTATATCCCTGCTGTAGAATCCTGTAGGTTGAGTCAAAGAATCAGTGGAACGAACACCTCTCAATATAACAGTCTACAGGACTGAAGAGTAATTTCTAGGGAATCCTGTTAGTTTCACCCCCATTCGGTTCTGTAGTACGTATCCAAAAAGGGTCAAAAAGAGTGGATTTTATTAATGAACCTGTGGACATCTACAAATTGTATAGTGAACAAAGCAGACTCCTCTATGTGGCTCCCCCTTAAAGACCTCAGCGCATGTATTCCATCATTTAAATAAACAAGTCTCTAATTTCATCTGGCTTTCAAAATCACCAAGACTCACCAACCATCAGAATGATGGACTGGACTCCCCAGTATACCGTACTGCCTGAGGGATGTGGCCAGGTGGTGTCCAGATATACAGCCCACTCTGGCTTGGGACTGAAAGGGATGTAACTTTATCCTGGCAGGACATTCAAGCTATCCCCTTCTCAACCTTCCCAATGCCCCCCTCAGTTCCTTGCAGGTCACCCTACATGAAGGGATGAATTTACTAAAATCTAACGTGACCATCCTCCCGAAAATTCCCTTTATGGAACAATCCGCATCTGAGAAGCAGAAGGAAAAGCTGTAGTAACATCCTGCGGGAATCAGGGAACATCAGATGCATTTCAAACTTGCCCGAGAAGAAATCCAGCATTTTTTTCCTCCATCAAAACCAGAACCTGCCGTTAAAGCTATGCTCAGATGCCTTCCTGACCCCACCACCTCACTACAGGAGGAATGTACCACCAAAGCAAGTGGATACCCACACTTTGCTGGCTCAGGTTACCAATGGCTGAATGTTCCTACCGATCATTCATCCTCCCTCTTGGCCAGGACCAAAAGCAATTATAGAACTTGGACTCTCTCCAGGGGGTGAAGGTTGGAAGTGAATCTGCTGCCATGTGAAATGCCCTTCATCTTTTCCCATCTTCTTGACTACAATTGTGAAGGTTGTGGATTTGAGTCTCACCTGATCTCACACTGAAAGGTCACCCAGCTACAAAATGGGTATCTGATCCATCCAGTTAGGGCAGTCAGATGTGATGTTGGCCTCACCACTCCCTTGTATAGTGGCGGCAATGAAACAGGTGCCTAACTGTGTCAGCCTGATGAGCTCAGGGGAAATTTTTTTTTAAAAGAAAAAAAACAACTCTCTCTAGAAGCATTAGCCTCATTTGTACTGTTAGTCCTGAGAGAGAGTGCAAAACACTTTCATGCCACAGAAGTCCCTTTACAGTCATGTTTCATCAATGGTTCTCAATGCCCAGGGTGGTGGGTCTTCACCTGGTGGTTCCCCACTCCGCCATTCTGCCTCTTTTTCATTCCTTCATTCCTTTCAACATCTTACAATCTTTCCATCTCTGATTCTTCCACCTGCTTAGTTTTCATTGGCCTATGGTGACAGAAGTGCGTGGCATAGAGCCACCATGCTGCCAGTATGCCATCTAAGGATGCCTCAAAACCAGGGTATCTGTCCTCTTGTGTTCAGCTTCTTTGTGTACAGCTTGTCCAATTGGCTGTTATGGGACATCTGTATATTATTACTGATTTATGAAAAATAAATAAATCTTTACTAAAAGAAAGGAATTAACTTTCTATGGACACTTTCCATGGGATTTGCATGGCGTACTTATGCAGCTTGGGAACTACGCAGACTTTGGATAAGAACATAAGAATGCCCATACTGGGTCAGCCCAAAGGTGCATCCAGCCCAGTATCCTGTCTATCGACAGTGGCCAATGCCAGGTGCCCCAGAGGGAGTGAACTTAACATGTAATGATCTAGTGATCTCTCTCCTGCCATCCATCTCCACCCTCTGACAAAACAGAGGCTGGGGACACCATTCCTTACCCATCCTGGCGAATAGCCGTTCATGGACTTAACCTCCATGAATTTATCCAGTTCTCTTTTAAACCCTGTTATAGTCCTAGCCTTCACAACCACCTCAGGCAAGGAGTTCCACAGGTTGACTGTGCGCTGTGTGAAGAAGAACTTTCTTTTATTTGTTTTAAACCTGCTACCCATTAATTTCATTTGATGGCCCCTAGTTCTTATATTATGAGAACAAATACATAACTTTTCCTTATTCACTTTCTCCACACCACTCAAGATTTTATATACCTCTATGATATCCCCCCTTAGTCTCCTCTTTTCCAAGCTGAAAAGTCCTAGCCTCTTTAATCTCTCCTCATATGGGACCCATTCCAAACCCCGAATCATTTTAGTTGCCCTTTTCTGAACCTTTTCTAATGCCAGTATATCTTTTTTGAGATGAGGTGACCACTGCAGTATTCAAGATGTGGGCGTACCAGGGATTTATATAAGGGCAATATTCTCCATCTTATTCTCTGTCCCTTTTTTAATGATTCCTAACATCCTATTTGCTTTTTTGACTGCCGCTTCACACTGTGTGGCTGTCTTCAGAGAACTATCCACGATGACTCCAAGATCTTTCTCCTGATGAGTTGTAGCTAAATTCGCCCCCCATCATATTGGATGTATAATTGGGGTTATTTTTTCCAATGTGCATTACTTTACATTTATCCACATTAAATTTCATTTGCCATTTTGTAGCCCAATCACTTAGTTTTATGAGATCTTTTTGAAGTTCTTCACAGTCTGCTTTGGTCTTAACTATCTTGAGCAGTTTAGTATCATCTGCAAACTTTGCCACCTCACTGTTTACCCCTTTCTCCAGATCATTTAAGAAGCTCTCTAGGTCAAGAAACTTGTAAACTCTGCTAGCAACCCCAGTGGACCTTGTAAGCTCTATGGGCTCAATAGCATGCAGCGTGATTCTCATACACACACACCTTTTTCCCATTTCAAGTTGTCTTTTTTTTAATCTAGGAAATTAAATACATGAAATTATTAATGCAACATGAAGGTTGCACATCTGAAATATAATAAGAAAGGAAATGGTACTAATGAAGGTTCATCAGTAAAATTTACGAGAGTCGTCTTACACACATTCCATTTTCTCCATTAATCCTACAAACTACTAAAGTAAGTATACACACGTTGGGAAAGTTATGCATGTGCTTAGGTGTTTGCACAGTCAGGCTTATACGTATACTGTAATATCTTACTAGTTGTGTTATAAAATGTTAACCATAAAAGCATAGGGGATGTGCAATATGGCTAAGTTAGCATTGCTGTTGGAACCTGAAATTTTGTTTTCCCTGACTTTCTGTGATTTCACCTGAGACACCTTAATGTTGCATTAACACACGGCTTGGCATTTCACACATACATTTTTTTATCTCTGCGCATATTGGCCCATACATGTTTATCTTGGTTCCAAGGTAAAGATACATATTTCGTCACTGAAGAAAGGTGGCAGGGGAGGGGAGAAAAGAAAAGAATGGCAGAAAGAAGGCTTAGAGCAGTGCAGTCACCTTTCAACTCCAAGGGCCTGTCATTAATTACACCCTGTCCTATGGTGTATACTTTAAACTCTGCATTACACAATCCCTGTCCCCTTGTTGTGTGTCATTCATTCTGACAACAAGTCTGCTCACCAACCTATCTAATTACAGTGCGGGGAGGAAAATTACTGGGATCCTTCCCTTCTGGATGCTCCTCTCAATCAGCTGCATCCTCCTGAGTGGCAGATGATCCAGTGCAGCAGCTCCGGCTCCCCATTTCTTGGGGAGCCATGGGGAAGAGGAGCTCCCTCTTCAGGGAGGTGGCAGGGAGTGTCAGGGAAGCAGGCCTCCATGAAGTTAACGCAGATCCAAAGGTCAGGCAATTTGAACCATCCTCCCAAGGTAGCAGATTTCCCCTCCATCCTTTGGCCTCAAACCTGCATGTGCAGCCTCGGGAGTGGACTAGCTTTGAGACTGACCTATTAAGGGACATTTGGAAGTAGCCTACCTGTGCACATTGAGGAACATACACTGCCCTGGTTCAACAAACAGTTCAAACCTATTTCCCCAAATCATGCTGACTTTCTGTACGATTTAGGCTCTTGTCCCTTCCCTGCTCTCTCTGCACATTCCCTACCTTCAGGGCACGTCACGCTCAGAAAAACCATAGCGGTGGACATCAGGTCAAAGGGTCTACTACGCCAGTGAGTCTGTCTGGCCCAGCTTAGACTAAACAATAGCAGAGCCTATAATTACCACTGTCACATGGAGCCCCACATCCCCACACCATGGCCAAATACTGGGTTGCGATTTGGTGCTAGTCAGCCACTCTGAGGGAATGACTATTCTATTCTACATAAATCTTTATACCGCGCTCATCACTGTAGCACCTGAGCATCTCCAAGTAGCACAATAAGCAACATGACTACACATCTGCCATGTGTCTGTTCTCTCATTCGGTGCAGTCATTATGCTATATAAATACACATGTATTATACACACAGAGAGAGACAAATCCATCACTATATGTTTATGTTAGAGAAGGCAGGTAAAAGAAAATGCCTCTTGCATTTGGAGCAGAAGGTGATGAGGTTTGGTATGGTCCTTAGTTCCTGCCACAGTATGGGGCTGTCCTCTAAGAGCAGAGGCCAGACTATACCCATTCAAGACAGCTTCTCCACTGCCCCAGCTCTGCAATGGCAAATGCTAGGCCTAGGGCCACAGTGCGAGCCCCTTTTAAAATGGTAAAATTAGCAAAGGTAATACAAAGTCAATTCTCCAACTCATTCAGGAAAAGTGAGCATGCCTCTGTGTGTGTGTGTGTGTGTTGTGACAGGGTCAGGCCAGATAGCTACAGGAGAGTGATAGAAGGTAGATATATTAGCCCCAGATTAAGCAGGTCCCCTTTCCCTGAGTAAGATAATGGGCTGTTCCAGAACAATTAGGAAGTTGCTGGAACCAATTAAGGCAGGTTAATTAGGACACCTGGAGCCAATCAAGAAGCTACCAGAATCAATTAGAACAGGCAGGCTAAATCAGGGCACCTGGTTTTAAAAAGGACCTCACATCAGTTAGTGAGGCGCGTGCGAGGAGCTGGGAACAAGAGGTGTGCAAGAAGCTGAGAGTGAGTAGGTGTACTGCTGGAGGACTGAGAAGTAGAAGCGTTATCAGACATCAGGAGGAATATCCTGCGGTGAAGATAAAGAAGGTGTTGGGAGGAGGCCATGAGGAAGTAGCCCAGGAAGTTGTAGCTGTCACACAGGTACTACAGGAGACACTTTCGACAGCTGCAGTCCACAGGGCCCTGGGCTGGAACCCAGAGTACAGGGCGGGCCCGGGTTCCCCCCATCTCCCACAACTCCCTATTTGATATAAGAGGAGTTGATCTGGACTGTGGGTCCCACCAGAGAGGAAGATCTCTGGCCTGTCCCCCAACCCATTAGCTGGGCCAGCAGAGACTGCGGGGATTGTTCTCCTCCCTTTTCCCATGCTGGCCAATGGTGAGGTTAGCTGAGCGAATGGCAGGTTTGTGCCACTAACAAAAGGAGCCAAACTGAGGACTGCCATGAACCTCTGAGGCGAACAAATCCGCCAGTAAGTGCAGAAGCCACCAAGGCAGAGGAGGAACTTTATCACAGTGTGTGTGTGTGCATGCCACCCCAACACCACCATAGGCGACAATCCTCAGAGAACACACACAAGTCTCCAAAGCTCATTCTGCTCTAGGAGATTAGAGCATGAGGTTCAACGTGTAGCATGATATATTTCTGGCCATGGCATTTCAGAGTTATCTGCAAAAGACTCTGTGCATAAGCTGTGGGCCAGGTCAACTAGCTTTCACTGCACTGGAGAAGAACGCATCCCCCTCTGTGATATAAACGAGGCACAGTCATCATTCCCCAGTGCCTGACTGCTGTACATAGTGGTTGGGGGAGTCAGAGACTTTGCCCTGGGGAGTTGGGCTTCCCCTCGGGATCAGTTTAGCCATCTGAGGTTGCGGAGTAAAGCAGCACTGCAGAACTATTATAGGCATGGTGCCAGTATTTGAATCACTGACCTTCCTACTTCTGTAACACAAGAGTAAAGGACAGAGGATGTCAGATTCCTCTTTGAACAATGATCTGACCACACTGGTGAGTGGCTTGCCCACACATACTAATAGAGCTCTGGCTGTGGGTTTCACTGGAAGCATGGAGCCATTTATAGGCCCAACATAATCTGGCCTTCTTATGGCACCATGGCCTGAAATACCACAAGATGATCACTTCTCACATAATGGCCCTATAAGGGGCTCCCTGACGTTATACAAAGTCTGTGTAAAATGTAAATACAAACAAACATCCCTCTTTGGAACCGAAAACTAGCCAGAAGACCATATGCATATCCCTCACAGTACGACACAGACTATTTTGATATGCTCTTCACTTACTGAGATATTGCAGCAAGACGACCAAAGCTTATCTTCAAACACAGTTAATTGAATTCTGTGCTTAAATCCTTAAAATAAAAGAATTTCTGCTAGATGGGCTCCTACAAGACAGCGCTTTAGAGAGTGTATTTGGAAATTCATGTCTTACCCCTGGCTTAAAGAACTGACTCAGAAAAGTGATAGTAAAAATGGGCCCCATAAACTCACTATTTTCCACATCTAATTTACTCTGTTAGTAACAAGGCAAGAGACGATGTTTCTGACTGCTTTCAGCTCAGTTTGGGATCAGAAAACTAATCTGTGTTCTTCCTGCCACTTTCAGCATGGCCAGTGATAAAGTTTATGTAATCGCAATTTAACTGATCTGCCAAGGACGCATGAAACAAAAGAGAATCCAATTCAACTGTTAATCACTGCATCAGCTTTGTAGTGTGCTAACAGGAGTAAGCACTTGTTTTGGTCAATAAAGTGAGCATGTGTGATGCTGACTCAGGGGCAGCAGAAACAGTGGGTAAGAAGGTGCTATTTATACAGTCACTTTATGGATTTTACTCACCTTTCAACAAAGAAACCTGCTCATGGCTTGCACCTTAACATTCCATTCTAAGCAGCATTTTTGACATGCAGTCGCTTTGTAAAAATAGCTCTTTTAGGCCTCAAATTTCTCATGTTTAGTCTCAGGCCAAAATTGAGTCTCTTTAAAACAGGGTCTGAAGTAAATCAGCCAAAGCATTTTGGAGTTATAGGGCTCTCAAAAATTAATATGTTGCAGACTTCTAGGAGTAGAATCTAACATATTTCATTCACTCAAAAAGCCACAAGCCTTTTATGAACTCCCAATGCACATATTATTTATTATAATTATTATTTACTTGTATTACTGTGGTATCTACAAGTTCCTCCCTCCCCCTGGAGATCAGGGCCCCGTGGCAGGCGCTGTACATGAGAAATAGCACACAAACCAGTTCTAAAGTGAAAAAAATTGTCTAAAAATAAAAAAAGTATTAAAAGTGTCATTGCCAAGTGGTGGACGGTGATGCCTCAACAGCGGTAGCAACTGGGGAGTAAAATCCTGATCTCACTGAGGTCAGTGGTACAACTGCCATTGACTTCAATGGAACCTGGATTTCACCCTGTGTACATCAGTAAGTCTGTGGAGGAAAACTTGAAATTGCATCCGTAGATATTTCCTTACTGCCTTCAAAGAGTTCACAGTAACAGGCTATTATCTGCTTAGTCACATATTTTTAACAAATATAAACAATTATTTAAATCTAACAAGAAAAGTCCCACAGCAAACATGTGAATGTATTGTTATGGGTGAGGTTTTAAATATGTAAAGTCAGAATTAAGTTTCTCATACTTTGCTAGAAGAGTCCCTTGTAGCTATTCTGAGGCTTAAGGAATTCTGAATTATTCCAGACTCTGGAAGATTTAAATTTATAGAGAACTGAAAGGAGAGAAATCTTATTAAATATAAAGTACACTACACCTCCCCAGCGGGGTCTGAGCACCTCTCACAACATGGGATGGAGATGTGTCGATTGTGCCGAATGTGAAGTCACTGCTATTCTCCTCCCCTTCCAAGATTAGCAACACCAAAGATATTCCATTCTGTCATTCCAACCAATACCACTGCACACACTGATTTTAACTGTTGCTAAATCATCAGGGACACCTGTCTGGATTGAAAGTAAACAGGACAAAATCATGCATTTAGTCACTGAACAAGAGAATGTCTTATTAGACTAGCTATTATATGGGCTCCAACCACCATTAAATATTTAGGCATCAAACTGTACAAAGGAAGCACAAGACATACTAGAGAATAATTGGAGTACATTATAAAAAGTCTAGAGGGGAAAACAGATTTTTGGAACATGTTCTCAATTTCATTAATTGGGAGGACAGCCTTGAAAAAAATATTCCTCCCCAAATCATAATCCATTCTTCAGAGTGGATCATATGAAATGAGTTATACAAAAGAATAAATTGTATTTGGAATGGCAAGAACCCCAGAATAAAGCTAGAAACTCTGATGTTCCCATATAAAGATAGGAGACAGCTATCTGTTCCAAATTTTCAAGTTTTCTACTGCGCCAATACAAATTCACTACATACCAAAATGGCCATATAAAAAGGACTCCACCCATTAATCTTAGAACAAGCAATAATCCCCCAAACTATCAATTTAATGTATGGGGACACAAAATGAGTCAAGAATGTACTTACAATACTAGCAACTCATTAACTACAGGGCAAAAAGCACTAGAGAGAATACAGCGGCATCTCATCCGATGAAGTGAGCTGTAACTCACGAAAGCTCACGCTCAAATAAATTTGTTAGTCTCTAAGGTGCCACAAGTACTCCTTTTCTTTTTACTATCATGATAAAGATCAGATTTTAAAAGAAGATTTCCACACACACAACTACCTAGATTATGGAAATGGAAATAATTTTTTTAAAAAAATATGTCCATCGTTATTTATACTGTTTATTTTTGCATTTCTCAGCTGGAAGGACAAAAAGAGCTTTCACTCCCTTTCATTTCTGTTTACAGTCATTTTTCTAGTCACTTTCACAGTCAGGTTCTCATAAACTAGCACAATATGGGGAAATTTAAATATTACTATTGATTAAATGTTGTGTATTCACAAAACCTGCACAGAATTTACATATTAGGCCAAATTTGACCTGACTGCATATTTTGAATCCAGAAATGACCATACGGGATAACCCCGACCTCAGCAAGAAGTTTGTTGAGTGGGTGGTAGAAATAATGGAATAGCATATAGTGCATTTTCGTACGAAGTGTCAAACCTCCTGCATATATAGGCAGGTGATTCCCCTTTACTACAAATGAGGTAGGAGATGGATTATATCCAGTTATACAGACCTCTGCAGATATGGCACATCAAAATAAATGGGACCCTATTAAACCATTTCTATTCCAATAATGACCCTTGTTGCTGCACATAAGGTAAGTGAAACTGGCCACCACAACTGTGGTGAGGAGCAGACGACAGGACATATGGAGAAGGGGAAACACCCAATTGCTAGGTCTTATTGTGGCACTGCTTGCACAGGAGTGCCAGTGAACAAAGTGGTTCTGAAATTCTCTGATGAGCTGGTCTCTCAAACACACTGAATAATTAAAAATACAGATTCGGCGAGGATCTTCCAGCTATTCCCTCAGATTCAGAAATCATGGGCAAGTACAGCTGTATGGCATATTTACAGTGTCTGGTATGTTTCTGCTCCAACACCACTCTCACTCATGCAGCCTGTCTGTCTCTCAGTCAATCACCTCTGTGCCTTCCACCACATGGCCCCATATGCATGGCGCGACCTCCCTGAGCTCATTTGCAAAGCCCCTACTGTGTCTGTGTTTAAGTCCCACTTCTGCCCTGTTGCCATGTACATTGTATTATGTTGCCTGCAGCAAATCTTGTTGATTTATATAGAAATCCTTTTTGTTGTTCTCCTTCTCTGTCCTTTGCCTGCCTGTTCATCCTTACAATGTGAGCTCCAAGGGGCAGACACTCTCCCTCCTTGTATGCCTGGAAAGCACCTGGCACATTGTGGGCACTACTGAAAATAAACAACTTAGTTTGATGGATAGGATCTTCAACCAGTCAGCAAACAGAGCTGGAATACAGACCTGCTCAAACAATCAGAACTGATATGCAGGGTAAACTAGGTCAAGTGGCTAAAGGTCTCCATTCAAGCTAGACACTGACTAATCCACTATACATCTCTTTTAACATACCAGTTTTGTTACTCAAGTGACACTTAACTTTTCAAACCAGAAAAAGCCAAGATGTTGTTCCAAGTGTAAAGCTACTGCTAGGTATATTTTTTTCACCCTTTGCTGTGAATACCCAAGAGTTCATAATTTCAGGGAGGATGAGACTGAAATTCTTTCATGTAAAATGAAGGACAACAAATTCAACTTCTTGTGCTAGTCACAGCAGTAGGCAGTTCATGTTTGTGCAGCATTTGGCAGCTCTGAAGTGCTACCTAAGCCCTACCGGTTGTTATTGCAACACATCAAGCTGTTGCGGCTGGCAAAAAGGATAGATGAGTTTGCATGAGGGGAGCTTCCACATTCCATATACTTCTGGATTAAAGGCAACATTTTCAAGTTCAACCAAAGAAAACTATATTGAAGAAAAGGATAAATATGGATGCATTTGTAAGGGTTTCTTTGAAGCTCACAAGTACTATGACCATAATAAAGAAGGAATGCCAGGTTTTGACTGCCATGCACACTCCTATGTGAGATGGAAATCATAAGGCTCTCTGAAGTATTTACACCTCACCTGGGTGGTATAGCCATACAGAGCTCCTGTGTGCCTGCTATGCCCTCAAGAAATGGTCTCCACAACAATGCCGTCAAGCTGAGACATGCCAGAGGCAGTATGGCTGACTCATAGGGTTCCAAAATCCTGAGTCAGGCCCCAGGAAATCATGAGACTGGCTTAAAAATCAAGATGGGATTTTATTAAAAATAATAAACTTGTGCATACTCTGCATTTGCCTTGTGGATTTTTTGTTTGTTTAAGCCTTTAGGGAATCAAGTTTTCAAACTTTTCTCTGTAACCAGGAGGGCCAGACACTCATGTTTTTATTTTTATGAAGCAAACAATCTCACATTATCACATGACTCCAGGAGCTAGGGCTTTAAGAAAAACATTAAATATCACAAGACATATAATACAATTGCAAGAGTTGGCAAAACTGCTAAGGAGAGGCCATGGGAATCTAAGTTTCCTGAAAACCTGTGACCCCAGCACCACATGCAACTGGCACATGGGGCAGTGGCTACTACTTCTGTCCATAAGTCTTGGTTTGGGAAGGAGATTTCATCTGACATAAAGCCAAATTACTCTTTTCTATTCAGGTTCATATGCTGTGCCTATTGCTGTGGTATCTGGCTCCATTCAAGCAGAATGGGCAGTAATCTGAGCGCTTTGACCTTGAAAATGCTATAATACAGAACTGACAAAGTTTAATTATTGTGCACAAATGAATTTAAACTCTTTGTCCCTACTTTTAGTTTAGCTTTAGTCAAGCTTTCTTATTAAAAAAATTCAAATTCATGAATTTATGTCATGATGTCAAAAGTATAAATATTCCAATAGATTACTGGATGACATTAATCGATAATAGCAAACCCCTACAGAGTGCTTTTCATCAGTAGATCTCAAAGCACTTTACAAAGAAGGTCAGTATCATCCACATTTTACAGACGGGGAAACTGAGGCACAGACTGGGAAGTGACTTGCCTAAGGTCAGCCAGCAGCAGAGATGGGACAAGAACATCCCACTCCAGTGCTCTATCCACATTTTTATTCATCTTGCTTCATTTAACATACACCTACCTTTTCATGTAGGAGCAGAGAGCTGGATTTAGTTTATAAAGAACGCAAGCTGTAAAATCACTCTCAATGCTCACAGATTTTAGTTTCTCTAAAAAGAATCAGATGGACATCCTTTGTGTATCGTGTATTCAGGATTCTTTACACCCCCAAGAGATTGGTTGTGGCAAAGGAAAACAAGACCAATGCATGTGAGGACAAAAATCAATAGATAAATGTTTTTGCAAATGAGTAGCTGTGACTGCCCTCTTCCACTGCATGCCACTGGAGACTTAACAAGAAGAAACAATGGGTGAAATCCAGATTCTACTGAAGTCAATCGCAAGACTCCTATTGACATCAGGGGAGTAATGGTTTCACCCAAGGACCTCAGTTTATATTCACTATCTGCATGCAAGTGCAATAATAAAAAGACTCCTACGTCCATACAGCGCCTTGCTTGACAAGCGACACATACTGAAGCACTCTGCTGACCCACAACTGCCGCTGGGCTGGAAGGTGGCACACACTGTACACGAACTCCATATGCATTCTGTGTTGCTTATGTTTTCAGGGCTCTGCAGAACTCCACCCCCAACCTCCACATCTTCCCTCCTCTCGCGCACACCATGTCCCCCACCCTGCACTCCCTTGACACTGCTCCCTTTGTCTCCTTCACCTGCTTCCAACTTCATCTCTGCCCATAGCTCCGAGCAACCTCCGAACTAACGCTGGCTATGAAACAAACAGGAGCAATCATTTATTCTGTGGACATATTTTTTCCGGAGGAGTGGAGTATAGTTGCGTATATAAGACAAAGTCCCTAATATTGGGATGTCTGGTCACCCTAATGAGATCCTAAGTGCTGCAGAACCCATGTGCTGGCCCTCTGCACTGGGTGAATTTCAATTTTTAGTCATGGCCCACTTGTGTGTGTGGACATATAATAGCACAGAGACCTATGCGTAATAGCAGTTTATTTACCACACCACATCCCTATTACTGGAGGGCTGGTTTCTTTGTTGGCATAGAGGAATAGGATTTTAATGCTCTTTTAGGGTCTGATCCAAAGCCCATTGAAATCAATGGAAAGACTCCCATTGACTTTGGATGAGAGCCATAGTGCAAATAAAGAGGAAAGAAATAACTATTACTTTTGGAATAAAATGTCCAGCACCAGTGTTATGTCTAATGACAGAATCCGTGGGCAAGTTCAGATCATAGAGCAAGATGAGATGTCAGTGTTGGGAGAGGAGGGGGTTATCAGATGGAAATCACTCTCCACATTGTCTGCAGCATTCCACCTCCACAATTTTTCTAATGTTTATAACTGATCTAAACCAAATTTCTCTGAACTTGTCCCAACTGAGCTTATCCTCACTGAGGTCTATGTCCAGAGGAAGTTAGACATTGTGAAAAGAAGCCATTTTTGCCTTATCTAAGGAATTTTTTTAAGCATCTGAAAAAATACAATCGTGACTATGTTAAAACAAAAGAAAACAAAAGGTATCTGGGGGAGTTGTAATGGCAGGTGGTGAGCATGCTCCTCTCTAGACCTGTTTGACAGGTGAAGGCTGCTCTGTGAGCTGCAATCGTGAGCTGATGTGCATGAGGCATGGGTCCACGGTCGTGCCCACACCCTTTAGACACATGCCTTCTGGGGCTGGAGCACTGGCCAGCTTCCTTGCTTGGGCTCCAGGAGCACAGCAATCGTGAGCTGATGTGCATGAGGCATGGGTCCACGGTCGTGCCCACACCCTTTAGACACATGCCTTCTGGGGCTGGAGCACTGGCCAGCTTCCTTGCTTGGGCTCCAGGAGCACAGCCATCCAGATCATGCTGCTTCCTCTTTGGCTGCACTAAGCTGGGGGAGAGGCAACCAGCCCCTCTTCCCCCTTCTAGTTAACTCACATAGGACAGCCACAATTTGGTCCTTAGCTGAGAGTAGCCTGTAAACAAGCTGACTTATGTGTATCTGCACTGCTGCGGCCTGATACCATGGGAACCAGGGAGCAGTATCCAGCCTGTCTGACTCAAGAAAAACCTTTCCCACCCCAGCCTCTGCTTGAACCAAAACTGATCAGAAGAAAGACTTATAGAAAGCAATGAAAAGGCGGTGGGAGACACACCTAAACCCCTCCTGACAAGGGTGACAAGATTAAGGCAACTCCCCTAGCCTCATCTGCATCAAAGAGGGGACAGGGAGACATCTCCATTAGCATACAGAATGGAGAACAGAGATTCCAAGGCAAGAACCGCACTGAACTCTGGGACCTGAAAAGCAGGGAAGCACTGCATGATGGGGGATCTCTGCTCCAGATGATAATGAGCCTATGCCTCCACACACCCAGCTCAGCAGTTATCAGACCAATTCTAGTAATGAATCCTTGATTGACATCCAAAATTCTGAAGCTGCCTAATTGCATTGTGAGCACCCTCTAGGAATGATCAGCTCCCATGACTAGCCTGAACAAAACAACTTTGGTATTCTCCCTTGTTTGCACACCAACAAATCTAGTGTTCTCCCTTGAACCATTGTTGTTTCTCTACAAAAAACCCTACCTATGTTCAAGTAAGTGTTCTGATGCATGGATCCAAACTCTGCATCAGTTCCACTAGGATTGCATCTTCTCCTGACTGATCGTGCTGGGGGCTCTGCCTGTCTCCAGCACTCAGGACTCTGAGCTACCACCATCACCTGGGAACCCCGACCAGTTCAAGCTTCATGGAGTGGTGAGACCCCATTTCTCTCTCTTTCTCTCTGTTTTCTTTTCTACCTCAGGTATAACTTTTTAACCCTGACTTGTTTGATCAGGTATAGTTTTCTATATATGACTTTTGTAATCTTTTATAATGTAACTGCTATGTTTGTTTAGGCTCTCCTATTATTCAATAAATAACTTTTAAGGTTAAGCTGGTTTCTTCCCTCCCTCTCTCTCTGAACTTTACTCTTTTGTGTTTCTGGCTTCCCCATTTACTCTGCAGCAAGGCGTCTCTTACCTAAGCTAAAGATCCCTGTAGCGCCCAAAAATACTGAGGGGTTTGCTCATCAAGTGGGTTACTACCAGAACAACTGTAATGTGAAAGTGGAGATAGGGACGTGCTGAACCTGTGACATACGAGGGTGGCAGCTTGGAAGTGCTGCTCGACCCAGACTGCTGAGTCCAGAGGCACATAAGGGTGGCAGCCTGGAAGTGCTGTTTGACCCAGCCTGTACAGGCTTACTCTGTTCAGGTGCGGTACCTGTGGCACATAAGGGTGGCAGCTTGGAAGTGCTGCTTGGCCCAGCCTATTGAGCCCAGGGGCATATAAGAGGTCAGCTTGAGAATGCTGATTGACCCGGTCCACTCAGACTTGCTCTGTTAGTGTGTGTGTATGTGTGTGTGTGTTCATCTGATTCTGGGGCTGGAAGAACCCAGCCCTGGGGAACCTAAGTCCTGCAGGATAGCTCCACTGGGAGGGGACTTGCGGAAGGGAAAAATAGAGCTCCATATGAACACACAAGTGACACAAGCAGTACATTGATAGAATTATAGAACCCCACCCCTCAGAAGAGTAGACCTAATAAATGAGCATACCCCAAAGTAACAGGCAAATCTGGTAATAGGCCTACAGGGCAGGATACCAGATCTGCTCAACAGTTGTCAGGTTCCAGCTCCTGGAACTGCCCCACTACATTGCTGCAGCTCAGGGTCTGAATGTCACCTGTTCTATTCCCCCCTGGGCTGCCACTCTGCAGTGATAGTCATGGGAGCTGTGCACATTCCAGTGGGCTGGGCATCTCTTTGAAACCACAGAGATGGAGAAGCAGGTTTTTCTCTGCTGCCAAAACAGAGACCTGGTGTCAAAGCCGCTGGCAGGCTGGCTCCCTCGGGATTGTCCGTGTTCAGTTCTAACGGAGCGCACACATTCATTAGGAGTGTTAGATGGCAGGGCTAGGTTGTTTCTTTTATAAATCAGCCTTTTGTCTTCAGTTTTCAGAACGGAACGGGTTTCTCTGAAAACTACATTGAGCTGTAAATTTTGTGCTGAGCACCAAGGCAGGTAATGTGCTGCACTTCACATCAATCAATTCCGAAACAGCAGGAACAAAAACCACTTTCTACCACACTCCTTCCTGCTGCCACCACAGCCAGCTCTGGGTCATCTTTGCTCAACTGCACCGGCTATTTCAATGTGCAGACAACACACACAAGACAGGAAAGAAAGAATCCAGACTCCTTGGGAAATGAGATGGCTCACGAGATGGGCAATCAGATTGAGAACCTTTTGCCTATACTCCAGTCCAGGTTAGTAGTAAATGAAAGCCAGTGACACCGACCTGTCTGCCAGGGGTGCTGCCAGGCTGAGTTCATTCATGTCTGTGATGCACTATGAGATCCCCACATGCGAGGCACTACAGAAATGTACAGTATTCCCACCTGCCAGCTGGTCACCGGGGACTGGCTCTTTAACAGCATCAGGCCCAGTTTAAACCGAGACTGATGAGCCAAGGATCAGGTGATTATAAAAGCTGCTGGTGCTAGCGGTGAGTGAAAGCTACAGCAAGCAGGCTGGCTCCTGTGGGAGGCCCTGGATCAGGGTGACTCTCAGGCAAGCAGCTGGTAGAGTGGGAACCTGTAGGGAATAGACAGGCCCCAGGCAGCGGGAAGGGATGAGTGATGTCTCTACTAGTTTTCGGTGGAAGTAAGCAAGTGGAAGCACTGAGAAAAGGGCCTGAACCAGATGCAGGATGTGGTGTTAATCACTCCTGGGCTGGGGAGACAGGCTAGCAGCTGACAGAGCCTTTACTGGCCTACATGAAACATGTTGGTGGTCTCAGTCCCATTCCTGGCTGCCATGGATCCACATAACCAACCAGCCTTCTTGTGGACAATCTAAGCAGGAGGCCAAGGATTAAATGGACGATGGAGACAGCTTCATCCAACACCTCCAGGTGCCCCTTACATGCCAAGGCTGAAAGCATGGAGCAGCTGTGCCTAAAGATTGCATTGCCATTGCCTATACTTGTATCTATTCAGTGAACAGAGAACTTAATTCATTTTCCAGAGCTCTCAGATCTGGGATCTACAAGATCTGGGATCTGACACTCAATTAACTTTTAATGTGGGCCCCTGAACATAACTGAGAACAAACATTTTACTTCTTGCAACCTTTCAGTGTAGCATGCCCAGGCAGGGAAGCAGCCAGGAGCCCCCTTCCAGAGCATTCAGAACATTCTGCTATCAGGAGAAGAATGAAGATGTTACTGACAACTCCAGGGAAGGTGTCCAGCTGTCTCCTTCTTCCAGCAGGGCCAGCCACCTTGGTTTAACAAATAAGCCCCAGCACAGCCTTAACACAGTTAGACGTGTATGCCTGCGGAGCAGAGGAGCATTCGCTGAAAGGAAAGGCTCACGCCTAGCAGTTAGAGCATGGGAGTGGGCCTATACTGCAGAGTTCCATTCCTGTTTCTGCCTTTGCCACATCATGTGACCTTGCTCACTTATTATTTATTCATATTACATTCACACCTAGAACCAAGATCTGGAACCGAAAGAGCATAAATCTAACTACACAGAGTGTGTGTGTATCATTACCTGCATTGTACAATGGGGAATCGAGGCACAGAGATAAAGTGACTTGACCCAAGATCACCCAGGAAGTCAGCAGCAGAGCCAGGAATTGACCCCAGGCCATCTGGTCTGGCTATTCAGCATACCCCTGTGCCAATGAGTCTCAGAACCTGGATCTACAGACTCTGGCTTGTGCTACGGTGCTAAAAGTAGTTGTGCAGGTGCTTGGGCTGGAGCCTGAGCTCTGGAACCCATCCCCATCCCCAGGCTTCAATGTCCAAATGTCCACATGGCTCTTTTTAGCACCATAGCGCAAGTCATAGAATCATAGAATCTCAGGGGACCTCAGGAGGTCATCTAGTCCAACCCCCTGCTCAAAGCAGGACCAACCCCAACTAAATCATCCCAGCCAGGGCTTTGTCCCGCAAGCTGGACCAGGCTCTGGGACTGGCTGCCATGAGATTTTTGGTTTTGGTTGTTTGTTTTTTTGCCATGTAGACATGCCCTTAGTCCCAATCTAGAGCCTCAGCCACAAGACCATCCCTACACTCAAATCATTAACATGCTGCTGTCTCAGTTTACCCATCTGTTACATGAGGGCATAATACTACCGACATCATAAGTGTGCTGTGAGGCTAGTTAATGTCTGCAAACTCCCCCAATACTGGAGAACCTCTAGATCCAAAAAGCTATTTAAATATACAGTATTGTTATAGGCAGTGCTGGTAGCACCCTCTAAGATTAAAATTGCCTGACACCTCCCATTACAAAGACGCTGTTTTCAATTGCTTATAACTTTAATTGTTTGGGCCAAAATTTTCCATACTGGGTTGCCTCAGACTGTATTGTGTTAGAAAAATTCAGCTGAAATGGTTCAGTTGTTTCCAAGAATGAGACTCGAGAAAAACATTGTTTTGCCCATGTTAAAAAATGTGTTAGACCATTTCTTTGAGACACTCTAGCACCCCTGTTTGGACCAAGGACTTGAAATCTGCCAGGGGTGGGGGAGTGGGAAGAGGGGTTGTGTTGGTGCCAAGGAGCTGTGTTTTCAATATATAAAGTGCTCTGTAATGCTACGGAGTCTGAAAACTCACACCCCGGGTGTCTCCAATTGGGCATGCAAAACCACTGGACACTTGACCTCTCTCTCTCTCTCTGCATCTGGATAACAGCACCCCCTTGCCTCGGAGGGGCTCGTGAAAACACAGAACATTTGTGAAGAACTCAGACGCTATAATGATGAGTGTCATAGCAGAGCCCACGAAGAAATTAATAATTCTGTACTCAGAGAAGGTTTGAATAGTGTGTAGGAAATAAGGCTTTGGGCCACGCACTGACCAATGAAGAGAAAACAAAATACTAAATAGCTGTTCATTCAGTGAACACTGACCATCCTGTGCACTGAATGAAGCAGGAATCCTGTGAAAAAACAGTGTGTGATCATATAATTAAAATCTACTATAATGTATACGCACAAGGGTCCCAATTAAGATTGCACAGGCAACATGAATTCTGGCATTTCTTATTTTTTAAGTGCTTAACTTTGCAACCTTAATAATGTTCTTTTCATGTAGTTTTGTGTGTGTGTGAAAATAGTTACAAATTCACATACCATCTCCCCCTTTTCTTCCTATCCTATCCACTTCCTTGAGAAACCTAACCAACATATAGCACAGGGAATTCCTGCCAATATTCTTGACAGCAACTGGCAGAAAACTGGGCCCAGATGCCTATGATAAACCTGGATTCAACCTCTCCCCTGCCCCGCTTTCTTGGGTTACTTTTCATTTTTTGGTGGGGTGAGGGAAGAAACTCAAGAAAGAAGAAGTAGGGAATGTGAACAAGAAAGTTGCAACATAAGAGACACAGGGAAAAAAAAAGTTGAAAAAAAATCCCAGGAGAGTTGTGGAGAAGAAGAAAGAGCCCAGACGAGCCAGGCAAGACAGAGAGAGACAGAAAGCAGGAAAAGCCTAACTAGAATGGAGACAGAGATACTACAAAATCACAGTGACATCATGCGGGAGTCAGAGTGGTTTCCAAAACAACTCCAAACTTCAGAAGAGAGAGAAAATGTATGAGAAATAGAAATGAGATGAGCCTCTATTCTTAGAGAAAGCTGGAACCAGAGCTTGACAAGTCTGCAGAGCCAACTAAACCAGCTCCAGTCGTCCTTTTTGGTTTTAATTGGCGGAGCGTGCTCTGGGAAGCGGGTGGACGGGGAGACAAAGGTTACTGCATAGTTAGGCAACATCTGAAAGGAAATTCTTTATGGCGTTTTCCCAATCAACGTGTGCAATAAAATTACAATCCCCCAAAGCCCTTCTGCAAAGGCCAATACTGGACACCCCCAAAAAACACAGCCTCAGCAAAACAATGAGCAGCGCCCGAGACAGACGCACAGGGAAAGTAAATACTAAATAGATAGAAACCATACATGCAGAATAGTTCTGATACTTGTCATGCTTCTGTCCCAGCCTGTTCAGATTAGTGGGTTTGCAGTTGGGTTTTCGAGGGGGATGGAAGCCATGGAGTGCGGAGATGCTTATCAAGGGTGAAATTAAGTTCGCTTGGAGTTGGAGGGGGAACAAAGTGAGAAGAGGAAAGGAATAAGGGCCCAATCCTGCAGGGTACTGAGCATCCTTCACTCCAGGAACTCCTGGATGAGCTCAGCACCTGGCAGGATTAGGCCCTAAGTGAACAAAGCTAACACCGAGTTAGCTGGTTTTCCCAGTCAAAGGACCCATCATCTCCTCCGTATTACCCCTACTCCCCCAAACCAGCACTCCCCCAAGCCCACTACCGCAATAGGGAGGCAAAGTCAGGCATCCCATGGACACTCCTGAAAGGGGAGGGCAACGCAAAGCCAGCTGGACTATTTGAAAAGGAAGTTTTGTCACAATGGGGATGACCTGGTAACTGAGCAACTCCTGTTGCCCTGATGGGCCAAATTACTTTCCCACTGGCACAAAACGTGGGGAATTGTGTATCAAACAGAGCTGTGTGTTACAGACAGAGCGCTGCGTTTCTCCTTTAGCTCGATTTGCAAAGGATTCCCCGTGGGGCAAAATCTGGCAGGTTAGGTTCTACCCCCCATCCCACTGATCTGCCTTTGGAAATTCATTTTACTACCTTGCGTCCAGGGTGGAGTCAAAATGGGATGGCAGGTCTCATTCTCCCAGGAGACTGGCTTTGTGGATAAGCGCTGAGTCCCCCCATGAGACGCATTGCCAAGAGAGGACAATTTAAACACAGTGGACAGCCATACCTGGGGGCCAGCTGGTCTGCTGCAATGTGCTCCTGGAGACCAGCTGGCAAACTACTGATTACTCACAGGAGTGCCTGCTGCAGCAGCAGCATCAGGTAGCATGCTGTGCCGTGTATGTGTGACAGAGAAGCTGCCCATAATCCTCTAAACTTGCAGGAGGCAGTTGCAGCAGACAGGCTGACCAGCTCTTTTCTCTCTGGGTCCCTGGTGCTGGGCAAAGGTGAAATCAGGCCATGATGGCCCATTTGCCTGCATGCATCGTGTTGCACTCACCTCAGGCTAACTGTAAGGAGTTCTTAAGAAAGAGGACATAGGCAAGATGCACACCATGCCTGATAAAGCTCTGTGATCACTCCAGCTGGCCAAATCCTCTACCCTCACCTCTAAATTAGGGCCATCAGGCAAGGGGGCCAAGGTGTTGCAGCCAGTGTAGGATGGCAGGTTTGCCCATGTAGCTGTTTTGCAGACTTCATTACTGTAATTATGGGGAGAGTTCTTGGGAATGGAAAAGCCAAACCCTGAACAGGATGCAGATCACAGTTGTAAGCTCTATGATTGCAGTCACTGGTGGTACAGAGCATCCTGCAGGAGCTGCAGTATATGGCAATGTTGCAAGATTCCCTTCTGCATGCACTGGAATGACTTAGTGCACGTAGGGTGACCAGACAGCAAATGTGAAAAATCGGGACAGGGGGTAGGGGGTAATAGGTGCCTATATAAGAGAAAGCCCTGAATATCGGGACTGTTCCTATAAAATCAGGACGTCAGGTCACCCTAAGTGCACAGCAAGCCAAGCATTCAGCTCACAGGGCAAGGTGTGCATTAGCAACTGCTTGCACCTGTCATCCACAGAGTGGCCGCATTCTCAGATCCTGATTTAAAAGTCACCATGCTTGCTTTCCTGCCTGGGGGTGAGGAGGGCCTGAGTCATTCTCTAGAAGAAACTAATAACTGAGCATGGGAGATGGGCTCACCCCATTCATCAGTCAGCATGAATCACTGGCTTTCCTGCCTGCACAATGTATTGTCGCCGCATTGAGTCAGTACGACTGTGCAGGTTGATTAGAACAAGGGGGCAAATTAAAAGAAAACACCATAGAAATAAAAAAACGTCATTAGAGAGAACGGTGCTTCTTCCCACACATCTCCTTAGACATTCTGAGGACCCTATAAGAAAGACCACAAAGGCTTCCAGCAAAATCATTGGCAAAAGACGTGCTGGCAACCCCACTTTTCACCAGACTTTCCACTCCAGCTGTATTCTCCCAAGCGGGCTAGAAAACAAAATCTCAGGCCCAACAAGATGCAGTCTGAGGAGGATTATTCCGGGTGCAGCACATCTCATGGGGAATGCACTTTCAAATGTCAATTTCCTCCTTTCTTAAAAAATCCCAACAATTTATGGACTTCTATTTTGAAAAGGTTCCCATGACATTTGCATCCTAATTTTAATACATACACAAACAGCCACAGCCTTCCCCACAGCCCTGCTCTCTTTCCCAAAACAAATTGCCATCCTATCCTGCCATCAAAGAACCTTTTCAAAGCTGGTGGCTATTCTACTTCCACTTCAAACTGTCATACCTGAGGCAGCTGGTCACTGGATTAAGGAGCTAGGAGCTCAAGTCATTTCGCACCCACCACTAGAAGAATCAAGCAATCTCCAACTCTTGGGAAGGTGCAAACCCCCCTCATCAGAGCCAAAAGCCTCCCCCTCCCTTCTGGCTGCCAAAAACCCAGCCTGTCCCCCCACCCCTTCCCCATTCCTGGGTGCCAAAAACCCCAGCTGTCCCCAGCCCAGCAGTCACAGCCTCCAGCTTCCCCTGGGATGGCTCCCACAATCTGCTACTCAGCTGCCAGGACAAAGAATCACTGCACACCGGAAAGCCGAAGGCAGTGTAAAATAAATTCCATTTCACAGCAAAATACAGATGACAGGATTCTGCATTGATGGTGTTATTCGTTCTACATTTAATTCACTCACAGCCTCCATTTTAAAAGTGCCCTGAAGCTACTACCTAGTTTCCTGAATTCAGCACCAGGATGCTGCAGAAAGCATAAGGGCCTTCCCAGTACAATCTATCTCAGGCACTTATCCTGCCCTCATCACCACGGCAGCTGAGCACTTCACACCCTTTAATGTATTTATTCTGACAACCCCCAATGAGGCAGGCAGGACTGTTATCCCCCTGGTGCAGAGGGGAAAATTGAGGCACAGAGCAACTAAGTGATTTGCCTAAGGTCACACAGGAAGGCTGTGGCAGAGCTGGGGACTGAGGTCTCCCAAGTCCCAGGCTAGTGCCCTAACTACTGGACTATCTAAAGAACTAAGCAATGCACACTGTCTACCTGCTGTGTCCTTCTGGGTAGATGGTAAAAGGGGCTGTACCAAACAATGTGACTGTGTGAGCAGAACAGGCCAGCCATGTCATATACCTTCTTGCATAACCACCTACCCCTCAATGATTCCACTTGTGGGATGAAAAGGTGGTGCTCTGGCAGGCAGAAGAAAGAGCTGCTTTTCCAAAGTTAAGATGCAGAAGGACCACACTGGAGAATAATGCAAAAAATATTATAATAGCATTCTCTGAATCGAGGACGTGCCCTCACCTAGAATACTGCATCCTATGCAGGTCAACGCATCTCAAAAGGACCCTGCAGAATTAGAGAGGGTTCAGAGAAGTGTGATGACAATGATTAGGGCATGGGAAAAGTCTCCTATGAAAAGAGGTTCAAAAGATTGGGATTTGTACCTTAGAAAGGAGATGAATGAGAGGCAATATGATAAAAGTGGTAAAATAACAAATGGGATAGAGAAGGGAGAGCGGGAGCTTCTGTTCTCCATGTCTCATAACTCAAGAACAGGGGGGAAATCAACAAAACTGAAAGGGAGCAAATTCACAACCAATAAATAAATACTTTTTCAGTCAATTCATAACTAGCCTGTGGAACTCACTGCCACAGGAATCCATGGAGGCCAAACATTGAGCAATGTTCCAGAGAAGATTGGACATTTATATAGTTAACAAGAATATCCAGAGTTAGAACAGTTAATGCAAAACAAACAGTTTGGGACATGATACAAATTGCATGCTTCAGGACTCAGAGCAATATCTAACTATAAGGTGTTGGGACGAAACCTTTCATGGGGGGCAAATTATCCCACATCTGCTAACTGCAGGGTTCTTACATCTTTCTCTGACACATCTGCTGCTGGCCACTGTCACAGACAGACCTCATTGCCAGGTGACCTCAAACCTGACCTGAGGTAAACACAGCAACTGCCATGCCAGTATGCCAGGCTAGGATGGCAGCACCTAAAGGGGCCCCATTGTTTTAGCACTCAGCAATCAAAGAAAAGAGGCAACCCCGGCCTTGAAAGTCTAGTGGCCCACCTACTATAGCCCACCTTAATTGATTACTCTCATTGGAGTTGGTACGGCAACCCCCTTTTTTTATGTTCTTTGTATATATATAGCTTCCTACTGTATTTTCCATGCACTGCACTGCATCTGATGAAGTAGGCTTTAGCCCACAAAAGCTTATGCTCAAATAAATGTGTTAGTCTCTACAAACTACTACAAGTACTCCTTGTTCTTTTGATAAGTTAGCTAGTCATTGTATAAAAAAAGGATTTCCTTGTATCAGTTCTACACTGGCTGCCTTTCCGCTTCACTGGATGTCTCTCTGCATTTCTGTTATGAGGAAAGGTAAATAGGAGCACCCAAATGATCCCCCGCTGTTCAAATCCTCATCCCAATGACATCTCTGCCAAGAAACTCCAACTTACCCTGCAGGACCTGTCGCTATTCCTGTGCTGAGACCCCGTGCACAGCTCTGCCAATGCCCCTTAATCCTGGTCTAGCACCTCCTGCCATTCCAGTGCTGAGACCCCATGCACACAGGGTGACCACCTTTTCAAAATGCAAAAGCAGGAGACTTACCCCCTTCCACGGTCCCACCCCTGCTCCTTCTCTTCTCCCCGAGGCCCCGCCCCTGGCCAGGCTGGAAGCCAGAACTGGGCCATGGTAAGAGCCACCCAGGGAGCCCAAGCTGCTGTGGGGAGTCCCAGACCAGGGGTGCTGGAACAATTTGTATAGTGGGGGTGCTGAGAGCCATTGAACCAAACTGTAAACTCTTGTCATGATGGAAACCACTTCAAACCAGGGGGAGCAGCCGCAACTCCAACATCCCTAGTTCCAGCACCTATGCCCCAGACCCTTCACCTGCCCGGGGCAGAGAGGCCCAACAGCAGCCACTGGCCCATGTGCCCACCCTCCAGGACATGCCACCCTGGGCAAGTGGAGGGTCTGGGGCTCCCCACAGTGGCCCAGGCTCCCTGGGCAGCTTTTTATGACAGCCCGGCTCCAGCTTTCTGCCTGGCAAAAGGGTGGGGCCACAGGAGAAAGAGGAGGACCAGGGAGCAGGGACTCGTGGTGAGAGGGGCTAAGGCCCACCTTAGCCTCCACCTCCACACACCGGGAAGAGGCTGGTGCTGCCCCTGAGTCTCAGGCAGGCGCAGAGCAGTGCTCCAGGGAATCTGGGATAAATGCTGTTCCGGAGTCATTCAGCCCAGGGCTAGGACTGGAACTCTGCATTTCAGGACTGTCCCGCCCAATTCGGGATGGGTGGTCACCTGACGTGCCCAGCTCTGCCAATGCCCCTCCAGCCTGGCCTGCAGCACCTCCAGCTATTCCAGTGCCAGCTCCAGCCATCTCTCTCCAGCTCTCCCAATAAATGCGGGTTGTGACCTTGAAAGTCCTCTGATATTTCATTCCTAGGGCCCCTCTGAACAGACTGACAGTTGTGCCAGACTGCAGTGGTTCTGTCCTGTTGGGAAACCTTCCATAGGGAAGGCGACTACTGAACTTATTACCATGTGTTACCCAAACCAGGAATTTTGCTCTGGCCTCCAGAAATGCAGCTAGCACACTAATCCCACTGAACCATTGAGTCTAAAAAATTAGGTCACCCAAGTTTTCTCAAATAAGGCTTTAATTTAGCTCTAATAGCATAGTAACTATATGTTAAATAAACACCAATTGATTATTAAGAACATATTTATTGAGGCTTGGCAGACATGTAATAAGATATGCACGTATTACATAGCTGTGAAGCCATATTAAATATGTTCCTAATGACCAACTGGTATTTATTTAACATTCAATAACCATTGCAATGAGATGTCTCTCTAGATTTAATAAGACAGTTATTGTATGCTAATTAAATTCCCGTTGATTATCAAAACCATATTGAACTGAGGTTGAAACCAGTAAGAACTATATGTTATTACACAGCTGCTAAACCTCAAATATCGTCTTAATATATAATTGGTATTTATTTAACATACAATCGTTGTCCTTGTAAGTTTTCAGCTCAGTGTTTCTAGAGACCAAAGCTTGTTGCTTCTACAAACGATTTCATTGTTAAGATAGTCTGACCAATAAAAATAAATGAGGGCAGTGGGAGGCTTACTGCTGTGTAACCTGACCTATGAAAGCTCAACGTCCAGTACACCCACTTCTAGAGCGCCTGCTGGGTGCTGGGAAGGCCACTGGCATGCCTGCACAGGAAGCAAGGAATCTGGAAGGGTGCCCTCATGTGGTTAAAAATCTAGGCACTCAGGGTGGATTCCTGCAGGCCGCAGAACATTCATAATGCAACGGGCCGACATAGCTTGGCTTTGCATCGGAGATGGTGGTGGGGCCTTGGTGCTGAGGAGCCATGAAGGGAGACTTCCCATGTGGCAATCCCAGTTGAAAAATTTCAATGGCTTCTTACTGGTTGCACTTGGCAGGTAGGCTTTGTAACACTGCCGTGGTCCCCATCTACTGGTTCCTCCAACTGAACCCAATAGAGGCCAGTAGAAGACTGTGATGGAGTCTACTGGAATTTATCACTAAGTTCCAAAGCCCCTGTGAGCTGTGAAGCATGGATGTGGAGGAGACAGAGTAATGGCAGGCCAGCAGTGTGGCCAGTGTGTCTATGAACTACCTAGATCCACTGGCCCAAAAGCAGAAGCTCAGGAGGAGCAGCAGCAGCCTGAGGGCGCTACACCCTGCTGTGGTGCCCATCCAGAGCATAGAGTGCCAGGTGCAGCCTGGGGCTAAAGCCTCCACTCCTCAGGCCTAGAGTCACATGGGCGAGGGATACAGAGCAGCAACTCAGGCTGGACACTCTTTGAAAGCGTCACCACTGGGCAGCTGATCTTTCCAGTGTCGCTGGGGAGATGGGGATGCGCAATATCGTGGGGAAAGCTGTGAGTCAGCACCATGTTGGCACCTGTGATATGACCCTTCCATCTTAGTGCCCCGTTCAGGAGCTTTTTTGCAAATACCCCTAAGGCAAACCCTATTGCTAGCAAAATATTATAAATACATATGCCTGTGCACATGCAGACTGCGCAAGAAACCTACTTAAAAATAGAAATGATGAAAGAGAATGAATGAAGATAAAAATATGAGAGAGGAAATCCAAAGCATCTTTTCCTCCCTTCACTGCTCTCCTGGCCTCAGTCATGGTGGTGTAACTAGGTTTAGACTGTAAGCTGCATACTCAGATCCTGGAAGGTGAGTCAAGGGTCTGGAACTTGAGTTTGGCATCAGGCAAACTCGGTGGCAATTGTATTCTGAGCTCATCTATCTCATCCTGAGGAACTTAAAAGTGTCAGTTCCTGGTTTTGCAGGGTTGTAATGGGGTGTACAGACGAAGCTTCATAAATCTGAAAGCGATCCTCTTGCTGGTTCTGTGGCTGGATACAGCCTGGAGAAACCAGAGGTTTACCCTAAGTTTTGTCCCAGGATGTAAAAGGGGAGTGAATCATTTTCCTGACATGAATGGCATACCAGAGCAGTAGGAAAGCATTCCCACCATCTGACAAGGCTTTTCAATGTGTAGGGGGTCCCTCTTGAACATGCACCTTTGAAGGAAAACCTCTGTGTTACTCAACATTACTGAAAACAAAAAGATCCTTGGAGTCACATTGTTTTAATCAAAGGAAAATGTTACAAGGAAAGATTGGGTAGACGCCTTTTCAGCTTGTGGTCAGGCTACTTCCCAGCTTCATTCTGCACATGCTCAGGCCAGGAGGGAAGTGAGGGACATCTCCTTTTTGGGGAAGAGAGATGGAATAATCCCCAAAACATGAAGCTGTAAACAAGCATGTTTCCCAAATATACCTTTCTCCAGATACAGACCACACACTACGTAAAGTCCCAAATTACCCCTGCCCCTAGGTTTGGCTTTATTAACACAGTAATTAACAATAATTGAAGCAAAAGTTCATCTCAAATCTTCCCCCTAGGCATGGCTGCTCCTAGGACTCCTCCTTCAGGAATGCTCAGCCCAAACCCTAGATCCTCTCTCCTCAAAGAACCTCTCCCACCTCCCTTACTTCTGTGTGGGGTAAGGAGGCTCCTGCTTCAATAACTCAGGAAAACTCCCTGAACTTTTTCCCAACAGGATTACACTGGAGCGTTTCAGGCAAACGTTGCAACCTTGAAAAAGTATGCCTTGAAAACAAACGGAAGGCCTTTGATGAACCAGAGTTGCTACACACCAACGGCTTAATGTTCATCAGTGGTGAGCATCATGTACCCAGCTGACATCAACTGGAGTTGTGGGTATACAGTAGCTATGAAACCCAAGCCAGGAGATTTCAGCCATTCAGAAGGAGACCCACCAGAGTCTATGTGCCAAGCAGGCAACATCATGGCTGGCAGCACGGGAGACTGGATTCTGGAGAACCCTGGTACAGGGAGGGAGGACACTTTCCTTCTCTGGGCGGATGGTACCCTCAGGTATGCCTCTGAGATCACTAACCTGTCTGCCTAGTACCTCTCTCACTGCCCTTTTTCACTATGGTGCCAATCTGAGAAGGATCCACTCGCCTGCCATGCTGGAAAGGGGATGTTTTGGATAGTAGCTGTCTTGCATGGATAGAAGGAATGATAATAGCACCGCTGCTGGCGTGATCTTCAAGTCCTGGCTGGACTGGCACTGGTGAGGGCAGTGCAGATCTCTTTCACCCATACCCAATACAAGATGGGGAAGCCTGAAGCTCCCCAGGGGGCTATGCTGGCTGAGTCAATCACCACCCCCTAGATTTTAAAACCAAGACAAAAAACAATAAAAGAATCTGAAATTAGATTTCCCTCCAGTTCTAATGATCTTATTTATTCTGACAGCAGTTCACATTAAATCCACAAATAGCAGCACTGATAAATAGTAGCAACCAGTACTACTAGCAAAACAAATGACAAAGTGGGAATACCGTGGGCCTGGCCCTGCATGTTCCTGCAACGCCCTCGGCCCTTCAGTTGGAGGGTTCTCATTTCTCAGGATGTTTGATGGCATCATTCTAACAAGTCTCTTACCAGAGTAATCTAGCTACGGGATCATGCTTGCCACATGGGCTATAAGGCTGGAAGTTTCAAAAGACCCCAGTGGAGCTGGACGCCCATCTCCCATTGGATTTGAATGGAAAGTGTGTGTCTAACCCCTTAGCTCCCCTTTGAAGATCCACTGCAGGATAAGGAAAGGTCTCTATGGTCCAGCAGACTCAAATGTCAGAACTACCAAAATATGTGATCAGATAATAAAATCATAATGATAATAATGCTGATAGGTGAATGGCAATCTTATCTACTGAAAGTCAATTTCTGCTGCTTATATTTGAATTCTTAGGTGCCCTCTGCTTTCACCCCAGCTCTTCCCTTCCCCATTAGAGGGTCTAGATTCTAGAGTACTGTTTCTAAGGTCAGGGAAGGGGGTCTCTGGAGACGCTCCCTCCACTGCTGGAAGGGGAGAAAAAAAACGAACTCAACTCCATAAATATTCAGTGTAATTATGCTGTGGTTTCTTTCTCCTTAGGCTCAATAAAAAAACATTCAACGTTTTCAGTCCTTATGCAAGCAAACACCCCACTACAGTCAATGGGCCAAGTTCTGAGTGGTGCAGAGCATCTGTATTTCCCATTGACTTGAATGGGGGAGTAAAAGTCCTCCAGATCTTGCCCACTGGGACTAAGCTTTGTTCATTTTACCTACGTTTACCATCAAGCATCCTTCTGCCCTTACTAATAAATGACAACACAGAAGCATCCTCCCACCCAGACTAATGGTATACCCTGTGCACATTTTCTCATGACTCCTTTCTCTGCACATCCCTGTCTCCGAGCTTCCTGATCTGTTTCAGACAAAACACCTTGGAACACAGCATGGCAGAGTGCTGTGGGAGGGGAAGGAAGTGAGGCAGGGGAGAGAGGGTACAGTGTACCCTGAAGGGATGGCTTCCTGAATTTACTAGTGGCAACAAACATCAGAAGCCTGTGGAGATACAGATTCAAGGTGGGGCACAACGGTTATCATTGAGGCAGGAGCATCAGGTGGTTAAGGCACAGGCATGGGATCTGGAAGACCATAGTTCTAAGCCCAGCTCTGCTACAGATCTCCTGTGTTACCTTGGGCAAGTTACTTCATGCCTGTGTGCCTCGATTTCCCCAGCTGAAAACACAGGGAGAAGAATATGATGCCAACCAAACTCACAAGGGTGTAACAAGGCTTAACTCATTATTGTCTGTAAGTCACCTTGAGATCCTCCAATGGAAGGTGCTACTTAAACCCAATGTTGTTATTATTTTAACGTGCTAAGCAGATGGAGACCAGCAATCAAAGCCACAGCTGAGTAGGCTGGTCAGAGCCTATCCTGGCTCCACAACCAGATGTATCAAGTGCTGAGAAACAACAACTTCCTTTTTTCTTGCGTTTCCCCTCCCCGAGTTAACTGGGGTTTAGTCTGGGATTCCTATTACGTTTGTGGCCAGCCCTTCTGGAGACAACTACATCCTTGATGTTGGTTGAGTATGAAATGTATAAAACCACTGGTGATTTTGTTTATTTTGATTCCAATCTTTCAATCATTCAAAATTCTGGGAAGATGAAGATATGTTACTAGGATGAAGTTTTCAATCAAAAACAAACTCCAGTCTGTGTGCCGACTAGTTGTAAAACCAGCCAATTGAAAGGAAAGGATTCCTTCCTGCGTTTATATCCTACCTTGGATTTGGCATTCACTACCTCTCTTGCCATTTATTTAACAGGAGCTCCCAGGAAAGATAATGATACATACAACTCCTGCGATAGTTGCAGGGAAAGTAAACCCACATGCACGCACACAAGTCAGCCCTCAACACAAACTTGATACTGCTCTGGAATGTAGAAAATTGCAAACGATACTTTAGTGCCACAATCATTCAACCTTAACTTCAGCCATGAGAACTACTAGGATATACAGAGAGAGAGCATATCCAACAAGTGATGTGATTAGAAACCAAGTTATATATATGAAAACTTCAGGTCAGATAGAGTCATCCCTCACTTGTCTCCACCAAATGAGGCAAGGAATGCCATTAGAATCTATAAGCTAATAGACCCAAGGTCAGCAGAAAGCTTACAGCTCCACCACAGGGACTGATATACTAGAGAGACAGTGGAACATGTAGTCTCATGGGGTGAGTTTATGGGAGTGGGAGGGTGTTGGAGAAGAGGAATCTAATCTCTCTTCTTAAAGACATTCCACTGCTCATTTCAGTGCACTATTACCCCTCCTCTTGGGGAAGGCACAAGTTAACGAGTTTGCAGATTGGAGAGGAACCATTTTAGTTCAAGCCAAGAGACTGTCATCCTGAAGCATCACTGAGGAACACAAAGCCCATGAAGAGTAGCTCCATGCCAATTACGTAATCTATGAGACCATGTAAAACAGTTTCAGAGGTTCTCTAGCAGGAAGGAGCATTTTGCTGAATGCCAGCCTGCTAATTTTTCTTCTAACAGATCCCAGTAAAATCCTTATCCTAACACCATCCACATTCAGCTGCTTTGACTTATATTATGGGACCAGGACCTTGGTAGCTCAAGATCTTTTAAAACACCTTTGCGCCTTCCTCCAGAGTTGCATTGTGCACCAATCAGCTGCAGACAGGACTACAGTGAGTGGCTATCTGATGCATAGCAATTCCATCCAACAACTAATACAGGAGACACAAGGGGACAAAATAGACGCAAACAAAATAAACCTGTTAGCACACTAAAAATGCCACAGAGTTGTGACAAACCCACAAATGCAATATCCCACCCATAAGGAGACTGGCTCTTGCTGCTACTGAAGGCATTGCTTAAGGAGCTAGGCTTTAAACCCTAGCTCTCAGAAGGAATTTTGGAGTCAGGTTTAATACAACTTTGTGCCGCTTTCTCTTCTGCTGAGCCAAAGGGTTAAGATCTGAAAGACTCAGCAGTGGCAGAAAGAGGGCTGGTCAGGTTTCAGGAGCTTCCTCCTCCGGTTTCAAGTCTTGTCTTCCTTCTTTCCTTCCTTGCTGTCTCCCTGTGTAGTCAGTATTTCCGGAAACCAAGGAGTAAAGCAATTTGCCTCATCATCATTGCCAGGGAGGTAGTTTCAGGTTTTAGCCATCATTCTCCAAAAGAAAAAGGGCTGTGCTAGACAGGTGCCAGCCAAAGGCAGATACTGTCATTCTGCTTCTTGGAAAGTTGCCGTACTCCTGACTCCCGCCACCCACCCTCCCCCGAAATGGTCTGAAATTCCCCCGGTCCTGAAAAGCCAAAGCTCCAAGAGATCTGGATCTTGTACATTTCCTTATAGCCCTTCCCACAACTCCACCCGAAGCCCAACTGAGAACAGACAGACCACAGAGGAAAGGGCAGGAGGAAAAGAGACACTAACATGGAGGAATTGCTAGGACCCTCCTTTATATTTGTGCCATTATTCATGATGCTGCCCACCCCTGAGGCTTAGAACAGCATCTGAGTTCTTGTCCACCAAATGACCCCTCTTCCTTTCAAACCCACTTGTTCCAGGAATCCTCATCTCCTTATCCTTGTGCATCAGCTCTCCAAATCCCCTCTTCCCTAAAGTGTTGGGGTTTGGCTACCTCAGGGTACGCCAGCACTATGCAGACAATCCCAGCACAGCGTAGCTGAAGCTCAAAGCAACAGAAGGGATTTTCCATCAGTGTAGGAACACCACTGCCCTGAACGAGGGTAGCTACATAGGTGGAAGCATATGGGAGCTAGGTGGCATAGCTACATTGGACAGGGGTGTGCCTATTCCACATCCTGACCAATGAAGCTATGTTGTCCTAACTTTTAAGCATAGCTCAAGCATCAGACTAAACTCTTTGGGGCAGGGAATGTGCCTTTTACTCTATGTTTGTTAAGTGCCATGTAATTTTATAGTTATAAATAGCAAATCTCTGCTCTGCTGTCTAACACCTGGAAAGAGCAATGAAACGGGACAGAAGCACATAGTTCACTTTAATGTGTGGATAAGACACCAAGGGCAATGGTCAAAGGGAGAATCTATTCAACTCTATGGGGAAGAAAACTGGCAGCATGTGACCTCCAGAAGAAGGAGAAGAACCCAGATACCCACAATGGAGACAGAGGTAAGAAACCGTTTTCAGGCTCTCTGCACAGGTATTACGGTGGAGAATGGTTTGGAAGAGTCATCTGAGGGAAGGGATCAGAAGGAGAGCCCATCGACTGGAAGGCATGGGATGCATTGTCCTAGGGATGTAGGTTCCATGACCACCCCTCCCAAGAGGAGGAGACAGGTGGTGGTGGTCGGGGACTCCCTCCTAAGGGGCATGGAGTCATCCATCTGCCGTCCAGACTGGGAGACTCGAGAAGCGTGCTGCTTGCCTGGAGCTAGAATTTAGGATGTGACAGAGTCTGCCGAGACTGATTAAGCCCTTGGACTGCTATCCCTTCTTACTTCTCCATGAGAGCACCAATAATACTGCCAAGAATGACCTTGAACAGGTCACTGCAGACTATGTAGCTTTGGGAAGAAGGATAAAGGAGTTTGAGGCACAAGTCATGTTCTTGTCCATCCTCCCTGTTGAAGGAAAAGGTTCAGGTAGGGACCGTTGAATTGTGGAAGTAAATGCATGGTTGCACACGTGGTGTTGGAGAGAGGGCTTTGGATTCTTCAACCATCAGATGTTGTTCCAGGAAGAAGGATTGCTAGGAAGAGTTGGGATAGACCAAACAAAAAGAGGAAAGAGCATGTTCACAGGCAGGTTTGCTAACCTAGTGAGGAGGGCTTTAAACTAGGTTTGCAGGGGGATGGAGACCTAAGCCCTGAGGTATGTGGGGAAGTGGGATACCAGGAGGAAACACAAGGAGGAGGGTGCAACAGGGGAGGCCTCCTGATTCATACTGAGAAAGTAGGGCAATCGGCTAGTTATCTTAGGTGCCTGTACACGAACACAAGAAGCCGGGGAAACAAACAGGAAGAACTGGAATTCCTGGCACAGTCAAGGAACTATGATGTGATTGGAATAACAGAGATGTGATGGGGTGACTCACATGATGAGAGCACTATCATGGATGGATATAAACTGTTCAGGAAAGACAGGCAAAGGAAAAAAGGTGGAGGAGTTGCACTGTATGTAAGGGAGTGGTATGATTGTTCAGAGCTCCAGTGTGAAACTGGAGAAAAGCCTGTTGAGAGTCTTTGGGTTACGTTTAGAAGCGAGAGCAACAAGGGTGATGTCGTGGTGGGCGTCTGCTACAAACCACCAGAGCAGGAGGATGAGGTAGACTAATCTTTCTTCGGACAACTAACAGAAATTTCCAGATCACAGGCCTTGGTTCTCATGGGAGTCTTCAATCACCCTGATAGCTGCTGGGAGAGCAATGCAGCAGTGCACAGACAATCCAGGAAGTTTTTGGAGTGTTGGGGACAACTTCCTCGTGCAAGTGCTGGAGGAACCAACTGGGGGCTGTGCTCCTCCTGACCTGCTGCTCACAAACAGGGAAAAATTGGTAGGGGAAGTAGAAGTGGGTGGAAACCTGGGCAGCAGTGATCATGAGATGGTCAAGTTCAGGATCATGGCAAAAGGAAGAAAGGAGAGCAGAAGAATATGGACCCTGGACTTCAGAAAAGCAGACTCTGACTCCCTCAGGGAACTGATGGGCAGGATCCCTGAGAAGGCTAATATGAGGGGGAAAGGAGTCCAGGAAAGCTGGCTGTATTTGAAAGAAGCCTTATTGAGGGCACAGGAACAAACCATTCCAATTTGCAGAAAGAACAGCAAATATGGCAGGCGACCAGCTTGGCTTAACAGAGAAATCTTTGGTGAGCTTAAACACAAAAAGGAAGCTTACAAGAAGTGGAAACTTGGACAGATGACTAGGGAGGAGTATAAAAATATTGCTTGAGTATGCTGGGGTGTAATCAGGAAGGCCAAAGCACAATTGGAGATGCAGCTAGCAAGGGATGTGAAGGATAAATAGAAGAGTTTCTACAGGTTTGTTAGCAACAGGAAGAAAGACAGGGAATGTATGGAACCCTTACTGAATGGGGGAGGCAACTTAGTGACAGATGTACTCAATTCTTTTTTTGCCTCAGTCTTCACGGATAAGGTCAGCTCCCAGACTGCTGCACTGGGCAGCACAATATGGGGAGGAGGTGAGCAGCCCTCAGTGGTGAAAGAACAGGTTAAGGACTATTTAGAAAAGCTGGATATGCACACGCCTATGGGGCCAGATGCAATGCATCCAAGGGTGCTGAGGGAGTTGGCTGATGTGATTGCAGAGCCACTATCTCTGAAAACTCGTGGTGATCAGGGTGGTCCTGGACGATTGGAAAAAGGCAAATATAGTGCTCATCTTTAAAAAAGGGAACAAGGAGAATCTGGGGAACTACAGACTGGTTAACCTCACCTCAGTCCCTGGAAAATCATGGAGCAGGTCCTCAAGGAATCCATTTTTTAGCACTTGGAGGCGAGGAAGGTGATCAGGAACAGTCAACATGGAATCACCAAGGACAAGTCATATCTGACCAAACTGATTGCCTCGTCAGGCCAACCAGAACTCCCAGAAGGACGGCACGAAGCCCACATCCTCCAGCAAGCTGTTGTTAAAATGCCAGTAGGCTGGCCCCGGCCTCTCCGCACAGAGAGAGGCTGTCATGGTGGCGAAATGGTGATCCAAAAACGGGGCCGGCCGGATGCTGGAGGAGTAGGCCCGTGAAAGATGGAAGCGTGACAAGTAGATGCGGTCCAACCGGGAGTGGTGCAACCGATGGGCCTCCAGCTGGACAAAGGTGAACATAGAGACATCGTTCGGGTGGTGGTTGTGCCAGATGTCCACCAGGGAGTAATGGTCGACAATCTCCCGGAGGACATCCGCGGCAGCCGGGCACTGCTCGGTCCCGCTCCTCAAGGGTGGTATTAAAGTCCCCGCCCAGGACCAGGCACTAGCGAGGATCCAAGGAGCCGAGGAAGGCAGACGCCTGCTGATAGAAATGCAGCTGCTCTGGGCCCGATGTCAGGGTATAAACATTAACGAGGTTGACCACGAGCCCCTCCATACGGACCCGGAGGTGCAGCAGGCAGCCCGGCACAGCCTTGGACACCCCCAGCACCTCAGGCCGTGGGTTGGGGAAGAAAAGGGTAGCCACTCCGGCTGTACGAACTGTGAGATGGCTAAAGTAGACCCTGTCCCCCGACTCCAGCTGCCAGCTATCTTCGGCGGCCGGATCTGTATGAGTCTCCTGCAGGAAAACCACAGAGTACCCCCCGTCCCGAAGGAAGGGGAACACCTGGCACCTGCGGAGACCTATCCTACAGCCCCAGGTGGTCAACGTTCCAAAGATGATGGGTACCATGAGGAGGGCTGGGGGGGATCCTCGCTGGCAGGGGCACTCACGGTCCCCATTGGGCCACGTAGCAAACTGTGACCTACCCCACAGGTGAGCAAGCAGTCATGGAAGCCGTGGACCTGCTGGTAGGCTGCGGCAGCCTGCTTCCCAGTCCTTTTACTGTCCCCCATAAGGGTCCTCGCTTCCCCTGTATTAGGGCCCAGCCCTCCATGGCATCATCAGGGTGCTGGCTAACAGGGGTCAGGTAGGGGAGCAGGGGCGATGGCTCAGGGACTCAGGGAGGTAATGGTGGGGCAGCATGAGGGAGGGAAGATTCCCCTGGGGCGGGCCCTCTCCTATGCCTGGCGGTATCCCCACCACACACTCCTCCACAGGCCCAGCCATACTGCAGGTAGCAGAGGCAGGGCTCTCCCGCTCGTCTATTGCGGGAGGTACCGCTTGGGCCCAAGCAGGAGCAGTGGTGGGCTGGGAAGGAGGAGGGGCGGATCCGGATGCCCGACAGCCAGTGGCTCTGGAGATGATGGGGCTGGCGCCCTGCCAGGGCTCGGGGGTCCTGGACGCTCCTCCATGCCGGGCCAAGGGGCAGTCCCTTCAGACGTGCCCCATCGCCTGGCAGAGGTAGCACCGGGCCTCCCCCATGGAGTAGTGCACCCGGTAGTGGGCCCCCTTGTAGGAGACCAGGAAGGACCCCTCGAGCTCCTCTGTCACGCGCCGGCGGCGGCAGTTGAAACTGCACCTGCCGGCGGAACGAGAGGACATGACGGAGGGTGGAGTCTTTGTAGCCCAGGGAGAGAGGGCTAACAACGGAGATGGGTTTCCCCAGGCCAGAGAGGGCGGGTAACAGGGCGGCATTGGGAAGGAAGGGAGAGACAGAGGTCAGGACTATTCGGACACCCAGGTCCTCTAGCGGCTCCAGGGGGATGAACACACCTCCCACCACCAGGCCCTTCTCCACCGCCTCCTGGGCTGCGACCTCCGATGCTAGGAAGAAGATGACCTTTCCGTATATTTTGGAGATTGCTATGATGGCCGTGGGCCCCACCACCCTTCGAACGCCCGCACGTAGGCCTCCACGTGGGACAAGGCGGGCACCAGGAGGCAACGGACACCGTGCTTCCTGGTCAAGGTCGGGAAGGGGCCCCAGCCACTATAGATGGTAGCAGAGGCGGTGGGCGGGAGAGATGATGTAGCGGCAGGCGGCGGGGCTGCCGCTACCTGGGCATATGCCCTGGGGGCCAGGGGAGGGGCACCTGCAGAGCTGGTGGAGGGAGCAGCGGGGAGGGACGCTGCGACCAGTGATGGGGCCGCGGCAGTGGGGCAGCCTCTGTCATGGAGGGCCTGGTCTTTTTGGCAGGGACTTACCCTTCTTTTTGCCCTGGCCCTTCCTGCCAGTTGGGGGGGCTCCCCCAGAGTTAGAAGGGGCGAGGGACGTGGCAGCAGCGGAGGTCACCCCGTTGCCCGCTGCTGCCGGTGCCCCAGCAGGGGCAGCAGCAGGTGGTTCAGCAGTGGCAGTTCAGGTAGAGGCTAGGGGGGGTGATGGGGGAGCAGGTGGGGGGGGGGCAGCGGGATCCACCCGAGGGGTCCCACTCACCGTGTCACCCGCCATAATGAGCAGGAAGGGAGGGGAAGGGAGAGGAAACACCGAAGGGAGGAGGGGAAAGGAGGGGACAGGTCAACCACTCCTTCCTGCCAGGCTGCAGGCAGGGGAGGAGGGCGCTGGAAGGGGAGGGCTGGATGGTGGGGGGGTATCAAGGGCTTGTGGGGGGTCAGTCACTGATTCGGGATGGGAATCCAGCTCCTCTAGCTGCACTAGGGGAGGGGGGGTTACAACAACATTGGGGGGTGCAGTGAGACAGGGGTCAAACTCAAACAGGGGAGGGACACAAGTGCATGGGAGGGGGCACGGGTGCATGGAGCAAGGAGCTAAGCAGGGCAGGGGGGAACGGCAGGGGGAGGGGGACAAGCAGGCTGGAGGTAGAACAGGGAAACCAAGGGGCTAGCTTCAGAGGCTCAGGTGGGGCAAACAAACAAAAGCTGCAGAGGGAAAAGGGAAGGGCAGGGCAGGCAAACAAACTGGAGCTAGCAAGGGACTGAGGCAAAAAAAGGGGGGGAAGCAAAGGCTGCAAGGGGAAAGGGGTGACTGCTGTAAGGGGGACAATCCAAGAGGTGGGGGGGCATGTGTGCCCACGTGCGCGTGCAAAAAATTCAATGTTTGGGCTGGCTGCTGCTTCTGGCCCAAATGGTGGAAACGGGCATGGCAAGCCGGGCATGGCAAGCCAGGCAAGCAGCTGAGTCCTAGAGGCAGGAGCTTGAGGCAGATGGTAAGTGGAGATGGTGGAGGGGGCAACGGTGGTGGTGGGGGTTGGGTGGGACACCGATGGACCAGGGGGCAGACTCCATGCCACACCCCCTATGTCCCCACAAACACAGTCAAAACCCCCACAACAAGAGCACACTTTGAAAGTTACTCTGTCCTTGATGGCCCCCTCCATGGTGTTCTGCAGAGCTCTGCACGCTTCCCCAACAGCAGAAGGTCCTCTTCGTCTTCCTCCTCTAGGCTCCATCAGCTCCTGGGCAGCAAGGGCAGCAGCAGCTCCAGCAACTCCAGGTGGCAGTCCGGTGGCCAGGCAGGCAGAAAGGACCCCTCTCACGTGGTGGTGGTGGTGATGGTGTCCATGGCAGCAGCTGGGCTGGAGCAGGGGTCCCTCACTCCCCTCCTCTGGGGAGCAGGCCAGCAGCCCCCCCCACCCCAAAAAAAGGCTGTAGCTGGAGCAGCAGCAACCGAGGGTGGGGGGTCCAGCAGCCAGCCAGCAACCAGGTAGCAGAGAAGGGGGCAGGATGTCTGGCCCAGCCAGGGGAGTAGCTGGAGCAACAGCAGCAGCAGGGAGAGCCCAGAGCTTAGCAGCAGGAGCAGGAGCCCTCTACCTCCCACTTCCCTCTAGGCCAGAGAGCAGATATATTAGTCCCAGATTAAGTAGACCCCTTGTCCCTGGGTAAGGTAACAGGGACACCTGAGTTTAAAAAGGACGTCACTTCAGTTTGTGGCATGCATGCGAGGAGCTGGGAGCAAGAGGTACTAGGAGCTGAGAGTGGGAAGGTGTACTGCTGGAGAACTGAGGAGTACAAGCATTATCAGACACCAGGAGAAGGTCCTGTGGTTAGGAAAAAGAAGGTGTCGGGAGGAGGCCATGAGAAAGTAGCTGTCATGCAGCTGTTACAGGAGGCACTCTAGACAGCTACAGTCCACAGGAACCCGGAGTAGAGGGCAGGCCCGGGTTACCCCCAAACCTCCCAATTCCTGATCAGACACAGGGGGAGTTGACCTGGACTGTGGGTTCCACCAGAGGGGAAGGTCTCTGGGCTGTTCCCCGACCCACATGGTGGATCAGCAGAGACTGCGGGGATTGTTCTTCCTTTTCCCCATGCTGGCCAGTGATGAGGTTATCTGAGTAAAACAGCAGATTTGAGCCACGAAAGTGGCCAAATTGTGGGCTGCTGTGAATCTCTGAGGTGAGCAAATCTGCCAATAAGTGCAGGACCCACCAAGGTAGAGGAGGAACTTTGTCACAGTGCATAGAAAACTGGCTAGATCATCAGGCTCAACAGGTAGTGATCAACGGCTCAATGTCTAGTTGGCAGCCGGTATCAAGCAGAGTGCCAAGGGGTTGGTCCTGGGCCTGGTTTTGTTCAACATTTTCATTAATGATCTGGATGATGGGATGGATTACACCCTCAGCAAGTTCGCAGATGACACTAAGCTGTGGGGAGAGGTAGATAACCTGGAGCAGTGGTGGGCAACTGCTGCTTCCCGCAGCTCCCATTGGCCAGGAAAGGTGAAGCGCGGCCACTGGGAGCTTCTGGGGGCCATGCCTGCGGTCAATGTCAGCAAAATGTCTCACAGCCCGCAATCAGATTACCCTGATGGGCCACATGTTGCCCACCACTGCGCTGGAGTGTAGGGATAGGGTCCAGAGTGACCTAGAAATATTGGAGGATTGGGCCAAAAGAAATCTGATGAGGTTCAACAAGGACAAGTGCAGAGTCCTGCATTTAGGATGAAAGAATCCCATGCACCGCTACAGGCTGGGGACCGACTCGCTTAGCAGCAGTTCTGCAGAAAAGGACCTGGGGATTACAGTGGATGAGAAGCTGGATATGAATCAGTGTGCCCTTGTTGCCAAGAAGGCTAACAGCATATTGGGCTGCATTAGTAGGAGCATTGTCCGCAGATCGAGAGAAGTGATTATTCCGCTCTATTCAGCACTGGTGAGGGCACATCTGGAGTATTGCGTCCGGTTTTGGGCCCCCCACTACAGAAAGGATGTCGACAAATTGGAGAGAGTCCAGCAGAGGGCAATGAAAATGATCAGGAGGCTGGGGCACATGACATATGAGGAGAGGCTGAGGGAACTGGGCTTATCTAGTCTGCAGAAGAAAAAAATGAGGAGGGATTTGATAGCAGCCTTCAACTACCTGAAGGGGGGTTCCAAAGAGGATGGAGCTAGGCTGTTCTCCGTGGTGGCAGATGACAGAACAAGAAGCAATGGTCTCAAGTTGCAGTGGGGGAGGTCAGGTTGGATATTAGGAAAAACTTTTTCACTAGGAGGGTGGTGAAGCACTGGAATGGGTTACCTAGGAATCTCCATTCTTAGAGGTTTTTAAGGCCCGGCTTGACAAAGCCCTGGCTGGGATGATTTAGTTGGGGATGGTCCTGCTTTGAGCAGGGGGTTGGACTAGATGACCTCCTGAGGTCTCTTCCAACCCTAATCTTCTATGATTCTATAACTGTCATCAATACTCTCTAGCAAAACTTCTTGGGTAAAGGTACAGCCTTCTCTCTGTTTGTATCTACCTTTGTGCAGCACCTTTTTGCATAACCACAACCCTCGCCACAAATAACTTAAATCTATTACTTATACAGTGAAACCCATAATCTGCAATATGAGATAGCATCAGAACTGTAGGGTTGTCTCTTCTTCCCTAGATGGATGCACGTAGCTCTCATTAACCTTAACAAGAGTTAGACGTGTACATCAAATAGAGGGTATATTCCTGAGCATTTACTGCATAATTGTATCATAGGCTCATAGACATGCAGGGCTGGACGGGATCTTGACCATTCGTCAAGTCCAGCCCCCTGTGCTGAAGCAGGACCAAGTAAACCTAGACCAGCCCTAAGAGGTGTTTGTTCAACCTGTTCTTAATAACTTACAATGACGGGGATTCCACAACCTCCCTTGAAAGCCTAGTCCAGAACTTAACTACCCTTATAGCTAGAAAGTTTTTCCTCATTGCTAACCTAAATCTCACTGACTGCAGAGTAGGCCCATTACTTCATGTCCTACTCTTGAACATGGAGAACAATCGATTCCTGTCCTCTTTATAACGGCCGTAACAGATTTGAAGACTGTTATCAGGTCCCACTCAGTCTTCTTTTCCTAAGCTAATAATGCCCAGTCTTTCCTCATAGGTCCGGTGTTCTAAACCCTTCATCAGTTTTGTTGCTCTCCTCTGGAATCTCTCTGCAATTTGTCCATATCCTTCCTAAAACATGAGGCCCAGAACTGGACACAGTACTCCAGCTGAGGCCACACCAGAGCTGAGTAGAGCAGGACAACTACCTCCCACATCTTACATACAACACTCCTGTTAATACACCCCAGAATGAAATTTGCCATTTTTGCAACTGCATCATATATGTGTTGGGTGATGTGCCTACCATGTAACATGGTCTGAACTTGTTCTAAAGCAGGGATCCAGAGGAAGCAAGTGGTACAGTTTTAACTAAGATTTCACAGGGGAAAAGTTACCAGCATTCAACAAAAAGTGCTCTGTACCCCTCTGACACTAAAAAGGCACAGGAAGTCAGAGACCTTTGAGTCATCTGGCCTGGCTATGGAATACATGAAGCGGAACTTTTGGATAGCCTGTCCAATCTCTGCCCATCCGATTCCTGCTGCAGGGAAGGAGTCTGAATAATGCTCTCACTCCAACAACTAGAGAACAAGAAAATCATGTCTCTCACCATCAAATTTCACAGTTGTCCTTGACCAGGAGACCAAGGAAAACAAACCCCAAACCAAATCAAGATGTAGCAAGCCGGACAGCGATAGGGGCTGGAGGAAGACTTTGGGCCATGTCCGCTCCCATACAATGCACTTCCTAAAACAGCCTGGCTGCTGACACGCTCTGTACCTAAATCCCACTGTACAGTCTGTTCCCTGTCTGGCTAAGCCCAGCCTGGTAGTACCTTGACACTGTAAGTGACGAGCTGTAATCTAGTTAGTCTGGGTAACAACAGTAGCACAGATGTGGCAGCATGAGCTTCAGCATGGCCTAGCAACCAGAGCACAAGCCCAATACATAGCCTGGGTGTCAGGATGGAGGGTCTGCACCTGCACCTGCCCAGCTGCCGGACAGCCAAGGAGTGCAACTGGGCCACAGCAGAACCACCTGATCAGCTACGGCATTTAGGTGGCTTGCTCTTAAGCCCAGCAGCAGCAGAGGATCAGCAGCTGCTCAATGTACAAGCCTGCGGATTCTCTACCTCCCTGTGCTTGCCTCACTCCAAGCCCTGCTTCTGCCCTGCACCCAGCCCAGCACCTGCTTTTCCTGATTCCAAGTAACCCGGTTGTGGCCTTTGGCTCTGATTCCTGGCTCCAACTCTGTCTCAGTCCTTGGCTCCGGCATTCATCTCTGATTCCTACTTTGTGCCACCACATCTTATTGGCTGTGCTAACTAGATTAAAGTTAACACAGGTATGCGCACCCATGTTGCAGTCACACCTTCACTCGCATTGTGGACGTACCCACAGACAGAAAGGAGAAAGGGTTCTAAGGTCTTTAGCCTGTGTTTTTTCTCCATGATATCTCAACAAAGGATCACACTTGCCCCAGGTACTGCACCACTGGTCTACCCTGCTGGATGCAATAGTATGAGATGCCAGGCTAAGGTGGGGCAGACACTTGCTTGTGCTAACTCATTGCTTCATTAGAGGCTAGCAGGTTGTTTCACAATATAACTCTAGATGAGACAATAGATTATCTGGAACAGGAAGTGTAAGTTTTATATAAATCTGGTATGATACGCACAGGAGCTGGGGACAGCAGGCCTAAGGGATAGAGCACTGGACTAGAACTCAGGAGACTATGAGATCTTGGGCAAATCACTTTACTTCTCTGTGCCTCTGGTTCCCCTCCCACCCCTTGTCTATCTTGTCTATTTTGGATATAAGATCTTCAGGGCAGGAACTCTCACTTGTGTCTGTGCAGTGCCTACCACAAAGGGCCTTGATCTCATCTGGAAGCATTTGGTGCTTCTGTAAAATAAATAATAAATATTAATAATAATTAATCACACAGGGCATGCAGGTAATGGAGGACATCAGCAGGTCTACTGCCCCTACAATGCCAAATGAGTGTTTGCTTGCTCCAAAGCATGAATGGTGTTTCCAACTCTCACAACCATGTTGTGAGTCTCATGATATTTGGTGTTTCTCTTAAAGCCCCAGCTCCTGGAGGAAAGTGATCATGTCAGAATCTTAGCTTTCATTTTTAAAAAAGTAAGTTTTAGTCCTCATTTTTGCAGAGGAAAGCATAAAAACGTGACCTGACTGTGACCTAAAGCCTCAGAAACCAGATGTCAAAGAAAAGAACCTAACATTTATTATTCTTTTAAAATCTCATGGTATTTAAGCCCATCTCATGATTCTGGGGGGTCTGACTCATCAGTTTTTAATGCTGGGTATTGGCAATATTGTATCTGTCACACACGATGTTCATTTCCGGCCCAGGACTATAAAGCAGTGGCTTCATTTCAGTGGCAATTAAGTTCCCTGCAACTTCACTTCCCCAAAATGGCCTAGAGGGACCAGATTTGCAATAACATAAGCCTCTCTCCTTCCACCATTGAACAGTAAGCATCATCTCTTCAAGGCTTCCATCTTCCATGACATCTCTCATCCAACAGACAGAAGCACAGATCCAAGCTACTCAGTAATGAACAATAATGCTGCTGGATCAGAGATATGACCTATGTTTAGCCATTTAGCTAGATCATGCTAAGTGAACTTGTTCAAATGCTAGTGATACACGCCTGATTGCCAGTCCAGGAGACTGGAACCCTCTATTTAGCATGGATCCATGACAGCAGAAGTGAAAAGTTTCTCCCATACCCCTCGCCAATGCACATTATCTTGATCTCAGAGATAAGAGAAAAAGACTTGATGCCCATTCATACCCTTGGGTTCTACTCAGGGTTTCAACTGGGGTCCCAATTAGTTTCAGTTGTGAGGGTGGTTTTGTCTGACATGGGCAGCTGTCTACAGGAAACTGAAACAAGACCAACTAACTCATTCCACATTGTGAAGGTTACAAGATCTTCTTTCATCACTGATCGGAGACGGGCTGTGAAATCAATGCCTTAGTGATGGAAGGCTCCATGTCTCATCTTCAACCTCCCTAAACTATCTGGTTCTCTCGTTGCTTTTATTTTAACAGTCGGTTTCACACACACTAGACTCATTGGAATCAGTGTGACTTGGGGTTGTTATTAACAGGCAATGTTGCTTGGTATGGATCGGGGAAAGGATGGACAGCGCTACACACCAACCCTACTCTTGCCAGTCTCCATTATCAGCAGTCTCCGTTATCAGACTTGCCCATCTACTGCCCAGAGCTAATAGCTTTGCTACCTTTATCCCTGAAAGCCAGGCATAGCTTTCCTGTGGGCTGCCACTTTTCAACAGAAATTCGTCTCTCAGCAGAGTTCCTGTGGGCTGGCTTGGTTTTTTTATGCTGTTTATTGTGGGGGAAGAGAGAGCAGCCCCCTCCACTGACCAGAGTTGAGTATCACATCTTGTAATGAAAAAAGGTAATCCAAGCTGCGGTTCACCCTTCATTCCTCGCGGCTCCAGCTCCCCAGCCAAAACAAAACCAATATTTTCTTTTTCCCCCCCTTGAGACTAAAGAGAGAGAGACGCAGAGAGAGAAAGCTACAGTACTTAGCAGTAGTCAAACTGGCTGAGAATCAGCTAAACTAATCCGGCTCCTGACACTGGATTCCAGCTGTGTCCACTACCGACAGTCAGTGCTGGCGGGCTGTCACTCCATTGCAAATAACACCCACACAAACAGGGTATACACAGAATGAAGTGCTACAGGGAGAGCACAACCCAAACCTCAGGTCAGCTACAACCAATTACTGCCTTGAACAGAAGCAGACGCTACTGACCTCTGAGAAACAGGAGATGACAGGGTGAGTTCTGGCTGTATACACTGTACACATGCACATGTAAACATAGGTCAGATCCTCACAGGTGTAATCGGTGTAATCCTCGGCTGGTGTAAACTTCCAGGAAGCACTGGTGGTTTACATCAATTGGGGATCTGACTCCATCTTCTTCAATGGAATAAGGCTGGTTTACAGCAGCTGGAGATCTGCCCCATGGATGTCAATAGAGCGTGCCTGATGTACACCAGCTGGGGAGCTCACCCTCCCAGTCTATAGGTTTCTGAAAGTTCACACAGAGCAGCAAGCAACATAAAAAGTGATACCGCTACTGTGATAACATCAGTCACATTAACATCACTCTGTGGACACATCAATAGCCACGCGGCTTTCTGAGGAATATGGAATGTAAACTGAAAACTTTCTCAAACACAAACCGTACATCATATTTGCAAACTCAACAAATGGGCCACAGTACAAGAAAAGGAAATTCCACCCTGAGGTTAGGGGGAAAGCTCAGCTCTGGCAGCTTACGTTCCCAGGCCGAGGGAATTACTGTATAGTCCTGTTTGACATGAATGCTAATCTGTTATCTTTGGACATCTTTACATTGTTTAAAAAAAGAAGTTTTGTGACAAGATCCAGCTGGCAAATTGCCTGGCAAATGCCCCGGCTGGGCAGGTAACCAACATAACCACATGGGTTGTGATCCCTTTAACCTGTAGAGTGATCATTGCAAGTGCCATTCTCTTGCTGCCCACAATTACAGCAGGGAATCCAGAATGGGACTTCACAAGGGGAGCCGGAAGGCTGGGTCACTTACCGAGAGTCTCACTCCAGACAGAAGTGATGAAAATCCCAGCACAGAGTAAAGGTAAAGCAACAGTGGCAGGGCAGCAGCTGTGAGCACAAAAGAATGAACACAATGAAGGAAAGCTGAAAGGGGCAGAATGCTGGGAATCCAAGTGTGTAGGCCGGGAGGGCCTGGCTTGCAGGCCGAGAATCTCAAATCCTGAACAAATAAAAGCTGTCAAAGATTTCAGAGAGGGATATGCCTCTCTCAGCGAGGAGGAGGGGAGGTTTAGCTAAATGGCAACGTTTAAAGTAATAAGTATTTGCTAGTTTCTTAAGTACTTTATCAAAGTGACTGCCTTACCTGAGAGCATGCAGCATGTCCATGAGAGAGGTGAAGTCCCAAGAGCCCGGGTCACATCTCAGGCCCAGTATGAGTTAAAGGGCTGTGTGACTGGCAGAAGTGGGACCAGGAGGCTGCTACAGGAGTTAACCCAAGAGTTAACCCAATATTTCAGGCCTCCACACTATAACCCAGCTGGCAGAGCTCCAGTTATAGCCCTCCCTGGAGGTTCACAACAATCTTGTCAAGAAGTCCGGAGAGTTTCTCTAACAGCCTGAAAATTTCACGCTGTTCTTGGATTGTTAATGACTGAGCTGCAACGCTACTCTCGTATTGCACTGACACAGAGAGAGACACAATCCCTGCCCTAAGGTGCTTACACTAGAGAGAGACGATGAAGTGAAGCCTGAAAGAAGCACACTTACAGGGAGCCAACCCTCAAGCAAAGCAGGGTTTTTTAGGAATGTGTGGACAACAGCTAGTGGGTTAATGCTATGGAGGGATTTCCTAGGGAAGAGAGCTGATGGCTGGAGCCCAAAGAGAGGCAGTTGTAAGGCAAAGGGGTAGTATAAATGAAGGTGCACAGACAAGAGTGGCAGAAGAACAAACGGGGCTTTCGGGGTGAGCGTGAGAAGCACACAGGTGGTGGGAGGAGGAGGAGAAAATGGGTCCTAGCTGAAAGCCTCAAACTTTTGGCCTCGTGCCTCCCAGCATACCAAGATGTGGAGGTATCTGGCATGCACACACCCGTCGTGCTTCTATGATAGACCTTGACACAGTGGGCGACATTAAAAAGTTGACTTTTTTCACACCATGTTATTTGTCTTTCCCTTGGTTTCTGTGGTATTCCCCATGCTTTGAATGGGAAATACTTCAAATGCCTTGGTTGAGTTAACTGCTGTGGGTAGTAAATGTCCAGGTTTCAATGGTGCCCACCGCACACCCACACACACTGTAAAACTCTGTCCAAGGGGGCGTGAGTGCATGCTCCTTTTCCCTCTTGTCTGGATTTCCTGCTATCAGGTGATCACAGAAAGTACAACAGCTCCAGTGACATAGCAACTCTCAACTTCCCGGGCCCCTGCAATCTCTGCTGTTCATCAGCAGTGCAAAGATTATGGTAGTTACAGTTGTTCTGAAGCACTGGCCAAAAAGGCTTTGAATCCTGGCACTTTTCAGTGAATCAGAACTGAAGTCACCTGAACTCTTAGCTTTGGCCTGTACCGAACAGACCTAGAATCTCACGGTTTCTCATCTGTTTCCCTTGTTCTCAAGCAATCACCAAAAGGACAGATATGGTGGGTTCTCCATTCACACCCTATGTTGCTTTGCAGTAAGATTATGAACTTGCTGTAGGAAAGACTGGGTGAAATTTCTAGCCTGTGCTACACAGGGGGTTAGCTGAGGTGATCACGATGGTCCTTTCTGACCTTAAAACCGGTAACTATTGTTTGCCTGTATAATCCATTCCTTGATTTTCCAGGACATCCAAGCGACAGGTAATTTTATATTCCTTCTCCAACTCCCCTGAGGTGCAGGGGGCGCCATTAAAGCCTGGACATTTACCACCCACAGCAATTAAACTGACCTCATCTGCATTGCGCAAGCAACCCTGACTCCAAAGCACGCACACACTAGAGCTTCTCGACAAAATGGTCCAAAGAATTTTTTTAACATAGCAAAACAATGTATTTTCCCCAAACATCATTCTTGGAAATGGCTGAACTGTTTTAGCTGAAACTTGCCCAAAAAAGTTCAGCCAGATGCATACACTTATTATCAAAAATTTCAGTCCAAATGGTTAAAGTTTGGCAAAGTTATAAGCAACTGAAAACGCAACCCCACCCACAATAACTGTGTGTATTACCATGACATACAATGGAAGCAGGACCCTTTCTCTGAGCAAGTTCCTGAAGGAATGAATCTTCCTCTTTACTTACTCTAGTGTGGCCTCTGGTATCAGGAACTATACAATGATTCATACAGGGTATCTGCCTTATTTATAATTCTTCCTGTGAAAAAGTCTACGTGTTTAGTGAGCCAGATCCTCAGCTATGAAGACTGCCATGTAAGCAGAAAAGATGTTCTAATCTTCATAGCTAATTACAAAGATGAATAAAAAAATTTCCATTGTGATAAAACCTGTCTTGAATGCAATAAAAAATAAAAATTAACAGTCAAATTGGGAACCGTCAGCCTGGAGAAGATGTCAGGTGAGATACAGGAAATACGTCTTGCGCCAGCCATCTCAATAGGTGGGAGTTCTGTGATTTGCAAAAAATTAAAGGTAAGTTTGATTATGTTTTTAAATGTGGTTAATTGAATCCTAGATAAATTACTTGTAAATTAACTATTTTAAAACAAAGCTGACTTTAGTATCATTTGGAAAATATGACTTTCCTATATAATATGATAGTGCCATGTGTGATCTCTTACATAATCTACTACCCAGCAGTAAATCCAGTGTGATGAAAGGCCAGCAATAGTCAGGTTCGCCCAAGAGACACAGCAGTAGCATTCTTTAAACAGATACTCAGTGCTGATCTTAGCAAGTTGTACAAAGGTGAAAGAGTTAATATTTTCTCCAGTTCTTGCCCTGTTATTCAATACATTATGGACTTTGAAAAGTCATATTACAACCAAGCAGTCCACAAGTACTAAGAGGAAAATAGAGGCATGCAGAAATACACACACAGCAGAATGTAGGATTCCTCTCCGCTACAACTTATGTTTCTGCACAGAAACTTATTTCTCAGATTCAGTGTCCTCCCCCAGCTTTCCCATTTAGTGCAAAACTTCCTTGTTCATTATTCAGACTAATGTTACAGCGAATCCTTAAATCCCATTCAAGAATGGATTATAAAAGAGGGAAGAGGAACTAAAATTTTTCTTAGGATTCAAGAATTCTGATGCTCTTAGACCAGGGCACAAGGGCGCATGAAGCTACTTCACAATACAGCAAACTTCTTTCTGCAATGCTTTTCCTGTTGGTGCAAGCCAGGACTCCCACTATGTGAGCTTTCCTCCCAGCAATGCCCAGTTCATGCCAGTCACGACTCCTGAAGTGTGGGCTTTACTCACAGCAGTGTCCAGTCACCCTCCAGCAAAGAGTTCACAGTGCTTATTACACAGGCCTCTTTTTCCTTTCCCCTCTTTCCCGACCCCATCTCTATCCTTCACATTTTCCCTTCCTTGATTACAAACATCAATTGGGCTTTGCCTGTTCACACCAACTTGGGATCTGACCCTCAGCTTCTTGCCCCAGATCATTTATTAGAGGTACAAAGACAGAAGGCTACATATGAAGCATCCTACAGCTCTCCCTCTACTAAGCTTTCCCCTATGACGAGTGTGACACAGAGGCCCATTGGTGCCTACCAGCAAAGTGTTCACTGTTCTTTACAAGCAACTTCTGTGCCAGACCTGACAAACTCACTATACCCAATACACCACTTCACTGTATTTATGCATAAAGGGTAGCATGCGAGGTCATTACTGAAAGCTTGTAATTTATCAATACTCATAAGCTCGGCAAGATGAGTGTACAGATAATATGTAAAGAATAATTTAACTATAAGGAAAATTATGCCCTTGTGAATTTGGAGTGACAGTTAGTCACTTGGGAACCATATATCTCAGTGATGGCCCATTCAAACAGGAGCGAGTTGTCACCTCTCCCTAGGTAAGCAGTGATGTAATGCAAGGCTCAGTTGTCCACCCTTGCCCCATCTCCGAACAGGCAATGGTAACACCATGAAAGACAACGGCACCCAATACACCACTTCACTGTATTTATGTATAAAGGGTAGCATGCGAGGTCATTACTGAAAGCTTGTAACTTATCAATACTCATAAGCTTGGCAAGATGAGTGTACAGATAGTATGTAAAGAATCATGTAACTATAAGGAAAATTATGCCCTTGTGAATTTGGAGTAAAAGTTAGTCACTCGGGAATCATATATCTCGATGATGGCACGTTCAAGCAGGAGCGAGTTGTCACCTCTCCCTGGGTAAGCGGTGATGTAATGCAAGGCTCAGTTGTCCACCCTTGCTCCATCTCCAAACAGGCAATGGTAACACCATGAAAGACAATGGCAAACAATCGCAATCACTTGGAGCCAAAAAAGAAGCATTACAACAGACTGGAGGGTCGCCTTGTCTGTGAATAAAGACAAAAGACTGATTCAACATGTGACAGGGTGGAGAAAGATCTACATCCATTCACTGAGGAGACCTCTTGTGTAGTGGAGGGGCGGATGTCATGAAAGGTGGGATCTGGGCTCCTGTGTAGCCAGCCAGCTCTGCAACAGGCTGATCTCTGGGGTGGATGGACCTACTCTATTAACGCACAGGCCCTAGTTTGTGTGTTATGATTTTGTTTTACATTGTAACCATTTGTTTCCATCCCTCTTGTTTCTAGTACAGTCTCTAGTCTCTCCTAAACAAACCTTTGGTTTGAGATAAGTGCTCACAAGCGCTGTGTATTATACATGAGCAGTGGTTTAAGATAAAACTGATAAACTGGGGCAGACAGATCCTTTGGGAGCGAAGCATCTGAAATTTGTGTGAGGAGCCTGTGCCAGCACTGGATATCCCAGGGGAACGATTCCAAGGGACTCGGGGACTGCAGGACACCCCTGTTAACTTGCAGGGAAAAACCAGGGCTGGCATAGTCTGGAGGAGAGGGCTTGAGTGGCTAACAGGCTGGTGGTGTCTGGGAGCCAGCCACCACAGGCAAGTTTCCCTCATGCTGGAGGCTGGTGGTGACAAGGTGACTCCCATGCCTGGGTACCCCAGGAACCGTCCCAAGGAGCCAAAGGGGGTCATACACTAGGCCAGAAGTTCTCAAACTGTGGTCCGCGAGCTCCATTCAGGTGGTCCGTGAGCTCCATTCAGGTGGTCCGTAGATAGTTCCCTCTAAGGTGCGTGCCTGGGCAGCCACACTTGAGAGAATGACGGGCCACCCAACTAATTAGTGGAGCCGTGCAGGTGTGGCTCCACTAATTAGGTGCCTGGACCCTGGAGAAGACACACTTATAAGGTGAGATGGTGGCCTTGGGGAGAATAGGGGGTCGGTGGGAGGGGGTAGTTGGGTGAGAAGAGGGGGTGGAGGATAAAGGTAAGACTACTGATATTAGAATATGAGTTGTGTGCTTTTATTTGTCGAACAAAAAAATGTTAATTTTTTTATATATAGTATTTTTATCCAAAGGGCTTTACAATAGTTAGCTAATGGTACAAACAACATTTGGAAAGATCATTAAGTGGTCCGCCGAGACCCTCAGCAATTTTCAAGTGGTCCGTGAAAAAAACAGTTTGAGAACCACTACACTAGGCCTTTCTCTGAACCCTGGTGAAGCCGTACCAATGGGAGCATAACTGGGAGCACCTAATGTGAACAAGGCTCTCCTGGCTACCAGCCCTGGCTCACCCTGCTCAGAGTGCTGAAGAACCCTGGTGGCAGCAGCTGGGCCTCCACCAGTGCTCCTGGACTGCTGAGAGCTGCAGCAGGGCTAGCAACAACGGGAGGTTTCTCAGACCAGAAGACAGGCTTCAGAAGGCTACTGACACACATGCAGCTCTGCCATTAACCAGGGAACATCAGAGAAACCACTTACGAGTCGGGCTACTCAGCTTTGTCCCCATCTTCTGCTCCTGACTCGGCTTCCCCAGGCCGGGTACCACCTTGCAGATCTAAAGGGCTGCGGCCAAGCGGTGGCTTGGAATAACCTAAATCACCTCAGCATTTTGGCGCCAAGAGAGTAGTTGTTCACTACTCCTTCAATATCTTTCCGCAAAGCCCAGTGCATAGTAGTCCCCGGTTCATAAAACGAACTGCAGGAAGCAATCCTGCATTGGCAGGGGGGTGGATTCAATGACCTCATAGATCTTTTCCAGCTCTGATTTCCTGGATTCTAGCTAAGCGCCACGGGGCAGCTGTTTGCATGACTCCAGCGCAACAGTGAGTCTAACCACCAGCTACAAAACACGAACATCAGACTTTTCACAGAAACCTGCCTTCCTTCCAAACACAACCCCCATCCCCCAAAACGGCACCTTTTTGGGGAGTTTGAATCTGGAGGTGGAAAAAATACAAGCTGCTCTGAAGTAAGGGTGGAAAGGCAGGCTCCCAAGCAACGGCCTAATCCTCTGAGGCACTGCCTGAAGTTAGAAATCCCAGGACATTACAGCATTTGTTTCCCTTCAAAGCTTCCTCAGAAGCACGGTGGGCTTTACAAGCCATCCTCAGCTGCAGTTGTCAGCCCCAGAGGAATTTACAGATTGCCACTGGTCTATTCCTGACTGCTTTAGTGTCGCCGCTTACAGGCCATAAGTTACTTAGAGCAAAGCTTCAGAGGGAAAATCTCACCAGTGCTCCGAAGGTCACATCCACCTTCACACCCCCATCTGTCTCAGAAGTTTGGGACAGCCTCTGCAAGGGTAAGATGATTTATTTCAGCACAGCGTCTTGCTTACAAAATTATTGCAACAGGATCACATCCATGCAAATACAAATGCACTGCAGAGGTTACCACAGCTACCTAGTGCATGTCACTCTGGTAGGTCGATAGGGAATGGTGAGATGCTGACAGGCTAGAAGGAGAAGGCTAGGCAGAAGCAAACGGGCAGGTTCAGAGAACAGGATCTGATTATTTTCTAGAGAGAGAGTTAGCACTTACAAACCAGAGAGAAGATGAAGCCTGAGACCTTCCTGGCTTACATCAGTTTTACCTCAATATGACTCCCACTGACTTCAATAGAGCTGCTGCCAATTTACACAGGAGGCAGTGAGGGGAGAACTAGCCCAGGGGAACTGATTGTGGTGTCCCGAAGCAGGCTCCAAGATGGCGAGGGTAGTCTGTGGGAATAAAGGGACCCGATTCTCCTCTCACACGGCCCTGAATCCAAAGTAACTCCATCCATGTGTGGCCAGAATAAGCGAGAGGAGATGCAGGCCAAGGGAGAGTCTCAAGAGGAAGAGTGCAGTGAGGAGACAGGCAGTGCCACCTGCAAACCCATGGGGGGTCCATTCCCAGGGTAAGGGGGAAGAGGCCCCAAGCATATCTGGCAAAGGAGCTTGCCAGGCGAGTGTGTCCCACAGCCATATTTCAGTGTAGCTCCTGATGGGTGAAATGTGTCCTCAATTTGTTTTAAAAGACAAAAAGAGTGAGCTGGATTCTCACACCCATAACGAAGACAACACACAAAGCCCTTTAAAAACAGGCGCCACACATACTACAAGCTGCCTTTTTCTAATTAAAGATGTCTTTTCTCGTTAACTGGGACTGCTGGGGGCGGGGGAGGGAGGGGATCTCTATGGGAGCTCCAAGTCCAGCCACTTCACATATCGGTGTGCTCCAGCTCTGCCATTCCCCGCCCAGCACCCTGGTGTCTTCCACTGGCACCTCTTTCCTCAAGGGTTTCACCATTCATTTGGATATGCACATGGTGCTGGGGCAGAGCAGGCAGGCATAGGAATCATACCCAAGTCATTCCCAGACAGCCCCCAGAGGGCTGTTCCGGCTCATCTAGCATTTGGGAAAGAGGGGGCTTCATCTGTTTCTAATCTCACCCCTCGCGGTAGCTGTCACCATGGGTTTGCTGTCAGGGTAAAGATGCCTTTATGCAGCCTCCAGCCGAAGCAGCAAACATTTTATTTTAGCAGCACTTTAAAACAAGACTAGAGGAAAGCTGGAGCAGCCTGTGCCGCTGCAGCTATCGCGGCTCTGCCAGTGTACGGACACACACAGAGAAAGGTGTTGAATGCACCCTTGGGATGCTTGCTGCCCCATCCCTCTAGTCCGCTTGCCAGCTTAAAGAAAATGCATTAGCTGAGAAACATCTTGACATAGGCTATAAGCATGCAATTCCAGACAGTAGCCAAAAGTATCTCCGCTGAGACGGGGTACAAAGGAGTCCACACTACACTGCATCTTCCCACCAAAGACAGAGAGAAAAAAGGTGCAAACAGGGCAGGGGTGGCTATCAGTACTTTCACCGGCTAAGGCAAGTCCATTGTTCTGTGAGCAGCATGCCACAGCTCAGGGCGCTAGGACAGAGCTGCAAGCCATCCCAACTTAAACATCCCAGATACAGCACGTTTAAGCCCTGGTTGCCTTTCCCCATCCCCTCCCCCCAAAACCACACAGCACCACAAGAACCACAAAAATGCATCTTCTCCACATTGCACTCTCTCTCTCTCTCTCTCTCTCTCTCTCTCTCTCTGAGGGCACGTGGAGCTGCTGGAGGACCAGTTGCTCTGCTGACTACTCTCACCGTCTGGAGACTGGCCAGCATAAAAGCAACCATTGAAACCCATTATATCTAAGCAGTTTATCTTTAATGCAGCCTAAGTTTCTGACTTCGCTCCATTATGATTCAGTTAAATAGTTTCCTGTAGAAGCTGGCGCTGCCATTCCTCCGGCCTAATGCTCACTCCTGGCAGGCAGCTCCTCCTCCAAGCTTCCAGAGCAGTGACATTGCCGCGCTCTGCTGTGGCACCAACAGCTGTGAGGTCATGAAGGAATGCGCAGCTCGGCTGGCAAGTCCAACGCCTCACAGGCGACAGGATTTGGGAAAGATGTGGGGAGACAGGACACTGATGCTGCAGAGAAGATGCCACTGATTGGAACAGGCATATCCTCCTGTGTGATACACCTTATGGGCAGCGACCTGCTATCTCATTAGCTGCGGATAGTCCTGCTAAGGGCAGATCTGCACCATGATGGGAGACTTCCAGAGAAAAGCCTGAGAGATGCAGAGAATGGCGCTGGCAATTCAATAGGCAACATTTTTCCACAGGTGCCAGTGATCCCACTGAGCCTATAGTCCAGGGCAGGACTGGGGCACTGTGCTGATGAAGGGTCTGTTTTTTGGAGAAGACATAAAAGGAAGATTCTGGCTCTTTTTCGTGGAGGAACCCATGGTGTTTTCTGTGTGCTAGAGTCTATGATCCAGTGTGTACCTGAATGATATGGGTGCGGGTTTTACATTCTCCCATGCATTCATCTGGCTGCCAGTGTTGAAGATGCCAGCGTTCTAGGGGTTAATACTCTGACTGCAGATGTAGCTTCACTGCAATTTGTATGTTATGTGCCTCATTTACACAGAATCAGAAGAGAAGTGAGCACATTACACTCCACATTGCCAGGATCAATTGCAAACCAGCATGTAACAATCTAATGAAACCCCTTGGAGATAAGGTCAGCCCCTGATGGTTTGCAGCCCAGGAAAGGAAACGTTTTCAGTGCTCCGTTCCCCTCCCCAAGCAGACCAGCACAGCGATGTGGAGCCCCCCAGATGCTGATTTGACACCCCCTGGGCAACTGCCCTGATTGTCCACCTTTGCCTGGGGACTAGTTAGGTGACCTAATGACATGGTTAAGGCACTGGACTGGGATTTGGGAGACCTGGGTTCTATTCCTGGCTCTGCCACTGGTTTGCTGGATGACCTTGAACAACTCACTTCCTCGCTCTGTGCTTCAGTTTCCCAAAGGCTGGAAGTTGAAGCTAGACAAATTCAGATAGGAAATAAGGCATACATTTTTAAGTGTGAGTAATTAGCCATTAGAACAATTTACCACAGTCCATTGTGGATTCTCCATCACTGACAATTTTTCAATAAAGATTGGCTGTTTTTCTAAAACATCTGCTCTAGGGATGATTTGTGGCAGGTCTCTGGCCTGTGTCACCCAGGAGGTCAAACTAGCTGATCACAGTAGTCCCTTCTGGCCGGGAACTCTGTGCATTTGTAAAATGGGGGTAATGATACCTCTGTTGTAAAGCACTTTAAGAGCTACCGATGCAACAAGCTATACAAGAGCTGGGTATTATCATTATCCTGGAGCTACAGGTGCTGCTAAGATACAAATAACAATGGCAAAGGTCCACACCTGCTTGCCTCTGCTCAAGCCAATGGCACCCTGGGTTTAACTCATACACCAACCATTACGACGCTAACTAGCCTGAATGTTCCTTTCCATCTCCATTCGCCCTCAAGCCTCCAGCTCCTTCTTACATCGGCTTATGCATAGTCCAGCCAGTGGCAAACCCACCTGTTCCAGCTGACAAAGGGACTGAAACGTCTTACAGCTGCTGGACTCTCTCCTTTCCCCCTCCCCTCCTAAGCGTTACGGCAGAGGGTGATGTCACGGAATTCGGGAAATTATCAGTGTTTGCATGGGTCTGCGTGTGGGGGTCTGTTTATCTTTGAAGAGAAGCAGGTTGGGAGACCTGACAAGCTCCAGCCACTGGGGGGGAAGCCACTCAACCCAGCTACATGTTCTTTTTCTAACCTCCCCTGCATTCTCTCCTATCAACTGAACATACACATGCAGAAAGGCTGCAGTGTATTCCACAGAGCCATCCGAGTGCTCGCAGCTGAACAAGCCTTTGCCCTGTAAGACTGAATCAGAACAGTAGCAGTTTTGTTGAGCCCGGGTATCTTTATATGGGTTCTCCACCACCATCAAGGCTGTGGGTTGTTTTTAAAACACACTTTGTTTTCTCAGTCTCAGTGCAGTGATTTAGGGTTCACCCATGCCAAGTGCTCAAGCAAATTGCACCTCAATGCTAGGCCGCAGGGAATACGGCCTGGACTGTTTCCCTCCTATCTCTGGGTATGTCTACACTGCAATGGGGGGAACCGGTGATTGCAGCACATGTAAACATACCCGAGCTAGCTTAAATCACACGTACCAACAGCAGTGAAGCAGAAGCAGCATGGGTGTCGGTGTAGGGTGCCTGGGTAATTACTCAGGTAGATAGGTGGCAATTAAGTCAGTTTAATGCTAGCAGTACACGAGCTAGCTAGTGCATGTCTATGTGTATTGCAATCACTAGCCACAGTGCAGACATACCCTCTGCCTAGAAAGCGAGCACTCCCAAACGACAGCGATGTACCAGTAACTACCTCTCGGCTCCTACATCACCCCAGCCACGTGGATCTCAATGCATTCCACGCATGGAGGGGAGGGTGTGAGAGCAGCATTATCATCCCCACGTTACAGATGGCAACAAGAGTTCAACCTCTTGTCCCAGAACATACAGTGAGACAGTAGCTGAGCTGGAGCATGGAAGCCCCAGCCCATGCCAGGTATCTCACAGAACATATGCTGATTGAAGTTGAGGTTCAGGGTAGTTGTGTGCAGCCTACATCACCTTGAGCCATGACTTCCTCTGCACTCTCAAACCGGAGAACCAGGCTAGGAGATCAATAGAAGACCTGTTAGGAACACCCACGTGCTGCTGCATGCAGTGTAGGTGATTCAATGGGGACACACTTTCCTTCAGATCTGCACTGAACTAATACTGTCTTTGCCTTGAGTGAAGGGGTGCTGGACTGCATAAGGTGCCACCATCCATAGAAGGTCTAAAGCTCCCAACCACAGCATTAAAACCCAGTGCCACCTATTGCAAGAGTGGAATTGCTGGCTCCAGTCTCCCTAAATTGCAGGTAGTAATTACCTTGTCTGCCTAAATCTCCCCTCTAAGTTTCACACAGAGACAATGTGATGGGGCTGGGTTTTTGTTGGTTTTTTTTGCATTCCCTTGGATTCACACAAATTATGAGGACAGCACTCAATTCCTCCAGAGATGAAAGCATTACAACCCCTTGAGCCTTTACAATATCTGTAGAACAAAACAGACAATGCAGACTTGCACATACCTTCTGTTCTCTTCAGGGCTCGGCATTCCTGAGAGCTCCAGATTAGGCCTAGGGTTGCCAGGTATCCGGTTTTCGACTGGAAAACCGGGTCGAAAAGGGACCCTGGCAGCTCTGGTCAGCACCGCTGACCGGGCCATTAAAAGTTCGGTAGGCAGGGCTGGCAGGCTCCAGACTTGGCTCCACGCGACTCCCAGCAGTGGTGACATCTCCCTCTGGCTCCTAGGTGGAGGGACAGCCAGGGGGACTCTGCGCTCTGCCCCCCACCCCGAGCGCCGGCTCTGCAGTTCCCATTGGCCAGGAACCACCACCCTAATTAGGCCAAATGTCTTCATTGTTACAACGCTGATGAGTTGCCTATATCAGTGCTCCTGCTGTTGTTACCAGTAGCATCAGTGCAACGGTGGGAGATTTAAAAAAAACCCTAGGCCGGGGAGTGGTGCACAATATGTGCTGTTATAAATTCTCCCTCCAGAAGCACCCATTGCAGGCTTGTGATGGCTGTGCTGCTATGGACTGGCTGCTATGGACTGCTCTAACTCCTGTGGTAACCAGCCACTGAAATGGAGAGGGCAGAAGTGGCAACTTCCTCTGAACAAATGCCCCTTGCTGTATTACCAGCTTTCCTTATTCACTTCTAATCCCACTCCCTTCTCCCCACTTTTTCTCCCCAGGACCTGGAAAAGATGCTTAATGAAAGGACACTCCATGTTCCCTCCCCAAGAGACACACTTCTGCTGGCAATGTTCCTCCTCCTCTCTCCAACGACTCCACTGCTTGGCCCCACACTGTTCTAGACACAGGAAGAAGCACTCCTCTAATTGATACTCATCTTGCTCCAAACCAGCCAACAGCTGCTAAACAAAACAAACAGAAGCTCAAAAGATTGTAAATTTGCATAAATTTGCATAAATCCAGAAGCAGCTAATTGGAATCACATACCTTTCCATTTTAAAGTATCAGAACCCTTGTGTAGGGAGACAGCTGCCTGCATTTCCACGCCAGGTTTCCTGTACAGTACTACTCTTGTTCTCCAATAATGGCATTTCAGGGTAGCTTCCTAGAAAGACAGGAATCCAAAACATGCATTCCCATCCTCTTGGGTGGAGAGGGTGTTGGGGTTTGTCCATGATTCAAGGGACAGGCTGAGAAATTCCAAAGGAGTAGCAAGAAAGGGTGTCCCACTCCCCCTGAAGCTCCAGACCTGGCCACTGGCAGAGACAGGATACTGGGCTAGATGGACCATTGGTCTGACCCAGTATGGCCGTTCTTATGTTCTAAATTCTCATAGCAGGTTCAAAACAGAATGGAACAAGAGGAAATATGTGAAATGCAGCCGTTAAAAGCAAACAGCCAAATATTTACATAGCATTATGTCTTGTGGAAGACTCTGGAGGATACACATTTGGGTAATCAAGGCAATACAAAGAGTGTAGTGACAGGGCTCATGCACACACATGTCACTCTCTGTCACACACAGGTTCTCATTGAGACCCGCATGAGAAAAAACACCAGGCAGGTCAAGAACCCCAGAAGAAATGGCTAGAAAACAGTGGCCCAGTGGCAAATGCTGTCGATTCCTGTCTGCCCTGCCTACTCCCCAAGTATCAACCTCCCACACCTAACAAGAACATTAGAATGAAAAACTGTATTTAAAAACCTGGTCTGCACTTATGTCAGCACAGCTACGTTGTCAGAGCTGTGGGAGAAAAACACATGCTCCAGCGCTATAGCTATGCCAATAAAACCTTCCATGTCGCTGCAGCTATGCGGACAGAAGAGTGCTTCTGCCAAGCACAGCTAATGTCATTCAGGGTGGTGGTGTTCCTAAACTGGCAGAAAAACTCCTGCAGCTATCCTCCAGCACCATGCCAGTATAGCCATGGCGAAATAGGCTGTGTCTACACTGCAGAGCCTAAGTAAAGAAATGGCACGTGCTGCCCACGGAGATAAGAATAAGACTTCTCAATAAGAAGAGAAGGCAGGCTCCTGATACCGCGGTAATGGAAATGGGAACACTAGAGAGAGCATAGATGTATGTGTGCTGTGGGACACATAAGGGGTATACAGAATGGGCACCCCTACTAGAATAAAAGAGTAGGGGCTTACCATGTGGTAACTAACATGCAGTAACTAACACATGGTAACGTCCTAGCAGAGACAAGACAGCTGTAATTTTAGCAAGAGTTATAGGTCACTAAGAGTATGTCCACACTGCACCAACAGACCCACGGCAGGGCCATGGCTCACTCAGGCCCATGGGGGGGAGGGTCTCAGAGCCCAAGTTCCAGCCTCAGTGGGAATGTCTACACTGCTATTTTGAGCCCCACAGCCTGAGCCTCGCAAGTCTGAGTCAGCTGACCTGGGCTCAGAGACTCATTTAATTGCAGTGTAGCCAGACCCTAATTGCCTTCTCCCTGTTAGCTACCATGTGGTGAAAACACAGCTTTTTTCCCTTTGCCGAGGAGCTTTCACACTCTAAAGTTCTTCAGGGCAAGAGCAAACTTTAATTGTGGGTACTGTACAGAGCCGAGCATATTGCCAGTGCTGGACAAACTATACCAATGTACTCAGACCACATTGTTCCATTATGGGAGGTGGTGCCAACTCTCAGGGTTTCATCCCGTCTTGCAATATAGAGCATTACTCTTAGACCCCTCTTCCTGCAGCCAGATAATTATGTAGAAATCTCAGCATCTGATAGAAAAAGGAAGTTTCTAGCCCTCGTGTTTGCAGAGAAAAGCTTGAAAACGCGACCCAAGTTCAGACTAAAGTCTCAAACCCCTAAAGGCAAAAAGAACCCAAAATGTATTAAGTTTTCAAAAATGTCATGATTTTTAAGTTAATCTCATGGTCTGGAGGGCCTGTCTTGTGATATCTGAACACCAGAGTTTGTCAAAACTGCATGGGTCATCGTGCCGTTTGTATGGGGAAAAAAGGGAAGTGTATAATGAATATGCACGCATTGCACACATGTTACAATTCAGGAGGAAAGCATGATAGGGTGTGGGGATACTGGAAACTGCCACTCACACCTAGGCTGTGTCTACACTACAGACTTCTGCCAGCAGAGCTATGTTGCGCCGGGTGTGATCCCTAATAGAGAGCTGCGATGGCAGAAGCCCCAATGGAGACGCAGTTATATTGGCAACACTACTGCACTTTTACCAAGATAGCTAGTTGCACTCCTGGGGGTGGTATTCCTATACTGGTACAGAGGGCAGCTTTGCCTATAGAAGTGTCCACAATATAGCGGTATTCCTGTACTGATAAAGAACTCCTCGAATAGACACCTAGTGTACATGTAACCTTAGGGTCCTTGCCATTTATTTGACTCTAATTACAAAATGGCTCAGTTAAAAACAAAACTGAGGAAGGTGAAAAATGTGTTCTTGGTTCTCCACTCTGACAGGAGAAAGACAGCCATCAGAGAAGGAAAAAAGATCTCTTGGGTCGTTAAACTCCCCAGGCAGGATTGCTCCTTACCCATAACCTCCTGTATGGTGGTTAAATTCTCCAATGTTCAGCCTCATTATAACTGACTGAAGTGATGGGGCTTCCACAGCTTCCCTTGGAAATTACTCTACAGTTCTCACCCCGGCTTCACTCTCTTTTTGCTCAATTTCACCCCATTATTCCTATCAGTTATACCCCAATTCAGCACCCTAAACCCATGTGCTTTGTGTCTACCACAAGAGACTCCCGCACAATACCTAAGCACCTCACTTACGCAGCTATCGTTTTACCAGTACTGTACATACAGGTGAGTGCCTGCCCTGAGCACTGCACGTAGAGCTGGAGGAATTATTTCAGGGCATTACTGCTGGTAACAACTCGCAGCCGTGGGGATCTGCGTCTCTGAGGGTATGTCTACAGTCACTACAGAGACTATGCCAGATAGCCCTGCATTGTAGTTTATGACAGAAGGGGGTTTTCTGTTGGTGCCTCCCCGAATGACGTTAGCTATATTGACTGAAGCACTCTTCCATCAGCATAACTAAATCTACACAGAAGGTTTTGTCGGCATAGTTGTGTCGGTAGGGGTATGGGTTTTTCTACATCCCTGTCCAATCTAGCTATGCCAACGTAACTTTCAAATGTAGACCAAGCCTGAGGTCTGGCCTACACCTAAAGCTTAGGCTGGCCTAGCTACAGCGCTCAAGGCTGTGAAAAATTTAATGCCCTGTGAGATGCAGTTAGGTTAACCTAACCCCCCACTGCAGCTAGGTCGATGGAATAATTCTTCCATCAACCTAGGCAGCGCCTCTAAGAGAGGTGGAATAACTACATGGATGGAACAGCCCCTTCTCTCAATGTGCGAAGCATCTACATTACAACAGGACAGCTGCAATGCCGTAGTGCATGCAGGGTATGTAGTGCAGACATACTCTGAGTCACTGGGAGTTTTGCTGCTGATTTCAACGAGTGCAGGATTGAGCCCTTTATTTCAAAACATGGAATGGCCGTGGCAATAGAACAACGAGCTGTGATCAGAGAGCACTCACACAGGCAAAGGCAGTAGCCTGGGCTTTCTAAAATGCTGCTGTGGCCTGCAAGCAAACCACAACTAAAGGGCAGGCTAATCCCAGGCTGTGAACATGCAGATTTGGGGTGTAGGGCCATGAATGTACCCTTGGAATGTCTGAGTGGATTATATTTTTTCCCAAGGAAGAAAAGTAACTGTATAGCCCCACTAGCTGGGACTAATGTGCCTTTGCACTTTGCTGTCTTGGGTATGCAGACAAACAATAATACAGAGAGGTGTGAACTACCCTGTTCAGCTTCATCAGGTGTTAATTTCCAGGCCTAATTATGACCACTTAATATGTCAACACACTTAAACAAGGCAAAGTTCTGAGCCAGCATATTTTTGCACACATAGTAGGATGCATTTGATCCTTTTGCACACACTGTAGCATGTGTTTTGTTTTTGTTCCTTTTAGTTGGTTATTAGATCACACAGAGATGTTACAAACACTCAGAAAGCTTTTTGAATGTAAACCTTTATCGACACGGTTCAAATGATACCTCCTTTTTAACCCGTGTCTAAATGCAAGCAACTTCACTAACAACAGGTAATGGTTGCACAAGTAAAATAAAATGTCAGGAAAGGACAAAAGGTTCAGTGGCATTAATGCAGCCATGACAGATATCCAGCATGGTTTATAGTAATATATCCATGTACGCATTGAACCAGAAAAATAAGACTTGAAATTACTGCAAATGCTCAATGTGGCCACCACGTTTACCTTGTTCTAGGAAGTTAGGGCCAGATCCTTAACTGGTGTAAACGGATGGATCTACACTTTTTAGATCAGCTGTGGATCTGTTCCTTCCATTTTTGCATTTCCTGACTCTTTTTTAAAAATGTGTCGTTGATGTGTGTCTTTGAAATGTGTCATTGGGGGTTAGACTACATGGCACTTGCAGTCCCTTCTAACCCTATGGCTCTATGCTCTGTAAAGATTTATTTTCTTAGAGAACTGCTTTGTTTTTAAAGGGAAAAATTCAGAGGACGATAAAAAATATCCCTGTAGCCATTTAGTGTCCTGCCCAATAGAACTTCTGATGGTATGTGACAGACTTTCCAGAACTCACAAATGTTAATGAGATTCAGAATTGTCTGTATCACAACATGTGCAATAGTGGAGCAAAGCTCTAAGAAAGAGTTGCACAATGTTTTTTTGTTTCTAAAAGGTTTGTTCTTAAATCATTCCGGCAGCACACATTTTAACCAATGATTGCTTCATTTTATACTAGAACCTTGTGTTTTTGTTTTTCCATTGGCAGAAAGTAAGAGTGTGTAACTGCATCTCTGCATGTAGGTCATAAATGGGCCTGAAAATCTACAGATAAGGGGCTTGATTTCTGCAACCCTTGCTCACACTGGTGAGCACTTGCACAAGCCATTCCACTTGTGTCAGTAACTGCTGACCAGTATGTGTAAGAGTCATGCAATCTAACCCAAGTTACTTAGTTACTACAGCTTTGTTCTAACAGTAGCCATGTCAACACTAGATTACTCCCTTGGTAACCATGTCAGCACTTCAGCTAGACTTTCTTTACAATGGAAATTCATATAAACTATACACACTACTTAAACTTCTCCACATTTTGCTGTTAAATGTTCCCCCGAGGGAAACTGGGTGGCCTCAGAGGATTGGCAATGAACAGGGGAAGATGAAATTTGCACATTAAGCTGATTTAGGATTTCTCTTGGATTTCTCATATGTTTCTGAATAGTTTAAGCATTCATTTTAAAGAATGTAGGTTTCTAGCTCTACTGGCTGTGACTGTAACCTTCCAAACACACACCAATGGTAAGGCCTTCCTGAGCTAGCAGGATGACACACATTGACAGCAGCCAATTACTGCCATGTCTCTAAGCATCCTCCTTTGGGAAGAATTACTTTGGAGGTTATATATCAAGGCAGCAATGGCCAGACTTACAGTCCTTAGACATCTTTGATCCCTATCAGACTAGGGGATGATAGAGAGAATGCTCTGGACCCCGGAATGCAATATTGCCATGCAGTGCTAGATGGGAGCTTGTTTTGTAGAAACTCAAGCTAATTCCCTCTAACCCCCCTGCAAGGGCAGTAATGAGGTGACCATGACTGCACATCCCTAATGAACCATGCAGTTTGCATGTGGGCAATCACTCTCTGCTTGGGGAAACAGGATCCTGCCTTTTGCCATAGGTGAAGTCACTGTAAAACCAACAGCAATACAAGGCCACTACCTCCAGAGCACATCTGCTTGCCAGTAGGTCAGTCCCCAGGACCACTCCCAAAGCCTGGCCTCCCGCCTGGCAGAGAGCTCCATTGCTCCTAAAGCACTCAGCTAATAGGCATGTGCTCCTGGGTGCAGGGGAGTCATTCACATTCATGGAGTGAAAGCGAGCTCCAGCTGGGACACACAGATGCAAAGGGCTGGCTGACTTCGTTCTTTAAAAGCAGGAGCATGCTCCATCTGATTCTAGCTGAGATTTTCCTGCCAACATGTCTCTCCTGGTGCAAGTGCAGGCAATCCCATAGTGGAGATGATTTTCTGTAGGTTGAGGTTCTGGTTCTCTGTTCAGGAGAGGTACCCATCAATGGCAGGTGAGATTTCAATGTTAGGGATGGGTTTCTTTGTGGCTTTCATGGTACATCTCATACATATGATAAATAAGTGCTCTTAGAGAAAAGGAAGAAACAGCACATCCATTCAGTGGGGGGGGGGGGGGGGAGAAAAAGAGAGAGAAGGGAACTGAAAAGGTGGTGAGAAAGGTCTGGGAAAGTAGATTACAAACAGCCAAGTGATTTCACTTCACTTGGCCAGTCTGGGGAGCACTCACCCTGCCTGCTCACTGGGGGTGTGAAAGGAGAAACCCAATCGGCTGTTAACCCTGGAATGCGTGGAAATGACAACTGTGCATAACTGCTAGGGAATCTACACCCGGTGTTCAGCAATCACCCAGAATTGCACAAATAATTGGAATGTTTCATGCATGAGCTCACTCACGGGATAATACCCTCACATGATCCCACTCTGCAGGAATTCACTGCATGCTCAGTAGACTCAAGGAAAAACCTATTTTTCCCTGGCTCCCTTCCCTCCCTCCCTTTGCAAACCCCCAGCACCCACTTTGCTTCAACATGTGTATTATGTGCTTGGGGCACTCACGTAAGGCTCCAGAAACACAGCAAACTCAGGACAAAACCCCATGTGTTCCCATCTCGCAATAGATAAGGATGTCAATAACTTCCCACCATAGGGCAGCACTGAGTGCAGAGCGGGTGAGAAGATTGGCTTGAGGCAGGAAGACACTACATTTGGGGGGCAAATCCACTAGGAATGGAGAGGGGGTTGTCAAACTCCCACATCTCCAACAGTAGAAATTGCTTGTTTCAGCTCCTTGGATTTGCAACAAAACCGTTCCGAAGGCAAATAGTGAGGACACAGGGACATCATTCCTAATTAGTCAATAGAGTCACCGCTATTAAAGAAGAAACATCAGTTTTATCAACTTGTCTATATCTGCACACTACAATGTTACATGCCAGTCAGAGAAAGCTATCCTAACTCCCTGCTCTGTGCCAGTCCCCCTCTCCCTTTGTCAGCCTTGCCTGTTTAGACTGCAAGCTCATTGGGACAGGGACTGTCTCTCACTATGTGCATGCAGTGCTCAGCACAATGGATGTTTACATTTTTAATGTTGTAGGACATTTTGGGTTACAGTGTGCATAAAAGACAATACAAAATCCAATTATAGCATTGCATGACTGAAGAGGGAGTTTAGAAGGGCCATTTGGTCATTTTGCCCGCCCTCTTATAAGGGCCAGGCCCTGCAGTCACTGAAACTGATTGTAAAAATCCCATCGAACAGAGCAAGACTTAACCTAATGGCCAAGGGTTAGCAGTGGGCCTGGGAGTCAGGCCTGTCACAGTGATGGAGTGTAGGTCAGTCTTCAAGCAGGGATGCTTCCTGCTGGTTGTAGCTTAGCGAAACAGGAAAACCCAATCCAAACATGTCTGACCCCTGAATGGCTGTCTCTAGCATAAATTTAAGTGCAATGAAACCACCAAACCTGAAGGAGAAGCTAATTCCTAGAAGGCCAGATCCAACCTGCGAAGGCATCTGCAGAGACCAGAGTGCTGGGGACTGTAAGCGACGAGGGGCAATACAGCCCTGATGCAAGTCATGTCCTGCACCCAGGGAGACGGGGATAAAGAGCACAGGTATGGTATGAAGGGAACGTAGCTGAGCAGCTGTGCTTATTGCACTTGAGTGAGTTCATTTTTAGCTTGTGAAGAAGCCAGGATGGACAGGGGTGGTGTCCCTAGCCTCTGTTTGCCAGGAGCTGGGAATGGGCAATAGGGGATGGATCACTTGATGATTACCTGTTCTGTTCATACCCTCTGGAGCACCTGACATTGGCCACTGTCAGCAGACAGGATACTGGGCTAGATGGACCACTGGTCTGACCTAGTATGTCCGCTCTTATGTTCCATAGTAAAGCCCGAACTGATTTCCATATAATAAAACCTAATAGCAGCAACAGGGCAGGGGAGGGCTCAGGAAGCTGGAAGGGGAGGTGGCAACAACAAGATTATATTTAAGGCAATCCAGTCCCTATGCAACATGGGGCAGCCATGGCCACACCCCCACACAACTGCAAGGGGCACCCTCCCTTTGAGCCAGAAAGGCAGGTGCCACTTGCCTTTAGGATGTATCTGCTTAGGTGGGAGAGCCAGGACTGCTGAGCTCTTCTCCTCCTGCTACAGACACAGTCCTCTGCTGGGGTGGTAGTGGAACCCCAAGAGCATTGGGGTTTTGGACTGGGAGGTGCGGGGCAGTTCTCCCCTCCCAGAGCTATCACTGCAGGCTACCTGCGCTCTCAGTTGTCTGCACTATTTACACCTGTGTCACATTTTCACACTGTTCTTTGCGGCCACAAGGGCTAGAAACTTACTTTTGTTTTTTAAATGACCGCTGAGATTCTGATGTGATCCCAGAAATTGAGGAATGGGGGCCCCTAGACCCAAACCTGTGGTGCCTCCGCCTGAATCCAGCTCTGAGTCAGAAATATGGAAACAATGGAACCACATTAGGAGAAATAATTGCACCTCACCCCATGGTATACCTCCAAAGAAAGCCATGCATAAAAGGGCTACAGCCCAGGTCACTTGGATCTATAATAAAAAAAATGAAAATTTACCAACATGCCCCGGAAACTAGGAGTTATTGAAGGACACATCCAATGTGACACAGGGGAACAAAAGATCTCTGAGATGGTGCAAGGGAAAACCAAGCAATAAGAGAGTCTTTGGGGAATGTTGGTGCTCACAAAGCTAACCACTGACCGAATCAGCTACAATCTGACATGGTGTGAGCTTCCCTGCACTCCACAGCTTTGCCAGTGCGCTGTTCTTCAATCCTGATCTGCACGGCATGCCCTACTTTGCTGTCCTAGGCTCCCTCACAGCTCTGCCAATGCCCCTCAGTCTGGACATGCAGTATTCCCTGCTCCTCCAGTCCCCGGCTCCCCATGCATAGTCGTGCTAGTGTACCACAATGCTGACATGCACCACCTCCTGCTATACCAGCCCAAGGCACTTCCTCAGCAGACACTAATAATCACACCACAATGCACCAAACTGCTTGGCAGGTTTGTGGTGTGGATGATCATCCTATGCAAAAGCACAGCTGATGGGGAAGTACGACTGGATGGCAGCTTGCCTGACAGGGGGCAGAGCATTTATTACAAAGGTCAGATATTTTTGATTTTTGGATGTAATTCTGAGCTTTTTTGAATTGCATCCAAAAGAGTGAGAAATCTCTTACCTTTGAACTAAATGATCCGTCCTTTCTGCAAGGCAATCCACAGCTGAATCCCTCCTCTCCAGTGGCTCAGCTTTGGAGCCTCTGATGACACCCACTAAGTGCCTGGAAATGCCAGGGCAGGAACAAAATGAAACAGCCAGCCCTAAGTCATATACGAGCTATTTTGTAAGGCAATACCTACTGCCAAGGTACATTCTGGAAATGTAATGCCAGGTCTATCATATGCCTGGGACTGACTGAGTGGATCTGGTAAAAATGCAGAAGTTGTAATGTATATGAGACCTTAACTGGGATCAGGAGGGTCCATTATATTGGACACTTACATAGATCTTCTGCTCTCAGAGGCACAGAATGTTAGGCCAGGGATCCCCGTTATAAACCCAGTAGAGTAGTGGGGCATAGGGAGAGCCTGGCTCCTCTTCCACTCTCTGTTGCTGCCAGTGTGGTGTTCACCCCCCCGGCTAAGAAAGACGACATTGTGCTGCACCCTGCGGGATGACTGCTGCTTTGCGTAGAAAGGGTCGCTAAGAGGAGAGGGACAGAACACACCAGGGCAGGAGTGGGGGGGAGGGGGGTGGAAGGGAGGGGGAAGTGAGAGAAACATCCAGGGGGCAGAATGAAGCCAAGGACTGAAAAACTAAAAGCATACCAAAGAGAGAATGGGGGGGGGGGGAGCAATAGAAAAAAGACAGAAAACAGGGGTAGGTCAGGCAGAGCTGGAGGGGGCAGGTGCCAATCCATCTCGAGTGGGGGCACTCTAAACAAAACAGATTTCTAAACTCTGTGCCCAGCATTAGTTTGTTATAAATTATTCTATTCCCTCTCGCCTGCACCCCTGGGATGGGGGGTGGGGGGCCAGAGGTACTGATTTCAGTGTGTTACTGTTGTCCTGTGGTGGAAACCCCAGTTTGGGCTCTGCATTTGTCCAGGCCTTTTTGTTAAACCCAGGATTCCCAGCCTGTGCAATGAGGCCCTTACCACCAGCGTTACAAGAAAACCGCCACCATGAGCAAAACAAACCAGCCAGGATCCCTTCACAAACTGTAAAGCGAGTGAGGCAAGGCAAAGAACACAATAAAGATGCTTCAGAGCACTGGGGTAACCTGACACTAGATTGGTTAATAAAGGGCCAGGGATTTTCATGTGGAGGAGGGGATAAAACCCTAGAGAACTAGTGTAGGCAAACAGAGCAGCACCTCTGGAAAGAGCAGCAGGTAAGCTCTCCAAAGCCTCAAAGCTGTTTTCAGCCCAACACATTCCCTTTAACAAAACCCATGCCAGCTTTTCCTTAACATGCCATTGCTCAGATTCCAGCCACATGCCAGGAGATGCTGCAGTCACGGCTTTCCATGACTCTCCCAAAGCCAGACGCAAGGAGACAGAGTTACCAAAGTCTCCAGAAGGCCAGACAGGTGGGGAGAAGGGGGGATGGGATAAAGAGGAGGGGAGAGTGGACACAGTCTGAACACAGCAGGACTTTCTGCTGCAGTGCGACACCTAAAGGACTCAGTGCATGGCTGTGGCTGGACATATTTTTAGTAGTGTTTCCCAACCATCAATACAGCCCCGTCAGTCGTAGCGATGGTGAGGACACTAGTGTGGGCAGGTCTTTTTGTGGGCACAGGCATTTTAGGCACTGTGACATATAGCCCTGCTCAGAGAAGGCTTAAAGTGGCTACAGATGCCTCACCTACATTAGCACTTATGCGGCTGAACTGGCTGGCAAAACCTGAGACACAGAGACAGCCACTGAGAAAGACAGATGAAAATAGAGGTTAGATGGTGAATGATGTCTGGTGATCCTGGGCACATGGTCGGAATGGCAGCACCCGAGATTATTAGTCTCACAGAGTGGGAAGCCAGAATGGAGTCAGGTCTGGTGCTGCTTTAGCCTCTTCTGATGAAATAAAAGAGAGAGACTGGCATGCTGATTAGACTATGCAAAAACATACGCATACTTGCACTTTACAGAGGGCATGCGTGTGGACCGGGTGAGCAGACACACACTCCATTCAAACACACACATACTCCTAATGTTTTATGGGCGAAACAGAATCAGAACAGAGGCTCTGTCTTGTGGCGTCTGCAGCTTACATGTCCCAGGAATTTTATATTCCTGGCTTTGCCACTGATCTGCAGTGTAACCTTGGGCAAGCCACTAACAGCCTGATTTTCAGAGGTGCTTGATTGAGTATCCTCAAATCCCACTGAAGTCAATGGGAGCTGTAGGAGCTGAGCCCTTTTGAAAAAAATCTAACCACAATTAACCTCTCTGTATTTTAGGTTTCCCAGATTTAAATGGGGATAACAAAAATCACCCTTGTTAAAGTGCTTTCGACATACCAGTAAGTGTCAAGTATTAGCAGGCAGAATAATTCCAACATAGCCTGTTGTTTAAACACTATGCCTGTGACAAAGTGAGATGCTCCTCTCAAAAAGTTCATTGCTTGGGGACTATACTCAAGCATTTGCATATTCATCAGAGCCCTGGGAGGCCATTCACACAGGCAGGAAATCTCAGGAGAACAGCTTCTCACAGGCTTTTGGCACTTCTACTCTGGCAAAAACCTGGAAAGGGAGAGATGGCTGAAGGTTGGTGGGGGAGGCATCTTGGCATAGGCACTGGCCAGGGAATCAGGATTATGTTTTTGGCTCTGCTACAGACTGTGTGTGTGACTTAGCCTTGGCTGGGATGATTTAGTTGGGGTTGGTTCTGCTTTGAGCAGGGGGTTGGACTAGATGACCTCCTGAGGTCCCTTCCAACCCTGATATTCCATGATTCTATGACTTTGGGCAAGTCTCTTCCTCTCTCTGTGCCCTCCCTTAGTTTCCCATCAGTAAAATGGGAATAACAACCATTCCTGTCTGTTTGTCTTGACTATTTAGATTGCAGGCTTTTCAGGGTATGGTCTGTCTCTTACTATGAGTATATACAGCACCCCACATAATGGGGTCCTGATCTCAGCTGGAGCCCCTATATGCTACTGTAATGAAAATGATTAGTAACAACAATAATAATAATAATAATAATAATGAAATAAAGGGACAGAGGGAGGAAGTTACCCAAAACTTCAGACCCTCAAGAAAGAGTGTGCAGGTTCTGGGGGAACAATGTAGGCTAGACAGAGTGTGGTTTTTTAAATACTTTATTTTACATTAAGTAATTTGTCAGCACCACACTCCTGCATATTTTACCTTAAAGGTAAAAAACCCATTAATGTATGTTGCACAATGAAAATAGCCAAGACACAAAAGCTAAGGCTCGATCCTACAAGCAGATGGATCCATGAAGCCAGTCCCCTTGCTTTTGTGCAGAGCTCCACAGACGTCTGTGAGACACTATAGGAAAGGGCAAGGTCCACTTACCACTACTGGATCTGAAACTAAGCCTGCTATAGCAAGAAACTCCCGAACATTGCACATTCCTTCTTCCATTGTTAAATGTGTTGCTAGAAGCATTTCTTTTCACTCTGTTAAATCCTTTATGGCAAAGTCCTATAGAACTTAACAGGGGTGAAAATAATAGGGTCATATAGAAATTATTTTAATAACCTACAGTATTTAATTGATTAGGGAATCTTTTCCATAAGTTTTTTAACTGTCTTACCAAATTCCATCACATGGGTGTATTTCTCTATTCAGTTCCAGTGGATGGTTCAAAACAACCTTTAGAAAGGTTATAGGGCCAGATCCCCAGCTGGTGGAAATCCACCTACCTCAAAGGAGCTTCACTCATTTATTCCAGCTAAGGATATGAATAATCATTTTCTTTTAAATTCTATGGATGTTTCTATACTGTCTGTAGCTTGTAAAATGTAACTCAGCTTGTATATTTTAGAGTACACCTTAATTAATACAAGGGACCTTATAGATACAGATATAATTCTGAACAGCATCTTCCACAGAAAAGATCCAATTGTTTCACAGCCAGTGATGGTCTATACATAAACTATTTGTGGTGTACACTTCAGTACGTCTACCTGCAGCCCACACTCCCTTTACTCTCCATCCATCTCTTCCTTTGCCTGCCTCAGCCCAGGGATTGGTTCTTACAAGGTGCTAAAAAGGGCAACCACAGAACATGCTCTGATACAAATCCCTACTTTGGATTCACTTGCACCTGGAAGCCCAGGAGGGGATACTTGGAGTACATGGGCATTAGAATTGAAATACAGCCCCACCACATGTACTCGCTTCGCTTTCCCAGGGATCACCACCACATGGCGCAAACATCCCAGACATAGGGGTGACAGTGGGAGCCACATTGTTTCCTGGCTAATCCCTTTGTCCAAGAGCACTGATGGTGGCCTGGAATGAAGCTGAGCACTGCCACCCACTGGGAGGAAATGAGGAAGCCAGGCCAAACACTGCTAAGTGTGGGGACAGCCAGATGATCGGTTGGAGAGGCGAGGAGGTCTCAGAATGAATGTGAAGATGCAACCAATGCTTAAATGCCACAAAAGAATTTTAACAATATACACAACCAAGTTGCTCATTCATGGGCAGAGCTAAAATGTAGCCTTGCAAAACTCCACTTGCCAAGAGCAAAGGATTTTTTTGGGGGGTGGGCAAGTAAAATATTACGAATATACTCCATGACCATTTTCATAAGGCGGGGAGTCGATTCTGGGCCTGGCCTTGTAAATTATTGTGCTTCCAATGCTGATCTTTAAGTTCACAAAGTTGGGTAAAAGTGTTACAAAGAGTGGAAGGAGGATGTGCAATCCTCCTTGCACGTGCAAGTCAATGGGCACAGCTTGGAAGAATTTCCAGACATAGGTGCATAGCATGCCTGCATATCAGCATGCGAAGTACACATAGGGACCATCACTTGAAGAAGACCTGAACCTTGCATATACATTTCCAGAATTAGAATAGAGAACGAGGAGTACTTGTGGCACCTTAGAGACTAACAAATTTATTTGGACATAAGCTTTCGTGGGCTAAAACCCACTTCATCAGATGCATGGAGTGGAAAATACAGTAGGAAGCTATATAGAGAGAGAGAATATGAAAAGATGGGGGTTGCCTTACCAACTCTAACAAGACAAATCAATTCAAGTGGGCTATTAGCAGCAGGAGGAAAAATCACTTTTATAGTGGTAATCAGGATGAATTAGAATGCATTCCATACAATAAACATCATGCACACAGACTACATATAATACACATGGAAATAGAGTATGTAGTAGCTGTACAAAATGCTCACACTCGCTAAATATATGTATGTATAAAGCATGCATGAAGAATGCCATACCTGAGTTACTACAGGGAAAGGTGATCAGAAAACCCTGCCTACAAACTGCATGGACTGTCCCTCTGCTATCAAAGCCTACATTTCATCAAGCATGCTGTATGCAATCTGAGTTGGAGGAGCAAAGAAAGCATTACATAGTTCATGGGCATCATGGGGAAGGCAAGAAAAAGCACATGCCATCTCAAGTGAAATGTACGTTGAGGCAGCAGAGAGAGAAAGAAGGGGAGACATTGTTGGGTTACAAATGGGGGAGGGAGAAAACCTGAGCTTACTTCCCCAGCTAGCAATCCCCCATTTCTAACACCTCACTTTTTTCATCTGACGAGGTTGCATCAGCTCCTATGCTGGTATTTATAACTGTTTTTAAAACCTGATATTCCATTTCCAGTAGCTCTGTGGGGGTGAACTGAACTTGCAAGGCCCCTAGCCAAGCAGCTGCTGCCAGCGTGATCCCTCTTTCCCTTCACATCCTGCTCAGAAAAGCTCCCCACAGTCAACCTGGTGCCACGGCTTACTGGCATGCTCTCTTTAATTAGCTGGCCAAGGCACGAGGTAGGCCTTCATTAAACAGATAGCTGATTGAAGTCTGGGGGCAGGGAAGGAGGAGGGGGGGTTGTTTGTGTTTTAAACTGTGCTACTTAATTCAATTGTCTCTGTGTTAAGGCAGCTTCCTTGTTTGCTTCTCCCCTCAAACCCCTCTCGCCACCAGCCGGAGCATTTCCAAATGTAAAAAAAGAAAAGAAAAGCCAAAGTAGCTATTTTTAAACTGACAAAAATGGGGTGGTGGGAGTGGCCACAGAGAGAGGGGGGAGTCCTTTTCAGACACTGAGTACTCTCATAAGAGCTATTGCCTTTAGCTGCAATATTGCTAATGCAATTCCAGCACACACGCTATTCCCTGCAATAGAATCATAAGCTGGGGTATTTGAACACCATCCTCCATAATGATTCCTGCAGGGACGGAATTAGCTCTGAGCTCCCCCGCAGCCAACATATGGAAGCAGATCTCCATAGCTTCATCTGCTAGGTCTGGACTGGATGTGGTCTCCCCCACAGCCTGCTCACTTAAGCTGCAAGTAGCAGAGACTGAGTTAGCTGCATGCTCACCTCCCAGCCAGCGCACCATGCGATGTTCCCCAGAGGTTGGGTTTTCCCGCACAAGTTTTCTAATGGGAAAAGGGTCATGTAGCTGGGAATGCCACATTCCCGAGGGGATGGGTGTTGGGGATGAGATGCTCCATGGAGGGACCTGTTCTTATCCGTCATGACTCTTATTGTGGAACTCCAGGGGCTTCTGCTGTGGCTGTTGCCAGAAGACAAATTCCAGTCACCCGGGGTTATAAATACAAATGATCTGATGAAAAGAGTGAACTTTCTGGGCAGTAGCATCAATCACCCACCTACTAAATCTACAAAGCCACCTCTTGAAATAACAGCAATTTATAAACTCTGACATCACAGGCAGTTTTGAAGCTTGGCTTTAGCACATCACAGGGCTATGTCTCCACATGACAGCAGCCCTCCATTCTCACTACAACAATCCCACCTCCAAAACCTCATTCCTCAGTGTGTTTCCAACAGTGACCCTCTGTCTCTTCCCAATACAAATCGCCTGATTCTCAGACGGTAGAGAGAGGAGACCCATGATTACTGCCTGTGGGCCTTATAGAAAACTAACTCCACAAAAAAAGAGGTTTCCAGAAATTGCATTTTCTTCTCCAATCCTTTTGCCTTCACTAGAAAGTCTGGAGAATGATATCCCAAATCTAAGTGAAGCAGCGTAGCCTAGGGTTAGGAGGAGGAATTGGGAGCCAGGACTCTTGGGTTGTATTCCAGACTCTGCTACTGATTCAATGAGTTACCTTGGGCAACTTCTCCATGCCCCTGCTGGAAAAAGGGGAAAACAGTATTTGCCTACCTGACAGTGGTGTTGTCAGGACACATGCACTATAATTTTGAAAGTGTTTGGAGATCCTCAGATGAAAAGTGCATTAACTTTTAATAAGCCTGTAATTCTGGAAGCTCCTACCAGACCAATTCCAATTCCATACACTTCCTCTTGAGTCCCACATAGAGATCAGTTTGTCTTACTTTTCATATCTCTTTTTCAATAAAGAAATATAATAAATGGTGTAATGTACAATGCATTCTCCTGGTTAGCAGTATTTACTTCCCCTGTCTCTTCTGTTCTGACTATATTAACATGGCCCATAACATACTTGGCACACTTAGAATTCAAGAAAAAAGAAAAGGAGTACTTGTGGCACCTTAGAGACTAACCAATTTATTTGAGCATGAGCTTTCGTGAGCTACAGCTCACTTCATCATGAAGTGAGCTGTAGCTCACGAAAGCTCATGCTCAAATAAATTGGTTAGTCTCTAGGGTGCCACAAGTACTCCTTTTCTTTTTGCGAATACAGGCTAACACGGCTGTTACTCTGAAACTTAGAATTCAAGATCAATAAAGAATTGTGATAAAAAAAAATCTACATCTGATTCTGATTTGTTTCACCAAGTCTCTGCTACTGTAATTCCATTGACTTTAGAGGAGTTACTCCTGATTTGCACTGGTGTGACTGAGATAAAAATTAGGCCCACTATTCTGTAGCATGGTTCCATCTCCTGATGATACAATCACACCCATGACTGACAGATGACAGTTTAAATGGGAGAGACAGAACTAGATCGCTCACTCCCCACAACACCTGATGTGCTTCTTATGTCCACCCACAATCACAAATGTCCTCTTCCTCACACAAGCCCTAAGGACATCCCCACTTCACACCATAAACTACCAGGGGTGGGGTGGGGGATTGGGAGGGAAAGTTACTTACAAGTATAATACTTTCTAATGAAGAGATAATCTCTGTTGTTTTGTAGTATATGAAGCAATAAACAGATGCTGAGATTGATTAAATGCAGAAGCAAAGCTGAGGCCTTCCATCAATCACAAAAGAGCATTTATTTTGAACACCCTACAAAGCAAGGGGGATAATAGCTATTATTCAAGAAACCATAACATGGAAAAAGAACAGTTTGTCTCCTGTCTCCTCGGGAGGGTTTGACAGCAATGGACTGCCTGTCTCTCAGCCTGCCTAATGACATGCACATTGAAGGCTAGGCTGAATGACTGCAGCAAACTCTTGGAAAGAAGGTCTACAACGTGAAGTCTAGTAGGAGTGGCTTGAGATGGCAAAGCATGATTGGCTAGTTCAAAGTTCTAGTGTTCTTTGCCATGGTGGGGCTGGCATTCAATCTCTCTTGCTTAAGGCTGGCTGAAATGCCTCTTTTGGGGTATATTTTCTTTTTAGTTATATTTGCACTGGGAAGAGTCACCAAGAAATGAACACGTTGGCTAGATGGTCTTGCCCGAGCTCCAATGGACACTTGACTTAAACTTTGCCCTCAGCTAGTTAACTCACTCACTGCCAAGGACATACCAAGTGCGGTGGGAGGGGTACAGATGTACAAAAGAGGGACCTGGTACATTCTAATATTTCACTAATTTCAAGCCTAATCCCATTTTACAAAAAAAGATTGGGAGAGCACAGAGAGTGTAAGGACAGGACACACTCATTACAGCATCTACAGTGGATTTTAGTGCTCATGAAGATGCACAGGCTTTAAAATCATGAAGAAGGAAATCCTCTATTTGGCCACAGCACATGTATCTCATCTGCAGCAGCAGTGCAATCTTTCACTTCACTTCTTTAGAGGTGAGTTCAGACTCGTTAGCCCACTTAGTTCTTGGCTCCTCTACTGTGACAATGAACAATAGTGCCAACTGTGGCTGAAGTATCTACTCACATATGAACTGGACCAAAACCACCATTTAATTTCATGTGGACCCAACTGCTGATAAATGAAAATGACTTTCATTTCACTACCAATCTGGGACAGGTTTCAAACTAGCTACCTACAGGAAATAATCCTATTACCAGTCTCCTGAGCCATCCAGTCCCAGTCTTGGTTTTTTTGGACTCTTGACAATTCGTGCCTTGGCTCCTGTCAGTTCCTGTCCTGTGTGGATGTGGGCTGGAACCGATGGACTTCCTATCTGTGACATTCAAGACTTGTGAGCTAATCATAGCTTAGGGAACTTTACTGTCATCGTTTTGTGAGCCTATGTGAGAATTTGGGCAGATGCTCAGGAAAGATGAAAAAGAAAGTCAAAGCCCAGTAATGTTTCAAAATATTGCACGAGGTCATTCAGAATAAATGTTAGTGATGTTTCTGATCAGGAAGTGGTTTTGCGGTAAAATCTCCATGGCTATCATACAAGAGGCAGCTTCAGAGTAAGTGTAGGCATCTTCTTCCATCTGAGACACTAATTGCTCCAAACCCGAGTTCCTTTTTCTCAGTGCAGCAGAAAGGTTATGCTGTTCTGTGTCCTGTCATCCCGCTAGGGCTTGCAAGTGGATTTGGTTGTGGTTCTTTGCACAGAGCCCCACACAATTCTCCAGAAGTAGTGCCAATAATACTGTAGAAGTCCACTTAAGAGATATGGATGATGAATTCACTGGCCACTAGGTTAGAAGCTATAGGCAAGGACTCATTCAGGAACAGATTGAAAACATTCTTAAGACCTCATCTTGACCAGCCTTAGTTTGATTGCCCAAAGGTACAGAGACCCAATGGACAAAATCCAAAAAAATTAGAACATAATTTTCACTTGTCTGGGAAATTATCTTCTCTGCTCGCTGCCTCGGATTCCCTCATGATAAAGCAAGGTCTAGTAGGTAAAGCCCAGGACAAGGAATCAGGAGACAATTTCTGACAATGACTTGATGGCCTTAGACAAGCTACTTCACTTCACAGTGCCTCCATCTGCCTACCTGCAGCATGGTGATATCCTCACCTATCTCAGGGATGCTGAGAAGTTTAATGGATTATTTTCTGCAGCACTTTGAACTCCTTGTCACTACAGAACTGCAAAAGTAGAATTATATTATTCATAAGGTGGATTTAAGGACATTGACCTTTATCAATTTCAAAATTTACCTAAGCAGTGTAAATTGCAGTCATGTCCTAAGGCCGAGAGGTGCGCTCCCAGATATCTATCTAGGGAAACGGTGTATGAACATATGGATTATACCAACAGTGACCTTTGCTAGTTACCAGACTGCTACCTAGGTAGTTGAGTTTTGTTTGTACAAGAATAATACCTAAGCAATTATTTTATTTCCAGTTACCCCACTGCATCAGAGGCATCATGAAAACAATTCCTTGCCTACAGCTGTAGAAGATGTAAGGCAAGAATAAGAAGCAGCTTGCTTACAAACAAATAGCAAAAAAGAGCTATGCTCATGTGAGGCCTAATCCATTGCTTCCATATGTGAGCTTTACAAGTTTGGATAAATTTGGTCCTTCATCTTTACAGCAAGGTGGAGACCAAACTGTGGGCATCACTAAGTAATCATAGAATCAGTAGGGTTGGAAGAGACCTCAGGAGGTCATCTAGTCCAATCCCCTGCTCAAAGCAGGACCAATACCAACTAATCATCCCAGCCGGGGTGTTGTCAAATTGGGCCTTAAAATCCTCTAAGGATGGAGATTCCATCACCTCCCTAGGTAACCCATTCCAGTGCTTCCCCACCCTCCTAGTGAAATAGTTTTTCATAATATCCAACCTAGACCTCCCCCATTGCAACTTGAGACCATTGCTCCTTGTTCTGTCATCTGCTATCATTGAGAACAGCCGAACTCCATCCTCTTTGGAACCCCGCTTCAGGTAGTTGAAGGCTACTATCAAATCCCCCTTCACGCTTCTCTTCTGCAGACTAAATAACCCCAGTTCCCTCAGCCTCTCCTCATAAATCATGTGCCCCAGCCCCCTAATTATTTTCATTGCCCTCCACTGGACTCTCTCCAATTTGTCCACATCCTTTCTATAGGGGGGCCCAAAACTGAACGCAATACTCTAGATGTGGTCTCACCAGTGCTGAATAGAGGGGAATAATCACTTCCCTCGATCTGCTGGCAATGCTCTTACTAATGCAGCCCAATATGCCATTAGCCTTCTTGGCAACAAGGGCATACTGTTGATGCATATCCAGCTTCTCGTCCACTGTAATCCCCAGGTCCTTTTCTGCAGAACTGCTGCTTAGCCAGTCAGTCCCCAGCCTGTAGCAGTGCATGGGATTCTTCTGCCCTAAGTGCAGGACTCTGCACTTGTCCTTGTTGAACCTCATCAGATTTCTTTTAGGGCAATCCTCCTATTTGTCTAGGTCTCTCTCGACCCTATCCCTACCCTCCCGAGTATCTCCCTCTCCCCGCTGCAGCCAAGATCCATGTGGAAATTGGTAACACTGAGTGAGATTAATCCTATCAGCCACTCTAACTCCAGACATTCAAACACTGTAGACTGGATGTGTCACCCAGCAGAAGGTATGTGAACACCGCTCCTAGACATCTACATGCTCTGGGACTCTTGCTAGCCAATGCAATACTTGCTTCTTTTTCCCCAGTGAGCGTTATAAATGTAAAATCTCCACAGTGACTGAAATACATCAGTGGCGATGGTTCCAGGTCTCTCCATGCTTCACAGCTGGCACTTCAGATGGTCTAGGGTGCAGCAAAGTCTGAAGGGTCAAAGGCACCACTGACAGCGTAACAAAGACTCGCTTGACCAGTGAAGAAAAATGGAAGTAGAGACTCTGACCCACAGCTACTGTTGCTTTTACATTTAACAAAATTTCAAAAAATGACACTTTTGTTTTGATTGCAGGTTCTCTCTGAACTCCTTGTTATCACCGACCACGTGTGTTACAGTAGCACTCAGAGACCCAAAGACTGTGGCTCCATTGTGCTGGGTACTGCACAGAGTAAGCAACAGTCCCTGCCTTGAAGAGCACACTGTCTCAAGAGACAAGCCAGGTAACAGGTGGGGGGAAAAGACTGAACATCCCTATTAGAGATGAGGAACTCAGGCAGAGAGATTAACGGGCTTTCCGAGGACAGGCAGGGAGCCTGTGACATAACCAGAAACTGAACCCAGATGGGCTGGGCCACAGTCATTGTGTTAGGGCTGGCCTACACAGTGAGTTACTGCACAGCAAGTCAGGGTGTGAATCTACAGTGCGTCAGCTTACCTCACAATAACATCCCGTGTAGCCACTGCTGCAGCACAGTGACAGTGCTGACATCTGCAGCCAGGTCCACACGGGATGCTACCACGTGGCAAGCTGGTGTGCAGTAGACTCACACCCTGGCTTGCTGCTCAGTGACTTGCTGTGTAGAAACACCCTTAGTCACAGAACCATCCCTCTGACGACAGGGCCCTCTCAGATCATCTCAGCTACTTCCCTGGAAGCAGCAAAGTTCCTATGGATTAACCCACGTCCCTCAGCAACACAACGCACCACTGAACTCCAAAGAACCCTTGTGCTCTCTCTGAGAAGTGCAAAGCAAACTGGTGGTGGGGGGAGAGGCGGAGTCAGCTCTCCAGCAGGCTGCAAAGCATCCTCATGCAGAACATTGCTCCTGGCCTATAAGAAAATAGGTGGCTTGGCACAAAGGTCAGGCTGTAACACAAGGGGCTCAGCTGAGATGGAGCTCCAAAGGGCAGCAAGAGCAGCTAATGCACAGCAGCAGCACCCTGAGAACAACCTTCTGACTTTGCATTCAAACCACCTGAGCCGGCTGGGATTTGGAATCAGGGGAGACAAGTAGAATATACAGGTCTGTTCGTGCAGAGGCTGCATTCAGACAGCACAGCATGCACATCTTCCACGGGCTGTCACACAAGGATTTCAACCAAGGAGGAAGCTGCTCTTGTTATCTCCAGCACAGTATGTCCACCACAGCACCTTTCAGCTGCCCACAGGAGGTGACAGCTCTGGGATGCAGAGGCAGTGCATCGATGGGACCGAGAAGTCCAACAGGTGAGAGACCTTTCAACACCCCAGAGTGCGTCAGTATTTCACAACCCACCCCGGTTCTCCAAAAACACCAGTAGCTAGTAAAACTGCCTCTCACCCACCCTAGCAGGGATGCTGGTACAGATGCACCACCCTGTTCACCAGCCCACTGCAGCACCCGCAGAGCCCTTATACCCTCCTCATAGAAGCATAGAAGATTAGGGTTGGAAGAGACCTCAGGAGGTCATCTAGTCCAACCCTCTGCTCAAAGCAGGATCAACCCCAACTAAATCATCCCAGCCAGGGCTTTGTCAAGCCGGGCCTTAAAAACCTCTAAGGACGGAGATTCCAGTACCTCTCTAGTTAACTCATTCCAGTGCTTCACCACCCTCCTAGTGAAATAGTGTTTCCTGATATCCAACCTAGACCTCCCCCACTGCAACTTGAGACCATTGCTTCTTGTTCTGCCATCTGCCACCACTGAGAACAGCCGAGCTCCATCTTCTTTTGAACTGCCCTTCAGGTAGTTGAAGGCTGCTATCAAATCCCCCCCACTCTTCTTTTCTGCAGACTAAATAAGCCCAGACGGGAATAATCACGACTCGTCATTACACCATCTTCTACCTACAAGGCTCTGCGGCCACTCAGTATACGTCCACGCTATTTTTAGCCCCGTAGTGTAAGCCTCAGTCACTTGACCCAGTCTCTGAGACTTTCTGCCACAGGCTTTTTGTATTTTTACAGTGTGGATGTACCCTCAAAATTGCCCAAGAGTCAGGAAGGAATGTAAATCTTGTCTTGCTGTTTCTTTGTGCTCCCCATCTGTTGGTAGCCACTTGTGGTCTCTTGTCTCACATTGAGACTGTAAGCCAGGGGTCGGCAACCTATGGCACGCATGCCAAAGACGGCACGCAAGCTGATTTTTAATGGCACGCTTCTGCCTGCCGGGTCCCAGCCTCTGGCCCCCCGGCAGGCAGCAGCGTGCCATTAAAAATCCTGCCTGCCCCGGCCTGCTCTTTTCCACGCCCCGTGCGGGCAGGGAGAAAAAGCTTCATCCTGGCGGCTGCTGCTGCAGGGCAGGCATGCTCTCCCCTCCCCTGCCTCTTCCCCCAGCGTGCTGGATTCCTGCCCCTCCTCCTCTCCCTCCCTGCTGCCAATCAGCTGATGCCCTTGTGAGGAGGGGGAGAAGCGGAGCCAGGAGCCAGAGCGGCAGCGCACTCACTGCTCCGGGGAGGAGGCGGAGAAGAGGTCGGGATGGGGCCTTGGGGAAAGGGGGTGGAATCAGGGCATATCCTCTCCAGCCCCCTGCCGTGAGCCGCTCTCAGCAGGGGGCTGGGAGCACTCCCACGACCCTAGTCCACACCCCCAGCCCTGACCCCTACACCCCCCTCACACACCCCTAGCTCTCTGCCCTAACCCCTGTACCTCCCCCACACTCCCAGCCCTCTGCCCTGACCCCTCCACGCCCTGCACACCCCAGCCCTGACTCCAGCACCCCCCACACACACCCAGCCCCCCCCACACCCCGTGCACTGGCTCCTGAACCCTCCTCACACATCCCCAGCCCCCTGTCCTGACTCCTGCACCCCCCACATTCCCACCTCCACCTTGAGCACCAAATGGGAGCTCCTGCACACACACCCCCCGCATTCCCACCTGCACCCCTCACACCAAATGGGAGCTGCCCAGGTAAGCACTCCACACTCAAACCTCCTTCCCCAACCCTGAGCCCCCTTCCTCAATCTAGCTCCTGGCCAGACCCTACACCCCATTCCCCAGCCTGCTCCTTCACCCCCAGCCCTGTGCTCAATGCACTCCCACCTTCAGCTCAGTGCAGAGAGAGAGGAAGAGAATGGACTAGAACCAGGGAGAAGGTAGGTACCCACGCTATGTGGGCAGGGCTGGGATCCCAGACCGGCAGCGGGCTGAGCGGGGCTGGCAGCCAGGACCCTGGCTGGCGGGGGCTGGCGGATGGAACCCCAGACCAGCAACGGGCTGAGTGGCAGCGGGCTGAGCCGCTCAGTCCACTGCCAGTCTGGGGTCCCGGCCACCGGCCCCGCTCAGCCCACGGCCAGTCTGGGGTTCTGGCTGCCTGCTCCTTGCCAGCCGGGGTCCTGGTTGCACGCCCCGCTGAGCCTGCTGCCGGCCTAGGTGAACAGAACCCCAGGCTGGCAGCGGGCTGAGCGGGCCGGCAGCGTAAGATGAGCATTTTAATTTAATTTTAAATGAAGCTTCTTAAACATTTTGAAAACCTTGTTTACTTTACATACGGCAATAGTTTAGTTATATAATATATAGATTTATAGAGAGACCTTCTAAAATACATTAAAATGTATTACTAGCATGTGAAACCTTAAATTAAAGTGAATAAATAAAGACTCAGCCAACCCCTGCTGTAAGCTATCTGGGGCAGGGACTGCCTTTTTGGCCTGTGTTTGTTTAGAGCCTAGCACAATGGGATCCTGGCCCACGACGGGGCTCCCAGGCACCACCACATTACAAAGACTTAAATAACCATACTTGCGAAGGGGTGCATCAGAATCTGCTATCCTCAACAGGAGACTCCAATTCATTCACTAATAAAAGTGCCCTGTTCTCAGCTTCAGGCTCTGGAGCAGCCCATTGTGCTGTGTGTACGGTGGGAGTTGAAACATCCTAAGCAGAGAAATCTTTACTTGTTTTATCATCACATTGAATCTTATAAACCCAGCTGCTTACAAAAAAACAAAACCAAGAAACCCCTCACAAACCCCCATGTTATCAACAGGCTCTTGAGAATGAAAGACAAATTTAAAATACTTGTGTGTGCGGTGGGGCGGGGGCGGGGTTGGACTGAACCATCTCTTGCCGGCAACAAGTGGCTGGATCTAAAGGGTAAAGTCTTTAATGAGGAGGGAGAGGCTGTGCAGTGTTTACAAGAGATAATGTGAGTTTCCTTCAGCAGAGCATCTAAAGGCCAGGAAGCCCAATGTGAAAATGTCAGAATAAAAACCGGGCCGAGCAGCTGCTAAAGACATAAATACAGATCTAAAACCTGCAGGTTTAAGAGGACTGCACACAGAATTAGCACAGAGTTAGCACATGATTGCAGACAGCACAGGCAGACAGGGGGAGCGACAGCCCACCCTGCTCAGCACCATGCCGCCAAACATGCTAATGCTAGCAAAATGTCTTGGCAAACATGCTAATGATGCCATGGTGGAAGTGGGACCTTATAAAACAACCTCTGCAGCACAGGAGTCAAGGAAGGTTATTAACTATGAAATACCAGCGAAAGAGTGCAGCACAATACCTCTGTAAAGTTAAACATTCAAAAGCATTTCCTCAGCTTCTCACTGCTATAGGCAATTAGTCAAAAAAAAGACATCTCCGCTCCTGGCATCCCAGGGATGGTACTTTCTGGTCCAAACACATTCCGGTTTGGAGGAAGGCTAGGACAGCTCTCTTCCTTCTTCATACAACAACGATTTGAAAGATCTCTGAGCAGAAAGAGAAGCCCCGATGGATCACGTCTTCCCTCTTCTCAGCAGGTCAAGCAGCTACCTGCACATTCAAGGCCTCAAAACATCCAAGAAACACAAGCTTAATACTCACACACAGTTAAATAGATGAACCAGATGGCTTTGGGAGAGACAGTAGCCTAAAGGGTAACAATGGCAAGGGATGGTCACCAAGCTGGGTTCAAATACGCAAAAAATCAGCAAACTCCAGCTACACAGCTTGTGCAGGTTTGATACTTTATATTGAAGAAAACATGGGCAACCCAAGGCAGGACACATTCCTCTGTTGCTTTGGGGGCCATGAATACATGGTTCGCCATTCTGGATTTCTGCAAAGCCCGCTGCCAATTTCCTACAGCACGGTTCTTGCTCCTTCCCCTGAACATCTGATACCGGCCGCTGTCAAAGACAGGACTCTGGGCTAGATGGATTATGGCTCTGATACAGTCTGGCAATTCCTTTGTCCCTAGAACAAAGGACAGACAGACGGACACACACAGCCCATGTAGACACAGAAGTCAAGCATTCGCAGCACAAACTGGATATCCTGCAGTAAGCAACAACCTCCAGGCGGGCTTTACCCATCAACAATGTGCTCCTAGATCTGGCTAAGATGGTGTGGCAGACATATGCCACTATTTAGCCCACTTGTAACTGGGCGGATCAGAAGAATCCTTGTGTCCCCCAAAAGGATTCAGATTTTTTGTTTTCCCACTCTCCACCTAACTCTGGGGACACTGTAAATGAACAGGGTAGACAGCACTTCTGTACGTCAACCCCAAATGACAAAGACCAGAAAAGACTGGATCTCTTTGGGTGAAAGACCTATTTGTCAGCAATGTTTCAATTCAGGATTGCAAACTATCAGGCGATCATGGCCAAATATAATTTTATGAATTTTCTTGAACACCTGCCACAAGAACACAGGCAGCAATTCCAGTCCACCATCTATGAGGGCCAATTATTTGGCCAGACCTGCTCTTCAAGCATCCTTAGATATTTCAGACACTGCTGCCAGGTCCATCTCCATGGCAGAGGTTACTTGGAGTGCACCATGGCTCCAACTCTCATGCCTCCTTGTGCCAGACACCGAGCGTATATAGAGGTGCATGGGAGAACCACCCTCAGTTCCTGCTCAACCCACATGTTCCATAAGGAGTTGTCCAAAGTAGAGGGGAAGGAGGGCAGGGAGTGGAGCACGCAGAGGGACATTCAACTCGAAGAACCGCAGTTACTGCACAAAGTGAGTAATTTCTTTGAGCACCATCCCTGTGGGTGTTCCCCTTTAGCTGCCTCTTGAGCAGTACCCCAGATGGAGGAGGGTGCTTTGCAACTGAGTCCAGAACTGAAGACACTGCTGCAGAACCAAGTGCCACATCAGACCTGACAGCATGGATCAAGGCATAAGATTTCAAAAAGGTACGTATTGAAGCCCATGTAGCAGCCCCACAGATCTCAGATACTGAGGCATTGTTCAGTGATGCCGTAGGTGTTGCCTGTGAGCTGGCTAAATGTGCTATCGCCCTTTGCAGGGGATGAACCCCTGCAGCTCATAACATGTGCTAATGTATCCAGATAGCCACCTTGATAATCTCAGAGCAGAGATTGTGTCCCCCCTTGGATCTATCTGTGAAGGACATGAAGAGAGGAATTTGAAGAACATCAGCTACTCTCTTTATGAGGTCTTCAAACTGTTGAAAATCATTGGCCATGGATGGAAGCAGAGGTAAAACTGCCTCATCCAGAGACAAAGGTGAAGTAGGTGTTTGACGGGTGGCCTCCTTATCAATCCGGGCTTCCTGGTCCTCCAACATCTCCTCCTGGTGGTAGGGGCTGGTTGTAGAGGAGAAGGCTGTACAACTCTTGCCTCCCTATAAAATGGTACCAGTGGTTTGGCAAAGTGTTGCCGATAGGCAGCTCAGCAGTCTCAGAATGGCCATGGGGGTGGGGGATATGGGGGCTGGCTCTACCACTCTCAATAATGAGCCCAATCTTCTCTGTGACTGTCATAGAACGGGTTCCTGAAGGGATATGTTGGAGAACCCCATACAGAAACAGAGGAGACTGACTGGAAGTCTCCTTCACCCTTCTCCATCTTGTCCAAAGGAGGAGCATCTGCAGAAGATGGGGGAGGGCCCTGCAGTACTCAAGGACAGTGGTACTCATGAGGAGCAGGGACTCCGGTTCATCCACTGTCGAGAGTTCCTTTGTATATCTAAATTATTGTGGTACTGAGTCGGTGATTGGTACCAATGCAGTTGCCAAGGGTATGATTGCTGAAGTTGACAGTACCATCTATGTGTGTGTCCCAAAGCAGATACCGACAGTGGCTAATGCCACTGCTTGCTCAGTGCCAGGGGTGCCACATGCATGAGTACCAATGGCTGGACTGAATGGATAGGTACTGGCAGCTGGGCTGAACTCAGTGGCAGTCCCAACTGCCTGTATTTATCCTCTTTCTTGATAGGAAGTATCAAGGACCTATCAGAGCCGTCTCTCTCCTTTGAGCTCGGGGACTTTGCGGTTCTGCTGGAACCAGAGAAGGAGTCTGTGACTCTGCACCCCATATTCTTCACAGTGATATTATTATGATATGATTATGGCATAATTATGATGCATTTTGTACAAGATGGGACATGTCAGGTGTCATTGGAAAAGTTATGGTTTGCTGAATATGATTATCCTATCTGTATGCATGTATCATTTTTGTATCTGAAGCCATCAATATTGACTATATATCTGTATTTCAAATGTAGTTACTCTTGGTTAACACCTACTAGACAAGGATCGGTTTTGGGACCAATCTTATTTAATCTTTTTATTACTGACCTCAGCACAAAAAGTGGAGGTGTGCTAATAAAGTCTGCGGATGATACAAAGCTGGGAGGTATTGCCAATTTAGAGAAGGACAGGGATATCCTACAGGAGGATCTGGATGACCTTGTAAACTGGAGTAATCGTAATAGAATGAAATTTAATAGTGAGAAGTGTAAGGTCATGCATTTAGGGATTAATAATGAGAATTTTAGTTATAAGCTAGGGACGCATCAATTAAAAGTAATGGAGGAGGAAAAGGACCTTGGAATATTGGTTGATCATAGGAGGACTATGAGCCGCCAATGTGATGTGGCCGTGAAAAAAGCTAATGCGGTCTTGGGATGCATCAGGAGAGGTATTTCCAAAAGAGATAAGGAGGTTTTAGTACCATTATACAAGGCACTGGTGAGACCTCACCTGGAATACTGTGTGCAGTTCTGGTCTCCCATGTTTAAGAAGGATGAAGTCAAACTGGAACAGGTACAGAGAAGGGCTACTAGGATAATCCGAGGAATGGAAAACTTGTCTTATGAAAGGAGACTCAAGGAGCTTGGCTTGTTTAGCCTAACTAAAAGAAGGTTGAGGGGAGATATGATTGCTCTCTATAAATATATCAGAGGGATAAATACCGGAGAGGGAGAGGAATTATTTAAGCTCAGTACCAACGTGGACACAAGAACAAATGGATATAAACTGGCCACCAGGAAATTTAGACTAGAAATTAGACGAAGGTTTCTAACCATCAGAGGAGTGAAGTTTTGGAATAGCCTTCCAAGGGAAGCAGTGGGGGCAAAAGATCTATCTGGCTCTAAGATTAAACTCGATAAGTTTATGGAGGAGATGGTATGATGGGATAACATGGTTTTGGTAATTAAATATTCATGGTAAATAGGCCCAATGGCCTGTGATGGGATATTAGATGGGGTGGGATCTGAGTTACCCAGGAAAGAATTTTCTGTAGTATCTGGCTGATGAATCTTGCCCAAATGCTCAGGTTTAGCTGATCGCCATATTTGGGGTCGGGAAGGAATTTTCCTCCAGGGCAGATTGGAAGAGGCCCTGGAGGTTTCTCGCCTTCCTCTGTAGCATGGGTCAGGGGTCACTTGCTAGAGGATTCTCTGCTCCTTGAAGTCTTTAAACTACAATTTGAGGACTTCAATAGCATAGATATAGGTGCGAGGTTTTTTGCAGGAGTGGTGGGTGAAATTCTGTGGCCTGCATTGTGCAGGAGGTCAGACTAGATGATCATAATGGTCCCTTCTGACCTAAATATCTATGAATCTAAGATGTTTTCAGTCTAGATAGCTGGTTGGGAAGGGCCTATTCAGGGCAATGAGCCATTAGGGAAAACAATAGGCCTTAGGGGAAGCTTGTCTCCCACCTGGTGAGCATTCCTGAGAACACTCTAGACAGCCTGTAAGTAATGGCTGCTATGACTTTACAAGGACATGTGACCAGGCCACATGATTCTGGATTCCATCTTGGGATGTCAGTATTGTTCCACAAACTGGTCTGGGAACCAATTTTTGAAACAAAGGGTTTCCACCATATGCAAAAGCTATATAAAGCAGGGAGTAACATCATCTGGGGTTCTTCACTCCCCACACAAGAAACACCTTGGAAACTCTCGAGGAACAAAGACTGAACTGGAGGAAGTGCTAGACCCAGGCTAAAGGGATTTCTAGCCTGTGTATGAAGACCTGAGAAACCCAAGTTATAAAGCTAATGCAGCTTATGCCTTAAGAATCTACAAGTCTACCTGTACCATCAATTAGGCTGAGAATCTGCTATTCGTATCCAATCTATCCAGTATATTAAGCTGCGTTTTTGTTTATTTGCTAGGTAATCTGCTTTGATTCATTTGCTATCACTTATAATCACTTAAAATCTATATTTTGTAGTTAATAAACTCCTTTTTGTTTTATTCTAAACCAGTGAGCATTGACTGGAGTGCTTGTGGAAAATCTCTGCATGGTTACCACAAGTGTGCATTGTTCTCTTTACATTGAGGGAGTGGTGGACCAGGTATTATACCCATATACTGGCCAGATTTGACCAGGGCAGGATGGTACTGCTCTGGGGTCCTAGGCTGGGAAGCTGGTGGTTAGAAAGCCTGTGGGTAACTGCTGCTGGGTGTGTCCCTACCTGTGTGAATGCTGGTGAAAGTGCAGGCTGGAGGGCTTTGCGGCTTGTCACAGCAGTACAGTGTGAGAGGGAACCCAGGCTGGTGGGTCAGGGGGCTCAGTGGTACCCCAGTTCCAGGTGGCAGCCCAAGGGGAACCCATCACAGAGCCCTTTGACTCAACAGTACCAAATTGAGAGATCGAGGCTTCAGAGACCATGGAACTAGCTGGAGACCTTGACTATTCTGGAGCTGGCTCCTTAAGGTGAGACTCCATGCTCCCTTTTTGGAAGCCTTCCCTGAAGGCTTTGAAGTCTTCCCTTTCTTAGGGAAAGCCTGTGCAAAGTTGAAGGGGCACTGAGTCTCTCCAGAGACAGACTGGGGGATGGGGGGAGTGTCCTGATCTGACTCAGAAGCTGGCCTAAGAGAGTGTTGCATCATTATCAGTCTGAGTTTCATCTCCCTGTTCTTTCTTGCCCTGGTCTTGAGGTTTTCTTTCTGCTGCATTTTTTACAAGGTGATTGGCCTGTTGAAGGGATGCTGTGTGTTTGTGATGAGGCTCCTGGCCAGTGATGACATGCCCCACACCTTCAATCCCATCCTGCCATGGGAAGGGGGTTCTGCACCATCACTAACACAGCCCATTCAATTAGGGAGAGGAGACAGAGGTGTAGAGAAGAGGTTGATCTGAAGTCAGGTGTGATGCAACCTCCAACAAACACACACACACCCCAACAGGAAGTGGGATCAGCTGGTCAGCTCCTTATCCCCCTGCACTTGCCTCTCATTCGGCTTGTGCTGGAAACACAAGATTCCCTCCTTGGCTCATCCTTTCTAAATCCTTCCCCAGGATTAGCAGGCTTCAGGTGCTGGACTTGTGCCTCTACCTTTCCAATGAGGAGAGACTTGGTTCCAGTTCCTAGACTGTTGCCAACATAGACCTTTCCTGTTCTGCCCACTCTTTGGTAAGGCAGACAAACAGATCAAGCAAACAGGGTCTGACACTCTATGGGCAGTGCAGATCCAGGTTCAGTTCTTGCTCTGTGTGTGGGGGGAAATGAGTCTCTCCTTGGGAAAGGCCCTGATTCAGCAAAGCACATGCTTACAGGTGAGCATGTGTGGAGTCCCAATGTCTTCAAGGGGACTATTCCCCTTGCTTGAAGCACAGCATATAGTAAGTGCTTTGCTGAATTGGGGCTTTAATCATTAAATAAACTCTCACTGCCAGAGGAACATCAGGGGACCCTGCTGGGCCAGATGACAGGGGAAAGCAACAGCACTCAGACCCTTCTCTCTGTTAGCACAAGGAGGCCTGAGATTTTGTTCTTTGGCTCAAGGGAGACCTCACCATAGCTCATTTTGAGACCTTTTGCTCCTGACACACCCAGAACATCTGGAAGTATTTTGAAGAGGATCCCTATAAAGCTCTGTGGCTTTTTCAGCTTTCCCGGATGTTGGTGCCAACGTTGTACAACAGTTTCAGCTAGCTTCAAGCAAGAATCTTCCATCCCAGGCAGCTGTTAGCAGGTAACTCCTCCACAAGTGAGGCAGGAAAAGACCTTGTTCCACAGACACTTCAGTGGCCAGTGAGCAACTTGGAGACTTCTTGAGAGCAGCTGCTGCTACCAATTATCAACAATCATTTTTGGTGCCCTCTGCTGTTCCTTTCTTCCCAGACATCTTGCTGCCCATTCATACACCCAGAGCTCTGTCCAAATAACTCACACTCATATACAGAGAGGGCCCATTTATGCACCTGACTTATGCTGGTGAGCACCTACTCACCTAAGTAGGCCTATTCACTTCAATGGGGCTACCCAGGTGGGAATTTACTAATGTAGGTAAAAGGGAAAAACTATAGGGCCCATATAATTAGCTTGTTCCCAAACAAAGACTTTAAATTGTGGCCATCTTCACCATGTTTACTGTAACCCCCCTGGGAGCACCCCTGCAGTGCAGGCTATGGAAATGCATTCTACTGTTGTGGATAATTTTAAGTCTAAGGAACATAGATTCAAATTCAGAAATCGAGAGACTACAAAGCTTAACCTATACCAAGGGCCTGATCCAAAGCTCACTGGAGCCAATGGAAAGACTTGCACTGATTTCAACAGGCTTTGGATCAAGATCTAAAACATCCAGGGTAAAATCCTGGCCCTGCTGACATAAATAGGAACACTCCCCATGGGTCCAGGATTTGATTCCCAGACTATTTCCATGGTAGGTTATCCAGAATTGGTCTGCACACGTGGGCTTGGGAAATCATATCAACCATGTGACTTGCCAACAGGATTCCCTAAATGAGGGCACTCAAATAGCACAGGGAGAGACGCAGTAAGAGAAGAGAAGGCATCTGCAGAAAGACAATTATCAAGTAGAATCTCTGCCTCTGTACTGTAAGCCATCTCTGAACAGATGGGCTCTCAGTCACTCTCCATACCCCAAAATTAGGACCTGGAAATAAATCTAGGAGGAAAGGGACTGAGGTCTAGCTGGACACAATTCCCCTGAAAAGCTGCTGCCCAGGGCTAAACATATCACATCTATAGTGCTTTGAAACATCACAAAAGGAGAACTGCATGGCATTACAATTATTCCTCATCTGAGATGCCACTTCTTTCAGTCCAAGGTAAAATACATGTGGTGCAGCTATTTCTTCTGTCTGTAGGATTCTTGCTTAAGAATCTTTTACCCACCTTGCTGCAATTGGCTTGGATGCTTGGTAACCTTCCACAAGAGTAAAAATTGTGCTAAGATCTGCAGAAATCCTGGGTCTAGGACCGGAGTCAATCATACCTTGGCAAGGGATAGGCAATCTAATCCAACATCTGGGTAATATTTCAGAACTCTGTGGACATCAAGCAGATGCTGCCTTGAGGAGATATTAGTTGAGGACTGAAACTAGATAGTGCTATACCTGATTAATCACAAAGGGCAAGAGGACCTACCAGAAAAAGGCAGGAGCGATCAATAAAATAATAATAATACCTAGCACTTATAGAGCGTCTTAGTGCCAGCTGATCCTGGTGAAAAGCCAAGGAGAGATTAAAGGAGAAGACTGCCAGTTCACCTGCTCTTCTGGCTATTCAATAGCTACCACCAGAGAACTCCAGGATCAGGAACCATAAGGAAATGATGAGGGATTCAAAAGAGATTTACAGAAGTAAGATCATGCTCCAAGGGGGCAGAACAAAGGAACAGCCTCCCAAGGTGTTAGACCCAGCTGGGTACCAGACAGTACTTGAATCATCCCTCTTGGAAAACATCTAAAGCATTGCATAAGGGAGCCGTGCAGGCGCCACTTCCTCCTGTTTGCCCCAGAACCAACAGTTTCTTCCAGGCACAGCAGTTGCTCCTAGGATCTAAGCACAGATCCTTAAGGAGGGCAGCAAATGACTCCCCCGCTCATTATTATTATTACGAATTTGTTTTCCTTCTTGTGTTGGTAACGAAACCAACAGGGCTAGAGTTTCCAGATGTGGGCATAGTATGTGACCCTGCATCAGTAGGTCTGGTCTCTGGGGAAGGAGATTCGGATTGCCTTGAGTCAGCTGAATGAGGGGTCCACATACCATGACCTGTGTGGCCAGGCCAGAGCTCTCTCCCTTCTCGCTGCCCTGAGCACTGTGTGCACCAAGGCTATGGGAGGAAAGGTACATCCCCACTCAATGCCTCAGACAGAGCAGAGAAGATAGGGTGAGCTGACACAAGGTAACTGCTTGCTGCAAAGGTGTAAGCCTTCCTCTGCCCCCTTCCACATTAGGTTCCCCCCTCCTCTGCTCCCTACTGTGATGTACCTCCTAAGGGGGCAGGGCTGATGCTGCCAGGATGCTCCCCAGCTAGCTGGGCAAGTGGGATAGCTGATACAGCCCCTAACCCCAGCCAACCAGCATCCTTTGGAGACCAGAGGGAGGAAGTGCAGAAACCACTTCCCCCGCAGTCTCAGCTCTTAGGAACAGAGAAGGGGGAATCGCAGGGCAGGAACATAAAGCAACAAACCAACCCACTGAAAACAGGACTACTGGCAAGCCAGGTGGGCACCAGTATTACGTGCACTGTGACATCTAACCTGGTTCAGAGCATAGCTGCCCAAAACAGGCCTCATAATGCCGGCAGCTGCTCACCCCTTTCCTACATAATGCCCCCATCACTGCTGCACCAGTGGGAAATATTCTGAGAGTAATCAAGGCCTTTGACAGCAGAGTGTTGAGTTACACTGGAGGCGCCCTGTCACAGGCGGAAGAGCTAATAATTTAAACCAACAAAAAAATGTTTATTTATATTATGCCAGTGCACAGATCGGGGCCCCACTGTACACACACATAACACGTACATCCTGTAGTCCCTGCTCCAAAGAGCCTACAGTCTAAACAGACAAGACAGACAAAGGGTGGGAGGGGAAACCGAGGCAAAGGGAGGGAAGTGACTTGCCCAAGGTCACACAGCAGGTCAGTAGCAGAGCTGGGACTAGAACCCAGGTCTCCCAGACTTGCACTCTAGTGCCCCACCCACTGGAACACGGTGTTTCAAAAGGCAAGAGCTTAGATTGTGAGGACCATAGGAAAAAACTGCAGTCACTGGGGATTTGGATGGTCGCTGGGATAGCGCTGAAAGTCCTCCCAGGTTAAACAGCATGCCACAAACTGTATCCATTTTAGTCAGCAAGTCTGGAGAGGGGAAAGAGGTGGCTGGGCTCAGGAGCAGCCCTCCACTTGCTCCTGTGCATCCCTGCTTGCTGAGCATACGTGCGTGTGGGAGCAGCATGTGAGTGTGATTTCATGTGGATAGAATTTCATGCGAGAAGTCACAGGTGCAATGGGGAATCAAACCCAGGATCAAACACACCTCGCCAGGCAGGGGAAAATCTACAGGCTCAACACACACCCAGTTCAACCCAGGAGGTCACAAACTGCCAGAGTCCCCATGAAAAGCTGGGATATTATCTAAAGCAGTTCATTTGATCTCTTGTTATTAGACACCAGCCTAGCCCTCCCTGACCACAGACTACACAGACGAATACCATCAGAGAACTTCTGTTCAAAGAGGCGGGGGACTGGGCGAGATGGGGGGTGAGGAGTGTGTTTTGCTTGTAGCATGAGGCTTGTCTTGTTGGTTTAGATTTTGAGCCTGTGGTCTGCTGAGCAAACCACAAGGATTATATCTTCCCGAGGGTTTCAGTTTTCATCATCTCCTCCCCTCCTGCCTTTCTTTTTCAGGGTTCTGACTGGGCTGTGTCAGCTGAGTGCAAACCATCGACCCAGCTTTCCAGAAGTGAAACAAAACCAGCGCCAACCTTTCTCCCCCCACGTGCTACCATAAAATAAAGGAGTTCAAAAGAAACATACATGGATGCATGTTACCATGTCCCTGCTGGAACCCTGCCCCTGCCTTAAGCGATTCCCCGCTGAAGAACACAGGCATGAAAACGTGCCTGGATCCAATTTGGGTCTGAGATACACATACAAGGTTACACTCCACAGGTTGCCACTTGAAGCTGCTGCCTAGGATGCATTTGTGCATTCTCAACAGCTACGCAAGGGTTAAATTGTGCTTCTTCCCAGGTTAAGAACAGAAAGGGAGCTGCTTCTCCCCTCCCCTGGATGTGCATGCCCCACGCACAAGCAGAATGCACCCTAGGGCCAAGTAGGCACGGGGACGAAGTACCAGCACCTCACTCCTCATTGCACCGCAGACACAGAGGAAGGGCAGGATCCTTCCTACAGCCCTGGCTCACACCAGCAGCACCAGTGATCTCAGCTAGAGAGCCAGAGCTGCAGGGCTGAGCCCTAAGTTCACACTTCCAGCCATGCTCATTTTCCCCATCAATAGCCAAGGAGCCCCACAGCCTCCCTTCACTGTCAGAAGCCTGGCACTTCCTCTCCAGTGCCGCGTACCACAGGGCAGGAGGGGGGAATTTAGAGACACCTTGTTGGACTGGGCTTCCTCACTTGCCAAAGTCAATGATGAGTCCCCAGCCCATGAGCCTGCCTCCCTTCCTCTCAGGGCAGATCTTTTACATTCCTGTGACTGAGTGTTCTCCGATGTTGTAGACAGACAACAGCAGCACATGACAGGGGATGTATCCACCTTACAGCTGTTACAAGTCAACCCCACTAAGCAATACAGGACCAAGTACCAGTGTCTGAGAGGTCCCGTGAGCATCCTGTATCCTATTTCATAGAATCACAGAATATTAGGGTTGGAAGAGACCTCAGGAGGTCATCTAGTCCAACCCCCTGCTCAAAGCAGGACCAATCCCCAACTAAATCATCCCAGCTAGGGCTTTGTCAAGCCTGACCTTAAAAACTTCTAAGGAAGGAGATTCCATCACCTCCCTAGGTAACCCATTCCAGTGTTTCACCACCCTCCTAGTGAACAAGTTTTTCCTAATATCCAAACTAAACCTCCCTCACTGCAACTTGAGACCATTACTCCTTGTTCTGTCATCTACTACCACTGAGAACAGTCTAGATCCATCCTCTTTGGAACCCCCTTTCAGGTAGTTGAAGGCTGCTATCAAATCCCCCCTCATTCTTCTCTTCTGCAGACTAAACAATCCCTCAACCTCTCCTCAAAAGTCATGTGCTCCACCCCCCTAACCATTTTTGTTGCCCTCCGCTGGACTCTTTCCAATTTTTTCACATCCTTCTTGTAGTGTGGAGCCCAAAACTGGACACAGTACTCCAGATGAGGCCTCACCAATGTCGAATAGAGAGGAACAATCATGTCCTTCGATCTGCTGGCAATGCCCCTACTTATACAGCCCAAAATGCCATTGGCCTTCTTGGCAACAAGGGCATACTGTTGACTCATATCCAGCTTCTCGTCCACGGTAACCCCTAGGTCCTTTTCTGCAGAACTGCTGCCTAGCCACTCGGTCCCCAGTCTGTAGCAGGGCATGGGATTCTTCCTTCCTAAGTGCAGGAGTCTGCACTTGTCCTTGTTGAACCTCATCAGATTTCTTTTGGCACAATCCTCTGATTTGTCTAGGTCCCTCTGTATCCTATCCCTACCCATCAGGGTATCTACCTCTCCTCCCAGTTTGATGTCATCTGCAAACTTGCTGAGGGTGCAATCCATGCCACCCTCCAGACCATTAATGAAGATATTGAACAAAACCGGCCCCAGGACCAACCCTTGTGGCACTCCATTTAATACCGGCTGCCAACTAGACATGGAGCCATTGATCACTACCCGTTGAGCTCGATGATCTAGCCAGTTTCCTATCTACCTTATAGTCCATTCATCCAGCCCATACTTCTTTAACTTGCTAGCAAGAATACTGTGGGAGACCATATCAAAAGCTTTGCTAAAGTCAAGGAATAACATGTCCACTCCTTTCCCCTCATCCACAGAGACAGTTATCTCATTATAGAAGACAATTAGGTTAGTCAAGCATGATTTGCCCTTGGTAAATCCATGTTGACTGTTCCTGATCACCATCCTCTTCTCAAAGTGCTTCAAAATGGTTTCATTGAGGACCTGCTCCATGATGTACTCCTGTCCCAAGCAGGGCTACCAGTTCTGGCTGAGGTGATGCTCAGCAGGATCTAGGAGAGGCCACATGCCACACCCACTGTTTGGAACCCTAGGGAGCCAGGAATCCCGCACATGCAGGACACCCAAAAGGGATGAACCCCCAGAGATCTGGAGATGCAAATTAACAAGGGAAAAATTTGCCAGACTGAATTATCCAAAACTGGTGCCCTGTCTCCATTTCCACTTCTCCACTCCTCTCATTGCTCTCCCTCTTAGTTCTCCTTTTCATCTTCCTCCGACCCTGAGCATGTGGCTGAGACTCACAAGCCACATACCTGAGAAAGAATTCCCTGTAGCAACTCAAGAGCCCTCCCCATCTAGTGTCCCATCTCCAACCCCTGGAGATATTTACTAACAGCAGTCACAGTTGGGACATATGCCATTGTAGGCAATCTCATCATACCATAAATTTATCAAATTTAGTCTTGACGCCAGTTAAGGATTTTTGCCTCCACTGTTCCCCTCGGAAGGCTGTTTTAGAACTTCACTCCTCTCATGGTTAGAAACCTTCATCTAATTTCAAGCCTAAAGTTATTGATGGCCAGTTTATGCCATTTGTTCTCGTGTCAACATTAGCCCTTAACTTAAATAATTCCTCCCCCTCCCCAGTATTTATCCCTCTAATGTATTTATCGAGTGCAATAATATCTCACATCAGCCTTCTTTTGGTTAGGTTGAGCATCCAAGCTCTGTCTCATAAGGTAGGTTTTCCATTCCTCTAATCATCCTAGTGGCCTTTTTCTGTACCTGTTCCAGTTTTAATTCACCTTTCTTAAACATGGGAAACCAGAATTGCACAAAGTATTCCAGATGAGATCTCACCAGTGCCTTGTATAACATTATTAACACTTCTCTATCTCTACTGGAAATACCTCTCCTGATACATCGTAGGACTCCATTAGCCTTTTTTTCAGAGCTGCACCGAATTGGCAGCTCATAGTCAACCTGTGATCAATCAGGTTTCAGAGTAACAGCCGTGTTAGTCTGTATTCGCAAAAAGAAAAGGAGTACTTGTGGCACCTTAGAGACTAACCAATTTATTTGAGCATGAGCTTTCGTGAGCTACAGCTCACTTCATCAGATACATACCGTGGAAACTGCAGCAGACTTTATATATACACAGAGAATATGAAACAATACCTCCTCCCACCCCACTGTCCTGCTGGTAATAGCTTATCTAAAGTAATCGTCAGGTTAGGCCATTTCCAGCACAAATCCAGGTTTTCTCACCCTCCACCCCCCCACACAAATTCACTCTCCTGCTGGTGATAGCCCATCCAAAGTGACAACTCTTTACACAATGTGCATGATAATGAAGTTAGGCCATTTCCTGCACAAATCCAGGTTCTCTCACTCCCTCACCCCCCTCCAAAAACCCACCCCCATACACACACAGACTCACTCTCCTGCTGGTAATAGCTCGTCCAAACTGACCACTCTCCAAGTTTAAATCCAAGTTAAACCAGAACATCTGGGGGGGGGGGGGGGAGGAAAAAACAAGAGGAAATAGGCTACCTTGCATAGAGACTGGGAGTGGCTAAGTCATTATGCAAGGTAGCCTATTTCCTCTTGTTTTTTCCTCCCCCCCCCCCCCCAGATGTTCTGGTTTAACTTGGATTTAAACTTGGAGAGTGGTCAGTTTGGACGAGCTATTACCAGCAGGAGAGTGAGTCTGTGTGTGTATGGGGGTGGGTTTTTGGAGGGGGGTGAGGGAGTGAGAGAACCTGGATTTGTGCAGGAAATGGCCTAACTTCATTATCATGCACATTGTGTAAAGAGTTGTCACTTTGGATGGGCTATCACCAGCAGGAGAGTGAATTTGTGTGGGGGGGTGGAGGGTGAGAAAACCTGGATTTGTGCTGGAAATGGCCTAACCTGACGATTACTTTAGATAAGCTATTACCAGCAGGACAGTGGGGTGGGAGGAGGTATTGTTTCATATTCTCTGTGTATATATAAAGTCTGCTGCAGTTTCCACGGTATGTATCTGATGAAGTGAGCTGTAGCTCACGAAAGCTCATGCTCAAATAAATTGGTTAGTCTCTAAGGTGCCACAAGTACTCCTTTTCTTTTTGTGATCAATCAATAATCCCAGGTCTTTCTCCTCCTCCCTCTCTTTCGACACTTCCAACTGATACATCCCCAGTAAAAAATTTACAGTAAAAAATATTTCGTTAGTCCCCACATGCATGACCTTGCACTTTGCACTATTAAATTTTATCTGATTTCTATTACTGTAGTGTTTGTTGTCATCCAAATCTGTGACTATCTCTGTGTGACGGGGTGGGACTCACCACTGCACCACCTCCTGCTGGCTATCATGGGAATTAGCTCTGTTCATCAGTGCACCCCCCTCTGGCGGTGCCTTGCCGCCGTCACTTTTGTTCCAGGTTCCGCGCCACTCCCAGGACTGTGGGGTCCTCTTCAGTGACACTGCCCTCCGGCTGTGCCACACTCTATGTTCCCCCATTCCAGGGGACCTGCAATCTCTGTCCAGCCACTCCTTCAGTGGCAACTGCAGTCCATTGTCTCGGGGCCACTTCCCATGCAGCTCCAGTACCTTCTTCTGCCCTTACCTCTGGGCCTCAGCCTGCAGGCCCTAGAAGCCAGCCAGGGACTCTCTCTAGCTCCCCTGGTCCCTGCTTGCAGCACTGCTTTGTCCCTGGTGCTGGTGCTCCTTCTTCCTGCCAGGAGCCTGGTCTTTGCCCCCTCAAGTTCCAGTCAGCTACCCAATTCTGCTCTTCCCTGCAGCCCTTCTTCTATGAGCCTGCCATGCCATGATTGGCTGTTCCTTTCAGCCTCTTTCTAATTGGCTGCCTCTAGTGCAACCCCCTAGGGCAGCTTTTAACCCCTTAGGGCCAGTGTGAGGCAGATGCCCCATCACACTCTGTCTTTTGTATTTTACAGCGCCCCCCACACTCAGGTGTACAAACATACATAGTGCAGGAAGGCAGAAACATATCAAAATATGGCCTCTTATTATGGAGACACACACCACCTTACCACACGACATACAACTGTCCAGGCCTGAGATGCATGGCTGAGAAGAGCATGAAGCTGAGACTCGCTAGAAAAAGCAACAAAATGGTTACAGGTTGCGTCTGCTCTGAGGATGTTCTGAAAATTTCCCCATCAGTCTAGCATTAGTGGGAGCACTCATGTAAGCCAGCCACCAGCTTTTTTACCCACTGTGTCCTGTAATCCTGCTCTTGGCAGGCCTAGATGACCTGATGGTAAACACACCAGCAGCTGGCTTAGACAAGCACTCCCAGCATTGCTAACACCAGTAACCCTCAGTGCAGGGAAAGGCATGAATTAACTCATTACCAGTCACACTCCTTTTATCGTCTCTTTCCAGAGTTCAGCATTTTCTGCATTTCTGTGGTTACGCTGTGCGCGTCTGTGGGAGGGAAGAGAGAGATCAGCAATACCAACCCTGTGCTTCAGCATCAAAGCCAATCAGTAACTTCCTGAACTTCCCCCATAGGCATGGGACCTCCAAATTGACCAGCATGAGGGTTTACGCCTTCCTCTGAAGCATCTGGTACTGGTGACTAGACAGGATACAGGACTAGATGGAGCCACGGATCTGGATGGGCAATACTGTGTGTGGGTGTATTTATCTATTCATTTTTTAAAGGAAACCACTTCGCCAACAGATCAGAATTCCCCAAACCCTCTGCGGAATGCATGAGAGGACACTCTTGCATAATGAAGGCTGCCCCCCCCGCCCCCCAGGGCATCTTGAAGCATCCCTGCCTGATGAAGTTGCACGGATTCGCACTGCCCTCTGAAGGTCTGTGCGCAGCACCATGTTTTTCAGTGCAGCTGATTATTTCCTCCAGGTTTAAAATCCTCCTGTTAAAATCAGCATGTGTGCACTGAGAGCCATAAGGATGAGCACTGAGGTCTGACTTCTGCCTATGCCCGCATGGCTGTCATAAGAACACAAGAGCGGCCATATTGGGTCAGCCCAAAGGTTCATCCAGCCCAGTATCCTGTCTGCCGACAGTGGCCAGTGCCAGGTGCCCCAGAGGGAGTGACCCTAACAGGTAGTGATCTAGTGATCTCTCTCCTGCCATCCATCTCCACCCTCTGACAAACAGAGGCTAGGGACACCATTCCTTACCCATCCTGGCTAACAGCCATTAATGGACTTAACCTCCATGAATTTATCTAGTTCTCTTTTAAACCCTGTTATAGTCCTAGCCTTCACAACCTCCTCAGGCAAGGAGTTCCACAAGTTGACTGTGCGCTGAGTGAAGAAGAACTTCCTTTTATTTGTTTTAAACCTGCTGCCGATTAATTTCATTTGGTGGCCCCTAGTTCTTATATTATGGGAACAAGTAAATAACTTTTCCTTATTCACTTTCTCCACACCACTCATGATTTTATATAGCTCTGTCATATCCCTCCTTAGTCTCCTCAATGCTACTAATACTGTTTCTTTGCCATGGTCAAATCCCAACAGTGAAGGATCCACGGTGCTGATAGAGACTAGCAAGGACCTAGCAACTGTGATTCATGCTTCTGACACTGCCAGATGTGATGACTGTAATTCCCTCTGCCTAGATCTGGTCAAACAAACATGATCAGAAGCTCCAGCGTGTACAACACAGAGCAACTGATCTCTTAAACCAGACTGTCCACCAAGAGCACATCAGGGCTGGCTCCCTGTTTGCTTCAGGATCCAGTTCAGGATTCCTGTTCTAATCTTGAAAGCCCTCAGTGATCTGAAACTAAGACCCTCACTTCAAGACCCCACTCTCCATTCACCATCGACAGCACAGTACTCATCAAGCTCATTACTGTACTATCAGTTCATGGGATGAAATCTTCAGGAACTGGAAGCAAGGGGTGAAATCCTAGCCTCTCTGAAGTCAATGCCAAAACTCCCACCCACGTCAATGGGGCACGATTTCAACCCAGGAGTTGATAGTGTTGTGTCTTGGCCTATGGAACTCGCAGCAACAAGAGCTGTGATCTGATCCAATGCAAAACTAACCCTTTCACAGAGGACTACACAAAATAACTGAAGCTGCAGACAGATGATGAGGGGGCAGAGCAGGTAGAGGCAGGAGAAAGAGAAGCAGACATTTTAAAATACGAGCATAAGCAGCTGCACATGGTTATGCAAAGTCTTGGGCATGTGCTCGCTTAACTCTGGGGTTACTGAAATTAGTCACATGCCTAAAGTTAAGCACCCCTGTAAATCTTTGCAGGATGGCAAGAGCAGCATCTATCTGAAACCAATGTTATGTTTTCTGTATCTTAATGATGTCTTCAGTGACTAGATAACAAAGTGATCAGGAATGCCTTAGATTAGAGCAGGGCAATGAAAGATGATCCATTACTGAAGATTATAGATATTTTTTCCCTTTTTCTTACAAGGGATTTTTTTCCAAATAGTTAATTTCTGTGAGGTGTGCCCTGTGATTCACTCAGCACAATGCACACAGCAGGTTGATGCAAAATCCTCTGGAGACATGGAGACAAACCTGACTGAGATCACAAATGAAAATAAATTTTTACATTTCAGGGATCTTTGTCCACCTCGCAAAACCACCCCACAGTTTGGACAATCACTGGGAGACTCCTCCCCGGTTAGCTTCACAGCAGGCATAGGAAAGAAGGTAAGGGCATTACCAAAATGCACTCACAGAGATGTACATGAACCCAGAACTATGGAGACAGCGAGTCACTGCTGAGGAGCGTGGTATGGTGCCGTGTATGGGAACCCTGTACTGTGATAACAACCACACTGAACTCTGACATGGTGCTTGTCATCTGTACATCTATACAGGCTTTACAGAGGAAGATTCACAGCACTGGGCTGCCCAGGAGTGTCCAGGTGGAGTTTGAGGTGTTGGTTATGATTTATAAAGCCCTAAAAGGCCTAAGAGAAGACTACATAAGGGGGTCACCTCTCACCCCATTCCATACTGCCACAGCTGTGGTCAGCAGGTTTGCCCATCCCCCTCATTGTAAAAGAGAGGGTGCAGCTGGCAGGGTGTTTTCTGTGAGGGTTCCAAGACTCTGTAACTAGCTCCCTGCGTGGTCTGAAATACCCCAGATTTGGCATATTTCGCAATGCCAGATGGTCATCTGTTTGATAGGTTTTCTGGAGAGAGAAGAGGGTCTGCCTCCCACAATGATCAAAGAATGGAAAGGATTTTACGTAAGTTGCTGGTTGGCTGGCAGAGATCTTGCTGAAATAATTATTTTAATGCTTCTATGATTTATTTCTGTTATTAGTGATGTAGTGAGGGCACCTAGAACATCCTTTTAAGTACTTTAAATATAAATATATAATTAAATTATCCCCATTTTACAGATGGGGAAACTGAGGCACAGCGCTGTGACAGGATTTGCTCATCAGTGACAGAGCTAGGAACAGAATCCAAATCTCCTAAGCAATGCCCTATCCACTAGACCACACTGTCCTAGGCTCTAGTCTAGTCTCTCACTTTCATGAGCCGTGATATTTAACAGGAAAACAGGCAAGAAGAGAAATGGAAACTGGTTTGGTGGGGGAAGTGGTGTCCATAGTGGGATTGGGTCCTGTAGGTGAGAGAGAGAGAGCCAATAGGACAGCTTTATCTAGCTGTGGTTCTGCTTCAAATAATTTTTAACTGGTGAAATAATGCAGTCATTTCTATTTTTAAAATAATGTTTTTAAAGTTTAAAGCTGAAGGCCTGGACATTGCTGGATTCAAGACTTTCCTTATCAGAATAAGAACGGTTCATCAACAGGGTTTTCAAGCACAGCTACCGAACAAAACCACTGGCCACACTTCCAACAAACCCCCTTTAACTAGACCTGCAGGCCCCAATTTTCAAAAGCAAGTCACAATTTTGGGTGTCTCAATTTCTGACAATCTCTGAAGGGACCTGATTTTCACATGGTGGCTGCTCAGAGCTTCAAAGCGTCTCAAGTTGGGCACCCAGAAACTGAGCCACCAAAATAACTTAAGTCACTTCTTGCAGGACAAACAGGTTGGGTTTGTATGACAGCAGCACCCAGAGAACCCTGAGCAGGATCAAGGCGCAATTGTGCTGGGCACTGTACAAACATAAAATAAAAGTTCTCTGCCCCCAAAGAGCTTGCAATCTGCGGGTCAGATCCTCAGCTGGACTAGCTCCACAATGAGGATCTGGCCCTGTACGCTTGATAAAATATCTTTATCCCATTCTACATATTTCAGAAGGGAATATTTTCTGCAGTCGATGGTGCCTCTTACATCGGGCCCTTCAGCATTCCTTCCCCCTACACTGTTAGAAGAATCAAGGAGCCGAGGGTGGGGCTTGTGGAGTGACACCAGCCTGAGTGACAGCTGCAGCATAAATAGCAGTGTTCTGCTCTATAAAACTAAAAAAATATTTCAAATGAGCAAGCAAGGGAAGTGTGAAAAAAGCATGTATCAATTTTTGTTTGAAAAATAGCTTCTCCCTTTGCAAAGAAAGGGGCTCTCTCTTTAGCACATCCTCTTTCTATAAAGAAGCTGGCCCGTCAAAGAGGGCTGTGTGCTTTTTCGTCTTTAAGCTAATAACCAGATATTGCAGCAAGGCTGCCTGTAAAAACAGGGCTGAAGTAGAGCATGCAGTAGGGAGTGCAGCCTCCCTGAAAGCAGCGTGGAAAAACGACCCCATGGCTCACACGTTTTTATTTTCTCAGAAAACTTTGGAGTTGAAAGGTGGTCTCAAAGGTTGGCGTGTTTAAAATAACAGCTTGGAGGAGTCTGGAGGGAGGGCGGGGGAGGGCATGCAGAATAGAAAGGACGCTGCTCTTAAGTGTAAATGAGATTCTGTGTTCCTCGGAGCTGTGCTACCAGTGGGAGAGCATTGACAGGGAGGCTGTATGCAAAATAAAATTTTAAAAAAGTGCCTTTGTTGGATCCTCCCCCTTTCTCCTGCCCCCCACCTTCCCTGAACACTTCTGGGTGGGCTGCCGGTTTAAACTGAGCCCCTTGTGTTTAAGGCACAGTTCAAACCCACGCTGGGTGAGGGCAAGGGGTTGGATCGCCATGATTTATTGGAAGTCTGGCAGGCCTTTAGAAGGGGAGGGGCGGGGAGCAGAATTTGAGGTGTGTGCTCCAACAGCTCTCTGTGTCACACAGATTGGGGGTGTAGGGGGCAGGTCACCAGCACGCATGTGTATGTTTGGAGAGGCAAGGCTGACCTAGGATAAATGCATCGTTTTCTCTCGGTGGCTCGTGTACGGTATGTCTAAATATATACTTTACGGAAAGTGTGGAGTGATTTATTTTTGTTATTGTTGGTCTAAAATTATACCAGCTGAAATGTCACCGGTGACTTATAGGCCTCTCTGGTCACACACAACAGTATCAAAGATATGCCATAAAACAAACATGAACGCGCCCAGAGACGGAGCTTACACCAGGGAAGCTGGCTACCAAGCACAGCAGCCTCAACCCATTAGCCAACCTGTAGGGTGACCTAATCAAACTGTATGGTAAAGCACTTCCTCTTTTATCTGCTTAGCCAGCTGGCATCAAACAAGGAAAGAGGGCCAAGGCCCCAGATCCATCTCAAATTGGGAAGGAAGAGAGGTCCATGTCAGGTACTCAGATGAGCATTTGGACATTATGAGCCTGATAGCCCTCAATGGTGGGTGCTAGCTAACCCCCACAGGCAATAGACCAATCCCAAAGGGGATTTCCACCACAGCAGCAAAGTGCCCCCTGCTAGAGGGTCCTCAGCACACCAGAGTACCGAATAATCTCCTGCCATGCCCTCAGTTTTGGCCCGGTGCCCTCCCCTACCATCATGACAAATCGGCCGGGAAGCCAAACCTGAGCAGTGCTGCAACCTCCATGCACCATGACACAACACTTCTCACTTCACTTTTGGCTCCTCCCACATCATGTCAGTGGGCCAGCAGGGCCAAACCTGACTGAGACATGGGGCAGCCAGTAGTATGCTCCTCCAAACTCACCGCTGTGGGGCCAGCTCCTGCATCAGGGGTCTTCCCTGAGGCTTGCCCAACCTCAGCCACTTCCAGCAGCCCGGGTGCCTTCTCAGGCATGGGGAGTGACACAGCACCTGGGCAGGCCAGGCTGAAAGGGGGATGAGCCTGGTGCAGATTCAGCGATGAAGTGGTGGCTCCACAGGAACCTTGTTCCCATGGGAAACATTTCTGGGGATGTGCCAGCAAACAGCAGGAGCTGAACTGGGGACCTCGCACCTAAGCTAAACCACCAGGCTCTGTACCTGTCTCAGACTTAGACCCTCTGTTGATCAGGGACGTGTAATGAACACTGACCAATAGCTTTCATCTACAGTAAAGGCAGTCTGGTAGCAGGAATACGGCGGGAGGGGGAGGTTTCCCGGTTGGAGACAAGGCCTAAAATGCTAAGAGTCCAGCTCATCTCTGATAGTGAGACACTATCTCCCAGAGGCAGAGCCATAAGGGAGTTATTAAGCCTTTCATCATGTGTGCAGATGGATGACATAAAATAATGAAGGCGCCATGTATTTTTATACACACGCGCACACACAGTCTCTTCGGTATGGTTTTCTAGGACGCACTTCCAAATTTATTTTTTGATGAAAAAAATATGAAAGGGGAAAACATTTTTCAAGAAGACTATTTCCTCTCTGGCTTTTTTGTGTGACAGCTGTTGTTGCCATGCTGTCATCTTTGTTGCTATGTATTTTTCTCCTCCCCCTTTGTGCATGTGCCAAATACTGATTGGAAAGTTCAACGCACTTCCTGCTATTGGCCGAGATGTTTCTATGGCGGGTGCCAACATTTCGTTTTGATTCATGGAGTGCCATCCGTAAGCTGTAGGCAGGAAATACCATCAGGTGGAGAGAACTAGGACAATTTCAAAAATAGGAGGGAAAATCTATTGGCCAATAATAGACATGCAATGGAGATATGCTTAGCATGATGCAGCTTCTCTGGGGCCAGAGTGTCACTTCACCTTACATGCCCAGTCAGGGGAGGCAGGAGGCATGAGGCCACATACTCCCTATGTGGTCAATTGGTTCCAGTGCAGTGGGAGATCACTCTTCTGAATCAGAGTAACAGCCATGTTAGTCTGTATTCGCAAAAAGAAAAGGAGTACTTGTGGCACCTTAGAGACTAACCAATTTATTTGAGCATAAGCTTTCATGAGCTACAGCTCACTTCATCGGATGCCCGATGAAGTGAGCTGTAGCTCACGAAAGCTTATGCTCAAATAAATTGGTTAGTCTCTAAGGTGCCACAAGTACTCCTTTTCTTCTTCTGAATCACTATTTTCTCACCCATGCAAGTGGGGGGACAGGGGCAGGGAATGGGCAGCACATCTTGGCTCACATCCCACCCACCTAAAGTGCACATTTGCGCAGCTGAGCCAGTACAACAGAGAAAGTGATTGGTTACTGGTCTAGAACCCCTCTGGAGCAAGGGAGGAGCCAGAAAGAGAGTTAACACCTTCAGAATCACAATTCCCTCCCTGGTTTGCTCCTTCAGTAGCATGGCTACATGCCAGCCCTTATTTAGGGCTGACTGAAAAGTGGCAACCCTGCCCATCAGCTATACATTTTTGATGTACTAGGTAACAAGGAAATTTTAAAAGTACCTCAGGGGAATAAGTTTTAAAGCTGGGAAATACGTAGTTCACAAATACAGGTCTCGCCCCTGCAATCAGATCTGCTAGCCTGGAGCCCTGCACTGGGGACCCATGTTAGCCGATCTGATTGCAGGATTGGTGCCCTTTCTGACACAGACACAGATTATAAATTAAGATACTTAGACCAGCTGTTTTCCCAAACTTAATATCCACCAGTGCAATACCGGATATAGCTCCTACATGCATAAACACACAAGGTAAATAGAGAGCTATGTCTCAGTTGTTTGCCCAAGTTATATATCAGGACACAGTCAACGTGGGTTTTATCTAGCCATAAGGTTCTGTTCTGACTAATGACATATCACTTCTCATTGCTACAGTCTGCCATGCCACAAACGGAGTTTTATTACCGCTGCTCAAATGAGTCAGAGAGATGCTGGCACATCTTTCCATTTTCCATTTTCAAGCGATAAATTTTATAGCATTGAGTCCTGTCCACAAGGCTCTGTTCTAGGTGGCCTCTCTTGTGTGCATGTTATCAGGACAGCAGCAAGCCAGCTGAAACATGCAACACCTCCCAACTCTGGAGCCTAGGATGCAAGCTCCTGAAATGTTATCATCAATCTTTTTAAACCTCTGCATCTCACTAAAGAAAGCAGCTGAAGCCCCCCCTTGCTGGGAAGGAAGACTGCATGTACTGATGATTTTAACAAGAAGTGCAGCACACGGCAGCTCTCCTCCTTTTGCACAGTGTAAAATTGGCTTTTAAGAGCTTACAGCCCTGCCATGATAGATGCACAAAGCTCATATTAAGAAAGGAGTGAAGGACAGAAAGAGCAACACAGTGAGTGTTAGGGTCTGTGAGCGCAAGTATGGCAGAGCACAGGAGAAAGACAGGGAAAGCACGGGAGAGAAAGATGATAAGGGCTGGGATTTCCAGAGCAACGTAAGGGAGTAAGGAGCCCAACTCATCGATGTTTAGTAGGATTTATGTACGGAACACCCACAGCCCCTTTGAAAATGCTAATTTAGAATTCTAATCTTAGGATCTAGGAAACAGGAAAACCACCTACTCCTGCAGGTGGGAGCAAACAAACATGGAAATGTTGCTCCTGTTAAGATGAAACTCACAGGAATTCAATGTACATAATAATACAAAGAGTAACAATACAGAAGACATTAGTGTGTCTTCCTTAAGGCTGTTTGGAAGAGCACCATGTCCTGAGGATCCAGATTAGCATACTCTTCAACTGAAAATATTCTGAATTAGCCCTCTCTTGTGGGCAAACTTGCCCCTTTGTAGAGAACCATGTGCTATGTAAACCCCAGCAGCAGAGCAACCTCTACACAGGATTTCACCATTCTGGAACAATACCCTGCCCTAGTGTGGGGACTGACTCAATGAACTAACAGAACTTTTCCGGCTCTTATTTTTATCCCAAACAGATCCTCACTGAATGGTCTAGTGCTGCCTTCCTGTTCTATACATACCTGTTACTCAGCTGAGTATTTGAGAAGTTTCCAACCTAGCATGATCCAAGGTTGAGTCTACTCTAACTTTCCTACTACTACCATGGATATATTTACACAGCAAACAGTAACAGTAGCAGAAAAGACAGTGCAGTATGGACCCCAGGTATGTACTCGGCGTGCTAGCCTGCTCTGAACTGAGCTGTCTTTACTGTTACTGTTACCCACGCTAGCAGGATTCAAGGTAACTTGGGTAAGCAAATATATGCATGTAGCACTCGTCCAGGAGTGTAACATGCAAACAGCTTTTGCTGTGTAAACATACCCTGTGTTATATACATTGCAGAACTTACACAGCTTGACCTCTGAAGCTCGGCTGATTCAGTGTCTATGAGCCCTGATTCTGTTCCAAGGTAAATCCATCCACTCAAAGATTTCGCTAGTAGGAGCTTCACCAAAATAAGCCTTCATCTCCCAAATGTATGCCTAATGCAGATGCCTTCTGGGATTGGAAGAACAGCCCCTGGTCTGGGCACAGTAAGTAGCAAGGAGCAGCCCAGGCTGAGAGACCATTCACATTCAAATTCAGCTTTTCATCTGAACTCGTCCAGTTTCTTGGTAACAAGTCATTGAAGTCATTGTCAGTATGGTATCTGAACTGTGCATTGTACATTAAGTTTCATCAGAGTCCTGCCCTATACGTTTATTTCTTCTCTGAGCACACAGTTCTAATAGACTCTCTCATGTTAGATGTCAGTAAATTAATACACTGGCAATCAAACATGTTGCAAAGTGAAAAAACCCTCTAGTCTACCCAAGGCCTCTTTGTAACAGTAGGCTGATGATTCAAGTCTGCTTTTACTGTGCATTAGCCAGTCAGCAACATAAAATGGTGACCGTGTTATAGCACAAAATATTTTCATAAAACTAAATCTCTAGCTGCACAGATATCAGCTTATCCCAAGGAAGGCTCAGCAAAGGCAACTAGAGCATTTTTATTAGGGAGAACAGCCGGTACATCCCTCCCGAGTTCCAGCATCTCTCCCCTCAACCTAAACAAGTGCTGAATTTTAGGTACCCCACTTCTAATGAGCCAGTTCCTTTGGTGTTTCCTGCTGAAATGCTTCCCAGTTGGAAAGAGCTGTCACTCCCAGCACATGTTTAGAGATGGGTTGCTCAGGGTGACTCAACTGTGCTTCTCAGCTCAATGCAGAAGATTGCCACCAATGGCCAAATGTACTGGAGCTCCCCTCAGAAAATCTGTTACAACCTTTGGCTTCATGTGGGATATGGATGGTGACTAACACACATGGCCCCATTTCTGTACTACAGTATTTAAAATATTTTTAGTAGCCTTATTGTTCTTGATAGTTTGCTCATTGTATTACAAAGGAGGCAGAAGCCTGATGACTTCAAGAAAAAACATTCAAACTGCTTACTCAGCAACGAATGCTAATGTTTTGATTTCTTCTCTCCTTAGGATATGAGGGTGTGGAATTTAATGCTTCCTCTCCACCCATACCCCACACATGCACCCACCCCCCTCAGAAATCCAATGTTCTAATATTAAACTTCACACAACATCCTGGATCATTCTTTATTTCTATCTCTTTTTCAAATACATAAAATAAAATGTGTGTGCATGTAAGAGGCAGGAGAGATGTTTGAGTTTCATCTACAGAAGGAAAAATTAAGGCAGCAAAATCTTTACCCACAGATCATCTTTAAAGATTTTGGTTTTTAAATTGCTCCTCTTTATTAGTCCCAGACAGAAATCTGAAGCCCCCTTTAAAAAAAAAGAAAAGAAAAAAAAAGACATAATGATTTTCAAAGCCATGTCACGTAATTAATGTCACATTTATCTCTTCAGCTGTAGAGATAAAAAGAAGCCATTTATCCATGTCCTTGTTATTTTTTATTCTCCTTTTAAATCCAGTGTTAAAAACCAAAGAGGGTGGGTTGAAAAGAAGACAACCCTTTTGACTCTCCTTTACCCCACACAATGATGATTTTTTTCCTCATTGCTCAACCTAACGGAGGGTGGCAGATGGTTAAATATCCATTTTAGCAATCTCTCCCTCTCCTTCCTTGCAAAGGCTCCTTTCTATCCCAATTGCTCTCCCCCACCCCAGCCTAATAAACCTTGTATGTTCCACCAAGGAAAATGCAGCAGCTAGAAATAAAATTCTGCTATGAATTTCTTCTCAGCTGGGTAAAAGCCCAACCTTTTATGGTCTACTGTGAAGCAAAAGAGAACTCATGCAATAAAAAAAGAGTTACATATATTCTACAACACACACCCGTGTGCACACAAATTTTCCACCATTAGCACTTGCTTTGACTCATATCATATTGCATTCTATTTCATTTAAAGGGACATGGTCCACATTAAAAGGATATTTAAAACCATATCCTATGCTAGGTTTCAGAGTAGCAGCCGTGTTAGTCTGTACTCGCAAAAAGAAAAGGAGGACTTGTGGCACCTTAGAGACTAACAAATTTATTTGAGCACAAGCTTTCGTGAGCTACAGCTCACTTAATCAGATGCATTCAGGATCACTAATAGTATCTTAGAAATATTAGCACTGAAAGAATTTGTAACATCTATTTTTCTTTTTTCCATTGATGCTCTTTTGTTTACCATTAGTATTCCATTGAGAAGACTGGTCACTCTCACTTTCTGGGCTAGAGGCCGGTGTAAAATCCACCTCACTCCACTGAAGTCAATAGAGCTACACCAGTTTACACCACCAGAGGGTCTGGCTTTCACTTTCAGGTTTTCAAGAGGTAATGTTATTGCCTAGAGTCACAACATTTAGAAACACAAGAGTGGCCAGACAGTATCAGACTTGGGGTCCAGCCAAACCAGTATCCAGTCTCTGTCACTAGCCAACCATAGCTGCATCAGAGATAGGCTTAAGAAACCTCACCCCAAGCTGTCAATTACCAGTTTGCTTATCTCTAAATGCATTTACAGTCACTGGAATGGTTACGTTAAAATATTCACTACCTGTTTTAATTGATGTCTTTTTTGTTACATAAATGAAAATATTTCTTTTAATATTATATTTTTACAAAGCCTTTTACAAAACTTTTTTTGGGGGGGAAGGTCTAAAACTAGGTCCCTTTGGGGACAATCGGCCGATATGGTTTCCGTGATCAGCTAATGAGTAGGTGAAAGTGTAGCCCAAGGCCAGTTTGCTTCAGCAGCAGCAGCAGCAGGAACTTACCCTATCTTGTACAACCAGGAGTTACAAAAGTATGAAGTAAGAGATCTTAGGAGCACCAGCACCTTTCAGATCCAATACTTAGGGCTTGAATAACTTATCAGCTCTTTGGGGAAAAGACTCATTTGCTGTATGTCTTTATAGCACCCACTGCTTATGACTTTGAGGTGCTACTAGCATATGAATGTTAAATAAAATAAGAATAATAACCAGAGGACTAAACTGACTAGCCCACCGAGGATACAAAAGACAAGTGATGCCCAGATGGGAAGGTCAGCTCTCACTGTCTTAGGGCTTTTGTTCCAGCTTTTAGCGTAGTGCTGAGATTTTTACAAGGTGCTGTCCCTTAGACCCTGCATCAGGGCTTCACTCTTTCTATCGGCCCCTACGTAATGGGTTTCCAATGGAAACAAACTTCCATTCCCTGGAGATGTTGGAAGGAAGGAACTTTTTGTTCCTTTTCCAGAGTCTTCTGGGTCCTGTGGCAAAGGGGGAGGAATCTATTGACCTTTTTTGACTTCAGTGTGATTACTCGTGTGACTAGAGTTACACACATGTTTAAGTACTTTACTGGATCAGGGCCTAAGTGCAGAGTATCTTCACCTAGTTTAAACACACACACATTGTTAATTCATTGGCAAAACCCATACATTCAATAGGGTTTGAAAAGCAACTGTAGCTTGTTCCCCGGGATCTAGAGTTTCTCAAAAACATCACCTCCCCAGATGCACTCATTTAGATTCTCAGGTGGTGCATACTACCTAGCTCCACTGAAGTCAATGGAGTTACACCAGAATACACCAGCTGAGGATCTGGCCTTTTGTGTCACATGCTGAGCTGTGCAATCTAGCACCTTTTCATACAATCAGTGGGCTCAAACTGTGCTTGCATGCCTTGATGCATTGCTTGAATGGCACATTTATAAAGAGAGGGGATGATGGGTCCAGATGGCTTGCCTGGAGCAGCAAAATGTTAGTAGCAATTGAGGAAGAGTGAGTGTCTTTTAGTAGAGCTCAGAGCTCCAGTTATTGGTAGGGAATGTTTTTTCCTACAAGAAAGAGCCAGTGAAGATGCCCACTCTTGGAGAAAAGCCAGCAGTACAGGCCCTCTAGGAGAAGGGCTGGAGGCTACGGAAATCAACAACAGACATGAGCATCACTCTATCAAAGTAGACATCAGACCCAGCCTTTGAGTCAATAAGATGGCAAAAGTATGTACTGAGCTCCAAAAAACTTGAGAGAGCAAGCAGATGAAATCAAGCCTTGGAGGAACGGAACTCAAGACAAGCCCTTTCATTCTGTGTTTTTATTTGAACATGCAGCCAGTTCCCACTCAGTCTTTAAAAAAAACCAAAAAAACCATGGAAATTCTGCATAAACTCTTTTTGCAGAGAATTTAATACATGCAAAAGACAGGAAAAATCAAAGTAGCTTATCTCTGTCGTATTGCTTGCGCTGTTCAAACCAGTAAGGCATACTGTGATTGCCGTAGAGTACTCTAAAGTATTGTACATGCAAAAGAAGGTCAAAATTATAGTTGCTGTGGGAAACAGATCTTTGAATTTTCCAAGGAGTATTTAAGTTCTCGGCTATCATATTGCCTGTACTTCTGCTTTTTTATTTTTCTCTCCCCAACCCCAGGAATAAAAATCCCATTAAACTGAGGAGAATCATTTGATAAGATAACTCGGGCATGCAGAAGAGTTAACAGATTTTGGATTATACTTTAAAACCTGAATTTTAAGCATAATCATTTATAACGGGTTGATAGGTGGCATGAGGAGAATGGTTATGGTTCTAAAAAAAGAAGAGGTGCTGGAAGAGTCTGACTGTGGTTCACAACACTCATGCTCTAAACATGCGCCAAAGACAGTCTCAGAACCCCAAGCATGCTCCCCAGTGCACAGACAAATGTATTCAGGACTCATTAAAGCTGGAGTAAATGATGCCAGTGAGATGGACATACATGCAACCTGTGAATTCTACTCTCACATTGGTTCAAAACCAGTGAAAGCCAACTGACTTTAAAACTTGGCGTTATTCCTGATTTAAACCAGTGTGTGAGAGGTAAGCCAAGTCCACACAACAAACTTGTGACACTAACAACTGGGTTTTCCTTATTTCTGAGGTGAGCGTATTCCCAGTCACCCAATTCCATTGTGCACCTCCATCAGAGCTGTCTGATCACTGCGCACTTCCTCAGGAACAAGGAGGATCTGCCAGCAATCTGTCTCATTATCAGAGATGCTGTTGCTTAGCAACATTAAAATAGCCATTCCTGTATTGCCCATAACTGTCCATACCAACTAGTTTCGAGCTCAGAATCTGCCAAACCTAACACAGGGACAGTTTCTGTCCCCCATATTCCCATGGAATAATACCTCCCTCCTCCAGCTGCCTGGGGCTACTCATTCGCAGAGTCAGGGAATTAATACAAGCAAGGCAGGCAACCATCCAACCCAGCATTAGATGGGTTAGGGTTCAGCTACTTGATACTGTGTCAGACACTATAGCCACGGGCACCATAGCAACTGTCCCACTCTCGGAGGGTACATCTACACAGCAACAATAAGACCACTGTAGCAAGTCTCAGCTGACTCAGGCTCAAGGGATTCGCACTGTGGGGCTAAAAATAGCCATGTAGACACTCAGAGCCCGGGCTCCAGCCCGAGCCCCAGCCCAAGCCCGAGCCCCGGTGAGGGGGAGTGTACACACATATTTAGCACCATGAGCCCAAGTCAGTTGAGTCAGCCTCAGAGATTCGCTGTGGTGATGGTGGGGGGAGGTTGGGGCTATGCAGATGTACTCTGAGGGACACCCCATTCAGCCTTGTCTTTCTCCGCTTCCATGCACTCCATTGCTCCCCTCTCACTCTTTCTCCCATCCCCAAATCCACTCCTTCTGCCAGTACTCATGTCCATCACTTATCCCCCTCTCATTGTCTAGCCTTCTCCACCTTTATCTCTTCTCTCTGACAGCCGTTGCCACAAGAACAGTGCAATGTCCAGTAGCAGCCTTGCCCCTGCAGCCCCTGAAAGGACAGTTCATGCCGAGAGCTCCTTCTGCCAGCTCCTCTTCGACATTGCTTGATTTTTTATCAGCTACTTAGTTTCCACTGAGCTGAGGAAGGATCCTCTCCATCCTGATTCAGGATCTCTCTCAGATGATCAGTTTCTCCTTGACCAATTGGATTTCATAGCTGTTCTCAAGACCAAGAGTTGGGATCCTTGAATCTGGCCATCCCACCCTGCTCTGTCCTCTGCCTCCACATGCCTTTCCAGAGGTCTGCACCTACGGCACAATGGTGTAAAGTGCAAGGTAACAGAGACTCAGGCCCACAATCTCACGACCTGGGCAATCTTCTGCTTCAGGGCAGCTTGGTACAATTACCCATGCACACTATTACCCATGCACACTATTAGACTTAAAGGGTAGCTCTGTTTGGAAGAGCATCTTACCTTCTGACTCAATAGACTCACTCCACGTGTGCATGTTGGTGGCAGAGCTGCTGACTACAGTGACTCAGTTAAGGTTTCTCCACTTTTCTCTCCCATTAGCCCCATAGATGCAACACAGCTCTTGGAGAGGGAGCTGGAGCACATTTCTTCTTGTGCAAATACGCTTCAGCTCGGGGACAGACAGCTGGAGTCTATTTCTTCAGGGACATCAACACAATTGTTAACTAATTTGCTGCCATCACATTGTTCATTCCATTTGTACATTATACCCTTTCCCCTACCCTTTGTCTTTATGTAGATTGTAAACTCTTCCAGACAGGAACTATCTACCCCTGTGTTTGTACAGCACCTAGCACAATGGGGCCTCATTCACAGTTTGTCACTAGGCACTGCCAAAGTAAACATGATTAATAGATAAATAAGAACTGCCAGTTGGTTCTACCTGTGCAAACCACAAGGAAATCAGACAGCATAATTTGGCCTACAGATCTTTGCTTGCCAATGATGGTTAGCACCGCAAGGTAGGAGCCCTGTTTGTTTCTCAAAACTCTTGGTGAGTTTCCAGGGCTGGCAGTTAAACATGGAGCCCACAGTGCCATTTTTAATTGATGTTGAAAACAGAATTGCACTTCAACAAATAATAATTGGTGGACTATGGATTTTGTTTGTTTGTTGCTGGCCTTCATTTGATGCATCCTGCAATGATCACTGCCAAAGACCAGATCACAAACGTAATATATCAGTAACCTGATCTTTGAAGAAAAATCTTATGTCCTCCATCACTCTGCTGCTAAAACTAAGCAGCAACCAGAAATAAGTGTTGTATGTTATTTGACTGCCACCTGAGTAGGGTGTGGGAAGAGAAAAGGGAGAGAAGTATTCTCTTCAAGCAGCAGAAGACAGACTAATGGAAAGACATGGTCCCAAGGAGGGGTGCACAAAAGCTCCTTCTCATGCTGGGACTTGGCTCATGTTATCACCAGTTCCCCTGAGCATCATCCAAACTTTGTGCCAGAATTCCACTCATGGCCTCTGAGAGGGCCAGTTGGGGCTCTGTTTTCGTAACTATATTGGCATGGTGGGGGGACTCCCCAGCCTCTCTGAGTCAGGCTGTTCCCCTCATTGAATCCTTTGGTTTTGCTCTGCTATGCTTCCCTTGGTGTGGGGAACGAAAAAGAAACCCTGTACCTGGCTTCTTTTGTCCCTTCAGACTCCATCAGGGTGACTGCCTGCTATCATGGGCCCGGCCCCATTACAAAGCCAGCACTGGCATCCCTTGAAAGCAATAGTCAGGGGAAATGCTAACAGCAAGCCTAAAAAAATATTTCCTTATCTAGAAAGCCAAACATGAAAAGTCCATTCAACATCTATGACGCTATCACAAACGTGCTGTAATCTGACCAAACCATCTCCCTGTACCGAGCCAGCCAGTCCCCTCCAAAGCCAGGACCAGGGCCATCAGCCAGATAATGTCTGAAAGGTTTACTCTCCACCACCCACAACATACCTGGTATGTGGATAAATAGGGGGATTCAACTACTAGTCCTCCCAATGGAAACTGGCAGCTTGCCCCCTCCCCCAACTCCAGGTTCAAAGGCACAACACACTAATCCCCAGACGGTCCACTTATCCCTTTATTTGTTGAATGAAGTTATTTATACAAGAGGGTTTGCAGAGATACCGAGAACTCATTTGCAGGGACATCCTGTAGCAACAATCCTTTTATCTATTTATTTATAGAAAGATATTTATGCAGGATAAAACACCCGCTGAGATGCAGCTACCCAGCTCACAGATTGGCCGTGCTGACAGAAGCAGCTCTATACAAAGCTTCTAAGGGAGGAGCAGAACTCAAACCACTACATACACGGACATAGGGCTCTATAGAGAGGCACTAGGCGTGCGCCTGGGGTCCTCAGTTCTATTCCTGGCTCTTCCTTTAGTTGCTATGAAGTCTCAGGCAAACCACCTAGATAAAGAGAGGAAGTCTCCCCAACCGGAAAATGAGGAAGATAATACTTGCTTAATTACAGCAACGTCGTCTAGTTCATAGGGCACTGGACTGGGACTCAAGAAACCAGGATTCAATTCCCACTACTGGGTGGGTGACGTGGAACACATCACATCCCTTCTCTCTACCTCAGTTTCCCCATCTGTAAATGGAGATAATGATTCTGACCTCCTGTGCAAAGTCCTCAGATCTACTGAGCCAAAGCACTAGGTATTATCACTTAGTAATTACTCAGCTATTAGAAGGCAGATCTCAAAGCCCTTTACAAAGGGAAGAAAGTAATATTATCATCCCCATTTTACAGATGGAGAAACAGGCACAGGAAGGTGAAGTGATTTAGGCAAGGTCACCCAGCAAGTCAGCAGGAATAGAACCCAGCTGTCTGGACTCCCAGTCAAGTGTTCTATCTACTAGACCAACGATGGGCAGATTTTTTGGCCTGAGGGCCACATCTGGGTATGGAAATTGTATGGCAGGCCATGAATGCTCATGAAATTGGGAGTTGGGATGCGGGAAGTGGTGAGGGCTCTGGCTGGAGGTGCTAGCTCTGGGATGGGGCCAGAAATGAGGAGTTCAAGATGCGGGAAGGGGCTCTGGGCTGGGGCAGCGAGCTGGGATGCAGGGGGAGGAGTGAGGACTCTGACTGGGGGTGTGGACTCTGGGGTGGGGCTGAGGGTATTGGGGTGCAGGAGGGTGCTACGGGCTGGGATGGAGGGGTTCGGGGCAAGGTTCAGGGGCTGCATGTGGAGCCCCCTGGTTGTCCTACATGTAGGAGCCACAGGGGGGGACATGCCGCTGCTTCTGGGAGCTGTGTGGATCCACGGCACATACGGAGCGGGGCAAGGCCCCAAATCCGCACCCTGCTGGAGCACCGGAGCGGGGCAAGCCCCAAACCCTGCTCCCCGACAGGAGCTCGAGGGCTGGATTAAAATGTCTGACGGGCTGGACGGAGCCCAGTTTGCTGTAGTTTGCCCACCCTGTACTAGCTCTTTGTCCTCCTTCCTATTGGTATTTTAATTTTTACTACCCTACAGAAATGCTGTGCATGAACTTAATTGCATGACGATTAGCTGTCCTCCAGGGAGTAGCCATGCTGGCTTTAGCATTGGCTTATTCGCTTAATCTAGTTTTATTTCTAATTTAGCTAGCCTCTGAATTTTAATTTTCCCCCTTTAAAGTAGGGATGAGCCTGAGCCAAAATGCCAGATTCACACATCCTTACTTATGGGGCAAGTTCTGAAACAGAGCTAAACTCTTTATATTTCCTCTCCCTCCTTCACATCTTTCAGGCATTTGTTGTGACCCCACTTTCCCTGAGTTGTCACTGAGCCACACTACTGCTATTTAGCTCTTTTAATCTTCCTTCCGTAATCAGTTTTGCTAATCGTTTTGGAACACACTCCAACTTCCTGACAATGCAAGGTCAGGACCAGAACCGCACCAGTTCTAATGCAGGCAGGGCTCAGGAAGAGGTACCGCCCTGTCGCGAAACCCAGCTCATGACACCGTGGTAAAAATGCTGTGCCCTGTCTACCAGTGCTTAGTAACACTGCAGGGCTACAGGACTCTGGCTTTCCTCTCACAGACACACCTAGGGAGAATGGTGGGCTTGGCAGACTCACTGTACTCGTTCACCTGCTGCTAGAGGTGCCGCGTGCTCTCCATCCTGGGCAAAGCATGTACCAGTGCCTCCCCAGTCCCTCATACAGCAAAACATACCCGCCGTGCACACACACACACACACACACACACACACACACACTTTGCAAACAATAGCCAAAAGAAGGTACTCTGCTAACTCCTCCCCCGCACACACTCCCCTTAAATTCTCTAAATGCAGCCATGGGAGCCTTTCCAGTGGCTGCCTCTTTGCTGTACAGGGTGGCAAACGCTAACAAAATAACAGCCCACAACTATGTCAGACTTTGCTAGAATCCGAATGTGAGGTTTTTCTTTAACGCTCCTTGCCCTGACTGTGAAACGAAGTCACATTCATGTCACAGGCTCCCTCTCCTGGTACAGCATGAAGCAGCCACCACAGCAGCCTTTCAGAAAGCAAACCCCAGTAGCAAGGAGCTAAAAATGTATCCCTCCTAGGAAGGCTGGGAGCAAGCAGAGGAGCCTGAGTAATTAAGAAGGGACACTTCTCTCCCCAGGAAGCAGGAGTGCACAGGCTGCTGTGCCCGCTGCTGGCCCTATAAAAGAGGTCCTCACTTTCTGCCCAGTAGGGAGGCACTTGGAGGTGGGTAGTTCCCAAGATATATGGGAACGGCAGGCTTGGCAGCAAGGTATGCTGGGAAAGAGAGAAATGGATAGAAAACAGCCTCTTTCCATCAGTGTCATGAGCAAAGGCTTGTTTGTGAGCCTCCCTAGTGAGAAAAAGAGAGCCCAAGGAGTGTGCCAGACCCAGACCTGAAACTGGCTGGTGAAGCAACCCTTCAGTCAGAGGGGTCTCCCAAATCATTTCTGAAGTCTGTTATCTGGGGGACCTGATTACACTGGACCCCACAGGTGACAATTTGAGACTTGTCTAGTTTTGTTGCCGTTGACCCAGACAATGAGGGAATGGGAGAGAGAATGTTGGGAGTGAGCTGCGGAAGTGCACCACTTACATCTACTTACCATGGGATCTGCTTCTAACAGGCCTGAAAACCCCAAGGCATTGCCAAGGGGGAGAGCAGTTCCCACAGTGAAACATTCAGAGGAATGCATTTTAAGGCTTCCCTTAGACATAACCCATTGGGGGGGCAAAGGAAACATGCTCTTCTGTCCCCGCCACACTCACACACACATACTCACTTTTTCTCTTCTTGTTTCTATCCCCACTCAAGGCAGTTTCAGGACATATGTGTCTGCACTTGGGGTCCTATTCTCCCTCACAACTTTCCTTACCAGGGTTGCACCTACACCCTACTGCTTTTCCTCTCCACCCCAAACCTCTTCCCTCTACCTCGGCTAGGAAAATACCTGACACGAGGAAATACAGAAGGAAAAAAATACGGCTGGCTCCATAGTGGAGCGGTGATGGAACTGGGGAAGGCTGTGCATCTGGAGAGAAGTAATGGCATGGCTTTGTAATTCTATTTTGTTAACTGGATTGGAATTTTCATCTTTCGTCCATGGTAGAAGTTACTCCTTTGTATTTCCCCTGCATCATCAGAAAGAATTTGTGAAGAAGGTATTTTACTCTGAAATGATATCTCCTGCAGCAGGTAGAGAAACAGTGAGTTTGGGGGAATTGGGAAGAGAAAGTAATGGAGAGGTTGTAGCAGGAATCTTTAAAGAGCTGTTTGGTAGTGAGCCAATGCATCTTGCTGCCCATCAATATTAGAATTAAAATTAATGCTAGGCAGTATAGCCCAGTGGTTAATACCTAGCTTTTCATTAGTAGATCTCAAAGTGCTTTACAAAGGAGGTCAATCTCACTATCCCCATTTTACAGATGGAAAAAGTGAGGTACAGGGAGCGGGAAGTAACTTGCCCAACCTCACCCAGTGGGCCAGTGAATCTAGGTTTCCTGAGTCTCAGTCCAGTGCTCTACCCTCTAGGCCAAACTTCCACCCCTGTGGACTGGTAGTTAAGACTGGGAAGTGGAAGCACTGTTATCCACTCCAAGCATTTAAAAGATTTGATTCAGGCCCCACAAAACCATGAGATTGGCTTAAAAATAATAGATTCTTTTAAAAAATACATTTTGGTTCTTTTCATTTGCTTCCTGGCTTAAGAGCCTTTGGGGTCCACTTGGGTTGTGTTGTCAACCTTGTCTCCACAACTGCAAGTGCTAGAAACTTACTTTTCTTTTGTAAATGCAAGCTGAGATTCTCCCATAGCCACATGATTCAAGGAGCTGGGGCTTTAATAAATTAATCCAATATCACAAGACTCGCAATAAAATCATGAGCATTAGCAATGCTGTGCGAGTTTACTTCCCACTGCCACAGCCTGTGTGTGACCTTGAACAAGTGCCTTCACCTTTCTGGGCCTCATTTTGTCCATCTACAGAAACAGCTTAACAACATTTATCTACCTCACCTGGGTAATGTGAGGCTCAATTAGTATTAGAGCTCCTTAGATAAAAGGCACAAAGGGATGAGTGTCCCGTCTGACACAGAGGTCCTGGCTAACACTCCAAACAAAGACATTGCTGGACATGCTGTACTCGATCAGTTTCAACACTGCTCTTTGCACCTGGAACACGCCTATGTTCCCATAGTCCAGCATCATGTGTAGGAGCCAGAGAAGGCCATGCTACTACCACCCCCACCACTCCCAACCTGAAACATGCTCCATCTTCCAGCATCCCTGCTCATCACCTCTCTCTGAACACACAAACTCAGATCAAGAGAAGGAGCCACACAGTCCCACAGCAGCACTCTTGAAAGCACTGATACAAATAGGAAAAGACTAAGCACAAACCAGGGTCAAATCACTTACCGTGACCCCTGTTTCACCCCTTCTGGAAGGTCAGTACTGTGGTGTGGCTGGAGGGGTCACAATGTACTTGCTTCATAAATAATTTTCCAGTAAAAAGTGAGACACATATTTTTGGGACATTGGTACTGGTAGCCAAATTAAAACCCAACTTTACTGTTAGCCCAGTCTATTTATACTGACTTGTGGTTACTTGAACTAATCACACCAGCAGCTGCAGAGGCACAGAAAATAAAACTATGCGGTTCCAATCCAGGCATTCCCTTTTCAGTATTACAAACCAGTCCTGCACCCTGGAAGAAGGTGGTGTGCTGCAGCAAAGGTTATTTGTTTGGGGAAGGAACAGGAGAGAGAAAAATTACCGTTATTATACACCCGTCACCCATATTCAAGAGCAGAGCTTCTGTATCTGTACATACATGAAAGGGCTGGAAGCTGAAGACGACACTGACTGGCAGCCGCTGTGACAGCATTCCCAGGAAGTCCTGCCCACTGGGGTTGGTGCTTCCTGCTGCTGCTGGAGAGAGGCATCAATGGCAGAAATATACCTGCTAACATGTCTGAAATTCTGTTGAGGTAATTCTCCCAATTCGCTGGGGTTTAGTGATTGCCAGAGAGGATGCAGATATCTGCTTTGGGCACACAATCATGGTAATTGCTCATTGCACATTAGTGAGTCCCTACTTTGTAAAAAAGTGTCATTGCAGTGCAAACAAGACCTCACTTGTTCAGGACTCATTCAAAAGACCCTGTGATGGGGCAGATCGGCCTCGCACTGGTACCGAGAGGGTTAACCCTTCCCTCCTAGCTGAGGAAGCCCCGCCCCTTAGGCTCTGCTGGGCATGCGCCAACTGGAAGTTAGGTATAAAAGCCTGTAGAGCTGCTCAGTCAGGGCTGGCTGCCAAGAAGGAAGGATGCTTAGCAGAGGCTCCAGCCCAGGAGCCACTACAGCCCTTACCTAGGAGTGCTGAAGAGCCAGAAACTTGGATCAGAGGCCTGATGTTATCAGAAGCCCAGGGAGTGTTGGGTGCTGAGGAGCCTGCAGATCCTGGGGCTGAAGAGCCAGAAATCTGGACCCAGAGGCTTGCAGCTACTGGAACCCCAGGGAGTGTCTGGTGCTGGGGAACCTTGAGACCCCAATGCCATATGGACTACTGCTGCCGGAGAACTGATAAGTGACCCAGGGAAGGTAAGGGTACCTCCCACCATTATGAGGTCAGTGTGTTTTGGTAGGCTTCCCCTCTGACCCCATGGAGGACCGCTCTGCCACTGGCAGGGCCCTGGGTCGGGGCCCCCCTACCAGGGTTCACCGCCCCTTGTGATGGCCCCAGTTACCTGACCCCTATTTTGCCTCTAAAGGGGACAGATGGACTCTGGCTGCTAAGCTGTGCTATCCCACTAGGGGAGGGGAAATTAGATAGACTCTGGCCATTGGGTCACATTGCTTTAGGGGCATATTGTATGAATTCTAGGCCACACTGTCCCACTAAAGGAGGGGGAATTAGGCGCACTCTGGCCATTGGACTGCATGGCCCTAGGGGCATATTGCATGGACTCTGGCTGCTAGGTCGCATTACCCCACTCAGGGAGAGGCAGTATGTGGATCCTGGCCATTGGGCCACACTGTGCTGACTACCGAGTGGGGGTAAAACAGACGTAGGCCTAGAGAGGCAGGGTTACCACTCGCCCCCCTGACTCAAGGGGTTGACCAGGTACAAAATCTGCCACAGACCCCCACATAGCAATAGCATGGTGCTTGGTTTGTGAACCCTGGAATGCAGCAAGAGTGAATTCTTCCTGCTGGGATCTGACCTTATTGTTCCAGGGTGTCTAGGATTTTTAGAACCACTTCTGAGCCCCTAACCCTGCTTCACTTGATGGATTAATCTCTTCACCCTCACCACCACTTTGCCATGCTCTCTGCTCTGCTGACACTACCTTCATTGCTCTCCCAACTGCACAAAAAGTCCTCTAGCTCCCAGGTCCTCCTCCCCTAATCTCTAAGGAGCAGCAGTTCAGAGGCTGATGTGCTCTTCACTTCTCCCCACACCTGCCCAGCTTTGTAGCAAGGAGACGTGGCTTCCTTACCTCAGGGGTGAGAACCTCTCCCCCCAAATTTCACTGCTGGAGAAGGTGACAAGCAAAAGCCTACTCCCTCCTGTAAGCAAGACAGGGAAGTCTGCAAATGCTTTACACATCCCCTTTGCCCCCAGCCAGTGGAGGGAAAGGCCAGGACAACCAAGGGCTCTTACATGCAGACTGGATTTGCCCAGAGGAGCCCTGGGATCTGGGCTGGGGGGTGATCACACCAGAAGCACATGGCTGCACTGTCACAGCAAGGCACCTGAACAAGTTGCACTAAGGCATGAGGGCCAGTCTACACTGGAGATAGAGCTGTGGCCATCTGATTGAGCTAGCGTGCTGCAAGTTGAAGTCTGGACGCAGTGGCCTGAGGGACTAGCTGCCCAAGTACACACCTATGGTCTTGGATGGAATCATAGATTCATAGATATTTAGGTCAGAAGGAACCATTATGATCATCTAGTCTGACCTCCTGCACAATGCAGGCCACAGAATTTCACCCACCACTCCTGCAAAAAACCTCACACCTATATCTGTGCTATTGAAGTCCTCAAATCGTAGTTTAAAGACTTCCTGAAGCAGAGAATCCTCCTGCAAGTGACCCGTGCCCCATGCTACAGAGGAAGGCAAAAAACCTCCAGGGCCTCTTCCAATCTGCCCAATCAAATTTGGGTGGCTAGCCGCTCCCACCGTAACAGCTACACTTCAATTTTGACATGCTAGCATGATCTGAGCTGGAAATTACACCCCCAGTTCAGTGCAAACACACCCTGAGTCCAGGAGCACCAGTCGGGTGGTAACCTTTAAACATATAGAGCATTAAAATCTATCAGAGTCCCATTTACTTGCACCTCTCGTGGGCAGACACAGAGAGATGGTGCCTCCCAGACATCCTGCAAAAGGTTGCCTACTTTTTAAGCACAGGGGTCAACTGACTCATCCAGTAGCACATTCCAAAGTCCAGGTCCCCCTGCTCAAGTTAAATGACGAACATCACTGAAACTGAACAGTGAACATCCACCACCTACCTATGCGAGCACTTCTGCTGCTCCCTCCCTGCTGGATCATAGCTCTCCCACTGTTAACCTTCCCTTCCTACTGCAAGGCAGATTTTACCCACTGGTTTTACCATATATTCCCACTATCTCTTCCCCAGCATCCAGCTCCTAACCCTGAAACAGGTTCAAACTTCTCGGTGACGCAGAGGGCTAGCCGACTGACATCCCGAAAGCTGCCTGCTCATTTCCCTCCTCCGTACCTTCCCACTCAGCCAACCTGGCGTCTGCTTAAGCAAGCTCTTCAAGGCTGGCAGGAGGGACACTCAGCTAAATTAATACTCCCTACCTGCTCTGTCCTCTGCTTCGGAGGACAGATCCTACCCCTGGCACCAATGGTCCAGACACTCCATTCCTAGGAGCTGAGCTGTTTTCCAAAGCTTCTTAATAAGCAACTGAGCAGAGAGAGAGAGAGAGTCTCCTAAAAGGAAGGAGCAAGAGGGAGAGTCACCCCGGCTCCGATTCTCCATGTCAGCCCATACTTGGGCTGAAGTCCAGAACACCACTAGTGCGGTCAGTTCAGCGAAAGGGAATGTTTTGCCAGGAGATTGGCTTAACATACGGACAAATAGGTGTTGCTGTGGTGATGCTCAGCAAATGAACATGCGTTTTGGGGAGAGGGGAAACGGCACAGAGATCCTACCAAATACTGTATCTTAGAAGCAAATGATCCTAAAAAATTTAATAAAAAAATAAAAACCCAGATCAAGAAACACTGGGATTGCCAGAAGGGACCAGACCTGTTGTCCACCTACTCCAGTATCCTGTCACGTTTGTCTACACAGGAAAGTGAATCCAAATTAACTTTAAAAGTGGATTAGTGAAACTGAATTAAATCCCTGTTGCTCTTCTTCTGAATTAAAGTAGCCTTAATTCAGTTAAGGCCACTTGAATTCTGAATGAGAGTCCACACAGGGATTTAATGCCGGTTAGCTAATCCACTTTAAACATTGATTCAGATTAATTTTCCAGAATATCACCATCTATACCAGCCAGCTACTTCAAACAATGGTGCCAAGAAACCCTGAAGTAGCATTTATGGGACAATGAGTTCCCAGGGGAAGTTCCCTCCTGACTCCCATGAAATAGAGGTCAGCTTGTACCCTGATGCATGAGGTTTATAACCCTCCACAACCTTTTTTAACCTTTACTATTGTCTCTGAATGTTTTTTGCTATCCATGTAACTGTCTTTTGTGAATCCTGCTAAACTCTGGGTCTCACCGAGATCTTGTGACAGTGAGCTCCACAGGCTAATTGCACAAGGTGTGAAAAACTGTTTCCTTTTATCAATTCTGAATTAATCACTTTTTTAAAAGGCATCCAAGTGACCCTATGGCAGAAGTTAAATAATAACCCTTAACTCTTTATACAAAAAGCTCAAGGTGTTTTACACAGGTTGGAGACCATCTTTATCCTTGTTGTACAGATGGGGGGGAAACTGTTACTCATCTTCTCGTAACTGTTGTTCTTCAGGATGTGTTGTTCATGCCCACTCCAATCAGGTGTGTGTGTGTGTGTGTGCGTGCACATGCACAGTAGCTGGAAGATTTTCCCCTAGCACAGAGATGGGCAAACCACAACCCATGGGCCACATCTGGCCTGCAGGACCGTCCTGCCCGGCTTGAGCTCCCAGCCGGGGAGGCTAGCCCCTGGCCCCTCCCCTGCCGTCCCCCTTCCACCACAGCCTCACCTTGCCGCCAGCGCTCTGGCCCGCCCCTCCTGCCGGGCAGCACAGCGGTGTGGCTGTGAGCTCCTGCTGCTCTGAGCAGCATGGTAAGGGGGCAGGGGTTTGGATAAGGGCAGAGGTTCTGGGGAGGTGGTCAAGGGTCGGGGAATGGGACAGGGAGGGGTTGGATAAGTGTGGGAGTCCCAGGGGACCTGTCGGGGCAGGGGGTGGAGGATATGGGTCGGGACAGTCAGGGGACGAGGAACAAGGTGGGTTGGATAAGGGGTGGGGTCCTGGGGAGTGGTTAGGGGTGGGGAGTCCTGGGTGGGGCAGTCAGGGGACAAGAAGCAGTGGGGGTTGGATGGGGTGGGAGATCTGAGGGGAGCAGTCAGAGGGTGGGAAGTGGGAGGGGAGGATAGGGGGCAGGGGCCAGGGTCTTTGGGGAGGCACAGCCTTCCCTACCTGGCCCTCCATACAATTTCACAACCCTGATGTGGCCCTCGGGCCAAAAAATTTGCCCACCCCTGCCCTAGCAGCATCTGTCGGGTCGGCCTGGGCATCCCCTGGAGTCGTGCTTTCACGGCACTCAATATAGAGCCCTGCTGACTTGTCATCCCCTCAATCCCTTCTTGCCAGCTACTCCAACAGAGGTGTAGGAAGGTGGGTATTGGAATGGACATGAATAACAGTTATGAGAAGGTGAGTAACCATTTTTTCTTCCTCGAGTGCTTGTTTATGTCAATTCCAATCTGGTGACTCTCAAGCCTAAGTTCAGGAGGTGGGATCGGAGTCCTCCACTGATTGGAGCACTGCTTCTCCAAAGGCTGCATTGTTTCTGGCCTGCTGGGTAATCGCATAGTGTGTGGTGAAAGTGTGGATGGAGGACCACATCGCTGCTCTGCAGTTTTCCTGAGTGTGGACCTGTGCCAAGAATGCTCCTGATGAAGCCTGCACCCTGGTAGAGTGCACAGTGGTTGGGGGTGCAGGAACCCCATGCAGCATTCACAAATGCAGGATGTGATCCATGACTAAATGCATTGTGATGACACAGGCAGACCTTTCAGCCCATCTGCCGCTGCCATGAATAACTGGACTGATTTTCTGAACAGCTTTGTTCTCTCAATGTAACAGGCTAGTGCCCTGTGAACATCCAGTGAAAGTCTCTGCTCCCTGCCAGTGGAGTGCAGCTTAGGGTAGAATACCGGGAGAAAGATGTCCTGGTTGATTGGTTGATGTGAAACTGTGACACAACTTTCGGTAGGAAAGCAGGGTGAGGCCTAGCTGAACCTTATCCTTATAGAATATGATGTAGGGAGGGTCTGATGTTAAGGCCTTGAGCTCAAACAACCTCCTGGCCAAGGTTATCGCAACCAGGAACACCACCTTATAAGAGAGGTAAGGCAGGGAGCATGTTGCCAACGGTTCCAGGGGTGGTCCCATAAGCCTAGAGAGGACCATTTAGGGACCAGCTGATGGATGTGGGGGTACAGCCTGACAAGCCCTTTTAAAAATCGGCTGACCATAGGTAGTCCAGAATGAGCAGTACTGAGACTACTGTCGGGCATGAATGGCACTGCGCCGACCAGCTTGAAATCTCTTCCACTTGGCAAGGTAGATGGCTCTACTAGAGGGTTTCCTGCTGCCAAGGACGACTAGTCAAACCTGGTCTGAACAAGAAAGCTCCATCGGGTTCAACCATGGAGCTTCCACGCTGTGTGATGAAGTGACACAAGGCTTGGCTGTTGAAGACTACCATGATCTTGCATCAGAAGGTCCGGGAAGGGTGACCAGGGCTTCCACAGACATCTCTAGGAGATATGTGTACCAGTGCTAACGGGGCCAGGCTCTGGAGTCTATCAATATGACCTGAGCTTGTTCTCTCCGGATCTTGAGGAGTACCTTGTGAACGAGCAGAAAGGAGATGGCATCCCCATGGAAGGAGGAACGCGTTCGTTCTGGAGACTGGGCTGTGATTCTGGAAGGAGCAGAACTGCTGGCACTTCCTGTTGTGTCGCGTGGCAAATAGGTCTATCTGGGAAAAGCCCCACCTCTGGAAGATTGAAAATGCGACATCTGGGTGAAGGGACCACTCATGGACTCTAAACAACCTGCTGAGGTGGTCCACCAGCTTGTTTTGTACCTCCTGGGGGGCGGGGGGGAGGAATGACAACACATGCAGGTGTGCTGAATGTTCCGCACAGAAGTCCCACAGAATGAGGGCTTCTTGGCAGAGGGGAGAGGTGCATTTGTTGTACTGTCTGTCATAAGACACAATGTCCCGTTAAGTCTGCACGGAAGGTCTGGCATGCTAGGCGCACCGTTCTCCGCTCTCTGACGTTGATGTGGAGAGCTAGGTCTGCAAGAGACCAGAGGCCTTGGGTCCTGGAGTCTCCCAAATGAGCTCCCCAGCCCAAGTCTGATGCATCCATCAATAGCAAGAGAGATGGCTGAGGACTAGTGAGGGGGACCCCTGAGCATACCTCCTGAGGGCCGAGCCACCACAGGAGGGAGTTGAGGACTGGGCGAGGCAGGGTCATGATCCTGTCCAAGCTGTCCTGGGCCAGTTGATACACTGACGCGAGCCATGCCTGAAGAGGTCAAAGCCTGAGTCTGGCATGTTGTACCACATAGGTACAGGCAGCCATGTGTCCCAGAAGCTTCAGGCAGTTTCTTGCTGTGGTGGTGGAAAACTGTCTAAGGCTTCAAATGATGTCTGCCAGGGCCTGAAACCTCACTTCCGGCAGGTATTCCCTGGCTTGGGTTGGGTCCAGTACTACCTCTATAAACTCTATCCTCTGGACCAGGGACAGAGTCTATTTGCTTTGTTTAGAAGGAGACCCACATTGTCAAAGTTGGCTCTGATGAATCTGACCTGAGCTTCCATTTGGGTCCTGAAGCAGCCCCGATCAGCCAGTCGTCAAGGAACAGAAATAACTGGTGCCTGCGCAGGAACGCAGCGACTGCCGTGCACTTGGTGAAGACTCGAGGTGCTGTGGACAGGCCAAACAGAAGGACTGTGAATTAGGAGTGGGTATTGTTCACCACAAACCTCAGGTACTTTCTGTGAGGCTGAGTAATTGCAATATGAAAATACATGTCGTTCAAGTTGAGGGCGGCATATCAGTCTGCTGGATCCAGCAAGGGAATGATGGAGGCCAAAGACTATGCGGAACTTGAGTTTCTTCATGAACTTCTTGAGTTCTCACAGGTCCAAGATGGGCCTGAGGCCGCCTCTGGCTTTCAGTATTCGGAAATAACAAGAATAGAAGCCCTTGCCCTTCTGCTCCTGAGGAACCTCTTCCACTGCCCCTAGCAACAGGAGCAAGAGCACCTCCTGTATAAGGAGTTGCTCGTGAGAGGGATCCCTGAAGGGGGGTGGAAGGGCAGGAGGGCACAGAATTGGATGGAATATCCCCTGTACCATGCAGAGCACCCAGCAGTCAGAAGTAATGCAGCACCATGCAGAGTAGAAAGGGGATAGTCGGGAAGAAAAAGTAGGGCGGGGTGTATCCAGATCTCTCTCCGCTGCACCGTCCTTGACTGCACCTTCAAAAGGCTGGTTTGGCCCCTGAAGGCAGCTTGGATTGTCCTGAGCCCTGGCCAGAGGGTTGGCACAGCCTTCTCCTGCCGCTCCAATTTCTCCTTCTGGAGTCATCTTGGCGGTTCTGATAACTGAAACATTGAGGAGGCTGTGGACGGAAGTGTCTCCATTGTGTGAAAAAAGCCATTATAGAGGCTTTTTTTGGGGGGGAGGGAGGGGGAGAAGAGTCTCTCTCTCTTCCATAAAGGTCAATCCTTTTTGCCTCCCGATTCTTTGGGGAGGGTCCTTGGAAGCCCTGACACTCACGTCGGTTGGTAGCATCGACCACAAGAGTCAGGTGTGGGATGAATGTATAAATGCTCGTAACCGTTGGACGGCACAAAGTAGCATCTTTTGTTGCACTTAGCCATAGGGAGCAACGAGGCTGGGGTCTGCCACAGTTTTCGTAGTGTCAGAGATGGTCTTTATGAGGGGAATGGCAATACGAGTAGGTTCAGAGGGGGCAAGGATGTCCACCATTGGATCTGCATCCTCCACTACCTCCTCTGCCTGAATGCCCAGGCCCTGGGCAACCCTCCGCAGCAATTGCTGCAGAACCCTGTTGTCCTCCAAGGCTAGGGCTGTCGCTGTGCCTGTCAACACCTCATCTGGCAAGGACGAAGAAGAAACCTGTGAGGGGTGGCTGCTCCCTTCCTTCTGCCCCCAAGGGGTCCCATGGCACCTGTGTTTCTTGGGCCAGTGCTGACCCAGATGGTGTCGTGACCCTCAGTGTAGGTGCTGCATACACAGATGCTGGCACGACCAGTGCTGAAAGTGCCATCAGTGCCAATGCCATTCACAATGTTGGAATCACGGTTGGAATAGCCGCTGGTGCCACCGGGACCTCTGGGTCTGGTGCTGGCTGCGCCGGAGGTGCTGAAATGGTAGTGCCGGGTGGTAATGGGCCTATACCTGACCCTCCTGGTGCCAGTGATGCTGGCAGGGGAACAAATCGGGCTGAGGCCACAGACATTGCCCTGGAATGAGACTCTTGGCTCCGACCTTGGCTTTGATGAAAAGCCCAGAGTCCAAAAGGGCCGCTGCGCTGGGGACAGCCATTGGGCGGGCCACTGTGCCGGATAAGGGTTCCAGTCCCAAGTTGACATGGACTGTCTGCTCCTACTCCTCTGGGACCAATAGAAGCCTGACTCCGACTCCGAGGTGTCTGAAAACAATGACCACAGGGGAGCAGTACTTCTAAGCACCATGCTTTTGCACAGAGGGCTCGGATCAGTGTGGCTGGGTGTGCTCCAGTGCCAGGGAGTGGAGCGGTGGGGTCAGAGATCGGTGGGCCATCATAGCAGGCTTTCCCCTTGAAGGAGCCTGGGGAGCCAGTGACTTATCCCATCTGGGCAAAGAGAACAGTGCTGTGGGGGAAGCAGTTCTTGGGCTGCCTCAAACATCTCCAGTGTTGAAGGGAGGTGCAGCTCACAGCTTGGCCTCAGCGAGCAAGGAGGGTCCAGATTCAACTGCCCCTCTAAGCAGGCAGGAGTCAGTGCAACCGTCCCCGGTGGAGCAGCACTAGTGTGGCCCAACTCAGGTCTAACAGTGGCAGGCTCTTCAGGTCTAGAAGGGGGAGAGAGACCCCTCTCTGACCTCTTCTTCTTTGCGGCACTGGCAATTGTGAACAGTGGCCGTGTGTGGCATGTGAAGGTTACGCAAGTGGAGCTGGGACAATGCCATAAATCTTTATCCTTACCCGGCACCGGTGCCCGTGCTGATGGTGCCGGAGCGCTCCGCACCAAGAAGGAGGTACTCGAAGCAGGGTCCATCGACCCAGGGTCAGGCTGGGGGTGGAGTGCTACCTCCATCAACAGGACCTTCAGGTGCTGCTCTCTATCTTTTAAAGTTCTGGACTGAAAGGTCTTACAAATGGCACAACAATCCTTCTGATGGCCCTCTCCTAAGCACCTTAGACACGAGGTGTGAGGATTGTTTCTGGGCATACACTTGCCACAGCCTTTGCAGGCTTTGGAGCCTGGAGACCCCGGCATGCCTCGGTGCCTGGAGAGCATAGGAGGGGATTCCCCCCCGACAGAAACTTATCTAACACTAATGAACTACTAACTATTAACAAACAATGGAGATCCACTGGAGAACAATATAAGAACACTGCTAAATGTGCTTGTTGAAAAAAGAGCACAGGAAAGTTCCAGATAACCGTCACTGGCGGAAAGGAGAAACTGAGTGGGTGGCAAGTCGGCAGGGCTCTATATTGAGCGCAATGAAGACGTGACTCCAGGGGGTGCCCAGGCCGACCCAACAGATGCTGCTAGGGAAAAATCTTCTGGCTCCTGTGCCCGTGCACCCACCTGATTGGAATTGACATGAACAAGCACTTCAAGTGGAGGCACTGGGATGTGAAGTGACTTGCCCAAGGCCACCCAGTAAGCAACTGATGGAGTGGGGGAAAAGATCTTGGGTCTCCCGGCTTGATGCCCTGGCCACACCACAGTGGTGGCCCCAGACAAACAACCCATTGCTGTCCTGAAGAGCTTTGTCAACACAAGCACCATGGGTATAAGGATCTACAAGGCAAAGCTCATTTAGCACTGATGGGGGGGCTGCTGAGACCATAGTCAGAGGTCTTGTGAAGGACATTGGGAAGTGACTGGCGAGGACGCTGTGATTTACAACCACAGTAAGGGCGAGCACAGCTTTCCCATGGGGCCCTAGCATTAGTGTGTCTCCACTCTGCCTCCAACAGCCCTCTATTTCCCTGCAGATTCTTTAGTGAGAGAAGAGAGTTGCAACCTTTCAGGCCAGGAACAGTTGTAATCAGTGCACTGGGATATCAGGCTCTTTTCTCTAGCCATACTGGCCTAGCAGAGTGCAGCTGTGGCTTCCAAGGGCAGAAGGTTGTAAACCCAGGCTGCCTAACAGGCTGGAGCCAAACTCCTTAAAGCCAGTTTTCTCCAGCCTTGCATTCTGAAACCCAACATTTGCCTATCAAGGGGAGCAGTGTTTTTGCAAAGCAAGGATTTTGCATCTTAAATCAGACTTAAGTGAGCTGTGTATCTGTCAGAAAAAGAGGAAGGGGAAAAATGGAGACAGGGACAGAAGAGTCTGCCTTTGGAAACTTGATTTAAGCCAACAGCATTTTGCAGACAAGAGAGGATTTTGCATTTGGAAGTGTGGGGGTGGCTATAGGGTGACCAGATGTCCCGATTTTACAGGGACAGTCCCAATAGTCTGGGGGTTTTCTTATATAAGTGCCTTTTACCCCCTACTCCATCCTGATTTTTCACACTTTCTATCTGGTCACCCTAGTAGCTAGTAACAAGGCGATGTATTTAACAGAAGTAGCAGGACTGGGAGGAGGGAGGGGGGGTTGAAAGTGGAGGGAGGGGGAATGCACCATGGGTGACTCCACTTTTTGGACTGTGAAACTGGTCAGTAAAGAGTAGGTGGTTTTTCCTAGCACTTGGAGCTGGGTGCTGCGGAGTATGTGACCTTCTGGGAAGCTCTGTGTTTAATACCAGAGTAGGATGCTGAATGAAGGGTTATATTATTCACCCAAAAGAGCGGGGTGCCTGCCAGCCGGCTCAGAACTATCTCCCTCTTCCCCCCCCGCCTTCTAAAAAGACAAAAGGGGGTTGGGGGCAGTGAATGAATGTGAGTGATGGAGGAGGAAGGAAGGACTCTGAAGAATCTTCAATAGATTGAAAAGAAATTTTTTTTTTTTTTTTTTTTTTTTTTTTAAAACAAGAGGAATGTTAACCCTTCTGGTACTAGCGTGGTTAGGAGAAGGGTGCCTGGCCTGTTTATTTTATGGTTCCAGAGGCCTACCATCCATCTCCAGTACCTGAGCTCTGAGTGAAATCTTTTGCAGAGTAGTGAAGAAATGCATCCAACACTGGGCAACAATCCCTGACTCCAAAACAGTCATGAAGCATTCAAACCTACTAGACAAACTTGAGGGCTCTGTCCACGCAGGCTTCTACCCAACCAAGCTTCATTATAGAATGAACTGCTGCCATAGTCACTTCCAAAAACTCTTTGTCTCCTGCCTCCACAAAAAAAATACACGGGCATTTTCTACATGACAACAGCTTCTAAGACCCCTCCTGTTAGAATGGGATCTTTGGCCTGAGCTGTAAATTGAGCTGACTCATACCTGGTCTTACACAGGATCCATGCAAAATCCTTGAATTTTACTGAGCCCTGAAAAGTGGGAGGAGCCCCATAGCACTGAATCACCCATTCATTTTCTGAAAGCGAATCTCAATTGGGAGAGGGAGGAAGGAGAGAGTAACAGAAAGAGCAAAGAGAGATCCCTAGGGTTAAGACTAGCAGTGATGCCAGGCACAGTAACTGTATTACCTTAGCAAATCTACACTGCCCTTTCACTTGCAGTGATAGACTCAAATTAACATTACACCTAGAGTTTGAATTCCATGCATTCCCATGTTCTTGAACTTCTCCAGCGGCTTCTGTAGTGTATGTTACCATTTCCAAAGGTGGATTTGTAATGGCTTCTGCACTTTTGGACTGTGCAGGTGGATTAAGTGTCTGAACAAAAACCTCACTCTCTCTGCAATGACAAAGGAAAACCTGTGCAAAGCACAGAACAGAAAAAAATATATAGTTTTAAACACAGATAGCTGTGCTTGGCTCATTCCTTCCATGCCACTGCATGTTTCATCAGTAACCAACTCGGGTGTAGTCTATGGCTGTGTCACCTGCTATAGACACAGATATGATGCCCTGCTATCCACTGCAGGCACCCACTAGAGCTGCCAGCATCCCCAGGGGACTTTGTGCTGAGCACACAAGCAAAAGAGATTATTGGCCATTTATGACAACAACTTTGAGTGCTAAACAGATTTAGCCATTCAAGCCCTCCCCTCCCCTGAGGCAGGGAGTTCTAAAGATCCAACCCTACCTCTAGAAAATAGATTCCCTGCACACACAATGACCCCAATATAACTTCTCCTTATCTCTGACCCCAACCCCGTGAAGGCCTGGTATTGGCACCATCATAGAATATCAGGGTTGGAAGGGACCTCAGGAGGTCATCTAATCCAACCCCCTGCTCAAAGCAGGACCAATCCCCAACTAAATCATCCCAGCCAGGGCTTTGTCAAGCCTGACCTTAAAAACCTTAAAGGAAGGAGATTCCACCATCACTCCTTTGTACATGGATGGTTGAACTGCCAGTCAACAACTGCCCCCTGGCCAGAGCTGTTAGCCTCTCAAGATCATCTTCTGCTGCTGCTTCTCTTTCACATGCCATCATAGACACTCCAGAGCAACAGACCACAAAGTCACCAAGAGAAAGAACCCCACAGCATTAGTGCAATGAGAGGACAGGATAAAAAGGGAGAGCTAGGAAACATTTCCCTGCAACACTGGAGTTTCACACCAGGGACATTTATCATGTTATAATAGTTTGCATATGACACTAAACTGGGGGAAGAGGTAGATAGGCTGGAGGGTAGGGATAGGGTCCAGAGTGACCTAGACAAATTGGAGGATTGGGCCAAAAGAAATCTGATGGGGTTCAACAAGGACAAGTGCAGAGTCCTGCACTTAGGACGGAAGAATCCCATGCACCGCTACTAGCTAAGCAGCAGTTCTGCAGAAAAGGATCTGGGGATTACAGTGGATGAGAAGCTGAGTCAGCAGTGTTCCCTTGTTGCCAAGAAGGCAAACGGCATATTGGGCTGCATTAGTAGGAGCATTGTCCGCAGATTGAGGGAAGTGATTATTCCCCTCTATTTGGCACTGGTGAGGCCACATATGGAGTATTGCATCCAGTTTTAGGCCCCCCACTACAGAAAGGATGGGGACAAATTGGAGAGAGTCCAGCGAAGGGCAAGGGAAATGATTAGGTGGCTGGGGCACATGACTTATGAGAAGAGGCTGAGGGAATTGGACTTGTTTAGTCTGCAAAAGAGAAGAGTGAGGGGGGATTTGATAGCAGCCTTCAACTACCTGAAGCAGGGTTCCAAAGAGGATGGAGCTAGGCTGTTCTCAGGGGTGGGAGATGACAGAACAAGGAGCAATGGTCTCAAGTTGCAGTGGGGGAGGTTTAGGTCGGATATTAAGAAACACTAATTGACTAGGAGGGTGGTGAAGCACTGGAATGGGTTTCACTAGGGAGGTGGTGGAATCTCCATCTTGAGAGGTTTTTAAGGCCCGGCTTGACAAAACCCTGGCTGGGATAATTTAGTTGCTGTTGGTCCTGCTTTGAGCAGGGGGTTGGACTAGATGACCTCCTGAGGTCTCTTCCAATCCTAATCTTCTATGATTCTGTAATCACAGAATCATATAAATGCAGTGCTGAAAGGGACCACGAGAGGAGTCCAGCCCCTTGCGCTGAGGCAGGGCCAAGTAACCCTAGACCATTCCTGACAAACACCAGTTTGTCCAACCTGCTCTGAAAAACCTCCAATGATGGGAATTCCACAGCCTATTCCAGAGCTTAAACATCCTTATCATTAGAAAGTTTTTCCTAAGATCCAACCTAAATCTCCTTGGCTGCAGCTTAAGTTGATTACTTCCTCTCCTTGGTGGACGCAGAAAACACTTGATCACTTTCCTCTTTATAACAGCCCTTAAAATATTTGAGAATTTATGAGGTCTCTCCTCAGCCTTCTTTCAACCTTTCCTAACAGGTCAAGTTTTCTAAACCTCTTATTTGTGTAACTCTCCTCTGGACTCTCTCCAGTTTGTCTACATCTTTCTGAAAATGACAACAGTCCAGCTAAGGCCTCACCAGTGCCTACATGGCATGCAAAACCCATCCCCTTCTCCCTATAGTCTCCCTATAGTATACAGTGGGGAAAGGACACACAGAGTCCACAGTCAGACCACCAGCTGTCATTTAACAGGCCAATGAATAGCTCACGATGTTACAGCAAAACTGCACTTTGCTAATAGTAGGTTTCAGAACAGCTGCACCCTAGAAGAGATACTTGTCTTTGCATTTCAGATGGAAATCCCTATTACCAATTAATAAGGCCTATGTCTTCAGGAACCTTGCATAATGACAGGTTTCAGAGTAGCAGCCGTGTTAGTATGTATCCGCAAAAAGAAAAGGAGTACTTGTGGCACCTTAGAGACTAACAAATTTATTTGAGCATAAGCTTTTGTGAGCTACAGCTCACTTCATTGGATGCATTCAGTGGAAAATACAGTGGGGAGATTTATATACACAGAGAACATGAAACAGTGGGTGTTACCATACACACTGTAACAAGAGTGATCAGCTAAGGTGAGCGATTACCAGCAGGAGAGCGGGGTGTGGGAGACCTTTTGTAGTGATAATCAAGGTGGGCCATTTCCAGTAGTTGACAAAAACGTCTGAGGAACAGTGGGGGGTGGGGAGGAATAAACATGGGGAAATAGTTTTACTTTGTGTACTCACCCATCCACTCCCAGTCTTTATTCAAGCCTAAGTTAATTGTATCCAGTTTGCAAATTAATTCCAATTCAGCAGTCTCTCCTTGGAGTCTGTTTTTGAAGTTTTTTTGTTGAAGAATTGCCACTTTTAGGTCTGTAATAGAGTGAACAAAGAGATTGAAGTGTTCTCTGACTGGTTTTTGAATGTTATAATTCTTGACGTCTGATTTGTGTCCATTTATTCTTTTACATAGAGGCTGTCCAGTTTGGCGAATGTACATGGCAGAGAGGCATTGCTGGCACATGATGGCATATATCACATTGGTAGATGTGTAGGTGAACGAACCTCTGATAGTGTGGCTAATGTGATTAGGCCCTATGATGGTGTCCCCTGAATAGATATGTGGGCACAGTTGGCAACGGGCTTTGTTGCAAGGATAGGTTCCTGGGTTAGTGGTTCTGTTGTGTGCTTGCTGGTGACTATTTGCTTCAGGTTGGGGGGCTGTTCCTCAGACGTTCTTGTCAACTGCTGGAAATGGTCCATCTTGATTATCACTAAAAAAGGTTCCCACCACCCCGCTCACCTTACCTGATCAGTCTTGTTACAGTGTGTATGGTAACGCGCATTATTTCATGTTCTCTGTGTATATAAATCTCCCCACTGTATTTTCCACTGAATGCATCCGATGAAGTGAACTGTAGCTCATGAAAGCTTATGGGGAGCTCCCCACCTCTGGAAAATGCTGTGTATGATGTCCGGGCGAAGAGACTACTTGTGGTTGTGGAAGGATCTGCTCAGGTAGTCTGCCAGCTCTTTCTGGGCACCTGGGAGGTAGGATGCTTCCAGGTGAATGGAGTGGGCCATGCAGAACTCACAGCTGGAGGGCATCTCAACATAGGGGAGAGGAACAGGCTCCACCATGCTTGTTGATGTAAAACATTGCAGTTGTGTTGTCCGTCATGACTCTCATGCTCTTCTCTTGCAGATGAACTTGGAAGGTCTGGCACACTAGTTGGATCTGAAGCGAGAGCTCAACCTGAGATCAGAGGTCCTGCGTCTGAATGTCTCCCAGATGCACACCTCATCCCAGCACTGACGCATCCATTACCAGGGACAGAGAGGACTGGGGTCTCTTGAAGATGACTCCCTTGCACACCTTCAGAGGGTCAAGCCACCAGCAGAGGGACTTGAGGACCTGCACCAGAAAGGTGACCACTAAGTCCAGGCTGTCGTGCCCTGGATGGTATACTAACACAAGGCAAGCTTGGAGAGGCCTGAGCCTCAATCTGGCATGCCTTACCACTTATGTGCATGCTACCATGTGGCCAAGAAGTCTCAGGCACTCCCTTGCTGTGGTGGTAGGGTACCATCTGAGACCTTGGATGATGTCTGTCATCTCTTGGCATCGAGTCTCTGGCAGGAACACCCTGGCTCAGATCGAGTCCAACACTGCCCCGATAAACTCTATTCTTTGAGTCGGTAACTGGCTCAACTTGTTTACATTGAGGAGACCCAGCGTGTCAAAGGTGGATCTGACAAAGTGGACCTGAGACTCCAACTGGTTCCTGGAACACCCCCTGAGCAGCAAGTCATTGAGGTATGGGTATACCTGCACCTACCTCCGATAAAGGAAGGCTGTCATGACCGACATGCACTTAGTAAACACTCGAGGCACTGTTGACAGGCCAAAGGGAAGGACCTTAAACTGGTAATGGTTGTGGTTGACTACAAAGCTGAGGAATCATCTGTGGGCAGGACATATGGAGATGTAGAAGTATGCATCCTTGATGCTGAGGACGGTGTACCAGTCTCCCGGATCCAGAGAGGGAATAATTGCACGTAGGGAGACCATGCGGACTTCAACTTTTTCATAAATCTGTTGAGGCCTCACAAGTCTAAAATTTGTCTGAGACCCCCCTTGGTTTGGGGGATTACGTAGTATTGAGAGTAGACTCCCTTGCCTCTTAGCTCCTGAGGAACATTCTCCACTGTCCCTGCAGCAAGGAGTGTCGGTACCTCCCGAATGAGGAGATGCTCGTGAGAAGGGTCCCTGAAGAGGGATGGAAAGAGGGGTTGGGAGGCAGGGGAGGAGCAGAATTGGAGGGAATATCCCACATCTACCATGCGAAGGACCCAGCGGTCTGATGTTATTTGGGACTAAGCACAGTAAAAGCAGGACAGATGGTTGAGGAAACAGGGGTAAGAATCTGGTGCTGTGACTGGTGTGCCGTTCTCGTGGCAGAGCAGATGTCGCAGGCAAATTCCTGGATAAGGTGTAGGAAAGAGAAATTGAGAGTGTGCAAAAGGTCTAGAAAGTAAAATTGTTAACCTGAGTCTTGATGGGTGGAGAAATGTCCACAATGATCCTATTGTACATGCTTGTGGGACAACAGAAGAAGGGAATGTCTTCCTTACAGAAACAATTGATACATCAGGAAATGCACACACAGCAGAATACTTACAAGAAGTAGCAGTAAAAGCTATAAAAAACTGCGAAAAAAATTCAAATGTCTAGTACGCAGCTTGGTCACAGACAATGCTGCAAATGTATCCAAGATGAGAACAGATTATTTAGAAGAGAGTCGCAAGCTAATAACATATGGTTGCAGTGCTCATTTGATCCACCTCCTAGCCAAAGACTTCAGTGTTCCAGAAATAAAGGCAAATGTTATTGAAATTGCAAAATACTTCTGTAACTACCACTTTGCAGCAGCTGCTCTGAAAAAAGTGGGAGGAACCACGTGCGATGGAACTCAGTAGTGGACTGTTTTGAGCACTATATCAAAAACTGGCCTAATTATTCACAGTTTGTGAATAAAATCGTGAAAAAATAGATGGCACCATCACAGCCAAAGTTTTCAACATGGGGCTTAAGAGAAATGTTGATCACATGCTGAGTATCCTGAAGCCTGTTTCTGTAGCCTTGAACAAAATGCAGGGAAATAGCTATTTTATTGCTGACACTGTTGAAATTTGGAAGGAACTGAGTGAGATCTTCAAAAGAGAAATATGCAATGACAGAGTTAAATTACAGGCATTAAAAAAAACTAATGGGACAAGCACTATCTCCAGCTCATTTTCTTGCAAATATTCTCAAAACTCGGTACCAAGGTCAAACCTTAAGTGCTGAAGAAGAGGAGTTGGCTATGGCATGGACATCCAGCAACCATCCCTCCATAATGCCAACTGTAATAAACTTCAGAGCTAAGGATGAACCATTCAAGAAATATATGTTTGCTGATGATGTTTTAAAGAAAGTCACACCAGCGAACTGGTGGAAGTCACTTAAGCACTTGGATTCAGAGACTGTTGAAGTGATAATCTCACTTTTAACATCAGTAGCTTCTTCTGCTGGTGTAGAAAGAATATTTTCTTCCTTTGGACTAATTCATTCCAAACTGAGAAATTGTTTGGGACCTGAAAAAGCAGGAAAGCTTGTTTTTCTTTTCCAGATTATGAACTAACAGGAAAATGAAGGTGAAGACAACGGAGTTAGCTGCAGAAGCCAGTATTTTAAATTTTTCATGTTGATCTGGCTGACATAGTCAATTTAATTTTTGTTTTTTTAAATATTTCATTTCACTATTTTAACAAAAACAAACCTGATTTTAAAAAACTTGAATGTTTAACTACATTCAAAAATTCATATGTTTGTTTTGTTAAAATATTATATGTTTGCTGTTGAAGAAAAAAATCCAGAATACATAATGTTATTGTTTTAGTTCAATAAAACAATTTAAATGTCTGTCTGGTGATGTTCTCCTCCTAATACAGCATGGCAAGAAAATTCTCCAAATATTAATGATTAACCTGTTGAATTGGAGATAGTTCACTTCCCAGTGACTTCATAAATATCTGTTTCAATTACCTTTGGAAAATGAAATGACCAAACAATCTTTTCTGATATAGCTGTAAAACTAATCTGAAACGTTTTCAAAATAAATCACTTTAAAAATGTATAGTGTGTACATTCTAAAAATGAAATCTACATCTATCTCTGAGTTGTGAAGAATAAGTATTAAGATTATAACAACCAACAAGAATGCACCTTTATGTAGAAATCCATGATTAAATCGAGTCTTCCTGACTAGTGATTTAAATCAAATCCACCCTGCTGAGATCACAGTGAATGCGAAGGTGGTTGTTTCAAAAGCACATTGTAGTGACTGCACCACCAAAGAGCTTCACTCTTCACAGAGGACAAGGCATCAAATTGCCAGTTATCCACTTGGACGACTCCTTTTCTGCAATGAGACACTCCATAATTAGTGCTACCAAATAGGCAACTCAAGGGGATTTAAAATCATCAGTTTTGTGGCTAGACCACAAATACCAGGGTTGCTGCTATGAATCTATGGAACTCAGTGCTGCAGGATATTGAGGCAAACAGCTTGGGAGGGACTCACCATAAGTATCTGCAAAGCTAACACATTATCCTCCTCAAAACTCTCCTCTTTCCTTATGCCTACAAAAAAACTGACAACAGGCTGCTGGTGTGCTGAGATCACCGCTCATATTGCTGACCAAAAGTATCTCACTGTTTCCTTGTGCTTCCCCACCTGTTTGTATCCATCTGGTGCCTCTTGTTTGAAACTTAAATTATCAGCTCCTTGGGGGACCATCTTTTTGTTCTGTTTATACAGGGCCTAGCACAGTGGGGTCCTGGGTCATGACTGGGCCTCTCGAGTTCTACAGTAGTACTAATTAATAAAAAACTAAATTAAAGATTCCAAGAAGCATTGGACAGCTATTAGAATCAAAACAGCATCTTCTGTTACAGGGCAAGTCATTACCAGAAACAGCCATATTCCTCTTTTAAGGCATAAACTGAGCCCAGGAAGAACTCCTGCTACACGACTTCATAATTGGCTCAGAGCATTAGGAGGTTCTGAAACTCCCTATACAGGCCACTGTCAGAAAAACAGACTGGACTATACAGACAACTGCTGTCTTCCAGTCGATCAGCTGCTGTGTTTCCTATAGGAATCTCTACAGCTAGTGCTGAAAGGCCATTATTTTTTTCTTGAGATCACCCTAGCGTCCAAAGCCCCCATAAGTCAGGGCCCAAATTGTGTGAGGTGCTATAACGTAAAGTTACAAAAAAGCACAGGGATAATTAACTCAGGGAAAGAAAACCAACTTGCTCTTTTGTAGACTATGGCCTAATCTTCCTTTGTTGAAGTTTCCCAAGCTAGAACAACCATGACTCCTGAATGCAATGCCACTGAATACCTTTGAATGTAGTCAAAAGGGGAGAAGAGGAAATACTGACGGACCCCTGGACCAGAGGTCAGGCAGAGAACAGACATGCCATGCTATTCTTGAGTTTGAACTGATTACAACATCCTAGCACCTGTCAGTTTCCTAGAGGGGACATACATGTTTTAGTTGCAGCAGTAAAACATTTTTCATGAAACAGGATTTATCATAATCTCATTGGCCAGATTTCTGTGCTTCCTCAACTGTAAGGATTATTACCTCTGACGTCTCGTAGGATGTGACAACATAAGGATATCAAGTTTGTCATGACCGACCAGTTTAATGCTCCACACAGTGGTTAGTAGCTGGTACATTACAGGGATTTTTTTCTTTTTTGTATCCCTCACCCTGCTTTTCTCCAAAGTACCTGCATCATCTGTGCAATAACAGTAATCCCTAGCTATCTAAAACTTTTCATCTGCAGCTCTCAAGCACTTTCCAGGGGAGGTCAGGGTCATTATCCCCATTTACAAATGGGGAAACTGAGGCACAGTGGGGGGGGAAAGACTTGCCCAAAGTCAGCCAACAGACCAGTATCAGAGCTGGGAACTGAATCCAGATCTCCTGACTCTCAATCCAGTGGCCTAGCCGGTAGACTATTACTCCACATACAAGGAGAAGAATGCTTTCCTGACCGCCCCACATATGAAATGACGTTATGCCCTGAAGCATCAGATTTGAGCATCACAAGGCTGAGCAGTTCTGCCACCATAAGGACACACACACTGGCAGGCAAAGAGACCAAAGGGACTCACAGGTATGAGCAGAAAGGATCCTAACTAATACAAAAAGAGGGCTTAGGGCTTGGCTACACTTGCGAGTTAGAGCACATTAAAGCAGCCCCGGGCATCCTAACTCATGATGCGTCCACACTGGCAAGGCACGCAGAGCGCTCGGACTCCTGATAATCCACCTCCACGAGAAGCATAATGCTTGCTGTGCCCCGGCTGGAGCACTGCAGCGCCAGTGTGGATGACCTGGTCTATTAATGTGCTCTGACTGGCCTCCAGAAGTGTCCCATAATGCCTGTTCTAGCCATTCTGGTGATCACTTTGAACTCTACTGCCCTGCCCTTAGGTGACCAACAGTCAGACCTGCCCTTTGAGTTCTCTGGGAATTTTGAAAATCCCCTTCCTGTTTGCTCAGCCAGGCATGGAGTGCTCTCAGCAAATCTTTCCAAGTGACCATGCCTCCCTACACCAGGCAATCCCCAGTATAGACCTCATCTGTGTTTGCGGGGAGGAAGCTGTCCAGTCCCAGCTGCGCTCTAGCCGTAGGAATTACGATACCTTCAGGCAGATATCAAGGGACATGATGAAAAGGGGCCATGACTGGGACGCACTGCAGTGCGGGGTTAAAGTGAAGGAGCTGTGGAATGCCTACGCAAAGCCCACAAGGCAAACCGCCGCTCCGGTGCTGCCCCCGGGACCTGCTGTTTCTACAAAGAGCTGGACGCAATACTTGGGGGCGACCCCACCTCCACTCCAAGAACCACCATGGAAACTTCAGAGCCCAGTTCAACAAGGCAGGAGGAGGAGAAAAGCAGTAGCGAGGGTGCTGAGGAGGAGGACAGCCCGGCATTCCTAGATGCATGCAGCCAGGAGCTGTTTTCAAGCCAGGAGGAAGGAAGCCAGTCGCAGCGGATGGCGCTTGGGGAAGGACAAACACCAGTTGAGGTGCCCAGTAAGCGGCTTTTATTTTGGGAAGGAAGTTGTTCGGTGCGGGCTCTTGGGGCGAGGAGGGTTAGGGCTGCATGCATGCCTAGACGCGGAATAGGGCGTTGATGTGCTCTCTTACATTGCGGTAATTGGCCTCAGTGATCTCTTCAAAGGTCTCATGCAGAAGTTGGGCAATACGCTTGCGCAGGTTCCTTGGGAGAGCCACTGTGCTCCTTGTCCCAGTCAGGCTAACTTATAAGCGCCACTGTGCCGTGAGGGGCGGAGGGACCATTGCTGCACACAGGCAAGCTGCACGTGGGCCAGGGCAGAAGCTGCATTGTAGTAGAAGACCCTCCCTTGCTTCCCAGGTCACCCTCAGCAGCGAGATATCTTCCAGGATGAACTCATCCTGTGGAAAATGTGGGGACAGTGTTTCGTAAAGGGGCCCTCTGCAGCTGTTGGCTCTCCCCAAGGCACAGAACCCCAAAGGACCGTACAGCCATGAAACAATCAATCCCCCTTGCCCCTGTGCTTACTCACCATTTTGGGACTCCTATGGGTTATGTGTGCTCGCTTTGGGACAGGCAATATCTGCTATTGTGTACACCGTGCTTGTCATGAAGTGTGGCTGAATCATTGCTCTGTCTGGTGTGAACAATGCTGCCTCTTAAGTGTTGCATTTTGGCTTTACAGATGTAACCTTGAGATCTCAGCTGTCCTTGTTATCACCAGCCCAAAGATTCCAAAGAATCAGGAAGCAGCCACGTAGAAGCAAAGAGGACATGCTACATAAAGTAATGCAGCAGTCCCTTAATGAAAATCAAAAAGTGCAGGAGTGGTGGGAGAGTGAAAGGAGGGTCCGCCAGCAGAATGCGGATCGCCGGCATCAAAGCATGGAGCGGTTGCTAAGCATCATTGAGCACCAAGTGGACTCGATACAGGGGCTCGTAGCAATGCAGGCAGAGCACTTCCACGCCTCCCCACCCCCGCACAGCCCTTGTCCCAAAACTCTTTCCCTTGTGCCCCCATGTCACCGCCAACCCACTTTCCACAACATCCAGGTTCTTATCGCCACCAGCTGCCCCCAACACCTGTAGTTTCACCACCCAGCCCTGAAACCTACGACCTTTACCCTCTGCACTCAACCCCCATCACCAGGTAGTATAGCCATCCTGAAGTGCAGCACTCCAGACAGGAAGGCTGAGTATGATAACAGGACATATGCAAATCTGTGAGTGTCCCGTTCCCCACCCCACTCCCTTTCCTCATCCCAAACAGCACCAGATGTGTCATGCCCTTTCTGTTTCCCAAGCAGTTGTGTTTCTTTTCAATAAATTAATTTTATTTTCAATAAATGAATTTTTTGGCTTTGAAAACATTCTTTAATATTGCATTAAGTAAAAGATACCATAGCCCAGGAAAGCAACAGGCACTGCAAGTCAGTGCATCATACATAGCAAACACAGATTCCTACTGACATTGGAACCATTGCACTTCACTCCCGTGCAGGGCACCAAAAATTACAGGTGGATTTCAGCCTCAAATTGCTCCCTCACGGCATCCCTAATCCTTGCAGCCCTGCGCTGGACCCCTCTAATAGCCCTGCTCTCTAGCTGTGCAAATTCAGCCTCCAGGTGTTGAACCTCCAAGGTCCATGCCTGAGTGAATCTTTCACCCTTCCCTTCACAAATGTTATGGAGTGTATAGCAGGTGGATATAATCAAGGGGATGTTGTCATCGGCCAGGTCCAGCTTCCCATACAACAGCGCCAGCAGCCCTTTAAATGGCCAAAAGCACATTCCACAGTCATTCTGCACTGCCTCAGCCTGTTGTTGAACTGCTCCTTGCTGCTGTCAAGGCTCCCTGTGTAGGGTTTCATGAGCCATGGCATTAAAGGGTAAGCAGGGTCTCCAAGGATCACAATGGGCATTTCGACTTCCCCTACGGTGATCTTCTGGTCTGGGAAGAAAGTCCCGGCTTGCAGCTTCCTGAACAGGCCTGTGTTCCAAAAGATGCGTGCATCATGCACCTTTCTGGACCAGCCTGTGTTAATGTCAATGGAACGCCCACAGTGATCCACAAGCGCCTGGAGAACCATAGAGAAATACCCCTTCCGATCTATGTACTCAGAGGGTAGGTGTGCTGGTGCCAGAATTGGAATATGTGTCCCATCTATCGCCCCTCTGCAGTTAGGGAAACCCATTTGTGCAAAGCCAGCCACAATGTCATGCACGTTACCCAGAGTCATGGTTCTTCTGAGCAGGATGCGATTAATGGCCCTGCAAACTTGCATTAACATGATTCCAGTGGTCGACTTTTCCACTCCAAACTGGTTAGCGACCGATCGGTATCTGTTTGGAGTTGCCAGCTTCCAGATTTCAATAGCCACCCGCTTCTCCACCGGCAGGGCAGTTCTCAATCTCATGTCCTTGCACCTCAGGGTGGGGGCGAGCTCAGCACACAGTCCCATGAAAGTGGCTTTTCTCATCTGAAAGTTCTGCAGCCACTGCTCGTCATCCCAGACTTGCATGATGATGTGATCCCACCACTCAGTGTTTGTTTCCCGAGCCCAAAAGCAGCATTCCACTGTGATGAGCATGTCCGTGAATGCCACAAGCAATCTCATGTCATATGCGTTATGTGAGTTGACATCATCATCGGACTCCTCACTGTCAGTTTGTAGCTTAAGGAGTAACTCGACTGCCATTCGGGACATGCTGGCGAGACCCATCAGCATATTCCTCAGCAATTCGGGCTCCATTCCCGCAGACCGAAAGGGAAGACAGAGCGCACAGTACAAAAAACGTTGAAAGATGGCACCAAATGTGAATGGAAGCACAGGGATTGCTGGGATGCGAAGCAATGCATCACAGGGTGTTGGGACAGGACCCAGAATGCCACGCACCCCCGTCCCCTTCTCACAAGCCACAGCACCAGAATGGGAATAGGTGCTCTGTGGGATAGCTGCCCATAATGCACCACTCCCAATGCCGCTGCAAGTGCTGCAAATGTGGCCACGCCAGTGTGCTTGCAGCTGACAGTGTGAACACACTGCAGTGCTTTCCCTGCTGCGGTCTCTGAGGGCTGGTTTAACTCACAGTGATCTACATCTGCAAGTGTAACCATGCCCTTAGACTATACTTAAAGGCACAGCTCCATGCATGGCAGGAGTGGTGCGTAAGCTGCTCCATCCCAAGAGGAGCACCTGGAAAAACTGAGTTCAGACACACCCCTCTGAACTACATTTCCTCTAGAGCACTCCCTTTTCACATCAGCCCTCAACCGCTCGTCTTCAGCCAGCTCTGCTAATCAATGAATAGGCGGTAGCCAGGGAGACCCCTCTTCCCTCTACCTCTCCACTCTCTCCAAACCCACTTGCTCAATAGGAAAAAGGGAGGTTAACAGAGATCACAGCAGCCCTTAAGACCCACAAAGGAGGCCTGGGAATCCCTATGCTCCTGGATGGTAGCAGGAGGGCAGGGTGCAATCTAACTAGAGAGATTCATTATTCAGGACAGGAGAATTAACTGGCCTACATAAAGCCCCATCTGAAATGGGAATCTTTAAGTTTCGTAGGGCCTTATCGGCTTTTCCCCATTATTTATTATTATTATTTCAAACTTTCATTCCTCCCCGCATTTCCTAGTTGCAGTTGGAATTGGAAAAAAGAAGTGCCAAGATACAGCCAGAAAATCTGTTTCCAGACCAGGCTGAGGCAGGAAGTACTGGAAATCCCATAATAAAGCTGCTTCTCAATATTTTGAGCCCTGTTTCCCAGACCCAAAAGGTTCACACAGTTGCATGTGCCTTGGGTAAGTGCCTAACCAACTGGGTGCTTTCTGAACTGAACCTGGAACATTTTGAGATTCACCCGTCAATTCAAAACTGAAACTAGTTGAAATTGTTACTGTATACTGGTGGCTTAGTACTTTCCTCAAAGTCATCTTACGGATGCCAGACCTAGCCCTTTCATAAATATTTTTTATTTTAAATTTAGCTGGATTGTACCAGAAGATGCTGGTTAAAAAAAAAACAAAAACAAGAAACCCTCCTACTTCTTTCAATTTGATTGTTTCCCCTACACAGTTTTCTTGGGGCTTTAGTGAAAATTTCCCGAATATAGTTTTAATTGTTTTCAGATCATGCTCAAAACCACATCTTTCTCACAAAGATAGATCCCAGGCTAGATAAACCTCACTGATCAGCTCATGCATCCGACGAAGTGAGCTGTAGCTCACGAAAGCTTATGCTCAAATAAATTGGTTAGTCTCTAAGGTGCCACAAGTACTCCTTTTCTTTTTACTGATCAGCTCAGTAATTCCACTGCTACAAGCCCTCCAAAGAATTGCATACAGTAGAAAAAGCACAAAGAACCACCCAAGCTCCTTCCAGGCCTTCAATCACATTACCCAGGCAGTTTTGTCCTATGGTGCAAAAACCAAGAGCTCGGTCTTGATACTGTGGTGCAATAAGGGGACATTTTCCCTTTTAACCTAAAGTTAGCCCTGGGGTATGTTTTGCAACCTGGAACTGGGCTTTGGAGGACATGGGACACAGGCTGCCAAAACCGGGACTGGTCATCTCACATTTAAAGCACATGATATGTGGTGGCAAGGTATTAACAGCGAGGGACATGCTAGAAATGCAAAGACACTGAAGATAAAATAGAGTATACAGACAGACAGACATCATCTATTGAGTTAAGGACGGAGGACTAACCTCAGCTCAGAGCCATTATCGTTCTTTTAAAATGTCCTTTAGTAGGGGAATTTCCTTTGTTTGATTTTGTTTTAATATAGCTTATAAAGAGGGGGGGAAATTCCTGCTCAGACCTTTCAAAAGAGCCACAGTCAGGACCATTTATTATCAACCCAGACAGCCATAGTGACTCATCTTGCATGCAAAAACACTGCCAGCAGAAAGTCCCCAGTTGGGTTTTACCTTAGTGAGACTTGCCTGGTGGAACTCTGGAGGCATCTGTGTGGTTGAGAGGGGACGGGGAGGGGGTTGGAAGGGTGTGCGAAGGGTGTGTGAGCGTGTGTGAATGTGCTGATGACTAGAAAGCATTACTCAGCATTAACAACCAGCCAGTCCTGCTACACTGAAACTCTCTCTTAAAAGACATACAAAGGATCTTCGCTGTAAGGCCCCATGAGCCTCATGGAACTCAGCTATAAACCAGCTCCTTTCAACATGCACCATAAATTTCTGGGACATTTGAACCAAGGGGATCCCCAGCTGTAGCCTCAAGGCAGAACCCTCTGCCGTGTGACTTGGTGGTTAATTTAAAACTTTCTCTAAACACCATCAACATTATGGACTAACATGCACCCAGCAAATCCTCTGTGAGAAGACACTCTGAGGGCCAAACCCTGAAAGGTGCAGAGCACCCACTCTGCTGAAGTCGCTGCTCAGCACCTCTCAGAAGGTGGCCACATTTGCGTGTCAGGAGTTCCTCAGCCCAGCAGAAAAGGCTCCCTGAGGTGTCTGTCTGACTTAGCAGGAATGCACTACAGAGAAAAAAGGGGAGTATGAAAGGAGGCCTGGTGGCTAATCACTGTGCACAGGATAAGTAGGGACAGCAGAATCATTAGATCTCTCCTAGAGAGGGGAGGACGACCCCAAACGCTTGGGGGTGAGGAGAAACAGTGACTCCTGGTGGGGAAAACATTGCCGCTTTGTTAAACAGTAACATCCTTTTGTACAATACTGTCACAACCTCACAGGGTGGCCAAATACCACCAGAATGACAGTTTCCCAGAGGGGCCTGGGAGCACAGACCTCTAACGACAATGGCAAGTAGGCTTCCTACATCAAATCTTATAGAAAAGTCACATTGAATTTAATGGATAAAAAATAAGGCATCGTGTTTAATGGGTGGGGCCCTGAACGGGGACTCATGAGATCTGGATTTTAGTCCTGGCTCTGTCACTGACCTGCTGTGTTGTCATGCCACTTCCCCCTTCTATCCTTTGCCTTGGTTATTTAAACTGTAAGCTCTTTGGGGCAGGGACTGTGTATGTGCAGCACACAGAACAAAGGGCTCCAAAATCCTGGTTGGGCCCTCCAGTAATATAAATAATAATGTAGCAGGTTTTTTGACCATTCTATAAGACACCCCGCTATATCCGCTATAAAATTCTGTGGACCAAAACCACAACTCTCTATTATAGGCTTTTAAAGTGATTTCTAAAGAATCCCTATTAAATTTCTACAGAACCTGTTTTCATCCCTGCAAAAAATTCTATGGGACTTTTTCATAAAAGAAGCTTCATTAATGGGTTCCCCACAAATCAGCTAGTAATTCTGAAACACCAGCTTCAAGGAATTCCTTTTTAAACAGACACTATTTGGCCACTTCATTCCAACATAGGTTCCAGCTTAGGTGTCGTCTCTCTGCAGAAAAATGAAGGCTGTGTTGACACTGGGATTCCTGCCCCTGCCTCTAAAATCTCCCTACCACCAGTTCAGCTCTACAGCTGCTGCTAGCAGTGGTGGGAATGCTCACATAGACAGAGCACAGGCATTTTAACCACCTGGTCATTTAGCCATGCTCAGAGCAAGTCTACTCAATGCAGTGCTTAAGGCTATATCTACACTTAAAACGCTACAGCAGCAGTACTGAAGTAGCACTTCAGAGTACACACTGCATCAATGGCAGGGCTTCACCCATCACCATAGTTCATCCACCTCCCTGAGAGGTGCCAGCTAGGTCGACAGAATAATTTTTCTGTCAACCCATTGCTGTCTACATCAGCGGTTAAGGTCAACAGAGCTACTTCTCTACGGAAGGTGCATTTTTCATACCCCTGGGAGATGTAGCTATGCCAATATAACTTTTCAGTCTAGACAGCCCCTAACTCAATAGAAACCACCACCCTCTTCTCTGGATTATCACTGGTGAAGCTGAACCAATAGTAGCAATGATGGGACTTTTTTCCCTGAAATTTCCCGTTGTAGGCAAGTCCTAAAGATCTTAGATCTTAAACTGGCTCTAAAATGAGCAGTGCATCTAATAGCGGCCTATTGCATATACATGTATCCAAGCAGAGATGCCTTTAAGAAGAAAAATAAAGCACATGCAGTAATTCACATCTAATATTCTGTTGATTTTTCCTCCCCTTTACTGTGCAACATGTTTTTTAATTTGGCGCCTGGATTTCCCTCAGATATGCAAGTCTTTAACCAGGAATTCACAGTTGGAGGAATGGAGAGAGAAAATAAAACCACTTTTACTATTTTATCTGGTACCAAACCCTTCTGCAGGTCCATTTCCTTCTGGTTTGCTTGCTTTTCTAGGTCTACCAGCATATTTTAGGTAATGAAATGCACATTTGCTGGTCTGCTTTAATATATCCAGAGGGACTGGGGTGGGTGTGGGTTTGTTTGTTTTAAACTTAAGGATGTTGTAAAGCCATTGCAATGGCATGGAGACGGGAAGATAAGACATGGCAGGCAGAGCCTGTTTAGTGGGTGGTTGTGGTATTAACATTTATCCCATAATTGAAGGAAGACGTGACAACATGAGGCGAGCAAACCACCACAATGTTTCCTTATGAGGCACACAATGAACCCTCCGACAGCGAAGATCACCACACATTAAGTCTTCAGCACAACCCTTGTTTGTACCAAAGGTAGAGAATTCTCCTACAAGCCAAGCGCCTATAAAAAGAAGACACAGCAAAGTCTGTGCTGTGGCATCCTCATCACTGTAAAGCTCTTCAGCTGTACTGCTGCTCCTGAAATAAAGACACTATAATCTGCCTACTATCTTCTGGCAAATGTGCGGCAACCTGCATGTGCGACACACCATGCAATAAGCCACGTACACCACATGGGAACTCACATGCCCATATGGCAAGGTGTGCTCCTCAGCTCCTTTGCTGATGCTGGGCTCCTCTCTGATCTCACCTCTGCTGGAGTAAATCAGGAGTAATTTCATTACACTGAGTGGGGTTACACTGCTGTAAGAGCACTGTAAGCAAAGTCAGAATTAGGCCCACTGTTTACAGCACCTCCGACACCAGGCCAAGGACCTACCTCAGCTTTGGCATCTTCCTGCAGTTTTCTAAATTTCAGATGCAAAGAGGCTCCTCCTCTGAACCTAGATAATGGAGAAGTCTGAACCCAGGGCATGCTTACCTAGGCAGCACTGCACTAACTGTGCAGTGCTTTTGGAACTAGGTGTACTTGCACTTTTTTAAAAAAAAATTGAGTATTTTTCTGACTCAAAATCAAAATTAAGCTCACAAAACTGCAGGGAAGGATCTACTGACCTAGACACAATCAATGCACTTGACAAGGAACAAACTAAAGATATTTTATATGCCCATACAAAAACTAATAATTAAAAACACTCCTCGTCCTAGTGGAGTGGGCAAATTGAATGTTGCAAAGCTGTAAATCAGCAAGTAAACAGGCACAAACTGCATCCTAAATCCAAACACTTGTTAGACCATGATTTATAAAATGGGTACGAGCAAACATTGAGACTCCTGGTCAGGAAAGCATTTATACATAAGCTTAGTGTGTGCTTAAGTGCTTTGCTGATTAGAATGGACTGAAGTCCCATTCTGTTCTACCCACATTCTAAGCTAAAGGATAATGTTGGCATAGGAACAAATGGGGATAAACCGGTCATGAATCAATTTGTGCTGGAAACTAGAAGAAGGTTTCTAACCATCAGAGGGGTGCGGTTCTGGAACAGCCTTCCAATAGGAGCTGTGGGGGCAAAGAACCTAATAAGTTTTAAGACAGAGCTTTACAAATTTATGAGTATGATTGTACGATGGGGTTGCTTGTGGTGATGTTGGGTGCACCTGACAGACCGGAGGTCCCCTCCAGTTCATATCTTATGTTCACAAAAAATCTCATGCTTCAGGGCTTCAGCTGGTCAGCTGCAGGAGTCAGGAAGGGGATTCATTTCCCTCTCTCCTGCATACCTCACTCCCATGTATCAGTGTATTCCGTATTGTTGTTGGATTGGTTGGTTGTTTTGTTTTTTTGTCTCCTTCCTCTGAAGCATCAGAGATGCCCACAGCTGGAGATGGGACGCTGCACGGGGTGGATCAGTGCTCTGAGGTGCTACTGAGAATTCTCTTTCAGGTGCTTGGCTGACTGGTTCTCGCTCGCAGGCTCAGGGTCTAACTTACTGCCGTACATGGGGTGAGAAAGGAATTTCCCCCCGGCTTAAACTGGCACAGACCTTGAGGGGCAGGGGTTGCCTTCCTCTGCAGCATGGAGCACGAGTCATCTTCTAGGATCATCTAGGTACCTTTTGCTTAATCAATTCCCTGTCACTGCAGGGTCCTCAGGCATTGGTGCACCTCAGTCCCTCTGTACTCTGCCTTGGCACATAGTAGTTTAGTCTCCTAAAGGCTGTAGCAGCTTGATCCAATTCTGGTTGTTGGCTTGGTGTGTGGGAGCTGGTTGGTATTCGCAGCCTGTGATATACACAAGGTCAGACTGAATGATCTGGTGGTCCCTTCTAGCCTTAAACGTATGACCCTGGGACTTGTACTGCCCTCAACATCCTAGTGTTCCCATTGAAGTCAGTGGGACTTAAACACTGAATAGGGATAGGCGCTGTAACAAGAGAATTGGAGGGTTGGGAGGAATTGCAGTTAGAATACGGGTGCTACCATGGTCTCCTTATTAGGCTTCAGTAATAAAGGTGCTGTGTGGGTATGAATATGAATTAAGCACCTGAGACACTTGGATCACTACAGGGAGCTTGCTGCAGTGTTTGAGCGGTGACAAATTCTGCTGGGGAGGCAAGGATTACAGGGCTCCAATGGAGGGAAAGCAGGTTAGCTGTACCTTGGAGTCCATGTGTAAATCAGAGGCTGGGATCAAATCGGTACTCTCCTGGCCAGGGGCATGCTGTATGCTGGCTAGTCAGCGGGTTTCAAGCAATGGACCTGTTCACATACAGCTCCCCTTTACTTTTATACATGCCCCATTTTTCATATACAAAAACGATCACATGCTGTAAGACTGTCATTGCACCTGGCCACAGGGGCAGTAAGCACAGCTTTCCCCCATCTGTCTGGGCTGCCAAGTCTGGGGTGGAAGGACAGAGGGACTGGCAACACCCATCACAGAAGGTGATCCACATACACAAAGACCTTGCCAAAGTGGTTGACTAAATGCTGCAGGCTGTCTTAGTGCCTCTTGTCATGAAAACACCCCTTCACAGAACCTGAGGGTCCAGCCACATTGGAGCTGGGAGGCGAGTCCCAGCTCCAGCAGACACACCTGTGCTAGCTCTGACCCAGCTATCATGCTAAAGTAGTGTGTCGCTGCGGCAGCACAAGCAACAGCAAAGCTTAGCCGACCGAGTACACACCCCTCTGAGACCCTGGGCACTTATTCGGGCTGACTAACCCCTCCCACAGCTCACAGCTACACTTGACCATTAGCACAGTAACTCAATCAAAGTTGGTGAAGGTACGTCACCTCCAGAAAATCATACACCCCACAGCTTGAAGTACCCTGAGCTGCTGAACTCCTTTAGACACCTGGGTTCAAGAACTGGGACCATAATCCGAAATGAATTCCTTACCTTACACCAACCTCGTCTCTCTGTAACTCCCCAGCAGGGGAGAGACTGTAACCCATAGTGGCATCCCTTTTTCCCTCTTCCTTTTATGCTGCCCATAAGAGAGAGGCAGGAAGGGAACAGAAATGATTCTCCAGAAACTTTCCCACCACCAATACAATCTCTCTGAAGCTGACCCTACCCAGAGATGAAGGGGAAATGAGGGACGAGGGTAGTAACGCACTAAGATTATCAGTGAAAGAAAATCTATTGATAATTACCATTTCTGTGCCTAAGGCAGAGCCAGAAAAGAAAGGCAATTTCAGCTAAAGTAGATAGATATTCTGTCTCATTTACTTGCTTTATTTCCATTAAACGCTGCTCCAGATGTTATTGTTTGGGGGGGAGGGGTTGTTTTTCCTTCATTCTTAATCCTGATGTCTGTGCACGGGAATGATTCTCCATCTATCCATCTATCCCCCTCTATCTTCGCAACTTCAGGTCTGTAAGTTGGATTGTATGAGCTGCTAAAGACAGTGGAGGTTTTTAGAACAAAATTGCAGGTGGTTTGTGATTGGTTTCCACATATATTTTATTACTCACATAGCTGTTTGCAGTGTTGTTGTAGCCATGTTGGTCCCAGGATGAGAGACACACAAGGTAGGTGAGATGATATCTTGGTCCAGTAAAAGAAATTACCCCATCTACCTTGCATCTCTTATTACTCCCTCATATACTTTAATGAAACTTAAGACAGTCAAACAATTGCTAGCATTTCTTTTTCAATCTGGGTATAGTTTCTTCCTACCTTGTTTAGGGATCTCATTGCAAATGCAGTGAGTTGCCTTCTCTGATTAAGGCTATGTCCTTCAGAAGACGTATTGCCTGACAGCGTAACTGGCTTAGTTAAACTGCAAGATATTAAAATTGGTGGATTAGTGACGGGGGTGGGTGCTAGTCACTTCAATGGCTGTTCGAATCTATGTCATTTTCCAGCAACCCCTTTAAGGGCTTATTGATTCGTAATGAATTTTGCCAAAAATTTTATCATCCCCACATCCCCTTTACATTGCATTTCAACTCTTGATTTATTTTATCTTATCTGGATCAGCAATTACACCAACTTTGCTCTGGAGGCAGCTTCTGCTGGACCATTTATTTCCTTTTTTAAATTTCAGTGGTAGGTATCTTCCTTGTGATTTCTGCCAAACATGCCTAAGAGAATATCTACACAGCAGCTGGAACAGGGTTTCCCAGCGTGGGCAGGTAGGCATATGCTAGTTCTGTTCAAGCTAGCATGCAAAAAATAGCAGCATGGCCATGGCGGCACAGGTGGTGGCTCAGGGTAGCTGCCCAAGCCACTGCAGACACATGCTATTCTGAGTGCGCTAGTTCGAAGAGAGCTAGTGCACGTCTGTCTGCCCAAGCTGGGAAGCCCTAAGTCTAAGACAAACCCTAAGTCTTTCCCTGTGCTCTTGACATTCCTTAGCCCAAATTAAAACATCATCCATTATAACCAGAACACCTGTAATCCTTCAAATCATTATGCAATTACTCCTTAAAAAATACCTCAGGAGCAGAATATCAAACAGCATTTGCTTACATTTGTTAGTCTCCCAATGAGGTATTAAAAGTCAATAGCTTAGAGCTTGACTCATCTACTTTTACTTGCCAAAATGCAAATCCTGCATCTAATACTGAGAATATTTTTGCTTCTGAGAGCTCAGCTGCTGCTTTGTCAACAATTTTTATTGAGTTTTATTGAGTAATTTGTATTGGCTTCATTTAAATCGCTCTGATAAATGCACAGTCTTACTTTGTCTGGCTTTTCAATTACAAACATAGAATTAACCCAGTCTCTAGGCTGCTCTACTTTTTAAATAATTCCCTGCTTTTCCATATGATCAAGTCCAGTTTTACCTTATTATCAGATTGTGCAAATGGAATTTTTCATACCAGATGAATGACTGGAGTCACTGAACTGTCTGTCTTATTGTGGTATTATTTATTAAGTGTCCACTGCATTCTGCTCTGTAAATGACACTGAATTAACACAGTCCCTGCTCCGGAAGGCACATAGCCTAACACAAAGCACTTAACCATGTTCTTAAAATTGAGCCTGCGCTTATGTCCCACTGAAATCTATGTTATATAAGTATGTGCTTGAGCCCGTCCCTGAATTGGGGCCTAAAAGAATTGGGTTCTCCTTCCAGACATTGCAGCCGGGGAAGACATTTGGAAATGGTGTCTGATGAGACCAAAGGACACTTCCATAATATAAATATAAAATAAATGCTACGTTCTCAGGGGCATCTGCACACAGGGCATCTTCACTCCCAGAATAACAGGATGGCAATTCTTTGTGCAGTTCTTGGCAGAAGAACATTATTCAGCAGGCAGACCCTGCTGAAGAAGAAACTATCAATTATGAAAAAATAACAGCAAAAATTGACTATTAATCCGCCTAAAATTCTTTGAATGTACAAGATTTTAGTGAATTTTAACTATATGGGAAGCTTGAAGACTCTGCATTATTCCATTATTAACATAATTTGGGACTAAAATGACCATTTGATAGACCCAATTTCAATGACAGGGTCAGTGGTAAAAACTTGAAAAGGATATGCTGTATTCTTCATATGGCAATGACTGAATCCCTCTTATGGATGCAAAATTCTACTCAACCTTAACTACAGAACATCACAATCATCATCATCATCATCATCATCAACATAACACCCTTTGAGTTATTCTAGCCAGCTCCTTGTAACGCCTTTGAAGGGGTAGCATGGCCTAGTGGATACAGCACTGGACTAAGAACCAAACTCTGTTCCAGCTCGCCACTGCCCCTGCTAGGTGACCTGGGGCAAGTCACATCCCGGCTCCGTGCTTCAGTTTCCCCTCTCACCTTTTGTAACTCTTGTCTATTTAGACCTTAAGTTCCTTGGAGTAGGGAATATCTCTCAGTGTGTGCTTTTACAGCATCCAGCACAAGGGGGCCTCTAGGAGCCATTGCAATGGAATTGGATTCTTTATGAAATATCCTATTTAAAAAAGTATCTCTGAAGGAAAAGTTTACTTCTCACAAGCAAAGAACAAGCGGATACATAAGAAAATATGATCCACAGAAGACCACATGCACAAGAGAATTCTAGTTAGAAGCACTTTGCTCTTCAGGAACAAAAAACAGTTTTTTGAACACTCACTGATTCATTTCTCCCATGTTTTATAACTTACTGGTGGGGCAGGCTAGAGAAAAGCAGCTTGGGTGCCCTACACATTTATCAGACTCCCTGGTAAAATAGCAATTCAATGGATTTCTTTCCAAATCTTTCCTTGATCCTCAATTGCCATAACCCTACAGAAACATTTACAGAAGGATGTAGATATGAAGGATTTCATCATGAATGATTTCAAAGCAATTACTATGCCTGAGAAATCACTTCACCCAGCATTAAAAGGCAGCCACCTCTTCTGTGTAAAGTGGCATTTTTCAAATATCCCATGGCAATGCTACTGAGACAAAATACACGCTTCTATTCACACCCTACACATTACTGTAATAATCTGCATGCAAAATATGCCTCCTAAGATATCATTTGAAAACTCATAATTAGATGGGCAGTGTTGTTCTGGTAAAATACATGCGGGAACATTGTATGGGTAGTTATAAGTTTCTCCCATGCGATGTTATTAACACATGTTCCAAACCCCACCGCCCTGCCTATGCAGAAGTCAGGTCTGTCCTAAACAAAGGAAGGACTGTGTGCTTGCCTTAATTTGCATTTGAGCAGCAAACAAAGTCATCAAGCAGGGAGGGAAAACAAAGGAAGTTCAAACAGGTGGAAAAAACCCCACCAATGAACATCCTTCCACATGGACTCATTGTCTCCTGGGTCTCAGCTGGAAATGGTTTTCAAGAGTGGGACTGACACTATAAAAAGGTGGGACAAACACCCCAAGGGACCTCTCCCTGCTCATCACATTCACTGCACCTGAAGAAATAAAAGAAGCAGCCATTGAACTCTGGGGGAGTGTGTCCTGACCTAGAGTGTGTTCGGTAAGACTGCTAAAAGCACATGATGAGACAACTTTGTTTTGACTCTAATATAGTGGGTTAGGTTAGGCAGCAGTAAGCATTTTATCTTTATTTTTCCTGTATCCACTTCTGAATTTTATGCCTCATTACTTGGACTCACTTTAAATCTCTCTCTTTGTCGTTAATAAACTTGTTTTATCTAAACCAGTGTGCTCAAGTCAAAGTGTCTGTGTAAATCCATTTGGGGTAACAAGTTGTGTGCATACCATTCCCTTAAAGGAATAGAGGACTTAACATATTTGTACTGTTTAGGAGAGAGTTGGGCAGTACAGGGTATACATTTCTGTGGGAAGATCCAAGACTATGGTGTGTTGGGGTCACCCTGCAGCATAACCAAGGCGGTTTTGAGCCAAGGTGTGGCTGGCTGGCTGGCTGCAGCACACAGAGACATGGCTGGGAATGACTTGCATTCTGGAGGCTACAGCAGCAAGGCATTGTAAAGGGCACCCCAGGTTAGAGGGCAGAGGTGACACAGCTACTCATTGATCTGGATTGTGCGCTGATATCTCATAGCTCCCAACAGTTCAGGGCAGGAAGTAGAGAATACTTTACCCAACTGAATTTGCAAGATGTATTTTGGGAGGCAGAATGAAGGGAATCATACAGCTAAGAAATCAGACAGCACACTAAGGTTAGCACTCACCCACTCCTGCAAGAAGTGCCACAAGATCTTTAACAATCTTAAATGGTCAGGAAGTCAGTTTTCAGTCTCATCCACAGGACTGCTGCCTCCAACAGCAGAGTTCCCCCTACAGATGCACGGAGGGACCGAGTCCATATTGACCCCAACGGAAGAGTGCCAGCCACTGAAGCACCAACACCAATTCCAGCAACATTGGTTTTTTGCATGGAGGTTTCCCATTCAACTGCCAAGCAGGCCCAGTGCTGCTCACTGAAGCTTGGGAGATCTGACTAGATCACAGCTGAAGGAGGTATATTCAATCTAAAGAGGAAGTGATCTGAACCCACTCACACAGCATGTATTATTAATAGTTATACTACCTAGCTCTTCTACAGCACATTTAGTCATAAATAGCAAGGTGCTTTACAAAGGAGGCCAGTGTCATTATCCCCATTTTACAGGTGGGGAAAGTGGGGCACAGAAAGGGACGTAACTTGCCCACGGTCACCCAACAAAGCAGTGGCAGAGCCAGGAATTGAACCCAGGTCTCTTGAGTCCTATAATCCAGTGCCCTATTCACATGGCCACTCCACCCTCGCTGCCTTTCTGCACAGTTTTGATGCCAGAGCAGCAGTAGGTGGCAGCCCTGGGATTTAACAGTCTCTCTTCGCATTCCCCTCCCACCCCCCGAACAGCCTTCTTCCTCATCCTCAAGTTATGCAGCCACTGCTGCTTGTCAGCAGTCTTCAGAACAGCTCAGTCCCCCTACTAGTCTGTGACTGTGGGGTTGACCCAGAAGTGGGGCTCTGCCCCCTGAAGATCATCTATACTTACAGCAAGCTGGCACTGGCTCTGGCAATGATGCAGTATCAACACCACGACCTGCTACTTCAGTATCTGGTCGGGTGCACATACCACCAGAATGTCCAGCCTACCCCAACGCCTCAGACCTGCTTTTCCTCAGCTCCAGGACAAACGTTTCATGACAAGCAAGAAGCAAGAGCTAAGCATTTATCTTAGCCTCCATTTTGTGAAGACAAAGAGGAAATGCTGCTAGCACCAGAGGATTCATGGGATTTCCCTAGGAATTACAGCAGCTAGACAACTTCTCGCACACGGCCCTGGGCTCCCCAAAAGCCCTTTTGAAACTTCCCAGAAGCCACTGCTTCCGGGATCTGTACCAGGAACTGCAGGATGGGTATCCAGAGAGCTGTGTGATTGCAGTAGGTAGCACAGTGTGGATGCAGGGCAGAACTCCAACCAACCAGCACACAATGCAACATAACTGTCCGGACTCACCGCGCCACAGCTGCTTACAGAGGGCTGTCCCACTAGGTGAGTTACCAAGAGTTCCAGTGCTCTAGTGTAGACAGAGCTGGTGTGAGAAGCACCCAGTTTGAGGAACAAATAATTCCATGGCAACAGACCGATGTCATCAATGGAGGATTAAGACTTTGCTGCAATATCAAATAGGAGAGGAAACAGGACTGAGGGAGGCAGAGAATTTAAAAACCACCGATCTGACAGAGCAGCAAAGGGAATGATATGGAATAGCGGAGGCACAGGAAATTGCCTTTTATGCCCATCTTCTCTTTTCTTCAACTTTTCTCCAGCATCAAAGTCCCTATTCAACAGCAGATTTGTATGCCATTAAAACAACACGGCACATTTAACACTGTCCCTTCCTCCCCATCCCCTCCAATGAAACAACAGGACTGGAAGATTTGGCCATCTCCCTGCAGTCCCAGCATGAAAGAGCAGCAAATCCATGTCACACAGAGAACCTTTGAAATGGAGTAAATGCTAATGGGAGGAAAAAATGATTATTTTATTTCTAAAGATTATGTCCCCTATAGCTTTATTTCATTCCAAACCCTCCAGCGCTGGACAGCCACAAGTCTAATCATAAATACATAAATTAGCCACAAATAAGAAGTCTCTAAATGTATCTCGGAGACTCAGAAATCAATTTTGCCTCCCTGCCTTTCTCCCTTTGCATTGAAAGGAGGGGGAGGGAATGAGGTTTACTGCCATGCTCTGCAATGCCCTCCTGCAGCTAAGCAATTTGGGCAATGCAAAGAAGACGATCCCATTTATTCCCAGACATGGAATCAAATACCAATGCGTGCTTCCTACTTCTCAGGGGAAGCCAAAAAGCCACTTCGGAGTAGAGAAAAGGGAGAAGGGGTAGCAGATAGAGAGATGGCAATGGGAAACAGTGAGGGAAACAGAGAAGGAAAAGCAAGAGAGATTGCTAGAGCATGGGAGAGTATGCAGATGAGGCAGCAGAGAAAGAGGGTGAGCCAAAGCAGATAAGACAGCTAGAGTAGGGTGGGAAATTAACATCTGACCCAGTGCAAAAAGATCAAACCAACTGCTTGGAATTGTTCATTTCATTCTGAGTTTGGCCCAAGATAGAGTAGGAAGATAGCCCTATTAAGAGCAGTCTACCTGGGATTTTAAGGAACTGAAATACACACAAAAGAGAGAGGCAGAGGGAGAGCTTGAGCCTACCAAGCACCAGAGCTAATAGTTATATTTACCATTAAATGTAAAACCTTTCACAGTGGGGACCCTGTGTACAAGAAACTGGGCTGCCAGGGAAGCTAAATGCCACTTTCTAAACATCTAGCACGCGCTTCCTCCTCGGGCTCTGGTATTTTCTACTCTGACATTAACACACACAGTGATATGCTGAAAGATTTATGTTTGGAGGGGAGTAGGGGGTGAATAGCACTCAATATAGAATTGTGTAAAGCTCTGCATGTCACTTGAAAAGATAGCTGGGAAAAGGAAACAAGAGTTGGTCAGAACCTGCTGGGACTGGCTGGAGCTTTGGGAGGTGTTTGTGTTTTAAAGGGATTGGAGGGGGAAGACAATTTTAATCCCTAAGAATAGACAGGGAGAATGAGAGACATGAGCCACCGTTCTTTATGAGCATCTGTTGCTATACAGCATCTCCCCTGGGCTGGGGAGGGCACATAGCTGCACCAGTGCTATATTCCAGAGCCCTTCTGGATGGGAAGCAAGCAACACATGGGAAAATTCATTACCTCGCTGCTTCCAAACCACTTCCCAGGGCCCCAGACCCTGGTGTGCACTGCAGCTGCTTGAACAGGGCAGCAGGGCCTGGGGAACAAGCTTCTCTTTGGGGGGACAAAGCCCCTTAAGCCCCTGGGTACATTTCCAAAGGTGAGCAGAGGCCTCACAGCAGTAGGAGGCATCATGGCTGACTAAGCCAAAGTGCCTCCCTAGAGCACACCCTCCTTTTCCCAAGATGGAGTGTGCTCTTCTCCCTTTGTTGGGCCAGTATGAACAAGCGGGGGGGGTTCATGGTCTCATGCATCTTCACTCCTTTGACAGCTCCAGCAGCAGTGCTAGACTAGCAGGGCATGAGGGGGGCATGGGAGAGCATTAAGTATTCAAATACACTTGTTATAGCAACAAGGACATCTGGCAGGTCCCTCCCTTCTGCTTTCCCCAAATTGGACCTGCCTGCACACACCTGAGCTTCACATGAAATTATGATAACTAAGTTACTCGCATCTTCACTCTCCTCCATAGTGAGCACCCCAGAAGGAAAGCAATGGAGAGGAGCTGCCAGACGTTCAACAGTATCTATTCCCAGTTCCAAACCAGACGTACGGATCTCAGGCTCCCTCAGAGATCTGGAGCATTCGGATCCAGGTTTTGGGTTTGGACTGGCTGTATTCAAACCTTAGCTAAGTGGAGGAGACACACAGCAGATGGCCAATTCTCTCTCCTTCACAATTTCTGGCACACACCCCATATAACATGAGCCAACGTCGGCTGCAAACGGACAGTAAAATTTACTTTTGCAGAAGGGGAAGGATTCTTGAGGAGCACGTTTTGGCAATCCAAATGGCACTTCCTAGGAGAGTAACACAGAGCCACTGACTGGGGAAAATGATGTTGTACTGAAGCAGCCATATGACTTACTAGAGATCTTTTGAGACACCAAAATCCTCCTCTCCCCATCCAAAAATATTTTAGGGGTCTTCAAAGAAGCTGTCAAATGGCTTTAACCTGTACCCTAAAATTGTGATGGCTTGACATATTTGTTTAAACATACAGCTTAACAGGTTTATTCCGATATTATTTCATCCTGAGTTGACTGAAAAAGTGATTGAAAAATAAAAGGGGTGGGGATACTTCTAAGTCAGTTAAATAGTTTTAAAAGCAACTGAGGGGATGGGGGACGTGGCTTTTCGACCTCACAAACTCACCTCCTGGAAGCAGGTTTCAAACCTGACACTACTGTCTGCCCGCTCTGGTGTCATGCCACATTCTGAGAACGCCTCTGGTTCCTGAGGCAGTATCATCTTCACAGGAGCGCAGCATGGCTCACTACTCTCTCAGCAGCCTGGGAGACGGAAGTCTGCAGTGCAAGCCAAGAAGCTGGCAGCCAATACCAGGAACACTCTCCTGCCTCTTCAGAAACAGCTCCACATAAGGTTTCAAAATCTAAACTGACTCCATGCAAAGGGGACAGTTCATCAGGTAGCCCTTCTACCCCACCCTGAAAGAGGCAATCTCCATGTCCAAATCCCCTTCCCACAAGTCCCTAACAGGGAAAGGGAACTCCACGCATTTAGATCCTGTAGCCCTGCTCTGTGCACACCTCCAGCCCTCCAGCACACCAGCTACCCTACAATGGGAGGGGGCACTCTCTCTACTTCTGCACTCCAGAGTCAGTTGGAAATTTGCTCTGTTCAGGTCTGAGGCAGCCACCTGCATGGAAAAAGAGCTGCCTAGATTTGGAAGTACTTAATGGAAGCCACAGCTCAATCCTTCATTTTTAGAGGCTAGCCCCAAGCCCTAAAAACTTTGCAAATAAGATTTAAAGAAAGAAAGAGAGAGAGAGAGGAAAAGGTGGGTGGGAGGAACCTCTGCCGAGACAGAGAAAGGATGTGTGACTTTTTTATATGTTCATCACCAAGGTATTTCCCAATACAAGACTCTCTCCTTGCCGGCTGCCATTGGGGATTTCAAAGCAGTCAGTGGTGGTCTGTTCGTAAACTGACTTCACTCACACAGATTTACAATACAGAGATTTCACAGTGCCCTTCACTTTACTCCTCTTGCAACTGGACTCAGTGGAAACAGCCCCAGTAACTCCTACCACTGACTGGAAAACTACACCAGTTGTGTGTTAACTGTCCCCTCCCTCACCTCACCTGCAAATGTAAGCTAATCAGACAGCTTAACCAACACCAGATTCCATGCAGCAGGGACTGGCAGAGCTCAGGTGGGAAGGAAGCAGTTTATGTGAAGATTCCAGTTAATGAAAACTTTGACTCGAAAGTGAGGGAGGTCTCATTTCCCAATGGGAAACAGGCAAAAATGCATCACTTCTCCCACCCCAACACACTGACATACATCTAAATCTTGTGCCTCTAAAAAAGCTCTCTGCTTTATAATCTATGCATAGATGAGGACAAGCTGAAAGCAAGAGCTATAGGTGTTGGGTAACTACAGCCTGAGCGAGGTATTTCCAACAGCTAGGTATTTCCCCCGACAGCATGTTTGCCATCACACCTGCACTTGTAGTACTGCCTACCCAGGTTTGAAGCAGTGCATTCTAGGAAAGTCAGGTCCGGTACGCCAGATTGGTTCAGCAGGGGACAAAATGCCTGGAGGACAGGTATGCACAGAGCAATCAGCAGTGCTCTGGTCTGTCCTACCGGAGAGAGAGAGAGAGAGAAGGATGGGACCTGCTGTACTGATTACAGGTCTCTAGGAGGGGCCTGCTAGCTCCCACGGTTACTAACTGTTTTCTCCATGGGCTGCAGTGACACCACACAATCACAGAAATGCAGGGCTGAAAGGGACCTCAAGAAGTCATTGAGTCCATCTCCCTGTGCTGAGGCAAGACCAAGTAAACCTAGACCTGGCAGGTTTACCTACTCTTAAAACCCTCCTGTGATAGGGATTTCACAACCTCCCTTGGAAGCCTAGTCAAGAGCTTAAGTATCCTTGTTGCTAGAGAGTTACCATGCCAGTAACTGGTTGCAAACTAGGTTAAAAGCTGCAGTATGGACAGGCCTAAGCCAGTGTGAAATGCTACAGCATTGTTTTCCTGCCTCTGCAGGATGCCCAAAAGAGAGGTGTGGACTGCCCCCATTTATCTCAAGGAGCATTAATTCTGAAACCTAAAGATGCTCATTGAAATGTCAACATCCTGTCATCCTCCTAATGTGTTTAAAAACCACCTCCCCCACACTGAACTCCCCTCCCCTCCTCAGCAACTTCTACAAATGCAGTTGATGCACTACACAAATCTGCTGCAAATCAAAAACTGAAAGCATGGGGACAGCTTAAAATAAATTCAGTATCAAAATAAAGAGCATGGGGATACTCGGACTGAACTGATCACTTTTCCATTTCAGAGCAGTGACTGCATCAACAGAGGGCAGCACAGAAACCCTAATACAGGAACTGACCTTCCAGTACAAGGCACATGGTTCCTAGTGGATCAGGCTCTTTGGTCTGTAGAACATGGTGCAAGCACTGCGAAGATGCAAGGTGCAAGATGAGGCTCTTTGGTACTGAAACATGATGCAAGCACTGCTGCACTGGGCAACACAGTATGGGGAGGAGGTGAGCAGCAGATAGGTAGATATGCTGGAGGGCAGGGATAGGGTCCAGAGTGACGTAGACAAATTGGAGGATTGGGCCAAAAGAAATCTGATGAGGTTCAACAAGGACAAGTGCAGAGTCCTGCACTTAGGACGGAAGAATCCCATGCACTGCTACAGGCTAGGGACCGACTAGCTAAGTGGCAGTTCTGCAGAAAAGGACCTGGGGATTAGAGTCAGCAGTGTACCCTTGTTGCCAAGAAGGCCAAAGGCATATTGGGCTGTATTAGTAGAAGCATTGCCAGCAGATCGAGGGAAGTGATTATTCCCCTCTATTCGGCATTGGTGAGGCCACACCTGGACTACTGTGTCCAGTTTTGGTCCCCCACTACAGAAGGGATGTGGACAAATTGGAGAGAGTCCAGTGGAGGGCAATGAAAATGATTAGGGGGCTGGGGCACATGACTTACGAGGAGAGGCTGAGGGAACTGGGCTTATTCAGTCTGCGGAAGAGAAGAGTGAGAGAAGATTTGATAGCAACCTTCAACTGCCTGAAGGGGAGTTCCAAAGAGGATTGAGCTAGGCTGTTCTCAGTGGTGGCAGATGACAGAACAAGGAGCAATGGTCTCAAGTTGCAGTGTGGGAGGTCTAGGTTGGATATTAGGAAATACTATTTCACTAGGAGGGTGGTGAAGCACTGGAATGGGTTACCTAGGGAGGTGGTAGAATCTCCATCCTTAGAGGTTTTTAAGGCCCGGCTTGACAAAGCCTTGGCTGGGAGATTTAGTTGGTGTTGGTCCTGCTTTGAGCAGAGGATTGGACTAAATGACCTCCTGAGGTCTCTTCCAACACTAATATTCCATGATTCTATGAAGATTCACCTGCACTCAGAAAATGCACTCCCCAAAAGTCCCTCCAGGACAGCCACCAAGTAAGTGACAACACCTGTGGTAGGTTAAATCAGTTCAGCAGGTTTCACTACCATGGTGGTCAAGGCATTGAAAGTCAGGGCAGCAATGCTAAAGCTGGTGCAGCTGAACTGGTGGGACCAGTGGGTATTGGGGGGGGGTACGATACCCTAACGGAGATACTGCCCAGAACTGACAACTTATCAAAGAGCTTGGAGGGAGAGAACACAAAATGTGTATCAGTCCTTCCCCATGAGAGGAAATGGGGCCAGAGTCACTACAGAAATGGACAAACCCACTTCCCTGCCTGCCTTTACAGTGTACAGCCCAGCTCCTCACACAACAGCAAAGTAGAGGAAAGATATTTTTAATGGCTTTTTTTTTTTAAATTCCTTAAAGAAACAGCAGCAAATCCCAGCACAGAGCAAAATGGCCACTTCAGTCCTGCTTGGAGGGGGGTGGGGGAGGCGTGACTTTCAATGCCTAAATAAATTCAATTTGCTCATTAAGATGGGGGTTGGAGGGGGAGGTTAGCAGGAGGGTGGACTTTGTTATTCACTTCCCCCCCAATTAACATTCCATTGGCATTGCACTACTCTCTAGGAACAATAACTTTTGGGGAAGGGGAGTGGTTGTGGGGGTGTTAGAGAACAAGCTGGATCCATAAAAGGCGACGCGTTCCTGTCCTAAAAGAGGTAGAGTTTATGTATTATGGGAACTGCTAAACAAAACTAAGAATAAAATCTAGAAAAGAACCTACAAAATACAAACCCTTGTGTCCTTACACCATGAGTATCTGCCTTTACTGCAGACATAAATATCTTCTGTGTAGGCCTTGATTACAGAAAGAGAGAGATGTTTTTTCCTAGTTTGTTTATAAATGCCTCATGCAAGGTAATCAAAAATACTTTGGCCAGATTCTCAGCTGGTGTCAATCGGCATAACTGCACTGCCTTCAATGCAGCCATGCTGATTTACATCAGCTGAGGAAATGCTCCAGTTGGGTTTTTAAAACAAACAAAACCAAAAGCTTTTCTCTTTCTTTTCCACTTTGCAGGGTTTCAGTTTGCTTCTGAATCTCTCATCATGTATTACCTCAGGAATGACAGGTGCTGAAATGTGACCTGCAAGGAAATGCACACAAAAGGAGAAGAGCTGGATGGCTTACAAGGGGGAAAGAATTACTTCACATGATCGTCTCTTGGATAATTAGTGAGGAAGGAGCCGTTTGGTGGTTTATGGCTCTATGGACAATCCCTGCATTAGGGATAAGCAGCACTCAAACATACTTTTGGCTTTTTTCCCAGTGGGCTTCTTGCTGCCCGTAGGAAATTCCTGAGCCCCTTGCTGAGGCCGGCCCGTCACTCAAAGACAGTAAGTCATTCATTTATTTCCTTTGGAGAATAAAAAACCCCTTTTCTTACCTTTGTCATTCACTTTTGACTTCAATAAAAATGTTTACAGCACATCTGAAAACCACAGTTGTTCTCACAGCTTCCTAGATGCTCTCTCTGGCAAGGGTACTGCAATGTAGCTAACCTAAAAAACTGAACCATACATTTGTATGCCCACGCAGCACAAAAACTACATACAACACCCTGCAAAACAACCCAACTGCAGGCACTTACCATTGGGAAATAACAAATGCAATGGGACCCTCTGAAGTATGAGTTCTCAGCTAATCTGCATGCCCTGGAAACCCACGCAGAGCGCACCAGACTGAACTCACCTTTCGTTGGTCCACCTGACCCCAGAATATATTAACCTTCTGGCATGCTGAAGAGTCCAACTTTTTATTTTGGATATCTGAGGGAGGGATAGATCGATGAGGTGGCTATAGGCAGAGAGATTTGATTTGGCAGTTTGATATGTGAACACTTAGAAGCTGTGCACTGTATATCAATAACTCTGAACTGAATAGAGAATGAGTCTGCTTTTATACAAAATCTAATAGATCAATAGATGTTCATGTTCATGAACACCTGAGCATTCATGCTTGCAAATATCTGTTTCAGCTGTACAGTTTAAGAGCCTTCTGTGAAAGGTTGGGCCAAAGGGACAGATTGTCAAAGCTAGCCATTCAAAATACATTTTCACATGCCTAACTTATGCATACAAGTGGCAGAGGTATACACAAAAGTAAGATGTTTGCATGTACACGTAGCTAGTTAGGCACTACGCTGGCCACAGGCTTCCCCAATATCTGATTCATGCATAGTAGGTATTTATATGGGTAACTTGGGAGTGAGCAACTGCTGTGCTCAGCTGTGTGTGTGCTTAACTTTTACAATTTGATCCAAAGGTTCTCAAAAAATTGCTACCTTATTCCCTCCAAAGGGGACAATATCTTGTCCCTTAAAAAAAGTTCTCTGTGGTAACATGGAATGTACTGTCATTTACTCCCTTCTAGTTACATCTATAAGTTTGTAAACTGAGCTGTCTCAGTAAATAAAAATTGCTGGTCTCGCCTTTAAAGCTCTCAGTGCACCTCCAGGAATCAGAGAACATGCACAACTGAAGACACCCATTAAAATCAAGTGTCTATTGATCCTTAATTGCAACCAGCTTTTACTTTAAATGGAAGTACAGGTTACTTGGAACAAATCAGGGCCAAGTAATTCAATTCACGCATCAACACCACATATTTAAGCTCCATAAAGGTAACTGAGCAGAGATTTCATAGCTCCGCCAGCCAGAATACCTAGTTCATTCAAATGTGTCTGGGTTCTCTTCCTTACTCTTCTACTGACTGCTGGGAAGCATCGCACAAGTCCCATAACTTCCATGTACCCTAGTTTTCCCATCTATAAGAATGAGGTTGATAATAGCAATCTCACAGAGTGTGTATAGCTGTGTATGGTCTTTGTGAAGCACCTTGAGGTCCTTGGCAGAGAGGGATTAGAGCAGTGCAGGATATTAATTATTCTTGTTACAAGAAAAGATCTGTGTCAAAATTCATCCCTTGTCAAACCAACGTCGGGCACAAGGATTTCATTTTCTGCCTGGTTTGGGGTGCTGATCCTCTTACTCTAGCATCTGGGCTACGACAACACATAGCAGCCCTCCACCAATGATCTATTGTTCCATAGCTGGTACTCCAAGAAACAAACGGGAGGTATCCAGCTTATTAAAATAATAGTGAAGCAGTTAAATAATCGTTCAAGCAAAAACATAAATCGTAAACAACTGCTTGGAAACTTTCTTTCTGTGGTATAATGAGCCATGAGCCGGGTTTGCCACTGGCTTCCAAGTCCAAGAAAAGAAGTCATCTATGAGAACAAGCCAGCAGTGAACACTGAGGCCAACCCATTAGCACCAGAGATGGGGTGCCAAAGGCCATTGCCCCCCCATACTTTTTAAACAGGGAGTGCCATGCCCCCCCACTTGGGAGGCACAGAACAAGGAGGACCAGGAGTCCCAGGCCTGTCCCTTGGCCTCTCACTGGAGCTGGGTGGTGTAATGGCAGAGCCCTTCCCTGCTGGCCTGACAGAGGGGTATCCAAACCAAATCTAAGTGAGTGGCGTTGCAACTTGGTGCATGGTTACTCAGACACTGGCCTCAGACACTTCAGCAGCCGCAGCCCTTCCAGCGCCTCAGGCCAGCCAGTCATAAGGAAAGCTCCTCTGAAAAATGAAAGAACTATGAACCAAAACACAATCAGGGCAAAGCTTTGCCCAAAGCACCATGTTTCTCATCATGTAACGGGACAGGTGCATTTGCCTGCTTCTCAACAAAGTGTAGCAACTGCCACAGTCAGAATGTTGGGATAAATGGTCAGTCACAGAATGTCAATTCCAGTGGTCCTGAGAGAGCCCCAAAACCCTGTCCTCTTTATTACGTAGAGATTATTTTGCAAGACCTGACATTTAGACCCAGACAATTATGTTATGGTCCAAATAGTCTCTAGGTTACTTGGCCATCTATAGGGTGAGTACTGAGCAACACAGAGAGGAAAGCTTTTCCATTTTCTCCCCTGAAGAAATATCAGAAAGCTTGCGAGCACTGGAACTACTCACAAAGAAAAAAGTTTCTGCTGTTTGGAAGAATGAGCTCCAGAACCCTGGCATCTCTGCTCTTGAGATTCACGTTCTCACACTGGTAACAGGGTCCTAAATGCATAAGGAAGCTCCGATTACCTGAAAGGATTCTCTCTGGAATGATGAGGTGATGACAGATGGGATAATGCCCTCAAAAATGTAAGCGCAGCTCTGCTCATCTTCACCTGGCTTACGGAGGCCTCCTTTCTCCCCCTCTCCCCCCCCCCCCACCCCCCAGCAAATGGCAATCACATGGCAAGATCTGGAGCTTCTTCCTCACCTCCTATTGGAAGCCTGAAGGCTTCAGCAAAGTCACGTCCATGGACACTGATTCTTAAAGCAAGTGTCTTCATTGCCGTCTAAAGAGCATCAGGAAAATTTCTCAGATGAATCTCACTCTGGGAGAATAAACACACCCAAGGGGGTTAAGAAAAGGAACTGGAGGTAGACTTATTCTGTAAAACATTTACACATTATTTCAAACACCTGGATGGCAGGGAGACACGACATGGATGGACAGACAGTGATGGAATTTTCTGCAATCTGAAAGCAAAAGATCTCTAAATTTCCAGCATCATGCATTACTAAATAAATATTCATTCTTGTTCCAAGGCATTGATTGTTATAATTTATTTGTATTACGTTAGCACCTCAGAATTCCAATCAAGGATCAGGGCCCCTCCTGCTAGGCACTGAGACAGACATCCAAAAGCACTGAAGTCAATGTTGTTTGTGCCTTAGAAAACAAGTGACCCAGGAGCCTGGCTTGGCCTCAGACAGCGTACAGTCTAGGCTTTAAAGCAAAGGAAATGGGGAAAAAAATGCTAATAGGATGCCTCAGGTCACTCATGCCTCCACTATCAGTAGCATTCCCTCCCTCAGCAACATACTCCTCGTAATGTTTAATGCGGTCCCAGCACTTCCCCTGTCCTCCCCAAGTAGCTCCTGCTGTAGTGGAGTCCTTTTGTTTCTATTTTTGGAGTAAAAATGTAATCAAAGTAAAGAGGGAAATGGCTGTTAAGTCTCTGGATATTTTTTTCTCCTTCAAAACCTGACCAAGGCTGTTGTTGCTGTCAGGCTGGACACCTGACCTGGGATTTCATCTGGTTCCCACTGTAAATGTTCCACCTAATCTCTTTAATCATCAGAAGCCCCTTTCAAGCTCAGCCTTGGCTCCTTCTCCAAAGCAGCATCCCTCTCCCATTTCCTGGGAGGACTCCACACCTCACTCAGAGCCTCCCGGTGAGCAGCAGAGCGGATGCAGGCTCCTGCCCAGAATAGGGTGGCAAGGATGATTATGACAGTAGCAGCTAGGCCTCTTTTTCCACTGGGCCAAGGGCAGCTTGGCGATCTCTCCAGTTCACTTTGATGCTATGCTCTTTCATAGGTTGCAAATGTGTTCCCAGTCTGCTCCACTCCCCCTGCTCCTCAACTTCAGGAACAGAGGCCAGTTCAGACCTGGTGGCAAAATCCATCTTCCCCCCACCATCAAAAAGAAAAGCATCTGTTGTTCTTTATGACCCAGGCAGGGTGGGTCGGTTAGAGAGAGAAGAGCATGTGCCTGCACATACATGCTAGAGACAGAGATAAAATACACCGATCAGGTATAAGGAACAAAAATCTGATTAACTGACCCCTTATGCTCTGAATGCAAGATTATTAGCTTTTGTAACAGAGTTTTGGTGTTTCCTGCAGGTTGTATGGCACTGGTAGAGGAGCTACTGTAAACAGACAGGTGCAGGGAGGACAACTGAGAGATGGCTGAGCTCTGTTCATAAGGACTACATAGGGCTGAAGTTGCTACCTCCCAGTTCCAGGAGGGGAGGTAAGATTTTCCCCAGAAGAAGCTTGGTTCAGACACAGCACTGGGTCTGGAGCAAAGTCCCTCTAGCCACTGTCTCAGTTTTATAGCTGAGGTTCCATAAAGCCAAGCAGACAGCAGCAAGTCAGCAAGACAGCATAAGTGAGAAACCGGGAACCAGAATACTGGCTTTAGAGAGTGCAGACAGGATGAGAAAACAGATCGGGATGATTATCAGTGAACATGCTGGCACCTCGCTACATGAAAGTGGGTTATGTTGGAAAGTGGATTGCAGACACAGTGCTGAACTCCTATTACGGGGACAACTGACGGAAGACACAGTGTGGCGCAGGGCCAATGAAAAGCAGACAACACTTGATTAAAGTTTAAGGTCAAATGTGCCTGTGGGTCTCCCACTAGTCCGACAACAATCAGAAAAGCTAATATTCCAGAGGCCTCTACCGTTTTCTTCGCAATTAATCTATTGTGAGGAGTGTCTGAGTATTTCGAACCTGAGTAGCGCTTAGAGCCTCTCCAGTGAGCGAAAGGGCGGCTAAACTAAAGCCCTTCTTTTAAGGGGGAGAGGGGAGAAAGAGAAAAGCCAGCCAAGCATGCTGCTACTCAGCTTCTCTGTGCTGCTGTTGCACAGCAAGCACAGTGCTAGAGAGACCTCTTGCAGTGCACAGCTGCTACTGCAGCCACAAGCCGAGGTTTAAACAAAACAGAACAAATGATGGTGCTGAGCAAAACAAATTTAAAAAGAAAATCCCCTTTTATGAACCGGTTTTAACTTGTACAATTCATCCATCAGCTCCCTACAAGCATAAACTACACACAGATGTTGTACATTGCAAGCAGACAAGCTTATTATACGCACAACACACAGACTGTTGGAACGTACAGAAACATACTAAATACACCCGTTTACCCTTACAAACGCTGGCCCTGATTCTGCAACTGGAGCCATGTGACAGACCCCTGAGTCTGCAGGGAGCCTCAATGGTATCAAATAGACTCTGCAGCGCAACAAGTGCCTCCATATGTGAATCCACTGGCAGGAAGAGTATACATAATCACGACACCGCTATACCTCAACCACTATCTCGGGGCACCTTGCCAGACTATCTGTGGCCCCAGGCTGTCTCTGGTGGCTTGGGAAAAGGCTTATATTTGATGGTCCAGTGCACTTCAATTGTGACATCAGATCAACCTGTATTTTGGGGTGGGATGTATTATGTGGTGTTTCTGACAGCAGGAATGTTTGCCCGTAGAACACTGGTGTGTTTGATTTGGTGTGGTATTTTACAGGTCCAAATACATAGGAAATTGTGTGGACCCCTAGCTCAGATCTCTAGGGAGAGCAGTTGCAAGACAGCATAGGGACTGGAGCAACAGAAGACAAGAGAAATAGAGGAGGGTCCATGGTGGGGAGAGAGGGAGAGACACAGGGATGCTGATGGAAATATCGGGAACACAAGAGAATTGCCTGTCTCTCATTTTCAAAGCACTGGTAAGTCTGAGATCCTTTGTTTGGGGCCAGGAGAAAGTGGGAATCAGACCACCATGCCTCCCCAATTTTAAGGAGCAGAGGATTCAGTCCAGGGGTGAAAGTAACTTAAAGGTCTTACTTGTACGCACGAGTCCTAAGTTGGGGGGGCAGCCTCAACTGGAAGGGGCAGGGCCTCAACCGGAAGAGGCGGGGCCTTTACATCTCCGACTAAGCCTCGGGGGCTCCTGGCTGCTGCCGCTACCCCAGGGCTCCGGCAGCGGGGCTCTGGTGGTGGTTTAAAGGGCTGGGGCGCCGGCCACTGCCGAAAGCCCCGGGCCCTTTAAATTGCTGCCCGAGCCCTTGGGCTCCTGGCTGCCGCCGCTACCCCAGAGCTCCGGCAGCAGGGTTCTGGCGGCAATTTAAAGGGCCCAGGGCTCCTGGGGAAGCCGGTATGGTCGGCAGTATACCAGCTCTTGCCGGTACGCCGGACCGGACCAGACTGGCTTACTTTCACCTCTGATGCAGGTTTAAAACAAATAAAAGGAAGTTCTTCTTCACACAGCACACAGTCAACCTGTGGAACTCCTTGCCTGAGGAGGTTGTGAAGGCTAGGACTATAACAGGGTTTAAAAGAGAACTGGATACATTCATGGAGGCTAAATCCATTAATGGCTATTAGCCAGGATGGGTAAGGAATGGTGTCCCTAGCCTCTGTTTGTCAGAGGGTGGAGACGGATGGCAGGAGAGACATCACCGATCATTACCTGTTAGGTTCACTCCCTCTGGGGCACATTGGCCACGGTCGTTAGACAGGATACTGGGCTGGAGGGACCTTTGGTCTGACCCAGTATGGCCCTTCTTATGCAGTCAGACCCTGACCACCTGCCTTCCCTAGTGCTGGTGCCCCCCAAGCAATCAGACTCTATTGTCCTGCCATCCCTGATGTCAAGGCTAGGCCCACAATTACTGTTCTATGGCTTGAGGTAGAGCTCAGCTTACCATAACAAAATTGGGGAACCTTCATCTGTGCACATATCCCTGCTTGCAAAATTATAGACATCTCTTAAGACACTCTAGCATAGTCTTTGGTCTTAGAACAGCAGCGTTTCACCAGTGATCATAAGACAGTGGAAAGGCTGTAGCTCTCTCACGGACAAAACCATCCCCTCGCAACCAAGCAAGACAGACAGGCTGTAGCGGGGTGGTCACCCCCCTGAAGGGGTTAAAGCAGCCCTGGAGAGGGCTGCAGCTGGGGAAAAGGGGTTAAAAGCAGCCAAGCTAGGCTGATTGGGGAAGCAGCCAGAGCTGTGGTCAGCTTAATTAGGGCCCAGATGGCCCTTATAAGAGGGCTGGGGACCAGGAGCTGGAGGAGTCTCACTCTAGCCCTGGATTGGGAAGAGCTAGTTGCTACAGAGGCAGCTGGGGAGCTCCAGCTGGTAAACCCTCAGGCTGCAGGCCTTGTTGAAGGCCTATGAAAAGATACTGGGGCTGCAGAGACACAGCCTGGGAATAAGCAGAGGCAGCTGGTCCTAGCCCTTTACCAGTGATGAGTGGTTTACAGACTGCAGTTTGCCCCAGTGAGCAGGGGCTAGATGGTGACTGGCAGTAGCCACTGAGGCAAGGTGGGTTTAGAGGATTGGGGTTTCCCCAGGGAGGAGAGACCTGGAGTGTGTGACAGAACCCTGAGGGTAAAGGGCACTGGAGTCTGGAAGGGACATGGGGCCAGTGACAAGCGAGACATCAGCCTGCAGAGGATGCTCCAATGCTGGAAAAGAGCTAATTCCCAGGATGACCAGCAGGAGGTGCTGCACTGGTGAGTCTTACTTTGCCACACAGGCCCATTGGTATATGCTGTATTGGTGTACCCCTGGATTAATCCAGTTAAATGCATCTACAGAGGCATTTCCATTGGTTTAGCTGATCCACTAAAAACTGGTTTAATGGGGCAACTCTTCTTACATACAGAAAATCTGAGAGGCTAGATGTCCAGTTCTCAAACACTGGTAAGCTACTGGAGCACAGAGGTCTGAAAAAACACAGAACAAATATGGTGAGATTTTTCCAGGGTACCTGAGTACCATTTGTCAAAAGTGACTTAGGAGCCCAAATCCAAAGTCAATGAGATGTGGCCTCCCAAGTCCATTCTGGAAATGGGACTCAGGTGCTTTTTGGAGTTTCACCCAGTATCCACATGGAAATGTGAGCCACCCAGGCTCCAGTAAACACCTCTCCCCAACAAGTGAAACCTAGCCTCAGCAGTTAAGAGCTTCTCACTGCCTCCCATGCCTGGCCTGGCCTGGTTTGGCTGCTCTCTAGTCAGCTTTTAGAGCCTGATAAAGGGTCAGCTGGTCAGCAGCCAGCCAATCAGAAGACAGATCCCTCCCCAAAGCAGCTATAGAGGCAACCTCAGCCTGGTGTCCTCTTCTTTTCTCCCATTTTCTGGGGAACTAAATGTGACGGGTTCAGTCACAGAGACCCCCTTAGGACCAGGGTGGATTTGATTTAAATCAAATTGATCATGATTTAAATCACTAGTCAGGAAGACTCAATTTAATCACGGTTTTCTGCATAAAAGTGCTTTCTTGTTGGTTGGTATAACCTTAATACATATTCTTCACAACTCAGAGATAGATATAGGTTTAATTTTTAGAAGGTACACATTAAACATGTTTAAACAGTGATTTATGTTGAAAACTTTTCAGATTAGTTTTACAACTATATCAGAAAATGAATGATTGTTAGGTTATTTAATTTACCAAAGAAATTGAAGCAGATATTTATGAAGTCATTGGGAAGTGAACTATCTCCCATTAACAGGTTAATCCTTAATATTTGGAGGATTTTCTTGCCATGCTGTATTAGAACATCCCCAGACAGATATTAAAATTGTTGTTTTAATTAAAACAACAATGTTAAGTATTCTGGATTTTTTTCTTCAACAGCAAACATGCAATATTTTAACAAACGTATGTCCCTCGCTTCTCATATTTATCTCCAGACTTCTTCTCCTTGCCCAGATCTATTCCGCCCCCAACAATCTTCTATTCATTGAACTTTTAGAAACTTCTCACTTTTAGAGAGAGGTAAGGGATTGACTCGTTGTACACAAATTTGCAGAGGGACAGTAGAGTTGAGGTCTATTTCTCACCTCTATATATTTTAAAAACATTTTTTGTTAACAAGCATGTTATTTCTGGAGACACACATCCTCAGTTTGAGAACTGCAAAACTAAGCATCTCTGATGGTATCTTCTGACCAAGCACTGAGTCCCATTGGGTAGATAGAAAGATTAACCTAAATAATCTACACAGAAGCCTTGGAACCCCATAAGATTGGGTCCCTAATTCATGAACTACTGGAACACATTTACAAAACTTTTCTTAAACATTATATGATTAGAATTTATAATCCCTATTCCATGATGAGATATCTTTGAGCTATAATGTATCAATTAAAACGATCTTTAGATAAAATACTTTTTTTCTTAAAAAGCTATCAAATTTTTATTTTTTAATTGATTTTTATCCATTCTGCTTGGGATTGTCACCTGATGTGCTGAAACTACCTCTGAGCCTTTCTTTGCCAGCTTGGGACTCCAGAACCCTGTCTTGTTGAGCCAGACATGCTAGCCTGCTGCAACACAGACAGAGGTCTGAACCATGCCCCCATAGCTGCAGACCTAACTGAAAACAGCTCAGCAAGTGCTCCTGTCTCAAGCACCCAGACACCCAGCTCCCAGTGGGATCCAAACCCCAAATAAATCCATTTTACTCTGTATAAAGCTTATATAGGGTAAACTCATAAATTGTCAGCCCTCTAACACAGAGATGCACAGCTGTTCACTCCTCCAGGTATTAATCACTTACTCTGGGTTAATTAATAAACAAAAGTGATGTTAAGTATAAAAAGTGGGATTTAAGTGGTTCCAAGTATTAACAGACAGAACAAAGTAAGTTACCAAGCAAAAGAAAACAAAACACGCAAGTCTAAGCCTAATACGTTAAGAAACTGAATACAGCTAAATCTCAGATGTTTCAATAAGCCTCTTTCACAGACTAGACGCCTTCCTAGTCTGGGCCCAATCCTTTTCCCTGGTACAGTCCTTGTTAGTTCCAGCTCAGGTGGTAACTAGGGGATTTATGACTGGCAACTCCCTTTCTTCTGTTCCATCCCCTTTTATATCTTTGACACAAGGCAGGAATCTTTTGGGTCTCTGGCTCCTCACCCATAGGCATCAACTCTGTGGGTGCTCCAGGGCTGGAGCACCCATGGGGAAAAATTAGTGGGTGCTCAGCACCCACTGGCACCAGTCAGCTGTTTACAGGGCCCAGGGGCCCCATTAGCTGCTCAGTGGGGCTGTTGAGGGGCCCATCAGTAGTTTTTTTGCAGAGCCGGGAGCCACCACCAATCAGCTGTTTCCAGCTCTGAGCTGCTGCGCTGATCAGTGTGGCCAAAACAGCTCTTCCCAGCAGGGCTGTTTGGCTGGTGGCCAAAAACCAGCTTATCAGCAATGGAGACCCTGCTCCTGGGGTTAGGGACTGAGTGACCCACCACCACTGCCCCACCTCCTTCCCCTACCTGCTTCTTGTGGGCAGCAGGCTGCTTTCTGTGGCTCTGCAGCTGAGCAGCTCCCAGCCTTGCTTCAACCTCTCTCCCACCTAAAGGCAGTAGCAGCGGCTAGTAAGTGTATTTCAAAGGGGATCGTGGGGTGAGGGTGGCTGGGGGTGGGGACTGAAACCCCTTCCCAGGTGGCTGTGCTGAGAGCTGGCACCGGGCTGCTGGTGGGGTGGCTGTCTGCATGGGGGGCGGGGCACAGGCTGCCGCTCAGCTCTCTGCATCTGGCAGGGAGCTCAGTCAGAGGCATCTCCAAAAACATCCCCCGGACCCCCACCTTTTGTTGGTGAGAGAGACAAGCTTTGGAGCTTTCACAGAGTTCCTCTTCCTGAAGAAGAGTTCTGTGAAAGCTCCAAAGCTTGTCTCTCTCACCAACAGAAGCTGGTCCAATAAAATATTACCTCACCCACCTTTTTTCTCTAATGTAAATCGCCTCCCTCCAAAACTGGCAGAGGTGCTCAGAGGAGGGGGTGGAGAGGGGAGAGGAGCAAGCAGTGGACAGGCGGGGGAAGGGGCAGAGTGGGGGGTGGGGCCTTGGGAGGGCACCCACTGGCAAAACCAAAAGTCAGCACCTATGTCCTCACCCCTCCTTTTAAATGGAAAAGCACCAGGTGTAAGATGAATTCCAGTATCAGGTGACATCAGTGGTGAGCTGGAGCTGGTTTGCACCAGTTTGCTGGAACCAGTTATTAAATTTAGAAGCCCTTTTAGAACTGGTTGTCCTTCGTGGGACAACTGGTTCTAGAAGGGCTTCTAAATTTAACAACCGGCCAAAAGTGGCACCTTAGGTGCCAACTCTGTGGGTGCTCCAGGGTTGGAGCACCCACAGGGAAAACTTGGTGGGTGCAGAGCATCCACCGGCAGCTCTCCACCCTGCATCCGGCCCCAGCTTACCTCACCTCCACTCCACCTCCTCCCCTGAACCGCCTCACTAGGCTTCGCTGCCCCCCGGCTTCCCGCAGATCAGCTGTTGGCACAGGAAGCCTGCGGGGGGAGGGGTGGGCTGAGAAGCAAGCGGTGGCTTCGCGCTCAGGCCCAGGAAGGAGGCAGAGCAGAGGTGAGCTGTGGTGGGTGGGTGCACACAAGGAGGGCTGCCCACTCCTCAGCAGGTAACCCCGGGGGGTGGGGGTGGGGGGAGAGTGCGCAGAGAAGCAGAGAGGGGCGGTGCCTTCAGGGGAGGAGGTGGAGGTAAGCTGGGGCCGGGCGTAGGATGGGAAGCTGCCAGTGGGTGCCACTTTCACTGTGATCAGTGGGGTAAGCAGCAGCTCCCCCTACTCCTCTTCCCCCCTCCCCCCACCAGCTACGCTACCCCACCCCTAGGACCCAGAGGGACCTGCTGGGTGCTTCCTGGGAGCTGCCCTAGGTAAGCACCACCGGGACACCCCACCTCGTCCCCCCGGAAGTCCCTCTGGCTCTTAGGGGCGGGGTGAGAACCCACTACAGTGGCGTACAAGACCCTCCTGCCTGGTTCGGGGGGCAGTCAGGGGACAGGGAGGGGGTGGATGGGGCAGGGGTCCTGGGGGTTGGGGGGTGTCAAGGAACATGGGGGTGTTGGATGGGGCAGGAGTCCCGGGGGGGGGGGGGCATGACCCCTTTGTGGAGTGAGGGGGAACCGATTGTTAAGATTTTGGCAGCTCATCACTGGGTGACATGGTCACATGTCACTGTAAGACCTCATTCTTCATTACCCACAGGCTGGCCCACATGTCCACAAGAACCCTTGCAGGTAAATAAACTACCTACAGTCAATTGTTCTAGTCAATGGGAGCCATCAAGATTCTAAGCTACCATTAATGGCCCACACTTTGCATAATTACAATAGGACTCAGAGTAATACTTCATATTTCTAGCTTCAGAAACAAGAATGATACATTCATACAAATAGGATGAACACAACACATAGTAGATTATAAGCTTTGTAATGTAACTGGAATATGCTTTATGCAAAAGGTCTTCTGTAATGATACCTTACAAGAGTCCTTTTGCATAAAAGCATATTCCAGTTATATTATATTCGAACTCATAGCATATTTCCATAAAACATGGAGTGCAACGTCCCACCCAGCAAGCCAGGATTCTCACTCCAACGGACTCCTTTGCTCCCTCCCTGCAGAGGTAAGTATACATCTCATTAGCAGTCAGAAACAACTGGAATGCTGGTTGAGAGACAGAGCATGTTCCTTAGAAAGAAAAGACAAGATTTTTTTTAGCTGTAAAATATAATTTTTCTTGCTAAACTTCACACAAAGGATGCCTCCATGCAAAGCTTTTCTTTCTCTGCTGCACAGCTGAGAGCTGCATAGTTCATGGAGTGTCTGGTGGTTGGAGAGTTTGTCAGATACAACAAGAAACAGGTAGCTCTCTAGCATATTCATTGCAGAACACATTCCATGGATTCCACTTGAAAAGAGATAATATCACAGGGCCACATTCTACTTTATTTAGTGAGAAAAATCATTACTTCAGACTTATGCTGACTAAACAAAGAACAGAAGCTGACCCATAGCCTACACTAGACTGTATGAAGTATCAATGGGAGACCTACTCCAGGACAAAGTGCCAAACATGTCAAGTTCTCCTTCAAACAGGTAATCTTTTGTCCAATGAAAAAGTGTTACTTTTTAAAAAAAGTGTAACTTTCCTGATCTTTTCCCCATAAAATTTAAATATTAGAAAAGTCTGTTTGGTGTGAACTGGACGGGGTGGGCGGGGGTGTTTTCAAACATCTATTGAACAAAAAATGACGTCACAGGGACTTAATATTCATAAGAACTCAGTCAGCTACTTACAAGAATCCAACTGGGCCAATTCTGCACTGGTTCCATAAATCAGTATTTTCTCTGAGGGCTGCTATCTTGTGTTCTAATAACTAAGGTTTCAATTCAAACCAGTTATAAGTTATGAAAGTAACCTTAAAAATGTGAACTTAGTGTACACTAATGGCCTAATGTCTGCCAAAAGCCTGAAGCTCCAAGTCATAGAACTGGAAGGGACCACGAGAAGTCATCTAGTCCAGTCCCCTGCATTCAAGGCAGGGCTAAGTATTGTCTAGACCATCCTTGATAGGTGTTTGTCCAACCTGCTCTTAAATCTCCAATGATGGAAATTCCACAACTTTCCTTGGCAATTTATTCCAGTGCTTAATCACTCTGACAGTTAGGAAGTTTTTCCTAATGTCCCACCTACACCACCCTTGCTGCAATTTAAGCCCATTGCTTCTTGTCCTAGCCTCAGAGGTTAAGCAGAACAATTTTTCTCCCTCCTTGTAACAACCTTTTATGTACTTAAACTGTTATAATGTCCCCTGTCAGTCATCTCTTCTCCAGACTAAACAAACAATTTTTCCAATCTTCCCTCATAGGTCATGTTTTCTAGACCTTTAATCATTTTTGTTGCTCTTCTCTGGACTCTCCAATTTGTCCTCATCTTTCCTGAAATGTGGCACCCAGAACTCGACACAATACTCCAGTTGAGGCCTAATCAGCATGGAGTAGAGTGGAAGAATTACTTCTCATGTTTTGCTTACAATACTCCTGCTAAAAGAGACTGTCTGGTTTGGCCAATGTACATGGCAGAGGGGTATTGCTGGCACATGATAGCATATATCACATTGGTAGATGTGCAGGTGAACGAGCCCCAATGGTGTGGCTGATGTGGTTAGGTCCTATGACTGTGTCCCTTGAATAGATGTGGACAGAACTGACACCAGGGTTTGTTGCAGGGTTTGGTTCCTGGGTTGGTGCTGGTGAGTGTTTCCTTCAGGTTGCAGGGCTGTCTGTAAGGGAGGACTGGCCTGTCTCCCAAGGTCTGTGAGAGAGGGATCATCCTTCAGGATAGGTTGTAAGTGAAGAAACAGATTGACAGAGCCAGAAGGGTACCCAGAAGTCCCCTATTACAAGACAGGCCCAACAAAGAAAGTATCAGAGTGCCACTAGCCATCACCTACAGCCCCCAACTAAAACCTCTCCAGTGCACCATCAAGGATCTATATTAGGACAATCCCTCACTCTCTCAGACCTTGGGAGACAGGCCAGTCCTCCCTTACAGACAGCCACACTGGACAGTCTCTATGCAAAAGAATAAACAGAAGAGAAAACTTCAAAAACAGACTCCCACGTGAAACTGAAGAACTGGAACTAATTTGCAAACTGGACACCATCAAATTTAGGCCTGAAGAAAGACTGGGAGTGGTTGGGTCATTACAAAACCTAATTTTCCCCTACTGTAACTCACAGCTTCTTGTCAACTGTTTGAAATGGGCCACTCTCATTACCACTACAAAAGTGACTTTTCCTCCCTTGGTATCCTATTGTTAATTGAATTGTCTCGTTAGACTGACCTCCCACTTGATAAGGCAACTCATCTTTTCATGTGCTGTGTATTTATACCTGCTACTGTAGTTTCATTCCATTCAACTGATTAAGTGGGTTCTAGCCCAGGAAAGCTTATGCCCAAATAAATTTGTTAGTCTCTAAGGTGCCACAAGGAGTCCTCATTGTTAATACTATTATAAAGTCTTTGTTCTGCAGCCAAGTGGGAGGAGCATGATTTGGGAGGCGTTTAGATTACCATGTTTTTCTTAACTCAACCCAACCCCAGATATTTATGTAGTTTGTGTATTTTCATATCTTTGTTGTTTATACAAAGCCTCTTAGGTTAATTTCATGTTTCTTTCTTTCTCTAATAGTTTTTGTTCTTGTCTATTTGCCAGACTCCACTGGTTTCCTCTACTTTTCCTAAGATAGCTCAAAACCTGCCTCTCACTCAGTTGTCCTTGTTTTTTTAACAGGATTGCCAATGAAATCAGTAAATGTGGTCCGTTAAATGGGTCCAGTAAATAATAATGCAGAACCAGCAGAGGGAGCACCAAACGTTGTTTTTGCCTGGAAATTATGGTGGTTTTTAATTCTTCTATTTTGAATCTAGAGGACATTTCCCAGGGGTTTGTAAACCTTGTTTAGATAGGCCTAAGTGGGGACCAAAACCAATATGCACTGCATCCTTTTATAACAGCTTTGGAAAATTCTTTGCAAAAAGTAAACATTTGTACTTCTACCCAACCTACAAAATGGCAACACTGAAATCAAAACCCAAGTGAAATATACCTCTTGACCACAAATATCTTCTATTTTCAAGCACAGAGAGCTGTAGCTACTGCATATTTATATATAGTGCTGGGATTATTCTCTCAATCCACTGAAAAACACCAGACAAATTGGTCTCAAATTGCAGGGTTTTCCCATTTGTTACATCTAAGTAATCCATTATTACAATGCCTTTTTAGCCTTTCAATAGGCTTTATTTTTAAAGTTTAGCTCTAGGTTTGAGCTGCTTTGCTCTCCAAACTCTACTATGACTCATACTGGTAACTCTATCTGAGAATGTCACTTTGCATGGCCCCTTCCCTACAGCAATGAAGCCATTCCTACATTAACCCACACATTCTACCCTCTCTCGTCTTTGTTCTAGTTAGTCAGCAGGGGAAATAAGCCAGGATGCTGTTCCTCAGTAAGAACTGAACTCAGTAGGTCTCCATGTCAAGTTTCTGACTCTGGAATTTGCTTGTTAATTTTCTGACTGCCACAGACCCATTAGGAATCCGAAAGGCTGACCGCCAGGAGCACTGATACCAAAAAATGGTAATTCCAAGCTCCTGGGTCAAGTCTATGAAAGAGAAGACAACACATGCTGCACAGAGTGCAGTCTGGGAACTAAGGCGGGGGGGAAGAGGTAGTTGGCTCTGGGACTGATTCTGTATTTGTCCAATGTGCCAGACTAGGCCATTATGGTCTCATGGTGCCAAGATCTGACATACTGTCTCAATATCATTACAGTGATGCTTTGATGCCATAACAACACAACTCAGTATAATGAATTGTGAGAAGAGTTGCATGAAAGTATTGTGGACCCAACCCAAATTTGTACCATGAGGTCAGTTTGAGAGGGAGAACATTAACATGGGGCCCTATATGGCCTAAGAGGGTTTCCTCTCTAATAACTATAGCCCAATTCCAACACTGCTCATCAAGTCTTCAGGTTAAAGTGGAAATCAACATGCCACAAAGAGGGTTAATAAAGTGAAACAAACCTCTGCAGTGAAATGACTCTGCTTATTTCTTGTAGCTGTCATTTTTCAAACTGAATGAAATAGAAGAGCCCAAAGTTCATCAGTCAAGGACGGCACCCCGCAGTTAGAGAGCCAGCTGCCGCAGGGTCAGACTCCTACCAAACACATTGGACGCAGCTGATCCTGGCAGGCGCTGCCTGAGTGTTTGCACTAACTCATGAGCAGAGCGCCTTCCCAGCTTGCTCTTGTCCCCCTTCTCCATCCTTGACACCATTGGCTCTGACCCCTGGCTCCACTTCCCAACCACATCCCCAGCTCACCTCATTGGCTTTGGCATTCAGCTTCTGACCCCTGGCTCAGACTCTCAGCTCTGTTCTTCACTATGCCCTCATGTCTCTGGCCTTGATCCTTGACTCCAACCCAGCATGGCTCTAACCTCCAGGCATGGCTAGCCCCATGGCTCTGACCATTCAGGCCAACCACCCACATCCCAGTCATTTCCCTCACACACACAAATTTCACACCATCAAGGTTTATACCTGGCATGTTCTATCACATTGTATAGTACAGTGTACATGAACAAATGTAAACCAATGGATGTGTTTAAAAGGGCATCCCAAAAACACCTCACACTTCTAAAATATGTTTGTCTTTCAGAAGCTTGAAAAATTAATGATGATGTGCCACTAAATTATTTCTTACCCATTATGAACATGAACATTGGCTTGTTGCTGTAAGGTTGCTCATAATCACTAGGCTACATGCACTGGTTTGTTACTGTTGGGCTGCTTGCGATTACTAGACTACGTGCATTGATATAGATATTCCAAGGCCAGAAAGGACCACTGTGATCCTCTAGTCTGACCTGGATAACGCAGGCCAGAGAACTTCCCCAGAGTAATCTTTTTCAGACTAGAGCATAATTTTAAAAGAACATTGCAGAATTGATCAGCCTCACTTCCCTCAGCAGGCACTGGGGTGAGGTTGCAAGAGCTGGGGGGAGGACAGAAAATTACACGTACTTTGCAAACTCATATAAAGGTGGGATACAAATGAAGGTTAGCTTAACATTTGGGTCTACCCTTCCTTAGCAAAGTAATTCAACCAAACTGAAGGTTTCTCTCTTGCACAGAGTTGGTACCCATTATTGTTTCTGCAGGATCATCCCCATTGTACATTCATAGATCCCAACATCCCTCTTGGAGTGCGTGAAATGTCGCTCTTGATTCCAGTCACAAACTCCTTCAAACACCACAACAGGCAGAGAGAGCCAACAGCAATGAGTGCCCGATAGAGAGATGAAAGCATCAGAAAAAGTCTCTCTAGTCTAAACATGACAGTAGCCCTTTCTTCACCCTGCTCACTTTAGCTTCTGTAATGGGAAGAAAATAGAAGGCCAGGGTAGTATTTTCTGAAAGGAAAATAAATTCCTCTTCTTGTCTGTTCTCAGCTTGCTGTGAAATATCACAGTGGTTCGAAGCATTGCTCCATCCGGCATGTCTCCTTGCTCCCCTAGGGAGTTATAGATTGCCCTGGTATTTATCTTTGCCATTCACACCTGCATACATTACGTGGGCTATCATTCCCAGTTTGACCTGGAGATGGACTGGCGTTTCTGAGGCCAATGCGACCACCTTGGTAATTTTCTCTCAATGTCTGTCTCAGCCAGTCAGTCTCCTCTTCTCAGATCCCTGTCACTCTCTCGGTTTATCTCCCTGTCACTCAAAACACTGTTCCTTTCTTTCTCCTGTCACACATCCTCTTGCTCTACTCGCAGGTGTTCCCACCAAGGCCTCAGCCTTCCACCTTTCCTTATCTCCCCCCGATTCAGGACAGATGCACAGGGAGGACAAGGTGACAAACAAATCAACTCAAGTGAAATAAAAGCTAGTTGTACAGCGCAGCCTCTCCTGTATTGATGCTTCGGTGAGTGAGAGGCTCTGGGCCATGCCTAGACCTCAGCAATGCTCATATAGCTCCCGTTATTAACGGGGGCTAAAGGCATGTCCCCATGGACTGAGTTGGGCTTGAAGGTTCCATCTGAAAAGCCAGTCTCAGAACTCCACTCCCAGAAATCGTAATGAACAAGGTGGATTAGAAAGAGCCCAGGCTGGGGCCACAGGGCAGAATCTAAAGGGCAGATCCAGGGTGATTATCTGAACATGGGTAGGCAAAAAAAACATGCAGTGTGCTTAGGGAACGTCTACACCGCAATCAGGAGGTATGATAGTGGGCAGGCTAGCTTATGTAGCAATAGCAGAGAAACTAGCACAGACTTCAGCGTGGGCTACTGACTTGAGTAAATACTTGGGTTCTTGGGGCAGGATTGTACACCCTGTGCTGAATCAATTTAAAGTCAATTTACAATGGCTAAAATACACTGCAGTGCCAGGAGTGTAGGGGCCAGGAATGTTCTGCCTCTTTTTGAAAACACCCATTATCTAGAGAGAAACAGACAGACATGTTATTTAAACTAAAGTTGGGAGAACTTTAGTTCAATATTTTGAACAGAGCAAAGAACTTGTGAAAGTTATAACATCAGCACAGTAGACCAGAAAAATCACCTTCAGCTGTAGAGTTGTTTCATTATGCAGAATACAAATACTGGGCACTATGAGGTGGTTATGTCTGTCATGTTGTTTCATTTCTTAGAATCTGGCTGTATTTGATATTCTGAGTTTTTATTCCAGTTTTGTTTGAAAAATACAGAGCTATGGTATTATGACAAAAGAAAAGCCCAGAAGCCCATGACTCTAAATGAATCACGAATGAATGAATCTGCAAACTGAATGTACCCTGGGACTAGGTATTACTAGCCGTATGTATATAAGATATATATATATATATATCGTATGTATATAAGACTTCAATAAAAACATTAGTTATAATAGTGGAAAGTGCTTTATTTTTTTTCCCCATGCTAGATAAATTTAAAATGTAACAAAACATTCCAATGTGCCAGGATCCATCACCCCAGAGACTGAACCCAGTTGAAAGGGAGCTGCAGATTGGGTAAATACCCCAAACTAGGATTAGCACAGAATATGGCTGGGACAGGGGCACTGTCAGTGCAAACCACAGCAGGATTGAAGGAGCTCACAGCTTTGCAAGGTAGCCACAGTTTTTGCTTGGCTATGAGGCCAACACGTGGGTGGCACATGGCTGGAAGAAGACAATCCCTGTCTCCTTGATGCTGCCTCCATCAACAGGGCTCCTATAGAGGAGAGGTGTTATCTTCTGCATGGGCATAGACAACTGCCCCCAAAAATGTGCTGATCACCATTAATAAAGGAAACACTGAAGGTGGAACAGAAGTTCATTTATCTCACTTTAACAACTCTGAATAAACATAGTCATGGCCTAAAGCTACTCAATAAAACCAAAATCAACAGCTATTACTGTATTGTTTTTAACTCCCCCACCCCGATCAAACAGTTGTCTATGCCCCTGTTCTGGCAGAGTGCCCAGAGCATGCAGACCAAGTTGGCACGGAGAGTGGGTATGTTACACCTCCCCATGCCAGCAAGTGGAATCTCACCCACTATCCCTATTTACACATCATCGGAGACACTGAAAACCTACTATACAAATTAGACAGTATCAAACTTGCCGCACAACCATCACCTTGCTGTCTCCTTTGTCCCCTTTTTACTGTCTCTCTCAGCATCCATTTTTCCCACCACCTAACTTTTTTCCCTCCCTTCTTTCCTTCCCAAGTCTCCCCTGTCTGCCCTTGGTGCCCACTCTTCTCCCCTCCTGCCCTATCTAGGTATTGTTTCTTTTCACCAACTCCATTTGCTCTGTCTGGGTCCTCCTCCCCTACCCACAGCTCCATTCAGCCAGAAGATCAACTCTTCTCCACTCCCTGCACCAGGGCCAAGATGGCTAGCACCAGAAACAGCTCTGGTGCGTGGCCTACTTCTCACCCTCTACCCATCAGCTGTTCAGTGAGCCAGGAGCAACTCATTAATGTGGGGCTGGCTATAAAGAGCTACTGCAGACTGTCCCAGAGCTGCTACTAGCTCTTTAGCTAAAGCATGTGGGAGAGATGACAAAAGAATAAATCTCTACTCCTTCTCAGGTCCCTCGGTCAAGTCAGTTCTGGGTCGACATATGCGTTTGTCCACTCCTGATGGTAGCCCTGGGAATGAGTCATTATCTACTATGCAATGTGTGAGCTCAAAACACACACAGGAGCCAAACACATTTTAATCCTGCATGTCAGAGGCTGAGGGACTATGGAGAGAATGCACTGGCCCAACAGCTCAGGCAAAAGTTAAAGGAGTTTACAGGTCTCAGACCAGTTTTCAGGAAGTGTCTTTTTACCTTACACAAACAGAAGAAAGTCTTACTGCTGCTCAAAGAGGGGGCAGGCGTGAGACAGCAAGTGATATGCAGGTCAGGATCGCCAAAGCTGCACAGGGGCTCCCAACTGGAACAGCAGGGAGCGTGGCAGGGCAGGGCCAGTGATCAGCAACAGTCAACATGGATTCACCAAGCGCAAGTCATGCCTGACAAACCTGATTGCCTTCTATGATGAGATAACTGGCTCTGTGGATATGAGAAAAGCAGTGGATGTGAGATATCTTGACTTTAGCAAAGCTTCTGATACGGTCTCCCACAGTATTCTTGCCAGCAAGTTAAAGAAATATGAAGTGGATGAATGGACTATAAGGTGGACAGAAAGCTGGCTAGATCATCAGGCTCAACAGGTAGCGATCAACAGCTCAATGTCTAGCTGGCAGCCGGTATCAAACGGAGTGCCCGAGGGGTCAGTCCTGGGGCTGGTTTTGTTCAACATCTTTATTAAAGATCTGGATGATGGGATGAATTGGACCTTCAGCAAGTTTATGGATGATACTAAGCTGCGGGGGAAAGGTAAATACACTGGAGAGTAGCGATAGGATCCAGAGTGACCTAGACAAATTGAAGGATGGGCCAAAAGAAATCCGAGGAGGTTAAACAAGGACAAGCGCAGAGTCCTGCACTTAGGAAGGAAGAATCCCATGCACCGCTACAGGCTGGGGATTGACTGGCTAAGCGGCAGTTCTGCAGAAAAGGATCTGGGATTACAGTGGATGAGAAGCTGGATATGACTCAGCAGTGTGTCCTTCTTGCCAAGAAGGCCAATGGCTTATTGGCCTGCATTAGTAGGAGTATTGCCAGCAGATCAAGGGAAGTGATTACTCCCCTCTATTCGGTACTGGTGAAGCCACATCTGAAGTATTGTGTCCAGTTTTGGGACCCCCACTACAGAAAGGATGTTGACAGATTAGAAAGAGTCCAGTGCAGGGCAACGAAAATTATCAGGGGGCTGGGGCACATGACTTACGAGGAGGCTGAGGGAACTGGGATTATTTAGTCTGCAGAAGAGAAGAGTGAGGGGGGATTTGATTGCAGCCTTCAACTGCCTGAAGGGGGGTTGCAAAGAGGATGGAGCTAGGCTGTTCTCAGTGGTGGCAGATGACAGAACAAGGAGCAATGGTCTCAAGTTGCAGTGGGGGAGGTCAGGTTGGATATTAGGAAACACTATTTCACTAGGAGGATGGTGAAGCACTGGAATGGGTTACCTAGGAAGGTGGTGGAATCTCCATCCTTAGAGGTTTTTAAGGCCCAGCTTGACAAAGCCCTGGCTGGGATGATTTCACAGAATCACAGAAGGTTAGGGTTGGAAGGGACCTCAGGAGGTCATCTAGTCCAACCCCCTGCTTGAAGCACGACCAATCCCCAATTTTTGCCGCAGATCCCTAAATGGCCCCCTCAAGAATTGAACTCACAACCCTGGCTTTAGCAGGACAATGCTCAAAGCACTGAGCTCTCTCTCCCCCCGGTTTAGTCGGGGTTGGTCCTGCTTTGAGCAGGGGGTTGGACTAGATGATCTCCTGAGGTCTTTTCCAATCCTAATCTTCTATGATTCTATGAGTCAGGTGTATTAGCAAACTGTGGGTGGGAGAGAGCTGTAAATTACTTGCCACTTCATACCTGGCTCAAGTCAGTCCTATCCCTCGTTCACATTCACAAGCACTAAGATAACAAATGATTAGCACCCAAAATGCATATTAAGTTCATAGGCAGTGTCAAGGAATTTTCCAGATTTTAGTGGCAAAGATGCAAGCAGACCATTAAACAGCATAGCAGCAAGCGTTGCCATTGGGGTGAAAGCTCTGCATAATAGAAGCAGCTTAGCCCTCCAACAAGTTTACATTTCCGAGAAAAATTCCTGCAGCTTCTCAGAGATATGGTCATTCTACCTGCACTTTGTGGTTTAAAGAAATCCAGTGGAAGATGGCTCCCAAGAGGTGCAGCGTGCAAGCAGGCAGCGAAGTATAGTGCTCAGCAGAGTTTGTCCGGGGAGAGCGCCCAGCAAATTGAACAACAGAGTGAGGATTTAGAAGCAAATTAGCACGGTCTTGCTCAGATGGTGCACAAAAATGTGTCATTGATTTGCTAGCTGGCTGGCTTTGAACCCTGCTGAAGTGAATGAGAATTGCATGCCCTTGAGCTGCTATATCCCCATCATACCAACGAGACAGCTGCTCCACCTTTAGAGCTGTATTACTTATTTGAAAAGCCCAGCCATGGGCCAAAAATGGGCTAAAAATGTAAGACACCCTTTTCCTGTAACAGCTACATAAATGGGGATACCAGGGCAAGATGCTTGTTTCAGTGATTCATTACTCTGGTTCATTACTCTGGTCTATTTCAGAGATTTGGGCTTAATTCTCCACTGTGCCAGCTGAGAATTGGGTATATCAGAGCCTAGCTCTGACTCCTCCCCTACCCTCACATGCTCTGTCTCCTCCCTGCCTCTGAGAAGCCTTTGTCTTCCCTTATGCCACAAGGTCGGTTCCAACACAGTAGATGGCAGATGCAGAAGGCAGCAGAACCATCACTTCCAGCTTTGCACTGGGGAAGATTCCTTTGGCTGTTTCAAGTCCACTCTGTGCTGCATAAGCAGAGAGCCGTCCTTTTAGGTCTGTAATACCAATGACGGATAATGGCGTGATCTGACCTTAGACCAGGTTTACCTCCTCTGTCACCACTGACCTGCTACTTTGTTGGCTTTGGGAGCAGAGCAGATCTGTTGCATCTCTCCACCAGACACCAGGTTCTCCTTAGCAGCCCAACTTTTGGTAACTATAGTACAATCTCACTAATCTACACTTCCATTAAAAAAAAAAAAAAAAAAAAGATTTCTCTCTGCTTTTAGCAGGCATCTTACTGTTGCATGCTCTCATCTCACTGCTTTTACTACACACACTACAAAACACTTACTACTACATTAGGAACTATTATTATAATTAAAACTACACTTGTAAAATAAATGACTAAAGTACATTTTGTCTGGCACTACTCATGCTTGTTTATTATGATTATTGTGTTGGTTCACTTACTCGCTAATTTGCTAAACAGAGTGATTCAGTGGTCTCTCCCACTCAGTGTCTGTTACCAAGGCTTGTTCTGCTGCCTGTTGCACTCCTATGAATAAGCTGCTATTTGGCTAAAGTGCCATTTTATTTATTATGAGGATTATTTGTTAGGGTTTTTTGCATTGTTTTTTTCATAACACTCATCAATGAAGGATAGATTGCTCAGTTGCTGACTATCTGTCAGGGTACCATTTTGTGTAATTAAATGACACCCGGTATACATTTTTTTAAATATACCTTTGTATTTTACCTTCTCAAGAGACACATTCAAAATGTGCTTTGCGAAGGTTAGGACAGCATGTTCTCAGTTCCAAAAGAACACCCATTGCGTTGCTCAGTCACTTCAATTATACATTTGACCTGCTTGCTTTATGGCTTAAGCCTTAAATTTCTCTTTTCATTTTAGTTTTTGTTACACTAAAATACAGGGAACAAACAATAACTAACTGCATGTTTGCTGAGGATTTCTGGAACAATGTAAGCCATAAGATATTTTTGCAGCAGTATAGAAAAAGAATTAAATCTACTAGGCCAATTTTACCCCTGGTGTAAACTGGAGTCAGTGGAATTACAACAGAGCCAGAAGAGTACCCAGAAGACACCTACTACAGGACAGGCCCGACAAAGAAAATAACAGAACACCATTAGCCATCACCTTCAGCCCCCAACTAAAACCTCTCCAACGCATTATCAAGGATCTACAACCTATCCTGAAGAACGACCCATCGCTCTCACAAATCTTGGGAGATAGGCCAGTCCTTCCTACAGACAGCCCCCCAACCTGAAGCAAATACTCACCAGCAAGCACACACCACACAACAGAGCCACTAACCCAGGAACCTATCCTTGCAACAAAGCCCGTTGCCAACTGTGCCCACATATCTATTCAGGGGACACCATCATAGGGCCTAATCACATCAGCCACACTATCAGAGGCTCGTTCACCTGCACATCTTCCAATGTGATATATGCCATCATGTGCCAGCAATGCCCCTCTGCCATGTACATTGACTAAACCAGACAGTCTCTACGTAAAAGAATAAATGGACACAAATTAGATGTCAAGAATTATAACATTCATAAACCAGTCGGAGAACACTTCAATCTCTCTGGTCACTCGATTTCTGATCTAAAAGTGACTATTCTTCAACAAAAAAACTTTGAAAACAGACTCCAACGAGAGACTGCTGAATTGGAATTAATTTGCAAATTGGATACAATTAACTTAGGCTTGAATAGAGACTGGGAGTGGTTGAGTCATTATACAAAGTAAAACTATTTCCCCTTGTTTATTCCTCCTCCTCCCCCTTCCCCCCCCCCCCCCGCCCTGTTCCTCAGACGTTCTTGTTAACTCCTGGAAATGGCCCACCTTGATTATCACTTCAAAAGGTTTTCTCTCCCCCCACCCCACTCTCCTGCTGGTAATAGCTCATCTTAAGTGATCACTCTCCTTACAATGTGTATGATAAACACCCATTTTTTCATAGTCTGTGTGTATATAAATCTCCTCACTGTATTTTCCACTTTATGCAACCGATGAAGTGAGCTGTAGCTCATGAAAGCTTATGCTCAAATAAATTGGTTAGTCTCTAAGGTGCCACAAATACTCCTTTTCTTTTAACAGATTAATTATACCCCTAGCTGTCAAAGTGCAACAATATGCCATACCTTTCAAAACCTCACTGTGTACAATACAGCATACCTTCTAATACCCCACTGTATACAATATTTTCAGAGCTTGTAACTTATAAGCCCCTATTAAGTATCCATGTATTGTAATAGAAATAAATATTGAAGTATCCATGTAATACTCATCCACTGCAGGGATGGGTGCAGTAAAACAAGTTACAATTCTACTCTAGGGTTCCCAGTTGAGGGTACAGGCCATGAGACTGCTGCTTAGCTACCCAAACTCCAAGATAGAATCTCCTTGTATCACATGACTCACTGTCATTGTAAGGTTTCAGAGTAGCAGCTGTGTTAGTCTATCTGCAAAAAGAACAGGAGTACTTGTGGCACCTTAGAGACTAAAGTTTATTTGAGCATAAGCTTTCGTGGTCTACAGTCCACTTCATTGGAAGCAGGCAGTAGAAAATACAGTAGGACGATTTTATACACACAGAGAACTTGAAACAATGGGTGTTACCATACACACTATAATGAGAGTGATCAGTTAAGGTGACCTATTACCATTGTAGTGATAATTAAGATGGGCCATTTCCAGAAGTTGACAAGAACGTGTGAGGAACAGTAGGGGGGTAAAATAAACATGGGGAAATAGTTTTACTTTGTGTAATGACACATCCACTCCCAGTCTTTGTTCAAGCCTAATTTAATGGTGTCCAGTTTGCAAATTAATTCCAATTCAGCAGTCTCTTGTTGTGAGTCTGTTTTTGAAGTTTTTTTGTTGTAATATTGCGACTTTTAGGTCTGTAATTGACCAGAGAGACTGAAGTGTTCTCCGGTGGTTTTTGAATGTTATAATTCTTGATGTCTTTATGTAGAGACTGTTCGGTTTGGCCAATGTACATGGCAGAGGGGCATTGCTGGCACATGATAACATATATCACATTGGTAGATATGCAGCTGAATGAGCCTCTGATAGCGTGGCTGATGTGATTAGGCCCTATGATGGTGTTCCCTGAATAGATATGTGGACACAGTTGGCAATGGGCTTTGTTGTAAGGATAGGTTCCTGGGTTAGTGGTTCTGCTGTGTGGTTGCTGGTGAGTATTTGCTTCAGGTTGGAGGGCTGTCTGTAAGCAAGGACTGGCCTGTCTCCCCAGATCTGTGAGACTGATGGGTCGTCCTTCAGGATAGGTTGTAGATCCTTGATGATGCGCTGGAGAGGTTTTAGTTGGGGGCTGAAGGTGACGGCTAGTTGCAACGTTTCAATGTGGAACTCTGTTTATTTCATTTCCATAATACTGTTCTGAAGTCCATCAATAGTTGAGGGACTTTTAGATTGCTCTGGACTCTGTAGGAATGGGAAAACTACTTAAGTGTACATGGAATACAATGACCCTGCCTCCCTTCAGCACTTTCCTTGAAACAAAAGTCTATTGCACAGCAAGTTTCCTTTTTCCCTGTTGTCTTCAGCCCCATTGGTCTGTTTATCCACCTCCTATGTCTTGTCAGGGATCCTAGATTGTAAGCTCTTTAAGGCAGGTGTCTTTATTCTCCTCGGTGCTTCGCTGCTCAGAACAAGAGGGCCCTAAGCCCTGGTTGGGGCAAGCGAGTGCTACTACTGCCATACATAATACAAAATAATATTAATAACGGAAATACTAATTTTTAAAAAGTAAATCACTAAGGATGAAGCCAGTTTGGCCACAGCTCCTTGCATCTCACCTGTTTGAAAGCCAGTCTTTCTGTGCCTTTGATTCATTCAGCTATCTCATTCTGTCCAGACACTGCATGGACTTTGTGCTGCAGATGGTGGGAACTGGTTGCCACCAGGTTACTCCCATTTCCAACACGCTTGCTGGGACAAAGCTTTCTTTAACCCATAAGCCAGTTAAACGTGGAAATCTCAAAGGCATTGAAGCATGTCAGTCTAAGGATTTATGAAGTTCACATCATGCACACACACACCTCCCATCAAGCAAGCCAGCTCACCAGTAGTTTAGGAAGATAATGCAGGATTATCTATGTGTTGACACTCAGAATCGCTGCACACTTGTTGTGTACTTTGCACCTGATGGGAGAGAGCAGCTAACAACAGTTTGTCCTTATCCTTTCTTGGTAAACTCTTTGCAGTGAAAACATTGTCATCAATGCTACTTTCTGTATTTCCAGTGTGAGCTGGAAGTGGCTCTCTTGTTACATAGCTATAGCAAGACCAAAATGCTACTATGGGAATAGGACACATATGCTGTAGACCTACAGCAAACCAATCAAATGAGGTGCCACCTTGTAATGTGTTGCTAAGGGCATAGTTCCCTCCTCACTCTGAGGTACAGATGTGGGGACCCGCATGAAGGACCCCCTAAGTTTATATTCCACCAGCTTAGCTTAAAAACTTCCCCAAGGCACAAATTTCCTTTCCTTCTCCTTGGATGGTATTGCTGCCACCACCAAGTGACTTAAACAAACATTCAGGGAGGGGCCACTTGGAGCCCTATCCTCCCAAAAATATCCCCCCCAAACCTCTTCACCCCCTGTCCTGGGGAGGCTTGAGAATAATATACTAACCAATAGGTTAACAAAGTGAGCACAGACCAAATCCCTGAAAATCAATCAGGTTTTTAAAAGAAGAATTTTATTTAAAAAAAAGAGTAAAAGAATCACACCTGCAAAATCAGGATGGAAGGTAACTTTACAGGGTAAATAAAAAGATTTAAAACACAGAGGATTCCCCTCTGACTCTGCTTCCCAGTTAGAAAACAGGAATAAAATTTCCAAGTGAAAACGAGATAATCTAATGCTTTTCCTTGCGATTACTTATAATTTCTGTAATTTTAGATATATCATTTCAGGATCTTGTTAGGAACTGGTTTACCTGCTTGGTCTCTCTCTTTGTCCCGAGAGGGAACCAATGAACAGAGTACAAACAAAACCTTCCCCTCCCCCCACCCATTTGAAAGTATCTTCTTTCCCCATTGGTTCTTCTGGTCGGGTGCCAACTAGGTTAATTGAACTGATTAACCCCTTACAGGTACGTGACAGAAGGGATTTTATGTTACTGCATACATAAAGGATGTTGCCCTTCCCTTTATATTTATGACAGAGGCCATCAGCTAAACATGCTGTACAGCTCTTCCAGCATTAGATACAAATCCTACTCCCAGCAAAACCAGGAGAGGAGTTTGTGGCTCTCTGAGGAGTCTAGGGTCAGCAACTGCTTCTGTCTCAAGGCGAAGAGAGAGGATGAATAATGAAAACCAAAAGACATTGCTGAAAAACACATCCACAGCCCTGCTGACTACACAATAGAGCAATTTCCCCTCTTCAAAGCCTATACCTAAGGAAAGAATGGAATGTGGGGCTATGACATTGACACTGTCTAGACTAGGAAATAGGTTGTATTGAAAAACATGATAGTTCAAGCATGTTAGCTAGCACGTTTTTAAACACAGCCTATTTTCCCAGTTTAGACGTGCCCATTCAGAAGAGGGGCAAGGAAACAAGGAAGAGGCACTGGGCATGTAAGAAAGTCCCGGTTCAAAGCACTTGAGCATCCAACCAGAGACCTCAAACAGATACCCCCAAACCAGAGAACTCAGCTGGCCTTGAGCTGCTCTTGTCAACCCCAATAGAAGGGGCCTTAGCAAAGTGAAGTTCACTTGCCTGCAGACACGATGGCATGAACAGAAAATCCCTGGGAATTGTGGTCCTACCATAGTTAATCCTAAGGGATTTATCATGTGAGGAAATCCAGGGTATTTTAATTCTGACCTCAGATTCTGGGAGGGCAATAGAGTGAGTGTGAATTCACCCCTGGGCTACTACTACACACAAAGACTCTACCCCACTCTTTTCCTAGAAGCCAGAGAGGTATTCAGTGCTTCTCTTTGTTTCAATCTTTAAAAAAAAAAAACAAAAAAAAAAACAGTGAATTCAGTTTTCAGAGTAACAGCCGTGTTAGTCTGTATTCGCAAAAAGAAATGGAGTACTTGTGGCACCTTAGAGACTAACCAATTTATTTGAGCATGAGCTTTCGTGAGCTATTACCAGCAGGAGAGTGAGTCTGTGTGTGTATGGGGGTGGGTTTTTGGAGGGGGGTGAGGGAGTGAGAGAACCTGAATTTGTGCAGGAAATGGCCTAACTTCATTATCATGCACATTGTGTAAAGAGTTGTCACTTTGGATGGGCTATCACCAACAGGAGAGTGAATTTGTGTGGGGGGGTGGAGGGTGAGAAAACCTGGATTTGTGCTGGAAATGGCCTAACCTGACGATTACTTTAGATAAGCTATTACCAGCAGGACAGTGGGGTGGGAGGAGGTATTGTTTCATATTCTCTGTGTATATATAAAGTCTGCTGCAGTTTCCACAGTATGCATCTGATGAAGTGAGCTGTAGCTCACGAAAGCTCATGCTCAAATAAATTGGTTAGTCTCTAAGGTGCCACAAGTACTCCATTTCTTTTAGTGAATTCAGTGCGGGCAAGAAGTGCCAGACTAACTGGCCTAGAGGCCGAGTTGTTTACAGCACTGACAAAGGGCTTGAAAATCCTCAAAGGATGCCTTACAAATACAGCACAAGCTACTGCAATGCAAACTTCCTACCCATTGCCCTACCACTGAGACTCACCTTAATCTGGGTGCTCGCCTCTAGGACTGAGGGGTGTTGGGTTTCCACGCCTCGTTCAGTTTTTGGCCTCTCTGTTGAGGATACCACCAAGAGAGACTGTCTTGTGATGGGGGTATCTGCTAACAGGGAACTACCAAGCTACACAGCGATTCACTCCTGAGCTACCTGCAAGGATCTGCCACCGCTGGGGAAGGCGTGGGAAATACAGTCCTTGGATCTCTCTGACAATACCCTGCAATATCCTCAGTTTCCTCAGCCAAAGCCACTGTGTTTGGTAGCCATGCCTGATGAGAGCCATCTGCACTTCACGCCAACACCAAACTCAAAAAAATGACAGTTTCCCTCAATAAACAACACAAAGACAAGAGAAGCAGGAGGAGGGCTCACCATGCTCCTCAAAGCACAGCACCCGACAAGATCCAATTCTCCTCCTCCTCCGGACTGTAGGCACGGATGAGCCTCAAAGGCCTCTTCCTTTCAAATAAAGTAAGAGCAGGGAAAAGTACCTGTGAGCGAAAGTGGAGCCCACTGGGCAGGAAATGAAAGCCAGCCCCTTGCCCATCACCTGGTAAATCAATACAGCATGCACCATGGCTTAGAATCCTGTTGATGCAATTGTGACAACGAGTCAGCAAACAGGGCAGCCCCTGACCATCACAAAGCAGATACCCCAATGGAGTATCCCACATGCAGCCAGGGAGCTGGCGGGGAGCAGGACTTCCAGCTCAGTCAGAGCCAGGTTCTTTTTGTGCTCTGCAGGAGGTCAGACTAGAGGATGACAATAGCCCCTTCTGGCCTTGGAATCTATTAACTGGTGTGGCTGGAATGCATTAAATGCTTGGGATGACCATGACTACTGTTGTATACAGTGGCTGTTTTAGCCCCAATGCTTAGTACCAGGATTATGCAACATAGGACCCTAGGTTCCCTCTACGCCTACTGTACCTCCCCAACCCCTTCTCCACTGGATAGCTCATTCTTAAGCAACACTGGTAGAGCCTAAACCTGAGTCACAACACCAGGATCTCAGATGCTTCCCAGAAATAGAAATGGGAGCAACTGCATCATGTGGCAGAGGCGTTTCAGGATGATTTTTAATACAAAAAGAATGAAAGTCAGCAATTAAACATTAAAAACTGGATAGAAGTAGCAGCACTGAAAACTCAATCAAGTTTTGATGAAACTTTACTAAGAAGTCCCAGGTGTGCCATCACAGAAAAATCAAAACCATCTCCTATCATCTGATGTTTTAGTGTTTCTTGAAACAGATGGAGCAGAGCACAGATGAGATGAGAAATCACTCCACCTACCCCTGAAATGCAGCCACTGCTGAGGTAGGACACAGGAGCTGTTAACTTCACACAGCAACACAACACAACAATTTGGAAGAGAACATGAAGACAATACCATGTAGTTTGTAGGTAGATGGAATATAATTGCTGAACCTTGATTGGAATTTGAGCCTAACACCAGCCATAGCTATTTTTGCAAAATAGTTACAGACATCACAATCTATCACCAGTTGTCAGGACATTCACTTCTAATTTGAAAGATGGCACTGTCAGCTGTGAGTGCCCCCTAGCACCACACTGGGGCACTGGTTCTGGGCTGATGCAGAACCTACCTAATAAATCACCACCACCTTTTCCTGCAGCTGGATTTCCTCTGAAGTTCCCCATTCAAGCACTCCCCCAGGCAGCATGTCCCTACTATACCACTTAGATCCATTGAAATCACAACCCACAGCAATATGCTTTTTGGATATTAAGCAGTTCAGAAAGGAAATAATGAGAAAAAATACCTGGCAAAATCCCAATACACTCCTGGATGGACAATGCTAATCAGCTATGTTGGCTTGCCACACAGGGGGGAGGGATAGCTCAGTGGTTGGAGCATTGGCCTGCTAAACCCAGGGTTGTGAGTTCAATCCTTGAGGGGGCCGTTTAGGGATCTGGGGCAAAAATTGGGGATTGGTCCTGCTTTGAGCAGGGGGTTGGACTAGATGACCTCCTGAGGTCCCTTCCAACCCTGATAGTCTATGATTCAAGCTTTAAGGGCCTGATCCTGCTTCCTTTGAAATCAAAGGGGAAAATCCCATTGACTTCAATGGGCAGGATCAAACCCTAAAACATAATGCAGGAGTGAGAGGAGAGAATGGAACTGACAGTTAGTGGCACTGGCACCCATTATGTCTCACCAGATAAGAGTTCTTCCATTCTGTCTAGTGTTATGGAGCATTTCTTGACCTTGCCACAGACCGGGTGAGGGAAGAAGAATGTGCCCTTCCCATTAGAACAATTGGGAGGGGAGGGGGACAAGATTTTCACACGTAGGTGTCCCGTGTCTGATATTGTTAGCTCTTCTATAGCACTTCTCAGCAGGAGATCTCAATGCGCTTTACAATCTTTAATGTATTTATCCTCACAACCCCTCTATGAGACAGGGCAGCGCTATTATCCCCACTGTACAGATGGGGAATGGAGGCAAAGAAAGGCTAAGTGACTTGCCCAAGGTCACACAGCAAAGCTGTGGCAGAGCCTAGGACTGATCCCAGATCTCACAATCTGGACTTATGCCCTAAGCACTAAATCTGAATCTTTAAATCAGATGTAGGTTTCAATGAGAGTTTTGAAAATTAGCCTGCTCGTACAGGTACCTAAGTAGGATTCATTTTCATTCTTGCCAGTCTTCTTAAGAAAAAAGGTGTACAAAAAACCACTGCTCTAGAGGAAGCCCTACAGAACAAGGAGCAAAGGTGCTCATGGTACGAAAAGAACTTGCTTTTGTTTTCAAAACAAGCAATCTGAGCTAATTTTAAAGGGAGGAAAAAAAATCAATTGAAAAAAACCTAACAGCAGGTTCCAGAGGGTGTAATAAAAAGAATGAATGCACCCAGGATGTGCCATGAGGCCTCAGACCATGGCCCATCTGGACTGTGTTCTGCCTCTGGCATTTGCCACCACCTGCTATGCTACAGAGCCAGAACCATCAGTGAGAAGGCAGGAAGGAACAGATGGTCAAGGGCACTGGCGTCTGTCATATCAGAAACCCAGGCCACCCTGTTGGGAGGCACTTCAATGTTTTCATAGTCAAGAGCTCCAGAGCGCTACCCGCTTATCATAAGCCAGGAAGAGCAAGACCCAAGGGCAGAGGAATCTGTATCCCAGAGACTCTTAAAGGAGTTTGCTTAATATTCCATTCCATGCCCACGTCTGGCCCAGTATCACAGTCCTACTGCACTTATTACTCACACTGCTAATGCAGAAGGCACTATACTTTGTTTTGGGTAAACGGATCTGAAAAACAGAAGGTGCCTCCAATACAGGAAAAGCCTCTGATATTTCCATATCAGTCTCTTCATAATCACCTCTCCTTCACTCACACTCTGATATGTGCACAAAGCCAGAGGTGGGAAAGCTTGTATGGCTTAAAGAACAAAGAAGTCGGCAGAGTAAAGAGATTCCATTTCTTACCCCACAGCAGAACGGTCTCCCTCTAAACATGTCTTTACAGTTACTGCTAAGATACCGTGCGCTGTTTATGCTGGTGCCTACAGTAGCTGGTTTCAGCCGGTTCCTACCTCTAAAACAGCACAACCCAGAGACTTGGTTTATTGCTTGTGGTTCACAGCACTGGGATCTTAACAGGCATCCATAAAAATTCACTGCAGGCTTCCACTTTTATCGCCGTATGAAAAAGCAACAACCCATAGTTAAAGTCAGAATTGTTATCCCACAAGATGAAAGAGAAATCACATTTTACTGCCCATCCAAACACAGGGACACATGTAAGGCAGCAGTGATGTGCACACACAACTGGGAGGGAAAAAATCCTCTGCTGGGATCTCTGAGGAATGCTTCCAAGCCGGGGTGACTGTGGATGGCCCCAAGAAAATGAGGTTATAAAAGCAGTTCCCAAGAAAACATGCTTATCTGTGGAAGAACAGAAACAAGATCAGGTCTGTCACCAGACAGAGCAGCTCTTCCTCTTGGCTAGAGGGGAAGAAAAGTTTCCAAGCCCCCTGCTGCAACAAAAGATTCTGAAAACCACCAGGGGTGAAACAACAAAAGTCACACAATTATCACAGGTGCTGAGCACTGCTCTGCTCTCTCTAGCTCACTGTTTCTCGGCGCACGGCAACCCCTTTCCAGTCCTCACATTCATTCCCATGCCCACATCAGCTCCAGCTTCAGCAGTGTTGAGTTTCACTGCAGGGTCACCTGAGCCCCTCATTACAACCCTGAGGCCAGTAATGAGGCAGGGAGACAGCCGTGTTAATGTCCATATCGGGTGTCTCTCAGAAAGAAAAGCAGCAAACCCATTAAACTTTAAACAGAAAACTTCCACTAACTGCCTCACGACCTGGCTGGTGCTGCTCCTGTGTCTTCTTTTAATCACTCTCCGAGGACTCCCTCCTAGGCAAAGTGCTACACTCTGCCCTCTGACCCCCATGATGTGGATGGGTGCAGACCAGCTGCCACCCATGCCAAGTTAGAAGCAAAGCTAATGCATGTGGTTTGGGTTGGGTTTACTTGTGGGGGGAGGCGGAAATAGGTTGCTTTCTCTCTGTTGGCCTTAGTCTTCAAATGACAACAGCAGACCCCAGCTTTCCACCCCACCTCCAACCCCCCTTTGAAATGAAGTTAATTTATTGCTTATGGAAGTGAGTAAATAACATTGAAACTGGAATAGCAGAGACAGGTCACATGCAAGCTCCATGCACGCAACCAGCCAATGCAGCTTCATCTTCACCTGGGGATCCCAGTTCCCAGCTCCACATAGCTCTGCTAATGCACCACATAGCTGCATGCCCAACACTATGACAGTCCCGGACATGCACCTAGACCTGTCAAGATGCCTCTAGCCTGGCCTGCAGCACTGCCTCCTTTTCCAGGGATCTGGCCTCCTATACAGCTCTGCCAGTGTTCTTCACTCCTAACCCCATCCTCCTGCTCTTCCAGTCTCCTCCCACCCACTCCCAGCTGCATCCTCTGCTATTTCAGTGCTAGGACCATGCACAGGTCTGCTAACCCACCCGCAGGTGTTTCTATCTTCCTGGTACCTCTTCATCCTGTCCGTTCTGACCTGCTGCCCCTGCCGTTATTTCCAAGCCGGGATCCTTTTTTAAGCAGATACTATCACAAGGCCAAACTGCATGTTGAGGATTAAAGACTGGGATGAGAACACAAGCCCGTTTTTATTTGAGGCCTAAAAAAGAAAATCAGGATTTGAATGGCAGCATCTGGAGGTGACAAGACAGCATGTTACCACACTGCATTACCCAGCCTAAGCAGGAGCGGTCTCTGATGAGAGCTTTTCTTTTAATGGTGGGGATTTAAAAACCTGACAAACAAGACAAATCGGTTTTGTGGCGTGATTTTGCCAAACTCCAGACAATGCTAGTGCCATTTGTTTGACCAGGCTTGGGAGCGAAACTATTTAACATGTTTTGAATAAAAATAACCATCCAGCATGTCACTGTTTTTGAGAATGTGTACATGTGCGCAGGGTGTAACCTTCAAGATAAACGACAAGAATTGGGGGAGGGGGGGCAGCCCCTCCCATCAGGTACTCACAAACTGCCTCCTGAGCTTGGTTTTGACACGATCAGCCTTTGTCTCCGACTGGTGGAGAGAGTAGCTGAGGGAGCTCAGATGGTTATCCATAGACAGGCTTTTCCTCATGTAGAAAGAGCGTGTCCGGAAGTGGCTGAATGGGGCCTCATCCATGGCAGTGCAGAGCTGGGGCCGGGCAGCGGTATCCCTGGGAGGCTCCACACAATCGTCTTCCAGCTGCCAGGCCTCTCCTGTAGGAAGGGAGACAGAAATCCAGCATTAGAAGGGGGCAGGAAGCTGTAAGGCGTGGAGCTCAGTTCCCTTCACAGCTAATTCTCTCCCTTCCTCACGAAAGTGCTGTAAAAGACTGCAAGATTTGAGGGCAAGGGCAGAGCGCAGATGGGGCACTCATTGGGTTGGGATGGAACCTCAGGACCACGGCTGATCCAGTGGGAGGCTTTAAGAGTAAGACAAAGTTAGTAATCATTCTAAATACACCCAACCTTATGGACTTCGGGTGAAATCCAGCCCAGTACGGAAGAGCCCAGTACAGAGGAACTCTCTGCTTATGTCCCGCTCAGGGTAAGGGGTGCATGGGCCTTGCCTTGGCGCGCCGTACAGGGTGAATCTCCCCCTATGTCATTTGTTGCTGCACGTCAGGTGACCAGCTCCCCATAAATCAGAAGCGTTCCGTGTATGGTGCTTTGGAGGAAGCCACTCGCTTTCAGCCACCAAGGCACCAGACCAAAAAAAAAAAAAAAGCCACTGCCAAATCAGAGATATTAAAAACAGGCCATTCTACCCACCCCACAGACAGTGAAGGACTGTTCCCTACAGCATGTTTACTAGGGCTTTGTGCACTGTATTCCCTAACAAAAGGAGCGGAGGTATGGTCTTGTACTTAAAGCACTAGACTGGGACTTGAGAGACCTGGCTCTGACTGTGACACCTTGGGCAAGTCATTTAGCCTCTGTATGCCTCAGGTAATACCGTATTAGAGAGAGAAGGTGGGTGACGTAAAAGCTTCTAGTGGACCAACTTCTGTTGGTGAGAGAGAGAAGTTTTTGAGCCAAGATACTCCAACCATCACAGCAAAACGCAAGGTGGAACAGATTGTTTAGCATAAGTAGTTAGCACATATTGTAAGGGACAACTGAAGGTCTGTTAACACCTCTGCAGTCCATAGCCCAAAAAGAGGGGGTTAGTGGGTTACAGATTGTTGTAATAAGCCAGAAATCCAGTGTCTCTTTCAGTCCATGATTTTTAGTGTCTAGCACAGTAATGAATTTAACTATTTAAAATTAAACAATGTGGTCCACCTTGCATTTTGCTGTGATGCTGGGAGCACATTTCCCAGACCTGAATAAGAGCTTGGTATGGCTGGAAAGCTCATAAAAGATGGGACATGGTAAAAAAAGAGAGAGCCTCTCATAGAGAAAAACAAATTTGAAAAACAAAAAAGAGTAGATACTTTTTAATAGGCTTGTCTATTTCAGTGCAACAAAAAAGGAAGTATCGAAACATGCTGTTAAATGCCTTTATATCACCGTTCTGTTACGCTGTAAGCAGTTTGGCTATCACATGTATTTTCTTGCCAAATTTGTCTTTTTACATTTGGCAAACAGTGATTTTTCTCTGCTTCCCATCCCCCCTGTTTTTCCCAACCCAAGCCATAATCATTTACTTCTTAATAATAATTAAAAAATAAAACTTGCTCAATTCCAATAAAAATGAAGTTGTCAATTATTAGGCATTAAATATAAACAGGAGTTTTGCAGAATTCTTCTCCATCAGAAATTCTCTCCTCCTGTTAGTCATCCCTATTGCAAAGATCGTTCGTATTCCCCCTTTTGGAGACTCCAAAGCCTTAGACCAACAGTGCTCTTGAGCTTATAAAGGTCAGACATAAGGGCAAATTGCTTACAATTCTACCAGAAGATGAGACCCTGGGGTGAAAACAAGCCACAAAACAGCAACAAAGTGGACTGTTGTTTACACAGGTATTTCTCCCCTTGGCCTTTGCTGCATGCCTGTGTAAGGGACAGCAGGCAGCTGCATGTCTCAGAGCAGCCTTGGGATGGAGTTTTATATGAAGCTAGCAGCATGAGAGAGAGGATATGCTGTCTAAAATCCATTGCTGCCCAAACTGTGTCCAGCTATCCTGGCGTCTATTGTAACAACCAAGCCTGTTCCCTAAGCCCCTAGTTTTGTTTAAAGCAGAAAGAGAGCGCTCACTGTGCAGAGTCCTCCCACTGAATTAGAGCACACAACCAGAAACTCAACTCGAAGAAGGGATGTTTGTGGGGGGAGGGGAGGTTAAAATATTAACAATGAAACAAGCTGAAAAGCAATACATTCCATTTTTACCCCCATTTTAAATTTAATAAGCTACTGCTGCTCCTCTCCAAATGTCAACTCATACAACACAGGAACTTCTGTTTGAAAGCTGTGATTATTCAAAGCATAAACACATCAATCCAAGCCCAGATTCAGACTGCCACTGTATGATAATATTGTTCTGGGAGAGAAGCAGGAAATGGCATGACAAAACACCAAGCTGAGGATGCAAAAAAGAAAAGCCTCCTTTTTTAAGGCAGACCCCAACAATTTCAACTTACCACTCGAGCCATGCACAGAAAGGAGAGCTAGCCTGGGTCTCCTTGCATGGCTACCTGTCCTTTTCAAACACATATGGGGAGGCCAGGCGAGCGGTATGACAAGTGGCATACTGCTGTCAGGCACACTCCGCACTCCTCTCCACACCTCCGCTAATGAATCACTCGTCACCTGCAGCTCCCTTTTAGCCAAGTTCTGTGCCCCTAAAGTAAGCTTGCAGCACACCCTGCTATTCAATTCCTTTGCCCTCAATGCAGCTTTACCCTGACTGCTGGTGCCTGCTGCTTCAGAATACTTCAATTTAAAGTGATTGAATCTGGTTACCTACAACCTTTGTTAATTTCAGGGAATCTAACTGCTGTAAAGAGGAAACGGGATGATTGCAAAAAAATGGGGCACCAAGATCCTCTGAAATTTGTCTATTTTGGAGAAACTCCTCTGTTCTCATGTTCCAAAGAGCAGGGAAATGGGATTAAATGACATGGATTTACCGAGCCTGATTTTGGGTTAATTTACACCAGTTTTAGATAGTTTTTTCTCCACTTGGCCTTTGCTGCATGCCCTGTGTAAGGGACAGCAGGCATCCTAGAGCAGCCTTGGGATGGATTTGCAACTTCCCTCCCTGTTCCCCTCATTCTCCTGGCGGAAGTGATCTGTGTTACCATTTTATGGAGTAAAGATTATTTCCCACCTAGCCAAGGTTCCACCACTCAGAGGCACATACACCAGGCATACAGCCCTTCCTCTCATCCTACCCTTCAGCCAAGATGTGGACACACAGGGATTGGGTGGGGAAGGTCTTACTCTGCTGTCCCCATTGAGCTCAATCATGTGGAGGGCAGGAGGGGCTGATGGCCCCAAGTATGATCCCATCTGAGACTGTAGGTCAGAGGTGGGCAAACTATGGCCCATGGGCCACATCCAGCCTGTGGGACCGTCCTGCCCAGCCCTTGAGCTCCCGGCTGGGGAGGCTAGTTCCCGGCCCTTCTGCTGCTGTTCCCCCTCCCCTGCAGCCTCAGCTCGCTGCGCCGCCCGCGCTCTGGCCCGTCGCTCCTGCCGGGCAGCACGGCGGCGTGGCTGGCTCTGGCTGCTCTGAGCGGTATGGTAAGGGGGCAGGGTGCGGGGGGGCATTGGATAGGCATGGGAGTCCCAGGGGGCCTGTCAGGGGGTGGGGGTGTGGATAGGGGTCAGGGCAGTCGGGGGCAGGGAGGGTCGAATAGAGGGTGGGGTCCCGGGCGGCGGGTCCCGGGAAGGAGCAGTCAAGGGACAAGGAGCAGGGGGGTTGGATGAGTCGGCGGTTCTGAGGGGGGCAGTCAGGGAGCAGGAAGTGGGAGGGGGCGGATAGGGGGCAGGGGCCAGGCTGTTTGGGGAGGCACGGCCCTCCATACAGTTTCGCAACCCAGATGAGGCCCTCAGGCCAAAAATTTTGCCCACCCCTGCTCTAGGTACACGCTAGAGCAGCTAGCCCCTCCCACCGCTCACCCCACCGCAGCTGCACTTTTATTTATAGTTTGTACAGTTACTGTGCTGGAAACAATACCTCCAGCTCCAGTGTAGACAGACCCTGAGGCACCAAAGTACATGGACAGGTTCTCAATAGAGCTCAGCACAATGTGAGCCCAGCGTGGAATGGGGGGAGGCAGGGAAAGAGCTAACAAATGGCTACAGCCCCCTCCCAATGTAAGGCAGGGGGAACTGTAGAGCTTGGAAGCATAAATCCCTCTTGATGTAGGACAGAGGGACTTGGCAGAGGGGTTAGACATACAACATGGAAACAGATGTTTCTGGTGCAGGACAGAGCTGACAGGGTTTAGGGACAGTCCCCTCCCATGGCAGAACCAAGGAAAGACAAGACCAAAATCAATTTCCCTCCAAAGACACAGAGACAAGAAGTAAGGACAACGAAGCCATGGTAGGCCCAAGAGAAAGGAGACTCATTCCCCAGAGACAAGCAGGCTACTGGGAGTGTGAAATCTCACAGAGTGCTACAGAATGTGATGCCAGGAGTATAATCTTTTGGACTAAACTGGAGTTACCACGACCCCCTGTTCTAACAACAACTGTTTGCCCATGTCTGCATCCTGCTATATTCCAGTCCTCATGGCCATGAGGAATTTCCCAGCTAGCCCAATAGCCGGGGAGAGCACAGCTCTATCAAGGGTTCCACGGATAGACAGTGCCTGTCACAGCTCTCTCTCGCTCCCCTAGACAATGTCTCATTGGATGAAACTTTACAAATTAATGGAAAGGAAATTGAACAAAACTGGATCCCTACAAAGTCCAATGCTGGCTTGGCAGGAAAGTCAGCTGCCACCCAGGCCACATTTAAACAGGAAGTTGCTTTTCACCAACAAGAAGGCTCACTTGCCATTTCTCTGCATTGAGACAATTCTGCAGATCTGTCTGGCCTGCAGTCTTGGGTTAACTTGTTCACTTTTTGGTGGAACAAGGTGCCCTACTCCATTTTCCCTCCTTGAGGCCCTCTGCAGGGCACCAACTGTCTCCAGCCAAGACTGTCCAAGACCTCCCATGGAGCCAGACATCACTCCCACAGAGCTCTCGGCATGTCCTGGGCACGTCCCCTCCTTCAGCCCAGACACTCGCTCCAAAAGCTGGAATCACTGGCAGTTTGAGAGTGAAGGGCTGAGGAATACACTGGCTGGCCAAAGAAGGATGGAGCATCCTCTTGGATTAGGAAGTGATACTGTCCTGCCATCTCTCTGGGAGATTCTTCCCAGCCAATGAGAACTAGGGGCTTCCTGACAAGCCAGCCCACCAGACTGATTTTTTGCATGCTGTGAGACGCTTCTGGTGCCTGCTTCAGCAAGCCAGTTATCTGGGGCAAGTCTTTTCTAGGCAACTTCAAACTGATTGGCTGATAACACAAGCAAGACAAAATGGTCTAAATCATTAAAGCTGGTAGTGTTAGGCGGAGAGTCAGAGCTCTTGAGCTCTTTTCCCATTTCTGGAGATGATGCAGTGCGATCTTGGACAGAACACTTAAAGCTCTCAATGTGTCATTTTCCCCATCTATAAAAAGATAAAACTAGCCTACCTACAGGAGTGCTTTACTGTGAGGTTCAGTTCAGTGCATTAAAGTTTGCAGAGCGCTCTGATATCAGTGGATAAAAGGAGCTCTAAGGGCTAATTTATTAACTGTTAACCTTGCCAAATAGCAATTCAGGCTGGAGTTGGCTCCAGATTAGCGTACCAAGAATCCAGTCACCACAAAGGGAAGTTTCTCTTTTTTTTTTCCCCCCGTCCATCACTATTGTACCTTTCTGGGCTCAATGGCTACCTAATTAGCCATTTCCCACTGGGTGCCACAAAGGCAAAAAAGCAATCTGACCAGAATACTACAGCTCTCAATACATTGACTAAAGGGATTTGCTATAGAATATCTCTGTTCTATTTTATATGAAGTATGAAAGCCCATGCCATCACCAGAGGAACTGAGCACCTTCCAACAGTTCATACAGTGACCTGACTAACCTTTGTCCTGTACGGTACGTCCTCTCTTATGCCTTCCTCAGGGTAGCAATACCATGTGCAGTGGAGTGTTTGTTTTGGTAGGGTTTGGTTTGGGGCTGTTTTTTTAATGTCCCTGCTGCTCTGTGTTTATGTCAGTGAAGGCAGGTGGAAGAAGTGCACCTGGCAGTTTGAGAAGAAGGTGGTGAGGTTTGTGATGGTCGTTCATGCCTGAGTTTGTTCCACGGCCTCAGACTGGCTTCCAAGAAAGCTCCAGCAGCTTTATTTTGTGTAGAAAGTTCCACTGGACCTGAGGTGAAGCTGTCAGCCACGGTCCTCACACTGGAGTTTTAGAGGATGTTTTACATAGATGGTCTTTGAAGATAAAATCTCTCTTGTGCACAAATGACTCCTGCTAGATGCTTCACTGCCCAACAAAGACTGTTTATCCAGCTAAACCACAAGAAGTCTGTGCATGTGAACGAATGCCAGTTGGTGACTGATGAAGTCCTGAGGACTAGCAGAGCATAGCCAAACACTCTCAATTCCAGTCTGTTTTTAGCTATTTTATTTTCCACCTAGGGGCACTGACCTCACGAGGATCATTCCCCATCATCAACCCTTAGCTGAAGAGAGGGCAGCCTATGCCCTCTCCCAGGTCTTTGTCCAGGCACCACCATCCCAGAGAGAACGTACAGATTTGAGGGCCTCAGAGGAAGACGCGGGTGCTCATGACAGAAGTCAGTATGGGAGGGCAGTCTAAACATGGACATTGATATCATGAGCCATTGAGCCCCAGTTCCTATATACTCAGGAGAACCAGTCCAAGGGAATGGTGCCATTTATGAGCTTCTGTTTGCACACAACAATCTAGGGAATTAGCAATGCCAGTGAGAGAAACACAGAGTTCAGCGCACAAAAACTGAACCAGAGTTTGAGGAAAGATTCCATTGTCAGTTTGCAGAGGTCTGGCAGTGGGAATTATACATTTTAGAAATGTAAGCATGCTGTGGGAGGGAACAGTTTTCTCTGGGTTGCATTTAGTGCTGGACTGGCAACACTGGAAAAGCAAAGGCCCTGTCTACAATAAAGTTTTTATCAAATTCTCCCACCATTGTTGTTGCCGCTGTGCAACTCCACCAGCATTAGCAATGGTGGGAGCACTAATATACACTAACTATCACTAAGCCTGCAGGGTCTGAGCCGGGTTAGACAATACAGTGGCCACTGCATTTTAGGGCTCTCACCGCTGCTAGCAGGTGGAGCTGTAGCAGGATTAGGTCAATGGTGGGAGAATGTGGCAAAATTCTCAGGATAGACAAAGGCCAAGGTGCATTCCAAACCTGGCAGATGTTTGCAACAGCAAATTCCGTAGTGCCATCTCAGCCTAGGATTGATGGGAGAGACTTGTTTCTCTGCCAAGGCTGCTGCCGAAGACGCTAATTAGTTCCAGCCACAGTGATGTTTGTTATGCTATAGACATTTAGTCCACTATGAATGGGACTGCCACCACATTTCATTTTGCAAGGCCAAAGACTCATCAGATGGTGGTGACTTTTGCTTTGGTCCCTTCTGACCCAGGCTGTAGCTGATGCAGTGACCCAGAGGCAAAAGGCTCTGTATGCCCCATTACTAAATCACTGAGCCTCTCATTTGGTTTTCAGACTTTTCAGTGCATTTCTACCACCAACATGCTAAGGGGAGGGGAAGTTGTCTGAATAGGTTGAAAGGAACGCTAAGGAATGGACAAAGCAACAAGGGTGACTATGATTTTTAGTGTGATAAAACCCATGGTGGCTGGTTTCTTAAAAAGGCTTATTTGGAAGGGTTTTGGGAAGAATGTTTGTTAGGATTTTAAAAACCTCCTCAAGACAGAAAACATGCAAACACAAGAAATGCAGACCCACCAAAGTGTACTGAAACTCACCAGCAGAGGGCACTGTGCACCCTTTCTGACAGTCTGAGGCAGAGTGGTTCTTGTACTGCTTCTGCTCCGGCATCTCCTCCCTGTACAATTTTGAATCCAAGAGAGGAACCCTGCTGAGGACAGGGGACTGAGGAATGCTGGGAAGGGTCCTTGACTTTCCCAGGAGAGGCCTCTGCAGTTTTCTATCCAGCGATCTAAAAAACAAAAACAAACTAGGAAACAAAATCCACGTGTACGGACTTTTCAGCACGTGAGTGGAGCAACGTCACATCTCAGTCGGATACTCCAGTGCAACCATTAGTGCCACTGGAACTGACAATCACCAGGTGTGTTTGTTCCTCCCCATTCAGCTCCGCAACCCAAGGATGTCACTAATATCTTAGCCAAGTATCTTCCTCTTCCTCTCCCTATCAGTGGGTTTTAATTAAAGGCTATAACTTGGGATGTAAATCACAATTAACGTTAAGGAAAATAGTGGTTATAAATTCTAGCACATACCACCACCACACACACTTCAATTTACAGGATAATCAAAACTAACCAAATACATAAACAAACATAAACAACATAAACTGGGATTAGAGATGTGTGAACTGGTTTGGGGCAAAGGACTCATCCAAAACCAGCTTCTGAAATCTCAGAGAGACCCCAAAAAATTTTGGAGGCTGAAAAAATTGGGGAGGAGAGATGGGAACGTATGGTTTGTTTTAACCATCTCCCCCCACATCTCTACATTTCCTTGTTTCATCCAATAGCAAACATCTCACGGGATAGTGTTCTTGCAGTGTTCCTAGCCCAATCAATACCAAGACACCGCAGAAATCTCACTGAAAGACTCTAGTCCCAACCCTTCCCCCCTCATCCCTACCCCGAAAAGACCATAGAATTTTGGATGGATTTCAGATGAGCATCCACATTTGTACATTCTTACTCAGACAAAAGCTCAAGACCCACAGAGGTTTGCCCCTCACTGCTATATACATTTTTTTTTCCTTTTTGCAAATGCGACTGCAGTCCCTGATTTGTGCTGGCGTTAGATGTAATTTATGGGCAAACACCACCACCATGGCCAGAGGGGAGCTGCAAAATGCTACATTAAATTCTGCAGGATATTAATTTATCAGGCACTGGGAGCAGAGTACCAGGCATAGGTAGCACTGAGCCTGGTCTGGAGTCAAGAGAAGTCTTTCCATTGACTTCTGTGGGCTTAGAATCAGCCCCTAGTGTACAAGTCTTTTCCCGGAGAGGTCAGAGTGCAAATGTGGCTTAGGACAGAAGTGAAATTAATTCCATCTGCATGTAGTTCACAGTGCGTGTTTGTCTATTTTACAAAACCACCACTGGCGACTTTGCAATGGAGATGCCGCTAAATGCAGAGCACAGCTGAGTTTTGTACAGCAGCAGCCTGCCTGTTCTAAACTGCATCTTTGACACTTTGCTCACCTTCACACTTAAACGTAACACATTCAAAAAGTCAGAATGTTAATTCTACGTTTTCTTTCTTGAAACACCTCTCTCTGTAACACACTTTGCCGATACAAAAGGTTTGCAGATTACATACTGCTCTGCTAAATGAAGAGGTTCTGTCCTGGTATTTTAGATTTTAAAACATTCAATAGTTTTGCATTTACATCTCAGCACTTTTAAATGCACCAGTCTGTGGCTTGGGATTCAACCCCAGAGAGATGTTAGTGTTTGAGATCTCACAGCTAGGTGTGCCCATAACACCACCAGGAGATGAATTGCACTTTGGGTGGAGGAGAGAGAATTCTCACTCTGGAGGAGCAATTTTTCATGTGCCCAGTTGAGGGCAATGAGTTATTCAGAAGGAAATGATGAACAAAGGTTATATTCAGCAACCAGGGACTTATTTTTGTTTTAAATCTGGACAACAAAACTAAATTCCAAGGAATACCCTGCTTTGTGGACTCACCATCCCCCATACAGCTCTGCCAGCCTTACTAATAACTGTCAATTAACAGTGCTTAGTACTAGGAAATCACAGCTATGTAAAACAGGCTAGGATGCTGAAGGTTATCAGCCATGCCACATCCCATTAGTGCAGATGGCTGATGAGGGTGCAAACTGCAAGTAGACAAGCCAGAGTCAACTCTATTACAGCCTACAAATAGCTGCTGTTTGGCTTTTTGGTTGAGGGAAGAGTGTACAACCAAGGTTTGACAAGAGTGGAAAAATCCTTCTGCCTGCAGGTGGGGAATTAGCCAGGAGACCAATGACAACAGCATCAATTCCAGCCACTGAACAGCTGAACAAGTGTAAGATGCAGCACACAGGGAGCCATTGAAGGGCTGAAGGAATGGACCACAAGCTACGAAGGGGAGCAGGAGTAGCTTAGGAGCCCTCTAGCGCTATATGGTGAGAACCCCGCCGAGCGGAGAGGAGGGAGGACAGCTGAGCCTCCTCCCCACAGCAACAATTCCATTCCATTCTCCCAGGCCAGTGTTCCCCCCCGCTACACACAGCCAAATTCCATGGCCTTTCTGTTTAGGATCAGGGAGTATAGAACGGTAACGACACGGATGTAGACAAAAAGCTCTCTGGAATCACAATTACAGGACTGTCATGGGCGCTGCATAACATGCAGTGCTCCTGTCACAGCATTCCATCAAGGCAATCTCCTGAATCCCATCCTGTCACCCCTCAAGAACTAAATACTGGTCCTACCCTGAAAAACAACTATCTAACAAAGGCCACCGGATCTGCTCCCTGTATGTACTCAGGGTTAGGGCAAAACACAAGTCATACCTCAGGCTAACGCTACAGTGAACACAAGCCCTTAATCAAAAGAAAGAAACTCTGTCCATAGAGGACAATTGACATGTGTGCCCTGCACTGAATCCAGCAAGGGCAGAATGTATCACCAATAATGCACACGAGCAGGGAAGGATGCAGCTGGAGCCCCCAATTCCAAGGTGAGTTTGCAGGGTTTAGGGTGTGCCTACACTGCAATCGAGAAGCGTGACTGCAGTGCATTGCTACAGTGTACTCCTAGCTAGCTCAATGCTAGTTCGGTATGTCTACATATGCTACAATCATACTTCACAGCTGCTGTGTAGACATACACTGCATTTTAGGCAAACCGGGCCAGACGGTCAGCTGGTGTAATTTTGTGCATGCAAGTCAAAAGAACTCTTCTAAATTTACATACGTGGCGGATCTGATTCACAATCCTTTTACTTGTAAAGAATCTGACCTGGAAGGTGAAACGGAATGATCACCAAACTGCACACTGCCATGTACAGAATAGCACTGCACTTTTAGTACCTCCATGTCACAGAGACGCAGCTTCAGCAACTGACAGCAGCACTGGGGATCTCCAGAAATCCAGCACTACATCTGGACAGCAGCCCCCGGGACCTCAGGGTAACAGATAATGCAGAATTTGTTCTAGGGACCACCCTGGGAGACCTCTGGATTTGGGGAATTTTAGTAGTCAGTGTGTCTACAAACTGTACATTTTAAATAATTCACTGCACATTCTGTAGGCTCCACCAGAGTCTGGGCATCCCCAGTGGATGACTTTTTCCAGCAACTGCACAATCCCTTTGCTATAAAGCAAAGGAACCAAATGGAAGAAAGTGGGAGGGGAGAAAAGAAGAGAATGTTAATGTTAGCTAAAAGAAGGTTGGGCCAGATCCGGAGAGATGCTGAGTCCCTCCTTATAAGGTGCTGAATGCTCCTCCACTTCCCTTGATGTCAATGGGAGCTTAGCTCAGTCAGCACTTTGCAGAATTAGCTCCATCCTTTGCACGCACACATCTCTCCATGGAAAATGCCTTCCTGCTAACTCAAGCTTCTGGTTTTGGACTCATCTTGCACTAAAGCCACTGTGCAAAGGTAAAGAGAGAGAAAAAACCAAAACCTCCCTGTTACCCTGGGAAAAATCAGTTCAGCAATTTTGCAAATCTGTTGGAGGAGAAGCATTTGAAATTGTCAGGAGATGAGCCAGATCAGGTTTTAGTCTAGCCTGTGAAATTGTATGCCCCAGAAAGGAGAGTTCAGTTTGTCTAAATTTGCATTTGGACCTATTGAGCTTGAGGCCTGCTTTGCTGATGCAGTTTAGTACAGACTGCAGGTTACTGTCATGCTCCTCGGAAGTATTTCCAAACACGATATTATCATCCAAATAGCACTGAACTCCATGTTGATTCTTCAAAATCAATGACATCATTTTTTGAAAGGCACTTGGGGCTGATGCGAGACCCTATGGAACACATTTAAAATGGAATAGTCCCTCATGTGTAATAAATGCTGTGAGGTCTCTGCTATCTTCATGCAACATAACCTGGTGGTATGCGCTCTGCAAATCAAGAGTAGAAAACATCTCTGCTCCACGGAGTTCTGCAAATACTTCTTCTAAGTGAGGAAGAGGATGGCCGTCAATCACAATAGCTTTATTTGGCTCCCTTAAGTCCACACAAAGGTGAATGTCTCCACCCTTCTTCTGCATCACTACTATAGGTGAAACCCATTCCGAGGAGTTAATCTCTTCAATAATGTCCTCTTGAACAAGTTTTCTAAGTTCCTCTAAAACAGCTTCCCTGACTGAAAATGGTAAGCGCCGTAATTTCTGTCATACAGGCATCAATCACATTATTCCACATTTTAACTTTATGCAGAAACCCATAAGCACAGCCGAGTTTCTCCTCAACCTGGTGTTGCGTCCCAGCTGAAACTGGTGTGTGTACCGCATGAGTGCTTTGCTGAGGAAGATCAATTCGTTCATTAACTACCCTGAGATTTAAAGCAGCCAATAAATCTCTGACAAGGATAGGAGTGCCTTTGTGGACAATGTAGAACTCTGCAGTTACACAGCAATCACCAAAAGTAACTATTGCTGGCAGGCAGCCACATACTGGAATATGGTTTTTCAAATAGCACACCAAGTGAAGCTTGGGTTCAGTAAGAGGCACATCTTTAAAGTAATGCAAATAGATGGAATCAGGTAGTATAGAAACTGCTGAACCAGTGTCCAACATTAGCTGAATAGAGTGTGATTTGCCTGAGGGTATGGCAGAAACATTTACCGTGCACTTTATTCGTTCTGGAATATATGCAGCAGTGATTTTGTCCACGCTCAGCACAGTAACATCTGGTATTGTAACTGCATGCACCTGTTGATTGAACTGGCTGCTGCGACATACTTTAGCAAAATGCCCAATCTTTTTGCAATGATTGCACTGAGCTACTTTTACTTGTGTAGCTTGCAAGGTGTTGTAGGGATCCACAGCAAAAAGCATGCTTTTACTGTATTTGGAATTTGCTGATTTGGTGGTTTTTCATTAGTTTTCCTCTTGTAATTGTTTGTCTGCAGCAATAGTGAACTTTTCTGCAAAGGAGTCACAGCCTGGATGTGCCTCCTGTATCCATGCTCATTATTTTGGATTCATCTGTAGCTGACTCAATATGGGTAGCAATGATTATTGCTTTTTCTAGTGTAAGTTGTGGTTCTAGAAGTAAACATTCTCTTACATGAAGCATGGTTTCCTCAATGAGCTGGTCTCCAATCATCTCATCTGCCATATTCCCAAACTCACAAGTTACAATCAGACTCCTCAGGGAAGCAATATACTGCATTATAGTCTCTCCTGGTTTCTGCTCACGCTGGTGAAATCTGTAGCGATTAGCTACTACATTCACTTTTGGTACAAAAAAGTTCTTTAATGCAGTGAGTGCAGTCTCATATTTATCATCTGCAAGGGGAAAAGTGTAAAATATATGCTCCCCTTCTGCTCCAAGGCAGTGGATTAGTAGAGCACGCTTTCTTACTTCAGAAATCTCTGTAGCACTGATTGCAAGCAGGTAAGTCTCAAACATATGGATCCAGGCAGTAAAAGCAATTGGAGGCTCAACTCGGCTTTGTAGAAAGGGTGCAGGTGGGTTCAGAGGCAAAAGATCCATCCTCGTCACCAAAATGTTGTAGTAGCCAGGCAAGGTACTAAGAAACTTCAACAGGACTTTATTTTTTAAAGTGGAAACCTCTTTACCAAGCTGCTGCTGCACCGTCAGTAGCTCTCCCTCAGCCTCTTCAACTCCTCCCCCCTCCTTCCTGTTTCCTGTCCTTTCAGACTCCCAACAGCCAGTGCTCCCAATTCTAATAATTACAAGCAACATCTAAACACCACACAATTCTAGTATTACAGACAGCCACCATCGAGCTACCAGATTAACAGCCCAGAGGCTGGCATACACTCGACTTTGACACTCAGACAGAACTGTGTTTCCTTTCTTCGCCAGGCCCTGCTGCGTCTTGATGCATCCTTCCTGCGCTGGCTGCCTGGACAAAGGAGATAACCTTGCAGAGCTGCTGGGACAAAGCAACAAGCTTCAGAGTGCTCACAATACGGAGCACCTGGCAAACCTCTGCACTTGGCCACATCAGTGGCTGCTCCTCACTCGGCTGGGTCGTTTTCCGCCTCAGCAGGCACTTTGTTTTTAAGTCGCAGTGACAGTAAAGTCTCTTTAAACGTTAACAGATGAGCTGAACGAAGTGCAGGATTCCAGTTCACAACACTAATTGGTTTAAAAACTGCTCCTCCCGACTCTCTCTCCAGACTGGTGCAGCTTCCAACCCACCAGGCCAGCTTCCTGCAGGAGCAGTGCCAACCACAAGCAAGCGGAGTCATTCCTGTTCCACTCTGGAGCTAGGTTAATTCTTTAATTCATGTAGGACACTGAACAACAACGAGGAGACAATACTACGTGTTAGCACCATGTGCTCAGTGCTGCACGAGGCACAATGGGCTCTGCCCTGAGGAGCTTACAGGACAGATGCCGATGAGATGAGGTTCACTAGGAGAGTACCAAGTGTTTGCTGCCCACTGCCGGAAGCTCCACTGCCTTGTCACACCCCCTCCTAAGAAGATGCCCTGCTGGAAGGAAAGAGCAGCAAGAGCTGGTCCTCCAGCACTGAGAAGAGCAGAGAGCCAGCGGAGGCCAATCAGAGCCAAGGCCATATACAAACGGCTGGTTGCTTTTACTAGGGGCCAGTTCTGCATGACACCAAAACAGTCAAGGGTTCTCTTTCTACCTTAACCAAACCTGCCCAGTCAGGGCCCTAACCTTGGCAACACTGCCCTTGGATCTTTGCGAAGGACTAGTGTTTCTACTATGGACTTTAATGCCAGGTGGCTATTTTTGAGTTAAGATTTAATTTGTTTTCTGTTACCCCTGGAAGAGGACTTGACTGAGAGCATGGCCAGAGGGCTAAGCCATGGAGGTAGAAGACCACTGTGGAACCAAGAAACGAGAGAGGAAAAGTCCCTGCATTGCTGTGCCCTGAGATGAGGGGGTGCTCTGGTGACCACCACCTGACTGTGGAGATCTGTTCGTCCCTTCCCCCCACCCAGTGTAGCACTGGGATGAAGGAGTCATGCGACTGCCCCAGGAGAGTGATTGTGGGCCTCATGGGGGAAAAAGTGAGGGTGTGTCCACACTGCGTATCGGTGCTAGCTCTGATCTAGCTAGCTCAAATATCGAGAGGAGCAGAGCCACCGCAGCACAGGCTACACAAACCCACCTAGCACTCTGGGTATGTACTCAAGAAGCTAGCCTGTGCTGCCACAGCTTCGCGGCTACTGTCAGCCAAGTTCGCTACATCAAAGGAGCTCAGGTCAGTCCTCAGGGGGTGCAGTCACACCCCTGGGGCCTGGCACACAGGACCTGGGAGAACATTCCTTGAGAGAGGGCAATAGGGACCGAAGCATGAAGAGAAATGCAGCAGAAGGAACTGAAGGGGGAAATGAAACACGGGCAGAGTAAAGGGATGGGAAATACTAACAACAAGATCTGAAATACAAGCCAGAGAAATGGTGCAGGGCTCTGGGATGGGGAGAGAAATTCAAGTGAGACACAGGGCAAGGGGGCCCAGGAGGCTATGGAAGGATTCAGAGATTAGGGACCTGGTCTGATAAAAACAGAGGCTGGGGTTTTCAAAGGAGTCGAAGGGAGCTGAGTGTCCAATTTTCACTGAATGTCGATCGGATTTGAACACCTAACTCTCTTAAATTCCTTTGAAAATTCCAGCCATATGCTTATTCTGTGGACACAAACTCATAGGTGCTAGTATTTTTCTCCACATAGTCATTGTATATGTATAAAGTGCAAGGCAGGTGGGGGTGGGGAAGAACCTCAGAACACTAATTCAGGTCTTCTCTCACCACTGGCCTGAACCAATCCCCAAAAGCATATTTATTCACAGTGGCCAGTCACATGCAAGACTGTCCAATATTTTCCTAAACACCCAGACAACAAACTAATGCTCCAGAGCACTGAACAGTTGACTTCCTCATTCCTGTGGGATAAAGAATCCATTTCTCATCCTGGCAAGCCAGGAAATATCGGATCTTAAAATCGCATTATTCTGATTACAAACGTAAGTGCTAAGAAGCATTGTAAAAATATAACAAGTCACATGCTCAAGGTGTAATAGACCACACAGAATCACTGACAGATTGCCTAAATGCATCACAGACACTTCTTAACACACAGAATTGGGGTATTTACATGGGTCAAATTTAATGCTGTGGTTTTGATGGAAGAACTAGAGAATTAATCAAGATTTAACTACAAGTCAGTCTATTAGTTGGAGACATTATGTAGCAATTTTTTATTAAACAACAAACTCTTGGCAGTGTTTGACTCCATGTGGAGCTGGGGGAGGTGTCAGTAAATGTGTGCTGAGTAGTTTATTCTATCAGTAATGGAAAGTGAGACTACAAAATGTCAAATAATTTAAAATGTTCAGTTGTCTCCAGCATCTCAGCTTTAGGTCCTAGATTTATGTTGGTATGTTTTGCTGGAGAGAGTATGGCCCAGTGGCTGTGGCACTGGACTAGGAGTCAGGACACGCAGGTTGCTCTGTTCTCAATTCTGCCACTGACCTGCTGCATGACCTTAGCCATGTCATTTCACATCTCCAGTGCCTATGTTTCTCCACCCACCTTTTATAGGTTTTGCCTTAAAAAAAGGCTGCAAGATCTTTGGGGCTGGGACACTGTCTCCCTAAGTCCATGCTGCAAGCACAACCAGTGATTGCACCTTGAGGAGACAGACCCGAGCTGGCTTTAACCTAGCTAGCTCTGGTACTTGTAGCAGTGAAGCTGAGGAAAAGCACACTGCAGCACAGGCTAGCCCAACAAATAATCAGTCAGGGTGCCAGGTGGGTTCAGACAGCTCAGGCTGAAGTGCAAACTACCACAGCCTTACCACTCTGGTGCCCACACTAGCTAAATTAAAGCTAGCTTGTGTTTATCTACTGAGCTGCAGTCGCACCCCATAACTGCAGGATAGACAGAGGGTATGTTTGTACAATTCCTACCACATGGGGGCTCAATCCTGGTTGAGATCTCTAGGCCCAAATGAAATAGAAATAATCAGAAATAATAAAATTCCATGAGCACCCCTACCCACAATAACACTGCTACAACTGATTGCCTTGGGTTTCCTTTCTTTATCTGAGGATTAGGCTCTTTCCAGAGGGATTATAGTCCTCAATTCAATCCAATTTGGAGAGGGACATGCTGGACTTCCACTGGTGAGGGATTCTAATCATGGCCAAGAACAGCGCAGCAGTCCCCAAACCTCAGCCATTATTTATCTTCTGGATACTGTGTGAGGCAAGAAGCTGCAGCAATAGCCCTTTCTGGTATTTTTTAAATAAAAGACAATAAATCTACCCCAGGTGCAAGGAGTTCAACATGATATTTATTTTTTAATATATTTGTATATATTAAAATATACATATATATTTTAATTCAACCCAAACCTCTTTGAATGTCTTTATAAGCATCCTTTAAAATGTGGTTTAGGAGCTTAAAAAGTTGATTAAAAGATATAGCTTCGCTTACACAAGACTGGAATTTTAAATATATATATATATTCAGCTTTGATTCAAAAAAATGTGTCAAGCTATAAAAATATCTTCCCCAAGCACCGTTATGAACTAGTAAATATCATGATTTCCACCAGATGATTTATAAAAAGTTTTGCTTCCTGCCTTCTCCCCTTGATTGAAGTGCATTTCTCCAGCAGGGGCCATCTTCCTGATGTGGAAGAACAGCAAAGGGAAAACAAAATGCCACTCTGAACTGAAAAATTGTATCTCTGCTAGAAAATTGAATTTTAGCTGGAAAGGTTTAGAAATGCTTCTGGGACCCTGGGGATAAGGCATGGTATGTGCAATTTAAATCACACGGGGAACTGGAGGGAATTTGGGGGACAGAGGAGAACCTTGGCAAAAAGCTATTTCAAAAAGGAACATTTGGGGAGAGGAGTGACAGCTTCCTGCATTCTCCCCGCTGCTCCCTTTGCTCTGAGTTCGTTCACACAGCCACTGGCAACGACTGTTCTGCTAGTGTGAGGCCTCATCCCTGACATTTACTAGCAACCCAGGTCCTGCTGTGGAATTTGTGTAAGGCGTGATGCTAAGGCAAGGTGCTCCTTGGGCAGACAGGTTGTGGAGCTCTCCCCGCGCCAGCATGCAGGGAAGGGCGTGGGCCTGCAGGAGAGCATGGCACTGGTTGGTTTGGGTGGGGACTTAAAACTAAATAGGTCATAGAGCAATTTGTAAACTAGGGGTGGAGGGAAAACCAACAGGTATGGAGGAGCATGTGGTTCGGACAGAGGCATCACTTAGGGGAGGATCTATTAATGGAGATTCCCTATGTCCTAGTAAAGAGGAGAGGATGGAAGATAAAATAAGGGTAGGATCTGATGAGAAACAGTCAAATGAAAAAGAGCCCCATTCAATTCCATCACGTAATGGCAGACAGCTAAAAAGTCACAATTTTTAAAGTGCTTATATACAAATGCTAGAAGTCTAAATAATAAGGTGGGTGAACTAGAGTGCCTCACATTAAATGAGGCTATTGATATAATAGACATCAGACACACTTGGTGGAATGAGGATAATCAATGGGACACAGTAATACCAGGATACAAAATATATTGGAAGGACAGAACAGGTCGTGCTGGTGGGGGAGTAGCACTATATGTGAAAGAAAGCTTAGAATCAAATGAAGTAAAAATCTTAAATGAACCAAACTGTATCACAGAATCTCTATGGATAGTAATTCCATGCTCTAATAAGAAGAATACAGCAGGAGGGATATATTACCAACCTCCTGACCAGGATGGTGATAGTGACTGAAGTGCTCACGGAGATTAGAGAGGCTATAAAAATAAAAAACTCAATAATAGGGGATTTCAGCTATCCCCATATTGACTGGGTACGTGTCACCTCACGATGGGATGCAGAAATAAAGTTTCTTGACACCTTAAATGACTGCTTCTTGGAGCAGCTAGTCCTGGAATCCACAAGAGAAGAGGCAATTCTTGATTTAGTCCTAAGTGCAGCACAGGATCTGGTCCAAGAGGTGAATAGAGCTGGACCCCTTGGTAATAGTGACCATAATATAATTAAATTTAACATCCCTGTGGCAGGAAAAACACCACAGCAGCCCAACACTCTAGCATTTAATTTCAGAAAGGGGGACTCCATAAAAATGAGGAAGCTGGTTAAACAGAAATTAAAAGGCATAGTGCCAAAAGTGAAATCCTCACAAGCTGCATGGAAACTTTTTAAAGACACCATAATAGAGGTTCAACTTAAATATAGACCCCTAATTAAAAAACATAGTAAGAAAACCAAAAAAAGTGCCATTGTGGTTAAACAAAGTAAAAGAAGCAGTGAGAGACAAAAAGGCATCCTTTAAAAAGTGGAAGTTAAATCCTAGTGAGGAAAATAAAAAAAAAGCAAAGCATAAACTCTGGCAAATGAAGTATAAAAATATACTGAGGAAGGAAGGCCAAAAAAGAATTTGAAGAACAGTTAGCCAAAGACTCAAAAAGTAATAGCAAAAAAAAAAAAAATTTAAGTACACCAGAAGCAGGAAGCCTGCTAAACAATCAGTGGGGCCACCGGATGATCGAAATGCTAAAGGAGCACTCAAGGACAATAAGGCTATTGCGGAGAAACTAAATGACTTCTTTGCATCGGTCTTCATAGCTGAGGATGTGAAGGAAATTCCCAAACTTGAGCCATTCTTTTTAGGTGACAAATCTGAGGAACTGTTGCAGATTGAGGTGTCATTAGAGGAGGTTTGGGAATAAATTGATAAACAAAACAGCAATAAGTCACCAGGACCAGATGGTATTCACCCAAGAGTTCTGAAATTTCACATTTGAGTTCCTTCAGAACTGCTAACTGTGGTCTGTAACTTATCGTTTCAATCAGTTTCGGTACCAAATGACTGGAGGATAGCTACTGTGACACCAATTTTTAAAAAAGGCTTCTGAGGTGATCTCAGCAATTACAGGCCGGTAAGCCTGACTTCAGTACCAGGCACATTGGTGGACACTATAGTAAAGAACAGAATTGTCAGAAACACAGATGAACATAATTTGTTGGGGAGAGTCAACGTGGTTTATGTAAAGGGAAATCATGCCTCACCAATCTACTCAAAATCTCTAAGGGGGTCAACAAGCATGTGGACAAGGGGGATCCAGTGGATATAGTGTACTTAGATTTTCAGAAAGCCTTTGACAAGGTACCTCACCAAAGGCTCTTAAGCAAAGTCAGCTGTCATGGGATAAGAGAGAAGGTGCTATCATGGACTAGTAACTGGTTAAAAGATAGGAAACAAAGGGTAGGTATAAATGGTCAATTTTCAGAATGTAGAGAGGTTAATTGTGGTGTCCCCCAGGGGTCTGTTCTGGGACCAGTCCTATTCAACATATTCATAAATGATCTGGAATAAGGGGTAAACAGTGAGGTGGCAAAATTTGTAGGTGATACAAAACTACTCAAGATAGTTATGTCCCAGGCAGACTGCGAAGATCTAGAAAAGGATCTCACAAAACTTGGTTACTGGGCAACAAAATGGCGGATGAAATTCAATGTTGATAAATGCGAAAAGAAAAGGAGTACTTGTGGCACCTTAGAGACTAACCAATTTATTTGAGCATGAGCTTTCGTGAGCTACAGCTCACGAAAGCTCATGCTCAAATAAATTGGTTAGTCTCTAAGGTGCCACAAGTACTCCTTTTCTTTTTGCGAATACAGACTTACACAGCTGTTACTCTGATAAATGCAAAGTAATGCACATTGGAAAACATAATCCCAACTATACATATAAAATGATGGGGTCTAAATTAGCAGTTACCACTCAAAAAAGAGATGTTGGAGTCACTGTGGAAAACATTCACTCGATGTGCAGCGGCAGTCAAAAAAGCAGAGAGCTAGGAATCATTAAGAAAGAGATAGATAATAAGACAGAAAATATGCTATTGCCTCTATATAAATCCATGGTATGCCCACATCTTGAATACTGTGTGCAGATGTGGTCGCCCCATCTTAAAAAAACGTATATTGGAATTGGAAAAAGTTGGGGTATGGAATGGCTTCCATATGCGGAGCAATTAATAAGACTGGGACTTTTCAACTTGGAAAAGAGATGACTAAGGGGGGATATGATAGAGGGCTATAAAATCATGACTGGTGTGAAGAAAGCAAATAAGGAAGTGTTATTTACTCCTTCTCATAACACAAGAACTAGCGGTCACCAAATTAAATTAATAGGCAGCAGGTTTAAAACAAATAAAAGGAAGTATTTCTTCATACAATGCACAAGCAGCCTGTGGAACTCCTTGCCAGAGGATGTTGTGAAGGCCAAGACTATAACAGGGTTCAAAAAAGAACTAGATAAGTTCATGGAGGATAGATCCATTAATGGCTATTAGCCAGGATGGGTAGGGATGGTGTCCCTACCCTCTGTTTGCCAGAAGCTGGGAAATGGGTGGTAGGGGATGGATCACTTGATGATTACCTGTTCTGTTCATTCCCTCTGGGGTACTTGGCATTGGCCACTGTCAGAAGTCAGGATACTGGGCTAGATGGACCTTTGGTCTGACCCAGTATGGCCCTTCTTATGTTATTATGGGGAGGATGATGTGGGATGTGAAAGGTGCAGGATGTTTAGCACAATGGTGTGGTGGCTGCTACCGCTTTAGCGTCCTAAATCACATGGGAAACTTCAAACCCAGCACAGACCAGTTTGACTTTAACCCACCCACGAAAACACTGTTCCAAGCCACCTCTTTGCCAATGAACAAACTGCACCTGACATCAAACACCTCACCTTCTTTCACTTCAGCAACAGATCCTGTCTAAATGCCAAAACCATTTATAACAGACAAATGTAAGGATCAACAAAATACCAGCAGCTTCCCAGCATAGGTGAGACTGATCACCAGTCATAAGCACAGCACTCAGGGATAATACGCATATGATCGCAACATGCTGAACCCAGTGGCTATAACTTTTTGGAAGAACTTAACAAAAAGTAAAATCAAGTTAACCCTGGGAAGGACAGAAGACTTCCCCATGCACCCTACGTTCATTTCAGGTACTGGGATATGTCCCAAGATCACCTAACTGCTTCTGCAGGCACTGGAGCATTGAGGAGCCAGTAAGCAGTACTCCTCCCTCCAAATTAAGGCCCCTCCGGGGGGCTAGTGGCACCTATGCTACTGGAGACAGGACAGATGCGGAAGTAGGTTCTAGTGTTAATCCTTTGCACTTGTAGAGCAATTGAATCTTCAAAGCACTTTATAAACAAACACTAACAAGCATCACAACATCCCTGTGAGGGAGGTCTGTGTCATTACCTGAGCCATTTACAGATGGGGAAACTGAAGCAGAGATGTTAAATGACTTGTCTGAGGCCACAGAATCAGCGTCAGAATGGAATTAGAGCTGAGGAGTCCCTCCCTCCCAGACTCGCGCTCTCACCACAGACTGCAGTTCTTTTGGTCCTGATCACTTCTGGTCATTCTATATCCGATGGCACGGGCCGAGGGACGTACTGGCCACCACTTCCAGCGGCTCCCATTGGCCTGGAGCAGCGAACTGCAACCACTGGGAGCCGCGATCGGCCGAACCTGTGGACGCGGCAGGTAAACAAACTGTCACGGCCAGGCAGGGGCTTTCCCTGCACAAGCGGCAGAACAAGTTTGGGAACCACTGGGATAGAGGATTAGCTCTGGTGTCCTGCCCAAATTCAATCTGGGCAACTGCTTTCCTGCCTCTATAAATATTCTGCAGTTTCAATCACAGATATTATTTATCATTTGCCGAGCAGCATTGCTGTGCCCTGTTAAACATCTGCTAACATGGCTGCATTTCAGTATCAGAGGCAAGCGACGCATAGTGTATGTGGTATGCATATTACAGCCAGGTTTCCACGAGCACTCAGCAATCATTTAGGCACCCGAATGAAGAGAACAGGAGCTGCTGGAGGTTGAGCTCTTGTGAAAGTCTAGCTCCAGTTTGTGAAGTTTGGATAATGCTATGGGACCCTTGGTAGGAAAGCTGCCTTATGCCATCCGTGCAAGCTATACTACTGTCTGCCTCCTTCCCATTCAGAAACACCTTGTCATCATTTGGACTCCCTAGGACACCCTCAACTAGGAAAGGAAAAATGTCTTCCAGGCCCAGATCATTCTCTGCTGTTGCTCTAATACTCTCACACCTGCCAACTGGTTTGTACTGCTGAGCCAGATGCATACCTCTTCCAACGTCAGCATCATGCAGTGACCTGTGTGGCAATGATGTTGTCCAGCATCACGTGAGGCAATGTGTTTGACAGGACGGTGGGATTAGTTTGTTTCCACCTGTAATGCAGAAGCAGGTGGGCTTGCTGGGAGAAGAATGAATTGGGTGAGAGATGGGTGCTCCCAGCCTAACATTTGACTCTCATTCCTGAACAGGAAGATTGTTAAGTACAGAGCTGTAAACCACTATTAAGTAACTGAGGAAAGGATTAATACACAGAACTCAGAATCAAGCTTCCTGGATTTTAATCTAAGTTCTGCCACTGAGTCACTACTCAACCCACAGTAACATCACTTCATCTCTCTGTGCCTCAGTTTCTCCACATGTAACAATGACATAAATATACTGATGTACCTCTTGGGTGTGGATGAGAGTTTAATGTGAGTGAAACCATAACCCAACAGCGAGTGAGTGTTGCAGTTGCCTGTCTGCGCCAATCCACAGAGAATGTGAGCTGCTGCAGAGCCTTGGCACTTTAGCTCAAGCTGTAGCAGCTCTTGCTTTTCACTCTGGAGTTCTCGGGTTCAACTCCTGATGAGTCAACCAAAGTGGCAGTCATCACAAACATTTTCAGACTCTTGGATGAAACGTGCTGGTAGTGTAATGTTTTATTATCAGATGCAGTTCCAGAACTCTGAACACTAGCCTGGCCTCACATGCCAGTCCTAACACAGGAGCTTCACGCCTCACAAAGGCATCACATAGCTCATAAAACATCACCTAGCTCATCCTCCAATGTCACACAAGAGTATGTTCAAAATCTATCTATCCCTTAGATTTCATGACTGACCTCTCGCATTCTAACTCTTTAAAACAATACTTCACCAGTGACAAGGAGGAGACCAAAAAGTCCGGATTTGTCCACATGGTGATCTGAGCTCTATGCTCCCAGCTTTCCTGCTCCTTAATGTCTCATGCCAGGAACAGCACCGTTGACTGACAGGAGCCCAGGGCCCAGAGAAAAATGCTGAGATACAGTAGGAAATCTGAGCAACATGTCCTGACACTTGCTGAAAAATACCCTCTCCTTCCAATTCATTTACTTTGAATCAAATGCTAAAACCCAGAAGCACTAATTCTCAACCTAACTTCATTACTCTAATTTCTTAATCTCACCTTGCTCTCCAGATCATCAGTTAGACTCCTCACTGCTTTGCAGTTTTCTTTCTCACTTAGGAAAGCAACGTAGCGATCAATCATTTCCCTCCGCCTCTCCGCCTCCTTCCTTCAGTCTTGAACCAAAGTTGTCAGGGCTTATCCATGGGAACCACAGTCCCCCACTGCAAATTGCACAGAACCTTTGGCGAGCATCCACTACATTCTTGCTAAATAAATATAAGGTGCTTTCGTAAATCAAACACATCCATGCAAATAATGTGAAAGCAAAAACAGACTGACCTGGTTTCCCGCACACTTGATACTAAGAACACGCAGTGGAGGGTGTCATGTTCAGGCTGTCAATCTCCACTCTGAGGCTCTGATATCCAAGAACTCACCCACCAGACTCCCCTACCTTTAAAGGAATGAAAATATGAAGCATACAGGTCTCTAGCTGGCCAGGGCTAGGTGGAAAATGTTTTCCAATCATTGGGTTTTCTCCACTGGATGGACCCGAGAACAAACTGCATCTCTGATGAAGAAGCCCCAGAAACAAGTGTGAGGCCAACAGATGGCCATCTGAACCCAGGAAAGATAAAGCTAGCTTCTGTGGTTAAATCTTCTTGAAGGTAATCAAGTCTGAAGGCGGAGGAGGGACAGGAGCCATAGGAAGGGAGCGGAACAGTATGGAATTAAGAACATCTAACACATCTGAGTTCCAGAGTTTAGATCCTCATTAAGGCCCCAGTCCTGCAAGCCAAACCATACAGGCAGATCCCTGTGCCTGCATGGAGCCCCACTAGCTTTAATGGGACTCACAATGCAGGAGTCTACCCCCCGTAGTCCTCTTTGCAGGATCAGGGCCTAAATCCATACCATTGGGTGTCCGTTACTCAGAGTTGTACATATCCCTAACTGAGGCTCAGAATCAACACTGCTAATTAATCCAGGGTCTGGGTCCTCCATCCTACTAATTACCAAGATCAGCAAATTAATATATCCTCAGAGCAATGCCAACAGCCCTATTCTGGGGTTTCCCAACTCCTGGACCAGATAGAATGGTCTCATTCCAGGAAGAGAGAAGGAAGGTGCCTGTGTTACTTCTCCAGGCTAGCTGATCACAGAAGCAGCATGAATTGATGCCAGCCTGTTTGCAAGAGGAAGTCGGCCCTGACAATATTCTGAGGATCAGAGAAGCATGGTTTTAGTGTGTATTTCTATATAAAGTACTTTAACTTTGGGGAAGCATTTCCTGCAGACAGACAGACAGAGCGAGCTAGCGACAGGGCTAGGAGTGGGATAGCTGATACATCAAGAACACACCAGACATTAAAAGCCAGTTACAGTATTAAGGGAGACCAAGGAACATTGTTTAATATTTAGAGTAATTCCCACATTGCCGCAGGCACTTGCCCAAGTGAGAAGGCACAACCCCTGCCCCGAGGACAAATAAAGCATAAGATAAAAACAAAACAATATAAACTTCTCCAATCTAAACAGAAAAATATTTAGTAATGTATAATATTTACAGCTGGGGAAACTAAAAACACAATGAGATTAAGTGTCCTGCTCATGAGCACAAAGCAAGTGGTATCAGCCACAGGACTGCAAACCAGATCTTGTGCTTCCTAGTTCCACAATTCAATCATTAGACTGTAACACTTCTTGCAACAGAGAAATTGTGGATTGGCTCCCAGATTTTTACCAAATCACTTAGTTCTCTATTTGCCCCCGAAAGCTTCAAAGACAAACTTAAATGAAACATAAGTAAATCTGAAGAAAAGTATTGTGGCTGGAATTTAAAAGGGTTGGCTAATTTAAAACAGATATGTTAGTAATGTCATTCATGATATTTACTTAGCACCTTTTATCTAAAGATGCTAATGCACTCATGCCTTATGTAAAAAAAAAGGAGTACTTGTGGCCAGTAGAGTACTAACCAATTTATTTGAGCATAAGCTTTCGTGAGCTACAGCTCCTAGCTCACGAAAGCTTATGCTCAAATAAATTGGTTAGTCTCTAAGGTGCCACAACTATTCCTTTTCTTTTTGCGAATACAGACTAACACGGCTGTTACTCTGAAATATGCCTTATGTAGTGATTACACACACACACAGCTGAAGTATTTTTCCCTTAGCACAATGCCAGATCACTGGCTCACTAATGACTCCGAGGAAAGACTATCACTAAATCCCTCATCACCACCTTTTCCTGCAGCTGCTGTGTTTTACTTGGAGAGATCACCATTTATGAGTATTAGCAGCATTGCCAATTCTCATTGTTATCATGAGTCTCATGACATTTAAGAGCCCCAGCAAAATCCCAGCTGCTGCTGCTTTCCTTAATTTTTTTTTTAAAAAAGCTAAGTTCCTATTTCTTGTGGATATGGATAAAGCTTCAAAACAAAAACACTAAAGGCTCAAAAACTATAAGGTAAATACCCACACCCCCCCCCGCCCAATGTACTTAAAACAATCATGATTTGGGGGGCCTAAATCAAGATTTTTGAATGCTTGGGATTAGCAATACTGTAGGAGTCACAGAGGAGCCAGCTAAGATTGTAGAAAATAATTTGATCTCATGCTTCAGGGCGAAAGCTGGTTTTTTGTCAGAGAGCTCAGGCAGGATTTGTTTTTAACCTTCATAGACAGCACTGCACAACTGGACGAGTGCATATGGGGATTTTTTGTTTGCCTCTGAAGCATCAGATACTGGTCACTGTCAGAGATGGGAGACCACAGCTGGACAGTGATCAGAACTCTTGTGACAGACTTTACGTCCCCTGTGTTTTACAGTGACCTACTAGGAGAACTGCTTTAAATGAAAGTAATTGATACACCTACAGATTGAAAATGGTGTCCTTTTGTGCAAGTGGAAATCCCTGTCACAGCAGCAAATGGCATGCACTTGTCTCTACTCTACTCTCCTGGGCGGGCTGGGGGTTAATGCATTTTATTTGTTTTATAACAAAAAAAGAACAAAGAACGAACGAACAATCCAGAAATACCAAAGCCTAAGCTCAGCCCAAGCAGCAAATTCAATCTTTTATCAGACTTCATCTTCCCTGACGCTAAACCTAATCAGCTGAACACATTGGTAGCACAGGAGCCCTTGACCCACATCTGTTCATTCCAAGGTTTGTCAATTACATAGGTCTTTTAACAACATTCATTTAAAACCAAACATGACAGTGGTGAAGAACTCCCATCCTCGTCAGCAGTTCAGATCGGTCTTGTGTCATTAGCAACCAAAGATTTTCACCAGCAGATATAGGATGGCTTGTGAGCAGTGAGTCCGCTTTATGCCTAGGTCCGCTTCCTATTGGGCAGATTATCACATCACATCACAAAAGCCGGCATTACCCTGCAAACTTTCTGGCAGCCTTAGCAGAAGGGGCCAAAGATGATCACGCCTGGAGGCAGTATCTCTAAGTCAGGGTTTATTGGCAGGGCAGCATGGGGGAAGCTAGCTCTAATCCTGCCTCTGTTGTACCAGACTCTGGCCCCAATTCCCAGTTAACCTTAAGGCCTCCCTGCAGCTCCTTTACGCTAGCAGGCATTCTCTTAACAAGTCTCCCTGCTGAAGAGCTCTTCTTGGCTGGTGCAGAACTAGCATAAGGGCTGTCTGCTGGCCCTGCTTTCAGCCCCCAGCGAAAGGGGTGTGCCAGGGGCCACAATACACTGCACTATGGCTATGGGAAGAACTGTAAATTACAGCAGCCTTGAGGCTGCTCTAACTTACACAGTGGGCCAGGCAGGCCACTAGCTGCCCCAGAACACATGAAGCCCCAGAATACATGAAAACTTTTTCACTAAGAGGATGGTGAAGCACTGGAATGTGTTACCTAGGGAAGTGGTGGAATCTCCTTGCTTTGAAGTTTTTAAGATCAGGCTTGACAAAACCCTGGCTGGGATGATTTAGTTGGGGATTGGTCCTGCTTTGAGCAGGGGGTTGGACTAGATGACCTCCTGAGGTCCCTTCCAACCCTGATATTCTATGAAGCATAAAAGGTGATTTAAAGCACAGAGGGACTGAGAATTGGAACCTTTCTTCTTTAGGGCTCACAATCCAGCCCCTTTTGCTGTCACTTACGTATTTCATAAGGGAAGAAAAAAAAAGTTTTGTAGAATTCTGTTAGCCACATGAACGATACTCCACCAAGAGAAATCATTCCAGATCTCTACAGTAAGAGAGTAAGACCAGGCACACACCCCACACCCATTTCATTCAAGGAAACAGACTATTGTAATTTTTAAAAGCGAACATTCTTGCTTGTTTTGCAACCTGCCAACAGCGAGCACTAGAGAAACTAATCAATGTGCCAAATGAAAGCCATTTTTTTGCAACTCTCCTCTCAGTGAGCTGTAGCTCACGAAAGCTTATGCTCAAATAAATTTGTTGGTCTCTAAGGTGCCACAAGTACTCCTTTTCTTTTTGCGAATACAGACTAACACGACTGCTGCTCTGAAAAATCTCCTCTCAATGTATTTATCATTCCTCTTAAACAGATGCTGCATATGGATTCGCTCTTCTTCCTCCTCCTCCATGCAGCTTAATGATGACAGATGCAATGAAATTAATCCCACTATCAGTCTCCTTCCAGGAAAACACTCTGCCACACACAACAAGCCAACGCCAATGCAAACAGATTCACTCTTCTCAAATGGCACAGGAGAGTAGTTTTAATTATTTTAATGCCCTTAATTTATGGAGAAGAGGATGACTTAGTAGCATCTGCGGACACCTTCCAAAGGCAGGGGAGCCAATTCAATAGCATCTCATCTGTCAGGGAGATGGTGTCCCAGAATTATCAGAGAGATGTGAAAGGGAGGAAAGAACCATCTACGGAGGCAGGCAAACAAGGAAGGAGGAATGGAGGCCCAGTAAGCAAGAGATCCCAATAGTGGCTACAGGCATCAGCGCGGTAGACTGCCAGGATGTGGGAAATTTGAGCCAAAGAGAGGTGGTGTCCAGCTAGTTCTGCACAGGGAGGCTGCAGTACAACTGGATTGTAGCAACACTCTAAAGCTTCATCTGGCACCATGTGGCAAGGTGTAAAGGTGCTCCAGGACATAAGGGGTTCCTGAAAAGGGGAAGCTACAGTGAGGGAAGAAGGCTTTCCATCCTTCCAGCCAGCAGAAGCTGGAAACGCCTTGGGTGATTATTGCCCAGCAGTTCGAGTTATGTGTTCTGGTTCGAGTTTGTATTTTTGGAAAGAGAGCAAGCCCCGAAGAAAGGGATGGGAACAGTTCTGCAGCTGGGACTTTTTCTTTCCCGGGCTGATGAGTCTGTGCACCAGCTTGCATATCATTTCACTGTGTGTCATTAAAAGGTTCCTTTGCTGTTGCTATTAACATTTATACTCTGGCTGAAAAAGAAGTTTCCTGACCCCAAAAATAATGTTCTTCCATCACATGCAGGATGGTTTGCTCCTGTAAGGTTTGCTACTTTGGTCTGAGCTATTGGCACAGATATCGTATAAACTGGAGACGGAAAAAATCTACAGAATCAGTTCCCATATGGTTCAGCCCTAGTGGTCAGCACAGAGTTGTACCCAACAGCATGTTTGCTCTGTCCTTTTTTACATTGAGACCTCTCTGGGGAGGGAACTGTCTTGGTGTTGTTTCTTTAAGTACAATAGGGTTTTAATCCTTTTGCAGGGTCCCACCCTAATTTCCTTCTTTGACAGGATTACTGCCTAGTGCATAGGGGGGAAGCAGTAGACATGACAGAACTTCATAGAATATCACGGTTGGAAGGGACCTCAGGAGGTCATCTAGTCCAACCCCCTGCTCAAAGCAGGACCAATCCCCAACTAAATCATCCCAGCAAGGGCTTTGTCAAGCCGGACCTTAAAAACTTCTAAGGAAGGAGATTTCACCACCTCCCTAGGTAACCCATTCCAGTGTTTCACCACCCTCCTAGTGAAAAAGTTTTTCCTCATATCCAAATTAAACCTCCCCCACTGCAACTTGAGACCATTACTTGTCATTCTGTCATCTGGTACCACTGAGAACAGTCTAGATCCATCCTCTTTGGAACCCCCTTTCAGGTAGTTGAAAGCAGCTATCAAATCCCCCCTCATTCTTCTCTTCTGCAGACTAAACAATCCCAGTTCCCTCAGCCTCTCCTCATAAGTCATGTGTTCCAGTCCCCAAATCATTTTTGTTGCCCTCTGCTGGACTTTTCCAATTTTTCCACATCCTTCTTGTAGTGTGGGGCCCAAAACTGGACAAGGTACTCCAGATGAGGCCTCACCAATGTCGAATAGAGGGGAACGATCACGTCCCTCGATCTGCTGGCAATGCCCCTACTTATACATCCCAAAATGCCATTGGCCTTCTTGGCAACAACGGCACACTGTCGACTCATATCCAGCTTCTCGTCCACTGTAACCCCTAGGTCCTTTTCTGCAGGACTGCTGCCGCCTAGCCATCGGTCCCTAGTCTGTCGCGGTGCATGGGATTCTTCCATCCTAAGTGCAGGACTCTGCACTTGTCCTTGTTGAACCTCATCAGATTTCTTTTGGCCCAATCCTCCAATTTGTCTAGGGCCCTCTGTATCCTATCCCTACCCTCCAGTGTATCTACCTCTCCTCCCAGTTTAGTGTCATCTGCAAACTTGCTGAGGGTGCAATCCACACCATCCTCCAGATCATTAATGAAGATATTGAACAAAACTGGCCCCAGGACCAACCCTTGGGGCATTCCACTTGATACCAGCTGCCAACTACACATGGAGCCATTGATCACTACCCGTTGAGCCTGACAATCTAGCCAACTTTCTATCCACCTTATAGACCATTCATCCAGCCCATAGTTCTTTAACTTACTGGCAAGAATACTGTGGGAGACAGTGTCAAAAGCTCTGCTAAAGTCAAGGAACAACACATCCACCGCTTTCCTCTCATCCACAGAGCCAGTTATCTCGTCATAGAAGGCAATCAGATTTGTCAGGCATGACTTGCCCTTGGTGAATCCATGCTGACTGTTCCTGATCACTTTCCTCTCCTCTAAGTGCTTCACAATTGATTCCTTGAGGACCTGCTCCATGATTTTTCCAGGGACTGAGGTGAGGCTGACTGGCCTGTAGTTCCCCAGATCCTCCTCCTTCCCTTTTTTAAAGATGGGCACTACATTAACCTTTTTCCAGTCGACCGGGACCTCCCCCAATCGCCATGAGTTTTCAAAGATAATGGCCAATGGCTCTGCAATCACATCCGCCAACTCCTTTAGCACTCTCGGATGCAGCACATCCAGCCCTATGGACTTGTGCTCGTCCAACTTTTCTAAATAGTCCCGAACCACTTCTTTCTTCACAGAGAGCTGGTCACCTCCTCCCCATGCTGTGCTGCCCAGTGCGGCAGTCTGGGAGCTGACCTTGTTCGTGAAGACAGAGGCAAAAAAAGCATTAGCTTTTTCCACATCCTCTGTCACTAGGTTGCCTTCCTCATTCAGTAAGGAGCCCACACTTTCCTTGACTTTCTTCTTGTTGCTAACATACCTGAAGAAACCCTTTTTGTTACTCTTAACATCTCTTGCTAGCTACAACTCCAGGTGTGATTTGGCCTTCCTGATTTCACTCCTGCATGCCCGAGGAATATTTTTATACTCTTCCCTGGTCATTTGTCCAATCTTCCACTTCTTGTAAGCTTCTTTTTTGTGTTTGAGATCAGCAAGGATTTCACTGTTAAGCCAAGCTGGTCGCCCGCCATATTTACTATTCTTTCTACACATCAGGATGGTTTGTCCCTGTAACCTCAATAAGGATTCTTTAAAATACAGCCAGCTCTCCTGGACTCCTTTCCCCCTCATGTTATTCTCCCAGGGGATTCTGCCCATCAGTTCCCTGAGGTTGTCAAAGTCTGCTTTTCTGAAGTCCAGGGTCCGTATTCTGCTGCTCTCCTTTCTTCCCTGTGCCTTGATTTTATTCAGGCATTTGACACAGTCCCACATGACATTCTCACAAGCAAACTAGGGAAACTGTGGTCTAGGTGGAATTATTATGGTATAAAGTGGGTGTGTACAGCTGGCTGAAAGACCGTACTCAAAGAGAAGTTACCAACAGTTTGCTGTCAAACTGGAGGGATACTTCTAGTGGGTCCCACAGCAGTCCTCGCTCTGGTACTATTCTATATTTTCATTAACAACCTTGATAATGTAGTGGAGAATATGCTTATAAAATGAGTTGCAAGCACTTTGGAGTACAGAATAGGAATTCAAAATATCTTGACAAATTGGAGAATTGATCTTAAATCCACAAGACTTACTACACTTGGGAAGGACAAACAAAATACACAGCTTACAAAATGGGGAGCAACAGGCTGGGTAGTAGTACTGCTGGAAGGATCTGGACGTTATCATTGATCACAAATTGAATTTGTGAGCCAACAATGTCATACAGTTGAAAAAAGGCGAATACTGTTTTGGGATGTATTAACAGGAGTGTCATATGTAAGACCCAAGAAGTATTTGTCATAAACTATTTGGCACTGGTGAGGTCTCAGATGGAGTACTGTGTCCAGGTTTGGATGCCAGTCTTTAAGAAAGATGGGGACAAAATTGGAGAAAGTCCAGAAAAGAACAACAAAAATGATAAAAGGTTTAGAAAACCTGAACTCTGAGGAAAGGTTAAAAAATGTGGGCAAGTTTAGTCTTGAGAAAAGACGACTGAGGGGGGACCTGATAACAGTCTTCAAATCTGTTAAGGGCCGTTATAAAGAGCATGGTGATCAACTGTTCTCCACATCCACTGAAGGTAGGACAAGAAGTAATGGGCCTAATCTGCAGCCAGGGAGATTTAGGTTCGATATTCAGAAAAATCTTTCTAACTATAAAGCTAGCTACACACTGGAACAGGCTTCCAAGAGAGTTTGTGGAATCCCCATCACTAGAGGTTTTTAAGAACAGATCAGACAGACACCTGTCAGGAATGGTCTAGGTTACTTGATCCTGCCTCAGCACAGGGGGCTAGATTAGATGACCTCTTGAGATCCCTTTGAGCCCTACATTTCTATGATTCTGTGATTCCCTAGGCACTAGAAATAAATAAAAATGTCCCAAGTGGATCCTGCTACTTCCTTTTGAGTAGCACCACTAGGCTCCACAGTGGTGCCCCAATCACATTTGGGTACTCCTGAAATACACACCAGGACATATCTCCTGATGCACAACCTAAATTTTACTCGTGTGGTGGTGAAGGTGGCAGGGGAAAGCACCCAAGCATTTGTTAAACAAACAAGGACAACATGGATTTTTGCAGATGGAGACAACAACAAGTAGGTCAAAATTTGGTCTTTTCAACCTAGGTTGTCACTTGAATTCCATATGCGCCCTAGTGACAGCCAAATAAAGACAATGTTGCTGAACTGAACAAATATCAACCCTATTTGGAGAGTTGATTGATTCTGTATAGCAATCAGAAAATATCCAGCTGCCATAAATCCAGAAGTGCCCAGGCCAAAGCAAGGGTAGAGGGAGAATTTCCAGAGCTCAGGAGAGCTTCCTAACTGATCAGCAGTTGGACATAGATTCTTGACCAGGCGATCTGTGTGACTCAATAGCGTTTCTGCTCAGAGTTTGCTCCTGAAAGGTACTGAGCACCATTTCTTCATACAACCCTGCACAGCCCACCCATGAGATAGGCAGGAACATGGTAACCACCTTACATGCTGCTGCTCCTTTTTACCTCCTGGCATGGTGACCAGACCCTTGCTGGAAGCTGATTGCTGCTCTCAAAGCAGAAAAGGGGTGTGGAGGAGGGGGTTTCATTATTTAAAAATTTACACACACACACCCCTCAAAACATAACATCTCCTTGCATTTTGCCCACTGATCCGCTCGACTCTTCGGCCCCAGGAAGAAAGAAGAAGCTCCATTCTTGCCTTCCCACCTGCTCTTGTGAGGCTGTAGCCATTTGCAGCTGTAATACTCTGCTCTCCGCTTTCTCCGCTACCCCATAACAGGTCTGGACCCATATAAGGTTAAAAAGGGAAGCAGTGTTGCCTACTTGATAGGTGCATTGGTTTGGGACTCAGGAGACCTGAGGTCTATTTGTGGCTCTGCTGCTGCCATTGGGCAAATCATCTCCCCTGTGCCTCAGTTTTTCTGCATCTGGGAAACAGATAATGACACTTATATCTTCCTTGGCAAGCGCTTTGAGATCTCTGGGTGAAAAGTGCTAAGTGAGAGCTAGCTGGTGTTATTTTATTATTCTTATTAAAAGAAAAATAATCTTAGCTTTGTCCTCTCTGCCTGCTCCTGTGATAACAGTGGTGCACCCACACTCCTGACAATTGTAGCTGACATTTAACCCCTATGATTCCTAAATTTCTCTCCATCCACCTACTCCCAAATATTACGCCAATAGGACCTATAAACATGGGTCGTTCACCTCTCCCTAGCACACACAGAAAGCTACTGCTGTACATGGCTCCTCCTAACGAACAGATACCAAACAATGTCCTGTGCAATCTGTGCTTCTTGTGGACCACACAGGCAGCAACAGGTGTCCGATTTCTCCTTGAGATTGAGACAAACAGTTCATCCCTTGTTCTCCGATATGCTCTTATCAAGGCCAAAAGGTACCAGAGGTTTCTGCTTCTGTTAATGCGTTTAGCCTGACTGCCAGCTCCACTGCAAATTGACAGTAGACCTTTCAATACACTGTGCTATAGTTTCTCTCCAAAACAAATTCAGACCCAGAAAGTGAAATACACCTTAAACAAAACATTGAAAAGGTGATCCTGTACTATAGTGAATAGACTATAGGACTGTACTGTGTCTCCTGGACAACACAGCAAACCATATAAAGGAGTTGCCCTCAGAAGCTTCACAGAAGACAGGGCTATTTCCCCAAGGAGAAAAAAAACCCACCACCACCTACCCACTCTTCCATCCAGAAATCCCCTTCCCTCTCTCTGTAAAACTCTGACATTTAGGGGAATATCCTCCAACCAGAACCCCTAACAGAGAGGTTAGTATTGACATTCCAACTCTGAAACTGTTTCCTTCCCTCTCTCTGCATACAAGACAATGGTGTATGAGGACAGTGTTTCCCATGCATACCCACCCACCCAGCTGTGACTCAGTGACTGAGCAGTGGGTGAGTTAAGAATCAAACATTCTTTCTAGCAACTGTGATTCATCAGCCAAAACTTCCTGCCGAAACAGAAGCAAATTTTCTCCAGTCACATTATGTGTCAAATTTCTCTTAATATCAATATAGCTTTCCCTCTCTCCTACTACCCGCAGCCTTTACCACATTATCATCTCTAACTGAAGCAGAGGGAAACCTTCCCATAGTTGGGACCCTCCTTCCAGATGATGTTGTGGTATCCTCTCGCACTGAGGATACCTCTCCAGGGGAGGGAACTCCAGCTATTAGAAAGAGACAGGTATTAGTAATGGGAGATTCGATCATTAGAAACATAGATAGCTGTGTTTGTGATGACCTCTCGAGACACCTAGATAGACTTATGTGAAGTGCTGGGGAGGAGCTGGTGGTTGTGGTACATGTAGGTACCAGTGACATAGGGAAGGATAGGCTGCTAGGTAAGAGATTGAAGTCCAGAACCTCCATGGCAGCATTCTCGGAGATTCCCCCAGTTCCACGTGCAGGGCCAGATAGACAGGCAGAACTACAGGGTCTCAATGTGTGGATAAGGTGATGGTGTAGGGAGGAGGGGTACAGATTTATTAGGAACTGGGGAAACTTTTGGGAAAGGGGGAGCCTATACAGGAAGGATGGGCTCCACCTGCACCAAAATGGAACCAGATTGCTGGCACTTAACATTAAAAAGGTCGTAGAGCAGTTTTTAAACTAAGGGCTGGGGGAAAGCCGACAGATGTGGAGGAGTACATGGTTCGGACATCCCTTAGGGGACAATTAATAGAGAATCTCTATGTCCTAGTGAGGAACAGAGGATGGAAAATGATAATACAGGCAGGGTCTGATCAGAAACAGTCAAATAAAAAAACAGTCCCATTCAATTACATCGTGTAATGGCAGACAAGTTATTAAAGTGCTTATATACAAATGCTAGAAGTCTAAATACAATGGATAAACTAGAGTGCCTCGTATTAAATGAGGATATTAATATAATAGACATCACAGAAACTTGGTGGAATGAGCATAATCAATAGGATACAGTAATACCAGGTTACAGAGTAGCAGCCGTGTTAGTCTGTATCCGTAAAAAGAAAAGGAGTACTTCTGCTGTAGCTCACAAAAGTTTATGCTCTAATAAATTTGTTAGTCTCTAAGGTGCCACAAGTCCTCCTTTTCTTTTCTTTTTTAGTAATACCAGGGTACAAAATATATTGGAAGGACAGAACAGGTCATGCTGGTGGGGGAGTAGCACTATATGTGAAAGAAAGCTTAGAATCAAATGAAGTAAAAATCTTAAATGAACCAAACTGTATCACAGAATCTCTATGGATAGTAATTCCATGCTCTAATAAGAAGAATACAGCAGGAGGGATATATTACCAACCTCCTGACCAGGATGGTGATAGTGACTGAAGTGCTCACGGAGATTAGAGAGGCTATAAAAATAAAAAACTCAATAATAGGGGATTTCAGCTATCCCCATATTGACTGGGTACGTGTCACCTCACGATGGGATGCAGAAATAAAGTTTCTTGACACCTTAAATGACTGCTTCTTGGAGCAGCTAGTCCTGGAATCCACAAGAGAAGAGGCAATTCTTGATTTAGTCCTAAGTGCAGCACAGGATCTGGTCCAAGAGGTGAATAGAGCTGGACCCCTTGGTAATAGTGACCATAATATAATTAAATTTAACATCCCTGTGGCAGGAAAAACACCACAGCAGCCCAACACTCTAGCATTTAATTTCAGAAAGGGGGACTCCATAAAAATGAGGAAGCTGGTTAAACAGAAATTAAAAGGCATAGTGCCAAAAGTGAAATCCTCACAAGCTGCATGGAAACTTTTTAAAGACACCATAATAGAGGTTCAACTTAAATGTAGACCCCTAATTAAAAAACATAGTAAGAGAACCAAAAAAAGTGCCATTGTGGTTAAACAAAGTAAAAGAAGCAGTGAGAGACAAAAAGGCATCTTTTAAAAAGTGGAAGTTAAATCCTAGTGAGGAAAATAAAAAAAAAGCAAAGCATAAACTCTGGCAAATGAAGTATAAAAATATACTGAGGAAGGAAGGCCAAAAAAGAATTTGAAGAACAGTTAGCCAAAGACTCAAAAAGTAATAGCAAAAAAAAAAAAAAAAATTTAAGTACACCAGAAGCAGGAAGCCTGCTAAACAATCAGTGGGGCCACCGGATGATCGAAATGCTAAAGGAGCACTCAAGGACAATAAGGCTATTGCGGAGAAATCAAATGACTTCTTTGTATCGGTCTTCACAGCTGAGGACGTGAGGGAAATTCCCAAACCTGAGCCATTCTTTTTTGGTGACAAATCTGAAGAACTGTTGCAGATTGAGGTGTCATTAGAGGAGGTTTGGGAATAAATTGATAAACTAAACAGCAATAAGTCACCAGGACCAGATGGTATTCACCCAAGGGTTCTGAAATTTCACATTTGAGTTCCTTCAGAACTGCTAACTGTGGTTTGTAACTTATTGTTTCAATCAGTTTCGGTACCAAATGACTGGAGGATAGCTACTGTGACGCCAATTTTTAAAAAGGGCTTCTGAGGTGATCCCAGCAATTACAGGCCAGTAAGCCTGACTTCAGTACCAGGCACATTGGTGGACACTATAGTAAAGAAAAGAATTGTCAGAAACACAGATGAACATAATTTGTTGGGGAGAGTCAACATGGTTTATGTAAAGGGAAATCATGCCTCGCCAATCTAGTCGAAATCTCTAAGGGGGTCAACAAGCATGTGGACAAGGGGGATCCAGTGGATATAGTGTACTTAGATTTTCAGAAAGCCTTTGACAAAGTCCCTCACAAAGGCTCTTATGCTAAGTAAGCTGCCACAGGATAAGAGGGAAGGTGCTATCATGGACTGGTAGCTGGTTAAAAGATAGGAAACAAAGGGTAGGTATAAATGGTCAGTTTTCAGAATGGAGAGAGGTAAATATTGGTGTCCCCCAGGAGTCTGTTCTAGAACCAGTCCTATTCAACATATTCATAAATGATCTGAAAAAAGGGGTAAACAGTGAGGTGGCAAAATTTGCAGATGATACAAAATTACTAAAGATAGTTAAGACCCAGGCAGACTATGAAGACCTACAAAAAGATCTCTCAAAACTGGGAGATTGGGCAACAAAATGACAGATGAAATTCAATGTTGATAAATGCAAAGTAATGCACATTGGAAAGCATAATCCCAACTATACATATAAAATGATGGGGTCTAAATTAGCTGTTACAATTCAAGAAAGAGGTCTTGGAGTTATTGTGGATAGTTCTCTGAAAACATCCACTCAATGTGCAGCGGCTGTCAAAAAAGCGACCAGAATGCTGGGAATTATTAAGAAAGGGATAGATAAGACAGAAAATATCATGTTGCCTCTATATAAATCCATGGTACACCCACATCTTTAATACTGTGTGCAGATGTGGTCACCCCATCTCAAAAAAGATATATTGGAATTGGAAAATGTTCAGAAAAGGGCAACAAAAATGATTAGGCGTATGGAACAGCTTCCATGTGAGGAGAGATTAATAAGACTGGGACTTTTCAGCTTGGAAAGAGACAGCTAAGGGGAGATATGATTGAGGTCTATAAAATCATGACTGGTGTAGAGAAAGTACCTAAGGAAATGTTGTTTACTACTTCTCATAACATAGGAACTAGGGGTCACCAAATGAAATTAATAGGCAGCAGGTTTAAAACAAATAAAAGGAAGTATTTCTTCATACAATGCACAATCAGCCTGTGGAACTCCTTGCCAGAGGATGTTGTGAAGGCCAAGACCGTAACAGGGTTCAAAAAAGAACTAGATAAATTCATGGAGGATAGGTCCATCAAAGGCTATTAGCCAGGATGGGCAGGAATGGTGTCCCTAGCCTCTGTTTGCCAGAAGCTGGGAAAGAACGACAGGGGATGGATCACTTGATGATTACCTGTTCTGTTCATTCCCTCTGGGGCACCTGGTACTGGCCACTGTTGGAAGACAGGATACTGGGCGAGATGGACCTTTGGTCTGACCTAGTAGGGCCATTCTTATGTTCTTATTATCAATTTTCTGCATGCTGAAGGGGAAAAAAAATTAACTACAACTCTCCCCGTTCTTTCTTTGACATGGTTACTGGCCTAGTGCATGAGGGAAGTCAGTGGATGTGATAGATCTTGCTTTTAGTTAGGCTTTTGACACAGTTCCACAGGACATTTTCATTAGCAAACTAGGGATATATGCTCTAGATGAAACTACTATTAACCAGGAGGAAAACTGGTTGAAAGAGTAGTTATCGATGGTTCACTGTCAAACTGGGGAGACACAGCTAGTAGGTCCTGCAGGGGTCAGTCTGGCCCTGGTACTATTCAATATTTTCATTAAGGACTCAAATAATGGAGTGGAGAATATGCTTATAAAATTTGTGGATGACACCAAGCTGGGATGGGTTGCAAGCGCTTTGGAGGCCAGAATAAGAATTCAAAATAACACTGACAAATTAGAGAATTGGTCTGAAATCCACAAGATGAAATTAAATAAAAGAAGTTTAAAGTAATTCATTTAGGAAGGAAAAAATCAAATGTAACAACTACAAAATGGGGAATAACTAGCTGGTGATAATAGGTCACAAATTAAATATGAGTCAACAGTACGATGCAGTTGCAAACAAGGCTAATATCATTCTGGGTGTATTAACTGGAGTTTTATATGTAAGACGCGGGAGACAATTCTCCCACTCTATTCAGCCCTGGTGAGGCCTCAGCTGGAATACTATTCTGGGCACCACACTTTAGGAAAGATGTGCACAAATTGCAGAGTCCAGAGGAGAGCAACAAAACTGATAAAAGGTTTAGAAAACCTGACCTGTGAGGAAAAGTTAAAAAACTGGGCACGTTTAGTCTTGAGAAAAGAAAACTCAGAGGAGATCTGATAACATCTTCAAATCTGTTAAGGGCCATTATAAATAGGACAATGATCAATTGTTCTCCATGTCCACTGAAGGTAGAGCAAGAAGTAATGGGCTTAATCTGCAGCCAGGGAAATTTTGATTAGTTATTAGCAAAAACTTTCTAACTAGCAGGGTAGTTAAGCTCTAGAATAGGTGTCCAAGAGGTTATGGAATCCCCATCATTGGAGGTTTTTAAGAACAGGACAAACACCTGTCCAGAATGGTTTTGGTCCTGTCTCAGCAAAGTGGGCTGGACTAGATAACTTGAGGTCCCTTCATCCAGGGCTTTGGAGCTGTGCTCCAGCTCCGCGCAAAAACCTGCAGCTTCACTGCTCTGGAGCTGCTCCGCACTCCAGTTCCGGGCTCCGCTCCAAAGCCCTGCTTCCATCCCTACATTAATATGATATAAGTGAAGGGAACTTAATGTTAACTATAACTATTACAAATGGGCCGTACCCACAACACTTGGACTTAGACCAAAAACTCCCCAGAATTGGAGCAGGGAATTCAAATATGGAGTTTTGGGAATAGCATGAAATTCAGGTCTAGGCACCCAATGTTTTAGGGCATGTGCCCTGGATCTTGCTTGTGCCCACTTCTATACCTGGAATATTGTTGTTCCTACAGTACCAAAAGTATGGTGGGCTCTGAGATCATGTACTACTGGGGACACTTGTAATAGGATGCCTGGACTGCCTAATTTATGCCACATCTCTCTGCTAGCATGTTAATAGGTCAACACGATCACAGAAAATTACAGTGGGGAAAAGGTCTGTTAGATCATAATAGCCATAATAGCCCTACAGTACGTGCTATACTCTGACACTTATACACATGTACGTTAATTATACCACCAGAGTATAGTTCTTTGTTTGGCTGGTCTTTCTTGGATACAAAGCCAAGCATTTGGCATAGTACTTTGCTGGCTGGGCCCACTTCTCTTCCCTCATCAGTGTTCCAAGTGTATATCTCAATTACTTTCCTATGTGTTTGGCTAATCTAGATGAAAGATAGCATTCATTAGCATAATCGCCATTCTGCACCTAGAGAACAGCCAGGCATATGCTCTGCAAGTTTCCCTGTGCCAAGTACCCCCAATTCTAGCCAACAGCACTCCAATCTTATGCATCTCTAGAATAGGTTTCCTCATTGACCCAAACCATGTGAATGCCGAGACTACCAAAGAAAGCACAAAAATCACCTGACTCATCTCAAATGATTATCTAAATCCAAATTTAAACACAGATTCCCAAAGATGAAAAGCCAGTTGATTTACCCATTCTTCTAACCTAGTGTTCCTTGGGAGGATTCACTAGAGTCAGGAATTCCACATATCCATGTCTGATAACAAGGAGTCTTAATAGTAGGAGTCTTAAAATCAGCGGCTGTAAGATTTGTCAGCTACGGGCAGGTGAAGCACAGGCCTAAAGTGAGTTTGAAAGGACACGTTCCTTTGGAAGACGGCATTCTCTAGTTCATCCCATCTCTAAATTTCTTCCTGCTGGATTGAAACTATTGAGTGATGCAAAACAACAAGAGAAAACAGCCAGCAGGGAAAAGCCTCAGAGCTAAAAGCTTCTTCTGGTTTAATATGCAAAGCTCAAGCAGCTCAATCAAGAAATCAAAGCTAAATGTCATTTCCTCCCTTGGCACCGTCACTCTGCTGCTAAAATAGAACAGGTTATGTCTAGTGGCTTGTCAGATTCCCAAGGCCCTGGAGATCCAATGTCTATAGAGACTGAATAAGGAGAGCATGGGTGGCTTTTCACCTAGTATCTCACCGCTAGCACACAACTAGTTAACAAATAACTGCTGTGAGACAATCACTTTGCCCCAGCCAGAAGACGTGCTTTGCTCTGTATGTTTCCGTACTGTGCCAAAGCCAACGTACAGAAGAAGAGTGGCACCTGCACAGCAGTATGAAGAGAGGAGGAAAGGGTTACAGAGGAGAACATGTTACCCCTATGTCTGCAGCCATACATCTGTTTTTGAAGCAATAAGCTTCACCCAACAGCATGCAAGTCGTGCAGTGAAAACTACGGTAACCTAGCCGCATGTCAGGCCATAGCCCTATTCCTCATCCAGCTGCAAACAGAAATGCCAAACCAGGTGCTTAGCCATCTCCAGGTTTCACCTCAGTAAATCTAAAAATAGGCATAACAGAGCTACCTAAGTAACAACAGTCTGCTTTCCAAAGATGTTGGACATCTTCTGTCCTCATTAACTTCAGTGGGATTCCTGGGTGCTCAGCACTCTGAAAAACAGACCATTTGTAATTAGGTGCCTACATGTGAAGTTAAGATCCTAACTGAAGACCTCCAGGCTTCAAAACCTTGGCCAACATAGGAATCAGCCTGGTGTATTTATGTACAGCAGTAGGAAAGTGCTACTGACACTGAGATTCTGATGTGTTACACTCAGCCCATGAACAATAAGAATCATTTCTGCTGCATCTCACCAGGTGAGGTGACTGAGTGCGTGCTTGCCATATGGAACCTGCTGAATGAACCATGCATAAAAGCCTTTGAGACTGTTATCATGAGGTGTGTAATGTATTTATGCCAGTCACTTCTTTATTTAAAGACTCTATCTAAGATGTGAAGCGGAGGGCCCAACCCTCTCTTAGTTATTGTCCTTTGTACAAGGGCTAAGGGTAAACCCCAAAGTCCCGGACAAATTCCCATTCAAGTAATTACCATCTTTCTCTCATAATACGTGTCATTTGTTGCATACTGCCAATACACTCAGCAGAGGGGATGGGATCGCTGCCTTGTGCGGCTTAAACTCCATTGTGAGGCACAGTGAGGGTTTCAAGGATGTTATACATTTTAAGTTACTATGTTAATGTCACAACATGAATAATTTGGGTTCAGGGTTCTGATTTCGCTCACAATGCGCCACAAAAACAAAAAATCCTCTAAAATGTTTATTAAGCTCACATCTAATGTAAAGGAGGAGGGGAAAACAGTCAAGCATTTAAAACTCAAGCCATTATTTGTTTTACAAGCTTCCATATTCCCTCTCTTTTTGTATAGGAACATTTAAAGGGAAAACAACCCTCTGTCTTGAAAAAAGAAGAGTACTTGTGGCACCTTAGAGACTAACAAATTTATTTGAGCATAAGCTTTCGTGAGCTACAGCTCACTTCATCGGATGCATTCAGTGGAAATTACAGTGGGGAGATTTATATACATAGAGAACATGAAACAATGGGTGTTACCATACACACTCTGTCTTGAACATCTCTTACATCAAATGTCCTTTCTGGGAAAAACAGCCACTCAGGGGGGAGCTCTGCAGCTCAGTTGTTAAAGTCTGATCCTGTTTCTTTAAGAAAAATACACATCAAGAGGAAGAGAAAAAGATGGGAAAATAAAGCTTCTGTCTCCAATGCTTGGACTGTCAGTTTCCAGGATGGAGGATCACAGGCACAACACATGACACACAGCCCAGTTAGCCACTCCTGTACCCCAGCCTTGCTTGCTTGCTTCTGTAAATCTTTTGCTAGCTTGCACCTATTTTCCTCTTGTGAGTATGATGAAGGTATAGCTTTTAGGTTGCCCCGCTGATCCCAGCAAAATTACATTTTGTCCTGACTGGTTAAAGTGGATTCAGATTCAACACCAGGCCCAAAGGGAGGTAGCGAAGACAGAGAAGGACTGAGGGGAGGGTGGAAATGAACACACAAGGGGGAACAACTGGAATCTGAGGCTCACATCTCAGCAGTTGCTCAGGACGTAGCCACAGAGGTGGTTAGATCATCTAGTTCCCTCTCCTCATCTGGTCAGAACTTCTTTCAGCATCAGGAAAACAGAGGCCCAATGGTGTGGTGTGCGGTAGTGATGATCAGAACAGGCATACCAAAGCTGGTTGAGGTGGTGATGGATGATGCTGCCTCACCCTCCTCAGAAAGTAAGGCCCAAATTTTCCAGAGTCACTAGTATTTTTGGGCAACTCCATTTTTGGGTACTGTGGCAGATTGCTGGCACTACTATGATAGGTCTCGCGCTTTCTCTTCTTGGGGTGGAGGGGGTTCAGGGCACCATTTCTTGCCCCTGAACTGGGGTATTAACTGCCCCACTAGTGTCCTAGAGGAGGGGAGGGGAGTGGAGAGGGAGGGACCCAGGCCCACCCTCTACGCCGGGTCCCAGCTCACAGGCCCTAGGGATAGTGGTAAACCACTAGAACTAGCGGTTCCTTCCCCTGGGCTACTTCCCTCTCCTGCCCTTCAGCTTGTGGGGCTTCCTGCCCTCCCTCTGCACAAACCAGGTGCCCCTTTACCGACGGTCTTGATCTTCTTAGCCCACCGCAGCACTTCTCTAAACTCTCCTTTGCTTCCTGCCAAACTGCTCTCTGCTCCAACACCAATCCACTCTGCTTCAACTCCTCCTCTGGTCTGATTGAAGCGGGGGGGAGGGGGGAGGGGGGTTATCATGTGACTGGCTTCGAGTGCTTTAATTGGCTTCAGGTGCTTTAATTAATTTATAGCAAACTTTCTTCCCTCTACAGGGAATAAGGTTCCCTTCTAACACTCTCCTGCTTTTCCTGTGACTGTGGGGCCGTTTTCCAATCCTCGGTCCATTCACGTATCCGGGCGGAGTTCCTCTTGGCGGCGTCCACCGACTCCCTTGGTGCTTTTGAGGAGCGGTGGGCGCTGTCCGAGGTTCTCTGCTCAGTGTCCCCGTCCGGTTCCCTTTGTTTGACCCTTTGATTGGGGGAGAGAGTAAGGGACCCCAGCCCCAGCCATTCCTGCTGCAGACACCACCACCTTAGAGGGGTCCTTTCACACGTGGGTGCACGTGCCCCCCCCAGATTGTCCACCCCACTGCCTGCCCCTCTTGTTGGGTGCTTTCGGAGGAGGGAATTGTTGGTGACACTGGGCGTGGCGTCAGGTAACTCGAGGGGGTGGCAGACCTTGAGAGTTGATGAAGCCCCCACACTCTGGGCCACCAGGTAACTCAGAAGGGTGGAAGACCACGAGAGTCGAGGAAGCCCCCCGCCCTTGGCCCAGGCAAGCTTGAACACTTCCCTCCCCTGAAGCTAATGAGAAAACAATTGTGACTGGTTGCTGTGTTAAACATTGCATATGCTGTTGGTTTTGTTTTGTAAGTGTGTTACGCAAATAAAAACACCTTTTTTGCTTCAAAAAAAAAAAAACCAACCACTCTCCTGCTGCATCACAGTACTCAACCTAACAATGCTTGTAAGGCCCCTATTTTTCAGAAGGCAAGTGCTCAGCAAAATGTCAACAGCCCATCCGTGGGCACACCCTTTCATCATCAGAAGAGTCCTCTCTCTTGCTATAACCACTCTGTAATCTCACCAGAAGCCTTGGAAATTCCCGATCAGTCACTCTGTTAGTGGAAACAAACTGAGTCCACACCATTCCTTTGACCCCATTCTGTGCTGTCTTGAAGCAACAAGTTAACATTACAGCTAAAATGACATCGTCACATTTTACGTACTTTGGACAAATTAAGATTTTAACAAAGGAGAAGTTTCAACACAACAGCTCTACACAAACAGTGCAGGTCAGCTACACCACGCACCCAGTGAACAGAAAATTCAGAGTTTGAAGGTTTTGTCCTACATTGATTTTCTTGATAGCTTCAACTGCCGTAGGCTTCTTAATTTACTACCCTATACTGTTGTGTATGTTAAACAGTTGCAAGTAGAGGAAGGCTGGTTTTGTGATTAAGAGCACAGAATTACAGAAGTGTAGGACTGGAAGGGACTCAAGAGGTCATTTAGTCCCGGGGTTCTCAAGCTCTTTCTTTCTGTCCCCCTGCTTCCAACATGCTATAAAAACTCCAGGGCCCAGCAGAGGAGGAGGGGACTCATATCAGGGAGTTTAAAGTCAGGGTGTAGGGAGAGGAATAGCTAGGGACTGTGTGCTCCCCTGCAGTTGCAGTTCCCCGAGGACTCTGCCAGCCATGAAGCCGGGTCCCCTCCACCTGAGCAACTCTTACCGGCTGCTTGAGCAAAGAGGGCTTGGAGCTGAGGAGCAGCTTCAACCTCAGGCGCAAGTAGCAGCAGGACACAAGGGAATGCTGCGGCTGCCTGCTACGTGGCACCAGCCAGAGCAGCAGCTGCTCCGCACTGCCCGGCTCCGGCTTCCAGCCTCCCACTTGCCAGGGGGCCAGGACAGAAGTGGGGTGTGGAGCTGCCCCTGGTACTGCCCTGCTCTTGCACTGCAGCTGGGGGGGCAACGCCCTCTATGCCCTCCCCAAACTCCACCCAGGGGCTGAGGGTTTCTGCCCCGTGGGGAACACCGGGGCTTGGGATTCAGCCCTGCCATTCCCGGCTTCAGCCCCACATGGGGTACTGGGGCTCAGGCTATGGGTTTCAGCTGCAAGGCCCCGCAGGCCTCCTGAAGGAGCTCATGGATCCCAAGAGGGCCGCAGACCCCCAGTTGAGAACCACTGATCTAGTCGAATCCCCTTCACTGAAGGCAGGACTACATAATAACTAGACCTTCATGTTTTCTAGACCTTTAATCATTTTTGTTGCTTTCTTCTGGACTTTCTCCAATTTGTCCACATCTTTCCTGTCAGGTTGCTAACTGTCTAATCACACAAACCCAAACACCCTTGCTCTGTCCCCTGCTCTGCCACTTCTCCAAGGCCCCGCCCTGCTCACTCCATCCCCACTCCCTCCGTTGCTCCCTCTCCCCACCCTCACTCACTTTCACCGGGCTGGGGCAGAGGGTTGGGGTTTGGCAAGGGGTGCGAGCTCTGGGCTGGGGCTGAGGAGTTCGGAGTGTGGGAGGGGACTCCAGGCCTAGCCTGGCACAGCGGGTTGGGGTACAGGAGAGAGTGTGGAGTGCAAGCTCTGGGAGGGAGTTTGGGTGCCGGAGGGGGCTCAGGGCTGGGGCTTGGGGTGTGGGCTCCAGGCTGGGGTAGGGGGTGAGAGTGTCGGAGGGGGTGAGGGGTGCTGGCTCCGGCCGGGCGGTGCTTACCTTGTGCGGCGGCACAGCGGGCCTAACGCAGGCTCCCTGCCTGCCCTGGCCCTGTGTCGCTCCCGGAAGCTGCAGCGGCCAGCATGTCCCTGCAGCCCCTGGGCGGGGCAGGGGGCTCTGTGCGCTGCCCCTGACTGCAGGCACCTCCCCCGCAGCTCCCATTGGCCACAGTTCCCGGCCAATGGGAGCTGCAGAATCAGTGCTCAGGGCAGGGGCAGCACATGGAGACCCCCTGCCCCTTTCCCCCCAGGGGCCACAGGGATGTACCGGCCACTTCCAGTACGGAGCCAGGGCAGGTGGGAGCCTGCCTTAACCCTGCTGCACTGCCAGATTTTAGCGGCCTAAAATCTCCTGGTTTGGCTTCAGTAGCCTCCGGGAGATAGAGCCCAATTCCGGGAGACTCCCAGCAAAACCTGAAGGGTTGGCAACCCTACTTTCCTGAAATGTGGCACCCAGAACTGGACACAGTACTCCAGTTTAGGCCTAATCGGCACGGAGTAGAGTGGAAGAATTACTTCTCATGTCTTGTTTACAATACTCCTGCTAATACATCCCAGAATTATGTTCACATTTTTCTTTTTTTGTAACAGCGTTATACTGTTGACTCATATTTAGCTTGCAATCCACTATGAAACCCAGATTCCTTTCCATAGTACTCCTTCCTGGGCATCATTTCCCATTTTGTATGTGTGCAACTGATTGTTCCTTCCTAAGTGGAATACTTTGCATTTGTCCTTATTGAATTTCATCCTGTTTTCTTTAGACCATTTCTCCAGTTTGTCCAGATCATTCTGAATTTTAATCCTATCCTCTAAAGCACTTCCAACCCCTCCCAATTTGGTATTGTCCGCAAACTTTATAAGTGTACTCTCTATGCCATTATCTAAGTCATTGATGAAGATATTGAACAGAACAGGACTCAGAACTGATCCCTGCGGGACCCCACTAGATATGCCATTCCAGCTTGACTGTGAACCAGTGATCACTACTCTCTGGGAACGGTTTTCCAACCAGTTATGCGCCCACCTTATAGTAGCTCCATACGTTGTATTTCCCTATTGAGATCTAGGCTCTGCTTCCTGCATGATCTTGGCAGGTCACCCAACCTCTTTGTGCTTTAGTGCCTCCTCTGTGACATGTGGCTAATGATACTTTCCCACCTCACAAAGGTGCAGTGAGGAGAGATTAATTAATGATTGTGAAGGGCTCAAATACTCCGGTGATAGGGGGTTTAAAATATTTCCTTTACTATGGCAGTATGCCTATGCTATGCTCAAAACAGCTGTGGTGGAACCCTTCCCCTTTATCCAGAAGCCAGAGAATACTGTCCCTGCAATGTGGTCTGCAGCTACAACAGCCTACGAGCTGCAGTGCTAATCCACGGCTCCTGGTTAAGCATAAAGACAGTTTGCAGCAGTTTATTCATTCCCATATTCTTGCATTATGTAGAGGAGGATGAAAGTTTATATGTCGGGCCAGGTCCTCACCTGAAGTAAACCAGCAATCCTTCAGTGAAGTCAATAGAGCTACGCTGATTTGCACCAACTGACAATTTGGCCTATTCACTCCTTTACTCTTTTCACAATTATTGCAGCCACCATGAGAAACTAATTTTACACTGAGGTCTGACATTTCTGGACTACGCACACTGACACTCACTTCATAGCGTCCGTGCCCCTCCCTGTTCTCAACGGTGTCACTACTCAAGGGCACTGGGCTCACACACAACTAAACATTCACCCTGGAGATCTGACTAGCCATCTGATTTATAGGAAAACCTACACTATAAAGCCCTCGTATCACTGCGCACAGTTGGCAGTCCCTGTCTAGGATTGGAATAACGGGGCAACTGTAGGTCAGAACAGAGGTCTGTTGGTGGGACTGAGACAGCAACAGGAGCTGCAGATCACGATTGAGGTACATTGGTGGTAATGTGTGTGGGAAACTTGTATAACACTGTAGCAGAGTGGTCACCCCGCTCCAGCCCCGAACGGGTTAAAAGCAGCCCTGCAGAGGGCTGCAGCAGGGAAAGGGATTAAGAACAGCTGGGAAAAGCTGATTGTGTAGCTGACCACAGCTGTGGCCAGCTCAATTAGGGCCCAGCTGGACCTTATAAGAGTGCTGTGGGCCAGAACCAAAGGAGTCTTACTCTAGCTCTGGAGTGGGAAGGGCTAGTTGCCTGAGAGGAAGGGACCTTAAGTGGAGTCGTGCTGGGGAAGGGCAAAGGGAGCTGGGGAGCTTCAGCCTGGTAAACCCCCAGGCTGCAGACCTTGTTTAAGGCCAAGAGGTACTGGGGCTGCAGAGGGACAGCCTGAGGATAGGCAAAGGCAGCAGGTCCTAACTCCTTGCCAATGATGAGTGGCTATTACAGACTGCAGTCTGCCCCAGTGAGCAGGGGCTAGATGATGACTGGCAGCAGCCACTGAGACAAGATGGGTTTAGAGGATGGGGGTTCCCCTGGGAGGGGAGACCCAGAGTGTGGGGTACTGCTGGGGCAGAACCCCAGGGTAAACAGGCTCCGGGGTCCGGGAGGGACATGAGGGCCAGCAGCAGGCGCGACACTGGCCTGCAGAGGGCGCTCCGTAAGCTGGAAAAGAGCTAATTCCCAGATGACCAGCAGGAGGTGCCAGGCCAGTGCGTCCTTGCTTCACTACAAACACCTACTCACATCATGCGCTGCATTAGCAGGGGTGAAACTGGAAAAAAATAAAGGGAGTAGTCCTCTTCCAAGCATAGATGTGAGCCCTGCTGACCTATGCTCAGTCCCTCACTTTCACCAATGCGACAGATCTGCCTACGCCTTCAAAATTATGTTTTACATCTGTGGGCATAATATTAAAATGCAGGCACTTAAGACCAGACACCCCAACCATAAATATTTATTAACGTCTCTACAACCTCTTGAAAATAAAAAGTGCCATGTATGTCTTAAATGGCTGCTCCAATTAGCAAATCCCTCTTAGTGGACTCCCAGTTTTAATATTTATCTGGTTCCTATTGGTCCCAGGTGGTTTGGAAACAGCACAACAGATTGTCCGGCTCCTTCAGAGCCTAGAAGAAAACAGTAAGTAGCTGGCAGGATTCTAATAAATTCTACCACAGAGGCATGTAAAGTGGGAATTTTTTAAACTTTGTGCTAATCTGAGCATCCAAACATCGGATCTGGACATCCTAGCTACATTTCTATTACATTTCTTTGCCAGTGTTATCCTACTATGAAATAAGCACAGAAAGATGCTTCTTTCTGTGCTTATTTCATAGTAGGATAACATAGTAGGATAAGAAGCTAGAAAAACTACCATATAGAGGGATTATCCATTATTGTATGCAGTGTTGTTGCAGCCATGTTGGTCCCAGGACATTAGTAAGACAAGGTGGGTGAGGTAATTTCTCTTATTGGACCAACTCGCCAACAGAAGTTGGTCCAATAAAAGGTATTGCCTCACTCATCTTGTTTCTCTAATAGATAATATATAAGACAGACACCTGAATCTGACTCCCAGTGCACTGTTTTCTTTGTCTCATATCTTAGATCTCTGAATCTTTCTACACAGTCAGAGATGTGGCTCTTGGTGTTGTAACAGTAGCTAGTTGTATTTTGGAGATGGCATTTTTATTTTTTTTCTTTCCAAAAGGAAGGAGGTTGGAAAAATCAGGCAAACTAACACCCAAGCAGTTTGAGTGGAAAGTGACACTTTGGAATTAAAGAGTTTCATGCTTAATCAGTCAACATTTTATTTTTGCTTTTATAATCAATTACATGTAATTATGGGAAGGGTGAGACATGTATCAACACCAGGTGCAGAAAGAGAAGCTGAAAATCCAGTCTTGCAGCATGTGGAGTTGATTACACCCTGTGCATAGGAAATGTAAGCTGCTACCCAAGCCCATTTCTCCACTCCCGCACAGGGGTAGTATGTCAATCTTTCTCTCTCTCACACACACACACACACACACACACAGCACAACTGTAAATGACAATGGAGACACAAGGCAGAAGAATCAGGTGCAAAAACAAGGAAAGCTGGATTCTTTTTGAGTCAGTTCCATTAGGTTCCATTTCCTTACTGATACAGGCCTGGTCTACTCTTATAAGTTTTGTCAGCATAGGTATGTCTGCTAAGCGTGTGTGTGGAAGGGAAATCACACCTCTAACAGACAGTGCTATGCCAGCAAAAGCCCAAGTTTAGACACAGTTATACCATCAAGAGAGCCCTTTTGTCAATACAGCTTATTTTGTTCAGGCAACCGGTATGCAGGTATCCTAGTCAACCCTTTCTAGCATACGCAATATCACAAAGCCAGAAAGGAATCTATTGTCTCTCGCTTGAGCATTCATGTGGGAGACACCCTCAGAAGACAAGATTCCCCAGTGCCCTAGTCCTCCCTGTGTCGAAGCTCCAGAAGTCCATATCACTTGTGGTTGTGTTCCCCTTACATGGGGGAATCAACAGGTTGGACAGCAGCAAGAACAGGAAGATCCAGGTGTCAGCGGGATAAAGACGTGTTCTCTCCATGGCAGAAGCTTGTTCTCCATGAAGCACACTGTTCATGTACCACTATGGTCTACAGCATATGCAAAATTCCCCAGCACTTGCAAATTCTTTCCTTCAAACCTGGGCTCCCCACAAACCAGGTCTGAATGGACACTGTAAAGAAAATGCAGGTAGAAAGCAGATTTAAACTGAATTTATCTTTGGGGATTGTAATCAGATTCGTTCCAGTCTCTTCTTAATTTCACAATATCCTGATCGCCTGCCTAGCATTTCTTGGTATGTCTACACAGCCTATGACAGCAAGCCTCCCGGCCTGGGTTAGCCAACTTGTGCTAGCACTCTAAAAATAGCTGTGTAAACAGCACTTTGAAGTTGTGGCGCCGGCTGGAGCTCAGGCTCTGAAGCCTAGGGAGGGATCTCACTGTCTCTCCTGCAATGGCAGAACAGAGAATTCTGGAAAAGGGGGGAAAGTGTATAAGAGGAAAAGACACAGTGACTCACAATGATAGGGTGAGTGAAAACCTTTAATCTCATCTATGTACCTGTGCAGGTACAGAAACAGCCTGCACGGCTTCTGAGCATCAGACTGGAAAGGAAATTTTAAAAGATGTTATAATGCTAGTTAATTTTATAAACACGCCATTCGTCCAGCGCACTCACTATGACCAAACTGATACAAGAGGAATGGAGAGAGAGAAAGAACGCAGCCCTAAATGAGTGCCCCACCCTGCATGAATTGCTTCTCTTTAGGTCTGGAAGCACTCAAATGATATATTCTGTTATACAAATCTGCCATCCATCACAAGCGCTCTCTCTAAAAGGCAAACGCCACATACAGTTCAGAAGGTGAATTGTGGGGAGAGACACTGTTGAGCAGAATGTCGCTGGTGTCTACATTTCCACTCCCCCTCCTCAAAGCAACCCTTTCACTGACCCATGAGAGCAAACATCGCTAGCAAGTGGCATCAAAGACCTTGTTAGAACTTGCCTGCCAATTGCTCATATATGAATAGAAAAATAAGCTACACAAAGCATTTTCCCAACAATAAGAATCAAATTCACATGCCACCATACATGCTGGAACAAGGGGTGCTGGGCTTGGGGCAGCACCCCCTGGCTTGAGGTGGTTTCCATCATATACAGGGTTTGCAGTTTGTTTCAATGGCTCTCAACACCTCCACTATACAAATTGTTCCAGCACCCCTGCAAGCCACAAAACAAAAGAGAAATCTTACACATTTGGAATGCTTTGGCATCTTTAAGCATGATCTAAAGCACCCCCAAAGCTGGATTCTCTCCCCAAAGATAAGCATGCAAGTGCACAACAACTGTTATACCCTACACTGGCAATCCCTGAGGTTTATTAGAGAATATTCCATGAGGTTAACAGCATTGGGTTTATTTTTTTCCATTCTCACCAGCCACTGTATGTCTGGAAACAAGAGACTCCATTAAGGTAGCTTCCAAACACATACACTCTTTGAACTTAGACTGTTCAACAGCTCATCGTCCTTTGTGTAATATCCTGTTGTGACTCCCAGTGCTTGGAGTCCCAGAAAAAGGGCCATTTGGCACCTGTAGCTTTAATGTCATATAGTAGGGAGAACAGGTGAAGCAGTTTAATAGAAAATGAAAGAACAAGAAAAAAGACCATGTATGTGCGCATGCAGTTAAGGGTCAGGAAGACTGAACGTCCAAGTTGTGCATACATCTACAATACACTTTCAGCAGGGAAGCAGACACCGGTGCTCTATACCTTTCAAAGGCATCCCGGATGATGTAATGGTCAATTGTGCTCAGATGTTCCATGAAACAACACAGAAAAATATACACCATTTACAAAGGTTTCTCCCTCGCCCCCAAGCCCTGGTGACAAAACAGATGACAGCTTTCCCTGCCACACGAACACAGGCAGATGCATTGGGAGGGAGTGGTGGACTTTTTTTCTGCTGGTACCTGCATTCGGTGAGACTACAGCAGTAGCTGCCGCTCCGACGGCCGCTCCGACGGTCCGAGCGGAACTCGTTCCTCGACTTCCTCAGGCTGAAGTACTCCGTAAGCTTCCCGAATGAAGACATGGCACCAGCGGTGTCTGAGAGCGTGCACGCATACATCCGTGTGCCCTAGTCTGAACACACAGTCACACGTGCTAGAGCCAGTGTGCGTTCACTACCCCGTGCATTTCACCTTTGAGGGAGGGACAAGAAGGGAGCACTAAGAGAGTCAGAGAAAAAGAGAGAGGACAAAACAGGAGCAGTTTAGAGAGGTCCATGATTCGCTGCACGCTGACATTTTTCCCATTTAAAAAGAAGAAATAAAATCCAGTATGCATTTATCCAAAAGGCAAATACTGGCAGAGGGAGAGCTGCTCAGTTTTACTGCAGCTGCCACCGAACTGAATTAAGGAGAAAGAAAAAATTAACCCCTCTGGAAAGAATCCCTCGGTAGTGACAGCATATATCTTATTGCTCTTGCTGTGAGCAGCAGCTCACCAGACACATGCTGCCACATCAGAAATAGAGGGATTTGGCCTCTAAGGATGCCCATGAGGTATGTAGGAAGCATCCAAGATCTCAGTTTCATTTTTCCTTGAACAAGAGAAGTGGGGAGACACCGTCCAACTTAGTGGCAGATGATAATACACACATTCCAAAGAACAAGTGTGTCTACAAGCATTTCCTAAAGGTCCATTACCGTCATGTCTGGGCACTGAAATAAACTCAATCAAGTACAGTACGTGGAAATGGGATCCCTGCTTATTTTTCTTATAGCTATTCAGAGTTTGTAAGCCTTTTCTTATGCAGAAACCGCCCCCTCCCAAACAATGTATTTGAAATAAGTTGATTTTCTGTCTTGTCACCAAACAGCTGAGCACAGGGAAGTGGGAAAACTTCCCAAACAAATTAGACGGATCCATTTAAAAGTCACCTACAATAATTGGCCTCTGCACTGCAATTCTCCAACCCTTACAGAATTTCAACAGCAGCAGCCAGTGACAAAGAACTTGGCAAACTAGCATGAAAATACCACTCCAAAATCTTCCCCTAGTCAACTGCTTTTGTGTTAGCATCCTTAGTGCCTGATGCTAGCTTGGAGGCGGGGAGAGGACGACAGTGAGACCTGTGAGAGACTGTGAGACTCACTTCCACCCCAGTGAGCAATAACGCATTAAATCTGTGAAAATGTAGCCAGGAGAAAGAATATTTGTCAGAATACAAAAAAGCAAATAATGTGCTTAGGATCTTCAAGAAAACAACATTGACTCATGGCAAATCAGCCAACTGCCTTCACATCCTTTTGATCCCTCAGCTGTGGATGCCATATGAAAAAATAAAACATTAATTGCTGTTTTTCTGCCCACAGCTATCCACTGCAAACAGAACCCACTTGCAATAAAGGATGGGCATCCAGCGCTGCAACCCTGCTATGCATTTTTCTACTTCCCAATTCATCCTTTTGTTCTCCTCTTTCTTTTCACAAGGCTCTCATTCGCTCCTCTATGTGGATCAAACATTGGAAACAGCAGTTTACCACCAAAGGAGATGCTAATAGCTGCTCCCCAAACACAGCACAGGCACTGGGGGTGAGACAATCTAAGACCTACCTGAGAACAGCTATACCATCCCTGTCACAGTCCTACACAACAATCAGCTTACTTGCAATTCTTTAAAAGCAACGGTCCTCTCTGTGTTGGGGTTTGTCTGTATTTAACATCTCTGTTTCCTGCACCTTGACTCTGGGGAACGAGATTATTCTAGCAAAAATAAAATAAATAATAGAGCCTGCTTTCCCCTAAGCAAACCTGTGCACAAAACAGAAATCACCAGCACAATCCCCCTGCCTGATCCACCATCCGCTGGGCTGGCTGAGATGCCTGAACATTATTACAGCAGGAATGGGGGAGGGGAATCAAGGGGGGAAGAGAGCAGGAGGTAAATAAATAAATAAATAATCAACCCAAATTAATCCGATGTGCAGAAAGCACCTGCTGGCTCCTTTCAGCCAAGCATCTTTGGGAGGGTCTCTTGTGGCAGCAGCGACAGCAGCTCCAGCTCCTCTGCCGTCTCTGAATGAATCTCTGTCCCTTTCTCTCTGGCTCCCAGTGACATGCCTCGCAGCAGGTAGAAAAACCTTCCCAATACCTTCTCGCTCCCATTAATATTGAATGAGCTCAGAGGGCAGGCTCAGGAATCTATTCACTTCTCAGGATTACAGCTGGGGAATCTATTCTCCCCCACGCACCCGCCAAAAACCAGCTCCACCTCTGCCTGGATGGTGCAGGAATTTTTTTTCAAGTCAATTCACTTGCTGAAAGATGGATTGAGACAGAGCATTTATTATCTCTCTCACACACACACTCACACACACAAGGAGCACTCTGTCTGCCCCTCTTATCAACTGCCAGATTACCATCCTCAATGAAATGTAATTCTTCAAATAAATACGGTCCAGGGGAAACAGAATGAAACTGGGGGGGGGGGGGGGGGGGGAAGAGAAGCAGCTTAAAGGGGAACCAAAAAATAAAAGAGACAGACAGACATGGAAGGGGACATCTATTTTCTCTGCACTGAACATGAAAGCTGTAATATGCCTGCTCTTTCTAGGCAGACGAGGCTTGCGGGAAGCAGACAGACCTTTGGAGGATTATGAGAACTGTTACCTGGTACAGAAGAAATTATCTTCTATTGAACTATGTAAAGGGCAAAGGGGGAGGGGATGAGTTTAAAACCACACACACACATTCCCAGGCAGGCTCAGGAGAGAAGAATATCAAGATGAGGTTAATTTGATGCTTTGAGACCCCTGTCATCCTCATCCTCCTCCACGCTAGCTGATGGGAGGACAGATGTGCAACACAGGCCTCTCGGGGGAGCCTTCTTCAATTGTCTGCACTCCTCATCGGCATTGCTGCAAGGAGAAATGCTCCCCCAGCTCTCTCTCTGAGTGTCTGTGTGTGAGGCAGATGGGCACCCCACTACATAATCCCGAGTTGACCCCATCCCTCCTTTAGGCAGGGTACATAATACCCTGCCTAAAGGAGGGATGGGGTCAACTCGGGATGTTTCAATGATCTGGGTTGAAATCACAGCAGGAAAAAATGCCTGTGCCAACCCACTGGTCACACAATCTACTACCCCACGGGGGTTTCAAACTAACCACACCCTCTCCCCAGACCAGCCTGGGTTGGGAGACATGGCCCTGGGAGCCCCAAAGTGTACAAAGGAGGGAAGACGGGGAGAGAATTGCACTGCTCTACAGCAAATCCATCCAGTTGATGCTCTAGGTGTCCCTAACCTCTGTTTGCCAGAAGCCGGGAGTGGACGACGGGACGGATCACTCAGCGATTGCCTGTTCTGTTAACTCCCTCTGAAGTACCTGGCACTGGCCACTGTCAGCAGACAGGGTACTGGGATGGATGGACCATTGGTCTGACCCAGTATGCCCACTCTTAGGCTCAGACTGACCCAAGCCCCAGCGTTCCCCTCAACAAGTGATGGTGCAGCACAGTGAGGGGCGGACACAGCCCCCAGACAGGGCTGTCAACTCGCATAATCCTCCCTGGCATCAGGGATTTCAACTGTGGCTGGATCATCTGGCCAATGTGAAAGACACCCCCCACCCAAATTTCAACCCTGCTAGGGGAAAATCCCCACTGATTGGCTGCCTCCCTCACTGCCTCACCTCCTGGGGACAAGCAGCCAATCAGAGCTGCTTCAGGAGGACAGGCAAAGCTCTCCTCTCCCACCCATCCACCAGAAGCCAACACCAATCTCACAGAAGAGCCCAGCAGTTCAGGACAGCTCCACTCTGCCCCACTCTGCAGTTCAGGACAGCTCCACTTCTTGGGAGCAACGGGATGGCTCCTCTGCTCTCCTCCTGTCCCCTTCCCTGCAGCACCCACCTGGGAAAGGGTTGAGGGGGTGACAAGCCCCTGGAGCTGCCCCTCCAAGCCTGAAAGCAGGAGAAGAGCCTGTTGCAGACCCCCCCGCCCCCAGGAGCTGCAGGAGGAGCAGAGGAGAGGCTCGGAGGGCAGAACTGATGTAGAAGTTGAGGGGGAGCACCTGCACCTTACCTTACTTTATGCATTTGAGAGAGTTGGGGTCACTAACTGCCACACATGGTGGAGAGGGGGAGATCAAAAATCCAGACAGGCCAAAAATGTATAATCAAAAAATAAAATCTTATGATTTTGGGCGTCTGACTCATTTTTGAGCTGTTGCAGCTGGCAATACTGCACAAGGTAAATCCAATGCTGCTAACCGCTGGATTTTATCATGAATCGCACACTATTTGGGAGCTTTTTTCTTAAAGCCGCAGCTCCTGCAATCAAGAATCTCAGCTTTCATTTATACAGAAAATACGTTTCTAGCCCTTGTGGTTGCAGCACAATGCTTGAAAATAGGTTTCACACTAGCAGCCGTGTTAGTCTGTATTCGCAAAAAGAAAAGGAGGACTTGTGGCACCTTAGAGACTAACCAATTTATTTTATAGTACCTCAACCCTGTTGCTTGGCTCTGTCCCATGGCAGGCACAGGATGCATGAGTGTTCACAGCATGCTCCTTCAGGGACTGGAAACCATAGGCTCTGCCACAGCCAGAGCAAGGCTGCTCCTGCCACTCTCACTCAACAGCACTCTTCCCTGTAAGCTGTGTGCGTGCACACAGATCCTAAACCCCATACACACGGCGAAACGCCACACGCACAAACATTTGCACTGAAGAAATTTTTTTGCGCACACGGTCTGTCAAAAATTAGAAGGAACATTGCTGAACAGGACTCAGCAGCAAAGAGATGCTGGGACTGCTCTCAGTGGAGTCCCAGCTCATGGGGTGCTGGTTACCACTCTACCAGGGGAGTCAAAATAGAGCAAGGGAGGTGATGAGCAGAGAGGCTGAGCACATGCAGCTCCCATGAACAGGAACTGACACAGTGGATCAGACCCATGGTCCATCTAGCCCATCTCTAGCAGTGGCCAGTGCCAGATATTTCAGAGGAAAGTGAAAAGAAAGCTATAGTAGGTAGCTATGGAATGACCAAGACACAGAGGAAATTTCCTCCTGATTTACGTTATTTAGAGGTCAGCTTCTAGACACAAGCATGAAGGTTCATATCCCTTCCAGAACCCCTTCACTTTTTAAATGTTCACTGCTGGATTTCTGG